>NC_141149.1:91148667-92398667 GCF_053477565.2 Lygodium microphyllum
ACTCTGCTACTTACATAGAAAATTTGATGGTTTAGTTGGCTTTGAAAGGGGAGTAAAATCTTAGGACACGTGCTCAAAAGTCTCCTGGATCGCTCCTTCTCCCCTTCCCTTTTGAGGTGTTCTTTATTGTCTTAAAATTGTGATTGCCAGGTGATGCAAATTTAGGAGTCCCCTTTGCATAAGATCTACAAAACTAATTGAAAAGTAAAATGTTTTATGCAGGAAATCCCATTCTACAAGTTTTCTATACTTTTTTGGGATATTTACAAGAAATAATGTCCAAAATATCAAAAATAGGCTAAAATTGACCAAAATCTCCACACATTTGATCCATCCATACTATGGAGAGTAACACTAATAACTAATATGACATTGACTCTCTAAATTAATAAGAAATCCAGATGATGATTCTCTCAAGGGTTTTTCACATGATGTCGGCGTAGCGACACAACATCCATCCGCTCTGAACGTGCACATCCTCCAGTATGTGCCACATGATTAATCTTCATCTAGATCAATATATTCATCTTCTATCCTTACAACTTCATTGTCCTCTTGATAATCCAAGTTAGCATAAACATGTGCTTCATCTTGCACATGTTCTTCAATTGGCTCACTTACATTTTGTCACTTAAAAATCTTGATTCTCTTCCTTCAATAGAAATCTTCAAATCTATACCATCCAGCTACACAAAGAATACATCGTGTTATCATGTACATTCTTCGCAATATAAAGACCAAACCATCTCTTAGAATCCTTTTTGAGTGTACTATATTGAGTATCAAGATTATTGTCATAGGTTAAAACAACATCGTGTTATCATGTACATTCTTCACAATATAAAGACCAAACCATCTCTTAGAATCCTTTTTGAGTGTACTATATTGAGTATCAAGATTATTGTCATAGGTTAAAACCCAATATCCTTTCAATGGGTTTTGGATGAAGCATGTGTTTCTTATCAAACCTATCTTTATTCTTCAACCCTGGCATCTTTTAAATGCATGGTTGAAATATTGATGTCTTTGGGTCTCTTTCTAGCTATCGATTCTACAAAGCAAGAATGCCCTCTCTCTTCATATCATTCTCCCAAGGTATCATACTCTAAGTAGCAATAACATCCTTAATAGGAATAAGAATATTTTGGCCATACATCAACTCAACAAGCATAGATCCAGTTAGTATACTATGTGAAGTGTGATTAGCCCACAAAGCATACACAAGTAGCCTAGACCACTCTCTAATCTTACCTTTGCATGGACTTCAAATTGATCTACCTTGTTTATCACCAATTGAATTGCCTTTGTTATATATTCTTCCATCCTCTCCACACTTTGTTATTGCTCATCCACATTGGCATATCATTCTAGTGATACTCTACCATTGGACATCAGTTAGAGTCCACCTACCCTAGCTATGGTATCAAGATAATCTGTGTGTATGTCAAGAAGACACCAAGTCTCTAGTTGTGGGTGCGAATAAGAGTAGTAATGGATAGATAGATATATCTTATGTTAGAGAGATTCTTAAGTGAGGATTAACAATAGTAAGAGATTAGCTAGATTATTTTATGATCAGAGCAAAGATGATGATAGAAATTACATTGAGTAGAGACCAACAAGAGATAAAACAACATACATGCAAGAAATGAGAGGCTCAAAGTATCCCAAAACCAATTCTTAATTAAGGAAGCTTGTTTACAATGAGTCTCCCCTTCACCATGTCTTGTTTCACATTGTTCTACCCTCAAACTCACACCAAACACTAGCTTCAACTTTGCATATCCAATCTTAAGGCCGGTCGGATCGCGATTTGTAATGGAGTGCTGCAAAGGAAACAAAATACTAATAGTTAGAAATATGATTGTTAGTACAAAGGATATTGAAAAAAAATAAGCAAGCAAAACAAAGGAAAAACTTACAAAGTCCTCGAGATATGTCCTCTGGCCGCCACTCCCAAGATGATGGACCACTCCAACCTCTAGTCGTGCCCTCGCCACCTCGTGTTGCTGTCTCTAATGTCGTGGAGAATTTGTAGCCTCCTCCCTCAGTCGGCACCAGACGTCCGTGTCTAGCCACTCGCTCTTTGGAGCCCCACTCTTGAGTGCCTTGCCTGTATCCGATCGTCTATGTGACATATATGCACGCATGCACTCCATCATCTAGCCCGTAGAAAACCTATCTACTGCAGCTAGTATCGGAAAATCCTCATGCAAGGATGCTACTATGTAGTCCTTGTTCCCCTCCGGTATGTTTTTCCAATGATCCAAGACGTGCCGAAAAATATGTTGGCAGAACTCTCTCATGTGAGCCATCACTCATCATTCATGATGATGGCTCCTAACCTATCATCTACAAGATAGGCATATCCCTCTTGGGTATGTCTAAGATGGGTCCTCTCCCACTTGCGACCACACTCCTGGGCATATCCAGGAGACCCCTATACATCTCGTGTACCGATCGGGGTAGTATCTATCAAAGTAGCACCCATAGGGGTGCCAGCTTGACAGCTGAGAAGTGACTGGAGTAGACGTCCCCACAGGTGTGACAAATCCCAAAGGTGACGCAACTCCAGTAGAACGAGGAGATGGAGATACCGCATCCGTGCCTCCACAGCAACCACCTGAGCCATGATCTCTGGAACCGCCACGAGAGCAAGAAGTAGCACATGTATCCTGAGCCGACCGCAAGCTCACTGCATCTGGATCTTTACAACATCCCCTTGACCCTAAAGCACTCCCTCCATCTTGCCTAAATTTGGAGCGTTGACCTCTTCTGCTAAAAAATGAAGCATCTGATCGCGCTGAAGTATATCTAATAGAGCGGCCTGACGATGTCTAAGACAGCTCTTGGTCTGCCATGTCTCTGAATCTTGACATCTGATCTAGAGACATGTCCGTAAAGATATCTTGCAACTCCTCATCACTCATTCCTCGAGTCATCCTGATGATCTAAGTATCCACAAAGGTCACCTGCAGAGACAAAAAATGATGTTAGCATAATCAATTTAAATCATATAAAGCACGGTAATATAAATCTTAGAAAAATAATCTTACTTAGAAAAATGATCCACAAAGGTCAATGAATTGAGTAAGTGGATGCTCCAAGTATGAAGTATCCTTTGGTCCCATGTCAATCTCCTAACACAACTCGGCATAAACTGGAAGGTCAATAGACATGTCACCACGAAAGCATGAGTCTACCTCATTCTCAAAGAATTCTTGGACTCCTGTATTTCCATCATTGTTACCCAATGCTAGCTTCTCCACATGCTCCAAGCTTTCGGTGTGGAGCCCCGAGAGGAACACCAAGGAAAAGGGAATTCTCTTGCAAGAAAATCTATCTTGTAACATCAACAAGCTTGTTTATCATGTTTCATATGATCACAACAAAGAAAAGAACACCAGGCACAACAAATCTTCATGCAGCATCATGTAAATCTCCCACGGTTTTTAATAGAATCAACCATATTCTTCAATATCTTCACAAAATCCATCAATAGAACAAAGAAAACAAAGAAATACACCATCTTTGAATGGAAATACATCACATAGTATTCATCTTCAATATCTTCATAGTCTTCTCTCTCAATCTCTCATATACAATCACTTTGTTTTAGTAGAATTGGCTATCTCTGACTCTCTCTCTCACACACCATCAATAATACATCATATCCTCACTACAATCTCTCAAAATTACTCTCAATAATCACTCTTAGGTCGTGGATACCCCTCCCAAGAGGTATGTCTGATATGAAAGGTCACCAGAGCCACTACAGTGTCTCTTCATAGCTCACTACTGTCACTTTACTCTAGTCTTCACTTGAGTCTTCAGCAGTTATTTCTTCCACTTCCTCCAGCTCTTTTGCACTTGTATTTACCTCTTTCCAAGGCTAGAAAACTTTCCCAAAAGTCATACATACATTCCACAGAACAGTCTACAGAACAGTACCAGAACAGTTACAGTACAGAACAGAACAGAACAGAACAGAAGCAGAAGCTCTACAGAAGACCTACAGAAGGTTACAGAAGGTCATCAAAACCTCATAACTCACTCTCAAACCATTCCAAACTCTCACAAACCATTCACTAAGCTTTCACAATATCTCATTCTTCATCAATCTATACTCCATCCCTCCTTACAGAAGACCATCAGAACAAAACAGACCAAAACAGAAGGTATACAGAACCAATCAGAACATCACAGAATCATCAACAAACATCATAATCTTCCAAAACACAATCAATATCATCCAAAACCCTCTCAACCCTCTTCCAAATCAATCAATCATCCCATAAAATCAATCATTCAGCTCTCAAAAACAACAAAAATCATCCAAAAAACAAGTCATTTCAACACTCAACATATCCCCACACTTAATAAGGAAGCGTCCTCGCGACCCAGGAAAAAGGGAATACAAGTTCATTGAAAAGTTCACTGTGATCTTCAATATCTTCTCACAAAGAATCCATCCACCACGACCCCATCTTATAACCTGTTTCTGATATAAAAATACAAAGAAAGGAAAACTCTTTTATACATTAACACCTCTTATCAAACTAAAAATCACCACAAATTTGTAAAGGATATAAGAGTTTGCTTCTTCTTCTTCATCTTCATCTTCAATACTCCATCCACGACCCCATCTCTACAAATCTCCAAAACATAGCTCGTACACAAGATCCAATAGGAAACCACCACGTTCGTTTGACATAAATGAACTCACAACACTAATACACAACACAACCATCTGAATGACTTTCTCAAAAAGAAGAGTTGTTCATTAAAAAGCTTGCACCATACATTGGAAAGGCATCAATGAAGATGATCCCTCTTAAAAGATTGATGTTGTCTGAATCGATCCATAGATAAGGATTCATCTACAAAGTTTTTAGGAGGATTTTGGAAAAATTGGAGACAACACATCCTTTCCAACAGGACTAAGTATCTGCTAGGCAAACAGAGGGCATGAAAATACAGTATCTCCAGCTGTTGGAAATCAATGCTAACATTGACATTCATGCACAACTTTGGGATAGGCTTTGAATCAGTATGGGAGTGCCTATGCATATACGCCAGGTACCAAGCAAAGTGAGCAGTTAATCTCACTGAGGGATCTGCAGACTGTGAATATTGTTGGGCAAAATGAACATAGTTTTGATAAGCTTGACTTGAAGCTGTCCATTCCCCTGGAATTACTGGCCAATTAATCTGTGGTCCTGTAAGGCAATCATCCGAACTCCATCCCCTTCTTCTGGAAATCTGAGTATCAAAACCGGCACAGTCACTAACCAACTGAGGTGGTTGAGATATGGAAGTGTTAGGAGAGGGTAGTGGAATAAGGGAAAGTGGATGTAGGGAAGGATAGGAAAAATCATAAAAGGAAGAAAAGGTTAAAGAAGGAGTGGCAGAAATTTGTAAGGAATCACTAAGGAAAGGTGTTAATTGATAAATAGGAAATGTGGAGGGTACATTTATGAGGGGTGAAGGACAAGGTGGAGAAGGGGAAAATACCCTATCCTCAATAAAGGAACAGTAAGTGAAAATAGGAATTTGAGGGAAATTAGAAGGTTGGAAAAGAAGTGGTAAAATTATTGTGGAATTTGTTTGACAAAGGGAAATATATATAGCATAGCGGTGAGCCAATTGTTGATAATAAAGGAGGGTAGGAACAGAAGGTCCCAAGAGAGATCGTCTCTGATAGGCATCAAAGAAAGTAGCATCAAATGGATTATGTTTAGAAAGATAAGTTAAGAGATCCATTCTCAGTTGGTTAGTACTCTGTACAAAGGTAGGAGCTGTGTTTTGTCTTTGATTGAGGACCACCGAATCAATCATGGAATGCCACGAATTATCCTGACAATCAGCCATTTTGGAGGAATAATTCTGAAACATATCAGCTATGCGCATCTCCAAATGATTGACATATAGAACAGCCTGTAAGACCACATCCCCCACATACCATGCCATATCTACCTCATCTGGAATTAACAAATCTCCTCGGAGATACATGTATGACATCAGCATGGTGTCTGGCGTGACAGAATCTTCAAAGACCATTCTGACTACCTCTGTCAACAACTCAGCAGACCAAGCCCCACTCCAGCCATCCTCTGGAAAAGGTAAATCCATCGTGGAAAGCTTCATATAGAAGACCAACTTCTGCAAGTGGTAGTGGACAAAGAAAGAATGGTCTGGTAAGACATATTCCTGAAACTGTTCAAAGGTAGACCACAACAAGTCCATTCTGGACTGCAATCTTTCCACTTTGTCTTGGAATAGAGGGCACAAAGTAGCCTGTCTCTGTAGTGCAGCCAAGTCCTGCTGTGAAAGAGAGGGAATTAATGGAACAGGAGGGCTTGGAGGAACAGAGCGGGACTTTGCAAGCTGATCTTGCAACTGTTGGATTTGGGAGGCTTGGTTGGCCACTGTGTCATTAGCCAGCTGTAAAGCTGAAAGCTTGTCATCGAAGATAGCGTGGAATTCTTGCGCTTCACTGGACATCCTCTCCTTCTCTGCTGAAAGGTTAGTAACTTGTGACTGAGCCTCGAATAACTGGGTCTTCAATGAAGAAATCTCATCACTTTGGGTGGCAAGCAGTTGGGTTTGCTGTTCCATTTGCTTAAATAGATCTGCTAGGGTATCCTTAGCAGATGCGAACTCGGATGTTGCCTTATGTAACTGGTCTTTGGACTGCATGAGCTCCTCATAGAAAGATGCGTACAGCTGTTGAACACAGGCTGTCACTGACAACTCAATGGAACTTTGAATATCCTTGCAGAGGAAAGGAATGGCATCTCCTGAGACGAGACTGTTCAGGGAAGGAACTGAGATCTCCAAGGATCCTTCTCTATGTGCTCTGAATAGGTTATTGCAAGTGAGATACCCAGGGAGTTCACTGCCAGAAGTAGCAGGGATAGACACTGAGGGAAGTACAGCAGGGGCTTTATCCGCTACCCTCTTCAAGCGTTTGCGTTGTATGACCAAGGGAGGCGGAGAATCATCATCCTCAATGTCAATAGGTGCTGACTCTTCTGAAGGTGGAGGAGGAGGTACTAGATCTGATGGAGGAGGTGGAGGTACAGTCTTCTGTAAACCTGAATAGGTCAAGAAGGCTGACAAATATGATCCATAGGTAACATTGGTAACATTACCCCTCGTGACTTTAACAAAATGCTGATCCATCTTAGTAAGGAGGTATGTGCTCCAATCAATGGCAACTCCTTTTAGCACCATCCGGGAAGCTGTGAAAAGCTCTTTGGACAAATAGTGGGATGGCGTTTTGGCAGGCATGAACCTGTCCTGAAGGAACTGGCACATCGTCTTCCAGACGGGATCAGTGATCATAGAAAAAGAAACTCCTGAAGAGTTTATCACTTTCTTAACATCAAGGACTTCCCTTGTCTGCTTCTGCAACAGTTTGAGAATCTCTTCATTAGAGAAGAGCTGTCGAGTGGTCACAAAAGGTTCTCCTTTGGAGGGTAAGGACAGAGCCTTCCCTAAGCCGCGAGACGTCAATGTCATAGACATGCCTTGGACTACTCCTGTCTTCTTGCTGTAAGAGGCCAGGAACTCATCACATACGGACGGATCCTCTGGAAGTAATGGAAAAGGAGTGGCCACAAAAGCAGCAAGTCCTGCCTTCGTGAGAGGCTCAAAAGTAAGTAGGGACGAGTAATCCCTACTAACTAGGGGGACGTACTGGATAGGGGGAGGAGCATGAGAAGGCGCCATTCAGACGGTTACACACACACCACAAACACAGACAATCAAGGTGAATGCCTGCAAAGCAACAGACAAAAAAAAACCAAGGATAAGAGAATTACCAATCAAACGTAACTCGACCTACTAACCCCAAGCAAACCACATCCTAGAAAAAATTTGACATGACCTTGAGACAAATGCGACCGAAAGCTTCATGCGATGCATCAAACAAACACCCTGAACCCCGTATCAGGCAATAAAAGAAAAAACTGTATACCGTACCCGTAACCGTAACTAAGACATGAAACCAAAACCATACCATATCCGACACATATCAATACGACATCTGTGATAGAACCAAGACTGGACCATGGAAAATAACACTAATGACTGCGTATACCCATCCCACGAAACGCTTCATTAAAAAGGGAATTAAGTGCAGTGAGGGGGGAGTTATTTAATGAAGGGTTGATTTTAATCAATTATTAAAAATGGGTGAATTTTTATTAGGTGATAAACCTTAATAAGAAAACGGCGGTTCCTTATTAAAAATTTAATTACCAATTATTAGGTTAAGCGGTGCAGTTATTCGATTCCCGGACTTCGATTCCCGACTGGGTCTCTAAATGCAATTCATTGATTATAAATTAAGGTGATGTGGAGCGCTTTTTTGCCAGCGCGTGCTCATGTGACGGCTGGTTGATTTTATTAAAATTTTAGAGTGCCTCTGTAGCGCACGTAGCGCGTGCTAAGTGAACGGCTGGTTGATTTTAATTTAAAAAAATGTGTGTTTAGCGCGAATGCGCGTGCCATGGTGGGTGAATTAAAGGGTTTATTTTAACAATTAATTGTGATTAAGGGGGAAAATAAAAATAAAGCACATAAAATAAATACCTGGAAGGGGTGTGTATGAAATGCAGGAATGCGCACGGAAGAGTCCCAGGAAAGGAAAAGCAAAAAGCACTGATGAAACAACAGTGAACACCTTAGCAGATGTGTTAAGGTGATTTATGTTGGTTTTTTATTTTTATTTTATTTATTTTATTTAATTTTTAGTTGTAATTTTTTTATGTTTGAATAAATGGAAAATGAGCAAGGGAGGTGAGGGAAATTTGTTTAAAATGTTTTTAGAATTTGTTAGAATTTTTTATAAGTTTTTAAATGATTTTTCTTTTTTTTTTTGGCAATTTATGGGTAATTTTAGGAAAAATGGATTTTTCTGAAATTATAGGGAAGGCAATTCCTAGCAGACAAAGGTCCAAAAATTGGCAAAAGAGAGAAGGAATTTTTAGAAATTTTTTTGAAATTTTTTTAGGGAAAAAATAATGTTGTGATTAATTAAGTCACATTAATCACATTAGTCACATTAGTCACAAGGCATAAGTCAGGTTAGTTAAGCTAATCAGTTAAGTCTACACTACCTAAGTCAGTTAGATCAAGTCTACCTAAGTCAGTTAGGTCAGTGTTTACCTAAGTCAGTTAGGTCAGTGTTTACCTAAGTCAGTTAGGTCAGTGTTTACCTAAGTCAGTTAGGTTAGTGTTTAACTAAGTCAGTTAGGTTAGTGTTTAACTAAGTCAGTTAGGTTAGTGTTTAACTAGGTTAGTTAAGTTAATGTTTAATAGATTAGTTAAGTGTTAATTAGGTTAGTTAGGAACCTGAGGAGGAGGTGGGGTAGGAGGTGGAGGGTGGAGGGAGGCGACGAAGGTGGAGGTGGGCGAACCGGCGGTGCTGCGGCGGCGAGGTGGCGGCGACAGCGGACGGGGCGGCGGTCGTGGTGGCAACGACGGCGACTGACGATCCGGCGGCGGGGCAGAACGCGACGGCGGCGAGCTTGGAAGGCGACGGCGGCGACTGACGGCAGACGGGGGGGGAAGAGGAGGAGTAGGACAGCGCTGGGGGGGCGCTCTGTGGAGGAGGAGGGGGAGAGGGAGAGGAGAGGTGGAACGCGCTGGGGGGGCGTGAGAAGAGGGAGAGGGAGAGGAGGAAGAAGAAGAGGGAAGGAGAGGAGGGAGAAGAAGAGGGAAGGAGAGGAGGAGGAAGAAGAGGGAGAAGGCGCAGAGAAAAAGAGAGAGAAGGAGAGGGAGAGAAAAGAAGGAGAGAGAAGGGAGAGGAGGTGGAGATGGAAGAAGAAGGGAGAGGGAGGAGAGAAGGTCGGGCGATCACAGAGAGGGAGAGAGAGAGAGAGAAAGAAAGAGAAAGAGAGAGAAGAGAGAGAAGAGAGAAGTTGGTTGAGAGTCGGGGGGGGGGGGGGGGGGGAAGGGTGTCCGTTGGGTAGGTTTTTTTTTTAAATATAAAAAATTAATTAATTAAGTATGTTTTAGGTTTTGGTTAAATAAAAGGTGGGCAGGGGTAAGGGAGGATGGGCGGGTTCAAGAGGGGACGGATCCTCGTCCCGCGCACGTGCGCGGGGCGGGGTAAAAAAATTTACCGTGACGGGATTGAAATGACGCGGGGATGACATACGGGGTACGCGGACACGACCGGGGCGTGTGGAGATGCGTTAAATCGAAAAAGGGCGCGTTCACGCGCAAAATGAGCGCGAGAAAAAACGTAAGAATAAAGAAAAATTAATAACTCCCAATCCGGATGTCAAAACGAAATATCGTAAAAACGAAAAGTGGGCAGGACGACAGGGGGGAAACAAGAAAAATATGGGACAGGGGTTCTGGGAGGGGTAAAGGCGGTCACGTGCAAAAAACACAAAAAACGAACCAAAAAACACAATTGAAAATTAATAGCGAAAAATCCGTGCATCGGAATGAGGTGCAGAAAAAAGGAAAACTGTGCAGAAAGATGTGCCCGACAATCCTATCCTGGCAAAACATAATTCCGACTGAGATAAGACACGTTCACATGGGAAAAACCCAAAAAACAAACCCAAAAATGGGATCGGAAATTAATATCGGACGAACCGTTTACCGGAATGACAGGCAGTAAGAAGAAAAAATGTCCGCAGGAAGGAATGGCACAGGGTTATCACGTTAAACCGCAGTTCCGGCAGAAGTAGGAGGGGTTCACATGCAAAAAACTCCAAAAATACTCCCGAAAAGTCATTTAAAATTAATAAGTAAAAATCCGAACGTCGAAAAAGGGTGGAGGAAAAAGGAAAAAGGTAGGGGAAGGCACAGGGGACACGGCTGTCAAATCAAATCGGAATTCCGATACAAATAGGGCAGGTTCACATGGAAAAATAGCAAAAGGACGCATGAAAAAGTCTTTAAAAACCGGAAAATTAATAACGGACAAACCGTGTAGCGGAATGATGCGGAATAAAAAGGAAAAATGTCAGGGGAGAAGCGTTGGTCAGGGCTATGACGTCAGATCACGGTTTCGAAGCAAGAAAAGCACGTTCACATGGAAAACTGGCTAAATTGCGTAAAATGCTTCAAAAATTAATAACTCAAAAACCGTGCACCGGAACAGGGGTAGGTAAAAAGGAAAAATGGTCAGTTCAAAGGGAGGAACAGGGCTATAAGGTTGGATTTGGACCTTGGTGAACGTAGGGTGCATTCACATGGCAGGACCTCAAAATCAGGGAATGAAGAAAAACTGCAAGGGAACAGCCCCAAGGGTGGGTGGAACATAACCGGGCGGGTGGGAAGGGACCCCAGGAGGGTAAAAGCAAGGCAAGGTATATATGCATTGAGCAGGGTAAGGCATATGCAGAGGAGTATGCAATGTAGACGCGTAGGGACGTGTCCCCACACTTAAGACCTTAACGGATAGGGTTAACCGAGCATTAGGGACCTAGGACCACGCCACAGACCATCCACTAACTTCCCCACACTTAAAACATGACCGACACGAAAAAACCAAAGTGTAGGGTTAGAAGAACTTGGCCCATTTCGTCAAGAATCAAGGTTGAATATCGATGGCACGTCCAGTGTTGTTGTCGGCGCTAGAGGGACCAAGGCATCTTCTTGGCACACGTTCGTCATGGCAGGGACCACGCGGCAGCACCCAGGGAGGTAGCTAATGGAAGGAATCGTAGGAAATTCGTTGTCGATGAGGGATATTGCACTCAACTCACAGTCACTCAATTGGAATGAAAGATCAGTCACTCGCCCCATGACTAATATCTCTTGAAGAAGAATGATTAAAACCCATAACTCATATCTGGTTGAGGAATCAACAAGGGGGAAAAATGGCGTAGAAGGAGTATGCCAGGGTGCACGGTTGATAGTGCATTAGTGCATCCCGCCCGTCTGGCATAAGTGCAAGGAGGAAGGCAAGGGAGCCTTACAGTGCAGTGTACAGAACGAGGTGATGTGTTTTGTGTTGACGGTAAAGACCCATCCCGTGGGTGCATAGGGAAACGGAAACATACCTGACTCCAAGTGTCGTAACGTCCCTCAATCTCACCTCTCGGTAAATGATTGAAGAAACTCCAGTCACACTCAACCCACCCTCTGTCTCACGCTCTGTTTGATAGATACAGAAGGGCAGCCTTTTCCTGAAACCCATTGATGTAATCCTCACAGTCACTTGTGCAAAGATTGTATGTCTTGTGCGCATTTGATGGTGCAACTGTGCATCCCGCCCTGTGCCGGCATACGGTGCGAGAAGGAAGGCAAGGGAGCCTTATGGTGCAGTGCACAGAAACAAATTGTGCTTTGTGCATTGAGAGGCCCATCCCGTGCGTGCAACACTTCATTCACACTTCTCACCTCTCATTCGATTTGAAGGGAAAAGACTGGTCTCTCACCCCACCCTCTGTCTCACTCTCTGTTGATAGATACAGGAGGGCAGCCCATACTCACTTCCCCATCCGGTTAGGATGAAAGCTCACATCACTCGATTGTTTGTCGATGAAGATCGCGTCATCAGTTGTTGAGGAGGCGTACCCAGGGAGGTAGCCATCAAATTCGAACATTGTGTTGGATAGGAATATGTCGTCTACTAGAGGACAGTTAGTTACTTTGCAAAGAGACCCATGACACAGCGTACCAAGGGAGGCAGCTTCGGAATTGGATCCGAGGGATATCAATCAATGAATCCACTTTCTGGACTGCTGGGTGTTACCACCTTTTCCACAGCCAGCTTCTCGCCCAAGGGTGTTTATCACCTTTTCTTGGAACGAGGCCTGCTATGACAGGGAATTGCTTCCTTTTCTCTCATAACAGATTTGTTTATTTGTTTTTTTTTCTTTTTCTTCTTTGTTTTTTTTTTTTCCCCTATTCTCGAGGGTGTTTCCACCTTTTCTCGAAGAATAGGTCGGCATGACACGGACCTAAGTCCTTTTCTCCCATGACCGATATGTTTTTTTCTTCTTCTTCTTTTCTTTTTCTCTTTTCTTCAAATTGAACAAGGGAATGGTAGAAAGACCATGTGTCAGAACCCACCTCGCCACTGTCGCTGGTGGAAAATAGAGGATAAGAGATCAAGGCTGGAAGGGGGTTTGGAGGGGACAGAGGGTTGCACCCTCTTCATCAGAAGTGATTGAAGAACGGCTAACAGAAGTAGCATCATAAGAAGTACAGTGCCGCGCCAATGAGGGAAATGATCAAGTGTCCGTAATTGTCAAGATCCCCAAGGAGGGAAGTACTTCTTCAGGCGATATCCATTTATCAGAAAGGGATCATCAGAGGCATCAACGGTCTGTACTTGAACAGAACCATTAGGGTTGACTGCAAGTACCTTATAGGGGCCCATCCACCGCTGTTGGAGCTTGCCAGGAAACTTGCCAAAGCGTGAATCATAGGCTAGGACCAAATCACCTTCTTTGAACTCCTTGTGCTTGATGAAACTGTCATGGTAAGCCTTGCGTCGAGCTTGCGTGGCTTCCATGCACTGTAGAGCCATCCTACGAATTTCGTCCAAACATTCCAAGTGCAGGAGACGGCGTTGCAGTGAATCATCATCCCCCAAACGCTCTTTGATCGCCACTCTCAAAGAGGGTAGTTCCAGTTCAACAGGAAAAACAGCTTCTGTACCATACACCAACTGGAAAGGTGTCTGTCCCGTTGCTGCTTTATGGGAGGTTCTGTACGCCCAGAGGGCCTCTGTAAGTCGATCGTCCCAATCACGACGATGTGCGGCAATTGTTCTTGTCAGAATCGAGCAGAGGATGCGATTCGTGACTTCGACTTGGCCGTTGGCTCTGGGGTAATAAGGAGTGGACTTGCGATGGCGGATCTTATACAACTCTGTCAACTCTTCCATGACTTTGTTGAGGAAATGAGTGCCTCTGTCACTTACCAGCTCTAAGGGACTGCCAAAACGGGTGATGATATTCTCGTACATGAACAGGGCCACGCTGTTACCATCGTCCCGCTTGAGGGCTTTAGCTTCACACCACTTTGTGACATAATCCGTACATACGAGGATGTATCTGTTCTGTTTCCTTCTAGTGGGAGGATCGATTGGACCTACGAAGTCAATGCCCCACTTCTCAAACGGCTTCAACGGAAGGATAGGCTGCAGTGGCATGGCACTTGCCTTTGTGGGTTTCCCCATTCTTTGACAAGCATAACATCTTTTACAGTAATCATAAGCATCCTTGTGAATGGTAGGCCACCAATATCCCGCTAGCAGAGCCTTCCTGGCTGTAGCTTCTCCTGCAAAGTGACCTCCACATGGCTCGTCGTGGCAAGCCTTCAAAACAATCCCAATCTCATCCCCTGCAACACATCTTCTGAGTACTTCATCTTTGCCTTTCTTGTACAGTGCACCACCTAGCAGGGTGTAGGGGGATGATTCTAGCATGAGCTTCTTCCTTTCCCGACTAGAAATACCAGGAGGGTACTGTTGGGTTGCCAGCAGATTGGCAATATCCGCATACTAGGGAGTTACAGTTTCTACCAAGAATAGGGAAGCATCAGGGAGGTCTGGATCATCCTGCTCCTCGTCTGCAGTTTGTGGGATACGCGACAGATGATTAGCTAGAACATGGGAACGACCAGGCTTAGTAATCACCTCAAAGTCGAACTCCTGGAATAAAAGGAGCCATCTCATCAATCGTCCTTTCACATCTGCTTTGTTCATTAAGAAGGATAGGGCCTCATGATCCACATAAAATTTAAAGTGAGTAGATAGGAGGTAATGGCGAAACTTCTCCAGGGCAAACACCATTGCCAAGCACTCCAGCTCGGTCACTGTATAGTTCCGTTCCCTATCAGTGACTTTTCGGCTTGCATAATAGATCGGTTGATCCAGCTTTGAGGAGCCCTTTTGGCAGAGGACAGCACCTAAGCCTTCAATTGATGCATCAGTGTGTACGTGGAACTCTTTCGTCCAATCAGGAGGTTGCAGGATGGGTGCCTCTATCAGACACTGCTTCAGAGTGTGGAAGGCTTTGTCACATTCTTCCGTCCAAGTAAACTCTGCATCTTTCCTCAGAAGCTTGTGCAAGGAAGTTGCCTTTGTAGCAAAATGGGCTATGAACCTTCTGTAGTAACCCACATGGCCTAGGAATCCCCTCAACTGTTTGAGGTTGGTGGGTGCTTGCACAGCTGAGATCTTTTCGATCTTTGCAGGGTCTGTTGATATCCCTTGTGCAGAGACAATGTGGCCCAACAAGACTCCAGAAGAGACCCCAAAGATGCATTTGTCGGGGTTGAGGGAAATCCCATACTCCCGGCATCGGTCAAAGCATTGTTCCAAATGTCCCCAATGTTCACTAATCAAACTATAGACACAGAAGTCATCCAAATATACCTCAATAAAGTCATGCAGATGATTTTGAAATGCAGCCATCATGACTCGTTGGAAAGTAGCAGGGGCATTGCAGAGCCCAAATGGCATCACTCGGTAAGCGTAGGTCCCCCATTCTGTGGTGAAGGTTGTTTTGGATTGGTCTTCTTCTGCGATTTGGACTTGGTTGTATCCACTGAATCCATCCAGAAGGGAATAAAGCTCATGTCCTGCCACTGTGTCCAACAGTTGGTCTGTGAAAGGGATAGGAAAGTGATCCTTCTTTGTCTTGGAATTAAGCTTTCGAAAATCCACACATATTCGCAATTTGCCATTCTTCTTGGGTACAACCACGATGGGTGAAACCCATTCACTATTTGCCACTGGATAAATGAACTCGGCTTCCAGAAGCTTCAGCAGCTCCGCTTTCACCAATGTGGAATAATTCGGGTTCGTTCACCTCTGTCGTTGCCGTACTGGCTTGGCATCAGGCTCCAAGTCAATATGATGTTGACATATTGTGGGATCAATCCCCTTTAGGTCTTTGTAAGACCATGCAAACACGTCCAAATTTTCTTTCAACAAGTTGTACAAGGTTGACAACTCCTCTTCTGGGAGACTGCTACCCACCTTCAAGTGGCGTTCAGTGCCTTCTGCATCCACAAAGGTTAACTGCCTTTCACCTTCTACTTCACGGATGAAGGTCCCGTGGACTGCTTCTGGATACAGATCCGACTCCTTCAAGGGAGTGGTATCCTCTTCTGATGTCCCACTAGAACCAACTTCTTCTTTTGGTGGAGACTTAGGTTGCTCCTTAAGACGTTGGAATGGGATAAGCGCTGTTTCGGGTTTGGTTTCAAAATTAATTACCTCGTGGCTTGAAGATTCATCTTCTGATGATAACACATCCAGGAACGTCACATAACAGGGACCCTCTGATGCTTTTTGGGTTGATGGGACTGGTGCTTGTTGGCACGGTGCATCATCATCATCCTTCTTTGGCACGGATGGGTTAGGACGGCATGAGCCACTACTGAAAGACGGCTTGTTCTTCTTAACCCATTTCTTATAAAGGTTTTGCATATGAGAAGATCCATTTACCAAACCAAATGGTACCATTGCCATTCTGTCCCATAGCATGAGCTCATCGGCTTCTGATGCTTCTGGAACTTCTTCCTCAAATGTATCCTCTTCAGGTGGGATAGATTCTTCCATTTCACTTGCATAATCCTCTTCGTCCATATCATATTCATCCTCTACTGTCTCTGTCTCTGCGTCTGCTTCTGCTTCTGCCTCTGCTTCTGTTTCTGCTTCTGCTTCTGCTTCTGTAGGAGCTCTGTAACAGAAGAACAGATTCTCTGGTTCCTCTCCTGCCTCTGTCTCTGGCTCTGCTGTGGCCATGTAACAGGGAGAGCAGTACATCCATGCCTCTATCTCACTATCAGAAGTGACTTCAGAAGTCATTCCCGGTTCAGGCAGGAAGTATTCACCCATTGATAATGGCTTTGCATCCTTTGGAAGTCGGCTTACTGTATCCACTGTTAAGGAACATGCCACTGTTTTCTTAGGAAGGATTTGTTTGACAGCATCTTCGTCTGCTGATGTTCCATCCGTAGCCTCGTTAGGGGAGTCAGAAGATAATTCCAGAGAGGTGGATCCATGTCCTTTTTGAGAACCATACAGTTTCAGCACCACTTTGTTGGGTCCTCTACCCAAGGTCAAAGTTCCTTTAAACCAATCCGTCCTTGCTCGGGCTTCAAAAAGCCATGGTCTGCCTAGTAACAGAGGATAGGATGTACCATAAGAGTTTGGCTTCACCACCAAATAGGTTAGCCAATAATCTTTTCCAGCCACTGTAGTCTTCACATATGGGAGAATGCCCAAAGGCTTGATTCTGCTCTGATCCGCCAGTCTGATGAGCCATTGGGTTGGTTGCACACCTTGTAGGCCTAGATCCTTCATCGTCACATCCGTCATAATGTTCATTGATGAACCTCCATCAATCAGTGCATTTGCAATGAAGCAGCCTTCTATCCACACGCCAGTCTCTGGGGTACCCGGATCTAGGAAAGCGTTAACCACATCCACTTCTTTTACAGGCTCTGTAGCCTTGTTGGACTTTGTCACTGTGGAGGGAGCAATCCTTAAACCACGTCTTTTCGTCAGTATACTTTTGAACCTTTTCCGGCAACTGGGAGACAACATCAATAATTGTCGGAATGTGAGGTTTGGTCTAAGGGTATCTAGATCTCTGACCAGATCGTATTCCTTAATAGGATCCACTGGCTTCTCTAACCGATTAGGGAATGGGGCAACACCCATTTTCATTTTTCCTCTTTCTTCCAACATAGGAATTACAGGAACTTCTTCTGCCACTTGTGGCACTTCCTCCTCTTCTGTATCCTGGACCTCTGGTCCTGTCTCTGTAACTGTCTCTGTAACTCTCTGTGGCTCTGTAGGGCTCTGTACGGCACTGTTAAGCTCTGTTCCGTTCTGTTCTTCTGGTGGAAGACTGAACTTCACTGTTCTGGCTGGAGGGTTATTTTCTTTCTGGGTAGGTGGTTCCTTCTGCTTTGCACGCGTGATGGCAGCAACTTCCAATTCTACCAAATTGGAGGTAGGCTCTTGGACCTTGGACGGACTATCAGTAGCATTGTTTTTCACTGGGGCTGGGCTTGGATAGTCTTTTGTAGTGTGGCCTTCTCCTTTGCATCGACTGCATAAAGGCTTGTAATCCACTGACCTTCGAGGATTTGGACAGTTTGGTGAGATGTGGCCCTTTTCTCCGCATCTGTAACACTCCACTTCTGATCTCTGACCACCGCCAGACTGTCTTCCTCTGTAACTTTGGGAAGGAAATCTTCTGGGTCCGAAATTAGGACCAAAATCTCTAGGCTTGGGTCCAATATCTTGTGTTGTCATTTTGGATTCTAGCAAGTTGAATCTTGCGTCTTCTTCCTTTCTTCTCTTGTCATGCATCTCCTTCAGGGAGCAAATGTCCTCTGTATGGTTCTTCCGCAAACAGTAGGAACAGAAGGCTCCAGGGATGGTTGGTTTCCGTGTACATTCAGTGGCTAAATGGCCTGCTTGATGACACTTACCACACCAAGTATTTGACCGCATCACATCTCTTCCTGCTCCTGCAACGTTGGATATGCTTGCGGTATTCACTTTCAGCGTCTGTAGTTGCTCTGTAATCACATCCATCAACTCCTTTTTGATGTTTGCAACTGAGTTGGATAAATAATCCTTCAAGCTTTCTCCTCCGGACGTACTGGCAGGAGGGTTTTGAGGAGTCTCTGTAATTACTGCATAAACGGGTTGGGCTGGTACAGAGGGGTCTCTGTTTTGGTTCTGATTCAGAGCTCCTGTTTGAACTGTTGGCTGTTGGCTCCAGTTGGTAGGATTCCACTGTTGCTGCTGATTTGGCATTGAGGAAATTGGTTGAGACCATGGTTGTTGTGGTGGAACCACCATTTGAGGCATGGATTGTGGCCACTGTGGATTTGGTGCACTGTACTGTGAGACCGGGGGCATCTGTTGGTAGGGATAAGGAACAATCCCTGGGACTGCATTTGGTGGGTACATCATTCCTGGCACCAGAGGAGGTAGGACTCCTCTTCCTGTATTCATTGCTAATCTAGCTTCCACTTCATCGTACAGTCTTGCACCTTCTGTTGCAGCTTGCAGTGTGGCCGGTCTTTGCAGCTCCACAAACTTACGGACTTCTGGTTGTAATCCTCTGAGAAACACTCCCTTCTGAATGCCATCATCTAGATTATGGTTAGTCCACCTCTTGAGGATGGATTCCATTCGTGAGACATATGCTTCTACTCTTTCTCCAGAGGACTGACTTAGGTTCATAAATTCCTCTCTCATCCGCTCTTCAAAGCCTTCACGCCTGAATTTAGTGAGGAAGGCCAACTTCAGGTCGTCCCATGTGCCAAAAGTTCCTGCTGCTTGTCTCTCATACCACTGAAACGCCGCGCCCTTGAAAGTGGCGGGGAATATTGCTAACCAATGCTCAGGGGTTCTGGCATTGTTAGCCACACATGCTACCATAAACTCTGCTACATGAAGATCGGGGTCTTCATTGTACTCTCCCTTAAAAACTGGCAATGGGACTACATTTGCTGGTCTGTCATCAATATTTCCAGGACGGATCTGGCTTGGAAGTGGACCTCCAGCAGGAGGAGGAAGGGCTTGATGTGCCATTGGGACTTCTGTAAAGAGTTCCGCAAGGGCGTCAAAGGCGGCTTCTGCTGCGAGCTCGCTCTCGGCTCTGATTCTTGCTTTCTCTCTTCTCACGTACCTCTGGACTCGTTCTAACGCTTGCCTTTTTATTGCGTCATTCATCAGGGGGTTGGCTCCACTATGTTGTTAGTGCTCCACAGAGGGTTAACAGAAGGCTTCAGTCTCTGGAGGACTCTCTTGCCAACATTTCTTCTACTTCTTTCTTTTCAACGTCCCTAAATTCTGCTTTAATGCCACTGCACAGAGGAAGGTATTCGGTTCTGAAGGTGTCAAAATGCATACGTCTAAGCATGGTGGTGGTGCCATCATCATAGTAGTGCCAGCTTCTGATGGTTTCAACAGTGTATGTTGTGAAAAACACTTTGTCTACCAACTTCCAGTGGGTTGCTAATTGAACAAACAGAAGATTATCAGTACACCAAGCATCCCATGTATCTTGCTGTTGAGCATCCACGAACAAATTCCAACTCTTTTCCTTCTTGTCCCTGTGAACCTCTACAGACCAAGACTCCTGAAGCTTCTTCACAATCTCCCACTTGATGTTGTCTGGAAACTTCTCAATGAATGCCAAATCTTCCATGGATGTTCATTCTCCCTGTTTCTGTTCTTCAGTTTGTTCCCAAACAATTTGCCACCAAGATGCAAGTTTCTGCTGCTTCAATAGGAAGAGGAAACTGTCCACTACATAGAGCATGCATCATGATGGTGATGTGTTTCCGCCATTGTGGGATGAACTTCTTGTGGAAAGTGGCTTTGATTATGAGAAATTCCAACTCTTCACTGGAAGAAGGAACTTTACAAACATCCATTGAATTCTTCTTTTCTTGGCAATGCCATTTCCTTCATTTTCAGCCTCTTTTGGTGCTTGTTGATGGCAAGTTTCCCCGGCTGCGCGCCAAAAACATGGAGCCCCAAGAGGAACACCAAGGAAAAGGGAATTCTCTTGCAAGAAAATCTATCTTGTAACATCAACAAGCTTGTTTATCATGTTTCATATGATCACAACAAAGAAAAGAACACCACGCACAACAAATCTTCATGCAGCATCATGTAAATCTCCCACGGTTTTTAATAGAATCAACCATATTCTTCAATATCTTCACAAAATCCATCAATAGAACAAAGAAAACAAAAAAATACACCATCTTTGAATGGAAATACATCACATAGTATTCATCTTCAATATCTTCATAGTCTTCTCTCTCAATCTCTCATATACAATCACTTTGTTTTAGTAGAATTGGCTATCTCTGACTCTCTCTCTCACACACCATCAATAATACATCATATCCTCACTACAATCTCTCAAAATTACTCTCAATAATCACTCTTAGGTCGTGGATACCCCTCCCAAGAGGTATGTCTGATATGAAAGGTCACCAGAGCCACTACAGTGTCTCTTCATAGCTCACTACTGTCACTTTACTCTAGTCTTCACTTGAGTCTTCAGCAGCTACTTCTTCCACTTCCTCCAGCTCTTTTGCACTTGTATTTACCTCTTTCCAAGGCTAGAAAAATTTCCCAAAAGTCATACATACATTCCACAGAACACTTACAGAACAGTCTACAGAACAGTACCAGAACAGTTAAAGTACAGAACAGAACAGAACAGAACAGAAGCAGAAGCTCTACAGAAGACCTACAGAAGGTCATCAAAACCTCATAACTCACTCTCAAACCATTCCAAACTCTCACAAACCATTCACTAAGCTTTCACAATATCTCATTCTTCATCAATCTATACTCCATCCCTCCTTACAGAAGACCATCAGAACAAAACAGACCAAAACAGAAGGTATACAGAACCAATCAGAACATCACAGAATCATCAACAAACATCATAATCTTCCAAAACACAATCAATATCATCCAAAACCCTCTCAACCCTCTTCCAAATCAATCAATCATCCCATAAAATCAATCATTCAGCTCTCAAAAACAACAAAAATCATCCAAAAAACAAGTCATTTCAACACTCAACACGGTGGCCTCCACTCCTTGCAATATCGACCCCTCTATTTTCATATTGTCCTCATCTATACTTAGAACATTGTTTTGATCATATACTCTGGCACTTCGGGGAGCTGAAGGTATAACATACCACCATCGAGGTTGTCAAAGGTTTGGATAGAAGATTACCTGTCCACAAACACGTACAAGAGAGATTTAACTATTGTGACATATACCATGTCGTAATACAATTAACAAACAAATGAGTTCATGCACCTATTCACAATGGGCCGGAAACACAAAGGTGTCACGAAAATCTATCCATTTTTTTTCAGAATCTATTTCGAGAAATCCAGTTGGACCTCGTCGAACTATTGCTCCAGATCCTTCAAGTATCACTTTGAACCACTGCACATCGAATAGTATCATGGAGAAGCTACGGTTATCCACCATAATAGTACTTCGCAAGCTCCCAAAATACTCCATCTCATCTATAACCGTGTTTGGATCCATTGCTCGCCGTCGGCTCTCTTGCTCAAATCTTGTCATGATACCACAGTCTGTTGTGGAGCGCATTTTGTCAATATACTCCATGCAGAAATGCCATCCCCGTGACCACACTACACTACATATTTTGTATTGTACATTGAAACACTCAATTATTTATTATATATAAAATATAGATACGACAAACCCTCAACACATCATCACCTTTGGACTACATCCCCTCGAGAATTTTCACTCCTCTGTTGAGACCTCCACCCCTTTGCGAGACGCTCCGATTAAAGATCCATGCAACCATTGCATTGACATAAACCGCGGAATCTCCTCCATGCCCTCGAGATATAGAATTGGTCGATGGCGCATACTATGTCAAAATTCAAATCGTGCTTCCTCTCGATCTTGCCTAGATTACTGGTACCTGGCGAGCCATGTCTCCATAGAGAGGCATGGTGCAACATACAAAAGCGATTCACTTTCTCCTCCATTGCAGCATCCATTCTTTTTTCTACCCCATTTCCAACCACCACATCTCCGGTTAGTCTATCATCGTCCTTCAGCGACCATAGCATACTGTTGTCTGGATCCACTGTTGGTAGGCATTGTGAAATATGCACTAGCACCTCAAACACCAACAACCTTCAGCCATGCTGCCTTCTGGCTGAGCTCCTTGTCATACAAAGCCTTTTAGGGTTTTCATGAAGCACTCCAAGAAGAACATCCATTGTGTATGGACAGGTCCAGTAATCTCCACTTCATCTACAAGATGCACAAGAAGGTGGATTTGTATCGTGAGCATGCTGGTAGGCAAGTATTTCTCAAAGAGACAGACTGTCTCCACTACTCCTTGCCTCGTGGACTCAATAGAGGATGTCTTAATCTCCTTTTGTAAGATCCATTGCACTAAAGTTGATAACCTGTAAATGGCCCCGCGTATTTCTAGAGTAAGGCATCTTGTGATCGCGATCGGTAGTACAAACTGCCACAAATGAGAAAGCATTATGAATAATGACTATACTCCAAATAGCAAAATGCACAGGCCACTTACAATCCATTCGTAGTATAAACCTGACATATCTTATGCCAATTATGAGATTTTAGCCCTGATAATTGGTCATCTTTAGAAAACGCTGACCTGAGAGAACGCGTCATACCCGTCGAAGTGCGGATAGACTTGACTATTTGCTTCACAATGCACTCTTCTCTAGTGGACAAAATCCAAGGAGTGTGAGGTAGCTACACATGACTATTAGCACTCGACTACAGGCAAAGCGCCTCCATCTTTCCGACCTCCTTCAAATCCATTCATGCCCCTATAGTGTTTCTCTTTCCTGTGATGTGGTCCCATAGCAAGATGCCCACGTTCTTGAAAATATGCATGGGATCCAACAAGTGGTTGATCTGTAAGTGGGTCCAATATGGAAACTAGTAGAAAACTGAGAATCGTCACATTCCGTTTGGATGTGACTCCGCGTGGACCATTTTCAACTCTTATGAGCTTTGGGCATTCATACGTGTTGAAGGTCGTCCAAGAAAACCTTCCCTAATTTCATGACCCTCTGGAAAGAAAGCAACATATCCTTGATATACCATCTTCTTCATGGTTCGTGACCTTCGAGAGTCTAACTGTGGCCCGCACAATGGACATGCATGATAACCTGAGGTAACCAGACATGTCCCAATATCTCTATCCAGTGAATACAAACTTGAATGAGCTATGACAGATATCACCAACGAGAACAGAAGCCTATTTACCTGAGAGCTCTCTGAACCCCGGAAAGTCATGCATTGTCCACATAAGAATGGCTCAAATATTGGTGGACTGTCGACCATTGTGCTTGCTCATATCTTGCACGGTGAACCCCCTCCTCCCACAAAATCTTAAGCCCATCAACTAATGGATGAAGATACACATCCATATTTTTGACTTTGTAGCGGCGGCCGGGGACGAGTAAGCTAAGGATGAGATGTCCTTTCTTTGTAGAAAGCCATGAGGGATATTGTATTTGACAAGGACTATAGGCCAATATTGTAAGAAGTTGAGCACAGACCGAATGGGTTCACACCATCCATTGCAAGACCGAGCCGAAGATTTCTTGGTTCTCGGGCAAAGCTTGGAAAGGTACAATCAATGTGGCTCCATGCGCATGAATCCATTGATATTCGTTGAACTCTATCTGTGGACCTATTCTGTGCATGCCACGCTTTCAAGCTCTCCATGCCGGACATACGAAACATGTGGTTTATGCGGGGGATAAGCGAAAAGTGTTTAAGAACTTTTTGAGGGATGGTTTGCCCTTATAAGTCCTATTAATACCTGTGAGAACCACACTTTGGACGTGTCTCCATAGTCTTGTATTCTCCTCAAAACAGTATGCAATCTTTGATACATGCATGGATGTTGTTGTAGTCCATGCCAAGCTTTCGTAAAACATGTCGTGCATCATCACGAGACTCAGGTATGGTATTTGCAAGTGGTAATATATGATACTTCAGTAACTTGAAAAAAATCATAAAACACCTAAAAAAAACACAAATGTTTTTAATGATAGTGCCAAAAAGAAATCAACAAAGCATACGTACAAGGTGCTTGATCAACTCAATCACACTCGCATCGCTCCACCCGTATTTTGCTTGCACACTTAGGAGCGCAAGCAGTGTCTTCAGGTGAGATACTCGACACCCATCATATAATGGTATGGATGCTTCCTCTCTAAGTGGATTAGAAGTCTCGACATCCATGGGAATCAATGCATCGATCATTGCCTCCATATCAGGCTCCAAGATTGTAGGTAAGTCTCGAAGGCTGTTTGTCTCCTCTGGTATTGACGGTATAGATTGGGTAGTATCTTCCAAGTGGTGGATTGACTCAGGCACTCCATCCATCGCACGCCCACAAACTCTTATAATTAGCTGCAAAGGGTGCACTCCTCCTTGGGACAAGACGTCACCTCCCTAGATAGAAAATTTGCCAGCCACACCCAATCTTTTTGTATATGGTATTCAATTAGCTTGCGAGTACAATGCATGATTGATATTAACTTTTCTTACCGTTTGCTGAAAATCCAAGATCGTCTGATCAATGATGTCAGATTAAAACTTGCCGAAGCGTCATACGTGTTATAAAGACAATTGACGTTTTTGTCTATTTGTCAGCTTACATTGAGAGCAAGGACATGGAACACGCTGATTAAGATATGCCTCACGATCTGGAAAATCAAGACCTTCATCGTTTTCCATTTTGTCTACATTACGACAAAAATTTTGTTTTTGTTATCATTCTTTTTTTCTTTCTTAAATGGTTTGAGAATGGATTTTTTCTCTTGTAACTCAATAAAATCAACATATGTAAAGTCTCCACCCACCCATCCACCCACAATTTAATGTGTGTCGGAGTGTTTCCCATCTCGTGGTGTTGCACCGGACCTCATAGGACCTCGCGACCACTCTCTCTTTGTTTTTTATCCATTCATTATCTCCTCTCCTTCCATCTCTCTCTCTTTTTCTCTTTCTTTATTATGTTGTATGTTTCTTCTCTCTCTCTCATTCCTTCTTCTTTTTTCTCTTCCTCCCCTTCTCTCATTTTCTTTAACAAAGTATATATCTCTCTCTACAACAACAACTACTACTACTACTATTACTACTACAACAACAACAATAACAAACAAGAAATCCACTACTACTACAACCACGACTACAATAACTATGACTACGACCATGACCACAAATACGACCACGACCATGACCACGACCACAACCATGACTACCACTACCACTACCACTACCACTACCACTACCACTATAATAAACAAGAAAAGATGAAAAAACTACTACTACTACCACTACTACAACAACAACAACAAATAAGAAAACTAGGCAATAATAAATAAGAAAAAAAAAACTATTACTACTACAACAACAAGAACAACAACAAAAACAAGAAAACCACTACTACTACTACTACCACGACTATGACGACTACGACTATGACTACGACTATAACTATGACTATGACCACAACCACGACTATGACTATGACAATGACTACCACTACCACTATAATAAATAAAAAAAGAAGAAAAAATAACAACAACTACTACTACTATAATAACAATAAACAAGAAAAGAAGACAAAACTACTACTACTACAACAATAAAAAACAAGAAAACTAAGCAACAATAAATAATAAAAGAGAAAAAACTACTACTACCATAACAACAACAAATAAGAAAACAACAATCTCTCCCTCCTCTCTCTTCCTCCCTCTCCCTCTCCCTCTCTTTCTCTCTTTTCCTATTATGTTTAATGTTTTCTCCCTCTCTTTCTCGTTCTTTCTTTCCTTCTCTCTCTTCCTCTCCCTCTTCATTTCCTCTCCCTTCTTCACCCTCTTTCCCTCTTTCTCTCTTTCCCTATTATGTTTAATGTTTTTTCTCTCTCCTCTCCCTCTCTCATTTACTTTTCTCTCTTCCTCTCCCTCTCTCATTTCCTCTCCCTCCCTCTCCCTCTCTCTCTCTCTTTCCCTATTATGTTTAATGTTTTTTCCCTCTCTCTCTCTCTCATTCCTTCTTTCCTTTTCTCTCTTCCTCTCCCTCTCTTATTTCCTCTCCCTCCCTCACCCTCCCCCTCTCTTTCTCTCTTTCCCTATTATGTTTAATGTTTTTTCTTTCTTCATCTCCCTCTCTCTTTCCCTATTATGTTTCATGTTTTCTCTCTCTCCTCTCCCTATCTCATTTCCTTTTCTTTCTTCCTCTCCCTCTCTCATTTCCTCTCCCTCCCTCTCCCTCTCCCTCTCTTTCTCTCTTTCCCTATTACATTAGTGTTCCCCTCTCTTTCCTCTCCCTCTCTTTCTCTCTTTCCCTATTACGTTAGTGTTCCCCTCTCTTTCCTCTCCCTCTCTTTCTCTCTTTTCCTATTATGTTTAATGTTTTTTCTCTCTTTCTCTCCCTCCCTCTCCCTCTCCCTCTCCCTCTCTCATTTCCTCTCCCTCTCTTTCTCTCTTTCCCTATTATGTTTAATGTTTCGCTCTCTCCCTCTCCCTCTCCCTCTCTCTCTCCCTCTCCCTCCCCCTCCCTCTCCCTCTCCTTCTCTCATTTTCTCTTCCTCCCTCGCCCTCTCCCTCTCTTTCTCTCTCATTTCCTCTTCCTCCCTTGCCCTCTCCCTCTCTTTCTCTCTCATTTCATCTCCCTCTCTCAATACACATGAATTTTAACAAAAACAAGTAAAAGAGAAAGAGAAAACACAAAAAGAAAGCAAGAAGGAATAACGCAGTCACCGTAAAGGCTCGAAGATTGATTCGACAGCTCGTCTTTGTGATGGCAGCTCCTCTTCGCCCTCCATATACTTCCTCCTCTTCTTCGCGAATGGCGGTGGTGGCGGTGAGAATCTTTCCTTCTTACTCTTTCTCTCCATCTCCCTCTCAAATGCAAGATGTTCGCTCTCCCTTTCGCTCTCTCTTTCGTGTATGCGCGCAAAATAACACGCTTGAGTTTCCGCCCACGTTTTTTTCATCTGAGCACCATCTCTAGTTGCGTCGCAATGCAAATAGCAACGCCGCTATTTTGCGTCGGAAACCGCCATCGCTATACCTCCATATCCTTGTAGTGCTTGCTAAAGAAAGAAAACAAATATAAATGGAGAGAATAGTGCAACACAACATTTTTAAAAGAGTGGCGATAGATGGCCACGACGCATGGTATTTAAGGAATTGAGAGACCTAATTAGGGTATCACTTATCAATAATCAAGTCTCTTTTTATTTTTCTTCCAACTTCCATGGCTTTGCTTCTCTTTCTCTCCCTTTTCCTATCTTTCTCTCTCTTCTTCTCTTTCTTTCTCTCTCCCCTCTGCAGTCTCTCTCCTAGGTCTCTTTCATTAGAGTTGGTATTAGAGCTTTGGTCTTTGGTCCCTTCCTCCTCCTCTTTCCTTATATCTAGTTACATTTTACCAAAAAAAAAACCTAGTTCAGATAGGTATAGCTGAGAGACAGGAGCTGTAAGGAGCAGTGATGGAGTACCATAGGATAATGGTAGCTTTTCTTTGAGATCTCACATGATCCATGGCCAAGTTGGAGGTACTCAGATCAAATTTAACAGCTCATCAATAACTTTGAGGTAAAATTTCAGGGGTTCTTGGGTGAAGAAAACTCATAGGACTGGGAGAGAGTTTTTGTTGTAGTGTTGGGGGTAAAGGCGCATGTGCCTAGCTGCCCGTATATTAGTTACATTGATAGTATCCAAATACCTGCACACCTATACATTGTAGGTAAGGACGTCCATCACTATCACCTCATTCTTTATTCTTTTAGTGATATTTGAATAAAGGTAAGGCCGGTCACATATTGTGGTTGTTGGAGTTCCCACATTGTGTATCTCTCTCTCTTGCTGTTGCTCCTTCCACCATAGCTCTTGCTTCCACTCCCTTCTTAAACTTTAGGGCACAGTCCCTTCAACAAGTATCAGAGCGAGATTGCAGAGCTCAACCCAACCTTCTCTCAGCTGCATTCGAATACCTACACCAGAGGTTTTGTAGTAGCTATGGCTTCAGTCCAATACTATATGTGTTTACCCTCCCCACTCCCGGACTTGTATGGCAGTCCTTCAAGCCATTGTTGAGGCTACTTTGAAGCCTTCTTGAGCATCCTTGTGACCGGCCAGCATAGCAACAACTCAACAAGTTTTCAAGTTGTTGGCTCCTAATCATTGGATAGCACAAGAGCATTCTTAAATTTATTTGGTTGACATTTGGGTTTCTTGAACTCTTTATCTTCACTCCAAGGCTTGTTTGGAGTCCACATTGGCCCTCCCTTGTGCCCTCCCTACTCTTCAGCATATGCCATGACCTACTTCAATTAGTGTCAGCTAAGAAATTTTCACCTATTGTTTAGTTGATCCTCCCAGTTATATAAATTGCGGCTCTCAGTCATCACTTACAGCTTCTAAAACCTTTTAGCATTGGTCAGTACTCTTGGGCATTGATTCTTGGGCTTTCGACATTATATGCATTAACTTTGAACTCCTATGCTTTAGGACACTATTGTATACAACAGTTATCTTAGTGAAACCTATCAGAAGTAGTACACTTCTCCATGTTTAGAGCTCATATAATGATGCCATTGTTGCCCCTATATAGTTGCCTTGATGATCAGATGTTATGGTAAAGTTTTTCCATGATATCACAATTGAAAGCAAGGCAACATGCTAGTTACTCATAGAGACAGCCACCACTAATTCATGTCACAAGCTCCATTGATGCTTATTGTGGACATGGCTATGATGCTTGATGTTATGACAAGGCTTAGATATGCTTTGAGCTTCATGTTGGGTTGACATATGTTAGTTTGTGCAAAAATTTCTACTATTGATCATGGCTTCCATCCTTTCACTTACGTGGGTAGTTTTATGTACTAAAGCACTTATGCCATTTGGGGATTACATTGGATGCCTTTGTTGCCACATGTCTGACGATGCTATGGCAAAAATTTGAGCGTCATATTTGGGCTACATTTGCAATTTTGGAGCTGGAATACATTGCCTTGGATGTCATGGGGGCAGTCAATTCTTTCATGCGTTATGCTTTAATGCTACATTGGTTTACACCTATGAGCTCGAGGTTACCTTGAGGTCTATGCTTCTATCACATATTACATGATCTTGGATGCATGATGCCTTCCCCATGATGTTTTGAGATTTGTTTGCTCATCTGGCATTCGACTTTTGTTCAAGTGAGAGACGCTACCTAACACTTGGATATTCATTGAGCATTTGGCTATGTAGTTGAGCTTGATTATTGACACCATGGGATATTCCCTTTATGTACATGCTCTCTTTACATGTTATATGTATGCAGTTTACGCCTTGAGGGCTGATCTAAGTTGACACTTGTTATGGTCTTGCACCAAGATCGTTGTCATGTCTTGTCAGTCATGCATACACCTATCTTTAGCAAGCCCCCTTAGTTACCCCAAGACTTATTACATTCATGGTTGGGTATGCCAATTGATGTACTCTCCTACTGACATATTACAATTGACATCTTTGGGTGGTTGTCTAATGTATGATGATTGCTAGCATCTCATACATGTCCAAATTCATAATGATGTAAACTAGACAACAAAGCCGCATCTCTAAATGGGCTTTCTCTCATTTCAAGTAATTGGGGTGCCCATGCTAATCCCTGGGTTCAAGCATTTTTCACAGCTTAGCCCTCATTGGAGAACTTGCAATACTTGCAATGCCTTGATTTTCTTGAGAATAAAGTGGATGATTTTTCTAGCTCATTTGTAACCCAATTCTAAGCGGCATGTACTTCTGTTGTATCCCTAAACCACCTTGAAACTGTTCAGGATGAGGTGGATTTTCTGGCTTTGGAACAGCTTGTGACTAACTACATGAACTTGAAAAGCTTTGAAACTGAATAAGTTTGTATCATTGGAACAATTGTAGGAGTTTCTATTCTGAGCTTTCCACATATGTGAACTTGGAATAGAGGAGGATAAACATGCAAGAAACATTGTTGATTGAAGGCCACAGTGGGTGATCATCTTGTAGCAAGGTTGTTACTCAATAGCTCAAGGACAAGTTGAAGCATTAGATACTAGGAAGAATATCATATGTAATTGAACTTGGAATCAATACTAACAAGTAGGAAAAAAAAGAAGTTGTACAAATGTTTTCTCCAAGCTCTGGGGTTGGGGAGAAAGGGTCTTTTACAAGTGGACAAGATACATATGATTGTGATATGCATTTGTCAGCCACCCAAAGACTAATGAAGGCCATCTTTTGAACTTGGATGACTTGGAAGTATTGGAGGAGCCTTTTTACCTCAAGCTATTCATGAATCCTTCTCTGTACTCCCCAATACGTAAGGCCATCTCAAGCCTAAAGGGTGACTTTTAGTTGTAGGAACTATCCTTTCATTGTCACTGGAAGGTCCTACCGCAATCTTTAGAGTATTAATCATAGGTCAATGGCTTTCCCTCTATCCATATCCACCCATCTAAGCATTTAAAGGTTTTTCTTCCTTATGCATGACATTGGCTTCTAGAAATTGGATAATATTTTCTAGCAGTGTGTTTTTTTATGTTTGATGCAAAGGGAGCAGTAGCTTGCAAATCATTTACTACAGATGTTGAAAGCAAGTTTGATATTTCAGAAAAACTGGGTGGACTCTCTAACATCTGTTTCAAATTTGGAAAAACATATGCAAGAGAAAGTCTACATCCTAACATACTACTTGAGCTATCCCGTGAACATTTTTGCACCAGTAAGCATGTGCAGCTCCTCATTTCAAAGAGATCTACCTATTGAACCATATGTTGCATTTCTAGGAAGGGGAGTCCAAAGTTGTTGACTTTAGAACATTGCAAACTCCTTGCAAACTCCCCAAGCATTTAGAGATGTTGCAAATGCACCATTTGGAGTTTATAACTACTTTCAAACACATATGAAGCAAATGGAAAGCCAACAAAGAGAGAGTTGTCTCCATGAAAGTCATTTACTACAAGGCCTTTACAATCACAATCTAGGGATACTGAGTGTCAATTAGATGTTAGTATGGAAAATTACCCTTTGAACATGCGCAAATGTAGCTCCAGTATATTTGCTTACTACTATTATAAGAAAAATTATAGCAATCATGTAGTGATGATTGAGTATGTGACTCATTGATGTAAAGTATATGTATGTAGTAGTCCTAGATGCAGCAACAACAACAAGTGCCAAATTCATGCTTTAAGAAGTAGTGTTGAGACATGTATGCCCAAAGTAGATCTTTTGAGATCAAAATTTGAAGTACTCAAGACTCCCATCAATTATTTTAGGCTTCAATAGGTATCTACATCCCCATAATATCGAGAAAAATGAATAGATTGATAGAGTGAGTTATAGAACCATCAAATGGTGTTGTAGCACATAGGGTTGAAGGTCACCACAAGGGTTCAAGAGCTTAGACTCGAGAGATAGTAGAGATAAGAGAAGGGTTGACGTTTTCAAGCCAAGTTCTTGAAGATAAGTGACAGCAGGGTGAATGTAGATTCAAGGAGAGGAGTAGATAGAAGAGAAGGGGTTCGAAGAGATTGAATATGTAGAAGAATACTTCCAAAAAGAATTAAAAAATATAGAAGAATAGTAACAAAGATAAAGCCTATTACTTTCTTTCAGCATTATGAGAAAATATAACTCTAATAGAAAAAAACGTGTACAAAATAATACCTTCCTCTATGCTGCTTAGATCACCAATCTGATCCTTCGAATGGCTCCAAAAGGGGGGTTAAATACCAGGACACCTGACTAGAATCGTGCCAGATCACTCATTCTTTATCTTTCACTTTTAGAGTGTTGTTCACTGCTTGAAAACAACGATCGCACATCACACGATTTTGCTAATCTCTTTTTTTAACATAAAATCCTCTCAAATTAGCTACATGCTTTCTTTTACATGTCATCATAATCTAGAAGTTGTCTATAGTTTTGTAGCTTTTTTATAAGAGGTAATATCTAGAATATTGAAAATTGACTAAAATCTAATATTTTTGAACCATAGACACTAACACTAATGTCTAAAATGGCATTGTATCTCTAAATCTAAAAGGAAGCCACACTCTAGATTTATTTACACAGTGTGTGCGTAGCAACACAACATCTACCCCCTCCTAACCTACACATCCTTTGGCATGTGCCAAAGTCTTACGAATTTGCAGTGTTAGAAGAAGTATCTTCTACCATGTCAATGTCTTCATCTTCTGCCTCTTCTTCTTCCTCTATGTCTTCATGCTCTTGAATTATATTTAAGTCTTCTAGCTCATATGTTGAACTTTCTCTTCGTTTGAAGAGCTTGATTCTTTTTCCAGCTATGGGTATCTTCATGCTTATTCCATCCAATTTAGCCAATGAATATGTGGCATTGTCATGAACGACCTTTACCATATATGGGCCAAACCAACGCTTCACCATCTTCCTAGAAGTACTGTATTGATTGTCTAAGCTGATGTCATAGACAAGCACCCAGTCATTTTCTTAAATTGCTCTTGGCCGAAGTCGATGTCGCTTATCAACTCTTCTTTTGTTCTTTAGTCTTGCTGTCTTTAGCTTCTCAATAGCTGCTGCTTGAACATCTTCAAGCCTTCTTTCTAGTTTCCATATGGGCAAACTCAGTAACTCTTTTCTACTGATGCCTTCCTCCCAAGGTAGAAGACTCCATGTGAGAATAGATTTTTCAATTGACATAATTGGTTGTTGTCCATACATAAGTTTAGCTAGCATATAGCAAGTCACTGAACTGTGAGTAGTCCAGTCAGCCCATAATGCAAAAGGTAGCATTTTAGGGCATTCTTTGATCTTTCCTCTACGAGACTTTGCTAGAGCTTTGAGAATATGTTGATGACCTCTCTCAATCTTTCCATTGTTTTCAGTATTGTAGGCTGATGTTAAAGCCAACTTAATACCCAATTGAGCAAAGAAGTTGCGTACCTCATCAGCATCCAACTCTCCTCTATTTGCAGTTACTTTACCCGCACAACCATATCTACAAAACACTTCTTCAAGAAAAAAATAGTAAACATCTTGAGTGGATTTAGTTGTTAAGGCTTTGCCTTCAACTTGATTGGTTAGATTCTCTCTTGCAAGCACTAAATACTGCATGCTCCATATTCTTGTAGGCTTGGTTACAAGATCAATAACCCATCTATAATGTATAGACAAGGGATAAGTCGATTGTAACCCATCTCCATGCTTAACCATAGAATACATTTGACACACATAATAGGTTTCAACAAAATGTGCTATGTCTCGATACATGTTTTGCCACCAATATTTTTATTTGACTTTACTAAAGGTTCCCCATATGCCTCTATGGCCAGCATTCCACAGGCTTTCATGAAATTCCTTCATTACTTGTTGTTGTAATCTTTTGTTACCTAAAACTCAGACATGCGTTCCTTTCTTCTTCTTTTCCATAGATGTCATTCTTTAAGAAAAAAGCCATAATCTTTCCTCTTGATATGCTTGATCTCCTCATCAATCCAAGTCTCCTTCTTCTTCATTGCGCTCAAATATTGACCAATCTTCAGCCAATCTTCTTCAAGGAAATGAACTAGAACTTGAGCAATGCAATGAGCATGCTAGGTTCTAGTTGACCATCCTGTTGTTTTCAGCTTTGGACTAGTATATGTAGTAACTAAAAAGGTATTTTCAATAGCCATGGAATGAAATTTAGCAAGTATAGATTCTTCAGCTTCATCTTTTTCCATCATCTCTTCTTCATTGTCATACCTTGCACGTGATGGCATGTCAGCAGCTAGATTTGCCTTTCTTGCAATATGCTTTAATTTGGGATTGAGAGATTTAATATATGCAATCCATCTTAGCATAGCAATGTCGGGTATAGAGCAGTTGGCAATCATGCCCAAGATTGGAAGAAAATCAGTTTCTACTACTACAGAAGCACCTATAAAGTATTCATGATCACACTTGAATCCTGTTACAACTCCCCACAATTCCCTTTTTACTTGTGCATACCTTCTTTGATGTTCATTGAGAACTTTTGCTCCATAACGAATTGCATACCTGTTACCTTCAAGATCCTCTTGGCCAACAGCCCATCCCATCCCAATGTGACTTGTATCCATAGTAAGGATGATGGGTTGACCATTTGAATAATCAACCCTTTTGAGAGTGGGGGGCTGAAATTAACAGCTTCTTTAATTTTATGCATAGTGAGAGTATGCTCATTACCCCAAGAGAATCTTTGGCCTTTTCTTAATAATTGATAAAGATTTTCGGCTACATGAGCAAAATGTGGTATCCATATGCGATAGAATACACTTGCGCCAAGAAATCTTCTCACCTCTGAAACATTTGTGCATTTTTCTTGCATTTTGCTGATGTCATGTATCTTGATTGGAGAAGGTTTGCGTCCATAGGGGCCACATAGATGACCGACTACTAGGACTTCTTCTACTCCAAAAATTGACTTAGCTCCAGAAATGGTAAGATGTATCTCTTCTAGCCTTGTCAAAATCATGTCACAATCATGAATATGGTTAACTACAAATGTCCTACAGCCATCTTCGTCAAGCTCCTCATTCTTTTCATTGACTTCACATCCCTTGATAGGTACATCATCAAGAAATGGAAGAGTAAGTTGTGGAATAAAGTCCCTTAAGACTTTGTGCATGGCATATATCATATGGGCTACGGAGTTTGTTGCACCTTATGGTAGAGTGTACATGCAGACCAATCCAAGAGGTTTCTTCATTGTGGTAATGTCTCGGCTTTCTAATGAAAGCTTAAATTGGTCATATCTTGATATAGGTCACCCATAGAATAAATTTCTCTACCTGCAAAAGCTTCAGCAAACTCATCAACAATTGGACCCGAACCAACATTTCAGATTGTGATACACTTAATAGGCTATAGATCTTGAATGATTCATAAAGATCCATTTTTCTTGGGCATGGTAAACCATCGGTTTGAGTAGGGCACTGAAGAAGGTTCTAAAATCTTCATTCTCATCTTTTCATTTAGAAGTTATAGTAATTTTGGTAAATGCGTCCTTGTAACAAGAATAGGCTTGAGGTTCCAAGGTACATGTGGAATTGTAAAAATGACCATAGGAGCCATAATATTTGGATCCACATAGCCTATTTCACTTGGTTGAAATGCAAACGCTTTTCCATGTTTCATTAGCATTTTCATAAAAGAGTGTTTTTCAGCCGCCCCGCGAAATGAAATAATTTTAACCTATTTTGAGCTCTTTTATACTTTTAGATGTGAATTTGTGACCAATGTTGGAAGGATCATGAAGACTTTGCTAATTTGCTGCCCTATCAGCCAGCCCTTCACTTTCAGGAGGCAATGGGATTGCCATAGGTTTGACTTTCTTATCCACTGTCTTGTATTTTGTCTCCACTTGCGCTTCAACCTTGTTGAGTAAACCAATGTTTTCCTACTCAACAAATTCTTAAATTGTTTGATAAAAATCCAATGTATATACTTCTATGGACTGATTTTTTGCCTAGTTTTCTGAATGAGCAGTTGCATATATTTCAGTCAATGTGTCAGTGGTAATTAGTCCAAAAAAATGCCTGAAATATCTTCATTTTCAGCTATCATGTCATAAGTTTTCAGCTCCCTTTTTACATTACATAAATATTTTCTTTTAGCCTTAGTCATGGTCGGAAGAGACTTATAACAGTCTATACTATTGGCTGTACATACATACAAATTTGCTAGAGACACAATTTTTGTAGCATAAGGAGGTTCAATCTTTTTACATGACGCACTATCATAGCCTCCTTTTATAGTAGTGCAGCTCGAAAACCCTTGAATTCTCGGGCATTAGGAGGCACAGGACAATCACGCAGTCGATCTCTATTTCGATGATGGCTAACACACACAGTAAGAAATTGGACAGCTCGTTCATTATCCTTGCTTTGGATTCGAGCATAGGAAGAACCATCATCAAGAGCTTTTGTTTCCAACTGGGCTTCAGAAATGTAAGATTGCCCAAGAATGATAGAATAACTACAAGAGTCTTGAACAAAAAAGTGAAAATTGTCTTTTATGTCTCCAATAGTTACCTCCACATTAGGACATGCAACATATAACTCTCTAGAAGAGTTGTTTGGAGCTATGATTCGCCATCCTGGATCAACATCTATGGGCCATCTGGCACTTTGATAGAGACTCCTTGCCATGAAATTTATCTCCGAGCCCATGGTCTAAGAGTGAATTTGTGACCAATGTTGGAAGGATCATGAAGACTTTGCTAATTTGCTGCCCTATCAGCCAGCCCTTCACTTTCAGGAGGCAATGGGATTGCCATAGGTTTGACTTTCTTATCCACCGTCTTGTATTTTGTCTCCACTTGCGCTTCAACCTTGTTGAGTAAACCAATGTCTTCCTACTCAACAAATACTTAAATTGTTTGATAAAAATCCAATGTATATACTTCTATGGACTGATTTTCTGCCTAGTTTTCTGAACGAGCAGTTGCATATATTTCAGCCAATGTGTCAGTAGTAATTAGTCTAAAAAAATGCTCGAAATATCTTCATTTTCAGCTATCATGTCATAAGTTTTCAGCTCCCTTTTTACATGAAATAAATATTTTATTTTAGCCTTAGTCATGGCCGGAAGAGACTTATAACAATCTATACTATTGGATGTACATACATACAAATTTGCTAGAGACACAATTTTTGTAGCATAAGGAGGTTCAATCTTTTTACATGACGCACTACCATAGCCTTCTTTTATAGTAGTGCAACTCGAAAACCCTTGAATTCTCGGGCATTAGGAGGCACAGGACAATCACGCAGTCGATCTCTATTTCGATGATGGTTAACACACACAGTAAGAAATTGGATAGTTCATTATCCTTGCTTCGGATTCGAGCATAGGAAGAACCATCATCAAGAGCTTTTGTTTCCAAGTGGGCTTTAGAAATGTAAGGTTGCCCAAGAATGATAGAGTAACTACAAGAGTCTTGAACAAAAAAGTGAAAATTGTCTTTTATGTCTTCAACAGTTACCTGCACATTAGGACATGCAACATATAACTCTCTAGAAGAGTTGTTTGGAGCTATGATTTGCCATCCTGGATCAACATCTATGGGCCATCTGCCACTTTGACAGAGACTCCTTGCCATGACATTTATCTCCGAGCCCATGGTCTAAGAGTGCAATACATGGTGTTTCTTTTTCTCCAATTTTTACAACTATCTCCATTGTTGCTCTTGCCCAATGCGTACAGGAGTAGTGAATCCTTGGAATGAACCAAGCCTCTTCCTCCTCATGCATGTGCTGTAGATGGCCTTATTTTTGAGAGGTGGGCTGCCCAACTGGTTTGGACCAGCCGACCATTACATTTGCAGCTTTCGCTTCTTTAATTTTTGCATTCATGTTTTCTTTATCTTCAGCTTCAATTGCTGCAATTAGTTCTTTAACTGCTTCAAGATGAATTCCTTGTGGAGTTAGTTTCTCTTCATCCTGCACAAAAACTCAAACAACTTACAAAAAAGCATGCAGTGTTTCTTCAGCTTCATCACCAACATATTGCTTTTTTCTTTTGATTACATTAATAATTACATCATGGAGTTCACGTTTGGCAATTCCAAGAATTTCGCCTGAGGTGAATTCAATTTTGCTTCCTAGATTTCGTCCTTCTAGGACTCGTTTGATATCGGTTGCACATTCTATGTCAGACTGGAAGCTGTAGCCTAGCTGCTTGCCTTTCTTCTTTCCTTCGCTCTTCTTTGTTTGTGGCGCATCTTCCATCTCTTGATCTGGGGTTATATTTTTAGCAAGCTTTGGTTGTTCAAGCGTTCTTCTAGGTATCTGTTTTGGAGAGACAGAAGAGGAAGGCCATGGTTCATCTTCTCTTCTTCTCTTTTCTTCAATCAAGACTTCTTTATGATTGACATCAGCCAAATGTGCAAAGGTAGAAAAAGAATCTACCGGTTTTTTCCAACCAGTTATTCCTTGAATGCACTGACTGGCATTAGCCAAATCTTCTTTGGCTACTTTACCACATTCCATTTGATCTAGTACATGCATCCATACTTTAGATTGCACAATAGCTTTACATGCTTCCAAACTTGATTTAGTTGGCTCAATTTGCAGCCCATAGATAGTTGCACCAATTGCTGCATAGGCATTCTTTATAGCTAAATCCTCTAATCTTTTCTTCATTTCACCATTGCCAAAATTTGACTCCAGGGAAAGACCAGTTTCAGTTGCATGGATTTTTCCATCTTTCCAAAAGACGAGCTTCTGTGCTTTAGCCTCACGAAAGGAAAAACACCCCCTCTTGTCATGCTATTGGCTTTCGCACCAAATACAATGCCTCTTAAAGCCTTCTCTCATGGGTCTTTGAGTTGATGATCATCCTCGTTCTTCAACTTTGACATCTAGCTTCTCTACTTTGGAACTAATTTCTCTAAGGTTCAAATGAAGGTCACGCATGCTTTTAATAAGTTCATCCATGACATCATTTTTATAAGGAAGAGAAGAAGAAAGAGTTGGTTGATTAGTCAAAGGAATAGGGGATTTTGAAGGTGGAACAAGCTCCATCAATGGAGTTGTTGATGTTGAAGTTGAAGTAGAGCCCAATCTTAGTCGCATCTGCTCTCTTCGAGCAATCATGTTAACTACATCAGTAACATCTCGCCATGCAATCTTGACTCCTGATTCGGAGGTAGCATCTTCTAGGTGATCAGCAAGATTTTCTTGCAGAATGGGATCTACAACCTTAAGGAATAATTCAATCTTCTGACCTTCCATACTTTGTTGGTCTTCAGCATCAAGTTGTTCAAATTTACTTTCAAAATCATGGTATAGAGTTGTTGTAGCTAAACCTTTATTGGGTTTTTCAACCCGTTCAGTGAAACTTTTCTTTATCATAAAGCCAGAGTCTTCTAAGAAGAATTCTTCGCATATGAATTTTTTTAATGTAGCCCAATCTGCATCTTGTTGGAAAAGACCATGGATTCTTTCTTGAAGACCATGCTTGGCTAGTCTGGCAAAATAACGACTCCATGCATATTGCGCTACACCAAAGCAGAGCATTTTCCTTACATACAAACGAATGAAAACATAGACATTTTGACCATTAAATTGTTTTGATTCATGCCCAACTTCTTCTAGGGCCTTGATAGCTGCGAAATGAATCCCCTCTTCTTCTTTCCTTTGTTATTGTTGTTATAACATTTGACTTTGCTATCGTTGAGTCGCTGCAGTATGCACACCAATTGTTGTAGAGTATCTCTTGAAGAATCCCCAATCTTGGAGTTCTCTTATACCGACCTTCACATGGCGTTCACCAATGTCACAGTGCGTAGGGTTGAAGGTCACCACAGGGGTTTGGCAAGAGAAGAATGTATGGGGATTCAAGATCTTAGACTCTAGAGATGGTAGAGATAAAAGAAGGGTTGAAGGTTTCAAGCCAAGTTCTTGAAGATAAGTGACAGCAGGGTGAATGTAGATTCAAGGAGAGGAGTAGACAGAAGAGAAGGGGTTCGAAGAGATTGAAGATGTAGAAGAATAATTCCAAAAAAAAATACAAAATATATAAGAATACTAACAGAGATAAAGCCTGTGAGTTTCTTTCAGCATTATGAGAAAATATAACTCTAATAGATAAAAACGTGTATAAAATAATACCTTCCTCTATGCTCCTCAGATCACTAATCTGATCCTTCCAATGGCTCCGAACAAGGGTTAAATACCAAGACACCTAACTAGAATTCTGCTAGATCACTCCTTCATCTCCCACTTTCGGAGTGTTGTTTATTGCCTGAAAATAGCGATCGTGTGTCACACAATTTTGCTAATCTCTCTTTTTACATAAAATTGTAACGTGTCCTCTTTGTATCATCACGACATGTCTTAGCAGTCCATCGAAAGGGATGTCTAGAAAGCTCTGCCCGGCACTCCCATGGAATGTTACGGGATTTGCAATCTAGGTCTTTCCGCGTCTGCCACGTAGCGGAAGTATCCTGGCTGTTCCCACCTAGGATCGATCGGAATTAGGGTTTTCCTCACTGGTCATTAACTAACAGCAACTAGCGTCGGACCCAAGCGAAGTACTTTACGCAGAAATGCCAGGTCCGAAGCGGATTCACGTTGAACTTGGTTCAAGGAGAGTGGGAAATGAGAGGGATGCAAAGCTCAATCTCTCTACCATAAGGCATAGTCCCATTCCGTTCCCCTAAAACGGCGTAAATCGGTTAAGACATAACTCTATGTCATCGCTTTCGTTATTCGTTTTCTTTGATGATCATCCCGCTGTTCTTTGAGAAAAGTTCCCAGCTAACCGGGACCTCCCAACCGCAGGACGGACCTATGGCCCATCCTCCGGACTTTCCTCGATTTTTTTTAGTTATGTTATTACCTAACACATTAGTTTGACATGTAACAACCAGCTTCTTTAATTAATCTGTTAAACATTGGTTCCTTCACGTAATCTTATCATGTGACATAGAAAAACAATACCAAACAAGTTCTTTATTAACATATCATCATTTTTATCTTTGAAATACAAGGAGTTCCGCCCGTAGGCTTGTCCATAATCTGCCCGAAGGCTATCCAGTAATCCACAGTGATCACTATTCCAAGCTTCTGCCCGTAGACTAATATGCAGGCCTCGAGATCCAATCCCGAGTCACGTTAGCCTCTTGTGCAGGACCCGGAAGGCGAGGGATTTATGGCCAGAGCCCCCCTGGCACCCAAGCGTCCTCCTGCTCCAAGTAGAGCTCAACGGAGAGACCTCTCACGGCCGGTTCGGTCCACGTTCCCAGCACGGTCAACAACCCCCTTGGTTAGGGTTAGGCAGGCAGTCGGGGGTACCTGAAACTGCCTCTCCCTTCAGGTCTTCAACCTGAAGTATAGGTATTCATTTAATTTGCAATTCATAATTCAAACAGTGCTCAAAAATCTCTAGCAAGCACAAACATTTCTATTAAATTTATCATGTTGTTTGGCAAACTACTAAGGAATTATTCTTTCCTTTTGAGTGTATCAGCACTCGTTCCCAAGGTGCCTTGTAACTTGATGAGATCCTTTATAGTCCAGGTTAGGGCATACCTTATTAACCCAACTTGGTCAACCCTAAAGTTCATTAGATACTTTAGTTTTCGGTTTATAACTTTCCTTATTTAGAAGGATATTCACGAATACGTCCTTTTGCAAGATAACTTGCGTAAGGATCTGCCATCCTTGTTGAGGTTATTTAGCCTTTCGTCTTGTGAACCAGTCACAAGATTACATGACTTCATACTTGTTGCGCAAGTCCTGGGTTGAAATAATCCATTTAAGTTTCTTTAAGATGACGTATGTCGAACCTAGGGTTTCTTTTTAAGAACCTCAGGGACAAACCCTAGTTCCTTATCTTTACGAATTTATTGACCCTACAATAAGGGAAGTAGTCAAGTGCTTAAGGTATAAATGTTTATTTGGTCTTTAAATCATTTCCAAGGCATAATTTTTTTCAGCATGGTATTTCTAAGTTTAGATTGGTTTGGTTATCTTTTGGAAGGTAATATTGATCACCTCGTCACGATTTGTTATCCTTGTGATAATTGAATTTTCAGTCGGTAAAAATTCAATTTAATCTTCCTTTTTCCTTGCAAACGAAACTCATAACAATCTTTTCCTTGCTAAGATATGCAATTAGCAATGATAACTTCCTAGTAATTTGAGCAACGAAAGAAACCTTTCATGAATTTAATCTTCTACAATGATTCGTTGCAAAAAGGAATAGGACTAATGGTGCAAGATACAATTTTTATACCTTCAGGATTTAACTGAAATATACTACTATAGTAAATAGATAATCTTGCTCGTAAATCGTTATAATGCATGATGCTATTCGAAGGAAACTATGTTCTATACATTATCATTTTTTCAATTAAACTAAACTCCTTTATTGTAAATAACTCGAAAAAATATATCCTATCCCTAACAATTTCTCTTTGCATGATTGACTTAAAACCCATTTAAAGCCAAGAAGGAAAAACCTGGTTTTGGGGTGAGATATCCACATGGATATCGGGAGATGAACCTCTCGCAGCTACTCCTTGGACTTTCTTAGGCAGCATCATAGTTCAAACGTGAAGGTAGCTTTTACTCTTTCTTCTGGATTTCCACCGTCTCTCATTCGAGGCAAGGTGCCATTTAAATGGTTGATCACGAGAAATAATAATAAGACTTTTAGGTTCCTAGCTTCTTCGAAGAGAGGAAAGATTTATAAAACCTAAAATGGACCTATAGGGTATATACTTGGCAAAAAGATTATGGGTGAGTGTGGCTTTGCAACCACATGAACCTTTGGAGAACTTTGGGCTTGGGCAAAAGGGTATAGAAAAGGGAATTATTCTCTTTTCTTGCACTTCCTCTACCTTTTTCCTTCTTATTTCCTACTCTTCCTCCTTCACCCCTCTTCTTTTATTCTCTTTTTACTCTTCTACCTCCTTCTATTCCTTTTCTCTTACCTCCTTTATCTTCTCCCACCCTATTCCTTCTTTCACTCTACTCTTCCTCCTTCACTCCTCTCTTTCTCTTCTTTATCTTCTCCTATCCTATTTCACTCTACTCTTCGTTCTCCACCCTATTCCTCTCTACTCTTCCTCCTTCACCCCTCTTCTTTTCTTTATCTTCTCCCACCTTGTTCCTCTCTACTCCTCCTCCTTTACTTCACTTCTTCTCTTATTTATCTTCTCCCACCTTATTCCTCTCTACTCCTCATGGAACAACATCCCAGGGCCCATGATGATGGATTGAATTTGGGGTCCAGGGGAAATGAGGGGGGGGGAAAGAAAGAAATACCTTTGAGCCTCTCCCAATGATAGCTCTTCCTAACTGCATTAAGATTCTTAGCATAGCCAGGATGTCCTGCAAAAGGGGAATCATTAGCTTCCCACATTATTTTCTGCTTAAGTGACTGGCTTGTTGGTATACACAGCCTTGTTCTGTAGTAGACAAGTCCATTATCAATGGAAATCTCCTGATACTTAGCTAGCAACTTTTGATTCTGATCCTTGGTAGATATTTCCTTTAGCATTGTTTGGTAGGCTAAATCATGGCATGCTTCCTCTCTAGCTAATTCAAGTATTGGATTGTTTGGCATAGATACTTTTGTAGCCAGAGATCTGGCCGTTGACAGATTCTGCAAGATTAGGGAATTTAGGAATGCCTTGCGACTAAGTGCATCGGCAACTACATTCTCTTTCCCTGGTCGGTAGTTGATTTCAAAATCATATTCCTCCAACATTTCAATCCACCGACGTTGCCTCATGTTGAGCTCGTTTTGGGTAAAGATCCATTTGAGGCTCTTATGGTCGGTTACTAGAGTAAACTTGTTACCCAACAGGTAGTGTCTCCAAATCTTTAGAGTATGGATGACAGCTAGTAATTCCAGATCATGTGTGGCATAATTCTTTTCATGACTCTTCAATTTCCTTGAAGAGTATGCTACTGGATGACCTTCCTGCATAAGTACACACCCCAAGGCAAGAATTCTAGCATCAGTTACTACCTCGAACTCCTTATTGAGGTCAGGAAGTTTTAGAATAGGTGCTGATACCAAACTTTGCTTCAATCTGTCGAAGCTATTTTGTTCGGAAGCTGACCATGTAATGGAAGTCTGCTTCTTTAGTAAATCCATCAGAGGTGTTGCAATCAAAGCATAGTTTTTTATGAAGACCCTATACCATCCTATCAATCCAAGAAAGCTGTGTATTTCTTTGACAGATACTGGTGTTGGCCATTCAAGCACATCTCTGGCTGACCTTGGTTGGGTCTACTGATATTCCTTCCGATGATACTATGAATCCCAGATATTCAATCTGACGCTTGAACAATGCATACTTCTTCATTTTTGCATACAACTTATGTGGCCTCATTGTCTCAAGTACAATCCGAAGTTGAGGTTCATGATCTTCTTCCTGTTTAGAATAGACTAAAGTGTCATCGAAGAAGACAAGCACAAAAGCATCAAGATATGGCCTAAAAATGTCCTGCATGAATCTATTGAAGGTAGCAGGTGCATTCGTAAGCCCGAATGACATAACCAGGAACTCAAAGTGCCCATATCTTGTATTGAAGGCCGTCTTTGGGATATCTTCTTCCATGATCCTTATCTGATTTAACCTGACCTGAGATCAATCTTGGAGAAGATCTTTGCACCCTGAAGACGATCAAGAAGATCATCTATTCTAGGAATAGGATACTTGTTCTTAACTGCTGATTGATTCAACCCTCGGTAATCAATACATATTCGAAGTGTCCCATCTTTCTTTTTCTGGAATAGTACTGGAGCTCCCCATGGTGAATTGCTAGGCCGGATGTAGCCCTGATCTAATAGTTGTTTGAGTTGTTCCTTAAGCTCAATTGCTTCTGGTATGGACATTCTATAAGGTCTCTTTGCAATTGGTGCAGCTCCAGGTACTAACCTAATCTCATGATGTACTTCTCTTTGAGGTGGAAGTTCAGTCAATTCTTCAGGGAATACGTCAGCGTATTCCTTTAGCCAAGAAGGTCCTTCATGAGACTCTTGCTTTTGATCTAACTTGTTGAGTTTGATCAGGTAAACGTGTAATCTTTTTCTGACTCCTTTTATGATCCAAGATACTTTGGCCAATTGGATTCTTGGCACTCCCTGCCTCACCTTGAATTGTGACAAATTCCCTTTCAGAGTTTCGAAAAGAAACTTGACTCTTTCCACAGTGAATGTGGGCGTCGTTGGGCTTAAGCCATCCATTCCGAGTAGACACTCATGGATTCCTAAATTCATGACTCTGAATTTTACTGAAGTCTTCTTTCCTCCCAGAAAGAATTCCACCTTAGCAGTTTGCCTGGTACAAGTTACCTCACGACCGTTTACCGATTCCACAAGCAGGGTAGGTGCTTCTACTGTGGCTATTCCTAATATTTTTGCACATGCTGGTGAGATAAAGGAATGTGTACTGCCACAATCAATCAAGGTTTTGAAACCTTTACCTTGATAGTCTGACGGTGTCTGAATCACCGAGAACTGGCGATTTAGCCCTTTCTTGTGTAAAGTGGCATGGACTATCGCTCTTTCGAATTCTGATTCCATAGTCGGATTTTCCTCTTCTTCTTCTTCGCATATTTGCCTATTGGCAATGCAGGCCGTTCTTCCTCTTCCATGGGTGGCAGCTCCTTGGCCGCGGCCTGCTCCTTGGAAAGACGTTTGGCGATGTCCTCCGCTGAGCTTGAGACATTGCCTCTTGAAGTGACCGGGTTCGTTGCAGCGGAAACAACGGAGGTTTCGACCATTACTTTGAGTAGGAACAAAGTTGTTGACGTTATTTGTCCTTGCTTTCTTTCTTTGTCCCTGATTATGACCTTGAACTCTCTTCATTTGAGGTCTGAATCCACCTCTGTTCGGGTCATTATAAGACCAAGTTTTATTACCCCTTGGTTTAGCTTGCACCTCTTGAATTATAGCCGCTGCTCGAATGAGTGCATCTTGAAGGTCTGATGGACGCATAGATTCGAGACGGGTATTTATTGGTGGATTTAAGCCCACAAAAAATTTGGACACTTGCTGCATCATGTCCATCTGTGGCGCATACTTTAAAAGTGAGACGAATTTAGAGTAGTATGCGTCAAGAGTGAGTCCTAGCTGTTTTAGCTCGTAGAACTCGTTCATTTTCTACGTGCGATATGCAAGTGGTAAGTATCTTCCCTACACGACTTTCTTCAGCTTCTCCCAGGTAACGGATCCCTCTGAAATCCCTTGATCCCTGCACCATTGCTTCCACCAAAGTCTGGCTTCGCCGGTGAGCTTTAACTTGGCGAGCATAGCCTGATTGGTAGGTGCAGTACCGGCTGCTTCGAAGTAATCCTCCATGTATTCAATCCAAATTTCAGCATCAGCCTGGACGAATCTGCCTCTCCCGTCAAACTCGAGTGGCTTTATCTGCTTGAGGAGGAACTTCTTCTCCTGGATCACAGCAGTACTTGATGTAGGAGGCGAACTCGGAACCTGTCACTGGGGTTGTGCCTGAATAAAGGTTTTCTTAACGTTATTATATGATAATCCACGTTAGCTTATCTTTCATTTTTAGTTCAGCTATCTCGTAAACAATGTAGCTACTTAACTTTTTAGCAACTCTTATGCACAGCCTGATATTGATAAAAAGAAGTCTTTATTTGTATTTACATGGGCATAGCCCTTTTGAATACAACGTTCCGTGTGATGATAAGTCAGTTGTTACATTTATTTTGGGGAGAACAACGTTGTATTGCATTTATCTACAGGAACTGAGTAATAGTAGGGTTTTGGGTCATGGATTTTTAGGAATCGATAAGTCATTGGAAGTTCAAGATACCCTTTCCGTTGGAATCCATACTTCTCATGGCAGCCCAACACTTTAATCCTGTCGGTTGGGATTACACGGGTCACTTCCTCATATACATATGAGTTCATCTCAACCCTCCAACTCTGGATATGTAAAGTTGAATTTACGTGAGCTTCCACAAAAATGAACAGCTTCACGACCTTCAAGTCTTTGAACCATTTGATCCTCTTTAGGTTAGCAAACCGGTGGGAAGCTATATAGTAGATTCCTGAAGACCTTGTCCATCTTCGTTCTATGTATAAAGGTGATGGATTACAAATCTGCTCCAGGATGTTCATCATCCCAATTCTTTGTCTATAAAGTGGAGAATGCATTGCAGTCATAAACATGACCTGAAATACCAAAAACTTGTTCCATGCTTCATAACTCTGCAAGACAGCATTGAAGGTAAGGAAATGTTTTGGACAGTAACAATTTCTTTGCTTCTTTTAATTGAAATTTTATAAAAGTAATTCCGTTATTAGTCGGCTCTGATACCAACTGTAACGTGTCCTCTTCGTATCATCCAGGACACGTCTTAGCAGTCCATCGGAAGAGATGTCTGGAAAGCTCCACCGGACACTCCCATGGAATGTTACGGGATTTGTGATCTAGATCTTTCCGCGTCTGCCATGTAGCGGAAGTATCCTGGCCATTCCCACTTAGGATCGACAGGAATTAGGGTTTTCCTGACTGGTCATTAACTAATAGGAACTAGCGTCGGACCCAAGCAAACTACTTTATGCAGATTCGCCAGGTCTGAAGCAGATTCACGCTGAACTTGGTTCAAGGAGAATGGGAAACGAGAGGGATGCAAAGCTCAACCTCTCTGCCATAAGGCATAGTTCCATTCCGTTCCCCTAAAACAGCGTAAATCGGTTAAGACATAACTCTACGTCATCGCTTTCGTTATTCGTTTTCTTTGACGATCATCCCGCTGTTCTTTGAGAAAAGTTCCCAGCTAACCAGGACCACCCAACCGCAGGACCTATGGCCCATCCTCCGCACTTTCCTCGGTTTGTTTTAGTTATGTAATTACCTAACACATTAGTTTGACATGTAACAACTAGATTCTTTAATTAATCTGTTAAACACTGGTTCCTTCACGTAATCTTATCACGTGACATAGAAAAACAATATCAAACAAGTTCTTTATTAGCATATCATCATTTTTATCTTTGAAATACAAGGAATTCCGCCCATAGGCTTGTCCATAATCTGCCCGAAGGCTATCCAGTAATCCAGAGTGATCACTATTCCAAGCTTCTGCCCGTAGACTAGTATGTGGGCCTTGAAATCCAATCCCGAGTCATGTTAGCCTCTTGTGCAGGACCCGGAAGGCAAGGGATTTACGGCTAGAGCCCCCCCTGGCACCCAAGCGGCCTCCTGCTCCAAGTAGAGCTCAACGGAGAGACCTCTTGTGGCGGATTCGGTCCACGTTCCCAGCACGGTCAACAACCCCCTTGGTTAGGGTCAGGCAGGCAGTCGGGGGTAACTAAAACTGCCTCTCCCTTCAGGTCTTCAACCTGAAGTATAGTTATTCATTTAATTTGTAATTCATAATTCAAACAGTGCTAAAAAATCTCTAGCAAGCACAAACATTTCTATTAAATTGATCGTGTTGTTTGGCAAACTGCTAAGGAATTATTCTTTCCTTTTGAGTGTATCAGCACTCGTTCCCAAGGTGTCTTGTAACTTGGCGAGATCCTTTATAGTCCGGGTTAGGGCGTACCTTATTAACCCAACTTCGTCAACCCTAAAGTTCATTAGATACTTTAGTTTCCAGTTTATAACTTTCCTTATTTAGAAGGATATTCACGAATATGTCCTTTTGCATGATAACTTGCGTAAGGATCTGCCATCCTTGTTGAGGTTATTTACCCTTTCGTCTTGTGAACCAGTCACAAGATTACATGACTTCATACTTGCTGTGCAAGTCCTGCGTTGAAATAATCCGTTTAAGTTTCTTTAAGCTGACCTATGTCGAACCTAGGGTTTCTTTTTAAGAACCTCAGGGACAAACCCTAGTTCCTTATCTTTACGAATTTATTGACCCTACAATAAGGGAAGTAGTCAAGTGCTTAAGGTATAAATGTTTCTTTGGTCTTTAAATCATTTCCAAGGCATATTTTTTTCAGCATGGTATTTCTAAGTTTAGATTGGTTTGGTTATCTTTTGGAAGGTAATATTGATCACCTCATCACGATTTGTTATCCTTGTGACAATTGAATTTTGAGTCGGTAAAAATTCAATTTAATCTTCCTTTTTCCTTGCAAACGAAACTCATAACAATCTTTTCCTTGCTAAGATATGCAATTAGCAATGATAACTTCCTAGTAATTTGAGCAACGAAAGAAACCTTTCATGAATTTAATCTTCTACAATGATTCATTGCAAAAGGGAGTGTGGATCCAAGTAATACTAACTAATTTGGAGCACATCCACCAAACAAAATGGCTCTAAGTGGGCATTATCTACCAAGAATGCACCTTCTTTATCATTGTCCAAGTCATCTACCATGTTGACCATTTTAGCTAAAACTAGCTAGTAGGTTGCTGATGGAGGCAACATTTTGTTTAAGACTATTTGTATTTTATTTTGACATTGGTGAATGGTTAGATTATCACAATCCCAATTTTGATTGGACCATTCTTGTCACAACCATGGTCTTCTGAGAAATAGGCATTAATATTCACATGTATGCTCCATATTGACTACCACCAAGGAAATCAAGAATAACACATTAAAAACCTCCATTAGAACTGATCGGATGATGCTAAGTGGCCAACTCTTTGTTGGTTTCCCATTCAAAACAAGAATGGGGTTTGCTCCTAGTTCATCATCCCTAAATCTCTACAAATGCCACACAATGATGATATTTACTCTAGACCCAATCTCTAATAGAACATTGTTGATTACCTCATTCCAAAATTGAAGAGAGATGACCAAAATGGTATGGGTTATAGCCTACAAAGCGCCTTCTTTTGTGGATATATTATATTTAGAATGTGTTTCCAAAATTGATTATCCATCTATCAATGGATCTAATGTATATGATTACTAAATAAAATACAAGAAATGCAAAATCTTAGGAGGACCAAAATATGGTATCCTTGATCTCTTTGTCCTTTCTATGGAGGAACATGATGTCCTCTAGAGATAAATATAGGTATTGTGGATTATCTACAAGCCCAACATCAACTACTACCTAATCTAAGATCTTGTTAAGTACTAGTGCTATCACATACTTTGAAAGAAAGATTGGGCTAATATGCCAATATATAAAGAATATGACAACACTTAGTACTTGGAGAAAAAAAAAGTATTATGAAACAAGGCAAACACTAGTACAAATATGAAAATTGGTGATGAAAAATATTTTAAGGTGGGGATTTTCATCATTTTAAGGAAATATATGAGTTCAAAAGGCCCTTGAGATTGTTTTGAGTTTAAACCTGATCCCGTTCAAAGCTCTCCAGTAAACCTTATGGGCTCTTTTGTGGTCCAATTTGACTTGGATCCTATGACACACACAAGACCATTAAGACATGTTGGAAAGGTCATGTGAATACCATAGGGTCTTGATCAAACACCACAAAAAATGCCATTACTTTCATTGGAGAGCTCGTTGGAATGGTCTTATGCATGCCATAGGGTCCAATTTGACTTTCACTAGAAAGCTTGGAATGGGGTCATCTTTATACTTAAAATGATTGGAGGAGCCTTCTAAGGTCATTAGGCCTTTGAGTTATCAAATCCATACCAAAAACAATCTATGCCAAGAAATTTCATTTTTCTAGTAGTGTTTGCTTTCTTGCATGTCAAAATTTAAATCATGATACTATCATTTTCTTCAAGTACTAAGTGTTATCATATTCTTTATATATTTTGATGTTGGCTTAAACAGTTATCATTCTTCAAATAATTGATATTGGTGGTGTATAGAGAAAATAGGAATGAATGCAAAAATCTAAAAGAACCTTGATATAGAGGATAATTACATGGACTAAAAAACTCTTAGTGGAGAGAAATTCCCAAGTGTATAGTTGTTTTTTTCCTTTATAAAGCTAGACAAACTTGCTGCTTTGACAATGTCAACAAAACATTTAATGTACCACAAAATAATATTCATGTGAATTAATTAAATCCTTTCATTGGTTCTCAAGTTGAATACTTAGATGATCTTCCAACCCATTGATTAAGAAAGGCTTAATTCAATATATACTTGATGGCTTATTGCTCTAGAGAAAAAGAAGCAAAACTCACATTTTATCATGAAATATTTTATCAAGTGGCAAGGATTGCCATTCGATAAAGGTTTATAGAGGCTAGACATTATCGTTGAGGAGTTATCTTGCCTTCAAAATGATCTTCTAAATGTCAAGGACTATGTAACCTAAGGGTTTTATTTTACTATAGTTTGCTTTCAAGTAATTCTTTGTTTTGAGCTCTTATAAATTGTCATTTTTAACCATAGCAATATAAGATCAATCTCTTTGCTTTGTTTTCAAATCCACTACTTGGATTTCTTGGTATTACATTCTCTTTTGGCTTTTAGGACAAGAAATATTGAGGTGGGGATGGATTATAATGAAGTGCTTGGAAAGCATCTACACATGTATTTTTTAGATATATTTGATAATTGCTTGGTGCTACACTAGTGTAAGTAGATATTAAAATGTAAGAAACCTATTTTTCCTTTTTAACTAGATCAATGCAAGGTCAATCTCCTCACCTTTCTCCTTTTTGTTTAAGCATTCATGAATTCTCTTCTCTTTCTCTATTCCCTCTCCTATTCATTCTTCTCTCTCTTCCCTATCTCTCTTGCACTTATATTTTCTCTCTTCTCAACCGCACTTCCTTATCAGTTTTTCATGGAGACAATTTGACATGTCACATTGCCTCCCAGAGTGCAATAGAGTCTAGCCTCCAAAATGCCTTCTCTAATGCATATATTGCATTTGTAGTGTGTTTTCATAGTCTCTATTAGTGGATATTTTGTATTCTGTTTAGGAGTTTTAGGATGATTAGGCTACACTTATGAGATCACATACAATGGCACTAATAAAGCTTCATTAGGTAAGAAAAATGGCTAAATATGAGATTTTCTCCCCAATAACATACATACATACATACATACCTATGTACGTATGTACGTTGTCGTGATGTTATGAGGACACAGTGTGAAAAAGTATGGAATGTATCATCATCCGACTTCTTTATTGATCTAGAGAGTCAATGTGATCTGAGCCATTAGTACTAGTGTGAGTTGCATGGATTATCCGAAAATACTAGATTTTTGGATAATTTTAGCCTATTTTTTATATTATTTATTGTAAAAATCTTAAAAAGTTAGATAAAGCTTCTAGATTAGGATGGCATGCAAAAAGCTAGTTGCTTTTTCAACCAATTAGGAGATTTTTCATTAAAAAAAGGCAGATTGACGAAATCGTGCACATTGCGATCGCTATAAATAGGCTGAAAACTGCAGATTGAACTGAAAGAAGAAAAAGGAGTGATCTAGGAGATCCGTGATCAGGTGTCTTGGGGTTTTACCCCCTTTTGGAGGAGCCAATGGAGCCATCAGATTTGGGTTCCAAGCAGCAGAGAAAGCGCTGATTTTTCTGATCCACGTTTTTGGTCTATGAAGGAGCTCTAGGAGAACTAATGCCTGGAGATTGCTTCTGAGTAATGCAAAGATTCCAGGTTCTTTCAATACATATTGATTCAATTCATTGTGATTTGTTTTTGTCATGTTTACCACTTGGGTATTCTCTATCTTCTCTTCCATCTCCTATCTCTACGTCCTTCTACTTCTGATCCTCGGTGGATTCGACCTTTCGACAAAAACCCCTTCGACAACGTACATATATACATACATACATGCACACACACATACATACATACATATAGACCTCTTTTTTAATACTATTTGATGTAATTCCTCTATCACTAACTGTTGAGACTCTTAGAGGGGTGTTCATTGTGCTAATTTCTAAGAGCACAACCATTCCAATTAAGAAGTCTCAAGTCTTCTTTGTAGCTACACATAGTCAAGTGCTATAAGGGAATCATGAGATGGGAACTAACTATAAACTATTTGGTTAGTTTGAACTCATTGGTATCCTGCTTGCCCCATGTGGAGTGCCAAAAATTAAGGTTACCATTCACCTTGGGGAAGTAACGATATGTATATCTTCTACATCGCGTGCGTTCAAGGCCTATTTATAAATATTTTTATTTGTGACTTTTTCTTAAACAAAATATAATCCTTTTCTATTAAATCTATAAGTAACCTCTTTATATTAATAATTTTTTATATAAAATTATAGTTTAAAATTACCTTATTTTGAAATTGATGCCAGGAGGCATATTTCACGATGGATTTCATGAGGGTTTTTGGTGGATTCTATAAAACTTTTTATTTGCTGGGGATCGTATACAAGGTGGATTCCTTGTGCAAGAAGTTGACAGGGATGCCTGTCCTTTTCGGGCATCAAATTAATTTAATGTGTACATGGGTGATTCCACACCTCGGGTGATTTTGCAAAATACATATCAAATTAATGGATGTTTATGAGTTTAGAGTGCACTCGAATTAAATTAAGGTTATGACATTGTATCAACCTATTTTAATTATTTATAGCTGAAGACTACTAGCTATTCATTATTGTTTGTTTAATTTATAAACTAGTATTAATGCTTCAGTTCATGTGTAGAGCAGGTAGCAGTGGATTTGATTTTGAACTTCTTTAGTTATAATTAGATCATTGTCCTTAGTACTATTAATTTATTAAGTTTTAATATAGATTATTTTAGAATATGAGATTTAAGATATGTTTTTATTGAAGTAAACTTTCTTTATGGAATACCTTCCTATTTTTGTAATGTATTTAAATTTAGAAGGCTTTTCTAGCTTTCTTTATAAAAGCTATAGGATCACGCGCAAAACAAGAGAAGGGAGTGAAAACTAAGTTTTTTCATTGCTCCCTCATCCGAAATCGGAATTCAAAGCTTCAAGAGTCGTTTTGGAAATTTTGGCACGCTCCGGACGGGATCATGATGTCATAATGTCAAGATTCAAAACATAGAAGTTTCTGCAACAATTACAGCATGTTAAAGGATACATTTTGACTCTTAAAACTATGTATTTCAATTGATATTTGTATTTTCTTTGTAATTATATTTGTTAGATTTTTTCACTAAGTTCTTTGTTTATGATTGTGATTTGATTTGCTAGATTTTCCATGTGTTCTGCTTTGTAACATTGGTATCAGAGCTTGGCTATGCTCCAAGTTTTCAATTGTATGATATCAGTGTATAAAGGCGAACACCGTGGAACAATCGCAATCTATAAGATAAATTGCTACATATTAATATTACAGTAGTATTTCTCGTGTTTTGGACAATCTTATATCCACAGTTAATTGACTCAAATTGATCCAATTTGTTCTTCTCTGAATTTGGATTATAGCATGGACTTGGCTATGCAAACAATACATTATAGCCAAAAAGCTTTTGAATTTTATTTCATAGTAAATCATAGCTTTGTCTTATTTTATAAAAGTTTCAAGTTTAAGCATATTAAGTCTTTATTTAGGTAACATGCTATATAGAAGAGATACTTGAAAGTAGTCTAGCTATTACATATGCTTCATAAAAATCCTCTTGAGCAATTATTTTTCAAGTAATGTAACTTTTTATTGGTTCATAGTTCAAGGATGCTGTAAAAACAAAAGTTTTATCCCTCACAAAGATCTCCAATTATTATTAGACACATAGTTTACAAATTCTGAATATTTAGCAAGTTATTTGAGTCCTAAAGTGACCCTGAATGCATATTTCATAGTAGTATACAGAAAAATATGTAGTAGCCAACTTTGAGCCCTATTGTTTATGATCTTACCTTCAGATGTGGTAATCCATCATAGGGACATGAATTGTATACATTTTTATTGTCTACAACTCTCTAGTTATCATAATGACTAGATTCTATCTACAAAGAAAGTTATTTATCTTGAAAGTAGGTCTCGTAGTTAACCCAGAATTAGTGAAATTTGTAACTTTCAACATATATAGACATCTAATTTCCTAGTAGGATAGCTTTTAATCCATTTGAAATTTCAGTATACTCCCAGATTAAAAAATTTAGCTTGTACAAATATCTAAAACTTATATTAGACATGGTTTTTTTTAATATTCATATATTAAAAGATAATCATATCTAAATATGCCACAGAACTTGAATATTACTATTTTTTACCAAGAGACTAGAATTTTATCCAACTTTAGCCTTATCTTTAATATGTTTCTTTTTAAATTTTAGTCCTAGTCATAAGTAAATGTTTTGTAAAATTCCTTATAAGCTCCAACTCTCTAGTTATAGACCAACTTGATTCACAATAAGATATAAGTTGTTTTTTATTCAAAGTAGGCCTTCCATATGATTCTCACTCTAATTTTTGACGATTATAGTATGCCTTTAATGTTGTTATCTTTTGATTTGATAAACATTGAGACTAATAATTTTTTCTTAAAAGTACTTTGAAAAATTCTTCAACTTCAAATTTTGTTGCAAATTCACACTTTCTAGTAAAGATAGAGATCTCCAATCAAGGTAAGATAGGTAAGTCTTTTAATTTTTTTTTCTAGAATTCTTAGTTAAATTTTTACTTACTACTAAACTAGAATAACAATTTTATTTGTTATTGTCGATGCTTTGAGTATGAGACCTAGCATTCATAATATTTTTGTCTTATCATTTGACTCTCTTACTCCCATGAAAGACATCTATAGCACTAATACTACTTTTTAATCTTATTAGAATCAATTGGTTGCTAATAATTAGACTCCGATTGATTCATTGTCCTATACTAAATACTTGGTAAAATTTCCACAAAAAAAAAAGACTCATTCAGTTAAAGACATACAACGGATGACTGCTCGTGCTCTTAGTACTTACCCTACACTGCTAGCTCCACATTGAGCAGCTAATAGCGATTGTGGACAATTGCTATCTCACCCCAGGGGTATGATGCCAAGAGACATATTCCCTCGTGGATTCCGTGAGGTTCTTCGGTGGATTTCATAAAGCTAGAGATATCTTCCACGGTGGATTCCGTGAAGTTTTTTGGTGGATTTCGTAAAACTATTTATTTGTCGAGGCTCATACACAAGGTGGATTCCTTCTGCGAGAAGTTGACGGGATGTCTGTTCTTTTTGCACATCAAATTAATTTAATGTGCATGTGGGTGATTCCACAGCGGGTAATTTTGCAAAATACATATCAAATTAATGGACGTTTATGAGTTTAGAGTGCATTTGAATTAAATTAAGGTTAGGACAATGTTCCAACCTATTTTAATTATTTGTAGCTGAAGACTGCTAGAGATTCACCATTATTTGTTTTATTTATAAACAATGGTTAATACTTCATTTGATGTGTAGAGCAGGTAGCAGTGACTTTGGGTATAGCAGTGGACGTTAGCATAAGTCCAAGCATAAATTTCATAATTATAATTAGTTATCTTAAGTATAATATATAATATTATATATTTATATGATATTATACTATTAAAATTATAACTCTATTTGTAAGCTATAAGTTTAAACTTCTTTAGTAATAATTAAATCATTGTCCTTAGTACTATCAATTTATTTATTTTTAATATAGATTATTTTAGAATATGAGATCTAAGATATGTTTTTATTAAAATAAGCTTTCGTTATGGAATACCTTGCTATTTTTTTAATGTGGTTAAGTTTAAAAGGCCTTTCTAGCTTTCTTTATAAAAGCAACAGGATCGCGCGTAAAATAGGAGAAAGAGGTGAAAACATAGTTTTTTCATTGCTCCCTCATCCGGAATCGGAATTCAGAGCTTCAAGAGTCGTTTTGGGGGTTTTGGCACACTCCAGACACAATGGTGATGTCAAAGCTTCAAGATTTAGAGCACACAATTTTTCGCAATAACTACAACATGTTACACGATACCTCTTGACTCTTAAAACTATGTATTTTAATTGATATTTGTATTTTCTTTGTAATTATATGTAAGATATAAATGTAAATATCCATGTAAAAATTATAATACATAATTATGTATGGAAAGTCATGGCTTTTGCCATGGAGGAGATTAGGCCCAATCGTGTGTTTTTGTCTTGTCTTTCTCGATCTATTGAGTTATTCAAATACTCTTATGTATTATAATATTGTCTGTGTTTAATGGTTGAGATGTTTGATTTGTTAGATTTTTTCACTAAGTTATTTGTTTATGATTGTGATTTGATTTGCTAGATTTGCCACGTATTCCGCTTGTAAGAGAGGGGGATTTAATAATGGGGAAATACTAGCTACACTGGCTAGTATATAAGGTGTTAGGGACTTGATTTTTCATTATCAGATTTTAATATAAGTCTCCTTTTATCTTCATCTCCTTCTCCAAGCTCTCATGCCTTCTTTCTCTCTCTTTCTATCTTTCTATCTCTCTTTCTAGCCTTTCTCTCTCCTCGTCACTCTCTTTCTCTCTCTTCCTGCACTCTTTCTCTCTCTTCCTGCACTCTTTCTCTCTCTTCTGCACTCTCTCTCTCTCTCTCTCTCTCTCTCTCTCTCTCTCTCTCTCTCTCCTCTGTCTCCTTCATTACAAGTAGTATCAAAGCTCTAGTTCTGATCCATTTAGTTACTTTACATGCTCAGTTACCATCATTTTCTGTTTTAAAATCCAAGAAGCTTCAGGTACACAGTGACAGGCACAAAAATGGAGGAGTATTGAAGAGCCACAGGTCAAGGACCAAGAGGATAGCAGTCAGGAGCATGAATGGAGTCCTTGGACCAAGATTGGAGGCTGGAACACCACATTTAGTAGGTCGTGGGTCATTGGAGTACTGAAGAGCCACATGTCAAGGACCAAGAGGACAGCAGTCATGAGCATTAATGGAGTCCTTGGACCAAGATTGGAGGCTAGAACACCACATTTAGTAGGTCGTGGGTCATTTTGGGCCAAATTTGAAGGTAAAATTTTAGAAACAGTGGTCACAAGAAATAGGAAAGAGTTAGTCTTGGTTACTTTTCATATGCAGTCTTCTCTCTCCTCATTCTCAAGCTCCTACCAAGCTTCCATGGAGGAGAAACACCATGAATCTTACAAACCTCAGCTCCACTGATCTTCATCACTTTCATTGAGTCTCATAGGGATTAAAATCACCAACTCAAGCTGTCAAGAGACTGGCTGGACTCTTCCTTTCCCTCCAGGAAGCAGCTCACAAATTTCGGCGCAATTTACAGGCTGCATCCTGGGCAAAATCAGCACAGCAGACCAGGCCCCTTCTTCATCCTGGTCTTCTTTCCCATGATCTGACATATCATTCCATCAAGATTCAAGCCTCCTTATTCAGCCTCTAAAACCCTAACAGGTGCAGGCCATGGACAACCATGGATTCTTCTTCAGCATTTACTGATTTTTTAGGGCTTCTGACTTCCCTGGCCTCAGGAACTTGTATCTACAGGAATCCTTGAAGAAGCAAGCATTATGAGGCCCGTACTTGAAGATGGAAGCAAGATTGCAAGCTAGACATTTGGGGCAACCATAGCCATAGACGACGACCTTCATCTTCTTCAAGTTCCCTTGAAGATTGGGTCCCATGGCTTCAAGATTGGATTCTTTACCATCAATGGAGCTTGCTTACTCAATCGGAAGAGCTATGGAGTACGGGAAGGCATTATGGGGTGAGATTTTGGGGCATTCTTCTTCTATGATTTTCAAGGCATGCTGAGAACTATTGGAGTTCAACCTTTCATTTCCCCATTGAAGAATCAAACTTGAAGACTTAATTCTTGGCTGAAATTGTCATCATGGAGCTAATGGGAGTATTGGAGACCGCGACCATGGGGACATTGGCTTCTGATTCTTAGCCGGCTTCACCAATATAAGAGTTAATTGACTCTTGAGCTCTCTTCTAATTTCATCCTCTTGCTGAGCCTAAGAAGCCTATTGTTGGAAGAGATTCAAGTAGTCAATCATGCATTTCCTTTCATATTTCAATGCCTACACGCTATCAATTTAATTTCAGTCATTCTCTTAGGCTTCCTTGCATTTAAGATGATCAATTCCATACTGGAAATTCTTATTACTATTCATTGATTTCCTCACCCTAACCTTTTGACTTGTGATGATTACTTGAGCAAATATTAATCCCTAAAAATCCATTGTAAATGAGGTGAGTTAGCAGTGAGTCACTGCTTGGTAAGCCCTCTCCTTATTCCCAATTCAATTCCATGCACCACATGAAAAGAATTATTTCCAAGCCACCCTGCATAGCATGCTGATTGCTTAAATAATAAATGTCTGCCATGTATACTCCGGGTGAGGAAAAAGCCCAATGCCAGGCAAGGTGGCAAGGCAAATGAGGGGTGACCCCCCTTGCCACTAAAGACCCTGAAGGGGTACACAACCCAGCCCGGGGGGAACTTTGCCCACCTCCCGCTGATCCGGAGCCCAAGTTGCTTGCAAGTGTAGGTACTCACTTGAAGAACTGAGATATTGCCTTGGCACTGATGTATGGAAGTATTATTGGTTGCAAATGTATGGAAATTCTATTGAGGATATATTTGCAGACATGGGAATACATATGCAGTCAATGGCAATGAATGCAATGCTTTGGATATATGAGAGATGGCTATGCATGGGAAAATGGTACTCAGTTTTGCAATAAGGCTACAAACAATGAAATTGGATGTATGAGAGATGGCTATGCAAGGGAAAATGGTGCTAAGAGATGCTTATGACATGCCCAGTTCTAGAATAAGGCTACAAACAGTGAAATTGGATGATTGGGCAATGCATTATGCCACATGGGATGACCCTTCAGTCATGCATTGACAAGATAATCCATTGTAACTTTTTTTCTTCACCCTCACAGGGTGTAAGCAGTTTGTTGCATTTACAGGAGTAAACCTACTCTCAAGAACTGAGGTGCAGGTCTTGCAGAGTGTCCACAGGTCCTACTAAGAGCTTGGATCGGTTTTAGAACTCTATTGGGACTCCACAAAATACTTACAGGTCAAAACAGGTCTCCTACAGGTGTAGACAGGTTGTTGGAACTGCACAGTACAGCAGTAATTTTCCTATTACAAAATTTCTCATTTAAAATCAAGGAGCACACGCTTATGCTCAGTTCAAAGAGGGCATCCTTGGCTCCGGTTTGAACAAAAAATTAGGTCAATCAGAGTTTCCTAGCTCAAGTTACGAGCAAAACAGTGACACGTAGTCTAGCGGGACTGCACCTAGCAATGGCAGGGAATAAGGGAAAAACTAAGGCAAATGATGACTTGCAACAACAAATAAGGGATGCACGCAGCCGAAGGGCTTAAACTAACCCTGAGGTGGAAGATGAAGATTATTCTCATGGCATGGACAACCTCAGTGCACTCACTAATACCCTCAGTTTGCATGAGACAAGACATGCTAAGAGACATAGAGAATTGATGGAAGGCATTGGTCAAATGAAGACCACTATGGACACCCTTGCTGCCCAGATTACTAAGTGGATGAAATTTCAAATAAAAGGGAAGGAACATGAAGATAGATCGGGCATGCATGCTAAATGAGTGAGGACTCCACCAATTAATGTAGCAAATATGAGCTCTCAAGGCATTTTGGGGAGAATGAGCATTCCTAACAGCACTTTTGAATAGGGAGAGCCTTCACATAGACAGGAGGAGTCCATGAACAATGCAATGAGGGGAAATTTTTAGTCATCACAAGGCCCCATTCCATCTATACGAGCTTATCCATCTTTTGGTAGAAATTTCTCTAACAATGGTTCTTTTTTTGTAGCTGCATGGATCAATCTCAGTTTGGATATGTGGGACAACCACCTAATCATGAAAGAGAGCTGAGAGACAAGATTGTCTTCTGAAAATTCAATGGTCAATCGTCATCCCTAGAGTTGAAATTGAAGAGTGGCTCTAATGCAAGGAGGCATATTCCACAGTGGATTCTGTGAGGTTTTACGGTGAATTTCATAAACTTTTATTATCGGGGCTCATACACAAAGTGGATTCTTTGTGCAAGAAGTCGCTGGGGATGCCTATCCTTTTCGAGCGTTTTGTAATTTTATGTGTACATGGGTGATTCTATAGCGGGTGATTCTGCAAAATACATATTTAAATTAATAAACGTTTATGAGTTTAAAGTGCACACTCGTGATAAATTAAGGTTAGGATTGATTTCTAACCAATTTCTTTATGTAGCTAAAGACTGCTAGGTATTCACTTTTGTCGGTTTAATTGTATTATTTTACTAATGATTGTGAATGCTTCAGTTGATGTGTAGAGTAAGTAATGGTGGCAGTGGAAATCATTGGAGGATAGCGTGTATTCAAATTATCGACAATATTTTGATGGGCGCATACCTTAGGCATGGCACCTATGTTTTGTCGCGCTTATTTATCAAGGCACTTGATATTTATTTATTATTTTTGTATGCGCATGGGCGCACGATTTAGATATTTTTATTTGGACATTGTATTTGGGTATGCTTGACTTCTTGGGCGCCCATTAGCTTTAATTCTCTATTTGGCATAAAAGTAAACTCAAAAGCTAAAGTGTGCTATTTTGTAATTTGGGTTATTATTTGAGCTTAAAGATAATTAATATATGAAATTCATGCTTTGTGGAGCGCTCACACAAGGCATGGGGGGAGATTGTACCCAATTGGTCTCTTTTTCATAGCGTGCAAGCTTTCTAAATTGATTTGTGTGCAAAAAGTAGAGTTCTTTTGTTCTTGGGGACCTTCTGACGCTCACTGTGCGCGCTTATGGCATCCGATATGTGCACCATTGGTATCAGAGCGAAGATGAGATCAAGAACTTCTAATCGCTTACCATCTTGTGCGAAGGCGGAGCTCCTGGAACGATCAAGATTTACAGTCAGTTTCATCGTGAACGATCGATACGGGTGTGTTCCTGGCGGTCAAGAACCCCCTTCTGCACTCTCTGATCGCGAAGGACTAGCCTGTGGAGGCGGAGGACCACGTGGAGATCTCCTACCTCAAGTCGTTTTGAAACAGACAAACAGTAAGCTCCATATCCAAATAAAAGCTTTAAAGCTTAAAGTCAAAGCTTAGTAAGCTTAGTATTAAGCTTTAAAAAGCTTCAATTAACAAAATTCACAAACGGTGGCAAGAGGACGTTCTCGGCGGCCTCAAAACGGCCGAGGACATATTCATGTCCTAAAAATCCACGACGGATCACAGAGAGCCTTAAGCTCTTAAGTTCCCCAAGTCTACCAAGCTTACTTACTTCTCCAAGTCCTGCAAGTCACAGAAGTCATAAAAGACTTACTTCAACCACTCCCATAAAGGCTGTTCACACGCAAAAGCACAACACTAGTCTATTGCTCTCTGGTAGACTCTATTCACACCTGCAAACTTGCTGAACCAGTTTTAGCAAACGCAGAAGGTCATATGCAGTTCATACGTAGTTTCTACAAAGACAACGAACACCGCAATCGCAAAGGAGAAAGACCATAAAAGTCAAACAAAAATATATAAGTCTTGTATACCTGACTTTGAGCTACGCTCATCTCGCTAATTGGATTTTGAGAGTGTGAGGTCTTTTGGATTTTACAGGATGACTGAACAAAACACGGATGATCTTATGGCTGAAGGTGATTTACCCAAACCAACGATAGAGCAAAAGTTGGATTTGATTATGATGCAGCTTGATGAAGAACGAAGAGCCCGACAATCTTTGCAAGTTGAATTGGCCAATTTGCAACGATCTACCACCGACAAAGATGGACCGCAACCCGAAGATCTTATACGACGTACCATCGATGTGACACTTGAAGCCCAATCCATCCGCAAAGAAACAAAGATAAGTAAAAGAAACTTCAAATTTCATACTTTCAATGGATCTCGAGATGGAAAGATTGTACTTGCATTTATCAGTCAATTTGATGATTACTTTCATGAAGAGACATATACTGAGAAAGACAAAATTAAATGTGTCACTAACCATTTAGTTGATCGAGTATCCTTATGGTGGACTGTGGTCAGCAAGAGCATTGATTGTCCTACTACTTGGGAGACTTTCCAAAAGACGTTTTTGCAAAATTTCCTTCCTCCTCAGTTCCATGAAAAAGCCATAAAGAAGTGGGATCTTCTACAGCAAAGAGATTGCGAACCTATACACTGAACGTTTTTGGAATGCCCTACTACAACTCCGAATGCTCAAAGATGTACCTGAAGTGACTCACAAATGCAAGTTTATGTCCGGTCTACTTGGACATTTGTATGCTGAAGTCAATATGTCCAAGCCAACAACCCTTGAGATGCGATTTCCTTGGCTCATGACATTGAAGATAAGATTCGAGGAAGAGACAAGCAACCACAACAATTTCAAACAAATGGTAACTATGGTTCCAAGCAATTCAATTCAAATTTTAGAAGATTCAATCAAAGTCGTTTTCTTCCATCTTCATTCCGTAAGTCTTGGACACAACCACCTGCTTTGCCATCAAATACCAATCCAAACCCCAAGCCATCCTCACAGCCAAATCCCAACATTCCTAAACTTCCTGCCATTACCAACAATGTATCTAAAGCCAAACCTATAGTTTGTTACAAATGCCATCAACCTGGACATCTAGCAGCCAACTGCCAATCCAAAAAAGCCACTTGTCCATATCAATTATCTTGGAGCAATGGAAGAAGAAGAACGTGAGGAAATGCCTAACTTTACAAAAGATGATGACGACATTGGTAGTACTTCGAATACTTTGCCAGGTATGCCAACTCCACATTCTTTGTTGATAATGAAATGTTTTGTGCATGGTAAAGAAAAGACTATTTTACATGATGATGGTAGCACACATGATTTTATTTCTGCAAAGTTAGTGAAAGAATTGAATTTACAAACTGCTTCTACACATTATCACATTAAAGCTGCATTCTTAGGCACAAGATATAACGGAACACAAGAGGTGCATAATTTAGAAATTAAAATTGGTGACTACACTGAACGAAGAAATTTTCTAGTTGTACATTTGCAGTCTAGTGATATTATCTTAGGAATGCCTTGGTGTCATTAGTATAACCCTGACATAGATTATTCTACGCATTCAATTAAAATTTATTTTCAAGGAAAACAAATCACATTGCATGGTATGCACGCTTCTAATAATTTTCCAATGCTTACTCATACTCAGGCTAAACGTGCGTTACGTAAAAGTAGCAAATCTTATTTAATATGGGTGAATGAACTTCAAGCTAAAGAAAAACAAATACATCCTAGGCATACACAATTTCTTGCACAATTTCAAGATTGTTTTGCTGATGATTTACCACCTAGACTATCAACGTCACGATCTGAAGATCACAAAATAGATTTAATTCCTGGTACACAACCACCATGTAAAGCACCATATAGACATAACCAAATTGAACAGAAAGAAATTCAAAATCAAATAGAGAAATTGGTTAACAGAGGATTAATTAGACCTAGTAGTTCTCCATTTGGTGCACCTATTTTATTAGTAAAGAAGAATAATAATACTTATCGCATGTGCATTGATTATCCTGCCCTAAATAAAATTACTGTTAAGAATAGATATCCAATTCCTAGGGTAGATGATCTTATGGATACACTACAAGAATCTTCCATATTCAGTAAGATAGATCTTAAATCTGGTTATCATTAAGTAAGATTGGATAAATCTGATATATTCAAAACTACATTTAGAACACAATTTGGACACTATGAATTTTCAGTTATGCCTAATGCACCAGCTACATTTAGTCGCATGATGATTCACATATTTCTGAAATATCAATATTGTGTTATAGTATTCTTTGATGATATATTGGTATTCACTAAAAGTGAGAATGAGCACTATGAACATCTGTCTTTAGTTTTCAAGTTGTTAAAAGACAATCAATTGTATGCTAATCCAGAAAAGAGTGAATTCTTCCAAACAGAAATTGAATATCTAGGTCACATTGTTTTATCAAAAGGTATTAAAGTTGACCCTAAAAATATAGAAGCAATTTTAAATTGGCCCATACCCAAAAATGTGCATGAGTTACGTTCTTTTCTAGGTCTTGCTAGTTTTTACAGAAAGTTTGTGTGAAATTTTTCATTACTTTCATTACCTTTGACTAAAAGTTTAAAGAAGGGTATTGTTTATAATCGGACTGACAATCAACAAAAAACTTTTGATTTATTGAAACATGCATTAACCCATGCTCCTGTATTACAACTACCCGATTTCAATAGACCATTCTTTTTAGTAGTTACTGATGCTAGTGGATCTGGAATAGGATCCCTCCTTATGCAAGATAATCATCCCATAGCCTACTCTAGCTATAAACTGAAACCATCCGAACTTAAATATTCTACCTATGATAAAGAATTGCTAGCTGTAGTACAAGCCTTACATCAATGGAAACATTACTTAATGGGTTCTGAGTTTATGATGAAAACTGACCAACAAAGCATTAGACATCTCCTTAGTCAACTCCAAATATCTGATCGACATATTAAATGGGCAGCTTTTATTCAAAGTTTTCATCCCCTTATACAATATCAACCAAGAAAAGAGAATGTTATAGGCAATGCTTTGAGTAGAAGACCGACAATTCATAATATTTCTGTGATATCATTTGATTCCCTTATCCCTATGAAAGATACTTATCATCATGATCTTACTTTTCAAGCTGATTGGAATAAATTAGTTGCAAATAATTGGATTCCTATTGATTCACTATCTTACAATAATGGATTCATGTTCTATGAAAAAAGATTGTGTGTGACAGTTGCATTTAGATCATTTGTTTTGCACGAGATTCATTGTCCTCCATATCAAGGTCATAGAGATATTATATCTACTTTGCGTACATTGGTGAGTGAAGGTTTTTATTGGCCACATATGGATACTGATGTATCTAACTTTGTATCTGAATGTTTAGTTTGTCAACGAGTTAAAAGACACCATGGTAAACAATATGGTTTACTAATGCCATTATTTATTCCCTCACGACCATGGAAAAAAATTTCAATGGACTTTATCACTAGTTTACCTAACACTAAAGCTAACCATGATATGATTTGGATTGTTGTCGACAGGTTTAGCAAACAAGCATATTTCATTCCATGCAAGAAAACTTTAACTACATCTCAAGCTGCTCAATTATTTTTGAAAACTGTTTTCACTAATCATGGTTTACCAAAAGTTATTATTTCTGATTGTGATTCTAGATTTTGTAATAATTTTTGGATTACTTTGTTTGCTAACTTAGGAACAAAGATTGATTTTTCATCTGCATTTCATCCTGAAACAAATGGACCAACAGAAGCTACTAACAGTACTATTTTGGATCTTTACCGTGCTTACACTATTTCAAAACCACACACATGGGATACACATCTACATTTACTTCACTTTGCATATAACAATACACCACATACAGCTACAAAGAAAGCACCATTTGAAGTTATTTATGGATATAGATTGTCTACAAATTCAGACTATTGATGATATTGCTAACATGCATGCCACTATTTTTTATGAAGTGAAAGATATGATTGCCAAAGCCCAACAATCATATACAAAACAAGCAAATAAGAAAAGATAGGCTATAAATTTCAAAGTTGATGGCTATGTTTGGTTACGAATAGAAAAACGTAGATTACAAAGTGTAGATAAATACCCAGTTGTGAAATTAGCACCTAGATTCTATGGACCATTCAAGATCATATACAAAATCAATGAAAATGCATTTAAATTAGAACTACCACAACATTGGAAAATCCATAACACCTTCCATATCATTTTATTACGACCCTTTAGAGGCCAATTACCTGTACACCCTGTCTATGAAAACCCACCTTTGCTAGATGAAGAGACTGAAATCCTTGAGCCTGAAACTATTATAGATAGTGACTTTATGACCACTAGAACTGGCCGTAGATATTCTAGATATTTGGTCAAGTTTAAAAACCATCCTGTTGAAGAGGCCCAATGGATGCACGCTAGAGACTTAAATGCTTTCTCCACTGTGTTAGCTCCAAATTGAGCTAATAGCAATTGAGGACAATTGCTATCCCACCCCAGGTGTATGATGCCAGGAGGCATATTCCATGGTGGATTCCGTGAGGTTTTACGCTGGATTCCGTAAACTTTTATTACCGAGGCTCATACACAAAGTGGACTCTTTGTGTGAGAAGTCGATGGGGATGCCTATCCTTTTCGCGTGTTTTGTTAATTTTATGTGTACATGGGTAATTCCAGATTCTGCAAAATACATATTTAAATTAATAAACGTTTATGAGTTTAGAGTGCGCACTCGTGATAAATTAAGGTTAGGATTGATTTCTAACCATTTTATTTATGTAGTTGAAGACTGCTAGGTGTTCACTTTTGTCGGTTTAATTGTATTATTTTACTAACGATTATGAATGCTTCAGTTGATGTGTAGAGCAAGCAGTGGTGGCGGTGGAAAGCATTGGAGGATAGCGTGTATTCAAATTATCGTCAATATTTTGATGGGTGTATACCTTAAGCATGGCGCCTATATTTTGTCGCAGTTATTTATCAAGGCACTTGATATTTATTTATTATTTTTGTATGTGCATGGGTGCATGATTTAGATATTTATATTTGGATATTGTATTTGGGTACGCCTAACTTCTTGGGTGCCCATTAGCTTTAATTCTCTATTTGGCACAAAAGCAAACTCAAAATCTAAAGCATGCTATTTTGTAATTTGGGCTATTATTTGAGCTTGAAGATGATTAATATATGAAATACATGCTTTGCAGAGCGCTCACACAAGGCATGTGTGGAGATTGTACCCAATTGATCTCTTGTTCATGTCGTGCAAGCTTTCTACATTGATTTGTGTGCAAAAAGTAGAGTTCTTTTGTTCTTGGGGACCTTCTGATACTCACTACGCGCGTTTACGGCATCCGATCTGTGCACTAGGCTCTCCAAGATTGAGGACTATTTTGACATCCTACCCCAATCATGAAAGAGAGTTGAGAGACAAGATTGTGTCCTCAAAATTCAATGGTCAATCGTCATCCCCAGCTGAACTTGAAGAGTGGCTCTCCAAGCTTGAGGACTATTTTGACATCCTACCCCGTAATGATGATCAAAAGATCCATTTTGCAACGATCCACTTGGAAGGATTTGCGCATACATGGTGGAGGTACATTAAAAGAGAAAATCAACAAGTAAACTCATGGGAAACATTCAAAGCACTCATGGTGCAAGTATTTGTCTCACCGATGGAGAAAGAAAAGCTTGCTCTCCAATGGTATGGCCTTGAACAGCGTGGTCTTACTGTTAGAGAATATACAAATTAGTTCCTCAACCTTACCATGTATGTTGAGTCGATTAGTGATGATGCCAAGTTACACAAGTATGTGTATGGGCTAGATCCCCAACTCTCGGCTGATGTTTCAACTCAAGACCCATCGGATTTATTCAAAGCTATTGAATTGGCTGAAATGTACTCTCGCAAGTATCGTCGGGATGCTTCATTTCAGTATGGACAGCAAAGAGGGGGCAGCAAAGAGAACACATGCAGTCATATTCTGGACAGCAAAGAGGTGCTGTAAGGCCAGGGCAGTTTGGGACTAGTTATGGTGGTGGTAACATGTCATTTAGCACTCCAAAAACCCCCACATACCCTACTTTTAATGCTTCAAGACCACAAGGCAATTTAAGGACAGCAAACAGCCCAAGAATGGATAATAGGCAAGGAGACAATAGAAATAAAAATGCTTCAGCCTTTGGTAGTCCAAGATCCATTCCCATGATTTGTGTAAAGAAAGAAAAGAAAAGGGGATTTGTTTTAAGTGTGGCAAGAAGTATACAGCTGATCATGCTTCAAAATGTGCTTTTAGAAATACTAAGGCACGGGTTCACAGCATGTTGGTATTTGAGGACTCAGAGGAGGATCCTGAAGATACACATGATTTCATGATGACTGCTGAAACAAATGATGCTGATGAAGAGTTTGTTCTAGAAGAATTCTTTGACCCTACTAATTCGTTTTCTTTTGACCCCGGTGGCCATTTATCACGGAGTATAGGTATAAAGATTGAACCACATCCTAAAACACATGCTACCACTGCTTATACCATATCAATGGATGCTTGGACAGCATCCAAAAGTGCTAATACATTGCGTATTAAGGGCCAAATTCATGGGAGGGATGTGTTTATACTTGTGGACAGTGGTAGCACTCATAGTTTCATTAATAGAGCAGCCATGGACAGGTTGAAGTGTTTTCCCAGTGATTTACAACAACCATTAAAGGTGCAAGTTGCCAATGGGGATGAAGAAATTAGCACACAAGTATGCCCTGCTGTTCATATTCAGTTTGCTGAAAATTTTGGACAGCAATTGGATTTAATTTCATTAGAAATGGGGCCTATAGACATTGTCTTGGGTTGTGATTGGCTGAAAACTTTGGGCACTATAACCATGGAATTTTCATTGCTATATATAGAGTTTGTCAGTGCGGGACAGCTCATTCACTTACAGGGAATTCAAAATGATAGTGAATTTCAACTCATCACCAGCAAATAACTCAAGAAGGAGTTTAAGAAACGGTCTCAAAACTTTGTATTGCAGTTAAATAAAGAAAATTCAGATCAGTCCACTAAAATAGTAAAGAATTCATCATTTAAAAATCTTTTAGAAGAGTATAAGGACCTCTTCCAAGTGCCCACAGCACTACCCCCTAATAGGGCGGTTGATCATCCCATAGATCTAGAGCCTCATTCAAAGCCTATGAACAAGCCACCTTACAAATTGTCTAGGTGCGAAAGAGAAGAAGTTGCCAGACAAGTCAAAGAATTATTGGACATTTAGAGCGGAGTTTTGATACCGAGAAGTGCTTAAAAATAGCTAAAAATTACGAATATAAAGGGAAAAATATTCAACGTTGAAGGCGGCGGCTCGACCTAGGACGATTTTAAGTGTCTAGTGCTTTATAGGTGCGCGAGTGACACTTGTTAATTTTTAATAATTCTTCAGATTATTGTGTGGGTTCTCAAGAGCTGCCAACCAATGCGGGATGTCAAGACAGACACGCAGAAATTTACAGCACTCGATTTGGACACCGAACAGGAAAATTGCCACAAAATGGGCAAGATTTTAAGAGGTGGACCAAAGTTTGGCCAAATGGTCATGACCCTTTGGGCGGGGGGGGGGGGGGGGGGGGTTGGGATGTAGCATTTTAATGTAGCATGAATCGTGGGCATGAAGAGGATGAAAAAAACGTGGAGGAGAGGGCGCCATGGAACGGCCGAAAAATGCGCCATATGTTGATGGAGATCAATCTCTTGGCTGTGAGTAACCCCCCCAAATGACTATGGGGCTTGATTCCCCCCTGGATGCTGACTCTATCACTGCCTTTCGCCCATAGAATGGTGGACTGAATGAAGAGAGCCAATTCTAGTCTTTCTCTCTACTCCCTCTCTCTCCCTTAAGGGGTTGTTCTTGTGTGGATAAAGACAATAAAGAATGATGGAGGAAAGCTTGTCCGGATGAGACCCGATTGCTTCCGAATGGATGGAGACATGAAGAGTGCTGCTCTTGAAGATGCTGAGTATTAAATGCATGTTGAAAATTATTCCCGTAATCAAGACCAAGAAATCGAGACCAAGAAATCGAGACCTAAAAATAAGCGGTAATGCTATTTTTACAAAGCAAAACGATCTTTTTATGTTATTTGCTTTATGAAATCTTACTCATATGGGATGAAAGTTCATTATGATATTTTTTTCCATGAGTTTCAACTGTTTGCAACTTTAAAATCAGAAAATATAAGGCTACATGGCCGAAATTAGTGTTAAAATACATGAAAAACACGCGTTTTAAGGGTAAAATTGGAGTTTTTGCTATATAAATGAGAAATATCATATGTCACACCAACTAAATCTAAGTTTTTTTTGTCGATGAACCTAAGGGCCACAGGCCACATTCAATTCTCATTTTCAGTCATTTTTTATTAAAGAAAAATAGGGGAAAATGCCCAAAATTTGAAAAAATGGGATGAAAATTAGGGGAAAATAGGAAATGGACTAAGAAAAATTAGGAAAATTTATATCCATGTTTGTGAAATGTATAAAAATGGCAAAGCACGAGGTTGGTCTCGGTTTGTCCCCGTTTCTATGTTTTGTGCGTATTTATCGTTCTTTTAAAAGGGGAAAATGCATAGAAACCCTATCTAACCGATCAATAATATAAAATGCTAAGAGTTGGATGAAGAGGGGCTGAAACATTAAAAGATAAAGAAAATATTTGATTTATGTATTACACTTGGCATATAGGAAACGGTTTAAATAAAGAGGATGGTAGCATGAGCACATGGCTCGGTGCCTCCTTTCAACGTAGCATGCGTTAGTGAAGTTCATGGAAAGAATGCTTTATGCACTATGCACGATGCTGATTTTTCTTTTGTCTAAGCACATAGCCATACACGATTTGCATTAAGCATAATAATTAAAAGGTATCAGAAAAACCCCCTAGATGCATGGCACATGTCTTCCTTAGGTTGTGACCAATGATGAGTATGAAAGGATGTCCTAAGGTGTAGGTTAGTCGTTGGGTCCTTAAGGAAATTGTTGTGAGGAATGGTACATCCTGGAACGTAAAATATTGGTACCTTGAGAGGCGTTTGTGCTCCTTTGTGTTATATGTTTAGCAGCGCATCAAAGGGCCAATCCCTGCGTTGTAGGAGAGCTGCAGTGGGGCTCCCCGACCATTAGTCGGTGGAGTGCCTCCTATGTGTGTGTGATGAGACGTTATGCCTATGTAATTTGGGTTCTCCCTTTGAGGAGTTTTAGAGAAATGTTGGACTATAAACTATAAACACATAGATTAAGCTTTAGGGCAATTTGTCCTTTAGCATTAGATTGACGCTCCTGGTCCACGAGGCCGTGAGGGTGTTTGTGTGTCATGAGCATGAGGTCCGACTAGTGCTATAGCAAGTGCCGGCCCATTTTAGGTCCCATCAGTGGTGCATCTTCCGGGAGCCGCCTATAAGTAGTGGTTTTCGGATCTAGGGTTTCTAGGGACCAAAAGAAATTTGGTTTGTGTCCTCTAATAAGGACCGTCAAGTCGAAATCCAAAAAGCAAAACGTGCTGAGAGGGCTAGGTGGTGGTTAGAGATAGTAAGTCATTATTCTCCTTAAAGGAGTAGCCCAGTGCATATAAGAAGCAGTGGTCTTAGTCACCCAACTGCTGTACATATTCCGTTAGGTGCAGGAGGAAGCATAAGTTCTTCCTCTCCTCCACCAAGTCTACCCACTTCAAGTGGGGGGGTGAATTTACCCGTTCAAGCTCCTATTACTAATCCAATTGTCGCCATGGCACAGCCTATTGCGATTCTTGCAAGGATACCGGATTTACCAGCTTTAGAAGTTCCCTTGGCCATTTTTAATGGGTTAGCGGAAGAGGATGCAGAATTTTACATTTGTGAGTTCCAAAGATTGATGTTCAATTATCGCATCCAAGACAAGGGACATCTCATGATGTTCTTTAATATGACGTTAAAAGAAAGGGATGCGGTATGGTATTACAGCATAGAGTCTGGGACCATAACCACAATTGATCAATTCTATGCAGCTTTCTGAGAGGAATATGCGCCTGAAAGAGGTGGCCAATATTGGTTGCGGGTCTTGAATATAACGCGCCAAGATCCTCACGAGAATGTGAAAGCATATGCCAAGAAATTGAAGGAAGTATTTCGTAAGTTGCAAACTTACATTCCCATTCTGCCAAGCTGCCCAATTGCAATACTTTTTGTATGGGTTGGATTTTAATATCCAAGTACAATTGAGCAGTGTGGCCTTGGCAGACATAGACACTGCTATTACACGGGCAGAGGGAGTAGAAGCATGATTATAAACGGCCTACTCCTCTCGAATGAATGTTAATGGGGGTTTAGTACCTAGCAACAATCCATCATTGATGAATGGAAGTCAAGGGATGCTTATGACTAACGCTATTGGGAGAGGGAGTATGTTTCAGAATGTACATTTACTGCCAGCTCCTCCCAGTGTGACTATGCCTATGGCAAGTTAGTTGGCTCCACCAAATGTTGGAGGCCAAGTTTCAAATTCAAATGTTGTTCATGTGGGTCAACAACCAATGCCAAATCAAATTGTTAGGTCAATGGGACGACGGGTGGATGATCGAGGCTACGAGTCGAGTGCATCTAATGTCCTTGGCGAAGTCAAGGATATGATGAAGCATTATACCAATATGATTTCCGAACAATATCGAAAAATAGCTGTCGACGTTAATTTCTTGAAGAAGCAACAAAATCTGATAGGGAGTCGACACCCTGAAGAGGGTGGACCCTCTAGATTCAATTGTAAATGGTGTGGTGGACAGCACTTCCCCAAAAATTGTCCAAATGTGAAATGTGACATTTGTGGGAAGTGGGGCCATTTAGCTGCTACCTATTGGAGTAAGATTAGTTCTCTCCAACAAGGGAGTAAACAGCCAGGCCCTGTGAATCATAGAGCGCAAGGAAATAACTTACAGCAAAATGACGCAACAAGAGAAATACTGCAGAGGGGAAAAACAACTATAGAAGAGTTGCCACAAGGCAACGGAGTTAGCCTTATTGAGGCTGTACGATTCAATGATGCTGAAACATCTAACTTAAGAGCTATGAAAAGGGGCCAAAAGGCTAAAGAGGTTGACAAAGATAATGCAAAAACGGTTGAGGGAAACCCTAAACAAGGGGATAAGGGGACGCAAGTCCAGAGTCCTAGCATGGAAGGGGGACTGCTAAGGCCGGTTGACAGAAAAGGCGACCCCAAGAAGGATGATGATGTGCCAAGGAAGAAGTCAAGAGCTAAGAAAGAAGCACTCAAACTGGTCCAAAGACCAAAAGAGAGGATGGTTTGGTGTGAAAAGAGAGCTTTGGCTACCTATCATAACTTTGATTTAGCAAGTTCTCTTTGTGAAGTTAAACCAGATGTGAACCTCTTGCAATTGATCAAATTATCTCCAGGAGTACGCAAGGAATTTAAGAAGATCCTGCATATTGGGTATATTGTAGAACCTCTGGGCATAGCACGAGTAGGGGAAGATTGGTTCGATCATGCTTAAAAGAATGGCCCTAGGGTTCCAGCTTATGTGGATGGAATATTAGTGGAGCATGCCATTGTAGACATTGGATCCTCCATCAATATCATGGGTTCAAAGTTGATGGAGAGGTTGGGTCTAGGCATCCAAAAAGACAGCTCCACCCTTTTGAGAATGGCTGATGATAGTCTAAGACAACCAGAAGGTTGCGTTACTAGAGTCCATGTTACAGTTGCGAGTGTAGAATGTTTCTTGGACTTTAGGATGATAAGATTTGTAGGGCGTCCTAGCTATCGAGTTTTGCTAGGTAGGCCTTGGATCTTACGAACAGACTATCAAGTCGATATACCCGCCGGTCTAATGGTCCTAGGTAGAGGTGCTAATCAAGTGATAATCGATGCTTACCCAAAGTCTCCTCAGAGTGAGAGTGCTCCTTTATCCTCTACTGAATTAGAAACAGCAGATGATCCATCTGGTAGTGAGACATCATCCAATGACGAATCTAAAGAGGGGTCCACTACAGAGGATATTTATCAGATAACTCTAAATGAGCCAATAGAACCTCAAGATAGGATAAGAGATGTAGATGTGATTGAGTTAGACCTTGGCACGCCGAATGATTGGCGACCGATTAAACTAGGTTCCATGCTCACTTCAGCAGAAAGGGAAGACTATGTGTCCTTGATTCAAGAATTCCGCGATATCTTTGCTTGGAGTTATGATGAGCTAAGAGGCATTCCTCCCAGCCTAGCTATTCATACTATTCTTGTGAAAGAAGGCACTCGTCCTATGCGTCAAATGGTAAGGCGTATACCTTTTGAGTTGAGGGATGGGCTGTTTGAGGAGTTATAGAAGTTAACGAAAGGTGGGTTGATCTTCCCTATTCATCACACAGAATGCTATTCACCAGTTGTTATCAGGAAGAATAAAAATAACCTGATCCGATGATGTGTAGACTTTAGAGAGCTGAATAAGAAAACGGTTAAGGATTACTACCCATTGATGTTTATTGACCAAATTTTGGATCAATTAGCGGCGGGTAGGAAAATTTATTCATTTATGGATTGCTTTGCAGGATATAACTAGATGGCAATTGCAGAAGAGGACAAGTTGAAAACAACTTTCATTACGGTCTTTGGTACTTTTACGTACCATGTGATGGCCTTTGGTTTGTGCAATGCACCTGGTTCATGGCAACGAATAGCAGACAAGACCTTTGGTGACATTTCCCCAGATGAGTTGAAAGTGTTTATCGATGACCTGGGGGCAGCCACTGTAAGGGAAAGGATGTTGATTATTTTAAGAAAAATGCTTTGAGCACTGCAGACAATTTTGTATTGCTCTTAACCCATGGAAGTGTGTCTTTTAGGTACCTTATGGGCTATTGCTAGGCCATGTGGTCACTTTAGTGGGAATAGCAACTGACCCTGAAAAGATCAAGGTTGTAATTGCTATGAGTCCACCATGCACTCCGAAAGAGGTACATAGCTTTTTGTCATCGATAGGGTATTATCGAAGGTTCATAAATGCCTTGGCAGAAAGGACATTGCCATTAACGAACTTATTATCCTTTAGCTATTCATTTGAACGGAGTGACCCTTGTAAGGTAGCCTTTGAGGATGTGAAACAGGAGCTAGTAAAGCACCCGTTTTAAAAGCACCTAAAAGGGGTGAGGTATTCTATATATTTTCAGCAGCAGCCACCATGCATAGTATAAGCTGCTATTTAGCCCAAATCTAGGAGGAAAAGTGGTATCATCCGATAGCTTTTGCTAGTCGAAAATTGGGCATTTCAGAGATCAACTATACCTACGTGGAGAAGTTGTGTCTTGCGATGGTCTTTGGGACTAAGAAATTCAAGCACTACATCCTTTATGAAAAGGTAGTGTTCTATACAAAGGTAGAAGGACTTAGATTGCTTATGAACAAGCTACAACCACCTGATCGTTTGGCAAAGTGGTTAATCACTTTGTAGGAGTTTGATTATGAGATTAAGAGTAAGCCACCGAGGTTGCAGTGTATTGTGGAATTCCTTGTGGATTTCGGGGAGCCGAAAGAGGCTTTGGCTGAAGGAAGTGATATTGAGGAAATGTTCAAAATTGATACAGCTTCTATCCCATCTTGGTATGCTGATATTACGCATTATCTATCAACAGGAGAGACGGGAGCTGGTTTATCAAAGTCTGAAAAGAGGAAAATCAAACAACAGGCTTTGAAGTTTTCCTTCATCACAGGGATGCTATATCGGCAGGGTGTTGATGATATTTATCGCCGATGTGTGATGCCTGACGAGGTTCCTTTTATCTTAGAAGAGTGCCATGACTCTGCATGTGGAGGGCACTTTGCAAGACGGTTGATAGCACAGAAAGCTTTACGAATTGGGTATTGGTGGCCGTCCATCTTCCAAGATTCTTTTGAGTATGTTAAGAGATGTGATACCGGTCAAAGACATGACAGTATAGAGAATAGGAAATGCCCACTTATGCCTATCATGGCTATCCTTGCATTTGAGAAGTGAGACATTGACTTTGTGGGTCCTATTACTCCATCGTCTACTACCCAGAAGAGATATATTATAGTAGCAACTGATTATTTCACAAAATGGTTAGAAGCGCAGGCGTCGAGGCAGGACAATACAAAAGAGACTGCAAGTTTCCTTTTAGAGAAGATTATCTGCCGTTTGGGTCCACCGAAAGAATTAGTGTCAGACCGTGGAACCCATTTTTTGAACAAAGTGATCAAAAGCTTGACTGAGGCTTGGCAGATCAAGCATAACAAAACCACTCCTTATAATCCGCAAGCAAATGGGCAGGTTGAAAGTACTAATAAGTAGCTTGTGGGTATCTTGTCTAAAATAGTCTCTGAGAAGAAACGAGACTGGGACATGAAGTTGTATGTGGCTATATGGGCATACAATACAACGTTCAAGCAAGCTGCCAGCCATACCCCATTTAAATTGGTTTATGGGGAAGACTGTGTGTTACCCCTTGAAATCGAGTTTCCAACCATACGGTTTGCAATTAACCATTCTTTGGGAGATAAGGATTCCCTTTTTGAACGTTTCATGACTATAGCCCACTTGGATGAATTGAAATTGCAGAGCTTATTACATCAGGAGATGGCTAAATGTCATATGAATCAATTGCATGACCTTAGAGCGAAGAAATATACCTTTAAAAAAGGGCAATTAGTCCTCTATTACGATGCGCGTAGGGAGTTGTTTCCTGGGAAGCTGGAACCTAAATGGGATGGTCCCTACAAGATTGTGAGGCTCGAGAAAAATAGGTCTACGGCTCTATTAGCTGATTTACAGGGAGTAGAGTTTAAAAATAAGGTTAATCTTAATAAGATTAAACCTTATTATTTCTAAGTATACTAATATAGAGAAAATGCATTGCAGGTCCTTGCTGGGGATGATTTGAGACCCGCAAAAGAGCTTTAAAGCCGGTTGATGGGGCGGTTAATTCCTTATTTGGAGCACCTATATCTGGAGCAGAAATACCATCAGGGGAAACTCATCTGGTGCAGCAAAGGATACAAAGTGATTGAGTAAGAAGATGGAACCTTTGTGTGGGAGATCAAAGTCTTCTGCCATCACTGCTTACGACTGTTGACAAGTATCCCTATTGAGTTCAATGAAGAAGGTGGGATGGAGCCATCCGTTCATCCTCTCAACAAGCTAAACTTTGATTACCATAATTACGAATAGAGGAGTTCGCGATAGCCGGTTGTGAAATCCCATTGTTGACGTATACATTATATTTTGACGGAGCGTCCAGGGGCCCTAATAAAAAAGGGAGTGTTGGAGTAGTAATCCGAGATCCCCGGCGTAGAGAAACGATGAAGTTAGCTGCTTATCTCGGGGTAGGATTCACTAACAATATGGTAGAGTATAAAGCCTTGATTATGGGACTGCATATTGCCAAACAAGGTGGTATTCATCGATTGTTAGTAAAAGTGGATTCCCAGTTGATCCTGAATCAGCTAGATGGGACATACATAGTGCAGAATCCCATTCTGTGTATGTATCATCGAACTACGATGACCCTACTTGAAGAGTTTGAGAGAGTGTCTTTTCAACTGATTCCACGTTACTGGAATCAATTTGCGGATTTACTAGCAAATCTTGCTTATGAGGAAGACCTCTTGTTCAACTGTGGTCCTAGTCTGGATATTACTATCACTGATGAAACAAGACCCGGTCGCTTGTGGGAAATGTTATCAGAGCATGCAATATATGGAAGAGGATGGTTGATATGGGTGATGCAAAGAGTAGCCGAGACCAATCTGCCATTATTATCCCAGACCCATAGGTTGATTAGGCAACATGTTATGCATAGGCCTCTTGCTATATATGCAGGAGGGATGGGTCATAACCTTATGCATTTAGTTTAGGGCTGGGAGCCCTATGGTTTTTCCTCCTTGGGAAGGAGCTTATTATTGTATATCTGTACTATTCCAGGGAAGGATATGTAGGTGCTATTATATTTTATCTCGTTAGGCCAAGAGGGCCCGTTTTGCGAGGTTTTGAATGTTTTATCTTGTTATGCCAAGAGGGCCGATCAAGTGAAGTGCTTTATTTTATTAGGCCAAGAGGGCTAGTTGTCTGTTTAGTGCAGGTGCAGTTAATGGTTTCTTATTTTAGTTTTGTGGTAGATAAGTTCAAAGAAGAGCTTGGAAGGAGCCTTTTGTTGCGTGGGAGCTTCTTTGGCCCTATCCAGGTGATATCTCTCCTTTATGAGTACTGTGATTTTTATGCTATATGTGTCTGTGTACTTGTTAAGGGGTTTTTCGTTTCTTATTGGGGACTGGAGACCAAGGCATGAAGTCCCGAGGTTTAGGTTAAGTATGTTTGAGGGAGGTCTGAGTTAACGTTGCCTCCTGTAAAGACATTGTCAAGCATTGAAAGACCTTTTTTAGAAGGTAGTCCTAATGACCCTGTTCTGCTAGACTACAAGGTAGCTATTCTAGGAGTGCTTGTTAGTTGTGAGGCAGTTAGAGAAGCCTGTCGAGGAAGAAAATAAAGATGATAAAGGAAAAGAAACCCTAAATATCTTACAGACAATAAAAATACACAGAGGTGTGTAAAAAGGGGTTCTAACCCCTATAAAAATAAAAAAAAGAAAAGAAAGAAAACTTTATAAGCAGTTGATCATCACCTAGCGAAGGCCTGCTAGGTTTCTGGGGACGAGTCAGAGACCCGGGGCCGATGCCTTGTCTTCCTAGGGGTTGCTTCTTGCTGGGAAAGAAGAAAGTCAGGAAGGTTGGAGCGAAAATAAAAGTGAGCATCAGAAAAGAATTAAGTGTCGCCTTGCGAGGGCTTGGTAGGTTCTTGGGTACCAAGACAGGTCTTGAGGCCGATGCCCTGTTCTCCTTGGGTCACTATGCTCAGCTCCCTCCTTTTTACGTACCTGAGTATAGAAGGATAAAACCCTAAAAGAAGAAATGTGCTGAAAGAAAATACTTCTTGATCAGGGTATCCTCGCCTAGTAGGAGTTTCTGGTTGTGTTGTCCTTAGTTAGGTAGGTAGTTTAGACCACCACTTAGGGCAATCTCTTTGATAGTTCTTTTTAGTTTGGCCGTGTTAGAGCTGTCGGTTAGTGACTAGCTGTGCGGACCTTCTTTCAGATTATGCTAGGCCTACTCCTTGTGGATGTTATGCCTTGGTTGTGTCAGGGGATAGGGTGAGCAATGTGATGTGTTTTTAGTATCTATTTTGTATCAGCTTGATGCTCCCTAGTGTGGGATTCGACGGGTTGAGTAGCCCTATCCCGTGGTTGCCAATGAGAGCGGAGTTTTGATGCCAAGAAGTGCTTAAAAATAGCTAAAAATTACGAATATCAAGGAAAAAATATTCAACGCCAAAGGCGGCGGCTCGACCTAGGACGATTTTAAGCGTCAAGTACTTTAAAGGTGCCCAAGCAACACTTGTTGATTTTTGATAATTTTTTAGACTATTGTGCAAATTTTCAAGAGTTGCCAGCCAATGTAGGATGTCAAGACAGACGCGCAAAAATTTACAGCACTCGATTTGGACACTGGACAGGAAAATGGCGACAAAATGGGCAAGATTTGAAGAGGTGGACCAAAGTTTGGCCAAATGGTCATGACCGTTTGGGGGAGCATGTAGCATTTTGATGTAGCATGAATCGTGGGCATGAAGAGGATGAAAAAAACCTGGAGGATAGGGCGCCATGGAACGGCGGAAAAATGCGCCATATGTTGATAAAGATCAATCTCTTGGCTCTGAGCAACCCCCCCAAATGACTATGGGGCTTGATTCCCGCCTAGATGCTGTCTCTATCGCCGCCTTTTGCCCGTAGAATGGTGGACTGAATGAAGAGAGCCAATTCTAGCCTTTCCCTCTCCTCCCTCTCTCTCCCTTAAGGGGCTATTCTTGTGTGGATGAAGACAATGAAGAATGATAGAGGAAAGCTTGTTCGGATGAGACCGGATTGCTTCCAGATGGATGGAGACATGAAGAGTGCTGTTCTTGAAGATGTTGAGCATTTAATGCATGCTGGAAATCAGTCCCGTAATCAAGACCAAGAAACCGAGACCTGAAAATAAGCGGTAATGCTTTTTTTACAAAGAAAAATGATCTTTTTATGTTATTTGCTTTATGAAATCTTATTCATATGGGATGAAAGTTCATTATGATATTGTTTTCCATGAGTTTCAACTGTTTGCAACCTAAAAATCAGAAAATATAAGGCTACATGGCCGGAATTAGTGTTAAAATACATGAATAACACATGTTTTAAGGGTAAAATTGGAGTTTTTGCTATATAAATGAGAAATATGATATGTCACACCAACTAAATCTGAGTTTTTTCTGTCAATGAACCTAAGGGCCACAGCCCACAATCAATTTTCATTTTCAGTCATTTTTTATTAAAGAAAAATTGAGAAAAATATCGAAAAATGGAAAAAATGGGTTTAAAATTAGGGAAAAATAGAAAATGGGCTGAGGAAAATTAGGAAAAATTATATCCATGTTTTTGCAATGTATAACGATGGAAAAGTACGAGGTTGGCCTCGGTTTGTCCCTGTTTCTTTGTTTTGTGCGTATTTATAATTCTTTTAAAAGGGAAAAATGCATAGAAACCCTATCTAACCGATCAATGATATAAAGTGCTAAGAGTTGGATGAAGAGGGACTGAAACACTGAAAGATAAAGAAAAGATTTGATTTATGCATTACACTTGGCATATAGGAAACCATTTAAATAAAGAGGATGGTAGCATGAGCACATGGCTCGGTGCCTCCTTTCAACGTAGCATGCATTAGTGAAGTTCATGGAAAGAATGCTTTATGCACTATGCACGATGCTGATTTTTCTTTTGTCTGAGCACATAGCCATACACGATTTTCATTAAGCATAATAATTAAAAGGTATCAGAAAAACCCCCTAGATGCATGGCACATGTCTTCCTTAGGTTGTGACCAATGATGAGTATGAAAGGATGTGCTAAGCTGTAGGTTAGTCGTTGGGTCCTGAAGGAAATTGTTGTGAGGAATGGTACATCCTGGAACGTAAAATATTGGTACCTTGAGAGGCGTTTGTGCTCCTTTGTGTTATATGTTTAGCAGCGCATCAAAGGGCCAATCCCTGCGATGTAGGAGAGCTGCAGTGGAGCTCCCCGACCATTAGTCGGTGGAGTGCCTCCTATGTGTGTGTGACGAGGCGTTATGCCTATGTACTTCCGGTTCTCCCTGCGATGTAGGAGAGCTGCGATGGGGCTCTGACCATTAGTCGGTGGAGTACCTCCTATGTGTGTGTAACGAAGCGTTATGCATATGTACTTCCGGTTCTCCCTTTGAGGAGTTTTAGGGAAACGTTGGACTATAAAATATAAACGCATAGATTAAGCTTTAGGGCAGTTTTTCCTTTAGCATTAGATTGATGCTCCTGGACCACGAGGCCGTGAGGGTGTTTGTGTGTCATGAGCATGAGGTCCGGCTAGTGCTATAGCCAATGTCCGCCCATTTTAGGTCCCATCAGTGGTGCATCTATCGGGAGCCGCCTATAAGTGGTGGTTTTCGGATCTAGGGTTTCTAGGGACCAAAAGAAAGTTGGTTTATGTCCTCTGACAAGGACCGTCAAGCCGAAATCCAAAAAGCAGAACGTGCTGAGAGGGCTAGGTGGCGGTTATACAGAATGGTGTTCACCAGTTGTTATTAGGAAGAAAAAAAATAACCAGATCCGATTATGTGTAGACTTTAGAGAGCTGAATAAGCAGACGGTTAAGGATTACTACCCATTGCCATTTATTGACCAGATTTTGGATGAATTAATGGGTAGAAAATTTTATTCATTTATGGATTGCTTTGCAGGATATAACAAGATGGCAATTGCACAAGAGGACAAGTTGAAAACAACTTTCATTACGGTCTTTGGTACTTTTGCGTACCATGTGATGGCCTTTGGTTTGTGCAATGCACCTAGTTCATGGCAACAAACAGCAAACAAGACCTTTGGTGACAGTTCCCCAGATGAGTTGAAAGTGTTTATCGATGACCTGGGGGCAGCCACTGTAAGGGAAAGGATGTTGATTATTTTAAGAAAAATGCTTTGAGCGGTGCAGACAATTTTGTATTGCTCTTAACCCACGGAAGTGTGTCTTTTAGGTACCTTATGGGCTATTGCTAGGCCATGTGGTCAGTTCAGTGGGAATAGCAACTGACCCTGAAAAGATCAAGGTCATAATTGCTATGAGTCCACCATGCACTCCGAAAGAGGTACATAGCTTTTTGTCATCGATAGGGTATTATCGAAGGTTCATAAATGCCTTGGCAGAAAGGACGTTGCCATTAACGAACTTATTATCCTTTAGCTATTCATTTGAACGGAGTGACCCTTGTAAGGTAGCCTTTGAGGATGTGAAACAGGAGCTAGTAAAATCACCCGTTTTAAAAGCACCTAAAAGGGGTGACGTGTTCTATATATTTTCAGTAGTAGCCACCATACATAGTATAAGCTGCTGTTTAGCCCAAATCTAGGAGGAAAAGTGGTATCATCCGATAGCTTTTGCTAGTCGAAAATTGGGCATTTCAGAGATCAACTATACCTACATGGAGAAGTTGTGTCTTGCGATGGTCTTTGGGACTAAGAAATTCAAGCACTACATCCTCTATGAAAAAGTAGTGTTCTATAGGAAGGTGGAAGAACTTAGATTGCTTATGAACAAGCTATAGCCGCCTGATCGTTTGGCAAAGTGGTTAATCACTTTGTAGGAGTTCGATTATGAGATTAAGAGTAAGCCACCAAGGTTGCAGTGTATTGTGGAATGCCTTGTGGATTTCGAGGAGCCGAAAGTGGCTTTGGCTTAAGGAAGTGATATTGAGGAAATGTTTAAAATTGATACAGCTTCTATCCCATCTTGGTATGCTGCTATTACGCATTATCTATCAGTGAGAGAGATGGGAGCTGGTTTATCAAAGTCTGAAAAGAGGAAAATCAAACAACATGCTTTGAAGTTTTCATTGATTACAGGGACGCTATATCGGCAGGGTGTTGATGATATTTATCGCCGATGTGTGATGCCTGACAAGGTTCCTTTTATCTTACAAGAGTGCCATGACTCTGCATGTGGAGGGCACTTCAAGGGACAGTTGATAGCACAGAAAGCTTTAGGAGCTGGGTATTGGTGGCCGTCCATCTTCCAAGATTCTTTTGAGTATGTTAAGAGACGTGATACCTATCAAAGACATGATAGTAGAGAGAATAGGAAATGCTCACCTATGCCTATCATGGCTATCCTTCCATTTGAGAAGTGGAGCATTGACTTTGTGGGTTCTATTACTCCATCGTCTACTACCCAAAAGAGGTATATTATAGTAGCAACTTATTATTTCACAAAATGGTCAGATCGTGGGCGACAAGGCAGGACAATGCAAAAGAGATTGCAAGTTTCCTCTTAGAGAAGATTATCTGCTGTTTGGGTCCACCGAAGGAACCCATTTTTTGAACAAAGTGATCAAAAGCTTGACTGAGGCTTGGCAGATCAAGCATAACAAAACCACTCCTTATAATCCACAAGCAAATGGGCAGGTTGAAAGTACTAATAAGGATCTTGTGGGTATCTTGTCTAAAATAGTCTCTGAGAAGAAACGAGACTGGGACAAGAAGTTGTATATGGCAGTATGGGCATACAATACAACGTTCAAGCGAGCTACCAGCCATACCCCATTTAAATCGGTTTATGGGGAAGAGTGTGTGTTACCCCTTGAAATCAAGTTGCCAACCATACAGTTTGCAATTAACGATTCTTTGGGAGATAAGGATTCTCTTTTTGAACGTTTCACGACTATAGCCCACTTGGATGAATTAAAATTGCAGAGATTATTACACCAGGAGGTGGCTAAACGTCAGATGAAGCAATTGCATGACCTTAGAGCGAAGAAATATACCTTTAAAAAAGAGCAATTAGTCCTCTATTATGATGCGCGTAGGGAGCTGTTTCCAAGGAAGCTGGAACCTAAATGGAATGGTCCCTACAAGATTGTGAGGCTCAGGAAAAATAGGTCTATGGATCTATTAGCTGATTTACAGGGAGTAGAGTTTAAAAATAAGGTTAATCTTAATAAGATTAAACCTTATTATTTCTAAGTATGCTAATATAGAGAAAATGCATTGCAGGTCCTTGTTGGGGATGATTTGAGACCCGCAAAAGAGCTTTAAAGCCGGTTGATGGGGTGGTTAATTCCTTATTTGGAGCACCTATATCTGGAGCAGAGATACCATCAGGGGAAACTCATCTGGTGGAGCAAAGAATACAAAGTGATTGAGCAAGAAGATGGAAACTTTGTGTGGGAGATCAAAGTCTTCTGCCATCACTGCTTACGACTGTTGACAAGTATCCCTATTGAGTTCAATGAAGAAGGTGGGATGGAGCCATCCGTTCATCCTCTCAACAAGCTAAACTTTGATTACCATAATTACGAATAGAGAAGTTTGCGATGGCCGGCTATGTAATCCCATTGCTGACGTATACATTATATTTTGACAGCGTCCAGGGGCCCTAATAAAAAAGGGAGTGTTGGAGTAGTAATCCGAGATCCCCGGCGTAGAGAAACGATGAAGTTAGCTGCTTATCTCGGGGTAGGATTCACTAACAATATGGTAGAGTATAAAGCCTTGATTATGGGACTGCATATTGCCAAACAAGGTGGTATTCATTGATTGTTAGTAAAAGTGGATTCCCAGTTGATCCTGAATCAGCTAGATGGGACATACATAGTGCAGAATCCCATTCTGTGTATGTATCATCGAACTGCGATGACCCTACTTGAAGAGTTTGAGAGAGTGTCTTTTCAGCTGATTCCACGTTACTGGAATCAGTTTGCGGATTTACTAGCAAATATTGCTTATGAGGAAGACCTCTTGTTCAACTGTGGTCCTAGTCTAGATATTACTATCACTGATGAAACAGGACCCGGTCGCTTGTGGGAAATGTTATCAGAGCATGCAATATATGGAAGAGGATGGTTGATATGGGTGATGCAAAGAGTAGCCGAGACCAATCTACCATTATTATCCCAGACCCATAGGTTGATTAGACAACATGTTATGCATACGCCTCTTGCTATATATGCAGGAGGGATGGGTCATAACCTTATGCATTTAGTTTAGGGCTGGGAGCCCTATGGTTTTTCCTCCTTGGGAAGGAGCTTATTATTGTATATCTGTACTATTCCAAGGAAGGATATGTAGGTGCTATTCTATTTTATCTCGTTAGGCCAAGAGGGCCCATTTTGCGAGGTTTTGAATGTTTTATCTCGTTATGCCAAGAGGGCCGATCAAGTGAAGTGCTTTATTTCATTAGGCCAAGAGGGCCAGTTGTTTGTTTAGTGCAGGTGCAGTTAATGGTTTCTTGTTTTAGTTTTGTGATAGACAGGTTTAAAGAAGAGCTTGGAAGGAGCCTTTTGTTGCGGTGGAGCTTCTCGTGGCCCTATCTAGGTGATATCTCTCCTTTATGAGTACTGTGATTTTTATGCTATATGTGTATGTGTACTTGTTAAGGGGTTTTTCGTTTCTTATTGGGGACTGGAGACCAAGGCATGAAGTCTCGAGATTTAGGTTAAGTATGTTTGAGGGAGGTCTGAGTCATCATTGCCTCCTGTAAAGACATTGTCAAGCATTGAAACACCTGTTTTAGAAGGTAGTCCTAGTGACTATGTTCTGCTATTAGGCTGCTAGGCAGCCGTTCTACAAGTGCTTGTTAGTTGTGAGGCAATTAGAGAAGCTTGTCAAAGAAGAAAATAAAGATGATAAAGGAAAAGAAACCCTGAATATCTTACAGACAATAAAAATATACAGATGTGTGTAAAAAGGGGTTCTAACCCCTATAAAAAGAAAAAAAATAAAAAAAAGGAAACTTTATAAGCAGTTGATCATCGCCTAGCGAAGGTCTGGTAGGTTTCTAGGGACGAGTCAGACCCCGGGCCGATACCTTGTCTTCCTAGGGGTGGCTTCTTGCTGGGAAAGAAGAAAGTCAAGAAGGTTGGAGTGAAAATAAAAGTGAGCATCAGAAAAGGATTAAGTGTCACCTTGCGAGGGCTTGGTAGGTTCTTGGGTACCGAGACAGGTCCTGAGGCCGATGCCCTGTTCTCCTTGGGTCCTGAGGCCGATGCCCTATCCTCCTTGGGTCACAATGCCCTTGCGAGGGCTTGGTAGGTTCTTGGGTACAAAGACAGGTCCTGAGGCGGATGCCCTGTTCTCCTTGGGTCACTATGCTCAGCTCCCTCCTTTTTACATACCTGAGTATAGAAGGATAAAACCCTAAAAGAAGAAATGTGCTGAAAGAAAATACTTCTTGATCAGGCTATAGGAGTCCTCGCCTAGTAGGAGTTCCTGGTTGTGTTGTCCTTAGTTAGGTAGGTAGTTCAGACCACCACTTAGGGCAACCTCTTTGATAGTTCTTTTTGGTTTGGCCGTGTTAGAGCAATCGGTTAGTGACTAGCTGCGGACCTTCTATCAGATTATGCTAGGCCTACTCCTTGTGGATGTCATGCCTTGGTTTTGTCAGGGGGTAGGGTGAGCAATGTGCTGTGTTTTTAGTATCTATTTTGTATCAACTTGATGCTCCTTTAGTTGTTTTGTGCAGATCTACTATGGGATTCGACGGGCTGAGTGGCCCTATCCCATGGTTGCTAATGAGAGCGGAGTTTTGATGCTGAGAAGTGCTTAAAAATAACTAAAAATTACGAATATAAAGGGAAAAATATTCAACGTCGAAGGCGGCAGCTCGACCTAGGACGATTTTAAGTGTCAAGTGCTTTAAAGGTGCCCGAGCGACACTTGTCGATTTTTGATCATTTTTCAGACTATCGTGCAGGTTGTCAGGAGTTTCCAGCCAATGCAGGATGTCAAGATGTACGTGCAGAAATTTACAGCACTCCATTTGGACACCTTACGGGAAAATGGCGACAAAATGGGCCAGATTTGAAGAGGTGGACCAAAGTTTGGCCAAATGGTAATGATCCTTGGGGGGGGGGGGGGGGGGATGTAGCATTTTAATGTAGCATGAATCATGGGCATGAAGAGGATGAAAAAAAATGGAGGAGAGGGAGCCATGGAACGACCGAAAAATGCGCTATATGTTGATGGAGATCAATCTCCTGGCTGTGAGCAACCCCCTCAAATGACTATGGGGCTTGATTCCCCCCTGGATGTTGACTCTATCATCGCCTTTTACCCATAGAATGGTGGACTGAATGAAGAGAGCCAATTCTAGTCTTTCTCTCTCCTCCCTCTCTCTCCCTTAAGGGGTTGTTCTTGTGTGGATGAAGACAATGAAGAATGATGGAGGAAAGCTTGTCCAGATGAGACCGGATTGCTTCCGGATGGATGGAGACATGAAGAGTACTGTTCTTGAATATGTTGAGCATTAAATGCATACTGGAAATCAGTCCCGTAATCAAGACCAAGAAACCGAGACCTGAAAATAAGCGGTAATGCTACTTTTACAAAGAAAAATGATCTTTTTATGTTATTTGCTTTATGAAATCTTGTTCATATGGGATGAAAGTTCATTATGATATTGTTTTCCATGAGTTTCAACTGTTTGCAGCCTGAAAATCAGAAAATATAAGGCTACATGGCTGAAATTAGTGTTAAAATACATGAAAAACACGCGTTTTAAGGGTAAAATTGGGGTTTTTGCTATATAAATGAGAAATATGATATGTCACACCAACTAAATCTGATTTTTTGCTGTCAATGAACCTAAGGGCCACAGCCCACAATTAATTCTCATTTTCAGTCATTTTTTATTAATGAAAAATAGAGAAAAATGCCCACAAATAGGAAAAATGGGTTTAAAATTAGGGGAAAATAGGAAATGGGCTGAGAAAAATTAGGAAAAATTATATCCATGTTTGTGCAATGTATAACGATGGCAAAGCACGAGGTTGGCCTTGGTTTGTTCCCTTTTCTATGTTTTGTGCGTATTTATCGTTCTTTTAAAAGGGGAAAATGCATAGAAACCCTATCTAACCGATCAATGATATAAAGTGCTAAGAGTTGGATGAAGAGGGGATGAAACACTGAAAGATAAAGAAAAGATTTGATTTATGCATTACACTTGGCATATAGGAAACGGTTTAAATAAAGAGGATGGTAGCATGGGCACATGGCTCGGTGCCGCCTTTCAACGTAGCACACGTTAGTGAAATTCATGGAAAGAATGCTTTATACACTTTGCATGATGCTGATTTTTCTTTTATCTGAGCACATAGCCATACACGATTTGCATTAAGCATAATAATTAAAAGGTATCAGAAAAACCTCCTGGATGCATGGCACCTGTCTTCCTTAGGTTGTGACCAACGATAGGCGTGAAAGGATGTCCTAAGCTATAGTTTAGTCGTTGGGTCCTAAGGGAAATTTTTGTGAGAAATGGTACATCCTAGAACATAAAATATTGGTACCTTGAGAGGAGTTTGTGCTCGTTTGTGTTATATGTTTAGCAACGCATCAAAGGGCCAATCCCTGTGATGTAGGAGAGCTGCAATCGGGCTCCGACTATTAGTCGATGGAGTGCCTCCTATGTGTGTGTGACGAGGTGTTATGCCTATGTACTTTGGGTTCTCCCTTTGATGAGTTTTAGGAAAACGTTGGACTATTAACTATAACACTACAACAAAAAGGCTCCATAGACGCGCTTGTAGACGCAATATTTGAATTGTGAAAAAAAAAGTCCGGGCGCGTTTATTAACGCGTCTATTTTCGCGTGTACAAAATCACGTCTAAAAGCGCGCTTATAGGCAAAAGTAGACGCACATTTAGGCGCGCCTATAGACGCAGGTATAAACGGCTACGTAAATATATAATCATATTTTTAAAAAAGTGGATATATTCATATTGTGCGTCTATACACGCGTGTATCTACGCGTCTAACACTGCGTTTACTCTGAAAGTTTTTGATGAGAATAGACGCGCATTTATCCTGCAATTTAGACGGGTTGATAGACGCGCATTTATCCTGCATCATCATCGCTACCACCACCGCTGCCTGTGCCGCTGCCGTTGCCGCCACCGCGACTGCTAGTCCCCCCCTTCGCTATCCTCAACTGCATCAGGGTTCGCCTACACAAAGGATTAAAGTATATAAATACCATTACAAACAATAAATCATATTGATCTATACTTTTCATGTAAAAAATAAAACATACCTCTTCTAGTGGTGGAATCCTCATGGCGCGATTATATTGCTTCTCCGTGATGAGTCCCTCCTCGTAGAAATGGTGCCAAGTGGACGCCCAGTTATGACCTCGATGGTAGCCTACCTCTTTAGGAGTAGGCATCCTACCAACGATATGGAACTACAAAACAATTTGAACATACAACGTATTAAAACACACTACATAATGAAGTGAAACAAATAACAAAATTTAATTTAAAAAAAGAAATCAAATAATACTTACAAACTCAGCCTCCCATGACTCCCTGCCACCCGATCCATAATGCGACGATCCCATGGTTGCCATCTGGATACGTCGCGCCTCTGCATGCTGGCGACTTGTCATTTTCTCCGTTGCTCTCTTCTTGGCCTCTTTCCACTCCTTGCGGTGGCAATTGGGTGGTTGGCCATATCCACGGCGCCCCTGCTCTTGTCTCCGCAATGACTCCTTGGCGCACGTCATAAGGTGAGACCTCTTGTTATGAAGCGCGTCTCTCACCTTTGACCATCCCCAATCATCTGAGAATCGTGAATTCTCGGGATTAGGGTACCTTTTATGTACTGCCCGCAGCACCTCTTGCCATAAACCATTTTTTTTGTGCTTGAAGGGAATCATGCAATCTTTGTATGTGGCATGCACGACACTCCTCAAGTAGGCTATCACTTCCCTCCCCTCGAAGTCATGCAAGATACCACCAGCATCAGTGATAGAGTAGTATATTTGTGGAGGCTCACCTCTCTCATTTTCCGGTGAGGGTGATCGAGAGCCACCACCTAGGCAACCCCCACAAAGCCCTCGACCTCCTCGTCCTTCCCCACCACTCTCCCTCCTCCCTCGACGTGCACTACCCTCTACCTCACTCGATACACGTGCCTCTGCAGATGTACGTGCTTCGGTCGATCCATGTACCTCAACTGATCCCTGTGTAGGCAAAGATGTGATAGGTGTCCCAGACATCACACTGAAAACCTCATCTGCAGTGGGAGGGCGACCAAGATAATTGCTCATCTCCCCCATGAATTGCTCCTTGTTGAATGGGGTGCTGCAGGATCTAGGATTCCACATCTACACAAAAAAAATCATATTACCCTGTGTAGATAAAACATATTACATACAACGTCTATGTCTGCGTCTCTGTGCGCGTCTATACCCGCGTCTCTGTGAGCATCTGTCAGTGCGTGTATCCTCGCGTGTACACTGTAGAGCACATGCGCCTGCACACGCGCTCAAAGACGCGCCCCGAAAGAAACGTTTTCCGTGTCTATATCTGCGTCTACATTGAGATGTAGACGCGCTATCAAACGCGTTTGGTCGAATGATTTTAGCAGATGACCGCCATTATTGATTTACAAAATGCAATACATAATGAAATCACAAATCCTAAATACACAGACAGAGCAGAGAGAGGAAGATAGAAAGAAAGAGAGAGACACAGAGAGAGACTCACCTTGGATGTTTGGTGTGGCAGGTGGTAGCGCTTCTTCCTTCTCCTTCTTCCTCTTCTTGGTAAGTTACCCTCCCTTGATGCTTGCTTCCTTGCTTGATGCTTCTTCTTGTTCTCCTCTCTCTTGTTCTCTCTTTCTTCCTCTCCTTGGCTTTCCTTTTTCCCTTATTGTGTGTTTGAAATGAAAGAAGAGGTGAGTCATGAGGAGGTGAGGCATGAAAAGACTAGGTGAGGCATGAAGAGACTGCATGTCGACTAAACTCAAGCTTCAAGGAAAGGCGTAGTTTGAAAAGAAATGATTTAAGTATGATTTGAATTTTGACGTGTGCGTCTATTTTTGCGTGTATAAGCGCTTCTATTTGCGCAGATATATAGACGCAAAAATCGCGTCTATTTACACGCACATTTACACCTGCTTATAGACGCTGCGATAGACGCGCCCGACTTTGCGCGTCTAACATGCGCGTCTATGCCTTGTTTCTGTTGTAGTGTAAACGCATAGATTAAGCTTTAGGACAGTTTGTCCTTTAGCATTAGATTGACGCTCCTGGTCCGTGAGGCCATGAGGGTGTTTGTGTGTCATGAGCATGAGGTCCGGTGTCGTAGAGTTCACACAAGGGCTGCAGAACACAGGGTTCAAGAGACAGCAAGGAAAGAGGCTAACAAGAAGATCTCAATATTTGATCCCAAAGTTCACTATATAGCAAGAGAAGAGTCAAAATAAATGTCAAAGTATGACAATCTGTCCTCAGCTTTACAATAATCATAAGAGCTTGGTTTTCAGGGCACCAAATAAATCAATTAGATTCTGGATTTAGTCATATCCAGCTTGTTAAAACTCCAGGACCAACAGATAAGTCTTCTGATAAGTACAGTCATTGGCTTCAGACATATATACAGCTCAGGTCAGCAGCTGAAACCTATTAGAGAGAGAGATGCTGTCTATACTCTTGAATTTACTGCATCAAAATTCCATATTGAGCAAGGAAGACTTGCCATACATTAACAACTGCATCATTTCTGTCTTATGGAGTGCACTCCTTAGAGCTTGCTTCACTTAACATGTGAAACAGAGCTTTTATGTCTCTGTTCTTTGTTCAGTTTTACTACATTCTGCCCAAAGGGTGCCAGTTGATAGATCCATTAGACCATTCACTTCATTTAAAAAAATGAAAGCTTGTCAGGACCTCTGAGTAGCTGAGATCACAATGTTCCAAAGACAAAAGTGTTATGTCTCCTTTGTTTTACTCGTTTGAAAATACACTTCATAACTGGCTCTGTTTTCTCTTGACAAAGGGATGAGAAAAGATTAGGTACAGTCCAGAGTTCATATACACAGAATGAAATGGTATGCGCCATCATTGGGCAAGGCTCATCCTTCAACGTATGGAGAATCAAAGTATCCACCGAGAAGAAACATCCAAGGTCTGGAAAATTAGAGTTGCAATGTCAAAACTTTAACCTTCAAGTCGAAGTTCTGCTTTTTGATGGGGTTAATGATGGTGGTGATGGCGCCGAGGGTGATGATAGTGAAGAAGACGACAAGGAAATGGAACGAATTTGGCGAGAGGATAAGTACTATATCCTGCTGCTAATGCCGAGGTCCAAACGCATTCTGAATGGAATGCCTTGAGGCGCAGGCTCCAGGAGTAATCGTTCTGCATTAGCAGTTTTAAATTCAGCAATGGTAGCTCCAGCAGCTGTCGCTTCAGCCCTCAGATCTGCCCTGTTTCGTTTTCTTCTGACATTTTATCCATATCCATAAACGCAAAAACCTTGTTGCTGTCCTTTAAGATCCGAATCAGTTTAAGAAGATTCCTCCGCATTACCAGCACTTCATGCTGAACTCCTTGATCCCAAAGAGAAAACACGATGGACACAATTGATGAACTCCAGAGCAGCATCTCCCATCTTTAAGTGAGAGTCAGTCAAATTGGGAAACTCCTGTGATGTAGTCTCTGTGTCAGTAACATCTCTCTCCCTGACATTCATGTCACGCCACACAACACGGACAATTCTCCAAAAGCTTCTCATCCGCAAGAATTAAAATCGAATCAAAGCTCTGAAGCGGGAGACTTTCCAGGTGGCAACGAATCACACAGCTCCGAAGAGGCACAACCAAGCCTTATTCAGCCCCTCCGCAATGCAGGACGACAGACACGATCAACGCACATCTCCATACCAGATCTTGCAACACAAGAATAGCCACAAATGGGCAGATGATCAGCTTCATGCCCGTTTTTGTTTTCTGTTACACTGGAAATCTCATCACCGAAGGTCGCTTGAAGATCATAGCTTCACTGTCTGGGACATCCAAATTTTAGTCCTGTCTTCCCAAACCGCAGCTTCCAGATTTTCTGATGCACTTGGCACCATCCGTCTCAGGTCTGTCCTTGGCAGATACTCCCCTCCTTCCGTTCGTGACCTCCCCTGCTTTTTCTCTCCTTTCTTCCCCAATTAGCATTGCCCCTTCCCTCCTTTTCGTCACACGCTCCTCTTTTCCCTCCCTTCTTAGCATTTGAAATCCCTCATTAGCAACACTGTCGTCAAGTCTCTTTGCCAATAATGGCATGAAAATCTCTCACCAGCATTGGATAAGGGTGAGATCCAGTTACGGACCTTAAAATATAGTGTGTAGTCTCTTCATTTGTAACCAAGTATCTTATTGCTTCTGATGCCACATCTTTCAACGTACCTGTACCAAACTGGATAGCACGTACCTCAACTCCAAAAAGTCTCATTCTGAATACTTTAAGAGCATGTCGTTCCATATCTTTGGCGCCCATGTAAACAACACATTGTAACCCAAAACAAGCACACACTGTAACAGTGATAACTCCATGCTTCCCATAGCACATTTCAATGCTTAGCCTCCTTCTTTCCAACTCCTGGATGTGGAGGGTTGTTATCATTAGGTATTTTTGATGTGGCTGGAGAAGGAGAAGACAAAGTCCTAACATGTTCACCAGCATCAGTTGTGCTTTCCACTCAACCTTGCTCAACATAGGCTGAAAGCATCTCATCATATTCGCCACTTTTGTCTCCAACTCCTCCCCACTATACTCAAACGCATTAAATAAATGTAATCACAACAACTAAGTATGTACAAAGTACCAAATCCCATGCACAACTTTTGGGTGGTTTACACACCTCGAATGCGCAGCAATACGACACCAGCTAGTGCTATAGCCAGTGCCGGCCCATTTTAGGTCCCATCAGGCATGGGATCCATTGAGCCCAGTTCTTCACCGTATGCTTCCCTTGTGTTATTGGTCAAAAAGAATGATGGATCTTTCAGGATGTGCATAGATAATAGGGATCTTAATAAGATCAACGTGAAGAACAGGTACCCTATTCCACGCATAGATGACTTGCTGGATGAGCTCAAGGGGGCTAAGTACTTTACGAAGATGGATTTGAGATTAGGCTATCACCAGATCCGCATGAGGGCAGGGGATGAAGTCAAAACAGCATTTCGGACTAATAAGGGGCTGTACCATTTCTTGGTCAAGCCTTTTGGGTTAACTAATGCACCAGCCACCTTTCAGAGCTTAATGAACAAAATACTTCAGCCCTTTCTTTTCAGATTTGTGTTGGTCTTCTTTGATGACATCCTCATCTATAGTAGATCACTAAAGGATCACCTTTGGCACATGAGGCAGGTGTTTGATGTATTGAGGTAGCACAGGCTCTTTGCCAAAGAAAGAAAATGTTCTTTCATACAAACGGAGGTGGAACACTTGGGGCACATCGTTAGTGAAGATAGAATTAGGGTTGATCCTAAGAAAGTGCAATATTAAAGACTGGCCCACACGTGAAAATACCACTTCACTTAGAGGATTTCTTGGTCTCTCATCATTCTATCGCAGATTCATTAGGCATTATGCCACTATTGCAACTCCCCTCATGGAGAGAGGGGGATTTAATAATGGGGAAATACTAGCTACAATGGCTAGTATATAAGGTGTTAGGGACTTGATTTTTCATTATCAGATTTTAATACAAGTCTCCTTTCATCTTCATCTCCTTCTCCAAGCTCTCATGGCTTCTTTCTCTCTCTTTCTGTCTTTCTCTCTCTTTCTAGTCTTTCTCTCTCCTCGTCACTCTCTTTCTCTCTCTTCTTGCAGTCTTTCTCTCTCTTCTACACACACACTCTCTCTCTCTTCTTCTCTCTCTCCTTTCTCCTTCATTACACCGCTTCATAAAAGAAACCAATGTGATGCAAACATATATTCATGAGTAAGTTACCCGAGCCTTTGACATTGAAGCTCATGGTATTGTCAAGGTGTTTGCTATAATCAAAGCAACTCGCTAGGAGTGGACAATCACTATATAGTCATTGGAGGGTTTGACAGATAGAGATATAGAGAAGATGGTGAAGAATGCAAAATATATGTTTGAAGGTTTGAAATATTTCCTTGAGGACTATTGGTGATGATCAACAATGTACTTAACATCTAATCTTGTTGCGAAATTTTCAATTTTTGATTGTCTTAATTTGTCTTACAGGATGGTTTCTAGAAAAGGTGGATAATATAAGATGTTGTATATAATATTCTCTTTGTGCATTCATACATATTGAGGGCATAGCTAGCATGAGGATAATTTGTCACCACCTCTCTCTTGATACATTTGACTACTAGGTCATCTAGGAAAATAGTTCATGCTTTGAGGAAACAATAGCTAGGTATGGTAATGTTTTTTTATTTCAACCATCTGAAATAGGTTTTGTGTGTCTAGGTGTTGTGGCTCCAATGGTTATTTTTACCATCCCGCACACAAAGAATGAAACTTGTGGCAAAAATATATATGCCAAAGGTTACTTGCCTAATCTTATGGATTTCCTAAAAGAGAATATTAGAATTGAAATTTTTAAGCCTTTATCAACTCCATACTTGAATCAACAGTCTATTGTACTAAAGATTTATTGAGGGTATATAGCTAATTCACTGCAAGGTAACTATTCGAAATGTAATATGGTATCTATGATGAGGTAAACAAGGATATCTAGCTTTGTCTATAAAATTATACAAAAGGAAAAAATATATATAAGAATACTAGATATTAGATTAAAGTTATTTGGACTACAAACCCTAAATAGGATAAAATAAAAGTATATATTCTTTAATATTCAACATTATTTTAAAAATACAAATTTTAAAAAATACTTGTTTATTATTATTTTGTATTCTTCTCACATCTTTGTTTCTCCTTCATGTATCTACATACACAAACATAATGGGATAATTAAATGTTTGACGAATAGGAAAATTAGATATTAAAGAGACAAAAAACAATTACCAATATTTAAAAACCTTATTGATCTTGTTCACTTACTTCTTCCCTTCATTGTATATATCTTTCTTCTTGGAAAGCTCTCAACCATATCTTTCTTCCTTCATCAACATACATATCTTCTTGAAAGATATGGTAATATAGTAAATAATCATATAGTTAAACTCAATCAATTTTTTTAAAAAAAATCATGTAGTTTTTTTAAAAATATAGGTAAAGATGTGAAATCATCATATTTTGTCATATTCATAAAATACATAATGGTACTCCACTTCATACAAATGCCCAATCATGGGATAATAATGAGCTTCTAGAAAGCATAATAGTATTCAAAACATATAAAAAACCACTTCTCTCTCTCCCCCTCTCTCTCTCTCTCTCCTTTTTTTTCCCCTCTTTTCTCCCCCTCTTCCTCTCTCTCACTCTTAGTTTCCCTTCTTACTTTCCCTTTCTCCTTATCCGGTCACTTTCTTTCTCTCTCACCCATGCTTGCTCTCTCTCTCTCTCTCTCTCTCTCTCTCTCTCCCTTCTTACTTTCCCTTTTTTTCTCCTTACCACCTTACTTTCTTTCTCTCTCACCCATGCTCTCTCTCTCTCTCTCTCTCTCTCTCTCTCTCTCTCTCTCTCTCTCTCTCTCTCTCTCTCTCTCTCTCTCTCTTTCTCTCTCACCCATGCTCTCTCTCTCTCTCACAAGATCTCTCTCTCTCTCTCTCTCTCTCTCTCTCTCTCTCTCTCTCTCTTAGTGGCTCTCTCGCTCTCTTCACATAAACAACATTATAGAAAGAAAAGAGGGAGAGAAGGAAGAAAATATTACCTTGAGGCTCAAGAAAGCAAGTGCGCACCCTTGAAACTCCCCTTTGTGGCAATCTCCTTTTCCATTGCATTTTCCTTGGCACTTTCCTTGACCTGCTCTTCAACCTCTTCCTTCTCTCTCTCTCTCTCTCTCTCTCTCTCTAATATAGTGTTATTATTTTATTAATCTAAGTCAAATAAAATCCTAGAAGAATATTGTAATGGCCTATAGATGTCAACAATGCTTAGATTCCATTTGGTATCAACTCGACATAGTCAATGATGCTCTCAAAAAACCCCTTCCTGGACATTTGCAAGTTGATGTGTCAAATGGATCTCTCACCATCTTCGACAACTACATGCTAGTGCAATATGATTCATTGGCATACACACGTGCACAATCACGATGAGATAATTAACAGTGACAATGCTAGAGGTAGCCCTTTGAGGACGAATATACTACAACCATGAGCATGGTTGATGAAGCCATGACTCATGAGACTAATTTTGCATCATCCAACTAATGCCATCTAGTCTACTCACATTCAAACTAGCAATCTTGATCATCAATTTGTAAAATGTTTGCATGCATCCTTGCCTTCTTCATCAAATATTGTTTATAAGCATAATGTCACATGGCCTTAAAAATTCATTATGGATAATGAAATGCACATAGCTAAGATGAGTAAGTGAGCTGAGGAGATGAGCCTAGTGATGATGGTCCATGGTGTATCTAGTAGTTGGGTGTGTCTACTCCAAGATCGCAGCATCACCAAAGTCACCATGGAATACAAATATCTAATCGCCATCATGCCCTGAGAGTAACAGAAAGAGAGAGTGTGTGTGTGTGTTTTTGCAAGTGCAATGGTCAAATACTATGATCAAGAAAAAATCAACAAGAAACTATTAATGCAAGTCACAAACAATCTACTTCCCATGGAGCTTGCTACGGTGCAATCAAGAAGAATAACACCCACAAAAAGACACCAAAGATATGATAGCAACTGAGGCACTTGTCTCATACTCATGATTAATATCTTATAGCCCAAGATGAGTAAGAAATACAATAGATCATAAGAAATGATGAATATATTTAATACAAAAAAATCATAACTAAAGAGAAGTTGGAACATCGATCACCACCAAAGTTGTAAAAATATTGCATTTCTAGTTACTATGGACATGTGCCTTTCAAAGATCCTTCATTAACCAATTTGTGTTTTAGACATTCTATTCATAGAATGAATCATGAGGTACATATCATGTGTTTCTTTCTTTGTATTATACTTTTTAACCATTATAAGAGACATTATGATTGCATCCACCATAACCCTTCCATGGAGGAGCACGTGAAGCTTTGGACTCTTTTGAAATTGTAGAATATTTCATACCAAAGGGCACACATCTTATGGTCAAGGCATGGTGATCGGGGCATGATGAGAGTGTTTTGGAGAGACTTTTGGATTTTATTCCAAAAAGAGTCGTACACAAAAGCATTGATGTTGATGGACACAACTTTGAGCTGGTTCCATTTGGAGGAGGAAATGCAAAAAGACGTACTACAACGAGCTGAAAAGCAGCAAGTATAGTAGTGACCTGAAGATCAAGAGTTTCTAAAATGTGAAAATAGACTGAAAAGTCAACAGATACATGTTTTATCTGTTTGGATTGATGCAAAGCAATATTTTTGAGGTGATATAGCGCAGATTGAAGCTATGGATGAGTATGATGCAAATGTAGATGCAATTTTTTATTATTTTCTTTTACAGGTTTTCTTGGATTATCTTGCATATTTCTTTAGAGATGTAGTTTCATATTTGAGATTTAAGTGGTATGGTATGTTTCCATATATATCTTATTATGCAGATGCTCGAGCGTCATCAACATATGTCCTTATCAAAGTTTCTACTCTTTGCCATTGGAGTAGTGATTTATTGATTCGATCATGATTCTATATCTTTGTTCTCTATGATATAGTATGGATGTCATTGTACTTGATCGGTTTCCAGTACTGGCATGTTTCCTTGAAATGGTTGTAGTACATTTCACTTTGCATTAAGGGATTAGTTACTATTTTCACTTTACAAACACTTAGGGCTAGTTATGGAATTGCAGCAGAGAGCTTTAAGTATCCTAGAGGGGCTCTACTTACTACTGCTCAGTGTGGCTTGTCAAGAGGTGCAAGGCCTCTAGCAAGGTATAACTATGTTAGGGCTTGGATTCTATCATCTATTTAGTACTATTCCATACCTTAGTACTTGTATGCATTTAGGTTTATGGGATTAGCATGTGCAAAGTGACTTTAGCTTTCATATGATGTTTCACCTAAAAGGCAAGTGCAAGTTAAAAACATGAGGAAGTTGTATTCCTTGAGATCTTGTATATCAAGAATGAGAGATTCTTCAGGCAGATCCTGTAGATGATTGCTGTGTCTATCTATCTGTGTCTCTAGCCTGAATATTAATGTTGTCTATTTCAAGTTATTTCATCAGGAATGGTTGTGATGACAGTAACCTGTGTGATATCTTTTTGGACAGCAATTATGCATTCCTGAATGTGGGATGTGTTTCATGTCGGAGTATCTTTCCTGAATATTATGTGCGCATAATGGCTCTAAATTCATACAAGAGGTTTCTTGCAGTATTAGGGTTATTTCAGGCAGACCAGTGTGTCCTATGTTTCTATTGTGGACTTGACAGGCCAAAACATTCATCAAATATTGTTTATAGGAATAATGTCACGTGGCCTTAAAAATTCATTATGGATAATGAAATGCAGATAGCTAAGATGAGCAAGTGAGCGGAGGGGATGAGCCTAGTGATGATGGTCGGTGGTGTATCCAGTGGGTGGGTGTGTCTACTCCAAGATTGCAGCATCACCAAAGTCACCATGGAATACAAATATCTAATCACCATCATACCAGGAGAGTGGCGGAAAGAGAGTGTGTGTGTGTGTTTTTGCAAGTGCAATGGTCAAATACTATGATTAAGCAAAAATCAACAAGAAAGCATTAATGCAAATCGTAGACAATCTACTTCCCATGGAGCTTGATGCTATGGCACAATCAAGAAGAATAACACCCACGAAAGGACACCTAAAATATAATAGCAACTGAGGCACTTGTCTCGTACTCATGATGAAAATCTTATAGCCCAAGATGAGTAAGAAATACAATAGAGCATAAGAAATTACAAATATATTTAATACAAAAAAATCATAACTGAAGAGAAGTTGGAATGTCGATCACCACCAAAGTTGTAAAAATATTGCATTTCCAGTTACTATGGACTTGTGCCTTTCAAATATCCTTCATTAATCAATTTGTGTTTTAGACATTCTATTCATAGAATGAATCATGCGGTACATATCATGTGTTTCTTTCTTTGTATTATACTTTTTAACCATTATAAGAGACATTATGACTGCATCCACCATAACCCTTCCATGGAGGAGCACGTGAAGCTTTGGACTCTTTTGAAATTGTAGAATATTTCATACCAAAGGGCACACATCTTATGGTCAAGGCATGGTGATCGGGGCATGATGAAAGTGTTTTGGAGAGACTTTTGGATTTTATTCCTAAAAGAGTCTTACACAAAAGCATTGATGTTGATGGACACAACTTTGAGCTAGTTCCATTTGGAGGAGGAAGTTGCATATACATGGGAATACCTTTGGCATTGTGCAATGTACAACTTTCTCTTGCAAGCTTGATACATACACTTTGAATGGTTCTTTGCACCTCATGAAACATTTCATTTATCAAGCTATAAGTGTTTCATGAAGTGCAAAGAGCCAATCAAAGCTATGTATCGAGGTTGGAAGAGAAAATTGCTTGCACAATGCCAAAGGTATTCCCATGTATATGCATCTTCCTCCTCGAAATGGAACTAGCAAAGAATTGTGTCCATGAACATCAATGCTTGTGTGTAAGACTCTTCCAGGAATAAAGTCCAAAGGTCTCTCCCAAACACTTTTGTCATGCCCAGTGACCATGCATCGACTATAAGACGTGTGCCCTTAGGTATGAAATATTCAAAGCTTCACTTGCTCTTTGGAGGGTGATGGCCGTGGATGGAGTTGTAATCTCTGTTTTACAATGGCTTGACTCGAATTGCTTGGAGGAGAAGATGTGGGAGGTCCCGAAGCAGTGCATGAGGGACCAGCGGGGCCGAAGGCGGCGAAGCAGATGCCCTGGCAGTGGTACATGAGGAGGCAGCCGTATGTCCAGCGCCGCGGGTAGCCGACGATACCACGATGCACGGGATCCTGCCGTGAAATTGAGATAGAGAGAGAGGGAGAGAGTGCGAGAGAGGGAGCGAGTACACGGTGTGTATGTCTGTGGACACGTGCGTGCGAGCACGCATGGAGGATAAATATTTTTGACTTTCCAGATTTTCCAACTATGATAACATGCAGCGACAGTTACATATGCATTGGCGTGCACACCATACACCATTATTACGAAGCAGCTATAAACAACCCTCGTCAATCATCGCCGATCATCATCACGCAAGGCCTCTTCAAATACATAACGAGCAAGGCTAGCAGCGTCGCGATGGTCGTGAGGACCTACAGCGACTATCGGAAGCATCTCATGGACTTACGACACTCGTTGTACCATCGAGAGAGGTCCTCACGACCATCCCGATTCTGCTACCCTCGCTCGTTATGAATCGTAAGAGGACTTGCATTTGCATGACGACGACGACGATAAGTGCTAATTGACGAGGTTTATTTATGGCCGCTTGGTTCTAAACATGATGTCTGGTGTGCATGCCAATAATGTCTCTCTTGCACCTAATTATGTGTATAGGCGTTGCGTCTTTTTCATCTTGTCTTTCTTCTTGTTCTTGACTGATGTTTGTTCGTCACCAAACAACAGATAGAGACACTGCCTTTGTGTTTTTCGGTTCCCGTTATCGCAATTGATAAAGACAAGTAATATCATTTTATGGAAATGATATAACTGCTACAGCCCTAAAGAAATTTTTGTCCCAAAGGTCAGCCCAATATCTAGTACCTCTATGGTGATCTGGAGACGACTCTCCTCGCTAATAGAGACTCTCTAACCCAAGCCCGTCGCCTGCTGTTTTTGCTTCGGTTGCCTGATCCCAGGCTATTGCCCAGATGGACTTCTTAGAGTGCCACAGCATCTTGAGATCTTCAGCTTGACTTTATCAAAAACCATTGGAGACTATCCTTTAAAGAAACAATAGAGAGCATCCTTGCCTTATAGACCGCTTGATAATGAAGGAACCTCCAATATGCCCATTTACAGATATGGCTGCAGTAGCATTGGTAAAAAAGGCTCATGGATACATCTCCCTTGCACAAAATTTGGTGCTTGGTGGGGGCTTTATATAGTTCTCCACATACAATAGTGAAGCTCCAAAAATAATAATCGACCAAAAAAGAAATTAGTCACTTATGCTTTGGCTTTTCTTTGACTTTTGGCCTCCAAATTTCTTGTTACTACTACATCTTTTCGAGAGAATGTCACTTCCATGACATTCACATCAAATATAGATGTGAAATGTTAGGACGATCTACCTCCAATAAGGATAACAAAAATATGCTTTAGTTTCCCTATCATCAACTCCAAGGTAAGCTATGATATATTGTGATAGGCTCATGTCTCAATTTGATTAACTTTCTTTCACTATTCATGCATAATCTGGACTTTAAGTATTTAAAGGTTCTCATGTGTGTGATTTGATGCTTATCACTTACTTGCACACTCAGCTTGATATACTTTTGCTCTTCCAACCCGAGTCAGTTATCTTCCATGACTGGATGATTTGTCTCAAATTTATTTCTTTTCCGGGGGCGGGGGGGGGGGGGGGGGGGGGGGGTGTCACACTACAACAAAAAGGCTCCATAGACACGCTTGTAGATGCAATATTTGAACTGTGTTAAAAAATATCGGGCGCGTTTATTATCGCGTCTACTGCTGCGTCTAAATTTTCGCGTCTAAAAGCGCGCTTATAGTCAGAGTTACATGCTCATATAGACGCGCGTATTGACGCGCTATGCAAATATATAATCATATTTATAAAAAAGCGGATATATTCATATTATGCGTCTATACACGCGTGTATCTGCACGTCTATAAAAGCGTTTACTCTGCAAGTTTTTGACGAGAATAGACGCGCATTTATCCTGCAATTTAGACGCGCTGATAGACGCACAAAACAGAGGTGTGAAAAAAAAAACAGAGAGCACGTGGCTTTGCAAGCCACGTGCTCTCTGGTTGTTTTTCCCCCATCAACATCAAATTGTATGCTTAGGAAAAATAGAGAAAGATTCTTTCGAAGATTTTTGTACTGAAAACAAAACAATGTATGTAGAATACGAAATTTCATATATATAGATGAAACGTTTTTACATGATGAGTTCTAGTGCTTGTGACCTCAAGCATGGTCATGGTCGTAAGCACTAGCTGAAAGTAATACATATCAAAAATGAAAACTACAAGCCAAGGGGAGGCATGCATGCATAGGGCTCCTCTACATCTCCTCAAAAGAGGCATCATCATCGCTACCACCACCGCTGCCTCTACCGTTGCCACCACCGCTACTGCTAGTCCCCCCTTTGCTAACCTCAACTGCATCAGGGTTCACATACAGAAAGGATTAAGGTATATAAATACCATTACAAACACTAAATTAGAGTTACCTATACTTTTCATATAAAAAATAAAACATACCTCTTCTGGTTGTGGAATCCTCATGGCATGATTATATTGCCCCTATGTGATGAGTCCCTCCTCGTAGAAATGTGACCAAGTGGATGCCCGATTATGACATCAATGGTAGCCTACCTCTCTAGGAGTAGGCATCCTACCAACGATATGATACTACAAAACAATTTGAACATACAACGTATTAGAACACACTACATAATGAAGTGAAACAAATTACAAAATTTAATTTTAAAAAAATCAAACAATACTTACAAACTCAACCTCCCATGACTCCCTGCCACCCGATCCATAATGCGACGATCCCATGGTTGCCATCTGGATGCGTCACGCCTCTGCATGCTGGCATCATTTTCTCTGCTACTCTCTTCTTGGCCTCTTTCCACTCCCTGCGGTGGCAATTGGGTGGTTGGCCATATCTAGAGCGCCCCTGCTCTTGTCTCCGCAGTGACTCCTTGGCGCGCGTCATAAGGTGAGACCTCTTGTTATGAAGCACGTCTCTCACCTTTGACCGTCCCCAATCATCTGAGAATCGTGAATTCTTGGGATTAGGGTATCTTCTATGTACTGCCCGCAGCACCTCTTGCCACAAACCACTTTTTTGGTGCTTGAAGGGAATCATGCAATCTTTGTATGTGGTATGCATGACACTCCTCAAGTAGGCTATCACTTCCCTCCCCCCAAAGTCATGCAAGATACCACCAACATTAATGACACAGTAGTACATTTGTGGAGGCTCACCTCTCTCATTTCCCGATGAGGGTGATCAAGAGCCACCCCCTAGGCAACCCCCACAAAGCCCTCGACCTCCTCGTCCTCCCACACGACTCTCCCTCCTCCCTCAACGAGCACTACCCTCTACCTCACTCGATTCGCGTGCTTTTGCAGATGCGCGTGCTTCGGCTGATCCATGTACTTCAGCTAATCCCTATGCATCAGCTGATCTGTGTGTATGCATAGTGTGTGGAGTTCATGTTAGTAGAGGTGTGCCAAGGTTTGGTGTTTGTGCGGTAGTGATAGGCAAAGATGTGATAGGTGTCCGAGACATGACACTAAAAACCTCCTCTGCAATGGGAGGGCGACCAAGATAATTGATAATCTCCCCCATGAATTACTCCTTGTTTGGAAAACCTCCAAAAAAGCTACTAACACCTCTAGAAAACTCCGCTAAGGTGTTGTTCATGCATTCCAACTCAGGATCAGTGCTGGAAGATCCAGGATTCCACATCTACACAAGAAAAATCATATTACCCTGTGTAGATAAAACATATTACATGCTGCATCTATATCTGCGTCTCTGTGTGCATCTGTCAGGGTGTCTATTTCCGCATTTATACCTGCGTCTACACTCTCATCTGGACGAGCTGATAGACGCGCACAGTCAGACCATTTTTTCAAACTTGGTTTAAAAACGCACAAACAAAACCTCCATAGATAACAGTCTATAGCATGTAGAGAGAGAGAGAGAGAGAGAGAGAGAGAGAGAGAGAAATAGATAGAAAAAGCAAACAAGATTGAGAGAGAGAAGAAGAACTCACCTTCTTTGCTTGTTCCGATGGGTGGCGGCTAGATTGCAAGCTCCTTGTCCTCCTTCTCCCTTCCCTTGGTAAGTTGCTTGAATCTTCTTCTCTTCCTTGCTGTTTGGCTCTTGTTCTTTACTCTTTGGCTCTTCCTTTCTCTTGTCCTTTTTTTACTCTTATTTCCTTCCCTCATTGTCTTCATGAAGTGATAGATAGACATGATTAGTAATGTCGAGCTTGAACTGCAGAAAATACGCAAAAAATGCAGGAAAACACAGGTTTGAAAAGAAAGCCACAAATTTTTTTAAATTTTTTTTAATATTTGCATAGCGCGTTTGTAAGCGCTTGTAATTGCACGTATATATGCGTAGATAATACATATTACACACGCTGACAGATGCGCAATAACAATTAAACTGATTAGATGCTAGCTTTTGGTTGTTTTTGGATCAACATGACATGACTTTCCTAGTATTTCAATATCAAAATGTTTGCCTCCATGTTGTAAATATCAATGCATGCATTTAGGGAATATGACATATATACCAAATGAAATCACATTTGTCCTTATGATCCAGGTGTAATTATGTCATCATCTTCTACTAGTATGGGACTAATTAACAATATATGAAATTCAGGTAAGGATTTTCATAGCCATAAATATATTAATTAGTGGAGTAACTATGTAAACTAATTAACAATGTATGAATATTTACATACAGTTCATCCTTCCTAAGCATATCCCATTGTGTTTCGAAAGATGTACGTGATATCATTTACAAGATGGGTGAGCTCACGAGGTATGTATACTTTACATTTATTTTTTAGTTTACATATTACGTACATCACATAGTAAACCCACTTGAATTTATGGACAAAACTAATCATCATTCTCAATTGCATGTTGGTAGATTTGTGAGTTTGAAGGAAATCGATCCAAATACGTTGCAAGAGGCTCGAGTATTGTCCATTGAGGTGGTTTGTTTGGTGGAGGAAACTTTTCCTCGCTCCATTTTGACTACTCAAGTACACTTACTCGTACATCTGATTGATGAGATCACAAATTCTGGGATAGTTCATGCAAGGTGGATATTTTTTCTAGAGCGCTTTATGAAAACCCTAAAAGATTTTGTAAGGCCAAATTATCCACGACTATGGAAAGATGATGAAGATTTGAGGATGACCTCTATAATACCTCAAGGAAAAGAAAGGAGCAAAGTGGACTCGTCTTTACCACGACTATGGAAAGATGATGAAGATTTGAGGATGACCTCTATAATACCTCAAGGAAAAGGAAGGAGCAAAGTGCTAATGAAAGACGAACTTCGTAAGTTAAATGTATTTTGTGTGCTTAACAGCGAAGTAATGAGCAAATGGGTGACACTATATAAAGAAGCAAGGGCAAGAAGAGTAAGCGAAAGGCAAGCATTTCGTGCTAGACATGGACGTAATGTCCCATATCTAGAACATTTAAGTGCGCTTCCACGTATATTGATATAGATTGGTTACATGAAGAAATGGAGAATATGGAAAAAGAGGAGGTGATGGATATATCGCAAGAGGAGTGGGAATACACACGAGGTTGCTTATCAAAGGTGAGACATACTTATAATTAAATTATATTTAGTTATATATGATATAATAATTTCACATGTTTTATCTTTAACTAAATCATTAATATGATCTCAACAATGTACTACTAGTGCACATTGTTCAATGCTATTTGGTGTGAAGGCAAACATTTTCGAACTCAATGTATAGATGATAAGAGAAATACCCAGGATTGTGGTATCCTTGCAAACTTCCAGGATACCAATGGAACCATGGAAGGTTATTGTGGCTTGATCCAATATATTTTGAAGCTTGACTTTAGGCGGCGGTCTTTTATATATGTGCTATATGTGAAGTGGTTTAAAGAAGTAGTAACAACCGGTGAGCATTGCACAATTAGACGTCATCCAAGTGATTTTGTAGTGATTGACTCTATAAAATTTCACCAAGGCAAGAATGACACATTCTTACTACCTCAACAATGCGAGCATGTATATTAAAAGCTATTTATTTTTATATATATTACTTCTTGATACATTCTCAAAATACAATAAATATCTAAGCTGCTTACTTTTTGTTTTTCAAATGCAGGTTGTGTATCACCCAATGGTAAACAATAACCGATGGTGGCACGTCATCCCCATATCTAATCGTTCAAAACCAATATATGCCAATGCTACCAACATAGAGATAGTTGATGACAATCCAACAATCAATGATGATACAATCAATGATGATGCACATGATGATGCCATGATCAATGATATACATGATGCAGTGCAAGATGATCCCCGTGAGAATGTTCAAGGAAGCACAGAAGAGGATAACAATATGGTTGCAGATGATGATGAAGAAATTGAGCATAGCAATACTTTTGACAATGGGATAGACTTATTTGTTTCATTGCCTATTGGTAACATAGACCTAGAGGTAGATAGTCTAGCAAGGGCCGATCTCATTGAAGATGAGATTGATCATTCATTGTAGCATATATAATTAGCTTTGAATGATTGGATGTATATTTGTAATACTCAGAAAGAAGTAAAGTTGGTAATGTATTCAAACAAATACTAGTTGTTAAGGGGTTTGGTCATATTTAGGGACTTTATGAGAAATGAAAAATATGTGCGTTTATTTTCGTATCTATAGGCGTGTTTATAAACGTGGATATATAGACGTATTCTGTATACTAGCATAAATAGACGTGCTGATACACGCGCTTATAAACGCGCCCGCTTTTTCACGTGTATAGTGCGTGTCTATAGGGCCTTTCTCTTGTAGTGTCAATTCCCTTCTGTACTTCGTGTTATTAATATTTCTACACATAGTAAAGAGATGTTAATATCATACATGTGGAGCACATGCTAGGCATTGAGAAAGCTAATTGTTTAAGATAAACACTTGCAATAATAAGGGATAGTTGGACCGTGTAATACACGCCACTAGTCTTGATTCCCACTTAGGATGGAAGTTGGAAATGAGAACTCTCTTAAGCAAAGCATTGAGAAGGCTTCATGATGAATCATGCATGTTGGACACTTGCAACTTTGCTAAAAAATGGAAAGATGCGATGCTTGGTGCTGCTATTTCATTCTATTTTAGAAGACATAACTCAAAGAAGCTAGAGAGCTACCCCATTTCCTCACCTAAATCACATCTTATAGAGGCTCATTGCTAAAAGGCCACCCACAAATGAAAAACTTTCTATCTACAAAATAGTTTTACATTGTATTTTCTTATGGGGCTGCCTTTGTCGCAAAGTGTGCAATGAGTCTAATGTAATAGTCTACATGGCCAAGAAATTCCCTCAATCGTTTAAGGTTAGTTGCGATTCTCAAGGCAGCAATCTTCTCAATCTTAGCAGGATCTGTTGCTATCCCTTGTGCAGAGACAATGTGGCCTAAAAAAACTCTTAACAAGATGCCAAAGACACATTTATCGGGGTTGAGAGAAATCCCATACTCTCGACATATGTCAAAACACTACTCTAGGTGTTCCCAATCCTCACTAATTAGGCTATAGACACAAAAGTCAATGAGATACACCACAATGAAATCATATGGATGGTTTTGGAAGGCAGCCATCATCACTTGTTGAAAAGCAACACAAGCATTACAGAGCCCAAATGGCATCACTATGTAAGCATAGGTTTCCCATTCTGTTGTGAAGGTTGTTTTGGATTGGTCTTCTTCTGCGATTTGGACTTGGTTGTATCTACTAAATCTGTCCAAGAGGAAATAGAGCTCATGGCTTGCCACTGTGTCCAACAGTTGGGACTGTGAAGCGGATAGGGAAATGATCCTTCTTTGTTTTGGAATTCAGCTTTCGGAAGTCCACACATATTCAAAGTTTCCCGTTCTTCTTGGGTACTACTACAATGATCAAAACCCTTTCATAGTTAGTCACTAGATAAATGAACTCAGCTTCAAGGAGCTTCAATAGTTTGGCCTTCACACGCAGAGAAAAATAATTGGGATTCATGTGTCTTTGTCTTTGCCTCACTAGTTTGGCATCAGGCTCTAGGTCAATGTGGTGTTGGCATACTATGGGATCAATCCCTTTAGATCTTTGTACAACCATGCAAGCACATCTATGTTCTCCTTTAATAGGTCTTGCAGAACCAGTAGTTCATCTTCTGGAAGATTTAGTCCCACCTTCAAGTGAGATTCAATACCGTCAGTATCCACAAATGTCAATTGCTTTTCATCTTCCACTTCAGGGATAAATGTCCCACAGTTTTCTTCTGGTTAAAGATCCGACTCCTTCAAGGGAGTGGTCTCATCTTCTGATGATGCACTAGAACTGGTGTTCTCTTTTAATGGAGGCCTAGCTCGCTCTTTGGAGGCTGAAAGGGTATCATTGAGGTTTCAGATTTGGGTTGTGAATGAATTACTTCTTGGAGTGCAGATTCCTCTTCTGAATATGCATCCAAGAATATCACATAATATAAAAATTTTGTGTTCTCTTTGTGTTATTGAAATGGGGATTGTTAGCAAGGTGCATCGTCATTATCTTCTTTAAGGAAGGGTAACTTTGGTCAATAAAAGCAACTACTGAAGGAAGGCCTATTCTTCTTAATCCATTTCTTATAACAGATTTGCTCATGACGTGACTCATTAATCAATCCAAAAGGTACCATAATCATTTTGTCGATCAGAGAGGGATCTTCTACTTCTCAGGCTTCGGTAACTTCTTCCTCATCTCTGCCTTCTGTGAGTAGGATAGATCCCTCTAGCTCGCTTTCATAATCTTCTTATACATTATCACCTTCGTCTGCTTGAGGTTCTATTTACACATCAGTGAGTGCTCTATAAGAGAAGAACAAACTCTCTATGATGTCCTCTACTTCTGCCTCTGTCTCTAGCTCTGCTATTGCCATATAACATAGAGAACAATACATCCATGCTTCTATCTCACTATTAGAGGTGATTTCAAAAGTCAATTTGGGTTTAGGCATGAGGTATTCGCCCATGGCCAAAGCCTTTGCTGCCTTCGGTAGTTGGCTTATAGTGCCCACTATCAAGGACTATGCCTCTGTTTTCTTAGGAAAATTTTATTTGACGGCCTCTTTGTCTCTTGATGTACCATTTGTTACCTCATTGAAGGAATGGGATACGACTTTGATGGACGTGGATCCATTACCTTTTTGTGATCCATACAACTTCAACACCACTTTGTTGGGTCCTCTCCTGAGGGTTTCCTTTGAACCAATCCTTCCTTGCTCTTGCTTCAAAAATCCAAGGTCTTCCCAACAACAAAGAATATGAGGTATTGTAAGAATTTGGTTTAACTACTAAATATGTCAGCCAATAGTCTCTTCCTGCGAGGGTTGTCTTTACATATGGGAGAATACCCAACGGTTTGATTCTACTTTGGTTTGCCAATCTAATAAGCTAGTGTGTAGGTTGCATTCCTTACAAGCCTAGGTCCTTCATTGTCGCGTCTATCATTATGTTTACTAATGAGCCTCCATCAATCAATGCATCTATAAATAAAGCACCTCTCAATCCATACGCCAATCTCTGGGGTTCTAGGATCCAAGAAGGCGTCAGCCACATCTACTTCCTTCATGGGTTTGTTAAGTTTGGTTTAAAAGTGTCTAGGTCTTTGACCAAATCATACTCTTTGATAGGATCCATAGGCTTTTCCAATTGGCTGTGAAATGGGGCCACACCCACTTTTATCTTTCCTTTTTCTTCTAGGAGTGGCAACATATGCGCTTCTTCTTCATGAGCAGGTACGTCTGCATCCTCTATTTCTTGGGCTTCTAGTCTTGTCTTTGCAACTGCCTCTAAGGCTCTCTATGGCTCTGTAGTGCTCTGTACTTCATTTTTTTGGACTGCATTATTCTGTTTTTCCCGAGGAAGGTTGAACTTCACAATCTTGATAGAGGAAATATTCTCTTTTGGAACTATAGGTTCTCCTTTCTTTGCACGCGTTATTGCGGACACTTCTAATTCCACCAAATTGGAAGTATATTCTTGGGTCTTCTACTGGATATTAGAAGTAGATTTCACACAGCTTGGACTTGGACAATTTTTTGTAGTATGGCCTTCTCCTTTGCATCGTCTACATAAGGGCTTGTAATCCAAAGACCTTCTAGGGTTTGGACAATTTGATGAGATATGACCCTTTTCTCCACATTTGTAACAATCCACCTCTGATCTCTGACAATGGTGAGACTGTCGTCCTCTATAACTCTGGGAGGGAAACCTCCTTGGACCGAAACTAGGACCAAACTCCCTAGGCTTTGGTCCAATGTCATCTGTTGTCATTTTGGATTCTAAAAAGTTGAATCTTGCGTCTTCATCTTTCTTTCTTCATTTTTGCATCTCTTTCAAAGAGAAGATATCCTCTGTATGGTTCTTCCTCAAACAGTATGAACAGAAGGCTCGAGGAATGGTTGTTTTTTAGGTACATTCAATGGCTAAATTTCCCGCTTAATGATACTTTTCGCACCATGTATTATTAGCGGTATTCACCTTTAGTGTTTGTAGTTGTTCCATAATCACATCCATAAGCTCTTTCTTGATACTTGCCACTAAATTGAATAGGTATACCTTCAAATTTTCACCTCCTGGAGTACTTGTAGTAGGGTTTTGGGAAGCTTCTGTGATGACTGCATACACTAGTTGAGTTGATATAGAGGGTCCTCTGTTCTGGTTTTGATTAAAGCTCTTGTTGAGAATTTAGGTTGTTGATTCCAGTGGGTCAGATTTCACTATTGTTGAGTTGCCATTGGAGGAACTAATTGAGGCCATTGCTATTCTGGTTGAACCATCATTTCAAGCATTCTCGTTTGCAACCACTGTGGATTAGGTGCATTGTACTACAACATTGTTTGCATCTGAAGGTAGGGGTAGGGAACTATCCCTAGGAATGCATTTGGTGGATATACCATTCCTGGCATGGGAGGAGGTAAGACTCCTCTTCCTGAGGTCATTGACAACCTTACTTCAACTTCATCATACAGTCACTACAAGATATAGCCTTATACTGACGTTTAAAGCGACAAAAATGCAAATAACAAAATTTTCCCCCGTCGTCGCAAAAAGCGTCGTTATTGGCGACGCCATAGAACAGTCGGTATCACTGTCAGAATGCGACGCTGATACCGACGCCCATACCAACACTAATAGCAATGGTGTGCGACGTAAATAACGATGCGAGCAGTAAAATTTGCGATGCTAATAGCGACGGTAACAGAGAATATGAAATAAATACATGATCCTATAATAAGCAATTGGTACAATCATGACAAGATATCACTAATACATAGAAAATGTCTACATAGATCAGGCGACTCAAAAATAAAGGTGTGTGAGCTCCAAGGATCCAAGGGCGAGCTACATATCCTCGTCCCCTGAAAGCTCGTCCTGCCGCAAAGGAGCATCGAACAGACTCTGCAGAAAAAAAAAACAACACATCAGTCCACCATACAATAATGCATTCTAATTAAACATGGTAACTACGGATAAGAAATATGAGTGACTTATAAGGCCGTCGCGTCTATACAATTGGTCGATCAATGAAGTGAGACCATGCCTCTCTGCATATCGAGTCTCAAGTCCGGTTGGATCACGATTTGTAATGGAGTGCTGCAAAGAAAACAAAATGCTAACTGTTAGAAACATGATTGTCAGTACAAAGAATATTTCAAAAAAATAAACAAGTAAAACAAAAGAAAAACTTACAAAGTCCTCCAAATATGTCCTGTAGCCGCGCCACTCCCAAGATGATGGACCACTCCAACCTTGAGTAGTGTCCTCGCCGCCTCGCCCTACTAACTCCAACATCTTGGAGAATTTGTAGCCTCCTCCCTCAGTCGGCGCCAGTCATCTGCATCTAACCACTCGAGCTTTGCAACCCCACTCTTGATTGCCTTGCGTGCATCGAATCATCTATGTGACATATATGCACGCATGCAATCCATCATCCAGCCCATAGAGAATCTATCTACTGAGGCTGGCACCGGAAACTCCTCATGCAAGAATGCTACTATGTAGTCCTTGCTTCCCTCTGGTATGTTCTTTTAATGATCCAAGACATTGTGCCGAAAAACTTGTTGGCACAAGTCTCTCATGCGAGCCATCACCCTCCTCCCCTCATCATTCATGATGATGGCTCCTAACCTACCATTGACTAGATATCCATATCCCCCTAAAGTTTTCCTAAGATGGGTCCTCTTCCATCTGTGTCCACACTCTTGGGCATATCCAGTAGGCCCCTGTGCATCCGATGTACCGACCGGGGCAATATCTCTCGGAGTGGCACCCACAGGGGTGCCACCTGCTGACGGCTAGAGCAAAAGCCGGAGTAACTAGAGTAGACGTCCCCAAAGGTGTGACAAATTCTTAAGGTGACGTAGCTCCAGCTGAACGATGAGATGGAACACCCCATTCGTGCCTCCACAGCATCCACCTGAGCCTGAGCCACGCTCCCTGGAAGGGCCATGAGAGCGAGGAGTCACACCTGTATCCCGTGTCGACCGCGGGCTCACTGCCTCTGTATCTTTGCAGCATCCCCCTGACCCCGAAGCACTCCCTCCCTCTGGCCCAAGTCTAGAGCGTCGAGCTCGTCTGCTCAAAGCATCCGATTCCGTTGAAGTAGATCTAGTAGAGCACCCTGAAGAAGACCGAGATAGCTCCTGGTTTGCCATATCTCTGAATATCGCGATCTGGTCTAGAGACATACGTGTGAAGATGTCCTGTAACTCCTCATCGCTCATCCCTCGACTCATCCTGAAAATGTCACTTGCACAGACAAAAAATAATGTTAGAATAATCAATTTGAATCATACAAAGCACACTAATATAAATCATTTTTAAAAAAATATCACTTAAAATGCATATCTTATGTACCCTTATAAGTGATTGGTCAACGAATTGAGTAAGTGGATGCTCCAAGTATGAAGTATCCACCTATGGTCCCATGTTAATCTCTTGACACAACTTTGCATACACTGGAAGGTCGATAGACATGTTATCACAACAGAATGAGTCCACCTCATTCTCAAAGAATTTTTGGATTCTTGTATTTCCATCATTGTTAGCTGATGCTGGCTCCAAGCTTTCGACAGCCTCCACCCCTTGCAATATCGACCCCTCTATTTGCATATTATATTCATCTATGCTCGGAACATCGCTTTGATCATATACTCTTGCACTTTGGGGAGTTGAAGGTATAACATACCACCATCGAGGTTATCGAGGGTTTGGATAGAAGATTGCATGTTCACAAACACATACAAGAGAGTTCAAACCATTGTGACATAAACCATGTTGTAATACAATTAGCAAACAAATGAGTCCATGCACCTATTCACAATGGGCAGGCAACACAAAGGTGTCGCGCAAATTCGTCTATTTTTTTTCAGAATCTATTTCAAGAAATCTAGATGGACCTCGTCGAACTGTTGCTCCAGCTCCTCCAAGTACCACTTTGAACCACTACACATCGAATAGTATCATGGAGAAGCTATCGTAATCCATCGTAACAATACTTTGCAAGTTCCCAAAATACTCCATCTCATCCACAACCGTGTTTGGATCCGTTGCTTGTCACCGGCTCTCTTACTCAAACATTGCCATGATACCACAATCCAAATGTCGCATATAAAATTTAGATACGACAGATTCTAAACCCCTCATCACCTTTGGACTACATCCCCTCGAGAATTCCCACTCCTCCATGGAGACCTCTGTCCCTTCGCGAGATACTGTGGTCAAAGCTCCATGCAATCATCGCATTGACATGAACTGCGGCGTCTCCTCTATGCCTTCGGGATATCGAATCGGTCGATGACGCGTACTACATCGGAATTCAGCTCACGCTTCCTCTCGATCTTGCCTAGCGATCTAGTACTTAGTGAGCCACGTCTCCATAGAGGCATGGTGCAACATACAAAAGCGATTCACCTTCTCCTCCATTGAGGCATCCATTCTTTTTTCTACCCCATTTCCAACCACCACATCTCCAGTCAGTCTATCATCATCCTTCAGTGACCATAGCGTTTCATTGTCTGGATCCACCATTGGTAGCCATTGTGAAATATGCACTAGTGCCTCAGACACCAACCAACCTTCAGCCATGCTACCTTCTAGCTGAGCTCGTTGTCGCACAAAGCCTTTGAGGGTTTTCATGAAGCGCTCCAAGAAGAACATCCATCACGTATGGATAGGTCCAGCAATCTCCACTTCATCTACAAGATGCATAGGAAGGTGGATTTGTATCGTGAGCATGCTGATGGGTAGGTATTTCTCAAAGAGACAAACCGTCTCCACTGCTCCCCGCCTCGCAGATTCAATAGAGGACGTCTTAATCTCCTTCTGTGAGATCCATTGCACCAAAGTTGACAATGGCCCCACGTATATCTGGAGTAAGGCATCCTGCGATCGCAATCGGTAGTACAAACTGCCACAAATGAGAAAGCATTATGAATAATGGCTACACTCCAAATAGCAAAATGCGCACGCCAATTACAATCCATTCGTAGTACAAACCTAACATATCTTATGTCAGTCATGGGATTTTAGCCCTAATAATTGGTCCTCTTTAGAAAATGAGGACCTGAGAGAACGCATCATACTCGTCGGAGTGCGAATAGACTTGATTACTTGCTTCACAATGTGCTCTTCTTTAGTGGACAAAACCCAAGGAGCGCGAGGAAGCTGCACGCGACTATCAACACTCGACTGCGGCCAAAGCGTCTCCATCTTACCTACCTCTTTCAAATCCATTCGTGCCCCTATAGCGTCTCTCTTTCCTGTGATGTGGTCCCATAGCAAGCTACCCACATTCTTGAAACTATGCATGGGATCCAACAAGTGGTTGACCTGTAAGTGGGTCCAATATGGCAACTCATAGAAAACTGAGAACTACCGCATTCTGTTTGGATGTGATTCCGCATGGACCATTTTCAGCTCGTACCAGCTTGCGGCGTTCATACGTGTTGGAGGTCGTCCAAGGAAACCTTCCTTGAGTTCATGATCCTCTGGCAAGAAAGCAGTGTTTCCTTGATATAACATATTCTTCATGGTTCGTGACCTTCGGGAGTCTAACTGTGGCCCGCACAATGGACATGCATGATAACCTGAGGTAACCAAACCTATTCCAACACCACGACCTAGTGAATACTTGCTTGAACGAGATAAAATATAGATATTACCAACAAGAACGGAGGCTTGCTCACCTAAGCACTCTCCAAATCCCGGAAAGTCATGCATTGTGCACATGAGAATGGCTCCAATATTGGCTAACCGCCAACCATCGCGCCTGCTCATATCTTGCATGATGACCCCCTTCTCCCACAAAATATTAAGCTCGTCGACTAATGGACAAAGATATACGTCCATATTTTTGACTTTGTAGCAACCGGGGACGATTAAGCTGAGGATGAGATGTTCTTTGTTCATAGAAAGCCATGGAGGGATATTGTAGTTAACAAGGACTATGGGCCACACACTATAGGAAGTTGATCGCAGACCGAATGGGTTCACGCTATCCATTTCAAGACCAAGCCGAAGATTCCTTCCATCTCCTTCCATCTCTCTCTTTTTCTATGACCTAGCATATAGTATCATAGAACACTAGTATTTAGTACCTAGTACTCAATACCTAGCACATAATATCATAGCATCTTAGTATCTAGCACGTAGTACTCTAGTATCATAATGCCAAGTACCTAGTACTATGATACTATGTAGTACGTGCTAGGGTACCCTCTCTTTCTCTCTTTTCCTATTAGGTTTACTAATTTTTATCTCTTTTTCTCTCTCCTCTCTCTCTCATATTTCTTTTTCTCTCTCCTCTCCATCTCATTTTCTTTTCACTCTCATTTTCCTTTCTCTCTTTCTCCCTCTCTCATTTCCTCTCCCTCTCTCACCCTCTTTCTCTCTTTCTCTATTAGGTTTAAAGATTTTTTTTCTCTTTTTCTCTCTCCTCTCCCTCTCTCATTTTCCTTTCTCTCTTTCTCCCCCTCTCTCATTTCCTCTCCCTTCCTCACCCTAACCCTCTCTTTCTCTCTTTCCCTATTAGGTTTAATGATTTTTCTCTTTTTCTCTCTTCTCTCTCTCTCTCTCTCATTTTCTTTTCTCTCTCCTCTCCCTCTCTCATTTCCCTTTCTCTCTTTCTCTCTCTCTCATTTCCTATCCCTCCCTCACCCTGACCCTCTCTTTCTCTATTAGATTTAATGATTTTTTCTCTTTTTCTCTCTCCTCTCTCTCTCTCTCTCATTTTTTTCTCTCTCCTCTCCCTCTCTCATTTCCCTTTCTCTCTTTCTCCCCCTCTCTCATTTCCTCTCCCTCCCTCACCCTAACCCTCTCTTTCTCTCTTTCCCTATTAGGTTTAATGATTTTTTCTCTTTTTCTCTCTCATTCCTTTTTCTCTCTCCTCTCCCTCTCTCATTTCCCTTTTTCTCTTTCTCTCCCTCTCTCATTTCCTGTCCCTCCTTCACCCTAACTCTCTCTTTCTCTCTTTCTCTATTAGATTTAATGATTTTTTTCTCTTTTTCTCTCTCCTCTCCCTCTCTCATTCTTTTCTCTCTCCTCTCCCTCTATCATTTTGCTTTCTTTCTTTCTCTCCCTCTCTCGTTTCCTCTCTCTCCCTCACCCTGGCCCTCTCTTTCTCTCTTTTCCCATTAGGTTTAATGATCTTTCTCTCTTTTTCTCTCTCCTCTCTCTCTCATTCCTTTTTGTCTCTCCTCTCCCTCTCTCATTTCCCTTTCTTTCTTTCTCTCCCTCTCTCATTTTCTCTCACTCCCTCACCCTGACCATCTCTTTCTCTCTTTTCCCATTAGGTTTAATAATCTTTTTCTCTCTCCTCTCTCTCTCTCAATTTTTTTTCTCTCTCCTCTCTCTCTCTCTCATTTCCTTTTCTCTCTTCCTCTCCCTCTCTCATTTCCTCTCCCTCCCTCGCCCTCACCCTCTCTTTCTCTCTTTCCCTATTAGGATACTTCATATTCTCTCTTTTTCTCTCTCCTCTCTCTCTCTCTCTCATTTTTTTCTCTCTCCTCTCCCTCTCTCATTTACCTTTCTCTCTTTCTCTCCCTCTCTCATTTCCTGTCCCTCTCTTTTTCTCTTTCTCTATTAGATTTAATAATTTTTTTCTCTTTTTCTCTCTCCTCTCCCTCTCTCATTTTTTCTCTCTCCTCTCCCTCTCTCATTTCCCCTTCTTTCTTTCTCTCCCTCTCTCATTTACTCTCCCTCCCTCACCCTTACTCTCTCTTTCTCTATTTTTCCATTAGGTTTAATGATCTTTCTCTTTTTCTCTCTCCTCTCTCTCATTTCTTTTTCTCTCTCCTCTCCCTCCCTCGCCCTCACCCTCACCCACACTCTCTTTCTCTCTTTGCCTATTATGTTTAATATCTTATCTCGTTTTCTCTCTCCTCTCATTCTCTCTCCTCTCCCTCTCTCATTTCCCTATTATGTTTTCATCTCCCCCCTCCCTCTCCCTCTCCCTCTCTCATTCCCTCTCCCTCTCCCATTTCCTCCCTCTCCCTCTCTTTCTCCCTCTCCCTCTCCCTCTCCCTCATTTCTTCTCCCTCTCTCATTATATACAAATTATACAAAAAATAAATAAATAAGAGAAAGAATACACTCTCCCTCCCTCTCGTTCTCTCATTTCATCCCCCTCCCTCTTCCATTTCCTCCCTCTCCCTCCCCCTCTCTTTCTCTCTCTCGCCCTCCCTCTCCCTCTCTTTCTCTCTCTCTCCCTCCCTCTCCCATTTCCTCCCTCTCCCTCTCTTTCTCTCCGATTTCCTCTCCCTCTCTCAATATATATACACAAACCATATAAGCAAAAGTAAAAGAGAGAGAGAATGCACTCTCCCTCCCTCTCCCTCTCTCATTTCCTCCCCATCTCTCTCCCTCTCCCTCTCCCTCTCCCTCTCTTTCTCTTTCTCTCCCTCTCTCATTTCCTCCCCCCTCCCTCTCCCTCTCTTTCTCTTTCTCTTTCTCTCCCCCTCTCTTTCTCTTTCTCTCCCTCCCTCTCCCTCTCCCTCTCTTTCTCTCTCATTTCCTCTCCGAAACAAGCAAAAGAATGAGAGAATTAAACCCTAAACAAGCAAAAGGAGAGAATGGACTCACCGTAAAGATATGGCGAGGGTTTGGCGGCTCCTCTTTGCGACAAAGGCTCCTCCTCTCCTTCATGAATGGCGGTGGTGGCGGTAGCGGCGGCGGCAAGCCTTCTTCCTCTCCCTCTCTCACCCTCTATGCAAAACGGTCGCTCTCTCTCTCGCTCTCCCTCTCGAAATGTCTCATGAAAATGCGCGAAATGAAACGTGCTCGCATTGTTAGCCACACATGCTACCAGAAACTCTACTACATGAAGATCATGATCTTCATTGTACTCTCCTTTAAAAATGGGTAGCGCAACTACATTTGCTAGCCTATCATCAATATTTCTAGGACAGATGTGACTAGAAAGGAGACCTTGAGTCGCCATGGAGACTTCTGTAAAGAGTAATTTTAAGGCATCAAAGGAGGATTTTGCTACAAGCTCATTCTAGGCCTTGATTTTTGCATTTGCTCTTCTCACGTACCTCTGGACTCATTCTAATGCTTGCCTCTTGATTGCGACATTCATCGGGGGGTTGGCTTCAACTAGTTAGTCTCTACTCAGCTAAATAGAATCAACGGGGCTTCAGTCTTTGGAGGACTCTTTGGCCAACATCTCTTCTACTTCCTTCTTTTCTACGTCTCTAAATTCAGCTTTCAAACCACTGCAAAGGGGGAGATATTCCGTTCTGAAGGTATCAAAACTCATTCATATGAGGATCGTTGTTGTGCTATCATTATGATAATACTAGCTTCTGATGGTTTCAATAGTGTATGTTATGAAGAATACCCCGTCTACCAACTTCCACTAGGTTGATAATTGAATAGGATATTGTAAGTGCAACAAGCATCCCACCTATCTTGCTACTGAACATCTACGAACAAATTCCAACTCTTTTCTTTCTTTTTTTTTGTAAACCTCCACCGACCACAACTGTTGAAGCTTCTTCAGGATCTCCCACTTGATGATGTCTGGAAACTTCTCAATGAATGACAAATCTTCCATGGATGGTCATTCTCTTTATTTCTGCACTTCAGTTTGTTCCCAAACAATTTCCCACCAGGATGCAAGTTTATGCTGCTTCAACAGGAAGAGGAAATAGTCCACCACATAGAGCCTTCGTCATGATGGTAATATGTTTCCACCATTGTAGGGTGAATTTCTTGTGGAAAGTGGGTTTGGTAATAAGAGTCTCAAATTCTTCAATGGAAGAAGGAACTTTGCAAACATCCATTGAATTATTCTCTTATTGGCAACGCCATTTCCCTCATTTTTAGCCTCTTCTAATGCTTGTTGATGGCAAGTTTTCGTGGATGCGCACCAAAAACATGGAGCCCCAAGAGAGACACCAAGGAAAAGGAGTTTCTACTACAAGAAAATGTATCTTGTAACATCAAAAATCTTTTGTTTCATTCTTTAGAGAACCACAACAAGGAAAAGAACACCACTAGCAAGAAATCTTCACGCAACATCATGGAAACAATCTCCCACAGTTTTAACTTTAAAAAAATCTATCATTATATTTATAGAATTCATAGAATTCATCAACCAACAAAGAGAACACAAAATAAACACCAATTTGCATGGAAAAATATCACATAGTATTCATCTTCATTATCTTCTTAGTTTTCTTTCATAGTCTCTCATAGATAGATACATTGTTTGGCATAGAATTGGCTATCTCTGACTCTCTTTTTCTCTCTGAATCAATAGTACATCATATCCTCACTACAATGCTCAACAATCACTCATAATAATCATTCTTTATTCATGGATACCCTTTCTAAAAGTTGTGTCTGATACGAAAGGTCACCAGAGCCACTATAGTGACTTCTCATAGGTCATCACTCTTACTTCACTCCAGTCTTCTCTTCAGACTTCAACAGCTACTTATTCCACTTTCTTGAGATCCTTTGAACTTACATTCACCTCTTTCTCCAAGGCCAGAAAAATTTCCCAAATTCACACATACATTCCACAGAACATTTACAGAGGCATACAAAACATAATAGAACAGGAACAAAGGCTTTATAGAAGCTCAACAAAAGGTTTACACAAGGTCAACAAGCGGCATTAGAACCTCAGAACTCATCCTAAAACCTTTCAAACTATCAAAAACCATTCAATGAGCTTTCAAAAGACCTCAACTTCCATCAATCATTATTCCATGCTTCATGCAGAAGAAAAACATAACAAAATAGAAGCTACATAGAAGGTATTAGAACCTCAACATAACCTATCAGGACATTATAGAACCTCATATTTCCAGTGAAAATCATCATGAGCTTCCAAAACATAATCAATCTCATCCAAAACACTTTCAAACCACTTCTAAAATAATCAATCATCACTTAAAATCCATCAAAAATCAACCATTCAGTCCATAAAAACAATAAAAATTAGTCAAAAAATCTAGTCATTTTAGCATTCAACATATCCACACACTTAATAAGGAAGCTTCCTTGCAACCTAAGAGAAATGGAATATAAGTTTATAAAAGAGCTCAACTTGGTCTTCTTTAGTATCTTCAATAATCTGCTCAACCATGACCCCAACTTATCACATGTATCTTAGAAAGAATATAATGAAAGGAAAACCCTTTATTCATTAACACATCTTATACACAAGAACAAATTATAACAAATTTGTAAACGATATAAAATGTTGTTTACATCCTTCAATTAGATAGAATCATGAGCCATCATCTATCAGTTTCTCAATCAGGTCAATCTTCATCTTCAACTCCATATAAGAAGATAATACACCACACCACATAGATCACAGAACATACATAGAACTCATGCAGACACAATACCAAGTAGTCTGAATGGCACATGCCCCCAAAAATGGAGAGCACAAAAAAAGGTTTTCATTAAGAAAATAGGATACAATAAGTAAAAGGCTTCACTTTGAAGTAGGACAAATATATTTCTTTTTAAACATCATGCTAAGCTTGAGACGCTCGAGAGCTTTACTCTTTTCTACAAAATATTGAGGTACATTCTGTAGGAACTATAAACAACACATCCTTTCCAACAAAATAAGGAACCTGGTAGGGAAAGCTTGTGAAAAGTAATATAAGACATCCATTTAAGCAACAGTCACATCCACATTTTGATTTATGATCAGTGGCGGGATACTCTTTCCAGTATTCAGATGAGATTGCTAATGCATGAAAGCAAGATACCAACAATAGATGTCTCCCAGGATCGTGGAATAAGAGGCCAGTTAAACAGCGGTCCTATTAAAGAATCATGCAAAGTCCATTGCCTTCTGCAAAGAATATCACTATCATATCTAGGTGTATCTAGCACGGATTGGGGAGGAAGGTTAATAGAATCAAATGGAGATGGTAATGGAATGAGAGGGGAACATTGCAAAGGCGGATAAGACAAATCATAAAATGAAGGTAAGTGAAGGAATAAAGAAGATGGAAAAGAGGGAGAATTCAACAAAAACGTTTGAAGAGATTCTGTGGAGAAAAAAAAAGGAATAGAAGGAACTTTAGGAGGAATAGGAGACAATGTAGGATCCGCAATAAAAGGACATTTAGTAAAAACAGGAATATTAGGGAATCTAGAAGGAGTAAAGGATAAAAGAGGAATAGTTTCAAGACGAGAAGAAGGAAGGAAAAAATACAAAGGAAGATGATAGGACATAAGAGAATAGGAAAGAAGATCAGTAGGATCCAATAGATAAATGGAATAACAAAAATTAAGTGCTTAGAGAAAGGAATTAGTAAACAATGGATGATCAACAATATAGCTCAACAATTGAGTTTGCAATGGTTGGATATCAGACTTATAAAAGACATTTTGTAAACGGTGAGGTTTCAAAGCATCATCCTCCAAAGGTGTATGCCAAGCATGCCCTCTACACAAGACATTTGCTAATGATAAGTCTTCAAGCTTTCTGGTAATAAGAGCTACATTGAATGAACATACATGACTGGTTGCAAAATGACATCCCCCACATAAACATTCAGATCATCCTCATCAAGAATTTGTAGATGTCCTGTGAGATGCATAAAAGATAATAACTAGGTTTCATGTGAAACTAACTCATCTAAAAATCTATCAAAGACATGTCTCAGCAAATCTACAGTCCATAGAGTTGATTACCCATCCTCTGGAGGTTCCAAATCCACATTACTTAGATAAATATATAGGGAAAACCTTTGTTGATTGTACTGAATCCAGAAAGAGGGGGAAGTTAACACTGATTTAGCATTGCGAGAAAAGTCATCCTACACACAGTTCATTCGTTGCTAAAGGCATTCTACCTTAGTAGAAAACCCATCACACAGCCTAGCCTTTTGCTACAACTAATCAAGCTCCTCTATAGAAGATAAGACAAAAGAAACCATCAAGGCTAGAGGACTCGGAATAAAGTGAGCAATGATTTGCTAGTGAAGCTCTTCAATAAGCTTCTTCTATGATTCAACAATGTCTTGGAAATGTTGCAATTCACCCTCGTAAGTACCAAACGTACGAGCTTACTCTATCGTGTCCTCAATAGCTGCATTGTTTTTGTGAGTTAAAGCCACATTTGCAGCTTCTAAAGTATCTACTTTAGTTTCTAACTCTTTGATTTGAGCTTGTTGGAAATCCATCAAAGTAGTAGTATCAATCATTTGTTTATGAATATCACTAAGAGTAGCTTGTTCAGATGCCAAGTCCTCCAAAGCTTAGCTCAACTAATTAGTTAGAGAGTCAAATTTTTCTTACAATGAATTATAAACCCCTGTGTAGATAGACTGAAGACATGAAGTAGGAAAAGTCTTTTATGTAGACTAGACACCACAAATCAACTGGGAAAACAAAGATCTACAGCCAACATTGTCTGTAAACTAGAGGGAATCTATTGATCTAGTTTTCCATCCCTTTGGACAGCAAATAAGTTAGGACAAGACAGGAATGAAGGGAGGAAACTGCTAGAAACTGGAGGGGTAGCATCTTGGACAAGAGGATTTGCAACTGAAGCTGAAGAGGGACAAGACAACCCTGTGGTACGTTTACGTTTAGTTTGAAAGAACCTAGGAGGGGGCTGAGCCTCCATGTCTAAATTCTGTTGTAATGGAGGTGGAGATGGAACAGAAGGTAGAGGCTACTTCAAAGGAAGAGGAGCAGGATTATCCACACTAGCACACCACCAGGAGGAGGGGAAAATGTAATAATCTTTTGAAGGAAGACACCATAAGAGACGTTACTTCCTTAACCATTTTTGACTCTCTAAAAATGTTGATCCATCTTGGCCAACATGAATGTAACCCAATTAAACTTGGCTCCCTCAAGGGTCCAGACACATGCGGTAAAAATCTCATTGGAAAGACATTTGGAAGCATGCTTTCTAGACATGAATATGTATTGTAGAAATTCGCAAAGTTTCTTTCACACTAGCGAGAAGATAGGAGCAAAAGAAACCCTATAACTAGTAATAATTTTGTTGGACACCAAAGGTGTAGATGTCTCCTCTTGAAGAAGTGAAAGGATCTCCTCGACGATCAATAACTAATTACCACGAGGTAGAAAGGAAGAAAAAAGGGGTAGATATAATGCCTGATTGATATTGGTAGTGGAGAGGCCAAAGTGTCAGTGGTCGTAGGCCAAACCAAATTGTTTTTTGTATGACGCCAAGAAAGAGTAGCAAAGCTTGTGATGCATTGGCAAAAACTTAAGCGCTACAAAGGAACGAAGACTAGCATGGTGAATACAATCCTCTTCCAAGAGAAGGGAATAGTCATGCATCGGCAATGGCACATGCGGAATCACAATTGGGGGAGTAGAGGAAGATGCCATTCAGACTACGCAGGATATTCACACACACAATCAAGAATGGAAAATTTCCTGCAAAACCCCAAACAGACTACCATTAAGAAAAATATCAAGACAAATAATACAAGAACAGACAAGACCAGACTAGACCTCCCCAAGCAATCCACATCCTACAAAAAAATTTCGACATGACCTGCGTACTCATGCAATCGAAAGCTTCATGCTATGCAAACAACCAAGCACCCAGAAACCCCGTAATCAAGCACGCCAAAAGAATAAAAAGTCAAGCACACCACATCCCCAACACTGACTAGAATCAAAATAGAATCAGAGATTCGGACCACCAAAATAACTCAGACCAATACGATCGACACCTTTGATTAAGAAATCCCAATCCCTGTAAACATAGGCATATACCCAAGGTGTGGTGAAGTGAGCGGGTGATCGCTATCGAATTCATTTATTAGATGATCAATTAAGCTCGGTTGATTATTAAATTGATACATCAATGCAAGGTGAATCATTTGTGTAGCCCATTCCCACTCATTTTGACTTGACTGGACGGGGGTCTCTACTAATGCAATTCATTTTTAGAAATTACATTATCTTTGATGCAAAGTGCATACATGCGTGACTTCAACGGGTTTATTTTTAATTACAAATATCATGGGTTATGGTGCTAAAGTGCGCGTGCAACGGTTGGGGTTCCTTTTATAGTTAACAATCAGGTTTATTTTAATTACAAATTTAGGAAAGTACATTGTGTTGATTGTGTGGGTGCAACGGTCGAGTGATTTTTATTTACAATTATTTGTGTGTTGATGTGCATGTGAAGGAGAGAAAGAGGAGAAGAGAAAACCTGGTGGTATGTGGGCACTTGCAAAGTCTGATACACAAAAATCCTTCGTCCACTCAATGCTAAGAAATAGAAAGATCCACGAGTGACAACAGCAAGGTGACTAGGGAATAGTCAATCTCTTGTCCAATACAAAAGAAACCAATACTAGCACCACAGGGGAAAATAAAAAATAAAAAATAGAAAAGAAAGAAAAACCAAAAAAGAAAATTTGGCCTTGGGGATAAATCATGTGTGTGTTTTTTTTTTCATGTGGGAGTTATTCATTGGTTCATTTTTCTTTTAATATGTTAGTGCGAAATTATTGTGTGGAATTTGTGGATGTATTTAAATATGTATGTTTGAATTTTTATGTTGTTTTGGTTTTGATTTTTTATTTGTTTGGTTTTTTGGGATTTGTTTTGTTTGGTTTTTTTTTTTCAAATTGGGATCAAAACATCTTCAAATAGAGAAAATATTAAAAATAAGTGGCTGTAATTTTTTTAAAAAACTTGCAAGCCATTTTGAAAAGATTTTTGGGAACATTTCAAGCATTTTGGCATTTGAAAATAATTTTCAATTTAAAAAAATATTTAAGTGATGAATTAAGGAATTGAATATTCATTTATCATTCATTAACATGAGAAAAGGGTTCAAACTTTTTCCAATATTTTTTTGGAATTAATTTTTGATTTTTATGAAATTTTTATGAATTTGTTCATTTTTAAATATATTCGAAATGAATTTTTTAGTTTTTAAATTTTTTAAAATTAGTTAATAGCATTTCATCTTAGAAAAAGATTTTAGATTATTCCCAATTTGACATAGAATTGGTTTTCTATTTTTATGTAAAATTTTAAATTTTTAAATGAAATTTTAAAGATTTTTTAATGGTTTTTAATGTGTATTTGAAGGTTTTGGATAGTTTTATGATAAAAATGGAGATACCTAGTTACATGTGAATTGTCGCATATGAACAACAAGCACACACCATTGCACGGATAAGGCTGAAAGTATGTCCTCACGTGTGAACACTCGCAAGCAGCTTCCAACATGGCACGACGACTCCAACGCCCCTGCATGAACACTTGGCAAGCACCCGAAAACAATGTTGGGAGACATCGAAGCAACGGATGGAAAAGGGGAAACCGGGGCAATGGGGGTGGGGGTAAGGGTGGGGGGTTTAGTGGAAAGGGGGGCTTAGTAATGGGGATGGGGAATAAGAGTAATAGGGGGGAAGGGGGGCTAAGGAGCGGGGCTGGGGAATAAGATGGATGGGGGGAAAGGGGGGCTAAGTAGGGGGTGGCGAAGAAGATTGATGGGGGGGAAGGGGACTAAGTAGGGGGGGCAAGGGGGGTTTAATGGGAAGGGGTTGAGTGGGAAGGGGGGTGGTGGGGTTGGCAGCAGGTGAGTGGGATTGGGGGGTGGTGGGGGTGGTTGGGGTGGGGCAAGGAGAGGAGACGGGCGGCAGCAGCAAACTCCATGACATGATGGCTCCATAGCAGTGGGCCAGGTGGCGGCAGCAAGCTCCACGGCGTGGGGGCTCCACAGCGACGGGTAGCACATCCACAACGGCGAGCGGGGCGACAACAACGGCGAGGGAGAGGAGGCAAGCGAATGGCCAGAGAGCGGCCACACCCAGTGGGAAGAAGAAGAAGAAGAAGAAGAAGAAGAAGAAGAAGAAGAAGGGGGAGAAGCAGGAGGAGTGGGGAGAAGAAGAAGAGAGAGAGAGGGGGGAGGTGAGAGAAAGAGGGAATGAGCAGGGAAGGGGTGTCCGGGGGAGATAGAAAGAGGGGATGAGAGAGAAAGAGAGGGAGAGAAGAAAAAAGAAGAGAGAGGAGAGAGAGGAGGGAAGGGGTGGTTATGAACAGGAGGGGGAATTTTGGTTTTGTTTTTTTTTTGTGTTTTTTTTTGTTTGTTTAAGTTAAAAGGTAAAAAAAAGAAACCCCATGTGTCCCACACACAAAAGTGAGCGCGGTGGTAAAAGAAATTTGCAGTGCCAGGATCGAAACGATGGGCAAGGTGGGCACACGAATGAAGGATGACCTTACAAACGCGAAGACACGCATCCAAACCCGAAAACATGGATGGCACGTGCGAAAGAGAGAGAAAAAAAACACGAGGCGCGCAAAACACACAAAAATTAATACCAAAAAATGCATCCACCAGAATGAAGTGTGGGAAAATGGAAAATGGGCAGGACAACGTGTCAAACTGACTTATCATGTCAGAACAGGGTGTCGTCAAGGAGAGAACCTATTCACATGGAAAAACCCACAAAAATACACCCAAAACAGGACATAAAATTGAATACAAAGGGAGACGTAAGTCGAAACCCAACAAGATGAAAAGGAAAAAGGTCTGGAGTGAGGTGTCGGACTCGATGGATACGGAAAAACGCAATTCCGGGGGAGGTAAAGTGCTTTCGCAGGGGAAAAACAATAAACACGCATCTACTACTAGCGTGAAAATTAATTGTGAAAGATTCGTGCATTGAAACAGAAGACAATAAAAAGGAAAAGCATCAAGACAAGTGTGAATGGCACGATGAGCAAGAGGACGTATTCACATGGAAAAATGATCAAATAGGACCCGAAAACACATATAAAAATTAATAACAAAAAATCCAAAATTCGGAATAGGGCAAAGTAAAAAGGAATAATGGGCATGAAGGTGAGTCAGACAAAGCTATCAAATTAGAAGAAAGTTGTGGGAGAATAGGGAAGGTTTGCATGGAAAAAGGATGAAACGACGCATGAAAAAGACACAAAAATCCACAAAAATTAATAACAAACAAATCAGACCTCAGAATGACTAGTTGTAAAAATAAAAAATATCAAGGGGAAGGTATAGGGCGGGATTGTCACATCCATTAGTTGTTTCGAAGCAAAAAAAAAAAACCACGTTCACATGGAAACACATCAAGGTGACGAAAAAGTCTTCAAAAATGAATAACTGGTAAACCGTTGATCGGAATAGGGGGCTTTAAAAAGAAAAAGTGTACCATTCAAAGGGATCAATAGGGCTATAAGGTTGGATATGGGTTTGGGTGAATGTAGGGTACATTCACATGAAAACTCATAAAATCAAGGGATAGCAGGAAACAGGGGAGGAACGTCCTTAAAGGAGTGGGGTGAGAGAGGACGGTGGGTGGTGAAGGGACCCCATTAGGGTAAAATCAGGTCATGGCACAACTATGTGATCAAAATCAAGATATGCATGAGGGTATGCATCGTAGGTGCATCCCCACACTTAAGACTTGAATGAGAAGGGTGAACCGAGCAACAAGGACCTAAGACTTGACATGCGACTAGACAATGACATCCCCACACTTAAATCATGACCATCATTTGAAAATAGAAAAACAAATAGGGTTAGAAATAATTGGCCTGATTTTACAAATAATCGACGGTAATTGTTGATGGCACGTGTGGTATCACAATCAACTATAGAAGATATGGGAGCGTCTTTATAGCACACATCCAACATGGCAAGGTCCATGCAACAGCACCCTAGGAGGTAGCTCTATTGGTGAAATTTGTCGGTGATGATGAAGGGTTTAACATGCAGCTCCCTATTTCTCCTGGAGGAGGACGAAAGAAGAGTTGCTCCCCCAACTCCCACATTACTCAATGAATAATCATGGGAACCCATAACTCATACCCAAGTTAGAATGGAATAAGGGAAAATGATTTAGAGGAAGTATGTCAATGTGCACAGTTAATGGTGCAAGAGTGCATTCCAACCTTTCTGGGCATAAGTGCAAGAAGGAAGGCTAGGGAGCTTGATATTACAGTAGTGCATAAAACAAAGTGACATGTCGTGTGGTGATATGGCAAAAATCCATCCCCTGTGTGTATAGGAAAACGGGAATGTATTGACTCCAAGTGTCGTAACATCCCGCAATCGTCATCTCTCGATAATTGATTGAGGAAATACCACTCACGCTCAACCCCCCCACTATCTCACGCTCTACTGATAGCTACAGGAGGGCATCCCATTCCTAAAACCCATTGATGTAATCCTCACGGTTACTTGTGTAGAGGGTATATGCCTTATGCACAATTAATGGTGCAACTATGCATCCCGCCATGTGCTAGCATATAGTGCAAAAAGGAAGGCTAGGGAGCCTTGTAATGCTGTGCATAGTAACAATTTTGTGCTTTGTGCATTGAGAGGCCCATCTCCCATGCGTGCAATGCTCCATTCACACATCTCACCTCTCTGTTGAATATCAACGGCAAAGAGTGGTCATTCACCCTCCCCTCTGTCTCACATTCTGTTGATAAATATAGAGGGCAACTTGTACTCACATCCCCATCCAGTCAAGATTAAAGCTCATGACACTCTTAGTTTGTTGATAAAGATCAACTTCATATGTTGAAGGTGTCAACATGAATCCGTTGACCCAAGGGGGGAGGTAGCCAACAAGTTTAGTGGTGGGATTACATGTTGTAACCTTTGTCTGTTGTAGGAACAAGAAGCACTGGAGAAGTTATAGGATTCAAGGCACCAAGGGAGGCATCTCAAAAACTTTGTCTGCAGAGTTCAACTAGAGATTTGGTGATCTTGGACTATGGGGTGTTACCATCTTCTCCAGAGCCAGCTTCCCATCCAAGGTGTGTGCCACCTTGTCTTGGAATGAGGCTTGTTATGACAGGGAATCGCTTCCTTTTCTCCCATAATAGTTTTATTTTAGTTTTTTTTTCTTTCGTTTCTTCTTGTATTTTCTTTTTATCCTACTCCTAAGGGTGTTTCTACCTTTTCTCAAAGAATAGGTCGGTATGACAGGGACCGAAGTCCTTTTTTCCCATTACTGATATATTTTTATTATTTATTATTTTTCTTATTGTTGTTGAAGCATCAAATGGAAAGAACGCCATGTATCAGAACCATCCTCGCCACCTCGGTTGCATAAGTGGAAAAGGAAGACAAGGGGAGGGGGAAAGTGGCTATGAGAGGGGCTATCAAGATGAAACCATATCATCACAATCAGCAAGAGGGTTATCACGAGCATTAGGTAAAGCCATCTTGACCATTGTGCAAAGAAAGAGGAAGCTATTTATGGTGATTCTCATGATCCCCAGGGGGGTAATACTTCTTGAGGCGATAAACATTAAGAAGGAAGGGATCATGTGAAGCATGACTATCTGAGCCATTTGGATTGATGGCAAGTACCTTATAAGGATCTATCCAACATTGTTGAAGCTTCTCTGGAAACTTACAAAATTGGGAATCATAAGCAAGGACTAAGTCGCCGTCCTTGAACTCCTTTTGGTTGATGAAGTTGTCATGATAGAACTTTTTGCGAGCTTGTGTGGCTTCCATACATTGTAGGGCCATCCTCTGGATCTCATCAAGACACTCCAAGTACAAGAGACGGCATTGCAGGGACTCAAAATCTCCCAAGTGTTCATTGATGGCCATGTGCAAAGAGGGTAGCTCGAGTTCAAAAGGAAAGACAGCTTCTGTTCCATACACCAACTGGAAAGAAGTATGTCGTGTAGTTGCCTTATGGGAGGTTCTATATGCCCAAAGGGCCTCTATAAGTCAATCATCCTAATCATGATGATGTGCAGCTATCGTTCTGGTTAGAATCGAGTAGAGGATACGATTGGTAACTTCGACTTGGCCATTGGCTCTAGGGTAATAGGATGTGGACTTATGATAACGAATCTTGTATAGTTATGTCAACTCTTCCATGATCTTATTAAGGAAGTGGGTACCTTGGTCACTAAGGAGCTCTAGGAGATTACCAAAATTAGTGATGATGTTCTCATACATGAACAAGGTCACACTATTACCACCATCGTGCTTCAGGGCCTTAGCTTCACACCACTTTATTACGTAGTCTGTACATACTAAGATGTATCTATTCTGTTTCCTTCAGGTTGGCAGATCAATGGGGCCCACGAAATCAATTCCCCACTTCTCAAATGGCTTCAGGGGAAGAATGGGCTGCAGAGGCATGGCAATGGATTTGGTAGGCTTTCCCATTCGCTGACATGCATCACACAATTTGCAGTAGTCATAGGCATCCTTGTGGAGGGTTAGTCACCAATATCCTACAAATAAGGCCTTTCTGGTTGTTGCAGTGTCCACCATAGGGCTCATCACGGCATGCTTTCAATACTTTGCAAATTTCTTCTCTTGCAACACATCTTTGCAATACTTTGTCATTGCCTTTCTTGTACAAAGCACCTCCTAACCGGGTGTAGGGGGCTGATTCCAACAGAAGCTTCTTTCTCTCACATCTTAAGATGCCAGGGGAATACTATTGGGTTGCCAAGAGGTTGGCTATATCTGCGTATCATGGGGTAATTTTTTCGACTAGAAATAGGGAAGAATCAGGAAGGTCTAGATCATCTTACTCGTCTTCATCATCACTTTGAGGGGTTCGCGAAAGGTGATCAGCCAGGATATGACAGCGACCGGGTTTGGTAACCCTTTCAAAGTTGAACTCTTGAAACACAAGGAGCCATCTCATTATTCTTACCTTCACATCGGCCTTGTTCATTAGGAAGGATAGGGCGTCATGGTCCATGTAGAATTCGAAAAGCATCGACAGTAGAAATGTCGGCAAAGCAAACACCATTGCTAGACACTCAAGATCCGTTCACAGTGTAGTTTTGCTCTCTGTCAGTTACTTTCCAGCTTGCATAATAGATTGGTTGATCTAACTTAGAGGGAACCCTTTGGCATAAAACTACACCTAGGTCTTTAAGTGACGCATCAGTGTGCACATGGATCTCCTTCGTCCAATCAAGAGGCTACAGGATGGGTGCTTCAATCAAACACTACTTTTTAGGGTGTTAAATGTCTCATCACAATCAATGGTCTATGTAAACTCAGCATCCTTCCTTAAGAATTTATGTAAAGGAGCTTCCTTTTTCAGAAAGTGTGCAATGAATCTTTTGTAATAGCTCACATGGCCAAGAAATCCCCTCAATTTTTTAAGGTTAGTTAGGGCTATCAAGGCAGCAATCTTCTCAATCTTAGTAGAATATGTTGCTATCCATTGTGCAGAGACGATGTGGCCTAGAAGAACTCCTGGTGAGATGCCAAAGACATATTTGTTGGGGTTAAGAGAAAAACATACTCTAGACATTTATCAAAACACTTCTCTAGGTCTCCCCAATGCTCATGGATTAGGCTATAGAAATAGAAGTCATCGAGATACACCACAATGAAATCATGTAGATGGTTTTGAAAGGTAGTCACCATCACTCATTGAAAAGTAGCAGGAGCATTACAAAGCCCAAATGACATCACTTTGTAAGCATAGGTTCCCTATTCTATTGTGAAGGTTGTTTTGGATTGGTCTTCTTCTGCGATTTGGGCTTGGTTGTATCCGCTCAATCCATCCAAGACGGAATAGAGCTCATGGCCTGCCACTGTGTCCAACAGTTGTTCTATGTAGAGGATAAGGAAATGATCCTTCTTTCTCTTGGAATTCATTTTTCAAAAGTCCACACATATTCAAAGTTTCCTATTCCTCTTAGGTACTACCACAATGGGCAAAACCCATTCACTGTTAGCCACTGGATAAAAGAACTCAGCTTCAAGGAGCTTCAATAGTTTGGCCTTCACCAAAGTAGAATAATTGGGATTCGTACGCCTCTATCTTTGCCTCACTGGTTTGGCATCAGGCTCTAGGTCGATTGGATGTTGGCATACTATGGGATCAATCCCCTTTAGATCTTTGTACGACTATGCACACACATCTAAGTTCTCCTTTAGTAGGTCTCATAGGACTAGTAGTTCCTCTTCTAGAAGATTTAGACCCACCTTCAGGTGGTGTTCATTACCGTCAGTATCCACAAATGTCAATTGCTTTTCACCTTCCATTTCATATATAAATGTCCCACAGATTGCTTCTGGGTAAAGATCTCCTTCAAGGGAGTGGTCTCATCTTTTGATGATGCATGAGAACCGGTGTCCTCCTTTAATGGAGGCCTAGTTCGCTCTTTGGGAGGCTGAAAGGGTATCATTCAGGTTTGGGGTTTGGGTTGGGAATGAATTACTTCTTGGCGTGAGGATTCGTCTTCTAAACATCTTCTAAAAGGGTATCATTGAGGTTTGGGGTTCGGGTTGGGAATGAACTACTTCTTGGTGCAAGGATTCGTCTTCTGAATGTCTTCTGAAGATGCATCCAAGAATGTCACATAACATAAACTTTCTACGTTCTGTTTGGGCTTCTGAAATGGGGGTTGTTGGCAAGGTGCATTGTCATCATCTTCTTCAAGGAAGGGTACCTTTGGAAAACAAAAGCCACTGCTAAGGGAAGGCCTATTCTTCTTAATCCATTTCTCATAATGGCTTTGCTCATGACGTGACTCGTTAATGAGTCCAAAAGGTACCATAATCATTATGTCGATCAAAGAGAGATCTTCTGCTTCTAAGGCTTCAAGAACTTCTTCCTCATCTCCACCATTTGTGAGTAGGATAGATCCTTCTAGCTCACTTTCATAATCTTCTTCTGCATTATCACCTTTGTCTGCTTGAGGTTCTATTTCTACATTGGTGAGTGCTTTGTAAGAGAAGAACAAACTCTTTATTATGTACTCTGCTTCTGCCTTTGTCTGTGTCTCTGTCTCTATCTTTGGCTCTGCTACAAATCAAAAAAAAAAATTGTCCTTGGCTTTGCTACGAATCAACAAAAAAAAATCTCACTCGATGGCAGCTATCTAATTTTGAAAGAAATCTATGGGTACATTGGAATATCGGAGCATGCATATAGTCAGTTTTTTGGCATATTGAATCATCATAGTGTAAGTGGCAACAACATGTGTTACTTCATTCTTTTCGACTATTTTAATTTAAAGACTCTTCTAAAATTAGTGAAGGATGTGGAAGGTGTTGTATTAGCAACAAATCAAAAAAACATTCTCACCGGGTGGCAACTATCTAATTTGGAAAGAAATCCTATAGGGATATGGGTACACTGGAATATTGGAGCAAGCATATAGTCACTTTTTTGGCATATTAAATCATCATAGTGTAAGGGGCAACAACATGCATTACTTCATTCTTTTTTATTGTTTGAATATAAAGACACTTTTGAAGGTAGCTAAGGATGTGGAAGGTGTTGTATTAGCAACGAATCAAAAAAACATTCTCATAAGGTGACAACTATCTAATTTGGAAAGAAATCTAATAGGGCTATGGGTACATTTGAATATTGGAGCATGCATATAGTCAATTTTTTGGCATATTGAATCATCATAGTGTAAGGGGCAACAACATGTGTTACTTCATTCTTTTCAATTTTTTGAATTTAAAGAATCTTTTGAGTGTAGCTAAGGATGTGGAAGGTGTTGTATTAGCAACAAATCAAAAAAACATTATCACTGGGTGGCAACTATCTAATTTGGAAAGAAATCTTATAGGGCTATAGGTACACTGGAATATTGGAGTATGCATATAGTAAGTTTTTTGGCATATTTAACCATCATAGTGTAAGAGTCAACAACATGCATTACTTCATTCTTTTCAACTCTTTGAATTTAAAGACTCTTCTGAAAGTAGCTAAGGATGTGGAAGGTGTTGTATTAGCAATGAATCAAAAAAACATTCTCAGTGGGGGCGGTAGCTATCTAATTTGGAAAGAAATCTTATAGGGCTATTGGTACACTGGAATATTAGAGCATGCATATAGTTAGTTTTTGGGTATATTGAATCATCATAGTATAAAGGGCAACAACATGCATTACTTCATTGTGTTAGATTGTTTGAATTTAAATACTATTTTGAAAATAGCTAAGGATGTGGAAGGTGTTGTATTAGCAAAAAATCAAAAAAGGAGGTATTCTCCCATGGCCAAAGACTTTGTTGCCTTCATTAGTTTGCTCATAGTGCCCACTATCATGGATTGTGCCTCTATTTTCGTAGGAAAGATCTATTTGATGGCCTCTTCGTCTCCTGATATACCATCTGTTACTTCATTGGAGAAATCGGTTACGACTTCAATGGACGTGGATCCATTACCTTTTTGTGATCCATACAACTTCAACACCACTTTGTTGGGTCCTTTGTCGAGGGTTAGGCTTCCTTTGAACCAGTTCATCCTTACTCATGCTTCAAAAATCCAAGGTCTTCTCAACAATAGAGGGTATGAGGTCCCGTGAGAATTTGGTTTGACCACCAAATATGTCAGCCAATAGTCTCTTCCTGCAAGGGTTGTATTTACGTATAGGAGAATCCCCAGCGGTTTGATTCTACTTTGGTCTTCCAATCTAATAAGACACTATGTAGGTTGGATTCCTTGCAAGCCTAGATCCTTCATTGTCACATCTATCATTATGTTTACTAATGAGCCTCCATCAATCAATGCATCTCAAATAAAGCATCCCTCAATCCATATGCCAATCTTTGGGGTTCCAAGATCCAAGAAGGTGTTACCCAGGTCTACTTCCTTCATGGGTTCTGAGGCTTTGTTGGACTTGGGCACCACGAAGGGAACAATTCTTAAGCCTCTTCTTCTAGTCGGTATGCTTTTGAATTTCTTTCGACAGCTCGGAGAAAACATCAATAACTGTCAAAATATTAATGTTGAGTGTTGAAATGACTTGTTTTTTGGCTGATTTTTGTTGTTTTTGAGAGCAGAATGGTTGATTTTATGAGATGATTGATTGATTTGGAAGTGGTTTGAGAGTGTTTTGGATGATATTGATTGTGTTTTGGAAGTTCATGATGTTTATTAGTGGTTCTGTGATGTTCTGATAGGTTCTGATTGGTTCTGTATACCTTCTATTTTGGTTTGTTTTGTTCTGATTATCTTCTGTAAGGAGGGATGGAGTATTGATTGATGAAGAATGAGATATTGTGAAAGCTTATTGAATGGTTTGTGAAAGTTTGGAATGGTTTGAGAATGAGTTATGTGGTTTTGATGACCTTCTGTAGGTCTTCTGTAGAGCTTTTGTTTCTGTTCTGTTCTGTTCTGTATTGTAGCTGTTCTGGTACTGTTCTGTGACTATTCTGTATGCTTCTCTATGTGTTCTGATGGATGAGAGTGTAGCTTAGGAAAGTTTTCTAGCCTTGGAAAGAGGTGAATACAAGTGCAAAAGAGCTGAAAGAAGTGGAAGAAGTAGCTGCTGAAGACTCAAGTGAAGACTGAAGTGAAGTGACAGTAGTGAGCTATGAAAAGACACTGTAGTGGCTCTGCTGACTCTTTATATCAGACATACCTCTTGGGAGGGGTATCCACGACCTAAGCGGGATTATTGAGAGTGATTTTGAGATATTTTATTGAGGATATGATGTATTATTGATGGAGAGAGAGAGAGTCAGAGATAGCCAATTCTACTCAAACAGAGTGATTGTATATGAGAGATTGAGAGAGAAGACTATGAAGATATTGAAGATGAATACTATGTGATGTATTTCCATTCAAAGATGGTGTATTATTTTTCTTTCTTTGTTCTATTGATGGATTTTATGAAGATATTGAAGAATATGATTGATTCTATCAAATCCGTGGGAGATCTACATGATGCTGTATGAAGATTTGTTGTGCCTGGTGTTCTTTTCTTCATTGTGATCATATGAAACATAATAAACAAGCTTGTTGATGTTACAAGATAGATTTTCTTGCAAGAGAATTCCCTTTTCCTTGGTGTTCCTCTTGGGGCTCCATCTTTTTGGTGCGCAGCTGGGGAAACTTGCCATCAACAAGCACCAGAAGAGGCTGAAAATGAAGGAAATGGCATTGCCAAGAAGAGAAGATTTCAATGGATGTTTGTAAAGTTCCTTCTTCCACTGAAGAGTTGGAATTTCTCATAATCAAAGCCACTTTAAACAAGAAGTTCATCCCACAATGGCAGAAACACATCACCATCATGATGCATGCTCTATGTGGTGGACAGTTTCCTCTTCCTATTGAAGCAACAGAAACTTGCATCTTGGTGGCAAATTATTTGGCAATAAATTGAAGAGAAGAAACAGAGAGAATGACCATCCATGGAAGATTTGGCATTCATTGAGAAGTTTCCAGACAACATCAAGTGGGAGATTGTGAAGAAGCTTCAGGAGTCTTGGTCTGTAGAGGTTCACAAAGACAAGAAGGAAAAGAGTTGGAATTTGTTCGTGGATCCTCAACAGCAAGATACATGGGATGCTTGGTGTATTGATAATCTTATGTTTGTTCAATTAGCAACCCACTGGAAGTTGGTAGACAGAGTGTTTTTCACAACATACACTATTGAAACCATCAGAAGCTGGCATTATTATGATGATGGCACCACCACAATGCTCAGACGTATGCATTTTGATACCTTCAGAACTGAATACCTTCCTCTGTGCAGTGGAATGAAAGCAGAATTCAGGGACGTTGAAAAGAAAGAAGTAGAAGAAATGTTGGCAAGAGAATCCTCCAGAGACTGAAGCCTTTTGTTAACCCTCTGTGGAGCACTAACAACCTAGTGGAGCCAACCCCCTGATGAATGACGCAATAAAGAGGCAAGCGTTAGAACGAGTCTAGAGGTACGTGAGAAGAGAGAAAGCAAAAATCAAAGCCGAGAATGAGCTCCCAGCAGAAGCCGCCTTTGACGCCCTTGCGAAACTCTTTACAGAAATCCCAATGGCACATCAAGCCCTTCCTCCTCCTGCTGGAGGTCCACTTCCAAGCCAGATCCGTCCTGGAAATATTGATGACAGGCCACCGAATGTAGTTCCATTGCCAGTTTTTAAGGGAGAGTACAATGAAGACCCCGATCTTCATGTAGCAGAGTTTATGGTAGCATGTGTGCCTAACAATGCCAGAACCCCTGAGCATTGGTTAGTAATATTCCCCGCCACTTTCAAGGGCACGGCATTTCAGTGGTATGAGAGCAAGCAGCAGGAACTTTTGGCACATGGGACGACCTGAAGTTGGCCTTCCTCACTAAATTCAGGCGTGAAGGTTTTGAAGAGCAGATGAGAGAGGAATTCATGAACCTAAGTTAGTCCTCTGGAGAAAGAGTAGAAGCTTATGTTTCACGAATGGAATCCATCCTGAAGAGATGGACTAACCATAATCTAGATGATGGTATTCAGAAGGGGGTGTTTCTCAGAGGATTACAACCAGAAGTCCGTAAGTTTGTGGAGCTGCAAAGACCAGCCACACTGCAAGCTGCAACAGAAGGTGCAAGACTGTACGATGAAGTGGAAGCTAGATTAGCGATGAATACAGGAAGAGGAGTCCTACCTCCTCTGATGCCAGGAATGATGTACCCACCCAATGCAGTTCCTAGAACTGTCCCCTACCCTTACCAACAGATGCCCCCAGTATCACAGTACAGTGCACCAAATCCACAGTGGCCACAATCCATGCCTCAAATGGTGGTTCAACCACAACAACAATGGCCCCAACCAATTTCCTCCATGCCAAATCAGCAGCAACAGTGGAATCCTACCAACTGGAGCCAACAGCCAACAGTTCAAACAGGAGCTCTGAATCAGAACCAGAACAGAGACCCCTCTGTACCAGCCCCACCGGTTTATGCAGTGATTACAGAGACTCCTCAAAACCCTCCTGCCAGTGCCTCAGGAGGAGAAAGCTTAAAGGATTACTTATCCAACTCAGTTGCCAACATCAAAAAGGAGTTGATGGATGTGATTACAGAACAACTACAGACGTTGAAAGTGAATACCGCTAGCATATCCAATGTTGCAGGAGCAAGAAGAGATGTGATGCGGTCAAATACTTGGTGTGGTAAGTGTCATCAAGCAGGCCATTTAGCCACTGAATATACACGAAAACCGACCATTCCTGGAGCCTTCTGTTCCTATTGTTTGCGGAAGAACCATACAGAGGATATTTGCTCTCTGAAAGAGATGCATGATAGGAGAAGGAAGGAAGAAGACGCAAGATTCAACTTGTTGGAATCCAAAATGACAACACAAGATATTGGACCCAAGCCGAGAGAGTTTGGCCCTAATTTCGGACCCAGAAGATTTCCCTCCCAAAGTTACAGAGGAAGACAGTCTGGCGGTGGTCAGAGGACAGAAGTGGAGTGTTAAAGATGTGGAGAAAATTGACACATCTCACCAAATTGTCCAAATCCCAGAAGGTTAGTGGATTACAAGCCCTTATGCAGTCGATGCAAAGAATAAGGCCACACTGCAAAAGACTGTCCAAGCCCATCCCCAGTGAAAAATAGTGCTACTGATAGTCCGGCCAAGGCCCAAGAGCCTACCTCCAATTTAGTGGAATTGGAAGTTGCTGCCATCACTCGTGCAAAGCAGAAGGAACCACCTGTCCAGAAAGAAAATAACCCTCCAGCCAGAACAGTAAAGTTCAATCTTCCACTAGAAGAACAGAACAGAACAGAGCTTGACAGTGCCGTACAGAGCACTACAGTGCCACAGAGAGTTACAGAGACAGTTATAGAGACAGGACCAGAGGTCCAGGATACAGAAGAGGAGGAGGTGCCGCAAGTAGCAGAAGAAGTTCCCATGATTCCCCTGTTGGAAGAAAGAGGGAAAATGAAAATGGGTGTTGTCCCATTCCCTAAGCGGTTAGAGAAGCCAGTGGATCCTATTAAGGAATACGATCTGGTCAGAGATCTAGATACCTTTAAACCAAACCTCACATTTCGACAATTATTGATGTTGTCTCCCAGTTTCCGAAAAAGGTTCAAAAGTATACTGACAAAAAGACGTGGTTTAAGGATTGCTCCCTCAACAGTGCCAAAGTCCAATAAGGCTCCAGAGCCTGTAAAAGAAGTGGACGTAGCTAACGCCTTTCTAGATCCGGGTACTCCAGCGGACTGGCGTGTGGATAGAAGGCTGCTTCATTGCAAATGCACTGATTGATGGTGGTTCATCAGTGAACATTATGACGGATGTTACAATGAAGGATCTAGGCCTACAAGGTGTGCAACCCACCCAATGGCTCATCAGACTGGCGGATCAGAGTAGGATCAAGCCTTTGGGCATTCTCCCATATGTAAAGACTACAGTGGCTGGAAAAGATTATTGGCTAACCTATCTGGTGGTGAAGCCAAACTCTTATGGTACATCCTATCCTCTGTTACTAGGCAGACCATGGCTTTTTGAAGCCCGAGCAAGGATGGATTGGTTCAAAGGAACCTTGACCTTGGGTAGAGGACCCAACAAAGTGGTGCTGAAGCTATATGATTCTCAAAAAGGACATGGATCCACCTCCTTGGAATTATCTTCTAACTCCCCTAATGAGGCTACGGATGGAACATCAGCAGACGAAGATGCTGTCAAACAGATCCTTCCCAAGAAAACAGTGGCACATTCCTTAACAGTGGATACTGTAAGCCGACTTCCAAAAGATGCAAAGCCATTATCAATGGGTGAATACTTCCTGCCTGAACCAGGAATGACTTCTGAAATCACTTCTGACAGTGAGATAGAAGCATGGATGTATTGCTCTCCTTGTTACATGGCCATAGCAGAAGCCGAGACAGAGGCAGGAGAGGAAATAGAGAATCTGTTCTTCTGTTACAGAGCTCCAACAGAGACAGAGATAGAAGCAAAGACAGAAGCAGAAGGAGAATCAGAGACAGAGACAGAAGAGGATGAATATGATATGGACAAAGAAGGTTATGAAAGTGAGCCAGAAGAATCTATCTCATCTGCAGAGAATACATTTGAAGAAGAAGTTCCAGAAGCATCAGGAGTAGACGAGCTCATGCTATGGGACAGAATGGTGATGGTACCATTCGGTCTGGTAAATGGATCTTCTCATATGCAAAATCTTTATAAGAAATGGATTAAGAAGAACAAGCCATCTTTCAACAGTGGCTCATGCCGCTCTCACCCATCCTTGCCAAAGAAAGATGATGATGATGCACCGTGCCAACAAGCACTAGTCCCACAAACCCAACATGCATCAGAGGGTCCCTGTTATGTGATGTTCTTGGATGTGTCATCTTTAGAAGAGGAGTCTTCAAGCCAAGGGGTAATTAATTTTGAAACCAAACCCGAAACGGCTCTAATCCCATTTCAACATCTTAAGGAGCAACCTAAGTCTTCACCAAAAGAAGAAGTTGGTTCTAGTGGGACATCAGAAGAGGACACCACTCCCTTGAAGGAGTCGGATCTGTACCCAGAAGTAGTCCGCGGGACCTTCATCCGTGACGTAGAAGGTGAAAGGCAGTTAACTTTTGTGGATGCAGAAGGCACTGAACGCTACTTGAAGGTGGGTAGCAGTCTCCCAGAAGAGGAGTTGTCAACCTTGTACAACTTGTTGAAAGAAAATTTGGACGTGTTCGCATGGTCCTACAAAGACCTAAAGGGGATTGATCCCACAATATGTCAACATCATATTGACTTGGAGCCTGATGCCAAGCCCGTACGGCAACGACAGAGGCGAATGAACCCAAATTATTCCACATTGGTGAAAGCGGAGCTGCTGAAGCTTCTGGAAGCCGAGTTCATCTATCCAGTGGCAAATAGTGAATGGGTTTCACCCATTGTGGTTGCACCCAAGAAGAATGGCAAATTGCGAATATGTGTGGATTTCTGAAAGCTTAATTCCACTGCGATTCCTTCCATCAGCTACCTCCCTGGGTGCTGCCGCGTGGTACCTGCCATGACGAACGTGTGCCGAGAAGATGCCTTGGTACCTCCAGCGCCGACAACAACACTGGACGTGCCATCGACATTCAACCTTGCTTCTTAACGAAATGGGCCAAGTTTTTCTAACCCTCCCACTTTGGTTTCTTCGTGACGGACATGTTCTAAGTGTGGGGACGTTAGTGGATGGTCTGTGGCTTGGTCCTAGGTCCCTGTTGCTCAGTTAACCCTATCCGTTAAGGTCTTAAGTGTGGGGACGCGTCCCTGCGCGTCTACATTGCATATCCTCTGCATATGCCTTACCCTGCTCATGCATGTATGCCATGACATTGCTTTTACCCTCATGGGGTCCCTTCCCACCCACCCGGTTATGTTCCACCCACCCTTGGGGCTGTTCCCTTGCAGTTTTCCTTCATTCCCTACTTTTGAGATCATGCCATGTGAATGCACCCTACGTTCACCGACGTTCAAATCCAACCTTATAGCCCTGTTCCTCTCTTTGACCTGACCATTTTTCCTTTTTACCTACCCCTGTTCCAGTGCACGGTTTTCGAGTTATTAATTTTTGAAGCATTTTGCGCAAATTAGCCGGTTTTCCATGTGAACGTGCTTTTCTTGCTTCGGAACCATGCTCTGACATCATAGCCCTACCAAGCATTTTTTCCCTGACATTTTTCCTTTCTGCTCCGAGTCATTCCGATACACGGTTTGTCCACTATTAATTTTCCGGTTTTTTACACCTTTTTCGTGCGTATTTTTGATATTTTTCCATGTGAACCTGCCCTGTTTGCATCGGAATTCCAATTTGATTTGACCGCCGTGTTCCCTGTGTCTTCCCCCACCTTTTTCCTTTTTCCTCCCCCCTCTTTCGACTTTCGGATTTTTACTTATTAATTTTTCAGTGAGTTTTCGGGTGTATTTTTGGAGTTTTTTGCATGTGAACCCCTCCTACTTCCACCGGAACTGCGGTTTAACATGACAACCCTGTGCCACCCCTTCCTGCGGACATTTTTCCTTTTTACTACGTGTCATTCCGGTGAACGGTTCGTTCGATATTAATTTTCGATCCCATTTTTGGGTTTTTCCCACGTGAATGCGTCTTATCTCTGTCGGAACTATGTTTTGATGTGATAGGATTGTTGGGCACGTCTTTTTGCACACTTTTCCTCTTTTTTGCACCTCATTCCGATACACGGATCTTCCGATATTAATTTTTAATTGTGTTTTTTGGTTCCTTTTTTGTGTTTTTTGCACGTGACCACCCTTTACCCCTCCCGGAACCTCCATCACATATTTTCCTTGTTTTCCCCCTGTCGTCCTGCCCACTTTTTGTCTTTACGCTATTTCGTTTTGACGTCCGAATTGGGAGTTCTTAATTTTTCTTTATTTTTTCTGTGTATTTACGCACTCCGTCCTGCGCGTGAACGCGCCTTTTTCAATTTTACGCGTTTTACCGCGCCACGGTTGTGTCCGCGTGCCTCGTCGTGACGTTCCAGCGCCTTTTCAATCCCGTCACGGCAAATTTTTTTACCCCGCTCCGCGCACGCGCGCGGAACGGGGGTATGCCTCCTTCTTGACCCCCTACCCCGTCTATGCCATTGAACCCTACCCCTCTCCACCCCATGACCCCCTTTCCCCTGCCCATACCCGGGCACCCCCCCTTGGGCCCCTGCCCATTGACCCTTACCCTCCCCACCTTCCCTCTCCCCGACCCTCCCCAATCCTAACTGCCTCCCCTCTTTCTCTCCCTCTCCTGCTCCTGCGTCCCAACCTCCCTATCCTTCTTCTCCCGCCCTCCCTCTCCTTCTCTCTACCTCCTTCTTCCTTCCTGCCATCTCCACCCTCCTCCCTACCTCTTCTTCTCTTTCTCTCCTCCTTCCTCCCCTTTCCCTCCCCTCCTTCCTCTCCCTCCCTGTCCAGCCCCCTCGTCCGCCTGCATTGGGCGCCTCCAGCCGGCCCACCAGTCCCAGCGACTGCCTTGCGCGCGCGGGCGCCGCCGCCTCCTCGCCTTGCGGCCCGCATGCCACTCCCCCTCATCGTCACAGCCTTCGCCCCTGCCCGCAGTGCCGCCTCGTCCTCCCGTTGCCCCGGCCATCCAACGGCATCGTCAGCCGCGCCGCCTCCTCGTCACCCACATTGCCATCGCCAGCTGTCCCGCATTCGCCCTCGCCGTCGTCGTTGACCGCCTGCTCCACGCCCTCCTACTGCCACGTGCTCCACGTCAGCCTCCCGCCGTCCTCCCTGTTCAAACCTAACCCATTAAGCCTAACCCCCCCACTTTCCCCCCATTCCCCACCACTAACCCATTACCTCCCTTCTAAACCCCCAATTCCCCCCACTGCAAACCCATTAACCCACTTACCCTCCACTAGACCACCCTTTCCCCCATTCCCCACCACTAATCCATTACCCCCATCCAAGCCCCCTTTTCCCCTCACCAAACACACACCCTTACCCCTCCCTAAGCCCCCATCCCACACACCCGCAACCATCTCCTTCAACCCCCCTACTCCCCTGTAAGCCCACTGTCCTACCCTGCAGACCCGCAGCAAACAACCCTACCCAAACCCAGTTTTCCCTCGAGATGCCGCCACACGCATGAGTGTGTGATTGTTCGATTGTTCGTGCTTGCTCGTGTGATTGTGCGGGATCGTGTGAGGACGATCATTAGTTGGTTGCTGCCACGCAGCCTGTTGCTGGGTATTTTTCCCAGATTTTTAACTAACACACCCGCAAATTCTTTTTCCATTTACAAAAAACACAAAACAACCCCCCAAAAAACATTGAAAAATACAAACAATTCATTAAAAAACCACTTTAAATTCTGAAAACATTACAGAAAAATCTAACAAACTTTCCTTTTATTTTTGCAACCCATGGCCATATTTTTCTAAACCTGTCACTTTCAGAAAAAATATTTTTGCATATTTTTGAACTTCCAAAATCTTTCAAAATACCCAACAATATGATAAAAATTCATTACAAATGCTACAAAATTCCAAATTAATTTCTGAAAATTTCCTAACACTTTCATTCACATTTTTATTTATTTTTGGCTTTTTCATTCAACACACCAACTAACCGTCTAGAAAAAAATCCAGATATTTTTTGATTGAGGAGAGCGCATTCTTTGCATTTTCATACACCCACTACCAGGTATTTCCCTTTTATTTTTTTTTAATAAAAAATAAAGCATACACACAAGCTACCCCAAAACCCACGATTAATGTAAAACTAAAACAAAACAACCATGGCAAACAACAAAAAACACACAAACAATACCACCATGGCACGCGCATTTGCGCTACACACACACATACTTTTTAATTAAAATAAACCCGCCGTCACATGAGCACGCGCTGGCAAAAAAGGCTCCACATCACCTTAATTTGTAATCAATGAACTTGCATTTAGAGACCCAGTCTGGGTATCGCAGTCCGGGATTCGAATTAACGCACCGTTTTCACCTAATAATTGGTAATTAAATTTATAAAAAGGAACCGCCGTTTTCTTGCTAAGGTTTATCACTTAATAAAAATTCACCCATTCCTAATAATTTATTAAAATCAACCCTTCATTAAATTAATTTCCCCTCACTGCACTTAATTCCCTTTTTAACGAACCGATTCGTGGGATGGGTATGCACAGTCCTTGGAGTTATTTCCATAGTCAAACACTGGTTTATCAACGAGGTAGTCTTGATATGTGTCGGATGTGGTATTGTTTTGGTTTACTGTCTTTGTTACGGTTACAGGTATGGTATGCAGTTTTTTCTTTTATTGCCTGATACGGGGTTCAAGGTGTTTATCTGATGCATAGCGTGAAGCTTTCGGTCGCATTTGTCTCGAGGTACTGTCGAATTTTTTCTAGGCTATGGTTTGCTTGGGGTTCGTTAGTCAAGTCACGTTTCATTGTTTTAATTGTTCTCTTATCCTTGGATTTTTATCTGTTGCTTTGCAGGCATTCTCCTTGATTGTCTGTGTTTGTGGTGTGTGTGTAACCATCTGAATGGCACCTTCTCATGCTCCTCCCCCTATCTAGTACGTCCCATTAGTTAGTCGGGATTACTCTTCCCTACTTACTTTTGAGCCTCTCACAAAGACGGGCCTTGCTGCTTTTGTGGCTACTTCTTTTCCCCTGCTTCTAGAGGATCCGTCGTTATGTGATGAGTTTCTGGCCTCTTACAGCAAGAAGACAGGACTAGTCCAGGGAATTTCTATGACTTTGACACCTCGAGGCTTAGGGAAGGCTCTGCCTCTTCTCTCCAAAGGTGAACCTTTTGTTAACACTCATCAGCTTTTCTCTAATGAAGAGATTCTGAAGCTGTTGCAAAAGCAGACAAGGGAAATGCTGGATGTTAAGAAGGTGATCAACTCTTCAGGAGTTTGTTTTTCTATGATCACTGATCCCGTATGGAAGACGATCTGTCAGTTTCTCCAAGACAGGTTTATGCCTGCCAAAACGCCATCCCAGTACTTGTCCAAAGAGCTTTTCACAGCTTCCAGGATGGTGTTAAAAGGAGTTGCTATTGATTGAAGCACTTACCTCCTCACTAAGATGGATCAACATTTCGTCAAAGTCACCAGGGGTAATGTTACCAATGTCACATATGGATCATATTTGTCTGCCTTCTTGACCTATTCAGGTTTACAGAAGACTGTGCTTCCACCTCTTCCATCAGATCCAGTACCTCCTCCTCCACCTTCAGATGAGTCAGAACCTATTGACATAGAGGATGATGATTCTCCGCCTCCCCTGGTCATCCAGCGCAAATGCTTGAAGAGGGTAGCAGATAAAGCTCCTTCAGTACTTCCTTCAGTGCCTATTCCTGCTACCTCTGGCAGTGATCTCCCTGGGTATCTCACTTGTAATAACCTGTTCAAAGCACATCGAGAAGGATCATTGGAGATATTAGTTCCCTTCCTGAATAGTCTAGTTTCAGGAGATGCAATTCCTTTCCTCTGTAAAGATATTCAGAGCTCCATTGAATTGTCAGTGACAGCCTGTGTTCAACAGCTGTACGCGTCTTTTTATGAAGAACTCATGCAGTCTAAGGACCAGTTGCATAAGGCCACATCCGAGTTAGCTTCTGCTAAGGATACCCTAGCAGATTCATTTAAGCAAATGGAACAGCAAACCCAACTGGTTGCCACCCAAAGCGATGAGATCTCTTCTTTGAAGATCGAGTTACTAGAGTCTCACTCACAGGTTACTAGCCTTTCAGAGGAGAAGGAGAGGATGTCCAGAGAAGCACAGGAATTCCAAGCTATCTTAGATGACAAACTTTCAGCTTTACAGATTGCTAATGACACAGTGGTATCCCAAGCCTCTCAAATCCAGCAGTTGCAAGATCAACTGGCAAAATCCCACTCTGTTCCTCCAAGCCCTAATGTTCCCTTGATTCCTTCTCTTTCACAGCAGGATTTGGCTGCTCTTCAGAGACAGGCTACCTTGTGCCCTCTATTCCAAGATAAAGTGGAAAGATTGCAGTCCAGAATGGACTTGTTATGGTCTACCTTTGAGCAGTTTCAGGAATATGTTCTACCAGACCATTCTTTCTTTGTCCACTACCACTTACAGAAGTTGGTCTTCTACATGAAGCTTTCCACGATGGATTTACCTCTTCCAGAGGATGGCTGGAGTGGGGCTTGGTCTGCTGAGTTGTTGACAGAGGTAGTACGAATGGTGTTTGAAGATTCTGTCACGCCAGATACCATGTTGATGTCATACATGTATCTACGAGGAGACTTGTTAATTCCAGATGAGGTGGATATGGCATGGTATGTAGGGGATGTGGTCTTACAGGCTGTTTTGTATGTCAACCATTTGGAGTTGCGCATAGTTGACATGTTCCAGAGTTATTCCTCCAAAGTGGCTGATTGTCCTGATAATTCTTGGCATCCAATGATTGATTCTGTGGTCCTGAATCAAAGACAAAACACAGCTCCTATCTCTGCCCAGAGTACTAATCAACTGAGGATGGATCTCTTAGCCTATCTTTCAAAACATAATCCATTTGATGCTTCCTTCTTTGATGCCTATCATCGACGATCTCTCTTAGGACCTTCTGTTCCTACCCTCCTCTACTACCAACAAATGGCTCACCGCTATGCTATATATCTTTCCCTTTGTCAATCTAATTCCACAATTATTTTACCCCTTCTTTTCCAACCTTCATCTTTCCCTCAAATTCCCATTTTTACATACTGTTCCTTTATTGAGGATAGGGTATTTTCCCCTTCTCCACCCTGTCTTTCTCCATCCATTAATGTACCCTCTACATTTCCTATTTATCAGTTAACACCCTTCCTTAGTGATTCCCTCCAAATTTCTACCACTCCTTCTTTAAACTTTTCTTCCTTTTATGATTTTTCCTATCCCTCACTTCATCCACTTTTCCTTATTCCACTACCCTCTCCTAACACTTCTATATCTCAACCACCTCAGTTGGTTAGTGACTGTGACGAGTTTGATACTCAGATTTCCAGAAGAAGGGGATGGAGTTCGGATGATTCTCTTACAGGACCTCAGATCAATTGGCCTGTAATTCCAGGAGAATGGACAACTTCCAGTCAAGCTTATCAGAACTATGTTCATTTTGCTCAGCAGTATTCACAGTCTGCAGATCCCTCAGTGAGATTAACTGCTCACTTTGCTTGGTACCTGGCGTATATGCATAGGCACTCTCATAATGATTCCAAGCCTATTCCAAAGTTGTGCATGAATGTCAATGTGAGTATTGATTCCCAGCAGCTGGATATATTGTATTTTCATGCCCTTTGTTTGCCTAGCAGATACTTGGTCCTGTTGGAAAGGATGTGCTGTCTCCAGTTTTTTCAAAATCCTCCCAAAAACTTTGTAGATGAATCCTTGTCTATGGATCATTTCCGACAACATCAATCTTTCAAGAGGGATCATATTCATTGATACCTTTCCAATGTATGGTGGATGCTTTTTAATGAAAAACTCTCTTTTTGGAGGAGTCGTTCAGATGGTTGTGTTGTGTATTAGTGTTTGTGTTGTGAGTTCATTTATGTAAAACGAACGTGGTGGTTTCCTATTGGATTGGATTTCGTGTACGAGCTACATTTTGGAGAACTGTGGTGATGAAGTTGATGCAGATGAAGAAGAAGCAAACTCTTATATCCTTTACAAATTTGTTGTGATTTTCTTGTTTGATAAGAAGTGTTAATGTATAAAGGGTTTTCCTTTCTTTGTATTTTTAGATCAGAAACAGGTTATAAGTTGGGGTCGTGGTGGATGGATTCTTTTTGAAGAGATATTGACGATCAAAGTTGCGCTTTTAACAGCACTTGTATTCCCTTTTTCCTGGGTCGCGAGGACGCTTCCTTATTAAGTGTGGGGATATGTTGAGTGTTGAAATGACTTGTTTTTTGGCTGATTTTTGTTGTTTTTGAGAGCTGAATGGTTGATTTTATGAGATGATTGATTGATTTGGAAGTGGTTTGAGAGTGTTTTGGATGATATTGATTGTGTTTTGGAAGTTCATGATGTTTATTAGTGGTTCTGTGATATTTTGATAGGTTCTGATTAGTTCTGTATACCTTCTGTTTTGCTCTGTTTTGGTCTGTTTTGTTCTGATTATCTTCTGTAAGGAGGGATGGAGTATTGATTGATGAAGAATGAGATATTGTGAAAGCTTATTGAATGGTTTGTGAAAGTTTAGAATGGTTTGAGAATGAGTTATGTGGTTTTGATGACCTTTTGTAGGTCTTCTGTAGAGCTTCTGTTTCTGTTCTGTTCTGTTCTGTACTGTAGCTGTTCTGGTACTGTTCTGTGACTGTTCTCTATGCTTCTCTATGTGTTCTGATGGATGAGAGTGTAGCTTGGGAAAGTTTTCTAGCCTTGGAAAGAGGTGAATACAAGTGCAAAAGAGTTGAAAGAAGTGGAAGAAGTAGTTGCTAAAGACTCAAGTGAAGACTGAAGTGAAGTGACAGTAGTGAGCTATGAAAAGACACTGTAGTGGCTCTGGTGACTCTTCATATCAGACATACCTCTTGGGAGGGGTATCCACGACCTAAGAGGGATTATTGAGAGTGATTTTGAGAGATTTTAGTGAGGATATGATGTATTATTGATGGAGAGAGAGAGAGTCAGAGATAGCCAATTCTACTCAAACAGAGTGATTGTATATGAGAGATTGAGAGAGAAGACTATGAAGATATTGAAGATGAATACTATGTGATGTATTTCCATTCAAAGATGGTGTATTCTTTTTCTTTCTTTGTTCTATTGATGGATTTTATGAAGATATTGAAGAATATGATTGATTCTATCAAATCCGTGGGAGATCTACATGATGTTGTATGAAGATTTGTTGTGCCTGGTGTTCTTTTCTTCATTGTGATAATATGAAACATAATAAACAAGCTTGTTGATGTTACAAGATAGATTTTCTTGCAAGAGAATTCCCCTTTCCTTGGTGTTCCTCTTGGGGCTCCAATTAAGTTTGGTTTAAAAGTGTCTAAGTCTTTGACCAAATCATACTCTTTGATAGGATCCACATGCTTTTCCAATCAGCTAGGAAATGGAGCCACACCCACTTTTATCTTCCCTTTTTCTTCTAGGAGCAGCAACATCTATGCTTCTTCTTCACGAGGAGATGCTTCTGCATCCTCTATTTCTTGAACTTTTGGTCCTATCTTTGCAACTATCTCTCTAGCTCTCTATGGCTCTGTAGTGCTCTATACTTCATTGGTTTGGACTATATTGTTTTGCTTCTCTTGAGGAAGGTTGAACTTCATAGTCTTGGTAGAGGAAACCTTCACTTTTGGAACTATAGGTTCTCCTTTCTTTGCATGCATTATTGCGGCTACTTCTAATTCCAACAAATTGGAAGCAGGTTCTTGGGTCTTTTTTTGGGTATATCAGAAGTACATTTCACAGGGGTTGGACTTGGACAATCTTTTACAGTGTGGCATTCTCTTTTGCATCGACTGCATAAGGGCTTGTAATCCACAGACTTTCTAGGGTTTGGATAATTATATGAGATATGACCCTTTTCTGCACATCTGTAACAATCCACCTCTGATCTCTGACAACTGCCAGAGTGTCGTCCTCTGTAACTCTAGGAAGGAAACTTCCTTGGACCAAAATTAGGACCAAACTCCCTAGGCTTTGGTTTAATGTTGTGTTGTCATTTTGGATTCTAATAAGTTGAGTCTTGCATCTTCATCTTTCTTTCTTCATTCGTGCATCTCTTTCAGAGAGCAGATATCCTCTATATGGTTCTTCCTCAAACAATATGAACAAAAGGCTCCAGGAATGATTGGTTTTTGGGTACATTGAGCGGCTAAATGTCCCCTTGATGGCACTTTCGGCACCATGTATTAGAACGCATCACATCTCTCCCACCTGCGGTAGGAGTGGATATATTGGCGGTATACACCTTTAGCATCTGTAGTTGTTTCATAATCACATCCATAAGCTCTTTCTTCATACTTTCCAATAAATTGGATAGGTAGTCCTTTAGATTTTCACCTCCTGGGAGTACTTGTAGTAGGGTTTTGGGAAGCTTCTGTGATTGCTACTCTCAATTTTTACAAAGAAAATCTCATTGTTTAGATGTTTGATGGCTTTAATGATGTGTACATTGAAAGAAAATTTGTATGAATCATGTTTGAAGTATGTTTGAGGGCTGTACCTAATTAAATTTAGAATCGATAGTCGTACATGGTCGTAATTAATAATTTAAAAGTGGAAATGTGTCATAAATGAGGAAAAATGAGGATTGCTTGCGTTTTGAGTTAGGAAATGGAACTCATATGGGATAAAAAGCTAGTGAAAATTAGTGTTTAGTCAATATGATCAATCAAGAGACATAAATTAAAAAATACCACATTTTTAGAAACAAATAAATGGAAAAAAATAGGAAAAGTAAGGAATTTTTAGCTTTTGTGCATAAAAATTTAGAAAAAATACATTTCATATTCATGAACATATAACAAGGCTAGACCATGAGGATTAAGCCTCATTCAAGCTTTGTTTCTATATTAGAGTATGTACTTTTTATAGATTTTTACATAGAAACTACATAAAAATGGAAGTTATGCCTACCCGACGAATGTAAAACCTAAACGGTAGGAGGGAAAAGGGATTATGAAGGCGAGTGGTTGTTGAAAATGTTTTGAATTGTGATTTATTTCATTATACATAGCATATAGGCCGATCACCATTTAAATTTAAGAGAGACTAGTAGCACGAGGAAACTCAGTGCTAGTCTCTAGCAACGCTGCAATTATGAGTAGCTTGAAAATCATTAAAGGATTGGTTTTACACCTCACATTGCTAGTTTTTGTACCATAAAATGTTTGAGAGCTAGGTGTATCATCCACAATTGCATTATGCATATCACATGATAACTCTTGATGCATATCAATTGATTGCAAAACACATGACCTACACTGAGTTGTGAGGAGACCCAAGCTCTAGGATAGACACTTGAATCTTTGGGAACCTGTTAATTGAGGACATTTATATCCTAGAACATTTGAAATATATAAGAGCAGAGTGTGTTCGTATGTGATTTATGTTAGAGCAGCACATCTTGGGGGGCCAATCCCTGCAGTGTAGGAGAGCTGCAATGGGGCCAGGTCATTTAGCCGAAGAGGTGCCTCCTTTATGTTTGTATTACATTTTTATACTACAAAACGATGTATTAGATCTCCATTTGAAGAGTAATGAAGGACAATCGTTGAACTAAGTTCCACTACAAATGCAATATCTACAGTACTTAGGGCAGTGTGTTCCTTGGATACTCCTGGCTGCCCGCAAGGCCATGGGGGGTTGTCTTTTGAGTATTAGAGAGGCTCTAGCTAGTGCCTATAGCTAGTGTCACCCCTATTTTAGGTCCCGACAGGTGTTGCATTTTATGGGAGCCGCTTATTATAAGTGGCAATTTTCAAACCTTGGTTGATTGGGACCTATTCTTTAGTGTATGCCAAAAATTAGTGAGCTAGACTCACAAGACCGTCAAGTAGAGCTCCAAATGCAAGAAAGGGTTGAATGAGCTAGACAGTGGGCTGAGATAAATAGAAGATACTCTCCGCAAAGGAGTGACCCGATATCTTTGCAAGGGCAGGGTCTTAGTAACCCTAGCTCGGCACACAATTCGTTAGGGGGAGGAAGGTCTAGCCCTTTCCCCCCTCCAATTAGCCCCTCCACTTCTAGTGGAGCTATAGTCCTAGTTGTTCGAACCCTGTAGTGAATCCAGTTGTTACCATGGTGACACAACCTATTGCTATACCTGTTGGAATGGCACATTTACCAACTTTGGGATTGTCTCTACCCATCTTTAATGGGTTAATAGAAGAAGACGCAGAACTGCACATTAATGAATTCTAGAAGTTGATGTTCGATTTTCGGATTCAAGATGAAGGACACTTGATGATGTTCTTCACTATAGGTTAGAAGGTCTAGAATTATAGTTGATCTATAATAGGGGGAGAAAGGTCTAGAATTCAAGTTTAGGATTTGGAAATGCTTTAGCACTGACAAATGGAGGGCAAGGGATGCCCATGAATGGGAGAGGAAACATAATCCCAAATGTGTCCATGTTGCTAGCTCCTCCTAGTGTGACCATGCCAATGACCAGTCAAATAGCTCCACAGATTGTTGAAAGCCCAATGATAAATCCCACCATTGTTCCAAGGTATCAACAGCCAATCCCTAGTCAAGTGGTTAGGCCAATGGAATGATAGGGAGACCATCGCGGCTATGAGTCAAGTGTCTCGAATGTCCTTGGCTAAGTTAAGGATATGATGAAGCACTATACTGATATGATTAGCGAACAATATAGACAAATAGCCGTTGATGTTAATTTTCTTAAGAAGCAATAGAATTTGATAGGGATTCAATGCCCTGAAGAGGGTGACCCATCAAGATTCAGTTGTAAGTGGTGTGGTGGTCAAAATTTTCCTAGGAATTATCCAAATGTCAAATGTGACATATGTGGGAAGTCATGTCATTTAGCCAATACCTATTGGAGTAAGATTAGGTCTCTTCAACAAGGAAGTAAACAACCATGTCCAGTTAATCATCGAGCACAAGGGAATAATCTCCAGCAAGATGAAGGATCAAAGCAAATATTACAACAAGGGAAAGCTATGGTAGAGGAGCTACCCAGTGGTAATGGAGTTAGCCTTATAGAATCTCTTTGTGTTAATGGCATGAAAGTTGCTAATCTACAAGTTGTTACAAGAGGTCAAAATGGAAAATAAGTCGACAAAGCTAAGGCAAAACCTTTCGAGGGAAACCCTAAGCAAGATGATAAGGGGATGTGAGTCCTTAATCCTAGCATGGAAGGCGGACCTCTCAAAGCCATGGATGGTTAAGCTAACCCCAAGTAGGATAGGGAGTCACCAAAGAAGAAGGAAAAATCCAAGAAATAAGCACGAAACCTAGTTTAAAAACGAAAAGAAAGAATGGTCGACAAGAAAAGTGAGCTCTTGCTAATTATCATGAATTCGATTTAGCAAGTTTCCTTTGCGAAGTTAAGCCATATGTAAATCTTCTACAGTTGATTAAGTTGTCTCGTTGAGTACACAAGGAATTTAAAAAGATCCTACCCTAGTACTTCATGCCTTGATTGCCGGTCAATGAGAAAGAAATTAACCCCCACAAACACCTAGAACATTATTTGCTCAAGGGAAAAAACTAGGAAAAGGGACAAAACCACCTAGAATGGCCAGAGGAAGCTCCTCCGCAGCAAAGGCTCCCTCTAGTGACTTCGTCAACCTATGTGATGCAACCACTAAAACATAAAACCATTAAACATGCCTGCACCAAACAGACATATGGCCCTCTTGGCCTAAAGCAATATAACATTTCACACCCAACAAAATTTTTCCTCGTGGACTAAGGAAATAAATATTTAAACTCGATAAAGCGGACCCTCTTGGCCTAATGAAATAAACCATTTTACCACCATTCAACACAGCATACCATTAAATCAATCCCTTGGTCCTAACATTACTCTACTAAACCACAAAATGCCCAAGGATAAGGCCTCATAGGCACTAAACTAACTGCATTAGCGTATTAGCTAACCCCCTTCCATAAATAGCAAGGGGTGTCTAATGAATATGCCAATACACAATCCGATGTGTCCATGATAGAGTAGGAAGGTGCTCACTTGTTACCTAGCTCATGACCCAAACTAACCATCAACAGCTGAAATATGATGTGTTAGCAAGAAGACCCCAACGTAGTCCAAGGCCGATGTTAGGAGGTAATCGCAAGAGCTCCCGTGGATCACAATTGAAAAAGACATCTTCCATGAAAGCATAATTAGCCAGGGAATCCGCAAAGTGATTCCATTGTTGAGGAACTAATTGGCAAGTCACCTCTCAAAGATATGCAACATATCAAAGGCTACATGACGGTACATCTGTAAGATGGGATCCCACACACTATAGGTCCCATTTAACTGATTGATTACTAATTGTGAATCCCCTTTAACCAATAATCGTTGCATACCACCACATCCGGCTATGTTCAGCCCCATGATCAAGGCCTTGTATTCTACCATGTTATTAGTAAAATAGGGTCGTAAATAGACTCCCATCTTCATAAGAACCCTATGTCGAGAATCTTTAATGACCACACCAATGCTTGCATGTTTAGTGGGCCCTCTAGAAGCTCCATCAAAATACAAAGTATAAACCCAGGCTTCATTGATAGGCCACCCCATACTAATCAGCTCACTTATACTAATGATAATCAAAACTAAGCCGAGTGAGAGGGTCTATAACAATCACAATTCCTCCTTCCTCATTGAACTCAATAGGAATGCTAGTCAGAACTCATTGACAATGATGGCAATAGACCTTAATTTTCCACTATAAACGATCTGTCTTGCCACTCAGTAACTTGATACCCTTTGCTCCACCAAATCACATAGTCTTGGTAGTAACATTGCTCAAGGTATGGATGCTCCAAATAAGGAATCATCTCATCTGCTCGTCTTGGTAGGTACCTACTACACGTTAAAGTTGAATCTTGAAGGACATGCACAAGCACCAAGCCGAATGTCAGTCCTTACACATAATAATGCTTCAACCTATTAAAGTTAACTTTAATCTTAAACTCTACCCCTACAAATCCTCTAGAAGGGCCGAAGAGCCATTGTTTCCTAGATGTACAATCTTGTATGGTCCATCCCATTTCGGTTCTAATTTTCATGGAAAGAGCTCCCTTCAAGAATCATAATATAGTACTAATTGACCTTTTGCGAAATTGTACTTCTTAGCTTGAAGATCATGCAAGGCTTTCATTATCCTCTTCCCTACTTCTTGATGTAGCAAAGCTTGCAATCGAAGCTCAGTAAGACGTGCTAGGGAAATATACCATCCCTATAACTCTGCTTCCTCTACCAATGAATGATTGAGGGAAAACCCCACAGTGGAAATCTCTATTTCTAATGGCAAAACACACTCCTCCTCATACACTAGCTTGAACAGGGTATGGCATGTGGCTATCTTAAAGGTCCTATTGTAAGCCCACACTACCACATATAATTTTATATCCCAATTGCGCTTGCTTTCTGATAGGATTTTAGATAAGATTCCTAACTGTTGTTTATTCATACTCTCAACTTGACCGTTCACTTGAGGATTATATAGGGTAGTCTTGTTGTGCTTAATCTTCAAAGCTTTAGTTTGGGCCACTATAACCTTGTTCAAGAAGTGTCAAATACAATCTCCTTCGATGGGCCCAAATGGCAAAAATTTTTCTCCATAATGAAACTGTCATCTCCTAAGCATTGTCCTTCACTGTGGCTCGAGCTTTAGACCACTTTGTAAAGTAGTCTATTACTACAATAAAATACTGCTTTCACATAGTTGATGAAGGGTATATTAGTCCCCAAAAATCAATACCCCAAGTTTCAAAGGCTAACATAACTGGAATGGGATCTAGAGGTCACGTATGATTTCCTCTTGCATTGTGTCTTTGACAGACATCATAGCACTTCACATAATTGAAAGCATCTTAAAAAATCGACGACCACCAATATCCCACATAGATAGCCTTTGGGTAGTAATTCAGCTAGCAAAATGTCCCCCACATGCTAAGTCATGGAAATCCTCAAGAATAAATGGTACCTCATCGGGTACTACACAACGACAATAGATATCATCTATTCCTCTCTGATATAAGACACCCGCTATGATCGAAAAGCGTAATGCTTGTTTCTTGATTTTTCTCTTTTCAAACTTTGATAATGCAGCCCCAAACCTTCCTGTAGATAAATAATGCATTATCGCCACATACCAAAAAAGGATGGAAGCTATATCAATTCTAAACAAACCCTCAATATCACTTGCCTTAGCTAGGATTTCTTTTGGCTCCCCGAAATCCAAAGGCATTCTACAATACCCTGCAACTTCGGTGGCTTTCTCCTAATCTCATGATCAAACTCATTCAAAGTGATTAATCATTTTGCTAAATGATCAGATAGTTGTAACTTATTGAGCAAAAATCTAAGTTCTTCCACCTTCATAAAGAATACTACCTTCTCATAGAGAATATAATGCCAAAAATTTCTTTGTCGCAAAAAGACCATTCCCAAGCACAATTTCTCCATGTATGTGTAGTTAACTTTAGATATCCCCAATTTCCTACTAGCGAAGGAAATTGGATGATACCATTTCATCTCCCCAATTTGAGCTAAATAATAGCTAATACTATGCATTGTGGTTGTGCTAAAAATATGTAAAAAACTTCACTTCTTTTGGGTGCTTTTAAGACTGGATATTTTGCTAATTCATGCTTCACATCCTCAAAGGATACTTAATAGGTTTCATTCCACTCAAAGAGACAATTAAAAGATAGAAGGTTCATCAGTGGCAACACTCTTTCTGCCAGTGCATTGATAAATCTTCCTTAATATCCCATTGATTAGAAAGTTATGCACCTCTTTTGGAGTATGCAACAGGCTCATAGAGATTGTGACCTTTATCCTTTCAAGGTCAATCAGAATACCAGTCAAACTAACCACATGGCCGAGTAAAAACCCATAGGGAACTCCAATTATGCACTTTCTAGGGTTAAGAGCAATGCAAAACTATCTACAATGCTCAAAACACTTCCTAAGAATAACGAATTGTCACTCCCTTGTGGTGGCTACCCCAGGTCATCAATAAAGACTTTTAACTCCTTTAGGAAAGCATCACCAATTATCGGCTATTCGTTGCCAAGATCCAAGTGCATTGTATAGACCAAAGGCCATCACATGATATGCAAAGGTACCAAAGACCGTAATAAATATTGTTTTCAATTTATCTTCCTTTGCAATTTCCATCTAGTTATATCCAACAAATTAGTTCATAAACAAATAGATTTCCCTACCCGCTCTAACAGATCCAAAATTGATCAATGAAAGGCAACTGGTAGTAGTCCTTAACTGTCTCTTTATTACTCTCTCTAAAGTCTTCACAAAGCTAGATTTGATTATTTTTCTTCTTCCTAATAACAATAGGTGAACACCATTTAGTGTGCTAAAAAAGGAAGATTAAACCCACCTTTTACAATTTCTGTAACTCCTCAAACAATTTGTCTCACAGTTCAAAAGGTATATGCCTTACTTTCTAATGCACATGTCGACTACCTTCCTTCAGAGGAATGGTATGAACAACCAGGTTGGGAGGAATGCCTCTTAACTCATCATTACTCCAAGAAAAAATAGCGTGGAATTCTTGAATGAAGGACACATAGTATTTCTTTCTTACGAATTGAGCATGGACCCTAATTTAATTGGTCATGAATCATTCATCGTACCAAGGTTGAGCTTGATTACATCCATGTCCCTTATCCTCTCTTGAGCCTCTATTGGCTCATTCAAAGTCACTTGGTAGATATCCTTTGTAGTGGAGCCCTCATTGGATTCATCACTTGATGACATCTCATTGGAAAATGGGGCATCTAGTGTATCAAACTCCGACGAAGATAAAGGAACTCTCTCACTTTGAGGAATTCAAGATAGGCATCTACTAGTACACGTCTAGCACCTCGACCAAAGATTAATCAACTTGTGGGTATATCAACCTGATAGTTTGCTTATAGGATCCATGGCATGCCTAGCAACACTTGATAGCTAGAACGCCCTACAAACCTAATGACCCTAAAGTCCAGAATGCATTCTACATTGGCGATGATCACATGGACTTTAACAATGCAACCTTTGGGCTGACTTAAACTGTCATCACCCATTTAGAGGATTGTGAAGGCACCTTTTTTTATTTCGAATCCTAGTCTTTCCATCAATTTTGAACTCATAATGTTAACAGAAGATCCGGTGTCCACAATAGCATGGTCCACTAATATTCCATCAACATATGTGGCTACGTGGTTAGGTATATCTAGGGGAGATTTGAGTAGTTTTCAACCTCGTGTTAGGACATTGTCAGGCGATAAAGACCTGTGATACAGGGTAGTCCTTGTGACCCTATATTGCATGCTTGCTAGGTAGTTATCCTAGGAGTCCTTGCTAGGGTGAGGCAATTAGAGAAGCGTGCCAAAGTATTAAAGAGAAGAGCAAGTTTTGAATGTGTTTAAAGAAATAAAAATTACAGAGGTGTGTAAAAAGGGGTTCTAACGACTCACTAAGAAAATAAAAGGAAAAAGGCAGAAAATTCCTACAAGGAGTTGATTATCACCTTGCAGAGGCTTGGTAGTTTCATGGGAATGAGTCAGACAAGGGGTTGATGCCTTGTCTTCCTAGGGGTAGTAGCTAGCCAAAAAGAAAAGAAAGGGAAGGTTGGAGCAAAAATAAAAGTGAGAAAAAGAAAAGGATTAAGTGTCGCCTCATGAGAGCTTGGTAGGTTCTTGGGTACCGAGTCACGACCGGACTCCTTTTTGTGCATTTTGCAAAGGTGGATAGGCAGTAGGAAGGAAGCTAAGAAGATAGGAGGACAATAAGAGAAAGAGCATAGGCCATAGCTGGCCATGTAAAAATGGGATAAGGGGATGACTGCCCAAGAGGGATTATAGGGTGTGTGTGGCAAAGTGGACTCATCTTATTCTCTCCTTCTTGCTTGCTTGTATGTGCTTGAGAGAGGGAGTGTGAGAGTGTGAGGGAGTGAGTGTGTGAGGGTAAGGGATCAAGGAGAAGAAGCTCTCCAACATCTCCTATCTTCTTCCCTTCTCTTCACTTCTCTTGTCTCGCGCATGGCTACGGAGGATGGAGCTTGAATGTGGAGTCTTGAGGTTTCTTACTCTCGCATCACAAATTGTGGAGCTACCAAGCTGCTTGAGGGAGGAGGCAACTCATTCGGGCATCAAGGTAAGCTCACTACATCAAAATAGGATCAAAGTTGCATTGGCTAGGTAAGAGATAGCCATAGGTGTTTATTTGAAATGCTTGAACAATAAGTGGTTCATGGATCTTAGCAGTTGAACATGAGCTCGCCTCTATAGTTTTGTTTCATTGTCAGGATCAACGGATTCAAGCTTGAGCACTTGCGCACCTCAAATTGAGCAACGAAGGGTTTCATCCCCGAACGACGGCTTGAGATAGGTAGGAGGTTTTGGGTTTTAATCTCTACAACAAGTAAGTACTTTGTTTTTTCAATAATTAGGCATGCAGGAGGAATCATTTGAGTACTCTATTTTTTATTTTTGTTGCATTTAGAGTAGGTTAGGACCGAGAAATCGAAGGAAAAACGTTTAGGTTTCTGTTGTTGTTGAACATGCCCAAATAGGGCACAAACAAGGAGAAAAATTGGAAAAAATAGTGCATGGAGGTTTTAAAATCACTCGGGGAGTGATCGGGTAGATTAAGACAACGATTTAAGACCGTGGGAGAGGCAAAGAGTGCTTGAAGGTGTTAGAATTACTCCCGGAATGATCGGATAGATTAAGGTTGATTCCAACAAGGATTTAAGACCCTAGGAGGCAAAGAGAGACCTCATTTTCAAGTTCTATAGTAGAGAGAGAGAGAGAGAGAGAGAGAGAGAGAGAGAGAGAGAGAGAGAGAGAGAGCTTGAGATCTTGTGCAAGACTTGGTTCTTCCAGTAAATGGATCGAAGGCCATAAGAGTTTATCGCTTGGATCACATGTGTAGAAACCTTTTGTGCATCTAACCTTTGATTCTGATGAATCTTGCTAGCGTGTGTGGCCAAAAACCGTAGGTGCGCAAAGCAATTTTTGTTCACGCGTTGGTTACGTGCTGGTAGAATCGGACACGATCCATAGGCGTCTGATTCCTAGAATTGGGCACTCCGATGCTCTACACCCATCCAATTCAAAGAATCATACGGCTTATAATCAGACCAACTTAACCAATCCGATCGATGGACCAAGTAAAACAAACTTTGACACTTGGACACACTAGACTTGGGCACCCCAATAATTGAACCACTACCATACGTCTGATGTTGAGGATTGGACACTTGGACCATCTGATTTTGAAAAATCAAACTCTCGGACCACCCTATCGGATTTTGGAAATCGAACACACTCAAATCAGACCAACTTAACCCGTCCGATCAGACAGACCCTGTCAAATTGCTAGAATTGGACATCCCATAATATAAGAATTCCAGAATCGAACAAAGAAAATCAGACAGCTAAAATCGAACACTTGTCAAATCAAATGTCTAATTTTTAAAATCAGACATTGTAGAATCGGACTAGATTTTGACACATCAAAATTGGTAAATTGAGTGCATCCGGGATGATAGAGAGTACAACCCACAATAGGAGAATTCACCATAGGCCTTACATGCAAATCTAACTCTAGAAATCGTGGCTGAATGGCCAAGGACAGTGCTAACACTCATATCACCATATTCAATGCACTTAGAGCCATAAGCTAACTAGCAGACCCCATTTGACCTTGAGCAAGCTGAATGATGTAGCACAAACCCTAGAGATCAAAGGAAGTAACCAATAACTGAGCCTAAAGTCCCATTAGGCCGAGTATATAGACAAGAGTAGGAGAGCTGCAATTGTCACTTTGTATTCACACCCACATTGTTTTCCAACCCTTGAAGCACACTTAAGAAAAGCCGAAAGCTTGATTTAGCACCATGCACGAAAAAGAGCATGCACACACACTAAGTGAATGTTAATTGAGGAGTATTTGTAAATAACAAGGAATACACTCAGACTTAACAATTAAAACAAACCTACAGTAGGAGAAGGCCCTTAAACTTAGTCGAGCGATCGAGAACCCTAAGGGTAGGACCAAGCGAAAACACACAACACAAGAGTCAAAGACATCAAGGACTGACACCATTGGAGGAGTGGATCTACCCGACTTGATGAATCTCATCGACAACCTAATGGAGCATGATACCAAGAACATTGTAGATTTAGGAAAGCACTAACCACAGATGTGACAAAGAGCTTGACCTAGCCGATTTCTTGGGCAGCAATTGAGTAGCTAGTCACCAATTATGACTTATAGACCTAGAAAGATCACCACAGTAGGATGTCCAAGGATATCATAGCGGACCTCGAAGAGGAGATGAAACTAACGCGGGAAGCTTTACAGAGCATAGTGACCTACAATCAGGAATAGCAAGGCCAAAATCTTGCAAAAAAATATAGAAATGTGCGAGATTTAGCGTGCTATCCCTAGCAAAAGGAGAAATAGGAGAGGACCTGATGCAGAAATGAAAAGAGTGCTGGAAGACGATCTCACATTGAGTGAGCTTTTTACGAAGTGACTACTAGACAACTCGTCAGCAAAGCAAAGCACCATTGCAATGGAAACCTCATTGCTTGCAAGATTAGGGGTTAACCAAGGCTCTAAAAGCCACTCCTGAGGAGTCCACATATAAGAAATCATCTATATAATGTGCATTCAAAGGATATTAAGAAATACCCTTTCTTTACATGTTATACGGCCTTAAAATGATCCCTTTTACTTTACTAAACTTACAAAATTTTTTCAAATTGTAATTTGAAAAACCCCTTTGATAAATGTAATGATTCATGTAAATTTTACTAAATATACCCACTGACACAAATGAAAGATCGCTATTGCCCTTATGTTGGATTTAAATTCTTTGCTATGAGGTTGGGAACCATCTAGCAAGTCTTGCAAAAGTTGTGGTGGTTCTTGTAGGGGTGGCAATGACACTTTTCTATTCCTACAACAATGCTTACCAACTAGGTGTTGATCCTATCTTTTGGTCTCAACATCCAACATCATAGCTCCACAATAAAAGCACGTGTCTATAAGGCTCCCTGGGATGATAGCAACACATAGGTAGCTCATGCAAAATAGAGAAATACCCCCCTCTATCGGTAAAAAATAGATTGCATTTTCCGAGGAGGGAGTATGGTTGATCACCATCGGGATCAAGTTTGATGTGATAAGGGACCAAAGTGGGTTGGCCCAACTACATATAGATGTTATATGGAAGAGTGCTATAGTGAGAACCCTCATCAACGAGGGGATCAGTTAGTGAATTTTTGTGCAGTAGTTAGTTGGATTCCAAAAAAAATCAGAGGAATGATAGGATCATCCTCAGGATCCACTAAAGAAATAGAAATATCCCAAACATTAAATAATGGATAGGAGTTCTACACCGAGCTTGATGGAAGTAGCTTATGAGCATCAACATTCTTCTTTAGTTGCTCATACCATGTTTATTCAACTAACATGACCATGTGGATAAGAACATCAAGACTCGAGAAGATCAAAGAAGGGCTAGACTTTTAGAGTATGAAGTTTTCTGTTTTTGGTTTTTTCATAGTTCAAATTTGATGTGCACTTTTTAGAGAATATAGCTACATGTTTTTAATTTCATAGTTCCAGCATGATGTGGTAGATTCTTAAACATTGACATGGTTCAGTAAGCTCACGGAAGGTATCTCCCACACACAACTTGCTTCAACTTATCCAAGGTGATGGATGACTCCTTGGTCTTTACATCATTTCTTCCATCATAGGCAAGCCTCTCCAATTAGCCTTAATTTGGTGATCATAGCCTAGTTGGAAGGGGTATTTTCCATGGTAGTGAAGTAGTCTTCTGTTGACCCTCGACCCATATTTTTGCATTGGATTCCATGTCTTTTCCCTTACCATCAAACTCATGTCCTTTGATTTGCTTAAGGAGGAACTTATTCTCTTGTTATTTGACAAGGCTAAGAATAGGCATAGAATCCTAGGATTGACAAAAATTTACATGATCAAATTTATGAACAAAATGCTAAAAATTTGTCTCTTACTTATCATTCATGGTACAAGATTCCCACAATTTGAGCTTAAGTACATAAACTTAGTAAACTGAGTGCAAATTTTTGAAAATATGAATAGAAACTCTTTTCACTCTTTGCAGTTGCAATAGTACTAGACAAGTTTTATTACATCAAGTGGGGGAAATCTTTTCTATATGGCCTATAGGAAAGTAGACCCTTTCTATGTTTAGGCTTTTGTAGCCTAAGGTAATACACTTCTCTTGCAAGAATCTAAGGATGATAATCAAATACATTAATATTGTAATAGGATGGGAGTTCACCATAGACATCCATGATTTTGTATTGGAAGAGAAGGTCAAGAAGACCTTCTATACCATAGCCATGGTGACAAGAGTAGTACTACATGCTATCTCTATTGGATGGGCTCATCCTGGTCACTTTATCATTGATGTAGTGGTCTAGGAAAATCAAGAACTTTCTTTAAGTTCATTTTGATATTATGTAAAAGTAATATGCTTGAATGTTAAGCAAGCTCAAGATCACTATAAGATATATATAGATGAATATATAAGTATGATTGCTTTCGAAAAAGGTAATAAGGTCTACTTACGTATTCTCGAACATTCAAGAAGTTTGAAGTTTGCAACAATTCCTAAGTTATCTCCACAATATTGTGGCCGATATACAATCCTTAAATATGTTGGTGAAGCTATATACAAATTAGGTCCACCATCCTCTAGTCCATCCAATCTTTCATGTTAACCAAATGCAAAGGAAACTTGGTAATGATGCTATTTTGGTGGACCAAGGAGGGACCAAGGAGTGTTAGTAGAAATTAGTGAGCCATTGGTTCAACCTCATGAACCAAAATGGATCTTGGATTTCCATGAGCATTGCACACATCATCATGTTTGAAAAAAAGTTTTGGTCAAGTGGAAATATAAACTTGAAGAAGGTTCTCCTTCGGAGAACATTGTTTTACTCAAGAAGCAATTTTCCACTTTTATTTTCAAGGACAAAAACTCTTCCAATAGGGGGAGTGATGTCAAGACAAGGGTCCTCGGTGGACATGGTGCATAGGATAGCTCGACTATAGTGCTAATAGCACATAATGGCCCACTACGCTAAGGTATTACCTACGTAAAGTGGTCAAGAGATATTCTACATTAGGGCACAAGGGCATGTGGACTAAAGGGTCAAAAAATAGGCAATCAATGTGAATGGAATTACTAGGTCTAAAAATAGTCCATGGCTCTACCTAAAGATACTAGTGTAGTGCTAAAAGAGGCTATTGTCATGAGTGGATCAAAGGTTAATCGAGGTTTTCCTAGCTTCTGTGTTGGCTTAAGGTAAGGCTCTCATGCATACATGAGAACTGACAACCAAATCAAATAAGTACCTACTCTTAAAAAAACCAAACTGCAACATATGGAGTTACTTGCTAACCAAATTGTTGTTTCTTAAAACTAACACTTAGCCCATCTATTGATATAGGAATTTCATTTAGGGTATGATCTTCAATCCTATTAAAAATAAATTCTAGTGGCCTCTTTTTGACAACATTCTCTATTGTAGGAACCAATTTCAAAGCAAGAAATTTCCACTTGAATTAAAAAATCAAGTAAAATTTCCCACATCAACTTTTGAGCTAGCTAGAACACTCTAGAAATTTGTCAAAGCACTCTCTATTTTGTGATATATTAAATAAGAAACTTGGCACATGTCTCTAGAAAAAAGTACTTATCACAAAGGGAAACCTTTCTGGACATCTTTGGATCTATCAAAAAGGGGGACCTCCCTTGAGATCCTAGTTGACAATTGGCATGCTATTCTTGAGTATATATGCCACTCGTTGTGATTGTGGCATTAGCCTCTAAGGCAACCTCCCATGACATCCTTCCTGACATTTTTCCCACTAAATAAATATTCATCTCACCCTCTATGACTTATCTTAGTGGTCCATTGTGGTGTGAAACATTGAGCTATCTACATTAAGGTTTCAACCCACTTTTCCCCACTTTCATATGTAGAACCTTCATCATTATGGGAGTTGTGTTTATCATTCTTGATAATAAGTAGACATTGTAGCATGCATTAAGGTGAAAACAATGTACAAGAAAATCTCTCTCTTTACAGAAATGTTGATTTTTTAAATAAAAAGAGAAAGATACATCCACATACTTGCATATAGTTGGCCTCCTAGAACAACACAATTATCTGCATATGTAGGCCTATCTATGGATATGTAGAAGTATATCTATAGGTGCAAATATTTTTGTGAAAGTACATGTCTATCTACAGATTGTTTTGTGTATCTCGAAGCACTTAAATAAACCAATAGATATGTAGATAAACATGCACCAATGCCATAACAAATAAAGGAAAATCGTGGATCTCTTATTGACTCAAACCAAAGAAGCAAAAAAACCATAAATGTGCAATTTCCATTTAAAAATAAACAAATAAATATCTTATTCCAAAGTATCAATTCTCATTAACGTGGAGGTATATGAGGTGAAAATCGAGAGTGGAAAGAACTCACAAGACAAGCATTGCACTAAACAGGATTATAGTACATCATGTTGCTCTTCACAAAGCATTGCACTCAAGATGCAAACAAGTAGTGAATTCTACAATGATGATGACCAAAGGGGAAACCCTGAACCATGCCCAAGCCATGATCAAACACATAGTCACTAAATAGGAAACTTTAACTTTAGACAACATGAACATGAATAAAACTCAATAACAACTACATAGAAGGAAAAAACAACTATGTTCCTCAATCAAGAAAATGAGGGGATTTGGGAGAGACAAATACATGCCACTAGTTTGTCCAGTCTACACGATGATCCATGTTACTTGTAATGGTATTAGATATCTATTGAGGGGGGGGAGAGAGAGAGAGAGAGAGAGAGAGAGAGAGAGAGAGAGAGAGAGAGAGAGAGAGAGAGAGAGAGAGAGAGAGAGAGAGAGAGAGAGAGAGAGAGAGAGAGAGAGAGAGAGAGAGAGAGAGAGAGAGAGAGGGAGGGGGGGAGAGAGAGAGAGAGAAAGAGAGAGAGGATATCACACCAAAAGGAGACTAAAAAAGAAATTAAGAAAAGTGTTTGTCAAAAATTCTAATAAGAGGTATCATTTGTGTGATACAATTTCTAAGCTGGCATTTTTGCATAAAATTTTAGTTTTTTGATGCCACAAAACTCATCATAAATTTTGCAACATATGCAATGCTTCAAATCTGCTACCATGGAGGAGATAAAAATAACATTGCATATGCTATGCTTTTTACAAGCCTCAATAGGGACATTCGACATATTTTTGGGCCACATTGGTAATGACCCCCTTTTCTTGTAGTGCTTCGTGAATGGTGGATTTTGCTTTATCAATTTAATTAGAAACCTCAAGTAATTCCACGTGATGATATTGATGTATTAGGGAAGTTGCAAAAGTTTTTGAGGAAGCTAGAGAATGACTCCTTTAGATCCTCTGGTTAGAATTGATATATCATTTCAAGATTTGTGGCATGCACATTTGGGACCTTAGAAATATTGTACTCCATGCTACTTTGGATTGTAACCAAGATGATACCATCTAGAGTATGGGAAATAAGTCACATGCATCCTCTTTTATGGAAAAGTGTAATAGGAAGTGAATCAGCATGCTCCTCTATCTGTAGGACAATATAGCACCATTTGATGGTAAGATTAGATTTTGTCTCTCTTCTATTTTTGCAAGCTTCAACAAATGCTATTATTTTCTACTAGCTTAATCAATTTCTCCCAATGTTGATAATAGTTTCGATGAGGCTTTGTATGGCCTGGATAGGTTGGATCCTCATGAGCCTTCACTTTTATGAAAAATTGAAGTCAAACACCACAATATTGTTTGGTCTATGACTATCTTAGGAAAATTGGATTACCTTTCCAGGGTCTTCTCCTTGTTATTCTAGTGTTGACAGGTCTATTGACATGGAATATTTGATATTTTTGGCATTCGAGCCCTTATGATTTTGATCATTCTATTGTATGATTTGTCAATGAGTGTATGTGGGCATTTGTAGCTCATACTCAATATCCTCATGATAGAAATCCTAGAACTCCTCATCATTTCATTTGATGGGTGAATAAAATTCTCATTGATCTACATGATCAGGTGGTGCTTATGCTACTCTTGGTGGTTCTTGGACATCTATGGCATAATCAAGTGGAGTAGGATGGATGCTTTGATAGTAAAGGTGTTTGAGAACACTTAATCATCTAGAGATATTATAAGTTTGAACCTAAGTTGTTTCACCAAGTTTTCTTTGTCAAAACTCATATAAAAGGGAGGATGTGGCCAATGATAGTTTTCAACTTTAGCTCCTCCATAATTAATAGATAGTTATTATAAGAGTACATGAATACTTTTTGTATCCATAATTACCATTAGGTCACCTCTTTCTAACAAGGTGTAAAGGATACTTCCATGTGGGCTTAGCTTTGTATCTATATGTACTAATTCTCATTATCCAACTTGATTCCAAAATTTCTATATTAAGGTATTAAAGTAATTAGACCCCTCATCAATGAGAGAGTTACCTTTGACCTCTCATTAGTGGTTAACATGACAGGAAGATACATATGTGGTATTATCAATTCATCTTTATATTCAAGTCTAATTATTATCATAAGCCTAAGATGGAAAGGAAATGCTTTATAACTTGATTGACTTGGACAAGTGGATCAAGTTGAATGTTCTAATTATTGGCACCAAATATTCTCTATGCCTATAATGGCTATGGCTAAGATGCTAGGCTCATCCATTGGAATCTCATACTCTAAAAGATCTCAAGGGTATTTCTTGATTTGACTTCCATTAAAGTTCCCTATATTTTTCCATTTCAAGGTCTAAAATTGCACATTGTTTAATATATTGATCACATGAACATGGCAGGGTCTGAGGCCTCTAAATTTCCTTAATAGATATATCTCCATAATTCATTCTAGTTGAGTAATGCACTTAACCCAAGCTTTTGTATCCTTGCACCAATCTTATACTACCATTTGTAGGATGGAGATAAGAAATTCCACAAGCATAATGCATTTGTACCACATGTGATTCAAGATGGAATTTGATATGTTGGTTTGATAACCCCATAGAGCCACCATGAGCTTATTATCTGACTTCATCCTAAAACTAGATATTTTTTTGCGAGAATATCTATCAATGTTTTATTCATGGGTTTTTCTTAGCCATTAGCTTATTAGTAGTATGGAGTTCAATTTCTATGAATGAGCACAAAATTAGAGAAAAGTAGCTTAATGACTAGATTAACAAATGTGGTTCCTTCAAAGGAACAAGAGGGGTTAGTATTGTCATAAATCAAGTGAAATATCATGTCAAAACCCACTCTCAAAAGTTATGGTATTGAATCTCTAAGTTTTTGGTTTACACATGACATGCTATGTTCCTTACCAATTGGATACTATTAAGGTTCTCATAGAAGATGATAACCTTCATGTCCACCTATAGTACCATATCACCAAATAGCTTGCGTAGCCAAGCTATCTCATTGCTACAACTACAACACACTTATAATCGCCTTAGTATAAATGATAATGCAACTTCATGTTGTTTCTAGATGCTCCAAGTACCAACAAGTGTGCATCAATAAAATCAATAATGAACTTTATGTTGTTTCTGTTGAGATATCGAGCTCCACTCGTGATATGCTAGGGTGACTGTTGTGCATTTATGTCACCGACTTGTTAGTTGCAGATGCAGTTGGTACACCGGCCATGAATAATAGCTAGATGACAGCTATCCTTATCTACTCTAGTTCGTGGTTCAGTTAGTATGCCACCTTAGTTATTTGAGTTTGGTTTGAGACCCATATATAGGGTTCTTCTATTTCTTTATATGAGAGCTCTTTTTGGCTTACACAACTAAGAAGAGAAAAATTGTTTTCAGCCTCCACCTTTGTGTGTATTCCCCCATTGTGTAAGCAAGAAAGCTACAAGTGAGACTCCTTCCTTCTCTCCCACAATCTTGACATGGTGTCAAAGCCTTGTTCGTGGTAAGGAGCTCAAGAAAGCAAACCAAGTTCTCAGTGTTCTGGTAAGAGGACTAGTGTTGCTTTTATTTTTTCTGTTTTGGGAGCAAGTCTCTACATGTAGCACAGTCGGAAAGTGCAAGAGTGCATTGTCTCAAATTGAGAGGCCCTTCGCGATGTAGCAAGAGGGTAGTATATGATGCGGGAAGGGGATTTAGCCCTCGGTTGCTCTGTTTTTTTTATTTGAGGCCATTTCGGGGCTTGTTTTGGAGGCGGAAGTTTTCTGCACACACTAGGAAAAGGCCTTGTTTTATGTTGTGCGACCACTGTTCTACATGTTGGTGAAAAGTTACCGTAGAAATTTCATTGTATGCCTGTGCACAGAGACATTGGGAGGTACAGAATCATCCTTGTTGCCTATTGATGCAAAATCGTCACTAGGAAGTGACTGTGTGGTCAAATACCACTTTCTTCAGTTTTGCAGATTTGCCCTTGTGAGGCTGAAGCTGTGTTTTTTGCAGTGATAGAATTCTTTGCAGTGTTCTGTAATGGCGTCTGATTCTCTTTCACAAATTGTCAGTGAAAAGCTTGACAAGAACAACATCCAAGCATGGAAGTTTAGAATGACGAACTTTCTTATGGGAAAAGGATATTGGGAATTCGTTGCAGGAAATGAAAAAGAACCAGTTCTTCCTGATGTTCCCAATCAATAGCAAATGCAAGCATTTAAAGGATGGCATGAGAGAGCTAGAAAAGTTATCTATTGGCTATCTATCAGTATTTCAGACTCTATGATTATGCATATTCAGGATGCAAGTATGCCAAAGTAGGCATGGGATACTTTGTCAAAAATGTATAGCACAAATACGCAAGCCAGGAAAATGCAGCTCAAGCAAGAGATACACAATGTGCAAAGAGAAAGTATGAGCATCAATGATTACCACATGAAGGTGAAGAAGATTGCAGATGCACTTGCTTCTATTGGGTTGCCAGTGGAAGATGATGATTTAGTTTCCGTGACCTTGAATGGTCTAGGAAAGGATTATGCATAGTTCCGAACATCCATTTCCGTCCGTGAAAGATTTCCTGATTTTGAGGAGTTGATTGCTCTTCTAATTTCTGAGGAGCAGAGAAATGGTGGTGCATCTTCTTCAGGAGCAACTTCAAAAGAAACAGTCTTCTACTCAAATTCTAGAAGAGGTAGAGGCAGAGGTAGAGGAGGCCGATCTGGAGGCCGTGGTAGAAATCAGAATATGCAGCAAACTCAAGAAAACCAATCCTATGGAGGAGGACATGGTAACTCTAGAGGCAGGGGGGCCAAAGAGGTCATGGTTGTGGATGGCAAAGAGGCCAAAATGCAAACAACAATGTTGAATACTACTACTGTGGTAAAATGGGTCATATGGCTAAAGACTGCTATAAAAAGCAGAATAACATCATGAATGGAAAACTGCAATAAGGGAATTATGCATCTTCTAGTAGACAGGGTGATGATAGAAATGAGCATTTGTTTATGGTGTAGCTCATGAACAATTCTGTGACAAGTGCAGAAGAAAGCAACGATGTATGGTATGTTGAGACTCAGGTGCATCAAACCACATGACAGGTCATGCAGAATGGATGGAGGATGCAAGGAAAATGGAAAAACCAGGATTTGTGGAGACTGGTGATGATACTGCACATCCTATTGTGCAGATTGGAAAAATTCCCTTGTCTATGCAGGATGGAAAAAAGAAATACCTGTCTGATGTATTTCATGTCCCGAATATCACCAAGAATCTGGTTTCTGTTGGTCAAATGGTTGAGCAGGGCTTGCAAGTTAGATTTAATCCTCATGGATGCTTTGTTGAGGATATGAAAAATAAAGGTCGCTTGATAGCAAAAGGAAAGAAGAAGGGCAGAATGTTTATGTTGGATGCAGACATGTCTAAATTGAGTGCAGCAATGTTTGCACATGGGACCGGTGTAGTTGCAGATATTGATATCTGGTATAAATGCATTGGTCATGTTAATGTACAGCGACTTAAATCAATGCAGGCCCAAAATATTGTTGCAAGATTGCCTAAATTCAAGGTTGCAGAAATTCATAAGGTATGTGAAGCCTGTCAATTTGGAAAACAGGCAAGGAAACCATTTCCTAGACATGTTCAAGAGAGTAAGAAGCCATTGGAATTAATACACTCTGATGTGTGGACTATTAAAGCTGCATCTCTTGGAGGCTATCATTATTTTGTCACTTTTATTGATGACTATAGCAGAAAAGTTTGGGTGTATTTCATGAAAAAGAAAAGTGAAGTTTTTGGGCATTTCAAAACTCTTAAAGCTATGGTTGAAAAAGAAATAGGCCTGCAAATAAAATGCCTAAGGTCAGATGGAGGGAGAGAGTACCTCTCAAATGAGTTTGCAAGGTTCCTGCAGGAGCATGGCATAAAGGAGCAATATTCATGCAGTCATACCCCACAACAAAATGGAAGTGCAGAAAGGAAAAACAGGCATATTGGAAAGGTATCTCGTGCCATGCTCAAGGAAAAAGACTTGCCAGATTTTTACTGGGCTAAAGCAGTTGCTACAACAGTTTACATAATGAACAGGACTCCCATTGCGGCAATACATGGGATGATTCCAGAGGAGAGGTATACTGGTAGAAAACCGGATATTTCTCATTTGAAAATTTTTGGTTACATTGCCTATTTCCATGTGCCAAATGAGTTGAGATCCAAGTTGGATCCAAAAGCCGAGAAGTGCATCTTTATTGGTTACTCTCTGCAGCAGCAGAAAGGGTATAGATGCTATAACCCTTCTACTCGTAAGTTTACAGTGAGCAGAGATGTTGTTTTTTATGAGATGAGTAGCTAGTATAAACCAGTAAATGTGATTGATAATGTAGATGCACAAAATGGTAATGCTGCATAAAATTCACAGCAGCAGTCACAAGATATTAGTGGACTTGGAGTGTCCTCTAGCAGTGGTTCACATTCTTTGCGACAGGCAGATTGAGATCAGGAGAATCTTCTCAAAGCAATGCAGATAGTGGTATGCAGGTATCACGAAAAGGAAAAGAGAAGGTAGATCAGCCCATGTTTGATGTGAATGCAGGTCACTCTTATGTGGATGGTGAATCCAATGGCTCAGAACAGAGCATTGATGATGAGTTGGGTATTCCTTCTATTGTTACACCTAGAGTAAGGAAGACCAGGGATGTTTTGAGAGAATCTGGAAGTGAGCCTACTTTGCGCAGGTCTACCAGAGCTAGGTATCCTGTGGATAGGCTGAAATATGATAGATTTACAGCCATTCACTATAACTATATAGTCAAAGTGATACAAGAACCAGAACCCACTTCTTTTGAGCAAGCCATGGGAAAAGAAAAATGGGAGAAAGCCATGGATGAAGAAATGGATGCTTTGGAAGCAAACGCTACATGGGAATTGGTACCTTTGTCTAAAGATAAGAATGCAATTGGTTGTAAGTGGGTTTATAAGGTGAAGCACAATGCAGATGGTTCTATGAACAGATACAAGGCAAGATTAGTAGTCAAGGGGTATGCACAAACATATGGCATTGATTATGAAGAAACATTCAGTCCTGTTGCAAGGATGGCAACCGTAAGAGCGGTCATTGCTATGGCTGTATCAAAGGGATGGTCTTTACATCAAATGGATGTAAAGAATGCCTTCTTGCATGGTGATTTGCAAGAAGAGGTCCATATGGAGCAGCCACCAGGTTATGTGCATGATGTTCATCCTGAGTTTGTTTGCAGGTTGAAGAAAGCCTTGTATGGCTTGAAGTAAGCACCTAGAGCATGGTCTGACAAGATAGGACAGTATCTTGTCACTATTGGATTTCAGATTTCCAAGGCAGATTTCTCACTTTATGTGAGAAAAACAGAGAAAGGTATTATGCTGCTTGTCATTTATGTTGATGATTTGATTATCATAGGAGATAGTGATGAAGATATCCTTCATGTGAAAATGCTATTGAAGCAGAAGTTTGAGATGAAGGATTTGGGAGAGCTGCGTTATTTCTTGGGCATTAAGGTGATTAGATCACCAAGTGGGATATGGCTCTTACAAAGGCAGTATGGATTGGACATGCTATCCAAATATGGGATGACAAGATGTAAGCCTATTTCACTTTCTTTGGAGCAGAATGTGAAGCTAATCGCAGATGCGGGTGAGCTTCTGGAAGACCCTACTATGTACAAACGCATAGTAGGAAGGTTGATTTATATGACTATTACCAGGCCAGATTTGAGCTATGTTGTTGGATTGGTAAGTCACTTTATGCAGGCTCCAAGGAAACCGCATTTGGATGCGGCTAGACGCATACTCAGGTATGTGAAGTCCACATTGCAGTATGGACTATTTTATGAGACTGGGATTCAGATACGGTTACATGGATACACTGATGGTGATTGGGCTGGTAGTATTTCTGATAGATGATCTACCAGTGGATATGTGTTCTCTTTTGGAAGTGCTACAGTCACTTGGAGCAGCAAGAAACAGCCTACAGTTGCCTTATCGAGCACAGAGGCTAAGTACAAGGGTGCAGCAATGGCTACATGTGAGGTAGCTTGGTTGCATAAGCTACTTTATGATATGCATCAGCCTACAGATGGGCCAGTTATCATTTATTGTGACAACATGAGTAGTATACACTTGGCAAATAACCCAGTATATCATGCTAGAACAAAGCACATTGAGGTGCATTATCACTATGTGCGGGAGAGGGTTTTACTAGGTCTTATTGATCTAGTTTATGTCAACACTGAGGATCAGGTAGCTGACATTTTACGAATGCATTGGATGCAGAGAAGCTGCGCAAGTTCAGAGACCTGCTTGGTGTGCAGGAATTGGGATTGAGCTCGAGGGGGAGTGTTGAGATATCGAGCTCCACTCGTGATATGCTAGGGTGACCGTTGTGCATTTATGTCACTGACTTGTTAGTTGCAGATGCAGTTGGTACACCGCCCATGAATAATAGCTAGATGACAGCTATCCTTATCTACTCTAGTTCATGGTTCAATTAGTATGCCACCTTAGTTATTTGAGTTTGGTTTGAGACCCATATACAGGGTTCTTCTATTTCTTTGTATGAGAGTTCTTTTTGGCTTACACAACTAAGAAGAGGAAAACTGTTTTCAGCCTCCACCTTTGTGTGTATTCCCCCATTGTGTAAGCAAGAAAGCTACAAGTAAGACTCCTTCCTTCTCTCCCACAATCTTGAAAGTTTCTTGATGCTCCAAGTTATAACAACGCTAGCAAAGAAAAAAAATTAACAATCGGTATATATCTTGTCCTAAACACTGCTAGCCCAATCTAAAACTCTAGAATAGAATAAAGTTTCAGCAAGCCTAGTCCCAACATAGCACAATGTATACTAGACTACATCCACGTGTGGCTTGCATGGAAGCTAAATAAACTCTTCAAACCAATTGTGTACTTTAGGTCTAGCCTAGAAATTATCAAGTAAATAATGTTTCGCATAACCTTTCTAAACATAGTGAGATTCTCAATCACATCACCCTCCTATGCATTAAGCTTATAGTTAATATTAAGAGGCATCAATTACAATCAACGACGCTACATTTCTTTATCATATCTAAAATATAATCTATTTATATTTTAGACATAACCCCTTTAGAGTCTTGATTATCTAAAATATAATGTATTTATGATAGACATAACCCTTGAGAGTCTTTATCATATCTAAAATATAATGCATTTATGATAGACATAACCCCTTTAGAGTTTTGATTATCTCAATGTAAAGAAAATAGTGCAACTCTCTCCAATCCTTCATTTTGAACTTGACCAAGAAGACCCTTCTTATGATCAATCTCTATCTCACTACATTCAAGTCATCTCAGAGTCATCTACACATAGTGATGATCACAATACCTCCATTACACTCACATAAATAAAATGTGTGATCATCTTGTACTCTCCAAGATCCAATGCTATGATCCTATCTTGTGTAATGAAAGAAGCTGAGAGGAGAGAGGAGAAGAGCTGAAGAGAGAGAAAGAGAGCAAGAAGAAGAACGAAGAAGACTAGAAGAGGAGAGAGAAGGAGAGAAAAGAGGAGAGAAGGAAGGAGGAAGCCATGGAAGCAAGAGATGAAGATGAGGAGTATGATCTTGATAATAACTGGTTTCCCTAATCTGGGGCTCTTACACCTTATATACCTCAGTCAGTGTGACTAGGTGTCTAAACCCTAGTCAGTGTGTATCCTACTTGTTACAATCCATCCCCACCCTGAACGTTTTTGCCCTCAAAAATAAGGAGAAATAGAGGGGAGTGATGGGTGGGCTAAGATAGGGTTTCAGAGTACTACTCTGACCCCTTTGACAATGAAAATTGGGTGGGTAGAGACTAGGGACATTATGTTGTCCAGGATGGCCAACCTGCTAAAGTAAACAGGCCATAACTTTTAACAGGCTACTCCAAATAGGTCGTACCACATGTCAAAACAGAGCTTATGATGAGTACTTCCACCCTATGTAGGATGCATATGCTTGAGACTTGAATAAGTATAAAACTATTCTAAAATAGTGTGTAGCCTCTACAAGCAAAGGGTGGTCAAATGGGGCATGATCGGCTAGTCTTCCAGCCATTGGTCATCATGGAGGTAGGGAAATTCATTGAAAATGGTTATTGGGTGCCAAGAGGTTTCTTCTAGGGGTAGATGCCTTGCCATTTGATGAGGTATTCTTTAATGGATTGACACCGTCAGTGCTTATCTCACTGCCCAATGATTGCTTCAGGGATATACTGAGTGATGCCTTCTTCATCTATGGGGGAAAGTTATTCCCCATAGTCCACTGAGGAGCCTACAAAGGGTTTCCGCTTTTTGACATGAAACACATTGTGGATTTTGGTGGTAGGGGAAAGTTCTAAGCAGTAGGCCAAGTCACCAACTCTCTTTAGGATGATCCGGTATGAGCCATAGAAGCAGTCGGCCAACTTGTTATTGCTGGCCTCTTTGAGAGTCGAGTAGTGGGACTTAGGAACTTTCAATAGGACCAATTCCCCTTCTTGGAATTCCAAATGCCTTCTTTTCTCATCAACATAGAGCTTCATGTGTGTTTGGGCCTTTTGAAGGTTCATTTTACATTGTTGAAGTAAATTTGCATGTGATCCAACTCAACATGACTCTGAGGATTGATCTTATCATTAAATAAGACTGTGGGGAGGGGAACCTTATCCCCATATAAGGCATCAAAAGGGGAAACTCCAATGCTAGAGTGTGTGGAGTTATTATATGCAAACTTGGCCAAGTGCAGCACGTATCCCAACTGTGTTGTACATCATGGCAAAAGTGCCTCAAACATGTCTCAAGCCATTTGTTCACTCTTTCAGTCTGGCCATCAGTCTAAGGCTGATATACAATGGATGGAGCAATCTTGGTCCCCATGGAGGTGAAAATTGTCTACCAAAAGTTGCTCATAAACTTTATATCCCGATCATATACTATGACTTGTGGCAAGCCATGCAACTTGAAGACATTTTCCATAAACTAAGTGGCCACATGAGAGGTAATATATTGAGTCTTAGTGGGGATAAAGTGGATAGATTTTGTGAGGTGATCAACTACACATAGATATTATTCCACCCTTTCTTGGTCGCGGGAAGTCCAGTGATAAAGTCCATTGTGATGTAAGTCCATTTCCCTTCTAAGATAGGGAGAGGCTGCAAGAGGCCACTGGGCTTGAGTGTACTATCCTTGTTCTGTTGGCATGGAACACATTTGGTCACAAAGTCCTTGACATCCCTCCATAAGCCTTTCCAATGAAAGCTCTTCGTAATCTTGCCATATGTTTTGAAAACACCCAAGTGACTTGCAGTGGGGCAAGAATGCATCTCTTCCATGATCTTCTACGTGAAGGGGGAACTGTGGGGGATGAAAATCTTGCCATGGGACCAAATAAGGCCATGCTTGAGCTAATATTAGGATTTTTCATCCATGACCCCATGCTGTAATTTCTGAAATATGTGGGTGAAGTGATCATATAACAAGTAAGCCACTTGAAGCTCTACAACCCAATCACTGTGTAATTTAGAGATAGAGGATACTCTGCATGCCCACCTTCGAGAAAGTGAATCAGCCACAATATTATCCTTGCCCCGAGTGTGCGAAATGTCAAAGTCATAGTTTTGTAAGGTTGCCACCCATCGCCTTTTCTGAGAAGTCAAAGTGGACTGAGTCAAGAAGTATTGGAGGACTCGGTGGTTTCTTTTCACTTGGAAGCAGCTACCATACAAATAGTGGTGCCACTTCTTGATGGCATGGAGGATGGCTACCATCTCCTGGTCTTATACATTCATTTGTAGCTCCTTCTCATCAAGTTTGTGACTCTCAAATGCAATCAAACCATGCTCTTACAATAATACTGCACCAATACCTTGGCCACTGAAATCACCATGAATGGTAAACAGCTTAGAGAAGTTAGGAAAAACAAGGATGGGGGCTAAAGTGAGCGCATCATTGAATTGTTTAAAGCTATGATCCATAGTGGTATCCCAAAAGAATGACTCCCTTTTTAAGCGATCAGTCAAAGGTGCTGCAATGGTGGCATAGTGCTTAATGAAGCGTCTATAGAATGATGAGAGACCAAGGAAGGCATGCAAAGAAGTGGTGGTGGATGGAGTGGGCCAGTCGTTAACACATTGCACCTTCTTCGGGTCAGCCTATATACCATTTTGCTCACAATGTGTCCCAAGTACTCCACAGATGTCTGCATGAAGGTGCATTTTCTCTCCTTAGCAAAGAGTCGATGCTCTCTCAATACGTCAAACACCCTTCTGACATGTGTCAAGTGCTCCTTGGACGACTTGGTGTAAGTGAGAATGCCATCAAAGAAAACAAGCACAAACTTGAATAGAAAGGGTTGTAGGACTTTGTCCATGACGCTTTGAAATGTGGCGGGGGTGTTAGTCAACCCAAAAGGCATCACTAGAAAATGATAAAGTCCACGATTAGTCCGAAAGGCCATTTTCAGCTCATCTCCCTCTCTCATATGAATCTAATGGTAGCCAAAGTGCAATTCAATCTTAGTTAAAAATCATGCCTCTTTCAAATTATCCAGCAAGTCATCAATTTGTGGGATGGGGTAGCGGTTCTTCACCATGATTTTGTTCAAGTCTTTAATCAATGCACATGCGAAAGGAGCCATGCATAGGGGAAAGAACTTAGTTCAATGAAGCCTATCTCTAATAACTCCTTGACTTGCTTTGCAACCTTCTCACATTCACACTTGGAGAGTTTGTAAGGGGGCTTGTTTTTATTGGCTTGGAATGGATCTCTAAGTCAAGTGGGTGGTCCACATGTCTATTAGGAGGGAGGGTTGTAGGCATCTAAAATATATCATTGTATTCCTCAAGTATGTGAAATACGCGGGATCTAGACCATGGAAGATGCGGAAGCTATGGAGGTTGAAAGAGGAAAAAGAAACTCATGAAGACATTGACCTTGACTAGGAAAATTTGTTACACAAGTGAATTAGGTTCCAAGATTGAGACTTGGACTCATAAACACAATCTTGTGCATTGACAGTGACATGGCACTTTACTAGAAATAAAAGAGTCCTATCATTGCATTAGAAAAAGAGTGCAAGTACATTGCTTTATAGGAATTGAGTGGTGGTACTTTCTCCTACTGTGCATATGGGATTCTGGTCCTGAGCCCTCACTGCTTCTCACAACGGGACTAAAGTAGGTGTGATTGCAAATATCTCAACACCCCTCCTCAATCACAACCAAAAGTACAAAGTGTATAGAGGCTTTAGTGAAAGCAACACCTACAAAGTGTGGGCACGCCATAAACATGGCAAAAACACCAGAGGCTCGCAGAAAAGGCTAAGTATGGGTACCACAAACATGATGGACATCCAGAGGCTATAGCAGGGACCTCACAAAGTGTACAAAGGCTGTAGTACAAGGATAACTAAGGAGTTTACAAGTTTATGTTTGAGGCATTAGGGCTAGGAAATACAAAACTAAAAAAGTCTATCTGAATAGAAGGACTGATGAGGTTTGTCCCCTGGTGGTCTTCGACTTCTTCCTTTGCTCCATTTTCTTCTTCTTCTTTGACTGCAACTAGATAGGCCTTTTGGGACCTCTTTCTGATGTGGCAGAACTTCTCGGTGTGTCGGATCCTTTTGCAGAAGTCACAGAAGAGCTGATCCTTCTTGCCTTTGTACCTATTGCCAACATATAATGCATGCTCATCTCTAGAGGTACTTGGTTCTTCTTAGTTTTTAGCTTCTTTTCCTCCTCTAACAGTGATGCCTGGATATCAACAAGTTCAGGATTTGGCATGTTGATTAAAGTTGTTGATACATTATTATATTCAGGAGGCAAACTCTTAAGTAGAACACTGATGCAAACATCTTCTTCCATTTTAATATTGATTCCTGCAAGTTGGGTTAGAAGTCCTTCCATGTAATTTATATGTGTGGCAAGTGATGTGCTGGACTTCATTTCAAGCCTGAAAAACTCAATTAGGAGACCATACTTTGGTGATTTAGACTGTGCACCGAACAAGGTGTCAAGTCTCTTCCATGTATCCAGTGAGGTCTCACAGTTATCCACATGGTGGATATAGCTGTCATCTAGCTCCAATTTGATAATGGCCTAAGCCTTATCATCGTTCTTTTGCCAAGTGACAGTGAGATCCGCATCACGAGGCTTCTTTTCTTTTCCAGTGGTAATGGCCCAAAGGCCCTTCTTCATCAGGATCAATTTGATGCGGGTTTGCTAGGTATGAAATCCGACTCCTTTGAAACGGGAAGTTGGAGAATTTTTGCCCATGTTTGACTTGAGAGACCATCAGCAAATTAGCTTCAAATGATTGAGAATAACCAGGAATGAGTTGATCTTTGTATGTGTCAAAAGACACAAGCAATGGCAGTAAAGTATCAAAAGATACTAGTTTGAAATTTGATGTTTGTTGCTTGAGTTTGACTTGATGATCTTCAAAAACTCTTCATAGCTTTCTCTCCTTGCTAATTTGATGGTTGAATACTTGCTGAAAACTTCAGATTAGAGTGGCCTTGGCTTGGTTTAAGTGGCACAAGAGAGAAAATGAAGGAAAAATGAGCTTAAAGGTAAGTGGCTATGGCAGTCCTATCAAAAGCAGGGACCAGCAATTGGTAAATGAGCTCCCACGCACTCCACAGGTTGAATCTACTCAAACCCTTTGAGATCAAGAACCCTCACTAATGGGTCTAACTCCCCCTAAGAGGGTTTGTACTCATTATTCTCAAGTTGAGAGATCTAAGCCTTCAAAGTGGTCACTGTCAAAACTACGCCTAGATTTGGAAAAATGCAAATGCCGAGCATGGTGTGCATCAATCTCCTTGATTTTTGTGCCAACAATTTGCACCTTGACTTGAAGAATAACTCTAAAGAAGAAATCTTTAAGAGATATGGCTTGGTTGATGAGATATGGCTGCTTCAACAGAGGTAGGTAGGTGTTATCCACATACACAGTTATGGCAGCAACTCTAAAAAGAGGCAATGCTGAAGCTATAGTTGCCCAATCTCAATGATTGAGGTGCCAAGAAGGAGCTTTGGAAGTAGAGAAACACTTCTCTAGAAGGAAGTTCAGAGATATTTGGCTTGTGGAGAGAGATATGAAAGTTTCAAACTGACAAGGTGCTGTTGTCTATGGCTGCCATGGAAGCTTCATTGAAGGTAGGAATGCAAATGAAGTTGGAGATAGAGTCCAGTACTCAAACTGAGCTGAGAAGAGATGGAAAGGAGATAAGAGGAGTGAAAGGAGAGTTGGGCCATGCTCAATTGAGCTCTGATACCATGTGAAATACGCGGGATCTAGAGCATGGCAGATGCAAAAGCTATGGAGGTTGAAAGAGGAAAAAGAAACTCATGAAGACATTGAGCTTGACTAGGACAAATTGTTACACAAGTGAATTAGGTTCCAAGATTGAGACTTAGACTCATAAACACAATCTTGTGTATTGACAGTGACATGAAACTTTACTAGAAAGAAAAGAGTACTATCATTGCATTAGAAAAAGAGTTCAAGTACATTGCTTTATAGAAATTGAGTGGTGGTACTTTCTCCTACTGTGCATATGGGATTCTGGTCCTAAGCCCTCACTGCTTCTCACAAAGGGACTAAAGTAGGTGTGATTGCAAATATCTCAAAAAAGTAAGGTTTGCAAGGATGAATCATTATATACTACAAAGGGTTGTTCAAAGTTGTCCTTATTCAATTGAAAGACGAAGATTTCTGAGCATTTCTTAAACTCCCTTTTGAGTTGCTTTGTTATAATCAGCTGAAAATCAGCATGATCTTGAACTCCCTCTAGGTGGATAGGTTTTCCATGTATCATAAACTCCATATAGAATTTGGAGAAGTCCATAGCAATTTTTCCCAATTGTTTCAGCCAATCACAGCCCAAGACAACATCAATGGGTCAACCAGCACCACATAATTTTTGGCCAAGCATAAGGGAGATTCAAAATATACATGTGTGCTGATTTCTTCTTCTCCATTTGCTACTTGGACCTTCAAGAAATGGTGTAGTTCCATAGGGGTGCATTTCAACCGATCAATGGCTAATTTATTGACAAAACTATGAATGCTACCACTATCCACAAGGATGAAGACATGCTTTCCATTGACATGCTTTCCATTGATACTACCTTGAATGTGAAGGGTGTCCTGGGGCTTAAGGAACACGTCTAAGCATCCAAAGAGATCAAGAAAAGGGAAGTGGTAGGTGGGTGGGATGCCAAATCAAGTATCCATGATGGATCACCACCTGGGTCGAAGGGAAACCCATCATTAGGGTCATAGAACAGCTCATGAATAACATCCTCCGTAGGCTCAGCCTAGTCAATGGGCAAGTCATCCTCCTCAGTGTGCTAATCTTCCATGACATACATGCTATGAACTTTGACCTTGGCTATCTTATACAGGCATTTGGAAGCATGATCTACATTGTACTTATCTCCACACCTAAAGCATAGCCCCTTTTCCTTCCATTCCTTCACAACATCTGGAGAGATGAATCATTGGCTACTAGATCTATGGGAAGGTGGACTGTTTATTTTCAGCATACTTATTCTCAACATTAGAGTCCAATGTTGTCCCAAAAGTGCCCATTTTTCTTTCAACGTGGAAGACGGGGTAAGTGGGTACTTTGAGGTTGTTATTGGGTATAGAAGTACCTCGAAAACCACCTCCATATGGGGCTGATCCTGAAGGAATGTGGGGCTATCAAACACCGTGTTGAAAATGTTCATTATTACGGTACTTTCTTACATATCTCTTAGCTAGTTCAATTGCATCAAACTGTGTGATAGGTTTTTGGGTCATGACATATGCCGATAGACTTAATTCCAATCCACAAATATACTTATGCAATTTAGCATCATCGCTAATGCTCTCCACATACATGGTCAAGTTCATGAACTTATTTGTGTATTCACGTACAGTGAGGTTACGTTGGTCAAGAGTGTACCATCGTCTTGCCAACCGCCCTTTTTCCACAGGGGACACAAAAAACTTGGACCATATGCATTTTAAAAGCTTTCTAGTCAATGAACTATTGATTCTCTTGATTGATATAGCACCACCATGTGTGGGCAAATCCTTCCAAGTGGAGAGAAGCAAAAAGGATTTTCTAATCATCTATGCGAGGGAAGATATTGAAGTAGGACTCCAACTTGGACATCCATTCCTCCATGTTAGATGGTGAGGGGTATTTCCCATTGTACTTTGTGAGGATGATCTTGTCACATAAATCATTTGGGCCATGCTGCCCATGAAACCCTTGCTGTCCATACATCTCATGGTGGCCATGCATGCCTTGCTATCCATACATTCCATGTGGTGCATTAAGCCCATGTTGTCCATTATAACCATGTTGTCCATGATTGCCAAACTGGCCATTCGTACCATATTAACCTTGATAGGGCTGATTCATATGGCGTGCATGGGGGCTCATAGGGAGAGTGGGTGAAATTCAACCAAGGGTGTGAGAAAGCCTCAAATTGATGTTGGCTACATGGTGGATGGGGGAATTCAATAGGGGCTCATCATATGCATGAGAGGGTTCACCAATCTCATACATAGAAGGGGAGATTCCCTTAGCACCAAGTATGCCTTGTGGACCATGCAATGGCTCATGATGTGGAGGATGTCTAGACTCATGCCTAGAGTCATTGGCCTTCTCTTGGGATAAAGCGGTCGCTAATTGAGCAACAAAGGTAGTGAGCTGCTCCAAGGTCTATTGAGTCTTCGAGTTTGAAAGAGCCATGTGCTCGATTTCTTCATCAAACTTGGACATCATTTGGCGGTCATTGGCAACCATGTCATTATATCGTTCCATATGACGAAGCTCATGTGACAGAGGGTGTGATTGAGAAGGGTGTACAGGCCCATTTTAGGCATTTCCTGATGCTAGGAGGCATATTCCACGGTGGATTCAATGAGACCACTGTGGATTCAATGAGTTTTTTATTCCACGGTGGATTCTGTGAGGTTTTACAGTGGATTTCATATACTATATTCATTTGCTGGGGCTCATACACAAGGTGGATTCCTTGGGCAAGAAGTTGACGAGGACACTTGTCCTTTTCAGGCATCAAAGTAATTTAATGTGTACATAGGTGATTCCACAAAATACATATTTAAATTAATGGAGGTTTATGATTTTAGAGTGCACTTATATTAAATTAAGGTTAGGACAGAGTTCCAACCTATTTATTTATTTTGTAGCTGAAGACTACTAGGTATTCACTTTTTTGGTTTAATTTTATTATTTTCTAACAATTGTAAATGCTTCAATTGATGTGTAGACCAAGTAGTGATGGAATTGGGAAGCATGGAGCAATGGTGTGTATTTAGATTATATAGAAAAAATTATCATTTTTTATGGATATGCATCTTATCATTAAAGGCATGGCACTAATATTTATTTAGGTGTGCTTATTTATTGAAGCACTTGATAAACATTAATTATTTTGTATGCACATAGGCACATGGTTTACATATTTCATTATTGGACATTGTATTTCAGCACAACCCGACTTTTTGGATGCCCAACCACTTTATTCTTTATTTGGAAAAAAGTAAATACAAAAGCCAAAGCATGCTAATTGTAAATTGGGATATTTTTGAGCTTGGAGATAAATAAATTTATAAATACATGCCTTGTGGAGTGCTCACACAAGGCAAGGGGGGAGATTGTACCCAATTTGTCTTTTTGTCTCATGTCATGTAACCTCTCTTTTTGCTTTTATGAAGTTTATGTAGAGTTCTTTGTTCTTTGTGACCTTCCAAGGTTCACTATGCACGCATCCAGCATCCGATTTATGCACTAGTGTATCGGAGTGAAGCTGAGAGATCAAGGGCTTCCAATCACTCACCATCTTGCGCAAAGGCAAATCTCTTGGAATGAATGGGCTCTACAAGCAGTCTCACGACAAACTGTCAATACCAACGTATTCCTGGCAGTGAAGAACCCTTTGTTGTATTGTTAGATCGTGAAGGACCACTCTCTAGAAGCAAACGACCACCTCCCAAGCTCCTTTTCAAGTGTAATATTTCTATTGAAAAATATTACTAGCCTGCATGAGACTCAAAAAAATGACAATTTCAGCATTGAAGTTACCAACGGTGCAATCTTTAAGCTGTACGCGAGGTATCATGACTCTCCACTAGCAAAACGGGACCGAGGTTTAAAAACCCACATAACTGCATCCTCTTGGGAGGAGGTCAAGAGGATAATAATAGGTTTATTGAAAAAAAAATTAATTACCTTCCCCAGCTGAAGCGTGGATGAGGGAAGGGGATGGGCTATAATGGGAAACTTAGAGGTGGAGGGGAAGACGCCATGCGAGGGGACACATGGGCAAGAGGTTCTCTCTCCCCCCCAGACTATAAAAACCCCCTCTAAGGGGGTGAAAGGGGGAGTGTGAAGGAGGAAGAAGCGACAAAATTCACTACGCCATGAGGAGGAGAGGGAGCCGCTAGCCTCTGTGCCAAGGTGTGGAGGAGGGGAGAGCTGCGGGATCCGTGCTGGAGGGAGCCGCCAGTTGTCACGCTGCCACCTGTTGCTCGTTAGCCACCGCCAGCAGCCAACTAGATTCACCGCCGTCATCTCAAGGACCCCCCACACTCCATGTTAGCACCACCCCTTCCCTCATCCACATGGGCATCATCCTTTCCTGCCTCCACATAACTATCATCCCTCCCTCTTCCACATAGATTGCTCACGCCCCCAAAAGCTTCCAAGAAGCTTTTAAGGGGACTCCTCCAAGTCCCCCCTTCCCGTGGATTCCCCACACAAGTGCATATTACCCTAGTTTTTTTTTAAACCCCTCCCATTGCATCCATCACAAGCCCAATCTCCTTGCCGAGTTTAAGGGCCTTCCCATTGAACCCTCCTAAAGATAACTTTTCTTCCCTCCGAGCTTTGAGGAGGAAGCCTATAAGGCTTCCCCATTAGATCCTCAAATAAGCCCATCACGGCTTTGAAGAAGAGGGGTTTCTCTAAGCCCCTTCCCACTCGAATTCCCCCATAAACCCATCTCAATTTTTTCCCCTGCACTCCCTCTCCATAAGGATCTTTACCCCCGGAACTTCTATGAAAGGAAGGAGAAGTTCATAATTTCCCATTTCCGCAAAGCCCATAAAACCATTCGTAGCTAGAATTTCAAGGAGAAGAATCTCTCAAGCCTTCGTTTCCACAAGGCTTTCGCAAGAACCCTCTCACGAATCCCTCTTTTTCGAAAGAAAGAAGGGCCAAGCTCCGAACCCTAAGGCCTTCCAAAGCTTAATTCTGCAAGTCAGTACTTTGGTCAAGGAAGCCATACCTCAAAGGGAATTGCACGTACGAGGGAGACGGGCCAAGATCATTAGACTGCAGCCAAGAAAAGAAGGTCGAATTCACGATGGCCCCTAAAAAGGCACAAGTCGCAACCTCAGGAGGATCATCTCCTAACATTCATGTGGACATTTCACCGAACCCACAAGTCCAGGTTTTCTTCCTATTTTTTATATACGTCGAAATATTGCAATTATGCATTGTTAATTCATGGAGCTAGGATGCACTTTTGTGATTGAAATACTATGGCTATTTTAAAGGAAGTAATACATGATCGAAGATTGTTCATTAGTATTTTTCAATGAAATATGTCTATGCATTTTTAGCAAGATACTTCTGTGCATTGCAAAGTAACGAATCTAGAACAACTAATGACTATCGTTACAAAGTCGAGATTATTGTAGTATACCTTCAATTACGCATGGAAAGATTAAATCACATGTCATATTATTAGAAAAATCTTTCTTCGTAATGATTCATTAAGATAGTTGCTAACAATCGTAGGAATTTACAAGGCATGGAAATGATTCTAGGGTTGCATGAAGTAGGTTAACTCTAGTCAATTGGCATAAATCCCATTCAACTACGTAGTAGTTAGGAAAGGTTGCGTAATGCTCAATCAGCATACGAATATTTTATTCAAAAATGTAGTTAGGGAAAGGTTGCATGGTTTGTTTAACATAAAACCCTAAAAGCTTAGTAGCATGGTCGTGAATGCATGTCCTAGTAGGATCAATGGAAGTTATGTGAATTTTAACATGTGCTAGTCTTAACAAGAAAAGTTAGGGATTGTGAATCTAGAGGAAATGAATCGCATGCTTACATGAATTATGACGTAATGCAACTAGTTTTTCCCCTCCTTGATCAAGACAATATCTTTAGGAATAGTTCATCCTTGTCATAAGACAAGTAAATCGGTTTACCAAAACTCCTAAACCTCAAAGGATTCGCTGAGGATGGTTAAATCGATGTAACATACCCCAAGTGCTAACTAGGGATTAGCACATTAAGGACTTGACCTAATTGCAGTTATTGCCAAGCCGAAACTCTCATACCCTAAAGTTGTGCCCACATTCGTGGAATATAGAGACAATAGGATGTACTTGCAAGAAATGATCTAGGGTTTCTACCCTAAGGATCGCTCGCTAAAAAGATGAAACTCGGATTGAGTTGGAACCCTAGGACCGACGATGTTGGCCTAGTGCAATCAAGAATGGATTGGATATGAAGACACCCTAACCTTGTTTCCTATCTAATCATGATTTCGTAATTAGAAGACGTCGTTCGATGGGTAAAATAGTCCCATGGATTAGATGCGACACTTGTGCAACAAGTTGCAACGTCGCATGATCTTATGGTTTGATCACAAGAGAATGGCCAATTCCTCAGAATGAGATTGGTAGATTCTTGCACAAGTTTGTCTTGCAAGAGGATGAGTAGTCATCCTCATATAGCACCTTTCTTGGGAAAAGTGACCAAGATAAGGGGATTAGATATCTGCTTGGAAGCAAAGGACCAATCAATAATTTGGAGTAACATATTTACTGCTAATAGAAGTTAAGATATTGGTTAAGTTGGGTTAATAGGGTACGGCCCTTACCCAAGGACATAAGGGTTAACAAACAAGCCCTTGGGGATCTTGCCGAGTCACAATTGATCTCGGATCAAATGTTGGATGCATTCGAAGAGAAGGATTCACTCCTTAGCAGTTGGCCAAATAATGACCACTGGAAATGATTGTGCTTGTAACAATTTAGAGAGCACTATTTTCTTTGTTTGCTCAATGAACTAAAGGATGAAAAGATATCTAATACTTCAGGTTGAAGGCCTGAAGGGAGAGGCTGTCTCAGTTACCCCCGACTGTCTACCTCACCCCAACCAAGGGGATTGTTTGCCGCGCAGGGAAGGTGGACCGAACCTACCGTGTTAGGTCTCTCCGTTGAGTGCTACTTGGAGCAGGAGGACGCTTGGGTGCCAAGTGGGGCTTTGGCCGTAAATCCCTCGCCTTCCGGGCCCTGTACAAGAGGCCAACGTGACTCGGGATTGGATCTTGAGGCCCGCATACTAGTCTACAGGCGGAATCTTGGATTAGTAATCCCTATGGATTGCTGGATACCCTTCGGGCAGATTATGGATAAGCCTATGGGCTGGACTTTATAAATGTATTCCAAAGATAAATATGATAACCTATTGAAAATGAACTTGTTTGACACTGCTTTTCTATGTCAAGTGCTAAGATTATGTGAAGGAATCGGTGTCTAACAAGTTAATTAAGGAAGCTGCTTGATGCATGTCCAACTAAATGTGGTAGGTAATTAGACAACTAAAAAAATCTGAGGAAAGTGCGGTGGATGTGGCCATGGGTCCGTCCTACAGATGGGTGGTCCCGATTGGTCGGGAACTTTTCTCAATCATAATGGACAGCAAGAAGATCGTTTCAAAGGAAATGAATAGCAAGGGCGTTGACCTAGAGTCTAGGTTATAATAATCCTAGTTTACGATGTTTTAGGGGAATGGAATGGGACTATGCCTTATGGCAGAGAGGTCAAACTTTGCATCGCTCTCGTTTTCCATTCTCCTTGAACCAAGTGTAGCATGAATCCGCTTCGGCCCTAGCGTTTCTGCAGAAAGTACTTTGCTCAGGGTTCGACGCTAGTTGCCATTTAGGAAATGACCATTAGGGGAAACCCGTCCTAAGTGGGAATGGCCAGAATACTTCCGCTACGTGGCAGATACGAGAAGTCCTAGATCGCAAACCACGTGACATTCCATGGGAGTGCCGAGTGGAGCTTTCTAGACCTCCTTTACGATGGACTGCTAAGACGAGTCCTGAAGGGAACAGGTGGACACGTTGTCAAAGAGATTGTGCGAGAGCTGCAGAACACGGGGTTCAAGGTACAGCAATGGAAGAGACTAACAAGAAGAACTCAAAAATTTGATCCCAAAGATTACTATATTCCTTGTCAAGTAAATTACATGAGGTCCATGTTCAGAAAAATCTGTAGTATCTCATAATCTATTTTGCATTCAGGTATTTGAAGACAGTTATGTCATTGACTCATAGGCTTGAAGAGTTTTGCTGGAAAGAGTTCTGGTGGGCAGCAATTCTGAGCCTTTTCTTGATCTAATCATTGAGCAATCAACCCATAAGTCTACCCAACATTCATCACCAGTTCAAAGCTGTTCTCAGCATTCAAATTTCAGCAAGAGATTGCCACAGGAGAGGACAATAGCAGTGGACAGCAAAGAAGGCAACACCTTCAACAGAATGAAGACTGAAGAGGGAAATGGGTTAAGGTTATATATCTCTGTGCAAACGAAGATGATGACGCTTGGTGGAAACTTAGAGTTAGCCATGTCCTGCTATGGGCAAATTACAGCTTCCAAGTCATAGCTTGCCTTGTCTGAACTTCAATTTGAGGTCATTCCAGAACATTGAATAGGTCAGAAGATGCTGGTAGTAATCTTGTTGACATGTTTTAAACAAGTTCCAGGAGTGATGCACTAGCCTTGGCATATGGAAGAGGCAGAGAGAAAAGACTCGGTTGCTGAAGAAGACTAATGATAGCCTTCACAAGAGATTCCCCATTCAAGTCCTCCAAGATCAGAGAGAACAACAGTTTTGAGAGGATCACTCTCTATGCTTGCAGAGATGGAAATGTCACAATCTGATTCTGCAGGAGCTATCTTATGTATATAATCGTGTCTGTGCTCACAGCCACTGCTTCGGCCTCTGGACCTAAGAATCGTACAGAAATGTTGATGAACAGGCTCTCAGCTGCCTGGTTTCATGTTCCTCAGGACAAGGTTCAACATAATAATGATGGCAATGACCCTAGCAGGCCTGCACAAGCCTCCGATCATCTCAAAGAAGTGCAGTATGCATCATGTACAGCGTAGGACATCGCAAGTCAACGGAATGTCCACTATGAAATCGTATTTTGCACTCCAGTCCGGTACGGTTGGAGAAATCCAATAGAATCGAGCAGCCCTGTTGAATGTCCAGGACGATGCGCCTTCTTCAAATACACGCATGGATCAAAAGCATGTCCTCAGAGAGACGACCATGCTCATCAAGGCCGTCATCGTCATAGTCATCTGCATCACAATCAAGATCAACATCCACGACCTGATCAAATTCACTGTCTCCATTGTCATCATCATCTCATTGAGCTCATGCAGCAGCTTTAGGTGATCTGCAGTAGGCCGTAAGAGAGGACTGCAGTCTCATACTCGTCAGTACTGTCCTGCGAGCATTTAATATTTGGATTGATCAACAGTGGGGATGAACGATAGAAGGGAGCCGCAGTCTCCTCCGCATCCTTTCGCGTTGTCACTCCTCCGTCTCATGCAAAATTCTACTTCTCCTTGGTCTTCAACTCCGACCCGGTTTGCCAGTTTCAGGGACGGAAAGTTGCCAAATTTCAGCTTCCATTGCCATTAATCGATCCCCTCCTTGACGATAGTTTTCCACAAGTTCACCTATGTTCCCAGTGTGATTATCAAACCCAATACTTGTATCAAGCCGTATACGAAAAAGGGAACACTCTCCACGATCTGCAGCGACTCTGACAGGATAAAGACCAGAGCACACGAATTTTTTTTCCGACGCTGTCCAGGAACCCCCAAAAAACTACAATGCCCTTCGCATCGATCACCAAGCATTCGATTTCCCCCAGTAGACAGTAATTTTCGGCACACTACAAGGAGCAGGGTCCCCCCCTCTGCTTTCGCCCCCAGTCCTCGACATAGCCTCCCCCCTCGTCTCCTCATTTAGAGCTCTCCTCCTCCCCTTTAGCATTACTCCCCCTCCTTTCGCCACACAGCCCGCCATTCTTCCCTTTTTCAAAAATATCCCTCTCCCTCTTTTCTTAGTTTTCTTTTTCTCTTTCCTTAGAACTTCCCCTAGTAGCATCTTCACACCAGCTCGAATCAAGTCTCCTACGTACCGAGCCTTTTATGGTTACCCAAGTTTCAGCTGAACCCCATCCATGGGCGGTTGATCCAGAGGTGGACAGAAATACTCATACAGCACCACTGTATGCAGAAGCATGATCCACTCGTCGCATTGCAGTTGCGGCTCTTACAATATCTGAAAACTCGGAGCAATACAGCTAAGGCATTCTTGTCAGTCAACCTTACGAGTTCACACTCCCCGCAAAAACGGAGAACAAATATACTAATATCTACGTCTCTCGAAAGGTCAAAGAGACCAACAACTAGCCTCGGATCCATATCCAGCACTGGATTAAAGACAGAAGCCTGTTGTTCCATATCTTTGGCGCCCATGTAAACAGCACATTGTCTCCAACTCCTCCCCACTATACTTATACGCATAAAATAAATGTTATCACAACAACTAAGTATGTACAAAGTACCAAATTCCATGCACAACTTTTGGGTGGTTTAAACACTTCGAATGCGCAGCAATACGACATCCACCCCCTCTAAACCTGCGCATCCTCCGGATGTGCCAACTATCCAGGATCATTCAAGTCCACAAACAGGTCAAGTCCATCTTCTGATTCTAGTGGACCTGTTTCTCCATCGGCTTCATCATCTATGTTTTCTGTCTCTTCAGCTTGTCTTTCATCTACCTGCTCTTGTTCTGTCAATGCTTCAAGTGCATATTCTTCATCCTCTCTTCTCTTGAAAATCTTGACTCGTTTTCCAGCAATAGGCACCCTCAATAATGTTCCATCTAATTCAGCCAGCTCATAGATACCATTATCAAAAACCCTTTTCACTTCATACGGTCCAAACCATCTTTGAACCATTTTTCTCATGCTACTATGCTGATTTTCTAGACTACTGTCGTAGACTAGAACCCAATCCCCTTCTTTTATGACTCTAGGCCTCAAGCGATGACTTAAATCAAACCTGTCCTTATTTCTGAGACGGGCTGTCTTCAATCGGTCAATGGCTAGTTGCACATCTTCTGCCCTTCTCTCTAGTTGACGAATCCGAAGGGCTAACAACTCTTCCCTTGATAAATTCTCATGCCAAGGAAGAACACTCCAAGTGAGAGCACAAATTTCAGTAGGCATGACAGGTTTTTGCCCATACATCAACTCCGCAGGCATGTATCCAGTAGTCACACTATGTGTAGAGCGATCAGCCCACAATGCAAAAGGTAGCAATCTCGGCCAATCTCCAATCCGACCTCTACAAGCTTTTGCCAATGCTTTAACTATAGGCGGATGTCCTCTTTCACTTTTGCCATTTCCCTCTGGATTATAGGCAGTAGTAAGAGCCAATTTAATCCCAAGCCGTGAGAAGAATTCTCTAGCTTCATCAGCATCTAGCTCTCCACGATCAGCTATAATCTTGCCTATACATCCATACCTGCAAAATATTTCTTCCAACAAGAATTTACATACTGTAGTGGTGGTCTTTGTTCGCAATGGTCTACCTTCAACATAGTTTGTAAGATCCTCCCTAGCCAAGACAAGATATCTCATCTGCCAAAGTCCCACTGGCAAAGTAACCAAGTCTACCACCCACTTGTAATGCATACATAGTGGATAAGTCGGATGCAACTCATCACGATGTCGCACTAAAGAGTAAAGCTGGCAATCCCTGCAAGTCTCCACAAAGTGAGAAATATCTTTATACATCCCTTTCCACCAGTATCTTTCTTTGATTTTCTCATAGGTAGCCCACACACCTCTATGTCCAGCCCATGAGCTCTCATGAAACTCTCGCATAATCTGTATTTGCATCGCTACATCACAAACTACTCTCAAGGGCAAGCCTCCTCTCTTTCTTGGATGCTTCCAAAGAAAACCATCTTTCAAGAAATACCCATAAGCCTTCCTTCTGATTTTCTTGAATTCATCATCTGTCCAATCAGCTCTTCGAGTCAATGAACTTAGATACTGTCCAATTTGCAGCCACTCATCAACATAAAGCTCTTCAATAAAAGCTTCAACAGTAGATACATGACAATCATGAGTAAGGACAGAAGTAGCAAACTCTGTCTCATCATCTTCTGCAAGCATTGACTCCTCATCCTCATATCTCGCTCTAGAAAGCATGTCAGCAACTGGGTTATCTTTCCCTGCTATGTATCGAAATTCTGGATTCAATGATTTGATATAGGCAATCCACCGAAGCATCGCTATATCAGGAGTCGAGAAACTAGTAATCATGCCAAGCAAAGGTAAACAATCTGTTTCCACAATAACTGAAGCTCCAATGAAATACCCTTTATCACACTTCAGTGCAGTGACTACTCCCCACAACTCTCTTTTGATCTGCGGATATCTCCTTTGTCGCTCATTAAGAACTTTAGCTCCAAAGCGGATAGCATACCTATTTCCATCAGCATCATCCTGTCCCACAGCCCAACCTATACCAATAGGGCTAGTATCAACTGTCAACATGATCGGCCGTCCACACTGATAATCCGCCTTGCGTAGAGTAGGAGCTGATTGCAACAGCTTCTTGAGCTTTCGCATGGCTTTTGAATGCTTTTCATCCCAATGAAATTTCTGCCCCTTTCGAAGCAGCTGATAGAGAACATCTGCAATATGAGCAAAATGAGGAATCCAAATCATGTAAAATACACAAGCTCCCACAAATCTCCGCACCTCTGAAGTAGTTGAGCAATACTCTGCAATCCTGTTTATGGCATCCACCTTTGCAGGAGAAGGCTTTCTGCCATAGTATCCAACCATATGCCCAACTATGATGACTTCATTAACGGCAAAGACAGATTTCAGCCCTGAAAGTGTCAAATTTACCTCCTCTAATCGTGTCAATATTTGCTCACAAGCATTCAAGTGATCAGCCACAAACTGTCTACATCCACACAAATCAAGACTTTCATTCTTTTCTTCTTCTGCACAACCCTTAATAGGCACATCATCTAGAAAAGGCATGGTATACTGTGGAATATAGTCTCGAAGAACTCTATGCATAGCATTCATCATATGAGCAACTGAGTTTGTAGCACCTTGAGGCAAGGTACACATCCTCACAAGACCAATAGGTGTCCGCATAGTAGTAATATCCCTGCTTTCCAAGGCAAGCTGAAACTGATCATAACCTGAATACAAGTCACCTAGTGAATAGATGGCTCGTCCTGCAAAAGCCTCAGCAAATTCATCCACCACTGGACCTGTACCCACATTCCTGATTGTCACTTTGTTCACGAGCTGCATATCCTGAATAAATCTCAAAGTACCATTCTTCTTTGGTACAGTAAACCACCTGTTAGAATAGGGTGCAGAAGAGGGCTCCAAAATCCCCATTTTAATCTTCTCATTCAGCAACTCTATCAGCTTTGGCAAGTGTGCTTTAGGCACAGGTATAGGACGTATATTCCATGGTACATGAGGAACAGTGAAGATGACCATAGGTGCAACCAATTCGGGACTAATGCAGCCAATTTCATGTGGAAAGAAAGCAAATGCCTTACCATGACGTCCAAGCATCTCTCTAAAACATTCTTTTTCCACTGGAAGCAAAAAATCTTCATTTCCAATCTTCAGTTCTGCAAGTGTTTCAGCTGTAAACTTATGTCCAATATTTGCAGGATCCCTCAACATAGGCTGCTTCATAGCTTTTTCAATCTGCTCATCACTATCAGAAGGAAGCGGGCCTGCAACCGGCTTAACCTTCTTATCAACTATTTTATATTTTGTGTCAACCTTGGCATCATTCAAGCACTCTTTCCTTTGCTGCAATTTCTGTAAATTTTCAGCATCTGTCAACTCTGTTGGCTGAAAAATTTCAGCCTTTAGCTCTATGAACTGCATGGGTGCAGCCTGAAACTCTGTATGCAGAAATTTTTCTGCATTCAACTCTGTTGGCTGAATGAATTCAGCCCTCGACTCAATGGACTGCATAGACGCATCCTGAAACTCTGTATGCAGAAATTTTTCTGCATTTAACTCTGTTGGCTGAATGGATTCAGCCCTCTGCACTTCTATTAGCTGATCAAGATCAGCCATAAATTCAGTTTGCTGAGTTTTCTCAGCCTCTAACTCTGTTTGCAGCATAAAACCAGAAATTTCTTGAAACATATCCAAGGTTTGCACAGGTATGATCTTTGAACCCTTGCATACATCAGTTTTCAGCATTGCTCTCATCTCAAACAATGTATCTGCATAAGACATCCCTTCATACAATCCATCCACATGCTCTTCTGCTTGCAAAATACCTGCATTCTTCAACTCTTTCTCCTTACGACCAATGTACTGCCTGGCAGCTCTAGGCAAATCTGAAATTTTCTGATAACTTACTGAACTATCTGAAGTAATCCCAACAAAGTTATTGGAGAAAGACTGGCTGCCAAGAGGCGAGATCTCCTCTTTTCTCCGCTCCGTACCACTGGCGTCTCGCAAGACAGCGGTACCTAATGAAAATCCAACTCCTTCGCAGGTAGTGGTGCCTCACACAAGGAGTCCCTGTTTCTCGGATGATTTACCCCAACAGTCATAAACTGAACAGCTCGCATACCATCTTTACTGCGTATCCGCGCATAAGCTGACCCATCATCCATCACTTTTGTTTCCATTCTTGCTTCTGTAATGAAAGGCTGTCCAAGAATAATCGGATAGGAGCATGAATCCTGAACAAAGCAATGATAATCCTCTTCAACATTACCAATAGAAATTCTGATACTCGGACAAGCAGCATACATATCACCAGAAGTATTATTGGCGGCTCTCATGCGCCAGCCATGCTCTGCATCCATAGGCCACTTGCCACTCTCATAAACACCTCGAGCAATAAGATTAATCTCAGAACCATGATCAACTAAAGCAATCAAGGGAATTTGTTTCTCTCCAATCCTTACCACTGTCTCAGTGGTCGCTCTAGCCCAATGACTTCGTGAAAAATGGCTACGAGGAATGAGAATAGGGGTTTCATCATCTTCATACTGCATAGGCTGCACTATTTTCTCCAATTGCGGATTAACAGAAGCATTCTCAACCATCACTGCATCATCATGCTCTTTCCCAAGAGCTCCATGCCACAATCCCTGTAAAGCAGGTCCTTCCATCGCATGACGTTTCCTCCGCAAAAGATCCTGCATCTGATCCTGTATTTCTCTTCTAGCAATCCCAAGAGCCTCTCCAACAGTAAAAGTGACTTCACTATTCAAAATTCTTTCATGAAAAATCTTACTCATATCCGTTTTCATATCAAGGTCTGACAAGAGCTTGAATCCTGGCTCTTTTCTTGGTTGCTTCTTTTCCTTTTGCTTGTCTCCCATTGGTTGATCGGAACCTATTTGAGTTGGAGAATTTGGCATAGGTGGAGCTGTAACAGGTGGTGAAACAAAGTCACCCCCTCTAGTCTTTTTGGAGGAGCTAGGACCCTCCTCATCTCTTCTTCTCTTTTCTTCAACCATGGCATCTAAACCCTGCGTTTTAGCAATATAAGCAAAAATATAATACCTGTCAACAGGAGAATCCCATCCTATTTCTCCTCGGATGCTAGAGCCCACACAAGTCATAGTAGAAGTTTGAACTTTCCCTCTTCTCGCTATCTCCAAGGCAGAAGACCATAAAGCAGAGTCTCCATCAGATTTCTGCTCAAGCTAGACTCCAAAAGCTGAAGCATCTCCTCTAACACTCACATAAGCTGATCGCGCAGCCATATCATCAACAAGCTTCTTCATTCCTCCCTTACCAAAGTTCGTGTCAAGAGGAGCGCCAGTCTCTGTCAGCCATATCTTCCCATCTTGTCCCCAGAACACTACATTCTTCTTTCGTGCATCCTGAAAAGCATCACAATCTCTGCAGTGTTGGTGCTCTGTACTATCACACCAAATACATCGTCGCCCTTTTCTTTGACCAGCTGGAAAAGCAGTCGCTGGAGTAGGTGCTACAGCAGGTACAGACATAAGTTGCTCCTTTAACTTACCAACTTCAGCTTTGACTGCTTCAATCGTCAAATCCGCCAAGCCTTTAATAACATCATCTACAGATAAGGGCACTGGAGCAGCAGGAACTGGTGGATTCACAACAGGAGGAGTAGGCTTAGGCAAAGAAGGGGTAGAAGAAGAAGTCTCCAAGGATTTTTCAGGAACTAATCATGTATTATGATGCAATCTGACTCTCCTGCGCTGCTTCTTGACAAGAGCATTCACAGCATCAATGACATGTCTCCACTCAGTCTTTAAACCTGAATCAGTAGCTTGATCTTCCAAAAGATCATCCAACTTTTCCTGTAAATCAGCATCTGCAGCTTGCAAAAATAACTCCACTTTCTGCATCTCCAAAGCTTGCTGTTCAGTCCCATCCAACTGATCATAACGACTTTCAAATTCTCGCAGAAGAGCGGTAACAGAAAGTCCCTTATTAGGCATAGAAACCCATGCTAAAAAATTCCTACGATTCATAAGACCTGTATCCTCCAGGAAATATTCATCTTTTAATGCCTTTTTAAATTCAGCCCAACCTGCATGTGCTTCTTGAATTTCTGCAATTCGCCCTTCAAGAGCGCGTACCACAATCCGCAAGAAGTAGCGGCTCCAATCATCTTGAGAAACCCCAAAAAACTTCATCTTTTCTTCATACAAATGCAGGTAAGTTCACACTTGTTGGCCATTAAACTGCTTCATCTCCTGTTGGACAGCTTTTAAAGCATCCATAGCATCACTGTCACGTTTTGCATGAGCTTGCTGCTGCATATACATGGTAAATGACTGAAACAGGTTCTTCATGACATTATCATCTGTCATCTCTTCTTGCGAGTCTCCCATCTTGCTGATGACGCAGCACTTTCACGTCGGGTTCACCAGAAATGTCAAAGAGATTGTGTGAGAGCTGCAGAACACGGGGTTCAAGGTACAGCAATGGAAGAGACTAACAAGAAGAACTCAAAAATTTGATGCCAAAGATTACTATATTCCTTGTCAAGTAAATTACATGAGGTCCATGTTCAGAAAAATCTGTAGTATCTCATAATCTATTTTGCATTCAGGTATTTGAAGACAGTTATGTCATTGACTCATAGGCTTGAAGAGTTTTGCTGGAAAGAGTTCTGGTGGGCAGCAATTCTGAGCCTTTTCTTGATCTAATCATTGAGCAATCAACCCATAAGTCTACCCAACATTCATCACCAGTTCAAAGCTGTTCTCAGCATTCAAATTTCAGCAAGAGATTGCCACAGGAGAGGACAATAGCAGTGGACAGCAAAGAAGGCAACACCTTCAACAGAATGAAGACTGAAGAGGGAAATGGGTTAAGGTTATATATCTCTGTGCAAACGAAGATGATGACGCTTGGTGGAAACTTAGAGTTAGCCATGTCCTGCTATCGGCAAATTACAGCTTCCAAGTCACAGCTTGCCTTGTCTGAACTTCAATTTGAGGTCATTCCAGAACATTGAATAGGTCAGAAGATGCTGGTAGTAATCTTGTTGACATGTTTTAAACAAGTTCCAAGAGTGATGCACTAGCCTTGGCATATGGAAGAGGCAGAGAGAAAAGACTCGGTTGCTGAAGAAGACTAATGATAGCCTTCACAAGAGATTCCCCATTCAAGTCCTCCAAGATCAGAGAGAACAACAGTTTTGAGAGGATCACTCTCTATGCTTGCAGAGATGGAAATGTCACAATCTGATTCTGCAGGAGCTATCTTATGTATATAATCGTGTCTGTGCTCACAGCCACTGCTTCGGCCTCTGGACCTAAGAATCGTACAGAAATGTTGATGAACAGGCTCTCAGCTGCCTGGTTTCATGTTCCTCAGGACAAGGTTCAACATAATAATGATGGCAATGACCCTAGCAGGCCTGCACAAGCCTCCGATCATCTCAAAGAAGTGCAGTATGCATCATGTACAGCGTAGGACGTCGCAAGTCAACGGAATGTCCACTATGAAATCGTATTTTGCACTCCAGTCCGGTACGGTTGGAGAAATCCAATAGAATCGAGCAGCCCTGTTGAATGTCCAGGACGATGCACCTTCTTCAAATACACGCATGGATCAAAAGCATGTCCTCAGAGAGACGACCATGCTCATCAAGGCCGTCATCGTCATAGTCATCTGCATCACGATCAAGATCAACATCCACGACCTGATCAAATTCACTGTCGCCATTGTCATCATCATCTCATTGAGCTCATGCAGCAGCTTTAGGTGATCTGCAGTAGGCCGTAAGAGAGGACTGCAGTCTCATACTCGTCAGTACTGTCCTGCGAGCATTTAATATTTGGATTGATCAACAGTGGGGATGAACGAAAGAAGGGAGCCGCAGTCTCCTCCGCATCCTTTCGCGTTGTCACTCCTCCGTCTCATGCAAAATTCTACTTCTCCTTGGTCTTCAACTCCGACCCGGTTTGCCAGTTTCAGGGACGGAAAGTTGCCAAATTTCAACTTCCATTGCCATTAATCGATCCCCTCCTTGACGATAGTTTTCCACAAGTTCACCTCTGTTCCCAGTGTGATTATCAAACCCAATACTTGTATCAAGCCGTATACGAAAAAGGGAACACTCTCCACGATCTGCAGCGACTCTGACAGGATAAAGACCAGAGCACACGAATTTTTTTTCCGACGCTGTCCAGGAACCCCCAAAAAACTACAATGCCCTTCGCATCGATCACCAAGCATTCGATTTCCCCCAGTAGACAGTAATTTTCGGCACACTACAAGGAGCAGGGTCCCCCCCTCTGCTTTCGCCCCCAGTCCTCGGCATAGCCTCCCCCCTCGTCTCCTCATTTAGAGCTCTCCTCCTCCCCTTTAGCATTACTCCCCCTCCTTTCGCCACACAGCCCGCCATTCTTCCCTTTTTCAAAAATATCCCTCTCCCTCTTTTCTTAGTTTTCTTTTTCTCTTTCCTTAGAACTTCCCCTAGTAGCATCTTCACACCAGCTCGAATCAAGTCTCCTACGTGCCGAGCCTTTTATGGTTACCCAAGTTTCAGCTGAACCCCATCCATGGGCGGTTGATCCAGAGGTGGACAGAAATACTCATACAGCACCACTGTATGCAGAAGCATGATCCACTCGTCGCATTGCAGTTGCGGCTCTTACAATATCTGAAAACTCGGAGCAATACAGCTAAGGCATTCTTGTCAGTCAACCTTACGAGTTCACACTTCCCGCAAAAAAGGAGAACAAATATACTAATATCTACGTCTCTCGAAAGGTCAAAGAGACCAACAACTAGCCTCGGATCCATATCCAGCACTGGATTAAAGACAGAAGCCTGTTGTTCCATATCTTTGGCGCCCATGTAAACAGCACATTGTCTCCAACTCCTCCCCACTATACTTATACGCATAAAATAAATGTTATCACAACAACTAAGTATGTACAAAGTACCAAATTCCATGCACAACTTTTGGGTGGTTTAAACACTTCAAATGCGCAGCAATACGACAACGTTACAGTTGGTATCAGAGCCAACCAACGAAGGATTTGTTTTTTTTAAATCTTAATAAGAAGAAGTAAAGAAAATGTTGTTGTTAAGAACATTTTCTTACTTTCAATGATGTCTTGCAGAATTATGAAGCATGGAACATGTTCTTAGTGTTCCGAGTCATGTTTATGACCGCGATGCATTCCCCGGATTATAACCAAAGGATCGATATGATGAGCATCCTAGACAGTAATTATAATCCATCGCCTTTGTACGTGGAATGGAGATGGATGGGTGACTCAAGAATCTACTATATAGCTGCCCATCGATTTGCTTACCTTCTAACCAACCTAAAGAGGATCAAGTGGTTGGAGGATCTAAAGAGCAGTTCTTTTTTGTGGAGGCTCACGTAAATTCACTTTTACATACTGAGGGTCGAAGGGTTGAGCTAAACTCATATGTATAAGAGGAATGACCCACAAAATTCCCGCTGATAGGATCAAGGTGTTGGGACGCTATGAGAAGAATGGGTTCCAAAGGAAAGGATACCCTAATCTTCCGATGACTTACCAATTCCTAAAGATCCATGACCCGAAACCATACTATTATCCAGTTCCCGTAGATAAATGTAATACAATATTATTCTCCCCAAACTAAATGTAACACTTGCTTTGCCATCCCAAGAAATATTGTACTCCGAAAGGGCTAGACCCATATAAATGGAATAAGACTTCTTTTTATAAATTTTTGTTTTGTCTATGAAAATTAATTAAAAGTTAAGTGGCTAGATTGCTTAGTTGATAGCTGAAATGGGTATGAAATATAAATCATAACGATTAGTGAGTTATAACGTTAAGAAACCTCTATTCAGGAACAACCCCAGGTACAGATTCCCAGTTCGCCTCCTACATCAAGTACTGTCGTGATCTAGGAGAAGAAGTTTCTTCTCAAGCAGATCAAGCCGGCAAAATTTGATGGGAAATGTAGGACTGTCCAAGTGGATGCTGAGATTTGGATAGAGTCTATGGAAGATTACTTTGAAGCAGCTGGTACTGCACCCGCCAATCAGGCTATGCTCGCCAAGCTGAAGCTCACCGGTGAAGCCAGACTTTGGTGGAAGCAATGGTGCAGAGATCAAGGGATCGCGGAAGGATCCGTTACCTAGGAAAAGCTGAAGAAAGCTGTGCAAGAAAGATACTTACCACCTGCGTATCGCACGCATAAAATGAATGAGTTCTACGAGCTAAAATAGTTAGGACTCACTCTTGACGCATACTACTCAAAATTCGTCTCACTTCTTAAGTATGCACCTCAGATGGACATGACACAGCAAATGTCGAAATTTTGAGCTAGTTTAAACCCATCAGTGAATACCCATCTCGAATCTATGCACCCAATGGATCTACAAGAGGCACTCATTCAAGCTACGCCCATAATTCAGGAGGTGCAGGCTAGGCTAAGAAGTAACAAAACTTGGTCTTATAATGACCCGAACAGAGGAGCATATAGGCCTCAAATGAAGAGAGTTCAAGGTCAAAACTGGGGACAAAGAAAGAAAGCAAGGACTAATAATGTCAACAACTTTGTCCCTACCCAAAGCAATGGCTGAAATCTCTGTTGTTTCCACTGCAACGAGCCCGGTCATCTCAAGAGGCAATGTCCCAACCTTGGCGGAGAACATCATCAAGCACCTTTCCAAAGAACTGGCCGTGGCCAAGGAGCTGCCACCCTAAGTAGAGGAAGAACCGCCTGCATTGCCAACAGGGAAATGTACAAAGAAGAAGATCCAACCATGGAAGCAAAGTTTGAAAGGGCGACAGTCCATGCCTCTCTTCACAAGAAAGGGCCGAATCGCTAGTTTTTGGTGATTTAGACACCATCCGACTATCAAGGTAAAGGTTTCAAAACCTTGATTGATTGTGGCAGTACACATTCCTTTATCTCACCAGCTTGTGCAAGGAGATTAGAAATAGCCACAATAGAAGCACCTACCTTGCTTGTGGAATTAGCAAATGGTCGTGAGGTCACTTGTACCAGGCAAACTACTAAGGCGGAATTCCTTTTGGGAGGAAAGTCGACTTCGGTCAAATTCAGAGTAATGAACCTAGGTATCCATGAGTGTTTACTCAGAATGGATTGGCTTAAACCTGAGGATGCCCACATTGATTGTGGAAAGGGCCAAGTTTCCTTTCAAAACTCTGAAGGGGAATTGGTCACAACTCAAGGAGAGATTGGAAAGCCGAAAATTCAATTGGCCAAAGCATCTCGGATTAGAAAGTGAGTTAGAAAGGGACTACATGTCTACTTGATTAAGCTTAATAAGCTAGATCAGAAGCAGGAGTCTAGTGAAGAACCTTCATGGCTAAAGGAGTACGCGGATGTATTTCCTTGAGACAATGAGGGCACACAAGCTCTATGCTAAGATGAAGAAGCGTGTGTTCTTCAAGCGTCAGATTGAATATTTGGGATTCATCGTATCAGCGGAAGGAATCTCAATGCATCCAGCCAAAGCCAGAGATGTTCTAGAATGGCCAATACCAACAAGTATCAAAAAAATACGTAGTTTTCTTGGATTAACAGGATGGTATAGGGTCTTCATCAAAAACTATGCTTTGATTGCAGCACCTCTGACGGATTTACTGAAGAAGCAAACATCCATTGCATGGTCAGCTCTTGGAACAATCTAGCTTTGATAGATTAAAGAAAAGTTTGGTATCAGCACCTATACTGAAACTCCAGGACCTCAATAAGGAGTTCCAAGTTGTATCTGATGCTAGCACGCTTGCCTTAGGATGTGTGCTCATGCAAGAAGGTCATCCTGTAACATACTCTTCAAGGAAATTGAAGAGACATGAGAAGAATTATGCTACCCACGATCTAGAACTGTTAGCTGCCATCCATGCTCTAAAGCTTTGGAGACACTACCTGTTGGGTAACAAGTTTACTCTAATGAGACTGATCATAAAAGTCTCAAGTGGATCTTTACCCAGAAAAAGCTCAACATGAGGCAACATCGGTGGATTGAAGTGCTGGAGGAGTATGATTTTGAGATCAAATATTGACCTGGAAAGGAGAATGTAGTTGCTGATGCACTCAGTCGCAAGGCATTCCTTAATTCTCTAATCTTGCAAAATCCATCAACAACTAGATCACTAGCCACAAAGGTATCCATGCCAAACAACCCAATACTTGAGCTAGCTAGAGAGGAAGCATGCCATGATCCAGCCTATCAAAAGATGCTAAGGGATATCCCTATCAAGGACCAGGATCAAAAGCTACAGGCTAAGTATCATGAATTCTCTATCAATAGTGGACTTGTCTACTATAGAATGAGATTATGTATACCGGCAAGCCAGTCACTTAAGCAGAAGATACTGTGGGAAGCTCATGATTCCCCTTTCTCAGGACATCCTGGCTATGCTAAGACTCTTAATGCACTTAGAAAGAGCTACTATTGGAAGAGGATTAAAGGTGACGTTCTCAAATATGTCACTGAGTGTTTGTCTTGTCAACGTATCAAAGCCGAACATGTCAAAATGCCAAGAAAGTTGGAACCACTTGACATTCCCCAGATGAAATGGGAATTCATCAGTATGGACTTTGTTGTTGGCCTACCCCAAGTTCAAGGAGGATACAATTCCATAATGGTTGTGGTTGACATGCTTACTAAGGTTGCACACCTTATTCTTGTTAAGACAAAATATAAAGCCTCACACATTGCAAGGTTGTTTATCAAGGAGATATTCAAGCTACATGGGTTACCCAAAAGAATCATTAGTGATCGTGATTCTCTCTTCACATCACACTTTTGGAGAGCTATCTTTGAAGCCATTGGGACTCAACTCTATTTTAGTACAGCTTACCATCCCCAAACTGATGGCCAAACGGAGCGAGTCAATCAAGTTATCGAGGATATGCTTAGGGCACACTACTATCGTGAACCAAAAAGATGGATTTAATACTTGCCTTTGGTTGAATTTGCCTACAATGCCTCTTACCAACAAAGCATTCAGATGACCCCTTTCCAAGCATTGTATGGTCATGACTATCGAAGTCCCCTAAACTTCTCAGATCCGACCTTGAGGGTTGAAGATTCAAGGCAGATGCTGGAAGAGATGGATGACAAATAAAGTCAATAAGACAGGACATCCAAGCCACCAAGGATAGACAGAAGGCATACATGGATTTGAAGCGTCAAGGTAAAACCTTCGAGGAAGGAGACATGGTCTTCATTCGCGTATGCCCAAAGAAGAGTTCCCTATCCTTAAGAGATTGCAAGAAGCTAAGTCCAAGGTATTGTGGACCATACAAGATCCTCAAATTCCTAGGACCTAATGCTTATAGACTGCAACTCCCTGAGAACCTAAAGGTTCATAATGTATTCCATATCAGCCTACTAAAGAAGTATGTACCTAATCTTAGCCATGTACTTGATGACCAACAAGTTGTAATGCCTAGCCAAGGAGTCCTTGAGCTATGGCCTGACAGGATCTTAGATGTTAGGGAGAGACACTTGAGATCCAGAACCTTGAGAGAATGCCTCGTCTAGTGGAAAGATTATCATGAGGAGGATGCCACTTAGATGGATGAATGCACTTTCAACCATCAATATCCCCAGTTTATCTCGAGATGAGAACATCTCGATTCCTCCAAGGGGGAGAGAATGTAATATTTCTGTTGAAAAATATTACTAGCCCGCATGAGACTCATGCAAATGACAATTCCGGCATTGAAGTTACCAATGGTGCAATATTTAAGCTGTACGCGAGGTATCATGACTCTCTGGCAAAACGAGACCGAGGTTTAAAAACCCACATAACCATAGGTGAACATCCTCTTGGGAGGAGGTCAAGAGGATAATAATAGGTTTATTGTAAATTTTTTTAATTACCTTCCCTTAGCCGAAGCGTGACTGAGGGAAGGGGATGGGCTATAATGGGAAACTTAGAGGTGGAGGGGAAGACGCCATGCGAGGGGACACGTAGGGGGGAGGTCCTCTCTCCCTCCCAGATTATAAAAACCCCCTCTAAGGGGGTGAAAGAGGGAGCATGAAGGAGGAAGAAGCTGTAGAAGTCGTTGCCCCGTGAGGACGAGAGGGAGCTGCCGCCATGCCAAGGTGTGGAGGAGGGGAGAGCTACGGGATCCGTGCTGGGGGAAGCCGCAAGTTGTCACGCCGCCACCTGTGGCTCATTATCCACTGCCAGCAAACAATCGACTGGATTCACTGCCGTCATCTCAAGGACCCCCCACACTCAATGTCAGCACCACCCCTTCCCTCATCCACATGGGCATCAGCCTTTCCTCCCTCCACGTAATTATCATCCCTCCCTCTTCCACGTAGACTGCACACGCCCCCAGAAGCTTCCAAGAAGCTTCTAAGGGGACTCCTCCAAGCCCCCCTTCCCGTGGATTCCCCACACAAATCCATATTACCCCAAAAAAAATTTTAAACCCCTCCCATTGCATCCATAACAAGCCCAATCTCCTTGCCAGGTTTAAGGGCCTTCCCATTGAACCCTCCTAAAGATAACTTTTCTTCCCTCCGAGCTTCGAGGAGGAAGCCTATAAGGCTTCCCCATTAGATCCTCAAATAAGCCCATCACGACTTTGAAGAATAGGGGTTTCTCTAAGCCCCTTCCCACTCAAATTCCCCCATAAACCCATCTCTAATTTTTCCCCCACACTCCCTCTCCATAAAGATCTTTATCCCCGAAACTTCTATGAAAGGAAGGAGAAGTTCATAATTTCCCATTTCCGCAAAGCCCATAAAACCATTCCTAGCCGGAATTTCAAGGAGAAGAATCTCTCAAGCCTCCATTTCCACAAGGCTTTTCCAAGAACCCTCTCACGAATCCCTCTTTTCGAAAGAAAGAAGGGCCAAGCTCCGAACCCTAAGGCCTTCCAAAGCCCAATTCCGCAAGTCGATACTTCCGTCAAGGAAGTCGTACCTCTAAGGGAATTGCGCGTATGAGGGAGACGGGCCAAGATCATAAGACTGCGGCAGGGACAAGAAGGTCAAATTCACGATGGCCCCTAAAAAGGCACAAGGCGCAACCGCAAGAGGATCATCTCCTAACATTCATGTGGATATTTCACCGAACCCACAAGTCCAAGTTTTCTTCTTATTTTTTATTTATGTCAAAATATTGCAATTATGCATGGTTAATTCATGGAACTAGGATGCACTTTTGCAATTGAAATACTTTGGCTATTTTAAAGGAAGTAACACACGATCGAAGATCAGTCATTAGTATTTTTCAATGGAATATATCTATGCATTTTTAGAAAAATACTTCTGTGCATTGCAAAGTAACGAATCTAGAACAACTAATGACTATCATTACAAAGTCGAGATTATTATAGTACACCTTCGATTATGCATGGAAATATTAAATCGCATGTCACATTATTAGACAAATCTTTCTTCGTAATGATTCAGTAAGATAGTTACTAACAACTATAGGAATTTGTAAGGCATGGAAATGATTCTAAGGCTACATGAAGTAGGTTAACTCTAGTCAATTGGCATAAATCCCATTCAACTACGTAGTAGATAGGAAAGGTTGCATAATGCTCAATCAGCGTACGAATATTTCATTCAGAAATGAAGTTAGGGAAAGGCTGCATGGTTTGTTTAACATAAAACCCTAAAAGCTTAGTAGCATGAATCGTGAATGCATGTCCTAGTAGGATCAATGGAAGTTATGCGAATTTTAACATGTGCCGGTCTTAACAAGAAAAGTTAGGATTGCGAATTTAGATGAAATGAATCACATGCTTACATGAATTATGATGTAATGCAACTAGTTTTTCCCCTCTTTGATCAAGACAATATCTTTAGGAATAGTTTGTCCTTGTCATAAGACAAGTAAATTGGTTTACCAAAACACCTAAACCGCAAAGGATTCGCTTAGGATGGTTAAATCAATGCAACATACCCCAAGTGCTAACTAGGGTTTAGCACATTAAGGACTTGACCTAGTCGCACTTATTGCCGAGCCGAAACTCTCATACCCTAAAGTCGTGCCCACATTCACGAAATGTAGGGACAATAGGATGTACTTACAAGAAACAATCTAGGGTTTCTACCCTAAGGATCGCTTGCTAAAAAGATGAAACTCAGATTGAGTTGGAACCCTAGGACTGACGATATCGGCCTAGTGCAATTAGGAATGGATTGGATATGAAGACACCCTAACCCTGTTTCCTATCTAATCATGATTTCCTGATTAGAAGACACCATTCGATGGGTAAAATAGTCCCATGGATTAGATGTGACACTTGTGCAACAAGTTACAAAAAAAACAGGCCGAAACCGAGCACGATTTTATTTCGCATTTTTACATTTTGTGTTTTGAGAGCGAGAGCAAGAGAGAGAGAGAGAGAGAGAGAGCGACCTTCGTGAGAGAGGGAGAGAAAGAAGACTTGCCGCCGCCGTTGTTTGCGAAGGAGAGGAGGAGCCTTCATCGCGAAGAGGAGCCACCCCACAGTCGCCATATCTCATCGGTGAATCTCCCTCTCTCCTTCTTTTGCTTGTTTAGGGTTTAAATCACTTTCTCTTTTGCTTGTTTAGGAGAGGAAATGAGAGAGAAAGAGAGGGAGAGGGAGAGGGAGAGGGAGAGGGAGAGGGAGAGGGAGAGGGAGGGAGAGAAAGAGAAAGAGAGAGGGAGAGAAAGAGAAAGAGAAAGAGAAAGAGAAAGAGAGGGAGGGGGAGGGGGAGCAAATGAGAGGGGGAGAGAAAGAGAAAGAGAGGGAGCAAATGAGAGAGGGAGAGAAAGAGAAAGAGAAAGAGAAAGAGAGGGAGAGGGAGGAGGAGTAAATGAGAGAGGGAGAGAAAGAGAAAGAGAGGGAGAGGGAGAGAGAGAGAGAGGGAGGGAGAGTGCATTCTCTCTCTCCCTCTTCCTTTTTCTTTTGGAGAGTGTTAGGATATATTGTGAGAGGGAGAGGAAATGAGAGAGAAAGAGAGGGAGAGGGAGAGAGAGGGGGAGGAAATGAGAGAGGGACAGAAAGAGAAAGAGATGTATACTCAAATGGATAGCTTTATGGAGATGTATGTCCACTCAAATGGATAGCTTTTGTCTATTCAAGATGTAGTCCATCTGTGTGTGTGTATATTGGAACGATAGCATATCCATGATTATGGTAATGGTATGCACTTTTCTTTTTTTATGGGTACCATTACATCGACTCCTTAATAGGGCTAAAAATTGGTCATACACTTTATAAATTCTAATTAGGATATTTAAGATGCACGATAATGGACTTATCGATAATGGTATGCAATGTGCTTTCCCATGGGCCACGTTGTCGTATTGCTCCGCATTCGAGGTGTGAAATCCACCCAAAAGTTGTGTGTGTGGGATTTGATACTTTGTACATATTTAGTTGTTGTGTTTATACTTTTGTTCTGCGTGGGCAGTATAGTGAAGTGGGTTTGGAGCAAGAGGAACTTATCTGTAATGCTCTAGTTGGCATGTCTTGCCAAGTGGTCAGTCAACCTGGACGAGGAGGTTTTGATCAACAGCTCACAAGAGCTTTGGGAGATGTGGCTGAGACTAGCACAAATTCTGAGATTCGTTATGTATATGGTGCTTTGATATTTGTAGGTGTGGTTGGTGGAGTACTTTGTGAAGCTCAATATTTTCAGAATGTCATGCATGTTAGCTTCTGCATTAGATCTTCTATGATTGCTGTTGTATTCCGTAAAACATTGCGGTTGACTCATGAGGGAAAGAAGAAATTTGCTTCTGGCCGTATCATTAACCTGATTACTTCAGATGTTGAAGCTCTTCAAGGATTCTTTTAGTTGGATGACACCACTAATGAAGCTAGGCTACAAGAAACCCTTGGTGGATTCAGACATTTGGCATTTGGATACATGGGATCAAACATAAACACTCTAATGGCCCCATTAAGGGAGATTGTTGATACAATACAGGACAATGTTACAAACCTCGAAGATGATCTCAAGGTCAGGGTTGCTGAATACAACAATGTCAAAAGTCAGCTGAATGAGATACTTCGAAAACAAACTGGAAGTCTGGCAGTTCGTGACATATCTTCCATGGTAAAGCCTGAAGACATTATCGTTTTTATTGAACATTTAACTACACTACTGGTGGTGATTCCTAAGTACTCACAAAAGGAGTGGTTGTCAAGCTATGAGACTCTCTCACAGTTTGTGGTACCACTTCGCAGATTGGGTCCTTCAAGAGGTTCATTCACATACAACAATGCCAGTGGACAGTCTGCTCATTGGGACAATGCACATCCAACTGGAATCTTACAATCACCTCCTGTAAGACGTGAAGTGTCGAAATTGGCACCTCTTGTTGTCCATCGTGTACATGTGGAACCCCTGTCAAGCTTGATATTTACTAAGGATTCGATCCTAACAGTTTTCCAGGAAAGGCATTTCAAAATTTGGGAGAAGGCCGCTTTTCTGAGGCTATTGTGGGAGAAGCCTGAGGAGAAAAAAGCAGAGAATCTGTTGTTTTTTTTTGTCCTCTTCGATCGGTCAGGGAGTTTTGGGAGGAACCCGATGTGCAAAATTCAGGCGTAGAAGAAGGAGAAGACAACCACGAAACTAGCATGGCTCAAGGACATAATCGGGGGACGATTGAAGGCAGAGGATGATGTAGTTGAAGGGGAAGCTAAGAGAGATGATCATGGGAATCATCAGCGAAGATGGTAGACTGGGGAGGATGCGCTCTGAAGAGGAAGCCGTACAAGTTATGTGACGAGCAGAAAGCGAGAAGCGAATCGGTGGAGGAGCTCCAGTACCAACTTGCTTGCCAGATTCATCCATTCATCTAATACTCCACCTCCAGTAATTGTCCTCTGAGCCTTCTCTTCAAGTGGTTTCGAGCGCTATCCAAATCAAGAACACTAGCCGGTCTCCAGTTGCTTTTAAGTTTCAGACGAATGCACCTAAGAGTTGTTTCATGCGCCCTCCTAATGGGATTCTTGCACCTGGAGAGACTCTCATGGCAATTGTGGTAAAATTCATTGAACCATTGGAGCTAGTCAGGAGAAGAATTGCAAGGACAAGTTCAAAATATTCAGTCTGAAGGTCAAACCAGGAACAGAGTTTACTCCTGAACTGTTTGCGGAGCAGAAAGAGTATGTTGTAATAGAATGGGTCCTGCAAGTGGTTTATTTGAATCCACAAGGGCAATCTGCTGAGGTAGAAAAGCTAAAGAGAAGGCTTTAACCTGCTACACACATAGTTCTTGAACAGGAAGGTCAAAGGACTGGATTTATTGCAGAGTCTGTTGATCAATATGTAAATGCAATGATCAGAGTGTTGCGAATGTCAGAAGAAGAAGGGTTACAAATTGCTGCAGAAGGAAACGGGCTATGTTTTTTTTTTGAAGGATAGGTTTGAACAGGATTTCAAAACTACTGTATCTTGCATTCTCTGAAAGTGGATACTACCTCCCTAATGCCACCTTCCACCACTACTATATTACAATTTGGATACAAAGTTTGACACGTGTGAGAGACTCTCTGGTTGAAAGCCAGCACATTCATTCAGGTCCTGAAAGCTGTAGGATCATCATGGCTGTGTCCAAGCCAGACTATTTAAATAATCCCTTTCCATTGGAGGAGTGTGCAAAGGAAGTTTCCTTTTAATTCACAAGTCTCAGCTACTGTTGAGAATGGGACTCCTCTATTTTTCAGTGGGTCAAAAGCCATTGCAAAGAAGCCATTCTTTCAAATCTCTTCCCACATACTGCATACAGTAGCAGGATTTCACCAACCTACGTTGTATAGTGTGACAGTTACTGTGTCACAATTCCAGAGATGTTCATTGTGTATACAGATGCTAAACTACCCATTCCATGGTGGAATAGCAGGTGATAATGAGGACATTGAGTTTGTAGATGATGACAGCATGCAAGGCACAAGACACGGAATCACCCTTAAACCTGATTATGGAGAAGCAATTATCTTACGCTGTCAGCCCTATCTTGTCCCTTTGAGTGAGCTTCTTTTACCCCAATGTGCTCTCCCTCAGTCCGCCGTCCTGGCAGGCCATTTGAAGAAGCTTTAGTGATCATAGAGCAGATTACAAATGCACTTTTGAGTTCCAATGGCACTGACTTTAGTGCTACACTCAAGACACATACTAGCTGACCTATTAGCTGAAGAAGAGTCTATTTTGAAGATATTCTCTTGAAGAATGGATGACATATCTGATGCTATTGTATTCTGATTTATAACTTCATGTGGTTTTCTTGCGAGGATTGATTCTTTTGGTTGATCCGTCTTGCCACTTGTACTTGAACCAAAAATTGTAATACACTTCAACCATGGCATCATATTCGTCTTGATTATTTGTTTAGCTTGATCTTCCCTCTTGGAATTTCTCAAGAACCTCTGTGGTTGCGACTTTGCTTTTGAAAACCCTTCGACATCTTTGGTGAACCCGACGTGAAAGCGTCGTAGAAATTTCAGGATGGGAGATACGTGAGCATCCATTTCAGCCTCTTCTACAATTCCAGCTGCGTCCTCTACTTCAGCTCCATCAATGACTGCTGCGTCAAGTACTTCAATAGATGATCTAAAGCAGATTTTGCAGAATATGTCCATGTATATGCAGCTTGAAAATCAGCAGACACAATTGTATATGCAGCAGCAGCAGCAATTGCATCAACAACAATTGTCTCACCAAAGGCAACTATATTCGAAGCAGGAGAATGCAATCAGTGCGACTAAGGCGTTTGAAGCAGCTGAGAATGAGAAGAAGCTATTTGATGGCCGTAATGTTTCAGCATATTTGAAGACATATGAGACCAAGATGGGGTTTTTTGGAGTTCCAGCTGGACTTATGTATTTCCTTCGTCTTGTCACACCCGCCTTGAGGGAAAAAGTGACTGATCTTTTTATTCAAAATTCACATTGGCAAGATTTTAAGAAGGCCCTGAAAGAAGAGTATTTCCTTGAGGACTTTGGGATGGCTACACGGCGGTCATTCCGAGAGTGGGTCTACATGCCAAATAAAGGTCTAGCTGCTTCATAGTTGATTCGAGAATTTGAAGAGAGGTATAGTCAGCTTGATTCCATTGAACAAAGAGCATTGGATGTTGAGAAAGTTGAGCTTTTCTTGCAAGCTGTAGATCCTGCTCTTCAGGAAGAATTGGGAGAGCTTCTTGAGGATCGCACGAAGCCTATGGGACTTAAAACGGATTGGCAAGATGCCCAATATGCAGTCTCGACTTTGACCAAGAGGAGGATATGGAAGACCCGTCTACAGAATGGATCTATGACACCGACGCCATCTTCTGCTCCTATGTCTGCTTCTATCCCTATTATTTCTTCTCCTCCTCACCCAGTTTCTTGGCCTATGCCGATGCCTACTGTTTCCACTCCTCCTATTCCTCCTGTTCCACGATCGATGCCAGCACCTTCTGCTCCAAAACCATCCACTCCATCGGTGCCTACCTCTCTTGATGACATAATCGAAGGCATAATGGATTTGACACTGGAGTCAGTAAAAGCGGAGTTGGTGGGAAATTTGAAAGAGCAGTTTTCTTCGACTGCGCCTACTATTTCTTCTAGTGCTCCAACAGCACCTAGGAGTGCTCCTACTGCACCTAGGAGAGATCGAAGATGTATTTGGTGTGATAGTACGGACCATCAGCATTGCAGGGATTGTGAATCTTTTCAGGATGCAAGGAGGAAGAATTTGGTATTTTGGGGACAAGATGGTAAGATTTGGTTGACTGAAACAGGAGCTCCGCTTGCTACCAACTTTGGGAAAGGCGGAATGAAGAAGTTAGTGGATGACATGGCTGCGTGTACTTCTTATGTGACAGCTAGAGGAGATGCTTCTGCATATGGAGTTCAGATTGAGAAGGGATCAGAGAATCAGTCAGCATTATGAACTTATGCTATGGAGACAACAAACAAGGGAAAAATTCAGCAAATTGTTTTGACTAGTGCAGGCTCTAGCATCAGATCTGAGACAGGTTGGGATTCGCCTGTTGAGACAGGTACTCTATTTATGCCTACTTGGCTAAGTCTCAGGGAGCAGATGTACTTGTTGAGGAGAAGCGTAAGAGGGATGAAGAAAATCCAAGTGCAGCTGAAAAGACTAGAGGGGGTGAGTTTGTTACTCCACCTACTGCAGGACCGTCTTTGAGACCAGGGCCAGAACGACAGATGGAAGATGCTCAAAAGAGAGAAAAGAGGCAAGAGCCTAGAGAGAGAAAGCAGCAAGGAATTAGATTGATGTCTGATATTGAGACATCTACAGACATGAAGAAAATATTTAATGACAAGATACTTGGCAGTGAGGTGATTTTCACTATTTCTAAGGTTTTGGGCATCTCAAAAAGAGAGTTTCAAGATTAGTTTCAAGAGGTCCTGAAGAAAAAAAGACATGCATTGCCTGCTACTGATACGCATGGAGTTTTGATTGGGGAGTTGGATGAGGATGAGAATGAGGTTATGGTTGAGAATGCTTCTGTTTTTCCGCAGATAGAGAAGAGGGTTCAGCCTATGCATTATGCTGAAATTGATGAGCCTGTCTTGATACCACATAGTCACTTTTCACGGAGTCATTGGGCTAGGGCACCTACAGAGACGATGATAAAAATTGGAGAGAAACAGGTGCCTTATGTTGCTTTGGTGGATCATGGTTCACAGATCAATCTCATAGTTCGTGGAGTTTATGAAAGTAACAGATGGCCTATGGATGTAGAGCAGGGGTGGCATATGAGAGCTGCCAACAACACTGCAGGTGATTTGTATGCTGCATGTCCCAGCGTTAGGGTTTCTATTGGAGATGTAGAGGAGGATTTCCATTTCTTTGTGCAGGATTCATGCTGTTATCCCATAATTCTTGGACAGCCATTCATCACAGAGATGCGTATGGAAACAAAGGTAATGGATGATGGATCTGCTTATGCACGGATTCGCAGTAAAGATGGCATGAGAGCAGTTCAGTTTATGACTGTGTGTGTGAACCATGTTAGAAACAGGGATACTCTTAGAGATGCATCTTTGCCCACCACTGTGAGGGATTCGGGTTTTCATTAGGTACCGCTGTTTCGCGAGACGATGGTGGTACAGAGCAGAGGGGATTGGAGTTCTCGCCTCCTGGCAGCAGTGTTTTCTCCTCCAGTTTTGTGGGGATTTCAGCAAACAGTTCGATGAGCTATCAGAAGACTTCTAAGTTGCCTAGAGTTGCCAAGCAGTACATATGCAGGAAGGAGAAAAAATTGAAAAATGCAGGAATTTTAGAGGATGATGAGCATATATATGGGATGTATAACAGTATGATTTGTGCAAATACGATGACAGAGATGGAAGATATGCTGAAAATTGATATGCAGAGTTGTCACAGTAATGTATTAGTGCAATCCCTGGACATGTTTCATGAAATTGCAGATTTTGTATCACAGATTGAGTCAGAGGCTGAGATGACTCAGCAAAAAGTGTTGAGTGTTGAAGAAATTCAATGAACTTTCAGCCAACAGAGTTTACTGCTGAAATATTTCAGCATCCAGAGTTTAGGGTTGTTCATATGCAGTCCATAGAGGAGAGGGCTGAGGATATTTAGCCCCACTGGAGTGCAGAATTGCTGATTTACAACAAGATTTGAGTAATGCAGAGGATTATAATGAAGCCAGGGTTGACACGAAATACAAGACTGTGGATAAGAAGGTGAAGTCGGTAGCTGTAACCGCTTCCACCTAACAGTGTGATCAGCAAATAGAGAGGGCTGCCAAACAGCCAATTTTGAGGAATCCGGAGCATATAGGTCATAAATTTTCAGCAGAGACTCTTGCTGAATTGAAAATTGGAAATGGTGATTTCTTGATACCCACAGAGAAGTAATGCTTTCAGGAGATGCTTGAGCGACATGGAAGGGGATTTGCTTTTTTCTCACATGAGATTGGATGTGTGAATCCAGATATTGTTGCCCCTATGGTGATCTTTACTAGGAAACCTTCACCTGAAAAGGTGGATGCTATAGGCAAGATTACGAAGTATTGTTCTACCACTTCAGAGGTATGGAGATTCATTGGAGCTTGTGTGTTTTATATTATTTGGATATCCCATTTTGCACACATAGCAGATTGTTTATATCAGCTGCTTCGAAAAGGACAGAAATTCTATTGGGATGAGAGCCACACTAGAGCCATGCGAAAATGGAAGAAGTTAGCAGATTGCTCCTACTCTCAGAAAAGCGGATTATAATTGCGGAAGGCCTATTGTATTGACAGTTGACACTAGTCCAATTGGCATAGGTTGGGCTATGGGTCAAGATGATGTAGATGGAAACAGGTATGCTATTCGGTTTGGGGCAAAAGTCCTAAACGAGAGACAGAGGAGATATCCGCAAATCAAGAGGGAGTTACTGGGGATTGTTACGGCTCTCAAATGTGACAAGGAGTACTGTATTGGAGCTTCAGTTGTGGTAGAGACAGATTGCTTGCCATTGATTGGTATGATTACGAGTTGCTCTACTCCGGATATAGCTATGTTGAGATGGATTGCATACATCAAGTCATTAAATCCGGAATTTAAACACATAGCAGGAAAGGATAATCCAGTGGGAAGATATGTTGTCTAGAGCCCGATGTGATGATGAGGAGATTCTACTTGCACAAGAGGATGATGCAGAAATTTCAGCCGCTATGGTTGATCATGTTTGCCATGTCTATGATATTGTGGCTTTCATAGAAGAGCTCTATGTTGGAGATTGGTTGCAGATTGGCAAGTACCTTAGTACACTAAGCAAAAGAGATGAATGGATAGATGAAGAGTTCAAGAAGATCAGAAGAAAAGCCTATGGTTATTTTCTCAAGGATGGATTTCTTTGGAAGCATCCGAAGAAAAGAGTTGGATTACGTTTGCGGGTTGTCTGCGATAGAGAGACACAGTTATAGGTGATGAGGGAGTTTCATGAGAGTCCTTAGGCTGGTCATAGGGGAGTGTGGGCTACTTATGAGAAAATCAAGGAGAAATCTTGGTGGAAAGGCATGTATAGAGATGTTTCTCACTTTGTAGAGACTTGCAGAGACTGTCAGATGTATTCGGTAGTGCATCATCGAGATGAGCTTCATCCCACCGATCCGCTATGAATTCATTATAATTGGGTAGTTGACTTGGTTACTATGCCTATGGGTCTATGGCAGATGAGATATATTGTTTTGGCTAGAGAGGATCTTACCAATCATGTTGAGGGTAGATCTTTGAGAACGAAGACCACTAGTGCAGTGTGTAAGTCCTTATTGGAAGAAATTTTTTGCAGGTATGGTTGTGTGGATAAGATCACTGCGGATCGCGGTGAATTGGATGTAGATGAAGCTAGGGAGTTTTTCTCTCAACTAGGAATCAAGTTGGCTCTAACCACAACATACAATCCAGAGGGAAATGGGAAGAGTGAAAGAGGGCATCCGCCGATAGTGAAAGCATTAGCCAAAGCATGCAGAGGATGGATTGGATAATGGCCGAGAATTCTACCATTTGCTTTGTGGGCTGATCGTACGACTCACAGTGTTACCACAGGATATATGCCCGCAGAGGTAATGTATGGTCAGAAACCGGTTATGCCAACTGAGACTTGTGCTTTGACTTGGTCAGTTTTACCTTGGCAGGAGGATTTGACGAGAGAGGAGCTCTTAGCTCTTCGGATTCGGCAGTTGGAGAGAAGACCAGAGGATACTCAGCTAGCTATTGACAGGTTGAAGGTTGCTAGACTAAGAAATAAGGACAGGTTTGACAGCAGGCATCGCTTGCAGCCTAGAGCAATAGAAGAGGGAGACTGGGTATTAGTCTTTGATAGCAGCCTTGAAAATCAGCATACTGCACTTCGAAAGATGGTGAAAAGATGGTTCGGGCCGTACATAGTCAGAGACATGTCTTTGATAATGCAACATATGAGTTGAGAGAATTGGATGAGACAGTGCTTAGAGTGCCTATTGCAGGAAAAAGAATTAAGATTTTCAAGAAAAGAGATGATGAAGATTATGCATTGGAGGAATTTCCAAGAGAAGAGCAACGAGAATAAACTTCAATGGAAGAGACAGACGATATGACAAATAATCTTGTTGATATACCGAAAATGCACAATGAAGAGATTGATCTGTTTGTAGATCTTGATGATGATGATCATGGGTAGTTGGCCCATCCGGAGGATGCGCAGGATTAGAGGGGGTGGATGTCGTATTGGTGCGCATTCGAGGTGTGAAATCCACCCAAAAGTTGTGTGTGTGGGATTTGATACTTTGTACATATTTAGTTGTTGTGTTTATACTTTTGTTCTGCGTGGGCAGTATAGTGAAGTGGGTTTCGAGCAAGAGGAACTTATCTGTAATGCTCTAGTTGGCATGTCTTGCCTAGTAGTCAGTCAACCTAGACGAGGAGGTTTTGATCAACAGCTCACAAGAGCTTTGGGAGATGTGGCTCAGACTAGCACAGATTCTGAGATTGGTTATGTATATGGTGCTTTGATATTTGTAGGTGTGGTTGGTGGAGTTCTTTGTGAAGCTCAATATTTTCAGAATGTCAGGCATGTTAGCTTTTGCATTAGATCTTCTATGATTACTGCTGTATTCCGTAAAACATTGCGGTTGACTCATGAGGGAAAGAAGAAATTTGCTTCTGGCCATATCATTAACCTGATTACTTCAGATGTTGAAGCTCTTCAAGGATTCTTTTAGTTGGATGACACCACTAATGAAGCTAGGCTACAAGAAACCCTTGGTGGATTCAGACATTTGGCATTTGGATACATGGGATCAAACATAAACACTCTAATGGCCCCATTAAGGGAGATTGTTGATACAATACAGGACAATGTTACAAAGCTCGAAGATGATCTCAAGGTCAGGGTTGCTGAATACAACTGGAATCTTACAATCACCTCCTGTAAGACGTGAAGTGTCAAAATTGGCACCTTTTGTTGTCCATCGTGTACATGTGGAACCCCTGTCAGGTTTGATATTTACTAAGGATTCGATCCTAACAGTTTTCCAGGAAAGGCATTTCAAAATTTGGGAGAAGGCCGCTTTTCTGAGGCTATTGTGGGAGAAGCCTGAGGAGAAAAAAGCAGAGAATCTATTGTTTTTTTTGGTCCTCTTCGATCAGTCAGGGATTTTTGGGAGGAACCCGATGTGCAGAATTTAGGCGCAGAAGAAGGAGAAGACAACCACGAAACTAGCATGGCTCAAGGACATAATCGGGGGACGATTGAAGGCAGAGGATGATGTAGTTGAAGGGGAAGCTAAGAGAGATGATCACGGGAATCATCAGCGAAGATGGTAGACTGGGGAGGATGCGCTCTGAAGAGGAAGCCGTACAAGTTATGTGACGAGCAGAAAGCGAGAAGCGAATCGGTTGAGGAGCTGCAGTACCAACTTGCTTGCCAGATTCATCCATTCATCTAATACTCCACCTCCAGTAATTGTCCTCTGAGCCTTCTCTTCAAGTGGTTTCGAGCGCTATCCAAATCAAGAACACTAGCCGGTCTCCAGTTGCTTTTAAGTTTCGGACAAATGCACCTAAGAGCTGTTTCATGCGCCCTCCTAATGGGATTCTTGCACCTGGAGATACTCTCATGGCAATTGTGGTAAAATTCATTGAACCATTGGAGTTGGTCAGGAGAAGAATTGCAAGGACAAGTTCAAAATAGTCAGTCTGAAGGTCAAACCAGGAATAGAGTTTACTCATGAACTGTTTGCGGAGTAGAAAGAGTATGTTGTAATAGAACGCGTCCTGCAAGTGGTTTATTTGAATCCACAAGGGCAATCTGCTGAGGTAGAAAAGCTAAAGAGAAGGCTTTAACCTGCTACACCAGCCTTCTGCCAGGCCAAAGATGGACATAGTTCTTGAACAGGAAGGTCAAAGGACTGGATTTATTGCAGAGTCTGTTGATCAATATGTAAATGCAATTATCAGAGTGTTGCGAATGTCAGAAGAAGAAGGGTTACAAATTGCTGCAGAAGGAAACGGGCTATGTTTTTTTTTTAAAGGATACGTTTGAACAGGATTTCAAAACTACTGTATCTTGCATTCTCTAAAAGTGGATACTACCTCCCTAATCCCACCTTCCACCACTACTATCTACAATTTGGATACAGAGTTTGACACGTGTGAGAGACTCTCTGGTTGAAAGCCAGCACATTCATTCAGGTCCTGAAAGCTGTAGGATCATCATGGCTGTGTCCAAGCCAGACTATTTAAATAATCCCTTTCCATTGGAGGAGTGTGCAAAGGAAGTTTCCTTTTAATTCACAAGTCTCAGCTACTGTTGAGAATGGGACTCCTCTCTTTTTCAGTGGGTCAAAAGCCATTGCAAAGAAGCCATTCTTTCAAATCTCTTTCCACATACTGCATACAGTAGCAGGATTTCACCAACCTACGTTGTATAGTGTGACAGTTACTGTGTCAGCCCTATCTTGTTCCTTTGAGTGAGCTTCTTTTACCCCAATGTGCTCTCCCTCATTCCGTCGTCCTGGCAGGCCATTTGAAGAAGCTTTAGTGATCATAGAGCAGATTACAAATGCACTTTTGAGTTCCAATGGCACTGACTTTAGTGCTACACTCAAGACACATACTAGCTGACCTATCAGCTGAAGAAGAGTCTATTTTGAAGATATTCTCTTGAAGAATGGATGACATATCTGATGCTCTTGTATTCTGATTTATAACTTCATGTGGTTTTCTTGCGAGGATTGATTCTTTTGGTTGATCCGTCTTGCCACTTGTACTTGAACCAAAAATTGTAATACACTTAAACCATGGCATCATATTCGTCTTGATTATTTGTTTAGCTTGATCTTCCCTCTTGGAATTTCTCAAGAACCTCTGTGGTTGCGACTTTGCTTTCGAAAACCCTTCGACATCTTTGGTGAACCCGACGTGAAAGCATCGCAGAAATTTCAGGATGGGAGATACGTCAACATCCATTTCAGCCTCTTCTACAATTCCAGCTGCGTCCTCTACTTCAGCTCCATCAATGACTGCTGTGTCAAGTACTTCAATAGATGATCTAAAGCAGATTTTGCAAAATATGTCCATGTATATGCAGCTTCAAAATCAGTAGACACAATTGTATATGCAGCAGCAACAGCAATTGCATCAACAACAGTTGTCTCAGCAAAGGCAACTATATTCGAAGCAGGAGAATGCAATCAGCGCGACTAAGGCGATTGAAGTAGTTGAGAATGAGAAGAAGCTATTTGATGGCCATAATGTTTCAGCATATTTGAAGACATATGAGACCAAGATGGGGTTTTTTGGAGTTCCAGCTGGACTTATGAGTAAGTATTTCCTTCGTCTTGTCACACCCGCCTTGAGGGCAAAAGTGACTGATCTTTTTATTCAAAATTCACATTGGCAAGATTTTAGGAAGGCCCTGAAAGAAGAGTATTTCCTTGAGGACTTTGGGATGGCTACACAGCGGTCATTCCGAGAGTGGGTCTACATGCCAAATAAAGGTCTAGCTGCTTCATAGTTTATTCGAGAATTTGAAGAGAGGTATAGTTAGCTTGATTCCATTGAACAAAGAGCATTGGATGTTGAGAAAGTTGAGCTTTTCTTGCAAGCTGCAGATCCTGCTCTTCAGGAAGAATTGGGAGAGCTTCTTGAGGATCGCACGAAGCCTATGGGACTTAAAACGGATTGGCAAGATGCCCAAGATGCAGTCTCGACTTTGACCAAGAGGAGGATATGGAAGACCCGTCTACAGAATGGATCTATGACACCGACGCCGTCTTCTGCTCCTATGCCTGCTTCTATCCCTGTTATTTCTTCACCTCCTCAACCAATTTCTTGGCCTATGCCCGTGCCTACTGTTTCCACTCCTCCTATTCCTCCTGTTCCACGACCGATGCCAGCACCTTCTGCTCCAAAACCATCCGCTCCATCGGTGCCTACCTCTCTTGATGACATAATCAAAGGCATAATGGATTTGACACTGGAGTCAGTAAAAGCGGAGTTGGTGGGAAATTTGAAAGAGCAGTTTTCTTCGACTGCGCCTACTATTTCTTCTAGTGCTCCAACAGCACCTAGGAGTGCTCCTACTGCACCTAGGAGAGATCGAAGATGTATTTGGTGTGATAGTACGGACCATCAGCATTGCAGGGATTGTGAATCTTTTCAGGATGCAAGGAGGAATAATTTGGTATTTTGGGGACAAGATGGTAAGATTTGGTTGACTGAAACAGGAGCTCCGCTTGCTACCAACTTTGGGAAAGGCGGAATGAAGAAGTTACTGGATGACATGGCTGTGCGTACTTCTTATGTGACAGCTAGAGGAGATGCTTCTGCATATGGAGTTCAGATTGAGAAGGGATCAGAGAATCAGTCAGCATTATGGACTTATGCTATAGAGATAGCAAACAAGGGAAAAATTCAGCAAACTGTTTTGACTAGTGCAGGCTCTAGCATCAGATCTGAGACAGGTTGGGATTCCCCTGTTGAGACAGGTACTCTATTTATGCCTACTTGGCTAAGTGTCAGGGAGCAGATGTACTTGTTGAGGAGATGCGTAAGAGGGATGAAGAAAATCCAAGTGAAGCTTAAAAGACTAGAGGGGGTGAGTTTGTTACTCCACCTACTGCAGGACCGTCTTTGAGACCAGGGCCAGAACGACAGATGGAAGATGCTCAAAAGAGAGAAAAGAGGCAAGCGCCTAGAGAGAGAAAGCAGCAAGGATTTAGATTGATGTCCGATATTGAGACATCTATAGACATGAAGAAAATATTTAATGACAAGATACTTGGCAGTGAGGTGACTTTCACTATTTCTGAGGTTTTGGGCATCTCAAAAAGAGAGTTTCAAGATCAGTTTCAAGAGGTCCTGAAGAAGAAAAGACATGCATTGCCTGCTACTGATACACATGGAGTTTTGATTGGGGAGTTGGATGAGGATGAGAATGAGGCTATGGTTGAGAATGCTTTTGTTTTTCCGCAGATAGAGAAGAGGGTTCAGCCTATGCATTATGCTGAAACTAATGAGCCTGTCTTGATACCGCGTAGTCACTTTTCGCAGAGTCATTGGGCTAGGGCAACTACAGAGACGATGGTAAAATTTGGAGAGAAACAGGTGCCTTATGTTGCTTTGGTGGATCATGGTTCAGAGATCAATCTCATAGTTCGTGGAGTTTATGAAAGTAACAGATGGCCTATGGATGTAGAGCATGGGTGGCATATGAGAGCTGCCAACAACACTGCAGGTGATTTGTATGCTGCATGTCCCAGTGTCATGGTTTCTATTGGAGATGTAGAGGAGGATTTCCATTTCTTTGTGCAGGATTCATGCTCTTATCCCATAATTATTGGACAGCCATTCATCACAGAGATGTGTATGGAAACAAAGGTAATGGATGATGGATCTGCTTATGCACGGATTCGTAGTAAAGATGGCATGAGAGTAGTTCAGTTTATGACTGTGTGTGTAAACCATGTTAGAAACAGGGATACTCTTAGAGATGCACCTTTGCCCACCACTGTGAGTGATTCGGGTTTTCATTAGGTACCGCTGTTTCGCGAGACGATGGTGGTACAGAGTAGAGGGGATTGGAGTTCTCGCCTCCTGGCAGCAGTGTTTTCTCCTCCAGTTTTGTTGGGATTTCACCAAACAGTTCGATGAGCTATCAGAAGACTTCTAAGTTCCTAGAGTTGTCAAACAGTACATATGCAGGAAGGAGAAAAATTTGAAAAATGCAGGAATTTTAGAGGATGATGAGCATATAGATCGGATGTATAACAGTATGATTTGTGCAGATATGATGACAGAGATGGAAGATATGCTGAAAACTGATATGCAAAGTTGTCACAGTAATGTATTAGTGTAATCCCTGGACATGTTTCATGAAATTGCAGATTTTGTGTCACAGATTGAGTCAGAGGCTGAGATGACTCAGCAAAAAGTGTTGAGTGCTGAAGAAATTCAATGAACAGAGTTTCCGACTAATTATGATCAGCTTATAGAGATACAAAGGGCTGAAAACATTCAGCCAACAGAGTTTACTGCTGAAATATTTCAGCATCCAGAGTTTAGGGCTGTTCCTATGCAGTCCATAGAGGAGAGAGCTGAGGATATTCAGCCCCACTGGAGTGCAGAATTGCTGATTTACAGCAAGATTTGAGTAATGCAGAGGATTATAATGAAGCCAGGGTTGACACGAAATACAAGACTATGGATAAGAAGGTGAAGTCGATAGTTGTACCGCTTCCACCTGATAGTGTGATCAGCAAATAGAGAGGGCTGCCAAACATCCAATTTTGAGGAATCCGGAGCATATAGGTCATAAATTTTCAACAGAGACTCTTGCTGAATTGAAAATTGGAAATGGTGATTTCTTGATACCCACAGAGAAGCAATGCTTTCAGGAGATGCTTGAGCAACATGGAAGGGGGTTTGCTTTTTTCTCGCATGAGATTGGATGTGTGAATCCAGATATTGTTGCCCCTATGGTGATCTTTACTAGGAAACCTTCACCTGAGAAGGTGGATGCTATAGGCAAGATTACGAAGTATTGTTCTACCACTTCAGAGATACGGAGATTCATTGGAGCTTGTGTGTTTTATATGATTTGGATACCCCATTTTGCACACATAGTAGATTGTTTATATCAGTTGCTTCAAAAGGGGCAGAAATTCTATTGGGATGAGAGCCACACTAGAGCCATGCGGAAATGGAAGAAGTTAGCAGATTGCTCCTACTCTCAGAAAAGCGGATTATAATTGCGGAAGGCCTATTGTATTGACAGTTGACACTAGTCCAATTGGCATAGGTTGGGCTGTGGGTCAAGATGATGTAGATGGAAACAGGTATGCTATTCGGTTTGGGGCAAAAGTCCTAAACGAGAGACAGAGGAGATATCCTCAAATCAAGAGGAAGTTACTGGGGATTGTTACGGCTCTCAAATGTGACAAGGAGTACTTTATTGGAGCTTCAGTTGTGGTAGAGACAGATTGCTTGCCATTGATTGGTATGATTACGAGTTGCTCTACTCCGGATATAGCTATGTTGAGATGGATTGCATACATCAAGTCATTAAATCCAGAATTTAAACGCATAGCAGGAAAGGATAATCTAGTGGCAGATATGTTGTCTAGAGCCAGATATAATGATGAGGAGATTCTACTTGCAGAAGAGGATGATGCAGAAATTTCAGCCGCTATGGTTGATCATGTTTGCCATGTCTATGACATTGTGGCTTTCATAGAAGAACTCTATGTTGGAGATTGGTTGCAGATTGGCAAGTACCTTAGTACACTAAGCAAAAGAGATGAATGGACAGATGAAGAGTTCAAGAAGATCAAAAGAAAAGCCTATGGTTATTTTCTCAAGGATGGATTTCTTTGGAAGCATCCGAAGAAAAGAGGTGGATTACCTTTGTGGATTGTTTGCGATAGAGAGACACAGTTACAGGTGATGAGGAAGTTTCATGAGAGTCCTTGGGCTGGTCATAGGGGAGTGTGCGCTACTTATGAGAAAATCAAGGAGAAATATTGGTGGAAAGGCATGTATAGAGATGTTTCTCACTTTGTAGAGACTTGCAGAGACTGTCAGATGTATTCGGTAGTGCGTCATCGAGATGAGCTTCATCCGACCTATCCGCTATGCATTCATTATAAGTGGGTAGTTGACTTGGTTACTATGCCTATGGGTCTATGGAAGATGAGATATATTGTTTTGGCTAGAGAGTATCTTACCAATCATGTTGAGGGTAGATCTTTGAGAACAAAGACCACTAGTGCAGTGTGTAAGTTCTTATTGGAAGAAATTTTTTGCAGGTATGGTTGTGTGGATAAGATCACTGCGGATCGCGGTGAATTGGATGTAGATGAAGCTAGCGAGTTTTTCTCTCAACTAGGAATCAAGTTGGCTCTAACCACAGCATACAATCCAGAGGGAAATGGGAAGAGTGAAAGAGGGCATCCGCCGATAGTGAAAGCATTAGCCAAAGCATGCAGAGGACAGATTGCAGAATGGCCGAGACTTCTACCATTTGCTTTGTGGGCTGATCGTACGACTCACAATGTTACCATAGGATATATGCTGCAGAGTTGATGTATGGTCAAAAACCGGTTATGCCAACTGAGACTTGTGCTTTGACTTGGTCAGTTTTACCTTGGCAGGAGGATTTGACGAGAGAGGAGCTCTTAGCTCTTCGGATTCGGCAGTTGGAGAGAAGACCAGAGGATATTCAGCTAGCTATTGATAGGTTGAAGGTTGCTAGACTAAGAAATAAGGACAGGTTTGACAGCAGGCATTGCTTGCGGCCTAGAGCAATAGAAGAGGGAGACTGGGTATTAGTCTTTGATAGCAGCCTTGAAAATCAGCATACTGCACTTCGAAAGATGGTGAAAAGATGGTTTGGGACATACATAGTCAGACATGTCTTTGATAATGCAACATATGAGTTGACAGAATTGGATGAGACAGTGCTTAGAGTGCCTATTGCAGGAAAAAGAATTAAGATTTTCAAGAAAAGAGATGATGAAGATTATGCATTTGAGGAATTTGCAAGAGAAGAGCAACGAGAAGAAACTTCAATGGAAGAGACAGACGATATGACAAATAATCTTGTTGATATATCGGAAATGCACAATGAAGAGATTGATCTGTTTGTGGATCTTGATGATGATGATCATGGGTAGTTGGCCCATCCGGAGGATGCGCAGGATTAGAGGGGGTGGATGTTGTATTGGTGCGCATTCGAGGTGTGAAATCCACCCAAAAGTTGTGTGTGTGGGATTTGATACTTTGTACATATTTAGTTGTTGTGTTTATACTTTTGTTTTGCGTGGGTAGTATAGTGAAGAGGGTTTGGAGCAAGAGGAACTTATCTGTAATGCTCTAGTTGGCATATCTTGCCAAGTGGTCAGTCAACCTAGACGAGGAGGTTTTGATCAATAGCTCACAAGAGCTTTGGGAGATGTGGCTAAGACTAGCACAGATTCTGAGATTGGTTATGTATATGGTGCTTTGATATTTGTAGGTGTGGTTGGTGGAGTTCTTTGTGAAGCTCAATATTTTCAGAATGTCATGCATGTTAGCTTCTGCATTAGATCTTCTATGATTGCTGTTGTATTTCGTAAAACATTGCGGTTGACTCATGAGGGAAAGAAGAAATTTGCTTCTGGCCGTATCATTAACCTGATTACTTCAGATGTTGAAGCTCTTCAAGGATTCTTTTAGTTGGATGACACCACTAATGAAGCTAGGCTACAAGAAACCCTTGGTGGATTCAGACATTTGGCATTTGGATACATGGGATCAAACATAAACACTCTAATGGCCCCATTAAGGGAGATTGTTGATACAATACAGGACAATGTTACAAACCTCGAAGATGATCTCAAGGTCAGGGTTGCTGAATACAACAATGTCAAAAGTCAGCTGAATGCGATACTTCGAAAACAAACTGGAAGTCTGGCAGTTCGTGACATATCTTCTATGGTAAAGCCTGAAGACATTATCGTTTTATTGAACATTTAACTACACTACTGGTGGTGATTCCTAAGTACTCGCAAAAGGAGTGGTTGTCAAGCTATGAGACTCTCTCATAGTTTGTGGTACCACTTCGCAGATTGGGTCCTTCAAGAGGTTCATTCACATACAACAATGCCAGTGGACAGTCTACTCATTGGGACAATGCATATCCAACTGGAATCTTACAATCACCTCCTGTAAGACGTGAAGTGTCGAAATTGGCACCTCTTGTTGTCCATCGTGTACATGTGGAACCCCTATCAGGTTTGATATTTACTAAGGATTCGATCCTAACAGTTTTCCAGGAAAGGCATGTCAAAATTTGGGAGAAGGCCGCTTTTCTGAGACTATTGTGGGAGGAGTCTGAGGAGAAAAAAGCAGAGAATCTGTTGTTTTTTTTTTTCCTTTTCGATCGGTCAGGGATTTTTGGGAGGAACCCGATGTGCAGAATTCAGGCGAGCGCAGAAGAAGGAGAAGACAACAACGAAACTAGCATGGCTCAAGGACATAATCGGGGGACGATTGAAGGCAGAGGATGATGTAGTTGAAGGGGAAGCTAAGAGAGATGATCATGGGAATCATCAGCGAAGATGGTAGACTGGGGAGGATGCGCTCTGAAGACAAAGCTGTAGAAGTTATGTGACAAGCAAAAAGCGAGAAGCAAATCGGTGGAGGAGCTGCAGTACCAACTTGCTTGCCAGATTCATCCATTCATCTAATACTCCACCTCCAATAATTGTCCTCTGAGCCTTCTCTTCAAGTGGTTTCGAGCGCTATCCAAATCAAGAACATTAGCTGGTCTCCAGTTGCTTTTAAGTTTCAGACGAATGCACCTAAGAGCTGTTTCATGCGCCCTCCTAATGGGATTCTTGCACCTGGAGAGACTCTCATGGCAATTGTGGTACAATTCATTGAACCATTGGAGCTGGTCAGGAGAAGAATTGCAAGGACAAGTTCAAAATAGTCAATCTAAAGGTCAAACCAGGAATAGAGTTTACTCATGAACTGTTTGCGGAGTAGAAAGAGTATGTTGTAATAGAACAGGTCCTGCAAGTGGTTTATTTGAATCCACAAGGGCAATCTGCTGAGGTAGAAAAGCTAAAGAGAAGGCTTTAACCTGCTACACCGGCCTTGGCCTTCTGCCAAGGCCAAAGATGGACATAGTTCTTGAACAGGAAGGTCAAAGGACTGGATTTATTGCAGAGTCTGTTGATCAATATGTAAATGCAATTATTAGAGTGTTGCGAATGTCAGAAGAAGAAGGGTTACAAATTGCTGCAGAAGGAAACGAGCTATGTTTTTTTTTTAAAGGATAGGTTTGAACAGGATTTCAAAACTACTGTATCTTGCATTCTCTGAAAGTGGATACTACCTCCCTAATGCCACCTTCCACCACTACTATATTACAATTTGGATACAGAGTTTGACACATGTGAGAGACTCTCTCATTGAAAGCAAGCACATTCATTCAGGTCCTGAAATCTACAGGATCATCATGGCTGTGTCCAAGCCAGACTATTTAAATAATCCCTTTCCATTGGAGGAGTGTGCAAAGGAAGTTTCCTTTTAATTCACAAGTCTCAGCTACTGTTGAGAATGGGACTCCTCTATTTTTCAGTGGGTTAAAAGCCATTGCAAAGAAGCCATTCTTTCAAATCTCTTCCCACATACTGCATACAGTAGCAGGATTTCACCAACCTACGTTGTATAGTGTGACAGTTACTGTGTCACAATTCCAGAGATGTTCATTGTGTATACAGATGCTAAACTACCCATTCCATGGTGGAACAGCAGGTGATAATGAGGACATTGAGTTTGTAGATGATGACAGCATGCAGGGCATAAGACACGGAATCACCCTTAAACTTGATTATGGAGAAGCAATTATCTTACGCTGTTAGCCCTATCTTGTTCCTTTGAGTGAGCTTCTTTTACCCCAATGTGCTCTCCCTCAGTCCGCCATCCTGGCAGGCCATTTGAAGAAGCTTTAGTGATCATAGGGTAGATTACAAATGCACTTTTAAGTTCCAATGGCACTGACTTTAGTGCTACACTCAAGACACATACTAGCTGACCTATCAGCTGAAGAAGAGTCTATTTTGAAGATATTCTCTTGAAGACTGGATGACATATCTGATGCTCTTGTATTCTGATTTATAACTTCATGTGGTTTTCTTGCAAGGATTGATTATTTTGGTTGATCCGTCTTGCCACTTGTACTTGAACCAAAAATTGCAATACACTTAAAGCGTGGCATCATATTCGTCTTGATTATTTGTTTAGCTTGATCTTCCATCTTGGAATTTCTCAAGAACCTCTGTGGTTGCGACTTTGCTTTCGAAAACCCTTCAACAACGTACATTGGTGACTCTTTAAGATGGCTTAAAATTGGTCATATCCTTCATAATGTCCAAGTAGGGGATCTAATTATGATATGCATAATTCCTTGTTTTTGTATTAACTTTATAGACATAACAAATTAGTAATCATGCCAACTAGTCAACGGAAGGACTAAAAGAAAATGATCCCCTAGCTAATGGTCATTATGGTACTTCATCAAAATGAACCCAAAAGTGTTGCCATAGAAGAAGAATCCCTTAAATTGAGCATAGGATATTTTCTTCAAAGGCTATAACTATGAGTATAATTGATTGGAACAAATTTTATAACTATGGTACATACACACACCCCCCCACACATGCACAAACATTTTTACTATTTGATTTTGTCTTTGATATGATAACCTTGTATTACATTGTTGCATTTGATGTCTTCCAATCAATACAATAAAAGTTGATAAATTTTATAGATGGCATTAATCTTTATACATGGACCTAGGACAAAAAAACCACATTACTAAGATGCTTTTTGTTGAGATTGGTTTATTATTAGACTAAGAGTTCCTCAATGATACTCATAAATTTTCTATACCATTAATGTTGATGTTGTGCTAGAAAGAATATATGAATATATGGGTAAGTGTACATAAGCATATAGAATTTCTTGACATCTTGATATCCCATAACTAGGGTGTACACTGACACATATCGCTACTTCATGATATTACTTCGCACATGCACACGCACACGCACACACACATGCATGATTAATGCATATTATGATATATATGTAACATTTGAGGGATGAGTATGAATGTTCCCTATTGTATTTCTCTTTAATTGATGATTATTTTCTTTAGTTTATTTTATGGCCTCAATAGATCATAATAGAAACACGAAAACACTAGTTTTGCCTAAAATATTTCTACTACTACATATAACTTCTTGGATTGATTTGCATAGATATTGATCATTAATTATTTAGGATTAATATGCAGACATAAGATATACATCATAATCATTTACAAAGCACTGCTCACCTAAAAATTATGAATCAAAATACTCTCAGCACGATCGTTCTTGAACAAATAACTTATTATAGATAGGACTAATTTCTAGGAAACAAGAACAGAGTAGTAAAATCAAGCATCATCGACCCTATACGGGCATTGCCCTAAAGATCTTTCATTCGTCATGAATGAAAAGATACTTATATTGATTTCATGCACCTACATGCTTACAAGTACTAAGATAGATGATGCAATTTGAGCCCTAACACATGGCACAACCCAATGTATCACTGGGATAGTCAGGACTCAAAACCCACTAGTATGCAATTAAGTAGTATATAGCATGAAAACTAAGTAGCATGAAGACTAACGCATAGAACATAGTTATACCTTGCTAAAGGCCTTGCATCCCTTAATAAACCACACCGAGCAAGCAATATTGAGTAGAGCCCCTCTAAGATACTCAAAGCCCTCTAGCGCAGTTGTATAAGTAATCCTAGGTGTCAACAAAATGAGACTAAGAAAGAACTATGATGAAACAAAGTGGAAAGTGATATTCATCAATGGCACCTAGGATTACTTATACAACTAGGATTTGTTGACAAAGTTGTATTTTTTTTACTAGGATTACTTATACTCAAAGCCCTCTAGTGCAGTTTTATAAGAAATCCTAGTACAGCCCCTCTAAGATACTCAAAGTACATAACCTAGAGACCGTAGCTAGGTATATAAGGTATAATGGCCATACAAGAAGACACCTCAACAATTGACTGATCACAACTAAATCCCAAAGAAGAATCATGTTCCATCCCCTTCAACTCTATATTCACCTCGTGAAGAACTTCATTAACCATAGCATCCTTGTCACCAATCTTTTTGTTGCAATGATGAAGTAACATATTCATCACTTTTCCTTTTAGCATCTAAGGCATTATCCAATCTTTTAGTCAAGTCCAAACATTTAGTCTCCAACTCATGAACCTTATGAACCAATGCCTTTTTTTTCTACAATACTGAATAATTATCTACCGGGACAAACAAATCCTTGAGCATGGTATATGGCCGAGATATAACATCAATAAATCTCTCAACTACTATGTCCCATGCATTTTTTACATCAATCAGTAAAGCATTTCTTATATCTTGAAGTTCAGATTTCAACACCATGGATGCATCAATATCAACCTCAATGTTTTTCAAAATTTGCTTCTCAACCTCTTGCAAAGGCTAAAATCTCTCAAGAAAGAGCTTATGGTCAACTCGCAACTTGATATACATCTCCATAAAGCTATCCATTTGAGCCTCGTTTTCCCAAATTGTATTACAAGTCATTAAATTGTTTGTTGTAACGTACACAAGATGGAAAACGAAGGAGGTCCTGTTATTCAAGATTGTGAGGCGTATCTTAATCAGTGTGTCCCATGTCCTTACTCTCAATGCAAGTTGGCAATTAGACGAAAAAAACGCCAATTGTCTATAGAACACATATGACAATTTGGTGAGTTTCAATCTGAGATCATTAATCAGGTGATTGCGGATTTTCAGCAAATGGTAATTTGAAGTTAATATCAATCATGCATTGTACTCGCAAGCTAATTGAATACCATATACAATAAGATTGGGTCTTGCTGGCAAATTTTCTATCCAAGGAGGTGATGTCTTGTCCCAAGGGGGAGTGCACCCTTTGCGGCCAATTAGAAGAGTTTGTGGGCATGCAATGGATGGAGTGCAGGAGCCAATCCACCACTCGCAAGGCCAATCTATACTGTCAATGCCAGAGGAGACATGCAACCTTCTAGACCTAGGTACAATCTTGGAGCTTGAGATGGAGGCAATGATCGATGCATTGATTCCCATGGATGTCGAGACTTCTGATCCACTTAGAGAGGAATCATCCATACCATTATATGATGGGTACCGAGTATCTCAGCTGAAGACACTGCTTGCGCTCTTAAGTGTGCAAGCAAAATACGGGTGGAGCGATATGAGTGTGACCGAGTTTTTCAAGTACCTTGTACATACGCTTCATTGATTTTTTTTTTCGACACTATTATTACAAACATTTGAGCTTTTTCAAGGTGTTTTATGATTTTTTTTAGGTTATTGAAATATCATATATTGCCAACTGCAAATACCATGCCTGAGTCTTGTGATGATGCATGACATGTTTTACGGAAGCTTGGCATGGACTACAATAACATCCATGCATGTATCAACAATTGCTGTCTGTTTCAAGGAGAATACGAGACTATGGAGACATGTCCAAAGTGTGGTGCTCACAGGTATCGACAGGACTTGCAAGGGCAAACCATCCCTCAAAAAGTTCTCAGACACTTTTCGCTCATCCCCCGCATAAACCACATGTTTCATATGTCTGGCATGGCGAGCTTGACAACATGGCATGCGCAGAATAGGTCCACGGATGGATTTCAACGAATATCAGTGGATTCGCGCGCATGAAGCCACATTGACTCTACCTTCCCAGGCTTTGCGCAAGAGCCAAGGAATCTTCGGCTCGGTGTCAAAGAGATCGTGCAAGAGCTACAAAACACGGGGTTCAAGATACAGCAAGAAAAGAGGCTAACAAGAAGATCTCAATTTTTGATACCAAAGAACACTATATTGCTTATCAAGTTCATAGAGTTACAACAAAGATACTGTCAACAAACAAATTTTGTTTAAGTTCTTGTGCATGTAACTTTAGGCTTTACTTCAAGGCTTTTAAGCTGCTACAAGTCTTCAGCATTGTAGTATACGTGACATCGGCTGGGGTATTCCATCCACCTCATCTACTCAAAACAGTCCAGTGCTTCCTTACCAAGTTCGTACCCCATACAAAACTGTCCACAATCATGAATATCATCTGATTAATAAATGAGCATTTACATACATTCCTGGAGACCTGCTGTGATGAGCACAGGCTCTAAACTATTTTACACGTGAACTCTATCTTCATCATTCAAAATTTCTTCCATTGCAATGCTAATCATCTTGGTGCCCTCCTCATTACTCTTGCGTCTTCTGCTCACTTCCAATCAAAAGCAACCAGTCGATGCCTCTCCAACATGTGTTGCGCGGTAGATTCCCCCTTCGTATCCTACACACGAGTGCAGCCGAATGTAATGCCCATGTTGCAGGCCGATCAGGGTAAGGCAAGAGGAGTAGCAAGTATCATGGACACAGAATCTTCAAAATGACGGTATTAAGTAGACTCTATGACCCTGTTTTGGCTGCACATTTGTTATCACCGATTGGTCCACCAGAGTTCTCAATTCTTGCAGCACGCATGTGTGGCCCTTCTTCCCAGAGCCTTCTGCTCCAATGTCTTTAAGCCCTACGTGACCTTCCTTAGCACTAAGCCCTCTACTCCGATGTCATCAAGTACTGTTTCAAATGTAATCCTTTGAAGTACCAAGAGACAACGTGATACAACGGAGGGCGGATTTCTTGCTAGTATAAATTGGTACAAGACAGTTGACCCAGTTAAGGATCTGCTTAAGTTCTCCTTGTTCTTATGATTCGAGATACATTAGACCAAATGCCTCTACATTCTGGGCATAGAATCAATCATAAACCTCATCAGGCGAGCATGAAGAAGAGGCCAACTACTCCCTGTTGTTACATACATGAGCAAAGCCAATAACCTCTGAGGGAGGGAGGGACAAAGATTCCCTGTTGTTACATACGTAGGCAGAGCCAATAACCTTCGATGGAGCGAGGGACAGGGAGGGGAGAGAGATACAGAGAGAGAAAGGAAGGGCTCCAAAGCAGAAAACAGAGGAACCCCAAAAGAAGATTGACCGAATCCCCTAATCCTGCCAAGGCGGCTACTGACCAGTCCCCTCTCTTTTCGTTCCGAAAGCGTCCTTCTTTCTCCTGACTTTTCTGCAAGCCCGCCATTGATAGCATTTCAAAAATATCCCTCTTTTCTTAGCTTTTTCCCTCATTCCGGCCCTTGTATAAAGGTCTGACATGAGCATATAAGCTGAGGCATCATGTGAGTTCAATGAGACAATTTTGTCAAAGCATTGCTGTGCTAGCAATATGTCACCATGCCTTTTGCATTAATTTAACATTGACATCCAAGCAACAAGATTATTTGCAAGAGGCATATCTTGCAGCAACTCTGCTTCCTCCTTTAAATGTCCTTCTTGAAGCATATCTTTTTCCTCAACCCTGAAGTTCCTGGTTTCTGACCTTCATACCGAGATGTATAGCATGTGGTGATCTTAAAGACTGTCATTGCACATAGAGCTAGAACAAATAGCATCAGGACAAAGATCCTTTGGCATCAGTTTTTCATATTTTTCTAATACACACACATCATGCATCCAAACAAAATCATACACATGCACTAAGGGAATATGTACACTGGATGCGGATTATCAAAATGCGTCACACAAACAATGAATCACATGCAGAAATTAACACAAATGCACAACAAAAGAAATGGAGGTGTATACGACTCGGATGCGTAGCAACACGACATCGGTCTTGCAATGGATAGTGTGAACCCATTCGACATGTGCTCAACTTCTTACAGTGTGTGGCCTATAGTCCTTATAAACTACAACATCCATCCATGGCTTTCTACGAAGAAAGGACATCTCATCCTTAGCTTACTCGTCCCAGGCTGCTACAAAGTAAAAAATATGGACGTGTATCTTCGTCCATTAGTTGATGAGCTTAAGATTTTGTGGGAGGAGGGGGTCACTATGTGCAAGATATGAGCAAGCGCGATGGTCGGCGGTCAAGCCAATATTCGAGCCATTCTCATGTGGATGATGCATGACTTTTCGGGATTGGGAGAGTGCTCAGGTGAGCAGGCCTCCGTTCTCGCTGGTAATATCTACATTTTATCTCATTCAATCAAGTATTCACTAGGTCGTGGTGTTGGAACAGGTCTGGTTACCTCAGGTTATCATGCATGTCCATTGTGCGGGCCACAGTTAGACTCCCAAAGGTCACGAACCATAAAGAAGATGGTATATCAAGGACACACTGCTTTCTTACCGGAGGATCATGAACTCAGGGAAGGTTTCCTTGGACGAGCTCCAACACGTATGAACACCGCAAGCTGGTACGAGCTGAAAATGGTCCACGCAGAATCACATCCAAATGGAATGCGACGGTTCTCAGTTTTCTACGAGTTGCCATATTGGACCCACTCACAGGATCCCATGCATATTTTCAAGAATGTGGGTAGCTTGTTATGGGACCACATCACAGGAAAGAGAGACACTATAGGGGCATGAATGGATTTGAAGGAGATAGGTAAGATGGAGGCGCTTTGGCCGCAGTCGAGTGCTGATGGTCGCGTGCAGCTTCCTCGTGCTCCTTGGGTTTTATCCACTAAAGAAGAGCGCATTGTGAAGCAAGTAATCAAGTCTATCTGCACTCCAACGGGTATGATGCGTTCTCTCAGGTCCGCATTTTCTAAAGATGACAAATTATCAAGGCTAAAATCCCATGATTGGCATAAGATATGTCAGGTTTGTAGGATTGTAATTAGCGTGGGCATTTTGCTATTTGGAATGTGGCCATTATTCATAATGCTTTTTCATTTGAGACAGTTTGTACTACCGATCGCGATCGCAGGATATCTTACTCCAGAAATTTGCGGGGCCATTTACAAGTTGTCGACTTTGGTGCAATGAATCTCACAGAAGGAGATTAAGATGTCCTCTATTGAATCCATGAGGCGGGGAGCAGTGGAGACGGTCTGTCTCTTTGAGAAATACCTGCCCACCAGCATGCTCACGATATAAATCCACCTTCTTGTGCATCTTGTGGAGGAAGTGGAGATTGCTGGACATGTCCATACGCGATGGATGTTTTTCTTGGAGCACTTCATGAAAACCCTGAAAGGCTTTATCCGACAACGAGCTCGACCAGAAGGTAGCATGGCCGAAGGTTGATTGGTGTCTAAGGCGCTAGTACATATTTCACAATGGCTACCAATGGTGGAACCAAACAATGAAATGCTATGGTCGTTGAAGGACGATGATAGACTGACTGGAGATGTGGTAGTTGGAAATGGGGTAGAAAAAAGAATGGATGCCTCAATGGAAGAGAAGGTGAATCGCTTTTGTATGTTGCACCATGCCTCTATGGAGACATGGCTCTCCAAGTACCAGATCGCTAGGCAAGATCGAGAGGAAGCGCGAGCTGAATTCCAACGTAGTACACGTCATCGACCAATTCGGTATCCTGAAGGCATGGAGGAGATGCCGCGGTTTATGTCAACGCGATGGTTGCATGGAGCCTTGACCGCAGCATCTCGCGAAGGGACAGAGGTCTCAATGGAGGAGTGGGAATTCTTGAGGGGATGTAGTCCAAAGGTGATGAGGGGTTTAGAATCTGTCGTATCTAAATTTTATATACAACATCTAATTTGAGTGTTTCAATGTACAATACAAAATATATAGTGCAGTGTGGTCGCGCGGACAACTTTTTCGCATGGAGCTTATTGACAAAATGCGCTCCACAATGGACTGTGATGTCATGGCAAGGTTTGAGTAAGAGAACCAACGACGAGCAACGGATCCAAACATGGTTGTGGATGAGATGGAGTATTTTGGGAACTTGCAAAGTATTATTACGGTGGATTACCGTAGCTTCTCCATGATACTATTCGATGTGTAGTGGTTCAAAGTGGTACTTGGAGGAGCTGGAGCAACGGTTCGATGAGGTCCATCTTGATTTCTCGAAATAGATTCCGAAAAGAAATGGACAGATTTGCGCGACACCTTTGTGTTGCTAGCCCATTGTGAACAGGTGCATGGAGTCATTTACTTGCTAATTGTATTACGACATGGTTTATGTCACAATGGTTTGAACTCTCTTGCACGTGTTTGTGAACAATTAATCTTCTATCCAAATCCTCAACAACCTTGATGGTGGTATATTATACCTTCAACTCCCCGAAGTGCAAGAATATATGATCAAAGTGATGTTCCCAGCATAGATGAAGATAATATGGAAATAGAGGGGTCGATATTGCAAGGGGTAGAGGCCGTCAAAATCTTGGAGCTAGCATCGGCTAACAATGATGGAAATACAGGAATCCAAGAATTCTTTGAGAACGAGACGGACTCATTCTTTTGTGGTGACATGTCTATCGACCTTCCAGTGTATGTGGAGTTGTGTTAGGAGATTAACATGGGACCATAGGATACTTCATACTTGGAGCATCCACTTACTCAATTCGTTGACCAATCGCTTGTAAGGGTACATAAGATATACATTTTAAGTGAGATTTTCTTAAATGATTTATATTACTATGCTTTGTATGATTTAAATTGATTATTCTAACATCATTTTTTGTTTATGCAGGTGACATTTTCAGGATGAGCCAAGGGATGAGCAATGAGGAGTTACAGGACATCTTCGCACGCATGTCTCCGGACCAGATTGCCAGATTCAGAGAGATGGCAGACCAGGAGCTGTCTCGTTCTTCGTCAAGGCGCTCTGCTAGATCTGCTTCAGCTCGATCGGATTCTTCGGCTTCGAGCAGACGATCTCGATGCTCACGACTTGGGCCAGAGAGAGGAAGTGCATCAAGATCAGGGGGATGCTGCAGAGATACAGAGGCAGTGAGCCAGCGGTCGACACGGGATACAGGTGTGACTCCTCACTCTCGTGGCTCAGGTGGATGCTGTGGAGACACGGATGTGGTATCTCCGTCTCGCCATTCAGCTGGAGCTGCATCACCTCCAGGATTTGTCACACTTGTGGGGGCATCTACTCTAGTTACTCTAACTTTTGCACAGTCGTCAGCACGTGGCACCCCTTTGGGTGCCACTCCAAGAGAGATTACCCCTATCGGTACACGGGATGCAGAGGGGCCTCCTGGATATGCCTAGGAGCGTGAACGCAGATGGGAGAGGACCCATCTTAGGCAGACTCCTAGGGGTTATGGATATATGGTCGATAGTAGGTCAGGAGCCATCATCATGAATGATGAGGGGAGGAGGGTGATGGCTCGCATAAGAGAGTTGTGCCAAAAAGTTTTTTGGCACAACTTCTTGGATCATTGGAAGAACTACATATTAGCATCCTTGCACGAGGAGTTTCCGGTGCCAGCCATAGTAGATAGATTCTCTACGAGCTGGATGATGGATTGCATGCATGCATACATGTCACATAGACGATCGACGCATGCAAGGAAATCAAGAGTGGGCCTGCAAAGCCCAAGTGGTTAGATGCAGACGACTGGCGTTGACTGAGGGAGGAGGCTACAGATTCTCCAGGACGTTGGAGTCAACAGCGCGAGGCGACGAGGGCACGACTCGAGGCCGGAGTGGTCCATCATCTTGGGAGTGGCGACCACCGGACATATTTGGAGGACTTTGTAAGTTTTTCTTTTGTTTTGCTTGTTTATTTTTTTGAAATATTCTTTGTACTGACAATCATGTTTCTAACAGTTAGCATTTTGTTTTCTTTGCAGCACTCCATTACAAATCGCGATCCGTCTGGCCTTGAGACTCGATATGCAGAGAAGCACAGTCTCAATGCATTGATCGACCGATTGTATAGACACGACAGCCCTGTAAGTCACTCATCTTTCTTGTCCGTAGTTACCATGAGATATTTGAATGCATTATTGTATGGTGGACTGATGTGTTGTTTCTTTTCCTGCAGAGTCCGTTCGATGCTCCTTTGCGGCGGGACGAGCTTTCGGGGGACGAGGATGCGTAGCTCGCCCTTGGATCCCTGGAGCTCACACACCTTTATTTTTGAGTCACCTGATCTATATAGACATGTTCTATGTATTAGTGATATCCTGTCATGATTGTACCAATTGATTTTTATGCGATCATGTATTTATTTCATATATCAGTTTTATGATTTCAGTATACATTCTTTTTGTTTGCAAGCGCATTGTACACAATAGTGCATAAACTATTTTGTATGGCTCTCATAAAGCACACAGTGCTATATGTGGCAGGGCAGCAAAAAAAAATTATCCTTGTTACCGTCGCTATTAGCGTCGCAAATTTTACTGCTCACATCGCTATGCGTGTCGCAAACCGTCACTATCAGCATCGGTAATGGCCAATACCGACGAATCTATGGCATCATTAATAACGACGCTTTTTGCAACGACGGGGGCAAATTTGTTGTTTGTATTTTCATCACTTTAAACGTCGGTATAAGGCCTATATCTTGTAGTGGTGGAGTGTATTACATGGTCCAACTATCCCTCATTCTTGCAAGTGTTTATCTTAAATAATTAGCTTTCTCAATGCCTAGCATGTGCTCCACATGTATGAGATTAACATCTCATGACTATATGCGGAAATTTTAATATTAAGAAGTAGAGAAGGGAATTGTTGACACTAAAAGTGTTTCTTGAGCCATTTTTGACACTTTAGTCATTACAAATGTTACTTTTCCTATAGTAATGGTTAAAGTTCTATTTATTGTTTAAAAAGATATCAATTATTGTAAATTTATACACCCCCCTAATGACTCCTAAATCATAGATTATCACACCATAAAGCATGCTTTCATTTAGCAAGTGACATCATTAGTAAGTTTGCCCACTTTCTCTGTTTGGGTATATATTATATCTCCAATTTGTTGACTTTGACCAAATTGTGTATGAAGTAGTATTTGAGATCCACGTGCTTTATCTTTTTTGACTATTTTGGATTCTCTAGCCAAAAGTAAATGCATGAGACATTGCCATCTTTTTTGTCCTCTAGCTCACCCAACCCTTTTTCATTAACTCGTTTCAATTTTAAGTTGAAATCTTGTTCTTTGTCTTCTGACTTGCCAAGTTATTAAATAATATTTAAAAATAGTAACTTATTGCTTCAATGATGGTCTTAGAAACAACTTCAATTCTTCTACTAGCATTTGTATCCATAAGCCATCTTTTGTTGCTAATGCAATAGCCATGACCTTGGCTTCAACAAAATATAGTGGTTGCAATTTATTTCCTTGATTGCTAGGTTATGGCTACACTTGCAAGCACAAATGTAAAACTTGCAATCAATTAGCCTATATCTATTCCCTCCCTCCCCCCTCCCCCCCTTCTTGAGAGGAAAAATTTGAGACAAATCATCCAATCATGGCAAATAAGTGACTTAGGTTGGAAGAGTAAAAGTCTACTGAGCTAAGTGTGTAGGTGTATGATAAGTATCATATCACACACATGAGAACTTTTCAATGCTTAAAGTATGGATTATGCATGAAGAGTGAAAGAAAGTTAATGTTGAAACACAAATTGAGGCATGAGCCTATCACAAGATATCATAGCTTACCTAAGAGAGGTAATGATAAGGAAACTAAAGCATATTTTTGTTATCCTTGTTGGAGGTAGAACAATTAGTAAGAGATAGATTGTATGGGGCAAGTAATGGAGTCACATCCCATTTAATGGTAGACATGCCAAATTTTTGAACAATTTTATCAAAAAACTTAGACTGATGGAGGCAAAGAAGACCTTTGAACCAATCCCTAAAGATTCCAAACCAAGAAAATAAGAGAGTGGGCCTAAGTCAATAATTGAAAAGATACTACAGAGTACACTTTGTACTTCAATAATCATAACAATATGAGAATCTAATGAAAATATATCATAAACATATAAAGAAACAATTAAAAATCCAATATGCTTGTGATGAATACAAATACTGGGTCTAGACATGACTAAAGAATACTTTGTTTGTAGCATGAAGGAGTTCAAGTGTTGAAACCACAAATGTGGTTGAGAGAAACCAAATCAATGAAATGTGGTAGTTTCTCCATTTAGATTCTTCTAGAAGACTCTCATGTAAGAAATTGTTTGGACATCTAAATGATAAAGCTTAAGATCGAACAACATAGTTAGAGCATAATATGAAAAGGAGCCATACATAGAATGAGAGAGAATGGCTCATGATAATCAAGATCCTCCACTCAACTAAAGCCACACATAATAAGCCATGCCTTGTAGCATGTAATAAGAACCATGAACTAAAAGAGCTCATCAGAGTGTGGACTTCAACTCTTGTCTATCCTACCTATCAGTTGGTTCTTTGATATTCTTCAACAACTCATATTCCTTCAATAACAATTCTTCCAATCATCATCAGTTTGAGGGTTCTTACTTTACCAATCACCATCATCAAAAGAAAAATCCATGAAGCCATCTTCTAACTAAGTATTAGACCAATTGAAGCTTTGAATCTTTCATACTTAAGGGCACACGTCTTATAGTCAATGAATGGTTAATGGGCATGAGAAAGTGTTTCGGAGATGCCTTTGGACTTTATTCATTGAAGAGCCTTACAAAGGAGGAAAGTATTTGGGAGAGACCTTTGGACTTTATTGCTGGGAATAGTCTTACACACAAATATTGATGTTCATGGCCAAAACTCTTAGCTAGTTGCATTAGGAGGAGGAAGATGCATATACATGGGAATACCTTTGGTGTTGTGCAATGTGCAATTTTCTCTCGGAAGTTGGATGCATAGCTTTGATTGGTTATTTGCACTTCATGAAACACTTGATATCTATATCTTATACTTTTTTTTCATGTCTTATATTTCTTTATGAATAAATAAAGAGTTCTAATATCTAAGATCTCAATTCGGTTTATTTGCAAAGAAATGAACATTCTATGAAGGTTGTTTGATTTAGGGTTGCTAAAGTGCAAATACACAACTACCAAAAGAAGAAGCTTGAGAGACACAGCTCAAAGTGTACTTGGAGAGATCAATAGAGAAGACTTACAAGACTACACATTTGCTAAAGTGTGTAGACATATATACAAATCCATGGGAAAATTACCACCTCAAGAGAGAAAAATGCACTTGGACAATCATAATTGTGTTCACATACATCACTATGAAAATGTGGTAACAAAGGTTAAAGTAGCCATAATTGTGGTTATTACAAGAATAGTGCTAAATGAGACCCCAAGTATCAAACATATTATTCCTATTGAAGGGTCTATATTTGTACACTTCTCTCTCTTGTAACTTTAATATTGGACCCTCTTAGGATGAATGTTTGCAACAATGAATCGAGTCTATTTATCTTTAGCCATATTAAGTTTACTCTTACATAAGTTAATACATGTGATGACACTAGATTTACAAAATGGCCATCTTGATATTTCGCTCAAATCCATATACCTCTTTTCGAAACTTGGGTGTGGGTGTGACTAAGAGAGGCTTTATTTTTGCTAACACTATTCCAAACTTCTCTAACATATCAAGTGTTTCATGAGGTGCAAAGAACCAATCAAAGCGTATGTATCAAGCTTGCAAGAGAAAGTTGCACATTGCACAATGCCAAAGGTATTCCCATGTATATGCATCTTCCTCCAAATGGAAGAAGCTCAAAGTTGTGTCCATCAGCATCAACGCTTTTGTGTAAGACTCTTTTAGGAATAAAATCCAAAAGTCTCTCCAAAACACTTTCACCATGCCCCACTCACCATGCCTTGACCATAAGATGTGTGCCTAGGTATGCAATATCCCACAATTTCAAAAGAGTCCAAAGTTTCACCTGCTCTATGAAGAGATTATGGTGGATGGAGTTGTAATATCTCTTATAATGGTTAAAAAGTATAATACAAAGAAACAAGCACATGATATACACTTCATGATTCGTTCTATGAATATAATGTCTAAATTTGAAATTTTCTTAATCCAAAACATCATGAGAAGGCAACAATTTTTGACACAAATACATTTCTATGTATACAATTCATTGAAAGAATATGTAGTACTTGTAGAAACTTGCCAACCATCTGAAGTGCTTGATGTTATATTGAAGTGAAGTGATAACTTTTTTAAATCTATCAGTATTAGACAAGTGTCATGCAATCAAGAGTCTTAAATTGAAACTAATGTTCCTTTTTGCTACTTTTATGGCCAATATATAAGATTTTAAAAATGCATTTCATGCATGTATCATATATAGAGACATGAATGTATGTGGCCTACGTATTTGCTTAATAGTGACTACCATGACTATGAGATGACCATGATGAGAAAAATAATGAGATCTTAAAGGATATTACGAGTTAGACTCGAGATGATAAATTAAGTTAATTGATCTAGCCATTTGTTGAAGGAATTCATGAGGCAAAGAGTGGTCACTATCCTTAACTATTAAAATTATTGATTTAGTTTATTTAAATTATTTATTTAATTATCAACTTATTTAAATAAGTGATTTGATTATGTTTTATGTGGATTCTTGTTTTATACTTAGTTGCCACACAATCATGACTTCTTACATGTATGAATGTGTAGCATCAATCACATTGTAGAAGATGGACATTGGAGGGATTAATGTTTTTTGTGTTTTTGGTGGGTTGATGATTAGATTGGAGAAGTGGAATAAATTATGACTTGTATAAGGAAGTGGTACATGAGACACAAATATTTTTTTGGCATTATTTAAGATGTATTATTCACACGCATAATATGCAAGATGATTTTATATTCTTGTATATCTCTAGTCTTGAGGTGGGGAATAATTAATAAGAGTTAAAGATAATGTTTGGAACATTAAATAATATATAAATTTTTTAATAGAGGAGCCATTCACCAAATGAGCATAAATTAAGTATGTAATATCCTATTATAAGCACAAGATTAATAAAATCAATAAGTACATGTATTTACAAGAGCCCTCTCGATGCATGGGAGGAGATTCAACCCAAGTGGTGTCATACTTTGCTTTTTTAATTATTCTCTCTATGTGCTTTGTGTTCAGTTTCAATTTGTGAAATTGAGTACTAGTCTATTAGCTTATGGTTCAGTTTCTCCAATATTGATATTAGAGTTCATGAATGATTTGAGGACTTGTCAATGTCAACGATGGCTTCATGCGTGTAAGGATACCTCATCCACACCATCACTGATTGTTCCTATTGATTATTGGAAAAAGCGATTGTCCACTTGTCAAATCCTAGTTCTTGTCTCTCCTCATTATTTAGAATGTGCAATCCTCTTCCCATGGAAAATAGCTCCTTTCCCTCTTCTTTCTCAATCTTGAGGCTTTCTCCTTATTTCCACAAAGGGGGAAGACTGGTTTATTTATGTGGCAATGCTAGAACGGTCTCAATGCTACTCTGTGTGTGTGTGTGTGTGTGTGTGTGTGTGTGTGTGTGTGTGTGCACGCGCGCGCGCGCGAATGCGCATGCACAGGTGCGTGCATGCGTGTGTGCATGTGTGTGTGCATGTGTGTGCGCGCGCGCGCGCAAATGCGCATGCACAGGTGCGTGCATGCGTGCGTGCATGTGTGTGTGTGTGCGCGCGCGCGCATGTGTGTGTGTGTGCGCGCGCGCGTGCAAATGCGCATGCACAGGTGCGTGCATGCGTGCGTGCATGTGTGGGTGTGTGGTGTGTGTGTGTGTGTGTGTGTGTGTGTGTGTGTGTGTGTGTGTGTGTGTGTGTGTGTGCGCGCGCGCGCGCTAATGCGCATGCACAGGTGCGGGCATGCGTGCGTGCATGTGTGTGTGCGTGTGCGTGTGCGTGTGCGTGTGCGTGTGCGTGTGCGTGTGCGTGTGCGTGTGCGTGTGTGTGTGTGTGTGTGTGTGTGTGTGTGTGTGTGTGTTTTCAATCACTCCCTTCTCCTATTCTCTACTCAAAACCTTGAAGTCATCAAGTATAAGCTTGATTAATTGTTGTACTACTACATTGAATTGAAGAAAAATGGGGATTTCATCACTTTGTCCCTTCAAGAAGGGGAGGTAGACACTTAAATCACAATATACCTTCTTGATAAGTGTCTCTCAGAGGTGTAATATTTTTGTTACTTCTCATTATGACCACTTACTCTAACTACCACCTTCAAGTGTTGAGGGGGAGTGTCTACTTAACTACCTATCCTCTCTCCATCAAATTAGCCCCTACTCAAACTACCACCTTCAAGTCATCAAGGGGGGAGTGTCTACTTAATTTTCTATCGTCTCTCCATCAAAGACACTAAGGTGTCTTCGGATGTGATACATCCATCCCACCTACTACCACCAATTAAAGGGGAGAGGGCCTAACTGACCCAAAAATAAAATGAATATTTGAATCCTGATTCACACACCATTGGGACTACTTGCAAATTTATTAATTTGGGTTTTATTGTTGATAGTTTCATACAGTTATAGTTCAACCTAGTATAAGTAGATTATCTATAAGGTTTATTACTTAAGCCTCCTAAGAGGGTTGCATGTGGAGGTTTTTAAATTTGGGAATTTGTAAAGAGTCTTTTATGAAAGTCTTCATAAGGCTCCATATTTGATACATAAAAGTCAAGATGCATAGGGGGAATAATCAATTCAAGTATTTAGAGCTTCAAATTTGAATCCACATTGCTAGTTTTCGTAGAAAAAGAGCCCCTACTATCCAATCAATTCTCACCTAAAGTAGCTAATATCTAGCCTTTAAAAAGTTATATTTGAAATTTTCTTCTTAGTAACTAACAGTATTTTCATTTTATATGACAAGAAACACCACATTATTAGAAGTTACACAAATTATATTATGAAAAACTTGGACTTGAAAGTGGACTCTTTAGGGGGTTTCACTCACTCTCTCCCCTCAAAAATGGGGTCACATTGAAATTTTTGCAAAGAATCCAAATTTGCTAAACCTTGGATATTTAGAATGTACTCTTTGAGAACTTTTCATTGATCTATAGCATGGCATGATATTATTCATATTTTAAAAGATTTCAAATTGATGTGACCCCTTGATGTGATATGTAGGAAGGGTAGATGTCACATCATGGAATTACATCAATTTATAATCCTTTGAAATATTAAGAATCTAAATCCATACTATAGATCAACAGAAAGGTCTTGAAGAGTATATGCTAAATATCCAAGGTTTGACAAATTTAGACTTCACTTGCAAAATTCTCAATGTGGCCCAATGAGTAAGCTAAATCCCCTTAAAGATCGAATTTTTAGTCAATTTTTTTCCTAATTATAAATTTAATCCTTAAATATTGAATATTATAATCTCAAGTTTCATTTTTATTATATAGGAAAAAATCCCAACTAGGCGCTTATACAAAGGAAAATGTCTTTTTTGTGTCCTTTACAATCTTTCGACATTATTTTGTGAACACATTTCCACCATCAATATAACTATGATATTTATTATCATACCCACACATTTACTTTTTAATTCAATGATCTATTCATAGCTTTACAAAGTATTTAGAGCTTGAAATGTTTCATTTAATCACCCATACATAGGCTTAAAATCCACTTAGAAAACAAAGTAAAGCTTATATGAGTTATATGACCAAAGTTAAGGAACCCTAGTTTTCTACTCTTATTCCTTCACAAAAATGTTTCTTAGATGCATATAAATACTGGTTTGCAAAGTTTTATCCACCATAACTGCCACCTTTAGAGGAGAATTAGGTCACAAAATAGAACTATTTTTCTTGGAGTTTCTCCTCCTCATAAGGCATCCAATAGACATAGCCATATTCAACAAAATGAAATCCAAAGGCATGTCACTAAACTTTGGACAAATGTATAATTTCATTCAATTATTCACCCTTTGATCACTTGTACTCTTCGTTGAGAAGAAAAACAAAACCTATTATACGTGTACTTACTACAGGGCTCTCAATAAATTCATAGTTAAAAACTAATATCATATTGTGTATTTCCATATGTATAGCCATGTATTAAAACAACATGGCTTTGAATAAAGTCATAGTTAGAAATTGATATCATATTTTGTATAGCCATGTGTATAGCCATGTATTGACTACATGGCTCCAAATAAATTCATAGTTAAAACATGATATCCTATAATCTATTCTATAAGTTGATGATTTATTGATGAATAAAAACAAGCTAACATTTTCAAAAAAATTGATCCAAAGTCAAAATATCACAAAATTCTCATAGATTCGGATGGTATAATTAAGTTTTCGTTCTATATATAGTTTGTCCTTATGATTTTGTTGTGATGACCTTTGGTTTAACAAATTCACATGTAACTTTTATGTCAAGTATGAAAATTTTTTATCATCATTATTATTTTTGGCATTTTCCAATGATATCTTGATATTTATTCTAAATTAGAAACTGAACATAAGTAGCGTTTAAAATATTTTTTAATTTCTTGCATCATAACCATCTTTCAAAATCAAATAGAGTATCTTAGTCACATTGATTTTACAAAGGGTTTAAGGGCTAATTTAAAGAAATTCCATACCATTACTAAATTTCTACATCCAAAAATGTCCAAAAAGTGTGTCCCTTTCTTAGTTAAGCTAGTTTCTATCAAAAGATTGTGCCCAAGTTCTCATTGATAGCTATTTTGTTTTAATACTTTTTTTTTTGCATAAAATTTTCATCTTCCATTGGGGGGCTATCCAGTAGAAATCACTCGATACACTGAAGTACTTTTACACGCATGCTCCTATACTCTAATTCACTACTTCAATCAACTTTTCTTTGTGGTTGTGATTGACGCTAATGGATCTTATATAAGTGCACTACTTAAGAAAAATGACCAACACTACAAGATACATGCCTCATACTGATGTTCAAAGTGATGAAAATGTTCACCGAAAAAATTGCCTCCCTCGTCGCTAAAGACATTGGTATTAGCAACACCATAGAAATGTTGCTATCGGTGTCGCTATTTGCATCGCATTTGCCACACAAATAGTGATGGTTTGCAATGCAAACTGCGACACTAATAGTGATGTATGCAATAAATTTGCGATGCTAATAGTGACAGTTACAGAGAAAAAAAAAATTGTGGCAGGGCAGCCACATGTAGCACTATGTGCTATATTTGGCCCATACAAAAGTGTTCCATTAAGGTGTACAATGGTCATCAAAATGAAGGCAAAGTGTAATTGAATCCACAAGACTGATACATAAAATAAATACAAGATTGCTTAATGAAAGCGCTCATGGAATCATGGCACGATTTAAAGCATGATAATAACATAGTGCATAGAAAATGCCTACATAAATCACATGACCAAAAAAGAAGAGGATGTGTGCTCCACAGATCCAAGTGGAAGCTATAGATCCTTACCATCGAAAAGCTCTTCCTGCCGCAAAGGAGCATCGAATAGACTCTGCAAAAACAAAAACGACTACATATCAATCCACCATACAATAATGCATTTTAATTAAAATTAGTAACTACGGAGGTTAGGGCCTTTTCCACTTATCCTTGGTAGACTGTGGCTTATAAAGGCTAGTTGAATACAAGATTGGGAAAAAGGAATCATAATGATTTATGATCGTACATGAATAGCAAAAAAAATTCTTATGGATTGAAAAAAGGAACTAATGAAGGAGGATGATAGTGAAGAAGAAGAGGAGGAGGAGGAGAGTAATAGTTCTGAGGAAGATGATGGTGAGGATGAGAGTTCTGGAAGTGACTTTGATAGAGAGGTTTCATCCATGACATTAAAGCTAGTAAATCTTGAGAGAGATGGAGAGAGACAAGAGAGTTGAGAATTTCTTGATGATAGATCAGAGTGTTTGAGAGATTAAGAGAGAATTGAGGATTTTTTGAGGTTTTTAGAAGACCATGAGGGACATGGTTTAGAAATTGAAAGATTTAATGATGAAGTTGAGCATTCAAATTTGTTGCCAAAATATATTGATGTGGTTGAGTGTGAATGTGAGGTTATGAATTTTGACTCTTATTATAATGATGTTGTTGTGTGTGACTCTGATGAGGCTTGTTTGGTTTCTTATTTGGTTAAAGATAGTTTGAGTAGCCCTTGAGAGGCTTCTATTTGTGAAGTTGTTGATCTTTCTTTGAATAGACTTGACCTCATACTTCTTGATAATTGTGTGGATGATTGTACGGTTGATTTGGGCAACAATGAAGAAGAGAAAACTTTATTTGATGGTGTTATATTTTATTTAAGTTATTCTAGAGTTCTTGATAATGATTGTGATTGAACTTTTGAGAATCCTGAGAATAACATTGATGAGAACATGAGAGGTAACTCGAAGTAAGGCTATGAAAAGAACTGAAACATTAACCAAAGAGAGATCTAAAACTAGGCAAAAGTAGTTTGAAAGAGATTGTGAGGTGAAAGTTGAAGAGGATTGGAGAGTTGAGTATTTGAATGAGGTCTATGACCCTAATTTGTTGCCTACTGTTGTCTATGTTTGTGATGCTATTGAAGCTTCCTATGAAATTTCTCTTGAGATTATTTGTGAGGATGTTATGGAAAGGGTTGACCATTGTATTTATGGTGTAGACAAGTTAAGAGTCATGTGTTGATGACAAGTTGTGTGGTTTGAAAGGGTGTTCCAAAGTGACTCAAAGGTCTTAATGTGTTTGGTTATTATAAGGTTAAGAGTCAAGAGGTGACTCACTTTGATGTGAGTAATAGTATGATTGGATATTTCATAGTAGTGGGAGATCCTTTTTTAGCATTTTCTAATGACTTTTTTAATTGTTTGGATGTCTTTATAGAGATGGAACTGAATTTAGCAACAAAGAAAGGATTGAAACTTTGTTCATAAACTTTAAAGTTATCATGTTTTATTTAGGGTGGATGGGAGGGATATGTTTTTTTTTTATAGATTATATATTTTTCATTGAAAATGAAGGTTGTTTTGAGGCTTTTGGATTGGGCAATTTTGTTACTTTTGAAGAGAATTTTATAAATGGTTTCTGTTTGTTTATGAGAAGTTGTTTGAGGATGATGTGATATTTATTTTCTTTGATTCTAAACTTGTTGAGGAGCTTGGAGATAGATATTAGACTTGATTTTTGATTGGCTTATCAATATTTTATCATTTTATGAAAGGAACTGTCGCGCATAAATGTTACAATCTAGGAGGAGGACTAAATATGTTAAGCGCTTTTTCATAAACTCAAAAACCCTAGTGAAACATTAGAAAGATAGGTTGCTTTTTAGTTGAGTTGCACTACAAGGGAATAGGGGTATAGGGACAGGTGTTTCTGACACACATTAGTAGCGTCACTATTTGCGTCGCAAATGCGACACAAATAGCGACACTACTCTGAGAAAAAAAAATAGGTGAAACCCGAGCGCAGAATTTTGCCACAAGAGATCATGGCTTTGGGAGGGAGAGGGAGAGGAAGAGATAAAGAGAGAGAAGGAGAGCTTCTCACCTCATCCACCACCACCGTTTGCGAAGAAGAGAAGGAAGTGCACAAAGGAAGAAGAGGGGTCATTGCGAAGAGAAGATGAGGAATCCATCCTCGGGCCTTTGCGGTGAGTACATTGCCTCCTCTTGGTTTGTTCTTGTTCTTTCTTATTTTCTTTTGTTTGTTTTCCTTGAGAATAAGGTGCATTGAGAGAGAAAGAGAGGAAATGAGAGAGGGAGAAGAAGAAATGAAAAGGAAGAGAGAACAGAGAGAGAGAGAGAGAGAGAGAGAGAGAGAGAGAGAGAGAGAGAGAGAGAGAGAGAGAGAGAGAGAGAGAGAGAGAGAGTAAACATAAAAGATAACAAAGAAAGAGAGAAAGGGAGGGAGGGGGGAGAATGAGTGAGAAAACACGAGGGGCAGAGAGAAATAAAGAGAGGGGCAACAAAGAAGGAGAGAGAAAGAAAGAAAGAGAAGGGAGAGAGAACATGAAACTAAGAGTGCAGAGAGAGGTGGATAAATTGTGTTAGGTTAGTTAGAAAACTAAAGCTACTCTTTGAGGGAAGGGGGTGTTTAAATTGCCCATGGATTTTTAATATAGAAAAGTGGTCTTGGTTAGATAAGAGAATTCCATTAAAAATCTGAAATGCTAGATTAGATTAAGTTAGGAATGGTCGAATGACAACTATCCTAGTGTGTCGTCCTAGATCCAAATCAATGTTATTTAAGGGGGCCTGAGTTCAGAATATACCTTATTAATAAAGTGGTTGATGCTACATATTACTCCCCCTTATTTCTCACTCTCTTTAAACTAATGCAATATTCTACTTAAGTTTGAGAGATGATAGCAAAGTAGTTATCTTAAGCTAATGTTAGATAACCATGGTAGAAAACTATAGTCACCATTAAGGCTTGCTTTAGCTTGTGGGGTTGAGGTGGAACTTTCCCTATGAGGTAGACTTGAGTAGCTTGAGGTAATGTAGTTTGATTATTACAAGGGAGTTTTGAGTAGAAGTTACATTGATTACCTCTTGATAAATTTGTGCCATTAGGATTTGATGGATAGATATGTTACAAAATATAGATATGCACTTAGATATGACTATAGTCTCTAGATTTGCAAGGTAGAATTGGGATGAAAAGGGATCAATTTGTGTACACATTAGATTGACTTTATGAGCTTTCCACATTATGAAAGGTGTTGGATATTGAATGGCATGAATTGCTTTATCAATGTCGATCATCTTCCCTATATTAGAACCAACCTTAAGCAAATATAGTGGATGGAAAATCTAAATGTTTTTTAATGTTTATTTTGAAGGAATCTATGGTTAACCATACTATTAATGTATCTAATTTCCATGGCTAAATCTTTATAATAGGATTCTTATCATGATATAATGTCTCTTGGCTATTGGAAAAACTTAAATAAAAGATGGCTCTTTGCCTTCTACTTGTGTAAGCTCAATAGCTGCTAAAAGTTTATGTTAAAATGTAAGAAGGTTTATATGGAATCTTTATAATGTATATTAAACTAGTTCATTATGTGTTGTAAATCAAGACGTTTCAATTTATGTAAATTCTATTGAGTTACAAGAGAATCAATACCTTCTCAAACAAATTAAAAAAGAAAAAGAGAATGAGAACAAAAACCACCTGTTTGTCGTAACGTAGACAAAATGGAAAACAATGATGGTTGTGATGTTCAAGATCACGAGGTGTATCTTCATCAACATGTCCCATGTCCTTACTCTTAATGCAGCCTAGCAATCAGACGACAATGTCGCTTGTCTATAGAACACATACAATGCTTTGGCAAGTTCTATTCAAAGATCATTGATCAAGCGATCTCAGACTTTGAGCAAGCGATAAGAAAAGTGTGTATCAATCATGCCTCATATTCGCAAACTAATTGAATATCATATACAAAAATATTAGATGTGGCCCTAAAATTTATACGTGGAAGTGACATCTCATCCCAAGGAGGAATGCACCTATTGCAGCCAGTTAGAAGAGTTCGTGGGCGTGCGATGGATGGAGTGCGTGAGCCAATCCACCACTTGGAATGCACAACTCAAACTATACCATCAATACCAAAGGAGACATGCAACCTTTCGGACCTTCCTTCAATCTTGGAGCCTGAGATGGAGGCAATGGTTGATGCATTGATGTCCATGGATGCCAAGACATATGATCCGCTAAGAGAGGAATCATCCATACCATTTTTCATGGAGATGCTAATGCTGACACGTTTAGCAATGATGGTGGCAATTTTTTTAAGGAACAATTCCATCGCTTTGAATGTCAATATGAGGCCTGTATCTTATAGTGTTGTTTGCATGACAATTTGTCATGTTGTTTTTTGAGTGCTGTATTTCTTGATTTTGTCTAGAGATTAGGAATTGTTTGTGTTATTATTTTGAATTAAATGAGCTTGAAAACTTGATAGCCTTGTTCGAGATTAGTGTTTTTTTGGACAGATTGGAGTAGAACTTTGATGATAGTACTGGACATCTCCAAATACATATACTTTCTTGCTCATATCTTTACACATCGTAGGGATTATGGGTTCACGAGCACATCACATTACACTTATTGAATGCATTGCATGCAGGTGTTGTCTACTAGTTTTGTTCAATTATTTCCATGCCATGGGTTAGGCTCATGCACTCTTTGTACCATTCTTGAGAACTAACATGTCATGATGCCCACTGCAGCTATATGTAGTAAATCTTAGATACACGTGCACTAGAGAGAGCACCTTTCATTAGGCACACACGAGAGTTGGGATATTCATCACCAGTGAGATGGGTTGTTTTACCAACATCCTAAGGACCATTGCTTTTTGTTGTGGTTGTGAGATTTTTGGAAGAGCGGAATGGAATGCAATATTTCTTTCTTCCACTGAGTGTTGAGAGGTGATATTAAGGATCTAAAGTAATCAAGGAATTGTGTTTGCATATTGCATGATGCACAGGTAGTTGTAGACTAGCTAGGCACAAATTTTTTCAATGCATCCATAGTTTAGTGTGTGGCATTGTTTGAATGATTTCATGTCATGGGTTTTGGATTTGCATCTCATCAAATTATGTGGTATCGAGCATGAATGTTTAATTTCAAATCATGACTTCAACTAAGACAGATTGCATGGACTCAAACAGATACATCATGAAGTATCAATACTCTAATGGGATTCTAGAAGAGACTAGAACATTCCTTGGAAAGGTCTTGATAACCTCACAAATATGTTTTTATAGTTGGGATGCTTGTTGCCTACATGGATGAGACTTGGGTTTAGAAAATGAGAATTGCAAGGATTTATGGAATAATTCTATAAGTGCAAGCCCTCATGCGGAAAAAGATGGTGGTTGTAATATTGGGAATAAGAATGAAGCCCCAACAAAGACACCAAGGAAAAAGGGTTTCTACTGCTAGAACACCACTAGCAAGAAATTTTCATGCAGCATCATAGAAACAAACTCCCACAGTTTTATCTTCAACAAAATTGACATTGCTCTTCATATTCTTCATATAATTCTTTGATAGAAAAAGAGAACAAAATTGACATTGCTCTACAGAAGATCAATAGAAGGTTTACAGAAGGTTAACAAAAAGCATCATAACCTCATAACTATCAAAAAACCATTCAATGAGCTTGCAAAAGACCTCAACTTCCATCAATCATCAATCCATGCTTCATAGAGAAGAAAAGATGAACAAAACATAAGCTAAACATAACCAATCAGAACCTATCAGAACATCACAAAGCCTCATATTTCTACTGAAAATTATCATGAGCTTCCAAAACATAATCAATATTATCCAAAACACTTTCAAACCCTTCCAAAACAACTAGTCATCACTCAAAATCCATCAAAAATCGACCATTCAGCCTTCAAAAATAACAAAAATCAATCAAAAAAACCTAGTCAATTCAGCATTCAACATGTCCCTACACTTAAAAAGGAAAGCATCCTCGCGACCTAAGAAAAAGTGAATACAAGTTCATTCCAGAGCTTAACTCGATCTTCAATATCAATCTTCACGAAAACTCCATCCAACCATGACCCCAACTTAGAACATGTATCTCTGATAAGTAATTCAATGAAAGGAAAACCCTTTATCCATTAACACTTCTTAAAATCAACAAAAAAAACAAACTGGTAAAGGATATAAGAAGTTTCTTATGTCCATCCATCCATCAATCAACTTCGTGATCAGATCCATCTTCATCTTCAAATCCGCTTGAGAGAAAAATAATACATACACATACACTTGACACAAAACCAAGTAGTCTGAATGGCATATGTCCACAAAAATGGAGAGCACATAAAAAGTTTTTCATTAAGAAAAGAGATAATACAATCATGAAAACCCTCTTTTGCTAAGCAGGATGAAGATGTTTCTTCTTAAATTGCATACTCAGTTTAAGACATTGCAAGGCTTTGTTCTCATCTACAAAGTACAGAGGTACATTTTGAAGAAACATGAGACAACACATCCTTTCCAGTAAGATGATAAACTTGGTGGGGAAGGCTTGTGCAAAGTAATATAGTACATCCGTTTGAGCAGCAGCTACATCCACATTTGGATCTATGATCAGCTAGGGGATACTCTTCCGAGTATTCAAATGAGATTGCTAATGCATGAAGGCAAGATACCAGCAAAAATGAGCTGCAAGACAAACAGTGGTATCCTCAAAAGTAACATGTACTCTAGCAAAATAAAAAATTTCGAACATGCCATAGCCGTATCCCAGGACCCTGGAATAAAAGGTTGTTAAACATTGGTCCTATCACAGAATCATGCAGTGTCCATTGTCATCGACGAAGAATGTCATGATCATAGTCAGGTGTATCCATCACTGTCTAGGGAGAAAGGTTAATGTAATCAGATGGAGAGGGCAATGGAATAAGAGGAGAAGATTGTAATGGAGGACAAGATAAGTCATAGAATGAGGGTAAATGAAGTGATAAGGAAGGTGAAAAAGATGGAGAATTCATAAAAAAGGTTAGAAGGGAATCTGCCGAAAAAATAGAAGGAATAGGAATGGTAGGAAGAGGTTCAAAAGAGGTAGGAGATATTGTGGGATCGACAATAAAAGGACAAATCGTAAGCACAAGAATGTGAGCCAACCCAAAAGGAGTAAAAGATAAAAGAGGAATGGTATCAGGTTTAGACAAAAGAAGAAAAATATATAAAGGAAAACGATAAGATACAAGGGAATAAGACAAAGGATCTGTAGGATCCAATGGATAGAAAGAACAGAAAAAATGAAGATCCTGGAAAAAGAAATCAGTAAATAATGGATGATCAGTAAGATAGCTCAATAACTAAGATTGTAAAGGCTGGATATCAGATTTATGGAATACATTCTTGAGACGATGAGGTTCCAAAGCAACAATCTCCAAAGATGGATGTCAGGCATGTCCTTTACACCAAGATGTTTGCTCATGATTAGTCTTTAAACTCTCTGCTAGCAAGAGCTCCATCGAGTGCACATACATAAAAACTTGCAAGATCACATCTCCCACATAAACATTTAGATCTCATCAAGGATCTACAAATGGTCTGTAAGATACATAAAAGATAATAACTCAACTTCATGGGAAACCAGCTCATCCACGAATCTATCAAAAATAGCTCTCAACAAATCTGTAGTCCAGAGATTTGACCATCCATCCTCTAAAGATTCCAAATCCACATTGCTTAAGGATATGTATAAGGCAAATCTGTGCTGATGATAATTAACACAAAAGGAAGGAGGTGGTGACACCAAGTCAGTATAGTCGATAAAATCTTCCTACACACAATTCATGCATTGTTGAAGGCATTCTACTTTGGTAGCAAATCCATCACACAGCTTAACTTTATGCTGCAATTGATCAAGTTCATCCCTAGAAGATACCATTGAAGAAACTACATGAGCTAGAGGAGGAATAGAATGAGTGGCAACTTTCTGAGTAAGCTTCTTTTGCGATTCAACAATTTCTTGGGAATTCTGCAGTTGACCTTCATAAGTTCCCAATTTACGAGCTCACTATAACATGTCCTCAATAGCTACATTCTTTTTAGTCATGAAGGACAGACTCTCAGCTTCTAATGTAATTACTTTAGCTTCAAGCTCCTGAATTTTGGCTTTCTACTTGTCCATCAAAATAGTCACCTCAGTCATCTGCTTATCAATGTCACTTAGGGTAGCATTTTTGTTGAGATATCGAGCTCCACTCGTGATATGCCAGGGTGACCGTTGTGCATTTATGTCACCGACTTGTCAGTTGTAGATGCGGTTGGTACACCGCCCATGAATAATAGCTAGATGACAGCTATCCTTATCTACTCTAGTTAGTGGCTCAGTTAGTATGCCACCTTAGTTAGTTGAGTTTGGTTTGAGACCCATATATAGGGTTCTTCTATTTCTATGTACTTGAGTTCTTTTGGCTTACACAGCAAAGAAGAGGAAATTTGTTTTCAGCCTCCACCTTTGTGTGTATTCCCTCATTGTGCAAGCGAGAAAGCTACAAGTGAGACTCCTTCCTTCTCTTCCACAATCTTGACATAGTATCAGAGCCTTATTCGTGGTAAGGAGCTCAAGAAAGCAGACCAAGTTCGCAGTGTTCTGGTAGGAGGACCAGTGTTGCTTTCATTTTTCTGGTCTGGGAGCAAGTCTCTGCAGGTAGCACAACCGAAAATTGTAGGAGTGCATTGTCTCAAATTGAGACGCCCTTCGCAATGTGGCAAGAGGGTAGTATATGCTGCGGGAGAGGCTTTTGCCTCTAGGTAACCTATTTTTTTTATTTGAGGCCATTTTGGGGCCTGTTTTGGAGGCAGAAGTTTTCTGCACGCACTCAGGAAAAGGCCCAGTTTTATGCTGTGCGACCACTGTTCTACAGGTCGGTGAAAAGTTACTGTACAAATTGCATTGTATGCCTGTGCGCAGAGACATTGGGAGTTACAAAATCATCCTTATTGCATGTTGATGCAAAATCGTCACTAGAAAGTGACTGTGTGGTCAAGTACCACTTTCGTCAGTTTTGCAAATTTGCCATTGTGAGGCTGAAGCTGTGTTTTTTGCAGTGACAGAATTTTTTGCAGTGTTCTGTAATGGCATCTGATTCTCTTTCACAGATTGTCACTGAAAATCTTGACAAGAACAGCTTCCAAGCATGGAAGTTAAGAATGACGAATTTCCTTATGGGAAAAGGATATTGGGAATTTGTTGCAAGAAATGAAGAAGAACCAGTTCTTCCTGATGTTCCCAATCAACAGTAAATGCAGGCATTTAAAGCATGGCATGAGAGAGCCAGAAAATTTATGTACTGGCTGTCTATCAGTATTTCAGACTCTATGATTGTGCATATTCAGGATACAAGTATGCCAAAGGAGGCATGGGATACTCTGTCAAAAATGTATAGCACAAATACGCAAGCCAGGAAAATGCAGCTCAAGCAAGAGTTGCACAATGTGCAAAGAGAAAGTATGAGCATCAATGACTACCACATGAAGGTGAAGAAGATCACAGATACACTTGCTTCCATTGGGTCGCCAGTGGAAGATGATGATTTAGTTTCCGTGACCTTGAATGGTCTAGGAAAGGATTATGCACAGTTGCGAACATCCATTTTCGTCCGTGAAAGATTTCCTGATTTTGAGGAGTTGATTGCTCTTCTAATTTCTCAGGAGCATAGAAATGGTGGTGCATCTTCTTTAAGAGGAACTTCAAAAGAAGCTGTCTTCTACTCAAATGCTGGAAGAGGTAGAGGCAGAGGTAGAGGAGGCCGATCTGGAGGTCGTGGTAGAAATCAGAATATGCAGCAAACTCAAGAAAATGAGTCCTATGGAGGAAGACGTGGTAACTCTAGAGGCAGGGGGAGCCAAAGAGGTCATGGTGGATGGCAAAGAGGCCAAAATGCAAACAGTAATGTTGAATGCTACTACTATGGTAAAATGGGTCATATGGCTAAAGACTGCTATAAAAAGCAGAATGATATCATGAATGGAAAACTGCAATAAGGGAATTATGCATCTTCTAGTAGACAGGGTGATGATAAAAATGAGAATTTGTTTATGGTGTAGCTCATGAACAATTCTGTGACAAGTGCAGAAGAAAGCAACGATGTATGGTATGTTGAGACTCAGGTGCATCAAACCACATGGCAGGTCATGCAGAATGGATGGAGGATGCAAGGAAAATGGAAAAACCAGGATTTGTGGAGACTGGTGATGATACTGCACATCCTATTGTGCAGATTGGAAAAATTCCCTTGTCTATGCAGGATGGAAAAAAGAAATACCTATCTGATGTATTTCATGTCCCGAATATCACCAAGAATCTGGTTTCTGTTGGTCAAATGGTTGAGCAGGGCTTGCAAGTTAGATTTAATCCTCATGGATGCTTTGTTGAGGATATGAAAAATAAAGGTCCCTTGATAGCAAAAGGAAAGAAGAAGGGTAGAATGTTTACGTTGGATGCAAACATGCCTAAATTGAGTGCAGCAATGTTTGCACATGGGACCGATGTAGTTGCAAATATTGATATCTGGCATAAACACATTGGTCATGTTAATGTACAGCGACTTAAATCAATGCAGGCCCAAAATATTATTGCAGGATTGCCTAAACTCAAGGTTGCAAAAATGCATAAGGTATGTGAAGCCTGTCAATTTGGAAAACAGGCAAGGAAACCATTCCCTAGACATGTTCAAGAGAGTAAGAAGCCATTGGAATTAATCCACTCTGATGTGTGGACTACTAAAGCTGTATCTCTTGGAGGCTATCATTATTTTGTCACTTTTATTGATGACTATAGCAGAAAAGTTTGGGTGTATTTCATGAAAAAGAAAAGTGAAGTTTTTGGGCATTTCAAAACTCTTAAAGCTATGATTGAAAAAAAAACAGGCCTGCAAATAAAATGCCTAAGGTCAGATGGAGGGGGAGAGTACCTCTCAAATGAGTTTGCAAGGTTCTTGCAGGAGCATGGCATAAAGGAGAAATATTCATACAGTCATACCCCACAACAAAATGGAATTGTAGAAAGGAAAAGCAGGCATATTGGAGAGGTATCTCGTGCCATGCTCAATGAAAAAGACTTGCCAGATTTTTACTGGGCTGAAGCAGTTGCTACATCAGTCTACATAATGAACAGGACTCCCATTGCAGTAATACATGGGATGACTCCAGAGGAGAGGTATACTCGTAGAAAACCAGATATTTCTCATTTGAAAATTTTTTGTTGCATTGCCTATGTTCATGTGCCAGATGAGTTGAGATCCAAGTTGGATCCAAAAGCTGAGAAGTGCATATTTATTGGTTACTCTTTGCAGCAAAAAGGGTATAGATGCTATAACCCTTCTACTCGTAAGTTTACAGTGAGCAGAGATGTTTTTTATGAGATGAGTAGCTGGTATAAACCAGTAAATGTGATTGATAATATAGATGCACAAAATGGTAATGTTGCACAGAATTCGTAGCAGCAGTCACAAGATATTAGTGGACCTGGAGCGTCCTCTAGCAGTGGTTCACATTCTTCGCCATGGACAGGCAGATTGAGGTCAGGAGAATCTTCTCAAAGCAATGCAGATAGTGGTATGCAGGTATCACAAAAAGGAAAAGAGAAGGTAGATCAGCCCATGTTTGATGTGAATGCAGGCCACTCTTATGTGGATGGTGAATCCAGTGGCTCAGAACAGAGCATTGATGGTGAGTTGGGTATTCCTTCTATTGTTACACCTGGAGTAAGGAAGACCAGGGATGTTTTGAGAGCACCTGGGAGTGAACCTACTTTGCGCAGGTCTACCAGAGTTAGGTATCTTGTGGATAGGCTAAAATATGATGGATTTACAGCTATTCACTATGCATATATGGTCAAAGTGATACAGGAACCAGAACCCACTTCTTTTGAGCAAGCCATGGGAAAAGAAAAATGGGAGAAAGCCATGGATGAAGAAATGGATGCCTTGGAAGCAAATGCTACATGGAAATTGGTACCTTGGCCTAAAGATAAGAATGCAATTGGTTGTAAGTGGGTTTATAAGGTGAAATACAATGCAGATGGTTCTGTAAATAGATACAAGGCAAGATTAGTAGTCAAGGGGTATGCACAAACATATCGCATTGATTATGAAGAAACATTCAGTCCGGTTGCAAGGATGGAAACCGTAAGAGCAGTCATTGCTATGGCTGCATCAAAGGGATGGTCTTTACATCAGATGGATGTAAAGAATGCCTTCTTGCATGGTGATTTGCAAGAAGAGGTCTATATGGAGCAGCCACCAAGTTATGTGCATGTTGTTCATCCTGAGTTTGTTTGCAGGTTGAAGAAAGCCTTGTATGGCTTGAAGCAAGCACCTAGAGCATGGTCTGACAAGATAGGACAGTATCTTGTCACTATTGGCTTTCAGATTTCCAAGGCAGATTTCTCACTTTATGTGAGAAAAACAGAGAAAGGTATTATACTACTTGTCATTTATGTTGATGATTTGATTATGACAGGTGACAGTGATGAAGATATCCTTCATGTGAAAATGCTATTGAAGCAGAAGTTTGAGATGAAGGATTTGGGAGAGCTGCATTATTTCTTGGGCATTGAGGTGATTAGATCACCAAGTGGGATACGGCTCTTGCAGAGGCAGTATGGATTGGACATGCTGTCCAAATATGGGATGACAGGCTGTAAGCCTATTTCAATTCCTTTGGAGCAGAATGTGAAGTTGAGCGTAGATGCAAGTGAGCTTCTGGAAGACCCTACTATGTATAGACGCATAGTAGGAAGTTTGATTTATATGACTATTACCAGGCCAGATTTGAGCTATGCTGTTGGATTGGTAAGTCAATTTATACAGGCTCCAAGGAAACCGCATTTGGATGCGGCTAGACGCATACTCAAGTATGTGAAGTCCATATTCCAGTATGGACTATTTTATGAGACTGGGGTTCAGATCTAGTTGCATGGATGCACTGATGCTGATTGGGCTGGTAGTATTTCTGATAGATGATCTACCAGTGGATATGTGTTCTCTTTTGGGAGTGCTGCAGTCACTTGGAGCAGCAAGAAACAACCTACAGTTGCCTTGTCGAGCACAGAGGCTGAGTACAGGGGTACAACAATGGCTGCATGTGAAGTAGCTTGGTTGCATAAGCTACTTTATGATATGCATCAGCCTACAGATGGGCCAGTTGTCATTTATTGTGACAACATGAGTAGTATACACTTGGCAAATAACCCAATCTATCATGCTAGAACAAAGCACATTGAGGTGCATTATCACTATGTGCGGGAGAGGGTTTTACTAGATCTTATTGATCTAGTTTATGTCAGCACAGAGGATCAAGTAGCTGACATATTCACGAAGGCATTGGGCGCAGAGAAGCTGCGCAAGTTTAGAGACCTGCTTGGTGTGTAGGAATTGGGATTGAGCTCGAGGGGTAGTGTTGAGATATCGAGCTCCACTCGTGATATGCCAGGGTGACCGTTGTGCATTTATGTCACCGACTTGTCAGTTGTAGATGCGGTTGGTACACCGCCCATGAATAATAGCTAGATGACAGCTATCCTTATCTACTCTAATTTGTGGCTCAGTTAGTATGCCACCTTAGTTAGTTGAGTTTGGTTTGAGACCCATATATAGGGTTCTTCTATTTCTATGTACTTGAGTTCTTTTGGCTTACACAACTAAGAAGAGGAAAACTGTTTTCAGCCTCCACCTTTGTGTGTATTCCCCCATTGTGCAAGCGAGAAAGCTACAAGTGAGACTCCTTCCTTCTCTCCCACAATCTTGACATTTTTTTGATTGCCAAATCCTCCAAGGCTTTACACAACTGTCTAGTCAATGAATCCACCTTGTCTTGGAAGGAAGTATACACTCCTATGTAAACAAACTGAAGACAAGATGTAAGGGAGGTCTCCAACATAGAATGGACACCAAAAACTATCTGAGAAAGCAATGGTCTAGCTATCAATGTCTGTAAGGAAGCAGGGTGGATTTTTTAATGGTTTCACGTTTGAAAAGTACATGTGAACAGTTTCTAGCACATATGAATTGTGTAGGAACAGCTACGGCACGTGAAGAGCTACGAACATGTGCATCATCGCACGAATAAGAAAACACGTGCATCCACGCACATGAACAGCCATGAAACAACTCATGAGCAAGTCACCGACAAGAGCAATTACGCCCATGCGCACATGGACACCCGCAATCGGGGTGGTATTTGGTAGTGGTAGTTGACGCGTGGTTGCGTGGAAATGTATGAGTTGTCGGTGGTGAGGGTGTCAATGGAAACAGAGAGTGGCGCAAGAACAGGGGTCAAAAGGGGGGGTAGTGGGGAGGGGGGGGGGGGTTTTGCGGGGGAATGGGGGTTTAGCAGGGGGAAGAGAAAGGGGAAGAGAATGGGGGTTTTTCGGGGGAATGGAAGTTTAGCAGGGGGAAGGGAAAGGGGAGTGGGGTGGCAGGCAATGGTGGGGAGGGCGCTCCATGATGGCGGCGAGTGGGTGGCAAACAAGGCGGCGACACGAGCAGCTCGGGGCGGTGCTTCCAAGGAGAGGAGGCGAGCGGAGGGGGGGGCAAGGGCTTGCCAACAGGTGGGGGAGGGGTAGGAGGGAGAGGAGGAGAAGGATGAGAAGGGGGGGTGAAGAAGAAGAAGAAGAAGAAGAAGAAGAAGAAGAAGAAGAAGAAGAAGAGGGAGGAGGAGGAGATGGAGGGAGTGGGAAGAAGAAGAAGAGAAGGAGAGGAGAGAGAGGGGAGAGACATGCAATGGGGGAGAGGGGAGGGTATGCAGAGAGGGGGGAGGTGAGAGAAAGAAAGAAAGAAAGAAGAAAGAAGAAAGAAAGAAGAAAGAGAGAGGAGAGAGAAGGGAAGGAATGGGAAGGAGGAAAGCGTTGGGGGAGGAGGAGGTATTATGATTTTTAATTTAAAAATTAAAAGATGAATAAAAAATTAAAAACAATTAGAATTTTATTTTTGTTGTGAAAAAAGAAAAGAAAAGGTAGTCCCCCCCTCATCCCATGCACAGGCGCAGGGTGGGGGTAAAAAAATTTGCAGTGGCAAGACCCGTAGACGGCTAAAACACCATCACAGGAGCGAACGTTGCGATAGATGCTATAGAAGACATGTAAATTGAAAAAAAAAAAGATGTTCACGCACAACGCAGGAGGCGCATACACACGTAAAAACACGAAAATTTTAATAAAATCCAAATCGTGAATTGAAAAGAAAGGCCGTAAAAATGGAAACTGCATCACAAGGTAGGGGATAGACAATGAAAAAATACAACAGGGGGTCAGGGGAGAATGCAGGGCATTCACATGGAAAAAAGGTGAAAATTAAGCCTGAAAATGCATACGGGAATTAATATCAGAGAATCTATTTGTCAAAACGAAGTGCAAAAAGAATGATAAATGTGCTGAAGAATGTGCTCAACAATCTTATCACATTAGAACACGATTCTGATAAAGATAAGATGCATTCACATGGGAAAAACCCAACAATCGTACGCGAAAAAGGATTCAAAAATCAATAATTAATGATCCATCCACCAGAATGGAGGGCTCTCAGAAGGACAAATGTCATGACATAGATGATCTTGAGGGCTACTACATTATAACTCAGTTCTGATGGGGTTAGGAGGCGTTCATATGGGAAAAACAATAAAACGAAGCTTGAAAACACCTATAAAATTTAATAACAAAAAATCCATAGGTTGAAACAAGGCAGTGGAAAAAGAATAAATGGGCAAAAAAGGGGGCCAGTCAAGACTATCCACTCAGAATTGAAATCTAAGGAGAATAGGGCATGTTCACATGGAAAAAGAATGAAAATATGGACGAAAAAGATAAGAAAACCTACAAAATTAATCATGGATAAATTGTACATTAGAATGATAGGGTGTAAAAAGAAAAAAGGTCAAGTGGAAGGTATAAGATAGGGTTCTCACATCATATCAGCATTCCGAAACAATAAAGGAGCGTTCACATGGAAAAATGTCTAATGTGCGTGAATTGCTTCAAAAATTAATAACTTTCAATACTTTCTCAGAACAAGGGTCCTTAAAAAGGAAAAAGGTAGAGTTTAAAGGGATACACCTGGCTATAAGGTTGGATTTGGGTTTTTCTAAACTTAGGATATTTTCACATGGAAAATGACCAAAATGCTGTGTAAAGAAAAATAACAATAGGAATGACATCATAGATAAAGGAGACAAGGGCTGGTGGGTAGGCAAGGGACCCATTAAAGTGAAGACATGGAATGTACATAGATTTCGTGAATGACATATGCAAGATGGATGCTCCGTAGACGCGCAGGGATGCGTCCCCACACTTAAACCTTACTTGCAAACTAAAGGTGTAGTGCTAGAAAAACTTGGCCCAATTTGCCGAGCACTGTGGTTGACTATTGATATTGCATCATGTATTGCAGTTGAGTGTAGGAGGTACCAAGATGTCTTCACAGCATACGTCCAATGTGGCAGGGACCACGCAGTAGCCCCAGGGAGGTATCTTTGCTAATGAAGGTGCACAAATTTGGGTGATGATGAAGGATATTGCACTCAACGCATAGTCACTCAAATGGGGAGGAAAGAATAGTCACTTGCCCCATAATGTACATCACTCAATGAATCTCGCAGAGAACCCCATAACGTACACTCATTTTAGAACTCGATAAGGAAAATGGGATAGAAGGAGTATGTTAGTGTGCATAGGTGATGGTGCATAACTGTGCCCAACCCCGTCTAGCATAGGCAGGAAGGCCAGGGAGCCTTATGGTGCAGTCTACAAAACAGGGTGACGTGTCATGTGATGATGGCAAAACACATCCCATGGGTGTGTAGGGAAAGGAAAGCATACCTTGTCAAGATTGTGGGAGAGAAGGAAGGAGTCTCACTTGTAGCTTTCTTGCTTGCACAATGGGGGAATACACACAGAGGTGGAGGCTGAAAACAGTTTTCCTCTTCTTAGTTGTGTAAGCCAAAAGAACTCTCTTACAAAGAAATAGAAGAACCCTATATATGGGTCTCAAACCAAACTCAACTAACTAAGGTGGCATACTAACTGAGCCACGAACTAGAGTAGATAAGGATAGCTATCATGTAGCTATTATTCATGGGCGGTGTACCAACCGCATCTGCAACAACTGACACGTCAGTGACATAAATGCACAACGGTCACCCTGGCATATCACGAGTGGAGCTCGATATCTCAACACTCCCCCTCGAGCTCAATCCCAATTCCTGCACACCAAGCAGGTCTCTGAACTTGTGCAGCTTCTCTTCACCCAATGCCTTCGTAAATATGTCAGCTACCTGATCCTCTGTGCTGACATAAACTAGATCAATAAGACCTAGTAAAACCCTCTCCCACACATAGTGATAATGCACCTCAATGTGCTTTGTTCTAGCATGATAGACTGGGTTATTTGCCAAGTGTATACTACTCATGTTGTCACAATAAATGACAACTGGCCCATCTGTAGGCTGATGCATATCATAAAGGAGCTTATGCAACCAAGCTACCTCACATGCAGCCATTGTTGCGCCCCTGTACTCAGTCTCTGTGCTGGATAAGGCAACTGTAGGCTGTTTCTTGCTGCTCCAAGTGACTGCAGCACTCCCAAAAGAGAACACATATCCACTGGTAGATCGTCTATCAGAAATGCTACCAGCCCAATCAGCATCAGTGTATCCATGCAACTGTATCTGAACCCCAATCTCATAAAATAGTCCATACTGCAATGTGGACTTCACATACCTGAGTATGCGTCTAGTCGCATCCAAATGCGATTTTCTTGGAGCCTGTATAAATTGACTTACCAATCCAACAGCATAGCTCAAATCTGGCCTGGTAATAGTCATATAAATCAAACTTCCTACTATTCGTCTGTACATAGTAGGGTCTTCCAGAAGCTCACTTGCATCTGCGCTCAACTTCACATTCTGCTCCAAAGGAATTGAAATAGGCTTACAGCCTGTCATCCCATATTTGGACAGCATGTCCAATCCATACTGCCTCTGCAAGAGCTGTATCCCACTTGGTGATCTAATCACCTCAATGCCCAAGAAATAACGTAGCTCTCCCAAATCCTTCATCTCAAACTTCTGCTTCAATAGCATTTTCACATGAAGGATATCTTCATCACTGTCGCCTGTTATAATCAAATCATCAACATAAATGACAAGTAGCATAATACCTTTCTCTGTTTTTCTTACATAAAGTGAGAAATATGCCTTGGAAATCTGAAAGCCAATAGTGACAAGATACTGTCCTATCTTGTCAGACCATGCTCTAGGTGCTTGCTTCAAGCCATACAAGGCTTTCTTCAACCTGCAAACAAACTCAGGATGAACAGTATGCACATAACCTGGTGGCTGCTCCATATATACCTCTTCTTGCAAATCACCATGCAAGAAGGCATTCTTTACATCCATCTGATGTAAAGACCATTCCTTTGATGTAGCCATAGCCATGACTGCTCTTACGATTGCCATCCTTGCAACCGGACTGAATGTTTCTTCATAATCAATGCCATATGTTTGTGCATACCCCTTGACTACTAATCTTGCCTTGTATCTATTCACAGAACCATCTCCATTGTGCTTCACCTTATAAACCCACTTACAGCCAATTGCATTCTTACCTTTAGGCAAAGGTACCAACTTCCATGTAGCATTTGCTTCCAAGGCATCCATTTCTTCATCCATGGCTTTCTCCCATTTTTCTTTTCCCATGGCTTGCTCAAAAGAAGTGGGTTCTGGTTCCTGTATCACTTTGACCATATATGCATAGTGAATGGCTGTAAATCCATCATATTTCAGCCTATCCATAGGATACCTAGCTCTGGTAGACCTGCGCAACGTAGGTTCACTCCCAGGTGCTCTCAAAACATCCCTGGTCTTCCTTACTCCAGGTGTAACAATAGAAGGAATACCCAACTCATCATCAATGCTCTGTTCTGAGCCACTGGATTCACCATCCACATAAGAGTGACCTGCATTCACATCAAACATGGGCTGATCTACCTTCTCTTTTCATTTTCGTGATACCTAAATACCACTATCTACATTGCTTTGAGAAGATTCTCCTGATATCTGTCCATGGCGAAGAATGTGAACCACTGCTAGAGGACGCTCTAGGTCCACTAATATTTTGTGACTGCTGCTGTGAATTCTGTGCAGCATTACCATTTTGTGCATCTACATCATCAATCACATTTACTGGTTTATACCAGCTACTCATCTCATCAAAAACAACATGTCTGCTCACTATAAACTTACGAGTAGAAGGGTTATAGCATCTATACCCTTTTTACTGCAAAGAGTAACCAATAAAGATGCACTTCTCAGCTTTTGGATCCAACTTGGATCTCAACCCATCTAGCACATATACATAGGCAATGCAACCAAAAATTTTCAAATGAGAAATATCTGGTTTCCTACCAGTATACCTCTCCTCTGGAGTCATCCCATGTATTGCTGCAGTGGGAGTCCTGTTCATTATATAGACTGCCGTAGCAACTGCTTCAGCCCAATAAAAATCTGGCAAGTCTTTTTCGTTGAGCATGGCACGAGATACCTCTCCAATATACCTATTTTTCCTTTCTGCAACTCCATTTTGTTGTGGGGTATGACTGCATGAATATTGCTGCTTTATGCCATGCTCCTGCAGGAACCTTGCAAACTCATTTGAGAGGTACTCTCCCCCTCCATCTGACCTTAGGCATTTTATTTGCAGGCCTGTTTCTTTTTCAACCATAGCTTTAAGAGTTTTGAAATGCCCAAAAACTTCACTTTTCTTTTTCATAAAATACACCCAAACTTTTCTACTATAGTCATCAATAAAAGTGACAAAATAATGACAACCTCCAAGAGATGCAACTTTAGTAGTCCACACATCAGAGTGGATTAATTCCAATGGCTTCTCCCTCTCTTGAACATGTCTAGGAAATGGTTTCCTTGCCTGTTTTCCAAACTGACAGGCTTCACATACCTTATGCATTTTTGCAACCTTGAATTTTGGCAATCCTGCAACAATATTTTGGGCCTGCATTGATTTAAGTCGCTGTACATTAACATGACCAATGCGTTTATGCCAAATATCAATATCTGCAACTACACCAGTCCCATGTGCAAACATTGCTGCACTTAATTCAGACATGTCTGCATCCAACGTAAACATTCTGCCCTTCTTCTTTCCTTTTGCTATCAAGCAACCTTTATTTTTCATATCCTCAACAAAGCATCCATGAGGATTAAATCTGACCTGCAAGCCCTGCTCAACCATTTGACCAACATAAACCAGATTCTTGGTGATATTCGGAACATGAAATACATCCGACAGGTATTTCTTTTTCCCATCCTACATAGACAAGGGAATTTTTCCAATCTGCACAATAGGATGTGCAGTATCATCACCAGTCTCCACAAATCCTGGTTTTTCCATTTTCCTTGCATCCTCCATCCATTCTGCATGACCTGTCATGTGGTTTGATGCACCTGAGTCAACATACCATACATCGTTGCTTTCTTTTGCACTTGTCACAGAATTGTTCATGTGCTGCACCATAAACAAGTGCGCATTTCTGTCATCACCCTGTCTACTAGAAGATGCATAATTCCCTTGTTGCAATTTCCCATTCATGATGTCATCCTGCTTTTTATAGCAGTCTTTAGCCATATGACCCATTTTACCACAGTAATAGCATTCAACATTGTTGTTTGCATTTTGGCCTCTTTGCCATCCACCACGACCTCTTTGGCTCCCCCTGCCTCTAGAGTTACCACGTCCTCCTCCATAGGACTAGTTTTCTTGAGTTTGCTGCATATTCTGATTTCTACCACGGCCTCCAAATCGGCCTCCTCTACCTCTGCCTCTACCTCTTCTAGCATTTGAGTAGAAGACAGCTTCTTTTGAAGTTCCTCCTAAAGAAGATGCACCACCATTTCTCTGCTCCTCAGAAATTAGAAGAGCAATCAACTCCTCAAAATCAGGAAATCTTTCACGAACTGAAATGGATGTTCGAAACTGTGCATAATCCTTTCCTAGACCATTCAAGGTCACGGAAACTAAATCATCATCTTCCACTGGCGACCCAATGGAAGCAAGTGCATCTGCAATCTTCTTCACCTTCATGTGGTAGTCATTGATGCTCATATTTTCTCTTTGCACATTATGTAACTCTTGCTTGAGCTGCATTTTCCTAGCTTGCGTATTTGTGCTATACATTTTTGACAAAGTATCCCATGCCTCCTTTGGCGTACTTGCATCCTGAATATGCACAATCATAGAATCTGAAATGCTATTAGACAGCCAATACATAACTTTCCTGGCACTCTCATGCCATGCTTTAAATGCCTGCATTTGCTGTTGATTGGGAACATCAGGAAGAATTGGTTCTTCTTCATTTCCTGCAACAAATTCCCAATATCCTTTTCCCATAAGGAAATTCGTCATTCTAAACTTCCATGCTTGGAAGTTGTTCTTGTCAAGCTTTTCAGTGACAATCTGTGAAAGAGAATCAGACGCCATTACAGAACACTGTAAAAAATCCTGTCACTGCAAAAAACACAGCTTCACCCTCACAAGGGCAAATCTACAAAACTGGCGAAAGTGGTATTTGACCACACAGTCACTTCCTAGTGACGATTTTGCATAAACAGGAACCAAGGATGATTCTGTAACTCCCAATGTCTCTGCACATAAGCATACGATGCAATTTATGTGGTAACTTTTCACCGACATGTAGAACAGTGGTCGCACAGTATAAAACTGGGCCTTTTCCTGAGTGCATACAGAAAACTTCCACCTCCAAAACAGGCCCCGAAATGGCCTCAAATAAAAAAAAAAGGTCGTCTTGCTTCACCGCGAAGGGCGTCTCATCCTGAGACAATGCACTCTGCACTTTCCAGCTGTGCTACCTGCAGAGATCTGCTCCCAAAACAGAAAATGAAAGCAACACTGCTCCTCTTACCAGAACACCGCGAGCTTGGCTTGCTTTCTTGAGCTCCTTACCACGAACAAGACTCTGATACCATGTCAAGATTGTGGAAGAGAAGGAAGGAGTCTCACTTGTAGCTTTCTTGCTTGCACAATGGGGGAATACACACAGAGGTGGAGGCTGAAAACAGTTTTCCTCTTCTTAGTTGTGTAAGCCAAAAGAACTCTCTTACAAAGAAATAGAAGAACCCTATATATGGGTCTCAAACCAAACTCAACTAACTAAGGTGGCATACTATCTGAGCTACGAACTAGAGTAGATAAGGATAGCTATCATGTAGCTATTATTCATGGGCGGTGTACCAACCGCAACTGCAACTGACACGTCGGTGACATAAATGCACAACGGTCACCCTGGTATATCACGAGTGGAGCTCGATATCTCAACATACCTTGCCAAGTGTCATAATGTCCCTCAATCTCACCTCTCGATGATTGTTTTGAGGACACACCAATCACACTCAATCCCCCTCTGACTAACACTCTGTTTAAGAATAAAGGAAGGCAACCTGATCCTTACACCCATTATTATTATCCTCACAATCACTTGTGCAAAGGTTGTATGCCTTGTGCGCATTTGATGGTGCAGCAGTGTATCCCACCCTGTGCTAGTATACAGTGTGAGAAGGAAGGCCATGGAACCTTATAATGCAGTGCACAAGAACAGATCATGCATTTTGCATTGAGAGGCCCAGCCCGTGTGTGCAACCCTCCATTCCACACAACTCACCTTTCATTTGAATTGAAGGGAAAGGACTGGTCACTCACCCCACCCCCTGTCTCATGCTCTATTGATAAATACATAGGGTAGCCCATACTCACAACCCATCCTATTAGGATGAAAGCTCACATCACTCAATTGTTTGTCGATGAAAATCATTTCATGTGTTGCTAGCATCAGGGAGTTGATGACGAGGCATACCTAGGGAGGTAGCCCATATATCTAATATTGTAGATTTTCTGGAGATCATGCCGTCTGTGTTAGGGAATCACATGTTCTGCAAGGAGTACAAAGACAGCATACCAAGGGAGGTGGCTTTGGAATTTCTTTTGGAAAAGTGTATGCTGATGATTTGGCTATCTTGGACTACGAGGTGTTACCACATTTTCCACAGCCAGTTTTCCGTCCAAGGGTGTTTCCACCTTTTCTCAGAACAAGGCCTGCTATGACAGGGAATTGCTTCCTTTTCTCCCATAATAATTTATTTATTACATTTATTTTTTTCTTTTTCTTTTCTTTCACCCTATTCCCAAGGGTATTTTTACCTTTTCTCAAAGAATAGGTCTGCATGACAGGGACCAAAGTCCTTTTCTCCCATGACCGATATATTTTTCTTTTCTTTTCTTTTCTTTTTTTTAAAATAAAGAGAATGGTAGAAATACCATGTGTCATGACCATCCTCACCACCATTGCTGGTTCATTAGACGAGAAGAGAACAAGGTAAGGGTGGGAGGTATCTGTGAGGGGCTAGCAAAATGAGGCTGCCTAATGAAAAAGATCTTAACGGCTATTAGGAGCATGAGGAGAAAGATAGTGCGACACCCAAAAGGGGAAGGGTGGGTCGACTGTGATTGTCAAGATTCCCAGGGAGGAAAGTACTTCTTTAGGTGATATCCATTGATCAAGAAAGGATCATCAAAGGCATCAACGGTCTATACTTGGATAGAGCCATTAGGGTTGATAGCAAGTACCTTATAGGGGCCCATCCATCATTGTTGAAGCTTGCCAGGAAACTTGCCAAATCGTGAATCCTAAGCGAGAACTAAGACATATTCCTTGAACTAATTCTACTTGATAAAGTTGCCATGATAGGACTTTCATCGGGCTTGTGTGGCTCCCATGCACTGTAGAGTTGCCGTGTGAGTCTCGTCTAGACATTCCAAGTGCAGTAGACGACGTTGCAAGGACTCGTCTCACAAGCGCTCCTTGATAGCCACTTATAGAGAGGGCAACTCTAGTTCAATAGGAAAAATAGCTTATGTACCATATACTAGCTAGAAGGGTGTCTATCGTGTAGCTACCTTATTGGAGGTTCTGTACACCCAAAGGGCCTCTCTAAGTTGATCATCCCAATCATGGTGATGTGTGGCTATCATTCTCGTCAGGATCAAAAAGAGGATGCGATTGGTAACTTCAACTTGGCTGTTGGCTCTGGGGTAATATGGGGTGGACTTGCGATGAAGGATTTTGTACAATTCTGTCAACTCTTCCATGATCTTGTTAGGGAAGTGGGTACCTCGGTCTGATGAGCTCTAGGGGACTACCGAAATAAGTGATGTTTTTTTCATACAGGAACAAGGCCACACTATTACCATCGTCCCGCTTCACAGCTTTAGCTTCACACCACTTTGTTATGTAGTCAATACAGACCAAGCTGTATCTATTCTGTTTTCATTTGGTGGGGGGATCAATGGGGACTACGAAATCAATCCCCCACTTCTGAAGGAAGAATGGGTTACAGTGGCATGGCAATTGTCTTGGTGGGTTTTCCCATTCATCGACAGGCATCACACAATTTGTGGTAATCATAGGCATCCTTGTGGAGGGTTGGCCACCAATATCCTGCTAACAGAGTCTTTCTGACTGTTGCTTCTCTTGCAAAGTAGCCTCCACATGGCGCGTCATGCCAAGCCTTCAGAACAATCCTGATCTGGTCTCCTACAACATATCTTTTGAGCACTTCATCTTTGCCTTTCTTATCAAGTGCGCTACCTAACAGGGTGTAGGGGGCTAATTCCAACCAAAGCTTCTTCCTTTCCCAACTAGAGATGCCAGGAGGATACTATTGGGTTGCTACTAGGTTGGCGATGTCTACATACCAGGGGGTTACAGTTTCGACTAGAAACAAGGAAGCATTAAGGAGGTCTGGATCATCGTGCTCCTCATCTGCATTCTTGGGATACGTGACAGATGATCAGCCAAAACATGGGAGCGACCATGTTTGGTGATTACCTCAAAGTCAAACTCATTAAATAGAAGGAGCCATCTCATCATTCTTCCCTTCATATATTCTTTGTTCATTAGAAAGGACAGGGCCTCATGATCCACATAAAATTTAAAATGAGCTGATAGCAGGTAGTGGTGAAACTTCTCTAGGAGAAACACCATTTCCAAACACTCCAACTCTGTCACTGTATAGTTTCACTCTCTGTCAATGACCTTTCTACTTGCATAATAAATGGGTTGATCCATCTTCGAGGATCCCTTTTGGCATAAGACTACACCTAGGCCTTCAATTGATGCATTAGTGTGCACATAAAACTCCTTCATCCAATCAGGAGGTTGTAGGATGGGTGTTTCAATCAAACACTGCTTCAGGGTGCTGAAGGCTTTGTCACATTCTTCTGTCCAAATAAACTCTTCATCTTTACTTAGAAGCTTATGCAGGGGGGCTGCCTTTGTTGCAAAATGAGCTACGAACCTTCTGTAATAGCCCAGATGGCCAAGAAATTCCCTCAATTGTTTGGCTGTCAAGGCGGCAATCTTCACAATTTTAGCAGGATCTATTGCTATCCCTTATGAAGAGACAATATGGCCCAACATAACTACAGAAGAGACTCCAAATATGCATTTTTTAGGGTTGAGGGATATCCCATACTCTCGGCATCGATCAAAGCATTTCTCCAAATGTCCCGAATGTTTAAGGATCAAACTGTAAACAAAGCAGTCATCTAGATATACCTCAATAAAGTCGTGTAGATGATTTTAGAATGTGGCCATCATGACTCTTTGGAAGATAGTAGAGGCATTGCAGAGCCCATACGGGATCACCCTGTAAGCATAGGTCCCCCATTCTTTGGTGAAGGTTGTTTTGGATTGATCTTCTTCTGCTATCTACATTTGGTTGTATCCCCACTGAAGCCATCTATCAAGAAATAAAGCTCATGCCCTGCAACTGTGTCTAGCAGTTGGTTTGTAAAAGGGATAGGAAAGTGATTCTTCTTAGTTTTGGAATTCAATTTTCAGAAATACACACATATGCAAAGCTTCCCATTCTTCTTGGGTGGGTACGACCACGATGGGTGAAACCCATTCACTATTAGCCACTGGATAGATGAACGCGACTTCCAAAAGCTTCAGCATCTCTGCTTTCACCAAGGTGGAGTAATTTGGATTCATGCACCTATGTCGTTGTCATACTCGCTTAGCATCAGGCTCCAAGTCAATGTGATGTTGACATATTGTGGGATCAATCCCTTTCACATCTTTATAGAACCATGCAAACATGTTTAAATTCTCTTTCAATAAATTGTACAAGATCGACAACTCCCCTTTTGGCAGGCTGCTACCCACCTTCAAGTGGCGTTCAGTGCCATCTGCATCCACAAAGGTCAATTGCCTTTCACCTTCCGGTTCGAGAATGAAGGTCCCACGAACTACTTCTGGGTACAGATCCGAATCCTTCAAGGGGATGGTATCTTCTTCTAATGTCCCACTAGATCCGACTTCTTGTTTTAGTGAGGACTTGGGTTACTCCTTGGCTCAGAGGTCAAAGACTTCTCTTCTAAGGATGTATCAAGAAACGTCACATAACAAGGACTCTCGAAGTTCTGTTGGGCCCTTGGGGCTGGTGCTTGTTGACAAGGGGCATCATCATCATCCTTTCTTGGAAAGGGTAGATGAGGGTGGGAAGAACCACTGATAAAAGATGGCTTATTTTTCTTAATCCATTTCTTATAAAGGCTTTGCATATGAGAAGATCCATTTACCAATCCAAAGGATACCATCGTCATTCTGTCCAACAGCATGAAGTCTTTTTCTTATGAGGCTTTTGGGACTCCCTCTTCATCCATGCCTTCTTCGGATGGAATAGATTCTTCTTTCTCGCTTTCATAATCTTCTTCTTCAGGTTTATGATCGTCCTCTTTAGGCTCTGACTCTAACTTTGTAGGAGCTTTGTAAGAGAAGAACAGGTTCTCTACTTCACCTTCTGCCTTTGCCTCTGGCTCTACTATGGCCATGTAACAGGGAGAGCAATACATTCATGCTTCTATCTCATTGTCAGTAGTGATTTCAGAAGTTTTTCGTGGCTTAGGCAGGAAGTATTCATCCATTGACAAGGACTTTTCATCTTTTGGGAATTGACTTACAGTGCCCACTATTAGGGACTGTGCCTCTGTTTTCTTGGGGAGGATCTGCTTGACGGCCTCTTTTTCTCCCAATGTACCATCTGTTACTTCGTCGGAGGAGTCTATTACGACTTCGATGGATGTGGATCCATTGCCTCTCTACGATCCATACAACTTCAATACTACTTTATTGGGTCCTACACCTAGGGTTAGGGTTCCTTTGAACCAATTCGTCCTTGCTCTTGCTTCAAAAAGCCAAGGTCTTCCCAACATCAGAGGGCATGAGGTCCCTAGGAATTTGGTTTGACAACCACATATGTTAGCCAATATTCTCTTCTTGCGTTTAATATGGGAGGATGCCCAATGATTTGTTGATTCTACTTTGGTCTACAAATCTGATAAGCCACTATGTAGGTTGCATTCCTTGCAAGCCTAGATTCTTCATTGTAACATTCGTCATTATGTTTACTTACAAGCCTCCATTAATCAATGCATCTAAAATAAAGTACCCTTCAATCCATATGCCAATCTCTAGGGTTCTAGGATCCAGGAAGGCGTTAGCTACATCTACTTTCTTCATGAGTTCCGAGGCTTGTTAGACTTGGTCTCCATGGAAGGAACGATTCTCTTCTTCTAGTCAGTATGCTTTTGAATTTCTTTCGACTTCTAGGAGACAACACCAACAAGTGTCAAAATGTTAAATTTGGTTCAATCCATATGCCAATCTCTAGGGTTCCAAGATCCAAGAAGGCGTTAGCCACATCTACTTCCTTCACGGGTTTTGAGGCTCTATTGGACTTGGTCACCACAGAATAAACAATTCTTAAGCCTCTTCTTCTCAGTATACTTATGAATTTCTTTCAACAACTAGGAAACAATATCAGCAAGTGTTGGAATGTTAAATTTGGTTTACAAGTTTCTAGGTCTTGTTGAGATGGCAAGCTCAACACGTGCGGACATTGATGATGGACCTCCTGGCTAGATGGGTCCGCATGTCTACACTTAGCACGTTGGTGGTCATTATAATACTCACATGGCCACTAACTTATCACTTGTTATATTTAGCTTGTTACACCTACGTACTACAGAGCTGGCAAAGATATAGTGCCAGTTAATTAGTGTAGCTTGTTATACATTGTTTGACTTAGTAGGCCACTTTCCTTTATGTTGTATCTTATCTATACTTTGTGTACATTGTATAGTGTGTGAAAGAAGAAGAAGAAATCAGCAAGAAAACGTTTTGGCTTCCATCTCTCTTCTTATATTCTTGAGTGAGCTTCCTCTTGTGTATATGTTGTGTGTTTGGCGCAACAACTCAAGCAACTCCTCCCACCACACGATCCTTGACATGGTATCAGAGTCGCACCACTGAGAGAGGCTGATTTTGAAGGTTGAAGTGAAGGAAAAGAAGCAAGGTTCGAGCAAGCAAGCAATGGGTAAGAAGCTCTCCCATTCTTCCACTCTTTCTCTTGGATAGTGCTTGTGGAGGCACCGGAAGCAAGGTAGAGTGAAAATCTCATATTGCTGTGAGATTTGGTCTGCGAGCAGAGCACTATATATTATGCAGATAAGCCCTCTGACTGCAGATGAATTAAAGGCATGGAAAGAGTGGAATGCAAAAGACAAAAAGGTGATGTACTTGCTATCTGCAGTCCTTGATAATACTATACAAAAACTTCACACGCGACTTAAATAATTTTTGAGAACATGTTTTTAGTAAATACAAAGGCACGAAAGATTCAACTCAAGTAAGAGTTGAATACATTGAAGAAAGGGAAAATGTCTATCAATGAGTATGCGTTGAAGGTGAGGAGCATTGTAGATGCTTTAGAAGTGATTGATGCAATGCCTGATGATGATGATTTGGTTTCATCCACTTTGAGTGGACTCAATAATGAGAAAGCATGAAAATCATTTGTTACTTCAGTATATGTACAGAAGCCATTTCTAGATTTTGATGAATTGATCTCTCTCATGATCATCGAACAGATTAATATGCAAGGTGACTCATTTGAAAAAAATAGTAAACATGTTCAAGCATTTTACTCAAGTTCAGGAAGGGGACGTGGTAGATCCTCTTCAAGAGGCCGTGGTATGGGACGTGCTGGTGATAACTAGCAAAACAGGTTCCATTAGGAATTTGGTGAAATGTAAGTTTCAGCAGGCCGAGGAAACTTTAGAGGCAGGGGGAGCTCTAGAGGAAGAGGTGGATGGTACAATAGAGGTTCTGGAAATTGTGCTATTGTTTGCCGTTATTATGGAAGGACAGGTCATATTGCAGCCCATTGTTATGCTAAGAAGGATGATATTCGTTGTGGTAAATTGCAACAAGGAAACTATACATCGTCTTCACGACAGAATGAAGACAAAAATGAGTGCTTGTTTGTTATGCAGCATATGATGAATGCAGTTACAGAAAAGGGAACACATGATGATATATGGTATGTTGATTCAGGTGCATCTAATCATATGACAAGTCATGTTGAATGGTTTGGAGAGATGTAGGACTTATAAAATCTAGGTTATGTGCAAACGAGTGATGATTCATGCCACCCAATTTCACACATTGAAAAGGTTGCCTTGTCCTTGCATGATGGCTAGACAAAGAGTCTGTGACAGATGTATTACATGTGCCATCAATCACAAAGAGTCTAGTATCTGTTGGCCAAATGGTAGAGTAGGGGTTGCATGTCTGGTTCAATGCAAAAGGTTTTTTTAAAGAATACTTTAACGATAAGTGCAGGTTGGTTGCAAAAGGAAGTAGAGTTGGCCACATGTTCACTTTAGATGCTGGATTTCTTGTAATGGATGCTGTTATGTATGCTAAAGAAAAAGGAGTAGTTGCACATATTGAAATATGGCATAAACATATTGGACATATAAATGTGTAAAGCCTGAAATTAATGCAGACCAAAGGATTGGTTACAGGGTTTCCTTCTTTTAGAGTTGCAGAATTACATAAAGTCTGTGAAGCATGCCACTTTGGTAAGCAGGCAAGACAACCTTTCTCGCATGTGATAGAGAAGTGAGTAGAAATATACTTGATGTAGTGCATACAGATATTTGAGGGCCTACACAGAATGTATCTCTTGGTGGCAGCAAATACTTTGTTACATTTATTGATGATTATTCAAGAAAGCTATGGGTATATTTCATAAAGGAAAAGAGTGATGTATTTGAGCACTTCAAATCTTTCAAGACAATTTTTGAAACAGAAACAAGCTTGAAAGTGAAGTACTTGAGATCAAATGGAGGGGAAGAGTACCTCTCTAATGAGTTTAGTCGCTTCTTGAGGACTCATGGGATAAAGAGAGAATTTACTTGCAAGTATACTCCACAGCAAAATGGGGTTGCAGAAAGAAAAAATAGGTACATTGCAAAATTTGCACGCGTATTAATGGCTGAAAAGAATGTGCTAAAATATTTTTGGTTTGAAGTTGTCCATACAGCTCTCTATATTATGAACAGAACCCCCACAGTTGTAGTTCATAGGATGACTCCCAAGGAATGCTTTACTGGCAAGAAGCCCGATGTATCACACTTAAAGGTATTTGGCTGTGTTGCATATGTTCATATAGCAAATGAGCTACAGAAGAAGCTTGATCCAAAGGCTAAAAAATGTATTTTTATTGGATACTCTTTAGAGCAGAAAGGGTATCGTTGTTAAAACCCTATCACAGGTGAGTTCAGAGTGAGCAGGGATGTTATTTTTTATGAGATGAGCAGTTGATATGCACCTGTTGGTGATGTATTAGATGATGATAATGATCATGATAGCTATGTGTAGAAAGAAAAAACAGAATCACGGAGTCTTAGTAAACCAAAAACATCATCTGGTACTACACCTACACTGAGCCCTTGGTTTGGGAGACTAAGGAGTAGCCCCACATCTTCGAGTGTATCTATAAGTGTTGCAAGCAAAGACAAAGGAAAGAAGAAAGTGTTGGATGGTAATGATGCATCTACTAGTCATTTGGGATTTTATGGAGATTCTAGTGGTTCAGAGAGTTTGGATGATGAGCTTGGTATTCCTTCAATCAGGACACCAGGTGTACAAAGAGCTCATTGTAATGTAAAGGCTCCATTGAGTGATCCAGTGATAAAAATGTCTAACAAGGTGAGATACCCTGTTAAAAGATTTTGGCTTTGAAGGTTATGCAGCTCACCATTATGCTTATATGGTGAAACTAGTTGAATATGTTGAGCCCACTTGTTTTAAGGATGCTGTTGGTCATGCTCATTGGGATGCATCAATGGATGAGGAGATAGCTGCATTAGAAGCCAATAAGACTTGGGATTTGGTAGCCTTGCCTAAGGGTAAGAAAGCTATTGACTGTAAGTGGGTTTACAAATTCAAGCATAGTGTAGATGGTTCAGTTAGCAGGTATAAGGCTAGGGTAGTTGCGAAAGGCTATGCTCAAACATATGGCATAGATTATGAAGGGACATTCAATCCAGTTGATAGGATGGCAACTATTAAAAGTGTGATTGCCGTGGAAGTAGCCAAAGGTTGGAGTTTGCAACAAATGGATGTTAAGAATGCCTTCTTGCATGGTGAATTGCAAGAAGAAGTGCATATGTAGTAGCCAATAGGTTATGAGGATTTAGAGCATCCCACATATGTGTGCAGGTTAAAGAAGGTGCTCTATGGGCTGAAGCAAGCACCTAGAGCATGGTTTGATAAGATTGGAGAGAATCTTGTCAATATTGGATTTTTTATTTTCGATGTTGATCACTCACTTTATGTGAGAAGGGGAGATACAGGTTTGGTCATCATAGTCATTTATGTGGATGACTTGATTATTACATGTGACAATGACAATGGGATTGTTGAAGTTAAGGACTTCTTAAAGAAGAAGTTTGAGATGAAGGATTTGGGTGAGCTAAGATACTTTCTTGGTATTGACGTGATTAGATGTGATGATGGTATATGGCTATCCCAAAGGAAATATGGCTTGGATATGTTATACAAGTATGGTATGACAGCATGTAAGCCTCTTTCAGTACCATTGGAGCAAAATATGAAGTTGAGTGCCGACGTTGGGGATGATATAGAAGACCATACTATGTTTAGGAGGATAGTAGGAAGTTTGATTTGCATGACTATCACAAGGCCAGACTTGAGCTATGATGTTGGCCTTGTCACTCAGTTTATGCAAATGCCTAGAAAGCCTCATTTGGATACAGTTAGACGTATATTGAGATATGTAAAGTCCAATTTACATTATAGACTTTTTTATGAGGTAGGTAAGAATGTACAAGTCTTTGAATACACAGATGCAGATTGGGCTGGTAATATGTCAGACAGAAAATCTACTAGTGGATTCATGTTTTCCCTTGGTAGTGCAGTAGTTACATGGAGCAGCAAAAAATAACCTACAGTTGCTTTATTAAGTACGGAGGCTGAGTATAGAGATGCTGCTATGGCAGCATGTTAGGTGGTATGGCTGCAAAAGTTATTAGGTGATTTGGATGTGTAGGGAGATGGTCCAATTGTCATTCATTGTGACAACATGAGCAGCACATACAATTAGCTAGGAATCCAGTGTTCCATGCTAGGACAAAACACATTGAGGTGCACTACCACTTTATGAGAGAGAAGGTACTTGTAGGAGAGATTGACTTGGTATATGTCAGCACACATGATTAGATAGTTGACATTTTCACAAAGGCATTGGGTGCAAAGAAGCTTCAAAATTTCCAAAGCTTACTTGGAGTTGCAGAGATAGAGTTGAGCTTGAGGGGGAGTGTTGAGATGGCAAGCTCAACACGTGCGAACATTGATGATGGACTGCTTGGCTAGATGGGTCCGCACATCTACACTTAGCACGTTGGTGGTCATTATGATACTCACATGGCCACTGACTTATCACTTATTATATTTAATTTTTTACACCTACCTACAACTAGCAAAGATATAGTGCCAATCGATTAGTGTAGTCTATCATGCATTGTTTGACTTCGTAGGCCACTTTCCTTTATGTTGTATCTTATCTATACTTTGTGTACATTGTATAGTGTATGGAAAAAGAAGAATAAATCAGCAAGAAAACGTCTTGGTCTCCATATCTCTTCTCGTGTTCTTGAGTGAGCTTCCTCTTGTGTATACAATGTGTGTTTGGCGCAACAACTCAAGCAGGTTCCCCCACCACACAATTCTTGACAAGTCTTTGACCAAATAATGCTCTTTGATTGGATCCACAAGCTTTTCCAATTGGCTGGGAAATGGGGCCATGCCCACTTTTATCGTCCCTTTTTCTTCTAGAAGTGGCATCATCTGTGCTTCTTCTTCATGAGGAGGTACTTCCATATCCTCTATTTCATGGACTTCTAGTCCTGTCTCTTTGACTCTCTGTGGCACTGTAGTGCTCTATATTGTACTGTACTATAGTGTTCTATTATGTTCTAGTTTTCTATTGGAAGATTGAACTTCACTGTTTTGGCAGGAGGATTATTTTCTTTCTAGACAAGTGGTTTCTTCTTCTTGGCATGCATAATGGCGGCAACCTCCAATTCCACCAAATTGGAGGCAGGCTCTTAGACCTTGGACTGTTTATCAGCAATGCTTTTCTTCATTAGAGCTGGGCTTAGATAGTCTTTTGCAGTGTGGCCTTCGCCATTGCATTGACTGCATAGGGACTTGTGATCCATAGACCTTCTAGGGTCTGGACAATTTGGTGAGATATGACCATTTTTCCCACATTTGTAACACTCCACCTTTTTAATCTCTAGCCACTGCCAGACTGTCGTCCTCTGTAACTCTGAGAGGGAAACCTCCTTGGACCAAAATTGGGAGCAAACTCCCTAGGCTTTGGTCCAATGTCCTATGTTGTCATTTTGGATTGAATATTGTGTCTTCATCTTTCTTTCTTCATTCATGCATCTCTTTTAAAGAGCAGATATCCTCTGTATGGTTGTTCCTCAAACAGTATGAACATAAGGCTCCAGGAATGGTTGGTTTTAGGATACATTCAGTGGCTAAATGTCTCGTGTGATGGCACTTTCCACACCATGTAATAGAATGCATCACATCTCTCCCACCTCCTACAAGAGTGGATATACTGGCGGTATTCACTTTCAATGTCTATAGATGCTCTGTAATCACATCCATAGGCTCTTTCTTGATACTTGCCATTGAATTAGATAGGTAGTCCTTTAGATTTTCACCTCTTGAAGTACTTGTAGCAGGGTTTTTGGGAAGCTTCTGTAATTACTGCATAAACTAGTTGGGTTGATTCAGGAGGTCCTCTATTTTGGTTCTAATTCAGAGCTCCTGTTGAGACTTGGGGTTGTTGATTCCAGCAGGTAAGATTCCACTGTTGTTGAGTTGCCATTGGAGGAATTGTTTGAGACCATTGCTGTTGTGGTTAAACCATCATTTGAGGCATTATAATTTGCAGCCAATTGTGGATTAGGTGCATTGTATTGTGGCACTGTTTGCATCTAGGGGTAGGGGTAGAGAACTGTCCTTGGAACTACATTTGGTGGGTATACCATTCATGGCATAGGAGAAGGTAAGACTCCTCTTTCTGAGGTCATTGAAAACCTTGCTTCAACTTCATTATATAGTCTTACACCTTCCGCTATAGCTTAGAGATTGTCTAGTCTTCTCAATTTCAGGAACTTGCAAACTTCTAGTTGTAGGCCTCTAAGGAACACTCCTTTCTGGATGCCTTCATCCAAATGATGATTGGTCCATCTCTTCAGAATGGATTCCATTCACGAGACATAAGATTCTACTCTTTCTCCAGAGGACTGACTTAGATTCATGAACTCCTCTCACATCCACTCTTCAAAACTTTCACACCTGAATTTAATGAGGAAGGCCAACTTCAAGTCGTCCCATGTGCCAAAAGTTCCTACTGCTTGTCTTTCATACCACTGAAATGTCGTGCCCTTGAACGTAGCGAGCAATATTGCTAACCAATGCTCAGGGGTTCTAACCTTGTTAGACAAACATGCTACCATAAACTCTGCTACATGAATATCAGAGTCACCATTGTACTCTCCCTTAAAAATGGGCAGTGGGATTACATTTGCGGACTATCATCAATATTTCTAGGATGGATCTGACTAGGAAGGAAACCTTGAGTCACCATGGAGACTTGTGTAAAGAGTGCTTTTAAGGTGTCAAAGGAGACTTTTGTTGTGCAAGCTTGTTCTTAGCCTTGATTTTTTCCTTCTCTCTTCTCACGTACCTCTGGACTGGTTCTAGTACTTGCCTCTCGATTGCGTCATTCATTAGGGTGTTGGGTCCAACCAGTTGGTCTATACTCAACAAAATAGAATTAGAGGGAGCTTCAGTCCCTGCGGGACCCTTTGACCAACATTTCTTCTACTTCCTTCTTCTTTAGCGATGTCGGTTTTCAACAAAATAGTGATGCAAATAGCGATAGTACTCGACAAAAAAAACGCAGTTGAAACCCGAGAGCAGCATTTTGCAAAAGAGGGAGCGAAAGATCAAAGAGCAAAAGAGGGTGGAAGAGGGAGAGAAGAGAGAAAGAGGAGGGAGAGCTTCTCCCCGCCACTGCTACCGTGCCGCCGTTCGTGAAGAAGAGGAGGAAGTGTACGAAGGGCGAAGAGGAGTCGTCACAAAGAGGAGACAAAGAACCCATCTTCGAGCCTTTGCGGTGAGTACATTGCTCCCTCTTGCTTTGTTCTTGTTCTTTCTCATTTTCTTTTGTTATTTTTTATTGAGAATGAGGTGCATTGAGGGAGAAAGAGAGGAAATGAGAGAGGGAGAAGAAAAAAGGAAAATGAACAAAGAACAAGAGAGAGAGGGAATAAATATGAAACATAATAAAGAAAGAGAGAAAGAGGGAGGGAGAGACGAGAATGAATGAGAAAATACGAGGGGGAAGAGAAAAACAAATAGAGATCGTAGTCATGCAAGAGGACATTTCATGGTTAAAAGCTTGGTGAAAGAAACTCCCTACACCTTGACATGTCACAAGGGCCATTGCACTTGAGAAGGAGTAACCAAGTCTTCACTAACGGGAAGCTCAACTCAACTTACTTTTTTGGACACCTTTAGGAGTGTTTTCAGAGTGTTAGATAGAGGCAAAAGAGATTATGCCAACACTTCTGATATACTCTCTTCCAAAGTAAGTGCTAAAGGCCCCCTTCATACCTCGAGAAGTGAACTTGATTAGTCAACCTAAAACTATTCTTAAGCTCACCTAGAACCATTTGGTGAGAACAAATTGAGTGGAGGTAGCACTAATAGTGATAGTCAAGCCCTTGCACCTCATGCAGCTAGGTCATCAAAAGTGACTACATCTAAGAGATAACAACCCTAAGAAGACTAGGATCTCACCTTAATTAGCCTACAAAATCACTCACAAGTGGTTGGATCATAAAAAAAGGGAGTTCACACATTGTGTAGTGTTGTAAAAATTGTGATTGAATGCTTGTTTGCATATGTCCTAATTGAATTGGAAGTTTGAGCACCATCATCATGAAGATACTTGCATTTATATTGAATCAAATTGATTGTGGAAAACAAATGCCTAGTTGTGCATGGTGCACCTACATACACTTGCAAGGTAGTAAATTTGGAAATTTCTGACAAAGGAACACAATATACATAAAGAAATTAAAAAAAAAAATCACAAAATACATGAAGAAATTTGAGAAATAGAGAGACCAAATATTGACTGACTCTAGAAACCCCTATAATCATAGCTTAGACAAAGAAAAGAGACTGTGAAAAATGGACCTTATCATCAAAAATATTCTTAAGCTTACACACCATGCAACAGAGACCACATCACTAAATGAGTCTTACTAGCCAATAATGACAAATTAGGCAACAAAGCCTTTTAGCACCTAGCATACAACACATCGAATGTATGACAAATTTGGAGAGCGAGAGGTGTATTCCTGAGAAGCCACCACTTCCTTGTCTAAAATTAGACAAATTGTTTATTGTAACGTAGACAAAATGGAAAATGATGAAGGTCGTGATGTTCAAGATCGCAAAGCATATCTTAATCAGTGTGTCCCGTATCCTTGTTCTCAATGCAAGATGGCAATCAAATGAAAGTGTCGCCTCTCTATAGAACGCATACGACGCTTTGGTAAGTTTCAATCGGAGATCATTGATCAAGCGATCTCAGATTTTGAGCAAAAGGTAAGAAAAGTGTGTATCAATCATGCATTATATTTGCAAACTAATTTAATATCATATACAACAACAATGGATGTGACCGTAAAATTTATATAGGAAGGTGATGTCTCATCCCAAGGAGGAGTGCACCTATTGCGACCAGTTAGAAGAGTTTGTGGCCGTGCGATGGATGGAGTGCCCAAGCCAATCCACCACTTAGAAGGCACTACCTAGTCTATACCATCAATACCAGAGGAGACAAGCAGCCTTTCAGACTTTCCTACAATCTTAGAGCTTGAGATGGAGGCAATGATTGATGCATCGATGTCCATGGATACCAAGACATCTAATTTGCTTAGAGAGGAAGCATCCATACCATTATATGATGGATGTCAAGTACCTCACCTGAAGACGCTACTTGCACTCCTAAGTGTGCAAGAAAAATACAGGTGGAGCGATGCGACTGTGACTGAGTTGTTCAGGTACCTTCTATGTACGCTTCATTGATTTCTTTTTCAAGGTGTTATATGATTTCTTTTCAAGTTGCTAAATTATCATATATTACCACTTGGAAATACCATGCCCGAGTCTCGTGATGATGTGAGACATATTTTACGAAAGCTTGGCATGGACTACAACACCATCCATGCATGTGTCAACAATTGTGTGCTATTTCGAGGAGAGAACGAGACTATGGAGACATGTCCAAAGTGTGGTGCTCACAAGTATCAACAATACTTACAAGGGAAAACCATGCCGCAGAAAGTTCTTAGAAACTTTCAACTTGTCCCCCATATACATCACATGTTTCTTACATCGAGCTTGGCGAGCTTGACAACATGGCATGCGCAGAATAGATCCACAAATAGAGTCCAACGAATATCATCAAATTTGCACGCATGGAGCCACATTGACTCTACCTTTCCAGGCTTTGCACGAGAGCCAATGAATCTTAAACTTGGTCTTGCTATGGATGGCATGAATCCATTCAGTCTCCGCTCAACATCTTACAGCGTGTGCTCTGTAGTGCTTGTTAACTACAACATTCCGCCATGGCTTTCTACAAAGAAAGGACACCTGATCCTTAGCTCGCTCATTCTTGGCCTCTATAAAGTAAAGAATATGGATGTCTATCTCCGTCCATTAGTTGATGAGATTAAGATCTTGTGGGAGGAGGAGGTCACCGTGGCAGATATGAGCAAGTGTGATGGTTGACGATCGGCCAATATACGAGCTATTCTCATGTGGACTATGCATGACGTTCCGGGATTCGGGGAGTGCTCAGGTAATTAGGCTTTCGTTCTTGTTGGTCATACCTATCATAGCTCGTTCAAGTTTGTGTTCACTAAATAGAGGTGTTGGGACAGGTTTGGTTACCTCAGGTAATCATACATGTCCATTGTGTGGACCACAGTTAGACTCCCATAGGTCACGAGCCATGAAGAAGATGGTATATCAAGGACACGCCAGTTTCCTGCTGGAGGGTCATGAACTGAGGGAAGGTTTTCTTGGATAACCGCCAGCATGAATAAACGCCCAAAGCTAGTACGAGTTGAAAATGGTCCACACAGAGTCGCATCCAAACAGAATGCGAGGATTCTCAATTTTCTATGAGTTACCATATTGGACCCACTAACAGATCAACCACTTGCTAGATCCCATGCATATTTTCAAGAATGTGGGCAGCTTACTATGGGACCACATCACAAGAAAGAGAGACATTGCAGGGGTATGAATGGATTTAAAGGAGGTAGGCAAGATGGAAGCACTTTGGTCACAATTGAGTGTTGATGGTGGCTTGCAACTGCCTCGCACTCCCAGGATTTTTTTCACTAAAGAAAAGTGCTTTATGAAGCAAATTATCATGTCTATCCTCACTTGGATGGGTATGATGCGTTCTCTCAAATCTGCGTTTTCTAAAGACAACCAATTATCAGGGCTAAAATCCCACGATTGGCATAAGATATGTCAATTTTGTACTACAAATGGATTGTAAATGGCCTACGTATTTTGCTATTTGGAGCATAGTCATTATTCGTAATGCTTCTTCATTTGTGGTAGTTTGTACTACCGATCGCGATCACAGGATGTCTCACTCCAGAAATACGCAAGACGATTTACAAGTTATCAAATTTAATGTAATGGATCTCATAGAAGGAGATCAAGACATTCTCTATTGAATCCGTAAGGTGGGGAGCAGTTGAGACGACATGTCTCTTTGAGAAGTACCTGCCCACTAGCATGCTTGCGATACAAAACTACCTCCTAGTGCATCTTGTAGATGAAGTAGAGATTGCGGGATGTGTCCATATGCAATGGATGTTCTTCTTGGAGCGCTTAATGAAAACCCTGAAAGGATTTTTGCGACAAGGAGCTCGGCCCAGAAGGTAGCATGGCTGAAGGCTAGTTGGTGTCCGAGGCATCAGTGCATATCTCACAGTGGCTACCAATGGTGGATTTAGACAACAATATGCTATGGTTGCTGGAGGATGATGATAGACTGATTTGCTGGAGGATGACGATAGACTGATCAGAGATGTGGTGGTTGGAAACGAGGTAGAAAAAAGGATAGATGCTGCAAAATGGAGGAGAAAGTGAATCATTTTTGTATGTTGCACCATGCCTCCATGAAGATCTCGCTAGGTACGAGCAAGCCTGAAAAGTTCAGGAAGAAGCGTGATCCGAATTTTGACGTAGTACGTGCCACCAACCAATTTGATATCTCGAGGGCATGGAGGAGATGCCGTGGTTTATGTCTATACAATGGTTTCATGGATCTTTGATTGCAGCCTCTCACGGAGGGGTGGAGGTCTCTACTGAGGAGTGGGAATTCTCCAAGGGATGCAGACCAAAGGTGACCACATGTTTTATAAGCTGTCGTATCTAGATTTTATATGTGATAACTAATTAACTGTTTCAATGTACAATACAAAATATACAGTGCGGCGTGGTTGTATGGACAACATTTTCGTGTGGAGCATATCGACAAAATGTGCTCCACAACGGATTGTGGTGTCATGGCAAAGTTTGAGCAAGATAGCCGATGGCGAGCCACGGATCCAAACATTGTTATAGAAGAGATAGAGTATTTTGGGAACTTGCAAAGTATTATCACAATGTATTACCATAGATTCTCAATGATCCTATTCGATGTGCAGCGGTTCAAAGTGGTACTAGAAGGAGCCAGGGCAACTGTTCAATAAGGTCCATCTGGATTTCTTGAAATAGATTCCAAAAAAAGATGGACGGATTTGCATGGCACGTTTGTATTACCAGCCCATTCTGAACAGGTGCATGAACTCATGTTTTCAAACTTTTATTACGACATGGTATATGTCACAAATGTTAAATCTATCTTGTATGTGATTTTGAACAGGTAATTTTCTATCCAAACCCTCAACAACCTCGATGGTGATATGTTGTACCTTCAGCTCCCCAAGTGCGAGAGTATATGATGAAAGTAATGTTCCCAGCATAGATGAGGGCAGTATGTAGATAGAGGGATCAACATTGCAAGGGGTAGAGGCCACCCAAAGCTTGGAGCATGTAGAGGAGGTAGAATCGAATAACAATGATGGAAATACAAGAAGCCAAGAAATCTTTGAGAACGAGGTGGACTCATCCTTTTGTGGTGACCTTTCTATTGACCTTCCCCACTATATGCGGAGTTGTGTCAGGAGATTGACATGGGACTATAGGCTACCTCATACTTGGAGCATCCACCTACTCAATTTGTTGATGAATCGCTTATAAGTATACTCTAGAATATACATTTTAAATAAGATCAAATTTTTTAGAGTTATATTATTGTGCATTGCTTGAATCTTTATATTGATTATGCTAACATCAGTTTTTGTCTATGCAGGTGACCTTTGTGGATATTTGGATGGCATGATGAGTTGAGGAATGAGTGACAAGGAGCTACAGGAGATCTTCACACATATGTCTCTAGATCAGATGGCCCGATCCAGATCAGATGGCTCGATCCAGATCAGATGGCTCAATTCAGAGATATGGTAGACCAGGCGCTGTCTCAAACACCATTAGACCGTTTTGTTCGATCTACTTTGGCATGCTCTGATGCATCGATTTCGAGTAGATAAGATGGATGCTCCAGATGTGGGTCGGACGGAGGGAGTAGTTCTAGGGGATGTTGCAAAGACGTGGATGTGGTGAGTCCATGCTCAGCTCGAGACATAGGTGCTACTCCTTGCTCTCGTGCAAGTTCAAGAGAGCGTGGCTCAGGTGGTTGTTGTGGAGGTACCAACACAGTGTCCCTGCCTCGTCGTTCTGTTGGATTTTCATCACATGTGGAATTTGTCATATCTATGGGGATGTCTGGTCTAATCACTCCAACTCAGTCGTCCACAGATGGTACTCCTATGGGTGCTACTCCAAGAGATACCACCCCTGTGGGTACACCAGATGTATAGGGGTCTCCTGGATATGCGCAAGAGCACGGTCGCATGTGGAAGAGGATACATCTTAGACATACCCTAGAGGGGTATGGATACCTTGTAGATAATAGGACAGGAGTCGTCATGTCATGAATGATGAGGGGAGGAGGATGATGGCTCGTATGAGAGAGTTGTGCTAACAAGTTTTTCAACACTTCTTCTTGGATCATTGGAAGAATATACCGGAGGGGCACACGGACTACATAGTAGCATCCTTGCATGAGGAGTTTCCAGTACCCACCGCAGCAACAAATAGATTCTCCACAGGCTGGATGATGGAGTGCATGCGTGCATACATGTCACACAAACGATCAAACACACGCAAGGTACTTAAGAGTCGGGCCTCAAAGCCCAAGTGGCTAGATGTAGATGACTGACGGTGACTCAGGGAGGAAGCTACAGATTCTCTAGGACGTTGGAGACAACAACACGAGGTAGTGAGGGTACAATTGGAGACAGGAGTAGTCCATCATCTTGGGAGTGGCAACCACATGACTTATCTGGAGGACTTTGTAAGTTTTTCTTTTGTTCTTCTCGCTTATTTTTTGCAATATCTCTTGTACTTACAATCGTATTTCTAACAGTTGTATTTTGTTTTCTTTGCAACACTCCATTACAAACCATAATCCTACCGGCCTAGAGACTCGATATGCAGAGAGACACGGTCTCACTGCATTAATTGCTATATTGTATGTACGCAGCGGCCCAATAAGTCACTCATCTTTCTTATCTGTAGTTACTAATTTTAATTAAAATGCATTATTGTATGATGGACTGATATGTAGTTATTTCTTTTTTTGTAGAGTCCGTTCAATGCTCCTTTGCGGCGGGATGTGAGCTTTCGGATGGCAAGGATCTATAGCTCGCATTTGGATCCGTGGAGTGCACGTCATCTTCTTTTTTGGTCCTATGATTTATGTAGCCATTTTCTATAGACTATGTTATTATCATCCTTTGTATCTTGCCATGATTCCATGAGCACTTTCATTAAGCGATCTTGTATCTATTTTATGTATCAGTCTAGTTGTGGATTCAAGTGCACATTGCCTTCATTTTGACGACCATTGTACACCTTACTATAACTCACAATTTTTTTTCTCTGTAATCGTCGCTATTAGCATCGCAAATTTACTACGTGCATCGCTATTTATGTCCCATTTGCAAGGCAAATAGTGACGGTTCTATGGCATCGCTAATACCGATGTGTTTAGCGATGACAGGGGCAAATTTTTTTATGAACATTTTTGTCACTTTGAATATCAGTATGAGGCCTGTATCTTGTAGTGATGTTGTTTATTAGCTGTATTTCTTGAGTTTGTCTAGAGTAGAAATTGTTTGTGTTATTATTTTGACTTTGTTAAGCTTGAAAAATTAATATCCTTGGTCAAGATTTGTGTTTCTCTAGACAGATTGGAGCACGACTTTGATGGTAGCTACTGGACATTCCAAAACAAGTATATTAATTTCTTGACGATATCTTTACACATCATAGGGATTATGGGTTCATGAGCACATCACGTTGTGCTTATTGAGTGCACTTCACTCAGGGGCTGTCTCTTGTTTTTTTTCAATTATTTTCATGCCATGGGTTGGATTAATGCACTCTTTGTGCCATGCTTGAGCACTAGCATGGCATGATGCCCGTTGCAGCTATATGCAGTAAACCTTAGATGTATGCACACTAAAGAGAGCATCTTTCATTGTGCACACACAACTCTTTGCATGCACAGGAGTTGGGATATTCATCACAAAATTGGGAATTGGTGGATGAGTGGGAAGGTGGGTGGGTGAGTTTGAGGGTCATGAAGGACACCTTCAATTGTGAGATGGGTTGTTTTATCTAGTCAACATCCTCACGACCATTGTTTATTATTGTGATTGTGAAATTTTTATGAGGGTGGAGTGGAGTGTAATACTTCTTTCTTCCATTGAGTGTTGAGAGGTGACTTTAAAGATCTAAAGTAATCAAGGAATTGTGTTTGCATATCGCATAATGCACAAGCAGTTGTAGACCAAGCTAGGCACACATTTTTTAATGCATCCATATTTTAGTGTGTGGCACTTTTTGAATGATTGCATGTCAAGGGTTTTGGATTTTCATCTCATCAAATCATGTGGGACCAAGCATCAATATTTAATTTCAAATTGTGATTTCAACTAGGACACATTACATGGACTCAAGAAGATACATCAAGAAGAATCAATACTCTGATGAGATTGTGCAAGAGGCTGGAACATTCCTTCGAAAGGTCTTGATAACCTCACAAAAATGTTCTTGTAGTTGGGATGGTTATTGCCTACATGGATGGGACTTGGGTTTAGAAAATGAGAATGGCAATAATAATACCTCTAAGTGCAAGCCCTCATGTGGAAAAAGATAGGGGTTGCAATATTGGGAATTGGAACGAATGTTCAAAATATTGAATGAGCAGATGCGGTAACAAAGTACGAAGGAGTAACAACTCGACTTGGTTCAATGTTAGGGGGTAAATAAGGCCCACTATTTAGACAAAAATACAAAGAAGTTGTCATTACTCCAAATCTTATGATGAATAGTAGCAAGCAATTAATGGATTATATAACATATGGGATTGCATGATTACTTGAAAACCGAGGATGATGGTTATCATCCTAGTGTGACTATCATCGAACCTTCAAAAAGAGGATACTGGTCATGTGATGAGGAGTTGTGTATGTTTGCATGTTGGACTACTGATCTGATTTTGAGGGTGGCCACTATTCTTCATGATGGCGAGTGAGGTTCTGATGTTGCAGTCCTGCTTTCAAGGCTCTCTTTTGTGTGTTCAAGGGGAGCAAAAGACTATTGATGCTTCAAACAGAGTCATTGCCTTGATTGTTGAGCTCTAGAAATATTACGTGTAAACTCCTTACTTTGGAGGAGAGTGTTGCAAATGTAAGATCAGGTCTTGAGAAGGATGCTGTCTCAAGGTATCAAAAGACAAAAAAATGTCTCGTTTGAAGAAGATATGGTTTCTACATTTATTGTGCAACAAGGAGAGCTCTCAATAGTAAAAAATACTAGGTGGCTTGCAATCCATTGGTCGGAGGGTCAAGGCGTGCTATATATATGAAGGGAGGAAGGTCTTCTGGAAGCTGGTTGACTACAGCAGCTACAGCATAGGAAGATAGGATAAAGATGGTTAGTGGCAAGGCTGCATGCAACATGGTTGCAGAAAATAAAGCAGCAGGCTTTAATTATGTGGCATGGGTGTTGGAATGGAGTTGATGTCATAGATGTCATTGATGTAGCTTGTTGTATAATTATCAAGAAGGCAAAACATAGAGGCTCCAAAGATAATGGTGAGTGGCATGTGAAACGAAGAAGCTTGAAAAGCATTCAAAAAAGTAAGTCTTATTCTTCTTTCAAGCTCTATAAATAAGGAAGGTGGCCATCTTATCAAAATCCCTTCTCTGATTCTGCTCAAGTCATGAATATGAGGAGATTGCACCCAGGTTTTTTGGAGAAGAGTTCATGATTCGTCAAACTTCTACAGTCATGGTACGAATAGCTCAGTGTATCACAACCATTGAGATTTGAGATATGGCGATTATGTGTGTGCTCTGCTATCAATACATAGAAGTATTGTAGAATTATGATAGTGTCTAGATTGTTTCTTATTTGAAACATGTTATATTTCAATGTAAAATGTGAGAAGTTATTTTTTGAACTCAAGGTCTTTGCTTTATTATTTTGTGGTTGTAGTTACTCTTCATTGTGTGTACTCTCAATGTGTCTCAGTATGTTAGAGACTACAAGAGGCATAGTAGTTGTTTTTAGTGACAAAGCTTATAGAGGATGCATGGTTGATGTTGGCATGCACAATTGACTACTAGTGGATTGGAGGTTGTAGAAGGTGGGAGATTGGTTTTTGGAGTAGAGATGATGACTTATGTTTCTCCACAAAATTATATACTTGCAAAGAAAACCTCTCTTGACTTCTCTACTTAGGGGATTACTACTATTATTTCCTCATGCACATGACATACGTTGTCAATTTGAAAGATGTATCAAGGTTCAAGCAAGCTTGGACTATGGTTCCACACTTCAAGATCCAAACAATCTATATGTTATGATGCAATTACTATGTGATTATACATGCATACATAGGTTATTGCATAGTGAGAAGACAAACTCCATGGGTTCTACTTGTTAATGATGGTGGTCGATAAAAGTAAGGAAACTTAGTTAATGAAGATGGAAAAAGTTAGCATGGTTGAGGGAGAGGGATTCTTGAAGATGCTCATAAGGAGACCTGGAAGGTATGGTATGTAAAATTTAAGTCAATCCAAGTAGATCTTGAAGGAAAAGGTCCTCTGGTGGATCAAAAACTAGTAGTAGTTGGAGTTATTGGCCTCTTTCTATTAAAGTGTCTTTTTCACCTTTCATTTAGAATGGGCTTTTTAGCACTAATTAAAGGGTCGGGAGATGAGAAAAGTGCAAGTGACTCAAGGAGACAAGTTTTTTTGAGCTTCTTAGGTGTGTCTTTTCCTTGACGGACCTTGAGTGAATGTGAAGAAACTTGGGAAAAACGGCTAGGGGATTAAAAACAAAGCCAGGCCAACCAGATCCACTGAATTTGCCTAGCTTAGGGGTGTTATGCTAGTGCCTATATGTGCACTCTCTTTTCTTCTTCTTTTCTTTTTATTTCTTTTATGAATTGATATACAAAGTGTCATGCAATAAAGCTTCTAGCCTTACAAGAAAATATTCAAGATTGGTTGGCTTATTGAGATGGTAAACTTGCCTCTTAGTATTGTTCATGCATTGAAGCATGTATAATTGAATATTGCGCCAAGATAATTGAAATTCAAGATTTGATATTGGAGAAAATGTCGTTGATGAAGAACCACAGCTTTTGGTGAAGGTTTGAACTCCTAGTGAAGCAAAATGTACATCATTTTAAGGAAATCAATTGCTGTAGAGGTAGAAGTTAAGATACATCTTCTTTGATAAAGCTGGGGTCTCAACGTTGATAATTCTTTCATGTCGTTATAACTTGTTGAGGCTCCAGAATGGTTTTGTGTCTTCAATTTTCTTACACCTTGAGCTCTTCAAGGGTTATGTTTGCTTGTTGATGTCTTCTTCAAGACCATCTTGCCATTGCTCATCAAGTAGTTTGTTTTGCATTCACTAAGTGGAATCTTGAGAGTAATGTGCAATTGCTTCTAGAACCCTCTACCTAAAATTCCACCTATTGAGGCTCCCTTTTCCACCACCACTTTAGAGCTAGTTCTCATCCTCTTCTCTATGCCTAATATTTAATGCTTACTCTTATGATTTTGGATAATAATAAGAATATATAATACCACAATATTTTCAACAGACAACAACTTCATTATCAAGATTTCTTCTACTCCTTCATTAATACAACTTCATTAGTTGTTCCTAGCATTTTGTGTCTATGGTGCAAGCTACAACATTCTACCTTTAATACAAGTACCATGGGACTAGCACTCATTTGGGGTTGTGGGGGGCGGGGGGGTGAGAGTAATATTAATAGTAAACTATGAAGGCAAAGTCAAAGTTATTTAAAGAAAGTCAAAGCTCAAGTGTCAAATTTATTTTTAGAGGATTACAACTTTTATGAAGTTTTAGTTGCATGTTGCTAGCAAAATAGGCCAAGGAGGCATGGTACTATACTTTTTTCCTTTATGCATTCTTTCTTGCAAAGGCACTACAATTTCTTGATACCTATGCTTCATTGCAATACAACTTAAACTTCCATGAATGGTTCTTGTCTTAAGGCCAAGTGATGGTGTACCATAACCTAACTAATATAAACTTGTAAATAAATAACCACCTTCTTGTCATTTTGTATAAATAGTTCCTTTAAAAAACAAGAAAATCTATGCACACACAAAAGTCTTACCCTTGAAACGCTCAGAACCATTGAAACATTTATTGAGTAGGGGGAGGAATGAGCTATAATCTACAATAAAAGGTAAAATGATAAGAATCTTAACATGTAGTCCATTTTTTTCAATTCATTGATGGTGGAGAGTGGTATCCACCTCATCTATGATATAAGCAAAGCTTGGCTTGCACTTGATGTATTAAGCCTACATAAGAGGCATCTTATGTACTTTTTTGAAAAAAAATCATTTGATCTCTATCATTGTACCACTCTCTCTTTCTCACATTATCTTGCTTGCTCTCTCTCTATTATTATTAAGCACACATGAGCATAGTGGGCACATACACATACATTGACCTTGAGTGCTAGTAATTTCTTGACAACCAAGAGGGGATTTCCAATATCATTCCAACTCTTCATATCTTTAGTAGATGGTGGCTTAAACCCCTTAGGTTATTGTTAGCGCCACAACTTGTAGAAGATCGTGTTGTTGCTAGAATTACACTTGACTATTGGTCCTTCTAGGGATAGAACTTGAATGGCCAAGAAAATCGATTAGAGGTTGTAGAAGAGGAGAGATTTGTTGCTAAAGTAGAAGTGTTGATGGCGCATGATTTCTTCACAAACTTTTGCACATGCAAAGAAAAACCTCATGTACATTCACTTCCTAAGGGAGAGTACTAGTTTTCATGCTCATGCACAAGACATATATTGTTGTTGGTTTGGGAGTTTAAGCCTTCAATGTTTTTCCAAAGTTGAGGATCCAAAAATATGTATAGGTTATGGTGCAAATACATTGCCAGTACACATGCTTACATAGGTTAGACTTGGTTAGAAGTAGACTCCATGGGTTCTTCTATTAATGAAGGTTGATCAAGCAAGGGATTATGAACTAATGAAGGTAGGAAGAATTATCATTGTTGAGGGAAAAGGGAGTTGTTTAAGAAAATCATAGGAAAATTCAAAAGGTAGTATGGATAAAAGTTGGAGTTCAACCAAATCAACTCTTGAAGAATACAGTTCTCCAATAGATCAACCACATGTGGTAGTTGAGGTTGTTGGTCTCTTATGTTGTTCAACAAGATCATTATTAGGAAAATTTGAAATGTAGAATGGATAAAAGTTGGAGTCCAACAAAATCAACTCTTGAAGAATATGGTTCTCCATTTGATCAACCACATGTGAGAGTTAAGGTTGTTGGTTTTTTCATTTTTTCATTTTTTTCTTCCCTTTTTCTAATAATAATAGTGTTATAGAACCCGTCTTACAACCTACAAAATTGGAAGTAGATGTATTTGAGATTAATATGTTGATTCAAAATAGTAGACCTGGCTCTTAGAATGGAACTATGCACTAGAGTGCTCCTAATGAAGATTGAGCCGTGATATTCAAAACATAATGAAGATTGACCCCTAAGTGTAGTGCAATGCTTGTGAGTGTATATCTCTTTCTCTTTTTTTTCTTTTTTCTTTCTTTCTACTTTTTGAATAATAATAGTGCTATATAACTAGGCTTGCAACCTACAAAGTTGGAAATAGATGTATGTGATATCAAATTATAGGCTAATTCAAAATAGTAGACCTAGCTCTCAAAATGGAACTATGCACTAGATGCTCCTAATGAAGATTGAGCCTTGTTATTTAAAACATAATGCCTTGTTATTGTTTAAGTTGTTGAATAAGAATTGTACTATTGATAAAGACTGGTATACTTGTTGGTGAAGCGATTGCGACTTCTCATTAAGAAGTAGATGAGCATTAGATGTTGTAGTCAAGATATATCTTTGTTAAAGAAATTAGGCTTTGAATTTGATTATTCTTGTCAGTCTTTGAATATCCTTGAGGCTTTAGAGTAATCTTCAACTTGATGTTTGTGTAGCTTAGAATCTTCAAGGAAAACTTGGATTTCTAGTGTTGTCTTCAAGTCTTGAGTTTGCATTACTTTTCCACTTGTTGTTGTCATGCATTCACTTAGTCAAACAAACTTGGAGAGTATTATGCAATATTTTTTGATCCCAAAGATAAAAAGAAATAATGAAAGCTTTGTTTTTTTTATACAATCATACCTATACTATTGCGAGCTTATATCTCGTATCTTGTGGGTTTCCCTTGCACAAGATGTAGCATTTTTCTAAAAATTGAAGGGGTTTTGACTCATGTTGGTGTGAAACTTTGAGCAAAAGAATAAACATTACACACAAAGCTAGTTCGATTAGTTATATACAAAAGTTAACATATTACAGGTTCAACAATCCACTAATTATAGAAATTTGGATTTTGCTCAAGAAAAGCATCCAAGTCAATCAGTTTGATAGTCAATCCACAAAGGTAAGTAGTTAAATTGCAAAGCAAGGAAGGCCTTCCAAAGTGAGTAGCTAAATGTAATTCCTCTTCACAATCTTATCAATCAATGGGTGATATTGCAACATTGGTGGTAAATCCAAAGTATGAGTAAGGATGATAGATCAAAGCGAAGTGGTCTCATAGTAAGTTGGGTTGATTGAAGGGTATTGATTACATATCACTATTGAGCCATTGTCATGAGGCGACTGCCAACACAAGAAAGTGCAAAGCAATGGAAATATCAAAATTGAAAAAATGGGCTCCAGCAGGAGTTGCATTTTTGCTCAAGCTCATCAATTGTTGAATGGTCTTTACTTTTTGTTAGAGAAGTGTAGGAGGTAATAAGTTGGCATGGTTGCAATTGCTTTTGAGTAAAGGTTTGGGAGAACTTTGCGTGGATAACAATGCGTTTGCAAAAGAGACGCTCATTCTTCTCCCAAGTGAGATGCTACTTTAAAGCAAGTTGAACAATGTTAGCATTGACAAGACCTATATTGGTCATAGCAATAGTTTGGGAAAAGTACTAAAAGTGGAGTCCAATTGGAGCAACCACTTTATTTTAAGAGAATTATCCTTGTTGTCCAAATTAGGAGCCATGTTACGAGAATTAGGCACAATGGAATTGATTTGTATGCGAGTCTAAGAAATGTCCTCTAAAGCGTTTTGGGGTTATATCTACTTAGGTTTGTCTAATTGGTGGGTTGGGCTAGAAGGGATTGCAATAGCTTCTGGCTTAGGATATGGGGTCTTAAGCATACTACTCTTTGCTACTATGTATCTTGTTAGTTGAAATTTCTAGTAAATCACTCTATTGTGCATCATTGGATGAAGCTATGAGTTGTGTAGGAGTGGAAGTAGAGGACACACTAGGTTCAATGTCACTCAACCTTGGAATAAAACTTTCAAATAAGGTAGGATTGTAATGGAGTGGAAAGACATATCTACTTACGTCCAATACCATGTTTCCTTGTCTCAATCTAGTAGCTTTGTTTGGTATCATGTGCTTATTGCATGGTGTGCGGATCAGCTCGAAAAAAGCTTGCATGCATTGACATGCTTATTGCATGGCGTGCGGATCAAATGGAAAAGAGCTTGCATGCAAATCAACCTGTTCACGCCAAATCTGCGGTGGGGAACCTAAAAGCATGGTATACGTTGCTTTTCAGGCCTGCTGCTGCGTCTTCTTCTTCTCCTCTCTCTCTCGTAGCCTCCTTTGTCCCTCTCTTCATACCTGCACAGCGCTCCCCCCCCCCTCTCTCTCTCTCTCTCTCTCTCTCTCTCTCTGCACAGCTCGTGCGTTGGGCCGGGGATGATTTAAAAAGTAGAAAAGAAATCAGGAAAAAGACAGGTAACTTCCGCTCTGGCGCTTAAGAGAAGACGAAATACCACCTGCCAAGATACGAGCCTGCTCGCACGTTCTGTCTGAACTCTGTGACGATGGACTCGCGGCTTCAGGGTGAGCTGAATACAAGAAGGCCCAGTCCGGAGCTCCAAGCTTCCATCTTCAGTCTTCTCACTTGGCAATGGGTTCATCCGCTGATTGCAACTGGAAATCGCAAGGGACATCTTGAGGTATGGACAGTGGTTGTTCCACAGAAAAATGTTTTTGACGTGGAGCTGTAAATGGTTTCGTTACCGGGAATGAAATGATCCATCTCATTACACGTCCAAGATAGCTTATAAGCCTAAGAACATCGTGAATTACCACAACATCATGAGCTTCTGTGAGGTAGGGCCGCCTGGGCTGGGGTGCAGGCCCCCAACGACACATAGCTAGGTATGCAATGCCTCTCGGGAAGAAGCTCATGATGTTGAACACTATAGGGAAAAACGAGGGAAAGGAAATCTTCTTGTGAAAGTATTTTTCCAATTTTATAACTCTAGCAATATAATAATGAAATCCATGGCATTATTATTACTTTCCCAAGGTTGAGAAAGCATTGCAACTGGTTGCAACAAAGTTAGAGCTTTCTGTCTTCATGTTTTGACATACTATGCATTCTTAAACAAAGGCTTCAGTATTCAAGAAAAACAAGGCCACAAGAATGTTCTTGCTAGAATTTCTGCATAACAAATGGTCTCTTCATGAAAGAATTGCATGATCTTCTTCCATTACCTTCTTCCAAAGTCATTGGCAATACAAAACTGCTTTTGCTTTACAGAATATTCTTCCTGAACTGAATAAGGTGCTGCTCTTTCTAGTATCGTCGCGTCACTATGGCCAACTACAAGTGGCAGAATTATTTAGTAAGAATAGAACAACAAGCTCTTCATCATTTGCTAAACAATCATAGGGCATGTAACTGAGAGAGTTATAGTAACGACAACTTTCTTTCTAAGTTCGTCTTTGAGATTGAGTATATGGTGTGAGCGGTAGGTGGTGACAGCTATAGTAACGATAGTTTTCTTTCCTAGTTCATCTTTGAGACCAAGTATGTAGTGAGAGCGGTAGGTGAATTGAGGAGGACTAATCCATTGATGGTAGTGTCCTCCTCCTCAATTGGCAATGTTCTGCTTTCTGATTGGCAAGGAGGACTAATCCATCGATGGCGGTTATGGCAATGAAGGAGCTCTATGACAGAATCCATGTCTTTATTCAAACTTGCATAATTATTAGCGAGGTCTATGGTCAAACACTAACCTTTGTACTGCAGAGATGGTTGGGTGTATTATTGTGCCCATTTGTGTATCCAAATTTAGGATGTCCATCATGCGTTCTTGGGGAGAGGGGCTAATCTTGTCACTTCTTCTAGCCATTGATGAAGTTAGCATCGTTTGCCAATGCTAGGCTCGCTAGCCATTTAAATTGGAGATGCAGAAAGTAGCGAGCAAGTTGAGCACACAAAAGATAGTGAGTAATATGGACAACCATGGCGAAGATGGACACAATGAAAATGGAGGCAGAGAGTGTTAGTATTTCTTGTATTCATGCCATTCATCTCCTAGTTGAGAGCTCTGTCTAGAGTACGACACCTTTTGGTTGAGAGCTGTCAAGAGTATGACAAAGACGGAGGAGCTCTAGCACCTTGCACGCATTTACATTTTGGTTTTCAGCTTGGTCATTTAATCTCCAAGAGTGTTTAAATTCGTAGTGACTGAGTGCATTGCAGTTTGTGTCATAGCTATGCAATAGCTTTCGTCTTGGTTGGACAGGTTGATTACCACTGGAGCAGCAGGTTGGCCTGATTTTCTACTATCCTTAGCAGCTAATCAGCCAATTTTTGAGTTCTCAGCTATATATAGCTGATGCCCATTGACTGCCCACACAATCAACATTCATCACCTATAGTCTCCTGTTCTAAGCTGGCTTTCCATTGTCCATTGTGGCATCCTCATTGACACACACTAGCAACATGTTGGGGCTGACTCCTTGGCAGATTTGGTGTGTTTAGTCACAGCTAGGAAGTGTGACTGTTTTGTTTTCACATCTTGATGGGAAGTAGTAACTATCAAGTCAATGGGTTTGATATTGGTAGCAATTGAGGGCAACTACTATTTTAGATCTTGGGTTTGTTTGGGAGGATTCTTGGGCTTAAGGGGTTCATGTGTATCTCTGGTCTCTTGTGGGCATGTCTTTAAGGATAGTGGTTTTTCCCTTTTAGAGTCTCTTTTAAGGGTTCCTTTAGGAGGTGTGGACTCTTGGCCTAGATGTTTAGGCTTATTGCTCTTTTCTCCTCTATCATTATGAGGGAAGGTCATGGAAAATGCAGTCTTGTGTTCAGCCTTCTTTTTCAAATTAGTGCAATTTTGCTCCTTCACTATTTGTATTCATCTTGTCTCTCTTCCCGTGTGTGTGTGTGTGTGTGTGTGTGTGTGATTCTCTTTTGTTGCATGCTCTCACATGGTATCATTGCCAAATGAGAGGAGCTGAAGCAGCCCCCAAGGAGGAGACTACATCTAATTGCTGTTTTAACGTCTGATTTGCTGCATTTACAGATTCCTACATTAGGTTGACATCATAATGCAACCTTTCCGATGACAAATTTGACCTCTTGACCCCAAGGACCCTTAATAAACTTTTCTATTGTCACGAGGACATGTATTTTAAATGCTTAGCTTTGGCATTTTTAAGTTATGCACATGTTATGTGCACATGTGACGTGCAAGTTAGTTAAGTTAATGGTGATGGCCTATTGTATAAAGTTATGTTCGACATGTATTTGTGGGTTCTTGGTGTCAATTTGGGTCTAGGCCATTAATTGGGCCATTAAAACGTCTAGTGGTGACATTAGGGACTAGGCATGAGTTAATAATTTAATGCTAGTCTAGGGCCAATTAATATTGGGACAATTAAATGTTACACAGGTATTAGCATATTAAATGTGAATGGGCACTCACTAGTTCTTGGGCCATGGGTCAAATGGATGATTAGTTAATTTTCAAATAATAAATGATGAAAATTCATTAATTAATGCTGGAAATTACAATTAGAAGGTTGCCAAGTTGCAAAAGAGATTTCTACTTGTCAAAGCTACCCATGTGAGATGAGAGAAGACTGCTTAGGGGTTGGGTCATTCCAACATTCAGGGGCTGAGGGGCGAAGGAGGAGCTGTTGGATGAGCTCTAAGATAGTTGACAGCTGATCCTGCAACAGTGCGACAGGACAGGGGCAACAGTTTTCCTTCTTCACCTCACTAAGAGGCATCAATAGAATAGGAGGGCTGGCCCGCTGCATTGGGCTTTTACCCCTACTTTTGAAGTTGTTGGCACCATCAGAGCAAGTGTTTAAAAGATACTCCTTTTAGCTGATTTTCTCTCATCCTTTGATATTCCCTCAGAAATTCTTAGCATATTCTAGCCATTGGTGAAGAGCAATTGAAGAAATTGCTGTTGAAACCCTAATTTTCAGCAGCCATTAGGGTTTTCACAGCCACTTGGGATTGGTGCCTAGTTACTAAAGACCCCATACTTGGTGTAACAGCAAAAGGCAAGGAATTTACAGTTGATCTGAGTAGTCTGTTCTCAATTTATTGTGGCCCACATGCTAGAGATTGAAGACCCAAATTGTGCCCAAATTGTAGTACAATGAAGGGGCAAATTGATTCTATTAGGTATTGGTCACTTTCGACAGCCCATTGTATTGAGAATTAAAGGAGATCGGCCCATGTCTCAGTATACTTCAATCTTCTAGTAATACAAGATAAATAAATACCGCAAGAAGCACCAGTTGTTGGGGCCAATCCAGTGTCGGTTATCCAAGATTAAGTGGCAATGTGTGCATTTTCAGATTTCTGTATTTTTTGTTTGCTGTAATTTGTGATAAGTCAGGTCATCCACCACCCTTGCCAAGAAGGAAGACTAGTTTCATGGTTCCATTCCTGGAATACATCAATTCCCAAGCACTTGTGTGCAAGTCAGTGAAGTTGCATATTTCTGAAATTGAGATCAGCTGAGTGCCTTATAGCAAGCATGTCATCATACAATGGTTGAAATTATGATGATGCTTCACCATCTGAAGGTACACAAAGCAATAGAGAAAATGCAATGCGTAACCTTGGAACATGCTTCGGCCCATGTCTCAGTATACTTCAATCTTCTAGTAATACAAGATAAAGAAATACCGCAAGAAGCACCAGTTGTTGGGGCCAATCCAGTGTCGGTTATCCAAGATTAAGTGGCAATGTGTGCATTTTCAGATTTCTGTATTTTTTGTTTGCTGTAATTTGTGATAAATCAGGTCATCCACCACTTTATTATTATTATTTTTTTTGCAAATAAAATGTGGCTGATTATATTACTCAAAGAAACTGATTACAACGGAGTCCTTATGCTCAATAGACTAGCTGGAGCTGATGCAGAAATACAAATACATCATGAATACAAGCCTCTCAAGGCAGTCTGGAGGGAATGGGGGCAAGAAGCCATGGAGCCCCTGGTATATCGCCATCTGGGGCTGCCTACCTGCATCACGAAAAACAGGTCCTGGCCGCCCCAGGTATGCATGAAGTGACCACGGAGCTCTTGACGAGCCCTGGGCTCGCTCTGCACTTGATCCCAACGGCCGCGGAGGGACTGGATGATGGAGGTCTAGAGCTCAGCTAGGGTTGCCTGTGCTGAAAGTCTCTCTCTGCCGAAAGTCTCCTGACACTGTGCCTTCCAGATATGCCATCTAGGAAGACTCCCTATGATCTCCCATACCTCAGAGCGGTCTGCTGTGGGCTCCAGTACCTGGCGGATGGGCAGAGCCTCCAAACTGACCAGTGCGTACGACCCTGCCTCAATGATGAATATCGTGTCCTGTATCCTGGCCTCATACAAAGGTGAAGGCCTTGGCTGACTGCTTGCTAGCAGAAAGCTCCCCATGAGATACATCCAAGGCTGGGTGCTGTACGGCGGAGGATGCAGCATGCTCCTCTCCACACGAGCTGCGCCTCCTCACATGACTAAAGGCAGTGCTTTGGGGTTTCCAGAGGCTGCTGTGTGCAACGCTTACAACCTCCCTACTTCTTCATCTGGGCAAGCCAACTTCCCACCGCCAAGCCTCCATGTGCCACCAGCCATAAGAAATACGATACCCTCCTTGGCGTCCAGCTATCCCATAGGCAGTGCCAGAAGGTCCGTCGGAACGGCTCTGTGATGCTTTGCTCCGCCCAGTGTCTACTACGTGATGGCGCCCAATTCATATCCTCCTGTATCAGTACGTGTTTGCCAATCCTGGCAGTGTACTCTAGGAACCTTGGTGGCTTCATGGCGACTGTAGTGGTCGGCCATAGCCACTCTCCTGGATCCCACTCCAGCTCATCAAGTGGTCTGCCTTCCCAGATCCAAAGGCTCCACTCCATGAGCTCCTTCCAGAAAACATAGGGGTCCAATCGCCATGTCTTCCCTTGAAGGCGCACCACCCGAATTCTCCTCCATGAAAGGGCAGCTATCCCCTCATCCTGCTGCCCTTTGTCAAGGGCCAGACGCCCCCCTTCCTGAACGGTGAAGAAAGTCCCTTGCGGGGCGCCGCCAACTCTACCTCCTACCTATAGGGGGATGCCTGTTGGTGAAAACCTGGCGGCCCATACCTCCTCAGGCTCTATCGGCACTTGTATCGGGGGAGCAAGCCACTCCGGATGAAACCAACCTTCCTTCTTGGAATGGGTGGTGATAACCTGATTTAAGAGTTAATTACAGTAATAAATAAATGCACATAAAATGAAATACACACTTTACCATAACATTCTTGGACAGTAGGAACCTTGTGCCTTCCTTCTTGGAATGGGTGGTGATAACCTAATTCAAGAGTTAATTACAACAATAAATAAATGCACATAAAATGAAATACACACTTTACCATAACATTCTTGGACACTAGGCACCTTGTTGGCCCCAAAATTGGCGCCCCTTGCGGTATTTCTTTAGCTTTCATTCAATTGGAAGGAGTACAACTTGAGATTCTTCAATCTCCTCCTTCTAACCAATTGCTCTTGCTGTCATAAATGTCTAGCAAGCCTTTTGGGTCATTTGCCCCTTGTTTCACCCAGGACTTCTTCTACAATTTGACCCTTGGTTGGCCAAATGCTGCCCCAAATCAATTCGGGAAGGGCTGGCTCTTGAAATCCCTTGGTAATCTTCAATTATCAGCTACTGATTTCAGTCCCTTGAGCCTTCAATCTTTGGCATGGATCCCAAGGTGGCTGCTAAACCCTAATCTCTGCTGTGAATTAGGGTTTATTGCAGAAATTACAGATCAGCCCACAAAAAATGATTGAGATCTCCTCTGATGGCTGAGAATTGTTGAGAATGGTTGAGCATAGGCTGAAGGAGATGAGAAAATGTTGTAGAGAGAAAATTTTGAGATTTGTCGTGAAGACCTGATCAAAATCAGTTTTGCTGCCCTGCTATACCAGCCCCAAATGGATGCACCAACAACAATAGGAGCATCAGAGACTGTGATCTTTAGGAGAAAGTGCATCAGCAGCAATTGTCAGCTTCCCAAGGTCAAGAATATGCAATCTCCATCACGAAAATGGTCTCCAATGGCTGGGAATTGGCCCCAAAAGTTGGCAGCAACAGTCCGATACCTCTTTCCAACAGCTCCAAAATGAAAAAACGAGATTTTCCTCTCCCTTCAGCCCTATTTAGCCTTTTCCCCACTTGCATGGGAAAGTTTTGTCGAGTGGCAGCTTTCTTAATCCATTTTCAGCAATTTCCAGCAATTTAATTAATTTTCAGAATTAATTAAATTCAGCCCTTAATCCATGCCCAGAAAATTGACCTTGCCCATCCAAAAATTGATTGGCTAGGCCATTTGCAACCCAAAGTGGTCCCATGCATTAATTGACCCTTGGACAAGCATTAATCCATTAATTAATGCCTAGTCCCTAGTGTCACCACTGACACTTAATGACTAATTAATGGTCCTAGGGGCAAACTGACACCAAAATTCACCTAGAATCTAACAAGTGTAACTTGTTACAACTTTTGCCTTTGACACCCATCTTTTTCACAGGGTCCTTTGGTCTTCAACTGTGAGAAAGTAGCTTGCACCTCACATGTGCATCTTTTAATTGCACATTTGATTAATCCTTTGATCAAATGTCAATTAAAGCATCAAATTTTTACGTCCTCGTGACACCGGAGGTATTGCTGCATCTATCTCCCTTTGCCTCAACTCCACTCCTCTTTGGCAGCCTGAAACTCGCTGCAGCACCTCCTTGTCCGCCATCCTGTACACCTCCCACCATATCCTGATGGTACGAGCTGGGCCGGCCTCCCAACCAGCCCAATGGATGTGGGGGCGCTCGCCAATCTGTGCCCCTTCTCGATCTTTGACCTGGGGGTTCCAGATTACCGGCTGATGGTCTATCTCCTCCTAGTAGCCTGGGGGGCTTTGGATTAGGGCCTTATAGAGGCCCTGCCACACACGGAGTAAGCTACGTAGGAAAGGTGATTTGGGGGGGGGGGGGGGGTTGATTTGGGCTGAGTAAGCCTCGGTCCACAATCTTGAAGACCCTCCTGCAATAGGACCTTCCAGGTTTGCCCTCTCGGTGTGAGGCCACGGACAACTAGCTTGCCCAAGAGGACCATACTCTGAAACTCTGGGTCTATGATCCCAAGCCCTCCCTCTGACCGATGCTGTATGATGGTCGCCCACGCCACCTTGGCCCGGAGTCCCTGGAGCTGTCTGACCCAGACCAAAGGAAGTTCCCCACTAGGTGGCGAAGCTGCACTATGCAGGATGAGGAGAAGCACCAACACGAGGCGATGTACGAGGTCGTCGCTAGGAGGACCTGGTTAACCACCAGAGCTCGGCTGGCTAGTGAGAGGCGAGCCGTGCTCCAGTAAGTTAGCTTCCTCCGAATAGAATCGAGGACTGGAAGAAACTGCTGGGCGGGAGTGATGTTGAGTCCCACTTGGAACCCTAGGTACCGGACGGTCTGCCCTCTGGTCACCCATCTAAATCCTAGGTGGATGCCCCACTCCGTCCTAGAGTTCGGGCCTGTGAGGAAACCAACCGACTTTCGCCAGTTGATTTTCGCTCCCGGTGCGGAATAGAACACCTCAAGAGCCAGCCTCTCTCTCTCCAACATTAACTCGTCGTCCTCTATGTAGAGTGTTGTATCATCTACATACTCTGAGTCTAGAAACTCAGTCTCCTCTCTCACGGGAAGTCGGAAGCCGCGTAATCCGCTCACACGGACCTGAGGAAGTGATACATCACCTCTCCAAAGAGTAGCAACAAGTACGGGGCCAGGGGGCAGCCCTGCCGGACCGATCTCTCCAACCGAAACTCCTCCCCTCGCCTACCACCTATGAGAACCCTGTTGGTGGTCGATCTGTAAAGTGAGGTGACCCCGTGAATCCAAGCCTGGGGGAAACCCAACCTCACCATGGTGCCCTCTAGGAAATCCTAGTCCACCTTATCATAAGCTTTCTCGAAATCCAAGAGTATTACGGCTAGTCTCTGCCCACTATGCTGAGCCCACTCTGTCGCCTCAAAGAAGGTGAATACATTGACTAGGATACTCCTATCCTCGACGAAGCCTGTTTGTGTGTCATGGATGATGTTTGGAAGCACGGGGCATAGTCGCCTACCAATCATCTTTGCCAGTGCCTTATAGGCCACTGACAATAAGGTGATCGGTCTCCACTGGGAAAGCTCCAATCGGTCTCCCCCTTTGGGAAGAAGACTAATAAGACCTGCCGAAATGCTCCCTGGCATCTGTCCTAAAGTGAAGATCTCTTGGAAGGCCATCAGTAGGGGGTCCTTTACCACTTCCCAGTAGGTAGTAAAGAAGGCCTTAGAGAGGCCATTCTCTCCTGGGCATTTCTGCCCGTTCTGTGTATGGAAAGCCTACTCTAGTTTCTTATTTGTGAAGGGGGACTAGGAGGGGGTGTCTTATCTCCTTTGTGACAAGGGACGGGATGTGATCCCAGACCTGCTGCCTACATCGCTGTTCTCTAGCTGAGGCTGTCTCCTGTTGGAAAAGGCGTCAGTAGTAATCAATGGCAATCTCCATCACCTCGTTTGGGCTTGAATGAGTCCTCCCATACTGATCTCGAAGGTTGCGTATCTGCACTCCTAAGATGCGAGGTTGGTGCACTTGGAAAAACTCCTTGCACATCGTGTCCCCCTTCCGCACCCAAAAAGCTGCTGAGGTGCAGAAAGAGAACTCCGAGTGCTTGTCCTCTAGGCCAGCAATGGCTACTCGCGCTCGCACCTGTGCATGGAGGGTGGGGTCCCTTGGTGCCTCCTGTAGTAATCTCTGCGTTGTTGCAAGGTCCTGCTGGAGCGCTCTCTCCTCCTCCCAGCTCTGCTGCCTCGCTTGTATGGCTGCCTCTTGGCAGATTCTGCTCGACTCGGCTAGGACCTCTGCAACCTCCTTTGCGATCCGGTCCCTCCTGCCCCACTCCCTAGTCCAGAGCTGCTCTATCTGCCTCCTCACCTCCTCCCTCCTATAGATCGAGTCAGGGATCCTACATGATCGAGTGTCTAGGGTAGATGCTAGGGGATCTAGTGTCAAGAGAATCGGGCAGTGATCAGACAACGTGGTGCTTGCCAACTGCCCAATCTGACCCCCAAGAGAGCCTCCCCACTCTCCCATGTAAAGCATGTCCAATCGCTCCAGTAGGACTCCACCTAGCCGCTTGTATCCCCAAGAGAAGTCCAGTGACCTCTCCCTCCTGTGGAAGGCAAGGTCTCTCCAGGCATCATGTGCACCTATTGCCAATAGAAGTACCTCCCATGCCTCTTGCTCCTCCCCGATCATGCCTTGATAGTTTCTGCCTTTGCCTTGCTGGTCCTTCAAAGCCTTTAGGTTGTTAAAGTCTCCTCCGACGATCCACGAGTCCACCTCTGGGAGTCCATCTGCGATCTCCACCGAGAACCTGCTGCATGTCCTAACCTCCGTAGGAGCATAGACGTTGAGGACTCCCAGGCAGGAGTCCCCAATATCCAGTCTGATCCACAGAACCCTCCTTGCCACTATTGTCCCGTGGTCTCGTATACAGGCGGTGAGACTCAAGCCAATAGAGGTGCATACATCTCCACTCCTGCCGTGGGCACCTATGGCGTGCTCCCAGTAAGTGTGTGAGCTGCCCGGGAGTACCTTCCCTACCCGCTGGGCCTGGGAGGGAGTGAGCTTGTGCTCTTGTAAAAGTAAAATGTCGATCCGTCTGGCAAGGGCAGGCTATAGCTCCTGCCGAACAATCAACTTCTTGGATCCACGTGCCCCACTGTAGTGGAGACTATTCACATTCCAAGATGCAAGGTGTAAGCTCATGGGGAAACCTGCGACTGACGGAACAAACATCTGTTCGGTGTGGAAGCTGCTAATGAGGATGAGAAACTATGGGGCATGTAGGTACGCTTTGCCGTAGGTCTGGGCGGCGAACTCCAGTCCCCCATGGTGGTCCTCGGCCGGACCATAGGGGTGATAGATGCTCCAGGTGGTACAATCAATGCATCTATCAGCCATGGTGAGAGTCGTGACTCTGTACATTGGTAGAAACCGGCCACCTGTGAGCGAGGAGCCACTCGATCACATCTCTCGAAGCCCTCCACTGTGGAGGGGCTCGAAAGATAATACTCAAGTGTGGGACCTCGGCACCAGCCCACCAGTTAATGTCCATCATGCTACGAGGCCATTGCTGTGCAAACAATGCTTGTCCTTCTCCCATCCACTGGGAGATGTGGTCGACCACTTGACTCTTCAACTCCTCCTCTATTTGTGTGGTCGTCCAATCCCTTGAGTGAGAGGATTGAAAGAAGAAAGAGTAGTTTGGTCCATTCGGTGGTGCTAGTAGATGGACTTTGCCCCTCCTTGACTTACGAACCATGAAGATCTCCAACTCTAGAGGTAGTGGAAACACTCCGCGCTCCGCAACTCTCAGGTAGGACCACAGGCCACTGCGGAAAAACTCCTGTGGCAATAGTTGTGCTTGTCTTGGGAAGGTGTGACGGGCGACAGGGGCAGATGAGCTGGTGGCTGTGTGGGAGGGGGAAGACTGCTGGTGCGAGGAGGATGTAGGCGTGTGTGGCTCATCACCTCTTGTGGGCCAAGGTTAGTGGGGGGAGCCTAGGAGGTGGTGGAGGGTGGGTGTGGGGACTGTGGGATCTCAGGTGGGGTAGTCTGTGGCGCGAGTGGTGGTTGTGGGAACATGCGGTCTTGCCGGGTGGTACGGCAGGGGGGGCTGCGGAGTGCTCTGCCGAGGGGGCGTCGCTCGCCCTTCTGCACCCTGCTGCCGAGGCTACGATTGAGGCGTTGGCTGTGGCCCCTCGTGCTGTCTCTCTCTCTGTCATCTCTAGACCCGTGTGAAGCTGTCGGCTTCCACGTGCGGGCCTGTCACCGGAGCTGCCTTGGCCCCGAAATACGTACAGTCTGTTGTGTGATGTCCACAGTCATGGCAATGCAGGAACTGCCCTGGTTGCCCAGTCACAATGACCTGCTGCCTAAAGGAGTGACCTCCAGCCTCAATCTCCAGGAACTTTGGTATGCTTTTGAGAGGAATGATACTTGGTTCCTTGTGCCTCGTCCCTCTCACAAGACCCAGTACCTTAGTGATGGTTCTTTGGACAAGCACAAGGCTTGCCTTGTTTGCTAAAGGTTTTACTCAGCACCCAGGCATTGACTTCCATGATACTTTTTCCCCCACTACTCGTATGGTGACTATTTGAGTTGTTCTTGCCTTGGCTGGCCTTAGGAGATGGCTTATCTATCAGTTGGATGTGAAGTTGGCCTTTCTCAATGGTGACTTGCAGAAGGAGATCTATGTTGAGCAGCCTCTTGGATTTGGATCCCCTGTTGGGAAAGTTTACAGGTTAAAGAAGGCCTTGTATAGCCTCAAGCAAGCTCTGCGTGCATGGAACGAGAAGATTAACTCGTTTCTTTAGTCAAAGTTGGAATATCAACTCTCAACAGCTGAATCTACAGCTTTATGTGCACATTTCCAAGGTTGGTCGTGTGTTATTTGTGTTGTATGTTGATGATTTGATTCTGACAGGGGATCATGCATAGAAGGTCCAAGAGACCAAGACAACTTTACATCAGACATTTGAGATGACGGATTTGGGGCTTCTTCATTTCTTCTTGGGTCACGAGATTTATCAATCTCAGAGGGGGATTTTCATCTCTCAGCAGAGATACATTCAGGAGCTCTTGGTGACTTTCGAGATGGAGACTTGTTGAACCATTTCTACTCCTATGGATCCGAACTGGAAGGCCACTTCACACTCTGATTCTCCCTTGATGGATGCTTCCCGCTATTGTTAGTTGATTGGATCCTTGATTTTGCTACTCAACACTCGTGTTGATCTTTGTTTTGCTGTGGGTCTTTTGACGAGGCTCATGAGTGAACCCAAACAGGTGCATTGGTAGACTTCCCTGAGGATTCTTCGGTATTTGAGGGGGACCTCTAACTTAGGGCTTTCGTATCCCGCCGGTATAGGATGCTTCAGATCTTATTCTTGTAGGTTGGAGCGACTCGGATTGGGTTGGCGATGTGGACCACCGGTGGTCTACTACAGGCTACTGTTTTACCTTGGGTATCGGGCCGCGTCTTCCACCACATGCGAGGTTGTGTGGCTTCGGAGATTATTGCAGGAGCTTGGCTGCCCCCAAACACGTCCTACTCTTTTGCGGTGTGACAATGGGAGTTGCATTGCCTTGGTACAGAATCTTGTATTCCATGCCCAGACGAAGCACATTGAGATCTAGTATCACTTCATTCGGGAGAAGCTTTTGGATGGGACTATTGCTGTGGAGTACTGTAAGACGGAGGATAATCTTGCAGATTTGTTCATGAAGGCGCTTCCCTAGGCTCTTCTTCGGAGACATTCCAGGTCCCAGCCTTTTGACTTGTCCAGGCTCTGAGAGGGGGTGTTAGAGAGTCATTTCTTGGACAGCAGTGTGTAGAGCCGTACAGCCAGAGTACCACATCAGCAGCGCACGATGCCACATCAGCAGTACGGACAGGTGCCACGTGGCACAGCTACAGTCGGGGCCAGTTTTTCTATGCAGTTGGCTGCATTAAATGCAGCAGCCGACCTGATTCTGCCTATTATTTTTGTGTTATTTTCTGCTATTTATAGCAGCTTGGTCCAGCACTTTGACATCTTGGATCTTGAGATCTGACAGAGACAGCCGGCTGTGACTGATGGCACGTGGGCTGACAGAGATCGAGGTCCTCAAGGCAGAGACACACATATATTTTCTCTGCACCTATGTATATTTTCTGCACTCCTAACAACATACTACAGTGCAAGTTTTCTGCGTTTCACTGTCTCCTTCTCTCTCTCTCTTCTCTCTGTGTTCTCTTTCTCTCAGTCTTTGTCCTACACTTCCGCATTGCTGCACTCTGACAGGGAGGGGGGAAACCATAGGGGGGATTGGGTAAGGGAGCAGAACAAGAACATGATTGTGCAACAAATGCCATAACACTTTTTCCCCTGAAATTATCTGACTGTGGCCCTTTCTGGGAACAACCATAGTTCTGCGGGAAAATCTAAGCACATATTTACTTTATAAAAAATGCTGCTGTATGGCAAATAAAAGACAGATGGTGGACATCCCATCAGGCACACATGATCCACTTACATGCACATCAGGTGCTGGCAAACTGAAGAGACACACTTGCATTCAGGTGCAATGTATGTGTGGGGTATCATCCAATTATGTGACTAACTGAAAACAGTAGGGCAGAAGCATTACTTTTAAATCATACTTCAAGAAACTCGCCTAAAAATAAAAAAGGGAGGTTCAAGGGACGAGGTTCTTGCTGTATACGCAAAGTTTGCTTGCTGTTTTCCTCTTCCTTTCATTATTCTCTCATCCTGTCAACGAGGACATGAAATTTGTGAAATGCTTTAATCTTGCTAGTAAGGGCGGGGGTGGGCGGCCAGGAGCAAGAGCAGGCGGAGCGGGAGTGGGCGGGACAGGAGCGGGCGGGGCGGGCAGGAGCGGGCGGGGCGGGCAGGAGTGGGCGGGGCGGGCAGGAGCAGGCATGGCAGGCACAAGCAGGCTACGGCTGGGAGCAGGTGGGGCGAGCGCCAGTTGGCGCAAGGGTACAGGCAAGGGCAGGGCAGCAGCCGTGACGCGACGAGCAGGGAGCTGTTTGTTGTTTATTTTCTTCTTCTTCTATTGGTTGCGGATGGATTTCATACTAACTCCTTGTAGATGAAGTTATTGGCTATGTGTTGCTTGCTCTCATGGAAGGGAAACAAGATGACTCCTCCAAGTTCAATAGAATGGCGTGTTAGGGCCTAGTTTCCATTCTAGATGCAACCCTATCAGCTCGTAGCATGCTCATGTATGTCTGCACAGCCACACATGTTTTTTGGGTCCATTGTGGATACCATAATCTGTGGAACATGATCTCCATGCATTTACATGATTGCCACCCCTTCCCCACTCTTCATTTGGATCATGCTTGCTAGGATTGGAGAGTTGCAAATTGGTTGCATCTAGATCATGCTTCAGTCAATTAGATCTATTATCTCTTGATTAGAGATTGTTATTGGTTAATGGCCAGGGCCAATGCTGTTTGAGGCTTACATAAAAGCAGAGCATGGTGGAAATCAAGTGTAATGGAAGGGTGGCTTAGTAAGACCTTGTTCAAATGGAGAGTCTTTCTTTGGAGAATGTTTATAGGTGGGTGCCCCTTGCTTCCACCCTGTGTAAGTGCCATATTTCAAATGTTTTGTATGATGTGTAGAATCTTTCCACCATAGATTCATCTCCTACACATTATAGGGGAAGATTTGGTCCACACTATCTAACATTTGGAGGGTTTTGGTGGGTCCGTCCCTCCATTTCGTTTGATTGGGTCATTGGTAAGACAAAGTATCCTACTCTAGCATAGCCACATATGAAAATATTATGTCATTTTTTGAGATGTTGGGCCTGTTGGCACAATTGGGATACCTAGAATGCTTTCATCTTGGAGTTTGCCTCTGAGGTTCAAAATCATCTTTTTAGGTTGAAAGGTCTTCTTCATTGGCAGTTGGATCTTGTTCAACACGCTAGTTTTCTCCCTAAGGAGAATTTAGTCCCTTGGCATACAATAGTCTCTTTTGCTACATTGTCGTGATTCTTGTATTTCTCATATGATTAATAATATAAGTGCCCATGAGAGAGAGAGAGAGAGAGAGAGAGAGAGAGACCCTACTATTACACAGTTCCTGTAAACAAATCCAATACAATGTTGTTCTCCCCAAACTAAATGTAATGATTGGATTATCATCACTCGAGATGTTGTATGAGGCTACGCCATATAAATATAAATAAGGACTTCTTTTTATCACTATCCGATTGTGCATCAGGGTTGTTGCAAAAGGTTAAGTTGCTTCATGAGTTACGAATTAGCTGAACTAAAGATAAGCTAATGTCAATTATCATATAATAATGTTAAGAAAACTTTTTACGCCAGGCACAACCCCAGGTACAGGTTCCAAATTCGCCCCCTACATCAAGTACTACTGTGATCCAGGAGAAGAAGTTCCTCCTCAAACAAATAAAGCCACCCGAGTTTGACGGGAGAGGCAGATTCGTCCAGTCGGACGCTGAGATTTGGATTGAATCTATGGAGGACTACTTCGAAGCCGCTGGCACTGCACCAACCAATCAGGCCATGCTCGCCAAATTAAAACTCACCGGTGAAGCCAGACTATGGTGGAAACAATGGTGCAGGGATCAAGGGATCTCAGAGGGGTCCGTTACCTGGGAGAAGTTAAAGCAAGCCGTGCAAGGGAGATATTTGCCACCCGCATATCGTACACAGAAAATGAATGAGTTCTATGAGCTAAAACAGTTAGGACTCACTCTTGATGCATACTACTCTAAGTTTGTCTCACTCTTAAAGTATGCGCCACAAATGGACACGACACAGCAGGTGTCCAAGTTTTGCGCAGGCTTAAATCCACCTGTAAATACCCGTCTCGAATCTATGCGACCATCAGACCTTCAGGATGCACTCATTCGAGCGGCCCCTATAATTCAGGAAGTACAAGCTAAACCAAGGAGTATTAAGAATTGGTCTTATAGCGACCCAAGCAGAGGAGCATTCAGACCCCAGGTTAAGAGAGTTCAAGGCCACAATCAGGGGCAAAGAAAGAAAGCAAGGACAAATAACGTCAACAACTTTGTTCCTACTCACGGTAATGGCCGAAACATCCGATGTTTCCACTGCAATGAACTCGGTTACTTCAAAAAGCAATGCCCCAAGCTCAGCGAGGGACACCGTCAAGGTATTGGCCGCGGTCAGGGAGCCGCCGCCCGTGGAAGGGGAAGAGCTGCCTGCATTACCAATAGGCAAAGATGTGAAGCAGAGGAAGAGGAAGATCCGACTATGGAAGCGGATTTCGAAAGAGCGACGGTCCATGCCGCTCTACACAAGAAGGGGCCGAATCGCCAGTTCTCGGTAATTCAAACACCGTCGGACTATCAAGGTAAAGGTTTCAAAACCTTGATTGATTGTGGCAGTACACATTCCTTTATCTCACCAGCATGTGCTAAGAGATTAGGAATAGCCACAGTAGAAGCACCTACCCTACTTGTGGAATTGGCAAACGGTCGTGAGGTAACTTGTGCTAGGCAAACTGCTAAGGAGGAGTTCTATCTGGGAGGAAAGAAAACCTCAGTCAAATTCAGAGTCATGAACTTAGGCATCCATGAGTGTCTACTCGGGATGGATTGGCTTAAGCCCAATGACGCCCACATCCACTGTGGAAAGGGTCAAGTTTCCTTTCGAAACTCTGACAGAGAGTTTGTTACGACTCAAGGTGAGGCAGGAGTGCCGAGAATCCAGCTAGCCAAGATATCGCGGATCATAAAAGGGGTTAGGAAAGGATTACCTGTTTACTTGATCAAACTCAACAAGTTAGATCAAAAGCAAGAGTCTCATGAGGGACCCTCTTGGCTAAAAGAATATGCTGACGTATTCCCTGAGGAATTAACTGAACTTCCACCCCCAAGAGAAGTTGATTATGAAATAATGTTTCAAGAGATACTTTACCAAATGTATTTTTTTTTCCACTTTCCACATGCATTAAAATTAAGCGTAAAGATGCAATCTCCCTTATGAACTAAGCGCGCCTAATCATTTCTTTATGCGAAAACAAATCGAAAGAACCTGGACTTGAGGGGTCGGGGAGATATCCACTTGTATACTCGCAGATGAACCTCCCGTAGTCGCATCTTGTGTCCTTTTTGGGGCCATCGTAGGCGTGGTCTCGGCTTCTGGTTAGCTTTTGCGGCCTACGAATAGACTTGCCTTGGCATGCAACCTCCCGACCTTTGCCTTCTTCCCTTGTACGTAGGAGATCCCTTTACGGGATTTGGATAAATGGTGCTTGCGGAAGAGGGCTTTATGAGTTCTTTTGGCACTGAATTTATTCTTGGATGACTTGCGGCTTTAAAAATCTTTTTGCGAAAGCCTTTTCGATGGGTCTTGTGTGGGTCTTTACGGCTTCACCTTCCCCTCTTCAAAGTCCCGGGGAGGGGTATGAATGCCCTTTGGGAAATGTGGTGGGAAGGGGGCTTAAGGAGGCCCCCCCTTAGAAGCTTCTAAAGAAGCTTCTAAGAAGCTTCAGCTTCTATAGAACACGTGGGGGGTGGGTCGTGATCGGCGGACTGAAGGCCTGGCGACTGGCGGACTGGGCGGCTGCGGCGGACTGGGCGGCGGAGCGACCGGTGGACTGGGCGGCAGCGCGGCGCTCCACGGCGACCTCCTTCTCCTCTCAGCCGGCCTCCTCCCTTCACGTCGGCACCTCCTCCAGCTCCACTAGCTCTCCCTCTCTCTGCACGGCCCGTCCTTCTCCCAGCTCCTTTAGCTCTCTCTCTCTCTGCACGGCCCGTCCTTCTCCCAGCTCTTCTAGCTCTCCCTCTCTCTGCACGGCCCGTCCTTCTCCCAGCTCTTCTAGCACACCCCCTTGCTAGGGGGTGTTTATATAGGTATGGGGGGTGGGGAAGAGGGCCTCCACACACGTGGAGGACTCCCCCTCATGCAGACCTGACATCACTTCCCCTTGGCCATTCCCCTCCCCACTCCCTCTCCTCCAGCCATGCATCGGCTGGGAGAAGGGATAATAATAAAAAAATTTGCCTTGAATTTAAACGAGTTATCCACCTTAGAAGACTAGTTGCATGTAGCTTCTTTGGTACATTATCAAAGTAATGAGTCTAAACTTAGGGCAAAGAAATGGAATTTATAAGTGCATTCTCTTTCGTCCTAAACATGGTAGGAATAAGCGTGTGCCGCATGTTAGGCAACATCCTCCTCGTAATGATTTCATGAGGCAAGGTTAACACCATAAGATATTATCCGAAAAGAAATAATAGAGTACGGAAATGATCTTATGGACTTGCAAATAGCATGTAAAATGGAATGAATTAACACTAGCTTTAGCTTGGTATAAACTTCGTCAACTACATTGTAGCTAGGAGAATGTTGCGTATTACATAGTCATCATGCGGAAACGTCATTCATCAGAAGCCGCATTTAGGAAAGGTTGCATGGTTCATCAAAGCATAAGATTCGAAAGTATAGACTACAAGGTTGTAGGCATGATTAATAGGTCTTAGGAAAAGTTAATATCCAGATTATCATGCATTTTTGCTACACCAAGGAAAGATAAAATTATCATAAACCATGTGATGCGTAAAAGCAATAAATCGCATGTTTACGCGTATTGGTGTAGTTGTAACTATTGTTCTCCATTAGATGTAGTTTATTACCTTTGGAAGGTTCATCCTTGTTGCCATACAAGAATATTGAGTTGTCTAAGTAACCTAAAACACAAGGGATTCATATGGGCATGGCTCAGTCGATATGATAGGTATCCCAAGTGCCAAGTGCAATAAGATTTCGACCTAGTTTTACACTTGTTGCCAAGTCTAAAACCGCAAACCCAAAGATCTTACACACGTTCACGAAATGTCGAATCAATTGGATGTTCATGCATAAAATGATCTAAGGTTTTATCCTAAGGATCATTCGTTCTAATGATGAAACTCCGACGGAGTTGCAAATTTCTAGGACCATGGGCCAACATAATTAGGAATGGGTTGGAGGATACCCTAAACCCTGCTACTCGGCTAGAGGTAATTCCGTGGCCGGAGGACGCCATTCAATGGGTGGAATGATCCCGTGGAATGATGCAACACATGTGCAAAAAGGTTGCAACACCGTATAGACTTGAGATTTGTCCACAAGAGAGTTTTGTCATCTCTCGAAATGGGGTTGGCAAGTTATTGAAAGAATTTAACTTACAAAAGGATGAGTAATCATCCTGTTACTCACTTTTCTTGGGGAATAATTGCCAAGGAAAAGGAAAGTTAGGTATTTGCCTTGAAGCAAATGACCAGACAATAAACTAAAGCGACACGGTCGCTGGAATCTACCACAACAAGACCTAAAGTATTGGTAGGGTATGACCCTAACCCAAGAATGATGGGAATCTTGCCAAGTTGCAATTGATTCTGGATCGAATGCGGGTTGCATTCGGAGAAAAGGAGTCACTCCTTAACAGTTTGCCAGCTAAACGACCATTGGAAATTGATTGTGCTTGTATCAGTTTGGAAAGTACTGTTTGCATTGTTTGCTCAATGAACTAAAGGACGATAATATATCTAAATACTTCAGGTTGAAGCCTGAAGGGAGAGGCAGCTTCAGTTACCCCCGACTGCCTGCCTGACCCTAACCAAGGGGGTTGTTAGCCGCGCCGGGAACGTGGACCGAACCCGCCGCGAGAGGTCTCTCCGTTGAGTTCTACTTGGAGGAGGAGGACGCTTGGGTGCCAGAGGGGGCTCTGGCCGTAAATCCCTCGCCTTCCGGGCCCTGCACAAGAGACTAACGTGACTCGGGATTGGATCTCGAGGCCCGCATACTAGTCTACGGGCGGAAACTTGGATTAGTGATCCCTGGTGGATTACTGGATAGCCTTCGGGCGGATTATGAATATGCCTACGGGCGGAACTCCTTGTATTTCAAAGATAAAAGGATAAAATGATAATAAAGAAGTTGTTTGGCATTGTTTTCTTTATGTCCTGTGATAAGATTACGTGAAGGAACCGGTGCATAACAGGGTTAATTCAAAGAAGCTGTTTGTATATGTCAAACTAATGTGGTAGGTAATTACATAACTAAAACAAACCGAGGAAAGTGCGGAGGATGGACCATGGGTCCGTCCTACGGATGGGTGGTCCCGGTTAGCCGGGAACTTTTCTCAAAGTCTTCGACGAACAGAAGGATGATCAACATCACCGAAACAAGTAATGAGAACGATGACTTGGAATTACCGATTACCCGATTCACGCTGTTTTAGGGGAACGGAATGGGACTATGCCTTTTGGCAGAGAGGTCGAGCCTTGCATCCCTCTCGTTTCACATTCTCCTTGAACCAAGTGCAGCATGAATCCGCTTCAGACCAGGCGTTTCTGCGTAAAGTAGTTCGATCAGGTCTGACGCTAGTCGCTGTTAGTAAAAGACCAAACAATTCCGGTCGATCCTAAGTGGGAACGGCCAGGACACTTCCGTTACGTGGCAGACGCGGAAAGTCCTAGATTGCAAAACCCGCAACATTCCATGGGAGTGCCGGGTGGAGTTCCACTAGAATCCTCTAGAACACGTCTTAGCAGCCCATCGGAAAGGTTGTCTAGAAAACTCCACCCGGCACTCCCATGGAATGTTGCGGGTTTTGCAATCTAGGACTTTCCGCGTCTACCACGTAACGGAAGTGTCCTGGCCGTTCCCACTTAGGATCGACCGGAATTGTTTGGTCTTTTACTAACAGCGACTAGCGTCAGACCTGATCGAACTACTTTACGCAGAAACGCCTGGTTTGAAGCGGATTCATGCTGCACTTGGTTCAAGGAGAATGGGAAACGAGAGGGATGCAAGGCTCGACCTCTCTGCCAAAAGGCATAGTTCCATTCCGTTCCCCTAAAACAGCGTGAATCGGGTAATCGGTAATTCCAAGTCATCGTTCTCATTACTTGTTTCGGTGATGTTGATCATCCTTCTGTTCGTCGAAGACTTTGAGAAAAGTTCCCGGCTAACCGGGACCACCCATCCGTAGGACGGACCCATGGTCCATCCTCCGCACTTTCCTCGGTTTGTTTTAGTTATGTAATTACCTACCACATTAGTTTGACATATACAAACAACTTCTTTGAATTAACCCTGTTATGCACCGGTTCCTTCACGTAATCTTATCACAGGACATAAAGAAAACAATGCCAAACAACTTCTTTATTATCATTTTATCCTTTTATCTTTGAAATACAAGGAGTTCCCGCCTGTAGGCATATTCATAATCCGCCCGAAGGCTATCCAGTAATTCACCAGGGATCACTAATCCAAGTTTCCGCCCGTAGACTAGTATGCGGGCCTCGAGATCCAATCCCGAGTCACGTTAGCCTCTTGTGCAGGGCCCGGAAGGCGAGGGATTTACGGCCAGAGCCCCCTCTGGCACCCAAGCGTCCTCCTCCTCCAAGTAGAACTCAACGGAGAGACCTCTCGCGGCGGGTTCGGTTCACGTTCCCGGCGCGGCTAACAACCCCCTTGGTTAGGGTCAGGCAGGCAGTCGGGGGTAACTGAAGCTGCCTCTCCCTTCAGGCTTCAACCTGAAGTATTTAGATATATTTTCGTCCTTTAGTTCATTGAGCAAACAATGCAAACAGTACTTTCCAAACTGATACAAGCACAATCAATTTCCAATGGTCGTTTAGCTGGCAAACTGTTAAGGAGTGACTCCTTTTCTCCGAATGCAACCCGCATTCGATCCGGAATCAATTGCAACTTGGCAAGATTCCCATCATTCTTGGGTTAGGGTCATACCCTACCAATACTTTAGGTCTTGTTGTGGTAGATTCCAGCGACCGTGTCGCTTTAGTTTATTGTCTGGTCATTTGCTTCAAGGCAAATACCTAACTTTCCTTTTCCTTGGCAATTATTCCCCAAGAAAAGTGAGTAACAGGATGATTACTCATCCTTTTGTAAGTTAAATTCTTTCAATAACTTGCCAACCCCATTTCGAGAGATGACAAAACTCTCTTGTGGACAAATCTCAAGTCTATACAGTGTTGCAACCTTTTTGCACATGTGTTGCATCATTCCACGGGATCATTCCACCCATTGAATGGCGTCCTCCGGGCACAGAATTACCTCTAGCCGAGTAGCAGGGTTTGGGGTATCCTCCAACCCATTCCTAATTATGTTGGCCCATGGTCCTAGAAATTTGCAACTCCGTCGGAGTTTCATCATTAGAACGAATGATCCTTAGGATAAAACCTTAGATCATTTTATGCATGAACATCCAATTGATTCGACATTTCGTGAACGTGTGTAAGATCTTTGGGTTTGCGGTTTTAGACTTGGCAACAAGTGTAAAACTAGGTCGAAATCTTATTGCACTTGGCACTTGGGATACCTATCATATCGACTGAGCCATGCCCATCTCAACCGTGGATATCAATGCTGAAGGAGGAAGAGGAGGTGGATATTGGGCTTTGTGTGGTGTTGAGAACCATGATGTGAGGAAGCATCCCAACTGGAAGAACTAGATAGAAGTTACCACCATGATAGCATCTAGAGAGATGTTGCACGATTCGTCTTGGGAGGGGAAGCGTCCACATTGGTAGAAGAGCAAAACTCCTAGGATGATGAAACCATAAATGGAACAACGCACATCCCACGTCTCCAACTTGGGCAAGAGCGGTGTAAACCTCCATGTTAGCTCTACACTGAAAATAGAACCCTGCAAAAGAGATGAAGATCTGCAAGTTCAAAGGTCAGTATAGTGAGATACTCCAAAACAAAGTTGAAATAAAAAGCTAACTGAACAAACAATGTAATGATGCAAATGTGTATGTGTGTGTGAGTAAATGTAGCAGAAGAGTTAAGAATGAAAATCTAAGGACAAAATCCTATGGGCCCGACTCAATAGCCTAAGAGTGTGAAGATGGGGTGAATATAAGGATGTGACCACGATCCCATACGCCCACTAGCAGGATTGCCAATGAATTGCCTGACAAGGTGGTGAGATAGTCCTAGATGGAGGTGAATGTGAAATGGATGTGTAAAGTGCAATGGGATTGGTACTAGCAGATCGATTACTTACTCTTTCAGGAGTAGTGAAAGATATAGACTACTGAGGCTGTCTGTGTGCCACATGTCCAGTAGCCACTGGGGGAGATAGAGCAGATGGTGTAGTAGCGGGAGGCATAGCATCACTAGACTAGGTAGCTGGAGTGGATGTAGTCGCAGTGGTCTGCTATGGTTTTCTAGGTGGAAGACCTTGGGCCTTGGTATGACTCCTCATCGACATGGCCGATCCCCCTCTTCCCCTCACCCCAAACTTCAATTTTGTCTCCTCTTTCCCCATCTCCCCAGACTTCACTTCTCTCCCCTCCTTCCTTGCCTCCAGACTTCCTCTTCCCTAGGTCTCTCCATATGTTCCCAACCATAATAATGTTGTGCTTTAGGCCCGTTATAGTTCATGAGAGGTGCCCGTCTAGTATGATAAAGGCTTGGGCCCCAAATGGCTGCTCCATAGAGTAGTGTGGGCATAACTAAAGTGTCAAAGAGCCACAATTTGGTGCAAGGCTCCTGGAACTGTATGTGTGCACACTGTTGCTCTAGATTACCCAAAGCTACATATGCCTGTGCAAGCCTAGCCTGTGAAGTCTCCTTCCATGAAAACTGTGCCCCTTTGAAAGTGATCCCAAGGTATACATATTGTCTAACCATTTCCACAGATTGAGTGTCATACATAAAGTGATGCTCTTAGCGTGCCACCCAAGCTGCCGAGGTGTTAAAGACCATAATTTTAGTCTTTCCAAGATTAACCTTGAGGTCTTTCTCTTCACAAAACACATGCAATGCATCTAGATGTCGATGTAGCCCCTTAGGTGAATTTGAGATGAGCACCAAACCGTATGTATATAACAAAATTGGTATCAATACCCCAGCCAAAGCTGGCTCCCATACCACTCGATCTTTGTCTGTAATTTGAAATCTCGTCAATGTACAATCCAAACAGCAAAGGAGAGAGTGGACAGCCTTGCTTTACACCAACGGTGCTAGATAGTGAGTCTCTTGTGCCTCCAAGCACTCGTACTCTACCTATCATTGTCTCATCCAATGTATAAATACACCATTGCATATCCTCTGGGACCCCAATGGTTTGCAACCTCTGCATGAATCTTGCATGTGGTACTGTATTAAAAGCTTTGTGGAAATCCACGAAACAACAATAGATTTTTTGCCTTCATGATCATCCTTCCTCAATCAAGGCCCTCGGTGTGAATATATGGTCTACTGTATTGTATCCTTGGCGGAAAACAGCTTGTCTTGTAGACCGTATCCCCTTTGTTTCAGCCCACCAACTCAACTCATGCCCACAATAGAGGCATATATCTTTGCTAGCACATGGCCAATCATAATAGTGCAGTAGTTGTTAATGACCAATGGATCGCCGCTCTTAAAAATCAGTACTATTGTATTGTCACACCAACTTGGTGGAAACCCTTCACATACAGCTCTATTGAAGATATTTGACAAGATAGGGGCCAATGCATAACATGCATGTGCAAAATGTTCTACCACAAGGCCATCTTGATCATGTGCTCTCCCATTCTTTAATGTCCAAATGGCATACCTCACCATTTTTTCCATAAAGAATCCACACTCTGTTGGCCTAGAGTTTGATGGACAAGGAATTTGCTCTTGTGATGGAACATCATACAATGCACTAGCATGTTCATGCCATACCGTAGGTGATGTCAACTGAATTGGGGGTTGTCTACCATGAAATTGCCTCCATGCCTTCTTGCTGTCCCTGTTCGAAAAGAGTTGATGCATCTCAGACTCTAGTTTGGCTAGATAATCCCTCTTCTTTTTCTGCACGACGACGGAATACATTCTGTGCATGCTTGTGCGTGCATGTCCCTAGTATAATATCCCTCTGTAGGTGGTCTGTCTGCACTCATCATCATACCAAGCATTTTCAGGGGCAGTGCATCTGCGTGGTGCAGTAGAGCCCATCTTACATGGGAATGCCTTTGTAGCTGCTGTATGTGAAACTTTCATTAGAGATTTAGTGACATCCTCCAATGGTTCATGCTGGTCTAACTGGCTTAAGCCATCTTGTACTTCATCACCTTGTCAATGATTGGCATATGTATTGCTGCAATCTCATCTCTTATGAGGGCTTTCACATCATCCAGACCGTTTGTTGCAATCAGCCTTTGCATCTTTGTCCATTGCTTGGCACTTGTGGGATTGGCATTTTCATGAGCTCTCCTTCTGTTTTTTCATAGTAAAACTTTCCATCTTTAGTTGGAGTCTTGTACTGCCCCACTGATGCAGTGCCTCCTGTGGTCAGCCCAATTGGTCGTGTCAAGTTCATTCTCATGTCCACTGGTTTCTCTTTTAGTAGTCTCTGCCATCTAGCAATCTAAGACATCCACTCAATGCCAAGCAAGCAGGCCCCCTGCCTGTTTGATGTGGACAAGCTCTTCGATCTCACACGCTGGCCAGAAGGCCTGATGTACATATGCTCATTTAATTTAAGCTTCCTCATGAGAGAGAGAGAGAGAGAGAGAGAGAGAGAGAGAGAGAGAGAGAGAGAGAGAAGATGATTGCCTTACTTTATCCAGGCTGAGGACCTTTATGATGTAATCCCCAAAGACTGCACGCTGTATTGCGAGCAGAGATGGATGGAATCATTTGTAAAGACAAGACAGGAGGTTTCTGGAGGAGTGAAAGGCATGCCAGCAGTATGGAAGCTGCTTTGGCTCTCCTTCGGAAGGCAATATTTAAAGGCTGCTTGCTTTAAGCCTGTGTGGTTAGCAGCTGTTGTCATGCAGGTACAAGCTAGGCCCACTGTTTTCTTTCAGAGAAGAGCTAGGCCCACTGTTTTTACCTATCAAGCAGAGAACTGAACCTAACCAAATTAACTAACATCTTGTGTTCTGGGTGCATGTTACAGGTTTATCTTTTGAAGATTTTGGTACAAGTGGTCCAACACACTGATAAGAACCTGCATCCATGGTTCGGTGTCTTTCTTGTGCTGAGCATGCTGATCACATCAGTAATGCAGAGTCTTTCTCAGCACATGTGCTTCACAATAAGCCAGAGGGTAGGCATGAAAGTCCGATCAACTGTTTCAATGGCTGTTTTCAACAAGGTAGAGTACTTGGTTTATCAAGCACAAGACCTGCAATGTTTGTGGTTACTTTGAAAACATTCACATGTTATATCTGTTCTCTCTCTGTTTTTGTGCGAGGAAAATTGGCCACCTCACCAGAGCTTTAGAAAGACTCTGCATTCACATGTGAGTTGCTTCGGCTCTCCAGAGCTTTAGAAGAGACCCTATATGGGAATACAGTTGCAGAGTCCCATGCTGCAAAGTAGAGTTGTAGTATTTTATAGGGCAGAAGTAGTAGTACTCTATACTTATGTACACTCTATGGTGTTTCCTGCATAGTCTATCCTGTATAAAAGGCTCTACCCTTAGGTGATGGCTTTGTGGGTACTGGAATGGTAGTGCATAACCCCTAATGAACTGGAAACACTGTCTACTGTTGAGTTGCATTCCTGAACTGCTTAGCTTCTGCTGTCACTGCAACCCCTCAGGAGTATCTGAGATGACCTGTCAATACTCCCAAGATCAGCTCCCTGCCCTTCCAGTATATCAACAAAAATTGGTATATCTCATTAATCTTTATCCCAAAGAAATTGGGTGAGAATGGAAAACCTTGCTTCACTCCAATGGTGCTGATGATCTCCGTTTGACATTCATCTTGAAGCTTGGACCACAACTTGTGACTAACTCATACAATACTAACACCCCCAACAAATCTCATAAAAAACTCAGAGATCTTGTAGTCTTTGCATCAGTTTGGTTTGCATGTGTGCTCTGCTCTTGTCAAAGTGCGAGGATGGGGTTGAGAGTAGAATACCCTCTCTTGAACCCTGCCTGTCCACATGCTTGATGTGTTTACATCTCTGCCCATTTTCTCAGCTCATGCTTTAGTACCAACCCATAAAGCCTGGCTACCATGTGGCCACCTGGTGATGAGGGAATGTAGCCATAACTGAAGTGATGGCCGCTTGGTTTCCAGAGTGTGAGTCATTTAAGCTCATTGTCTCTGCTCAAAGAAGCAAAAGAGATGGATGCTTGCACGTATGCAAAGGTTTTCACTTGGAGGTCTGCCCAATTGGGTTTTTAACGCAGCCAAGCAGACAACACAAAAACGCAATGCTATCAAAGTGAGTGCAAAAAGGGCAGTGGGTTTTACTTGAGCTGTTCCCTCTAGGGGAATTGTTTCACTTTAGAATAAGTATGCATGTGCACAAAGGGAAAAGAAAATCCTTCCTTGAGCTCGGCCTCATACAATGCCAAAACAACACAATGCACCTTAGCATGGACGCCTAGCTCTGTAATTACTGCATGAACTAGGCTCATGGAATTGTATCAAACGCGGTGCAGAAATCCACAAAGCAACAATAGATCCATCAACCATGTGCTCTACTCTCCTAGATGATGGGTTGGAGTGTGAGGATGTGGCCAAGAATAGAATACCCTATCTTGAATACTACCTGTCCACCTGCTCGACATTGGTTCATCTTTGCACATTTTCTTCATGCTCTAGTACGGATCCATAAAGCTTGGCTAGCGCTTGGCCAACCATGATGGTCCTATATTTAGTGGAAACCATAGGATACTAGCTTTCAGGGTTGGTACTATAGTATTAGCTCACCAACTGGTAGGGAGGCCTTTGCAAAGGGCTTTGTTAAATAGGTGGGTTAGGAGCAGTGACAAAACATCACACATGTGAGAGGTGCATTGCTACCAGTCTACCATGGTCTTGTGCTCAACCATTCTAGAGTCTCTCAATGGCATCTCAGATCATAGTTGTTCTAAAGAGGGTGGAGGAGGTGGGTCAGCTCTCTAATGGTTGAGGGAGAGGAGGCTATCAAGGCACTTGGTAGAGCAAGGTAGCATACACATACCTCTAGAGAGGTAATAGGTATGGGCTATGGGCTCGTGGAATGCCTTCCATGCCACCTTGTTGTAGATAGTTGATAAAACTCATGCTCTAACATGGCCAAGTATGACCTCTTCTTGCTCTGCAGTAGGCTGTGAGCTTTACAAATGGTTGCGAGTTGGGTTTGTTAGTCTACCTAGGATGCTTGGAGTGGCATTCATATTAAGTTTCTTGACTAGAACATTCATGTTGGTATGGAGAAAGACATTGTGGATTCAAATGTGGAATCTTGGGTGGAGGATTCTCAAGATGGTGGAGAAAGAGATGAAATAGGCAAACCCTCAAGCTAGCAATTGATCCTTTGGGCTTAGCATTCTGAACGCCCTCAATTGAGCTCTTGTCCTCTTCAACAAGAGAGGAACGAGAGGTTTCCATGTGTGCTTTCTCAAGCTAACAGCATGATGAGTGATTATGTTTATGCAAATGAAGTGAAAGAAACTAGTTTGCTAGATTGTTAGAAGGAGAGCATAGTGTGGTAGTTTTGGGAACAGACATTGTTTTGTAGAATTGTAGCTTTTCATGAGAGGGCTCCCATCTTTTATTTCATAGGCCAAACTCCTCTCACTGTCTGTATCTAGGTGTGTTAGAGACCTGTTTTGGTGTAATGATTTGCATAATGATGTTGCCAATGGATAGGTGTAGGATCCTGTTATTGGGGAAATTTATGATGGGCTGAAAGGGTTCTTCAAGGTCCTCATTAGCATCTTGGAAGCTTGTGCTCGGAATCTGAATCATGCATTTCATTCATTTTTTCTTGGATGGACAATTAGTTCATGTTGTTCTATGGCAGCCCATAAAAGAATTCCAAGATGTTCTTTGGAAAGCTTGTCCTATACGGGTGGAAGTGGTGAACTTCCCTTCACATCTTTGGCATCTTCTTGCTTTGGTCTTGCGCTGATTGGGATAGATTTTGGTGGAGCCTCACTTGGTATTTCAAAATAGAAAAAGAGCTTACATACTATGGGTAGTAGGAACAGACAAACCTCATCTCACCAAAGTACATTTTGAGGCTCCTGATTTGCAGGCCTTGGTTTATGAATTAAAGAGGGGAACATTTGCTGGACATGGTTTTAGGCGTGGCCAGTTGAGTCACTTTATCTTAATTCATCCATGATTTTGAGGCACCACAACATCTTGTTTATTTTGAGATATAGATGTGCCTATGCAAGTGCGTGAGCCTTAGGTTTGTCATAGCAACAATACATGTCTCCTCTCGGAAAAAATGGGCAAATAGATTTGCATAACCCTAGGCTTGAGGATGAGCCCTATCTTACCTCTTAAGACCCATATGAAGCTCTTAAAATGAACTATTTGGTAAATGAATTAGAGTCTAATTAAGAAATCTACGTTTGAAGCCAATTGAAGAGACTAATTTCTGGATTGTCATCCATGAGCATCTATATATCATATTTGGTGTTGAGCCACACCTTTGGGTTAGAGTATATCCATGATCTACTATGCTCTATCTTGTCTTTGCTCAAGTGTCTAGGTGGGCGTTTCTTGTTTTAGATGATAATAGGTGATGTCAACTAAATTGGGGGTTGTCTCCCGTGAAATTTCCTCCATGCCTTCTTACTATATTTGCCCAAAAAGAGCTGATACATCTTTGACTCTAGTTTGGCTGAATAATCTCAATTCTTTTTCCGCACAAGATGATGAAAGATATTCCGTGCCTGCTTGTGTGTGCATGTCCCTAGTGTAATATCTCTTCGTAGCCGGTCCTAGTTTGTCTGCACTCATCAGCATTCCAAGCATTTGGAGGGGCAGTACAATTGTGTATTGCAGTAGAGCCCATCTTACATGGGAATGCCTCTGAAGCTGCACCATGTAAAACCTTTGCTAGAGATCTAGTGACATGTTCCAGCGGTTCATGTTGGTTTAGCTGGCTTAAGCCATCTCGCACTACATCACTGTAGATATGCGACATTTGCTCTAGAAATTCATAATGTGGGAATGTGTGTAACTATGTGTATGTTTCTTGTCTCTGACCACATGCTAGAGTAAATTTTAGGTTTGCATGGTTGGCCGCTAACACTAAACCGGCTTATTAGATATCTCCAATTGCTTGATATCAGGAATTAACGTTGGTGAGCCCATTACATAGTCACCATATTGGCTTATTTTTTGCTGTTCCAACAAGTGAAATCATCGACTTTCGGCCATCTTAATGGGCCATTGAATATAGCCAATCCGTGAGCACATCCCAAAGCTAGCAAATGGGATCCATATGCTATCGCCTCCTTATCTTGAGATGTCTTGACAAGCCCTAGTTCATCCAATGCCAATTCCTTAAACATTTCATGTTCGGTATCATACAAGGTGGACTGCTCACTTCCTGTTTGAGCATTAAAGTCTCCCACTAGTAGTATGTCCCCAATACTTTCATATCTCAAAATATCCTCATGTAGTACTTCAAATGGTGATTCCTCCTTAGGAGAAAATGTTGAAGAGGCAGGTGGGAAGTAGCATACCACAACATATAGATCCCTCGAGGGCCCTATCCTCAGCCTTACCCACATATATCTAGTATGCACATCTCGTGATACCACGTAAATCATGTCTTGGAGGCTCTCACGATAAAGAATAGCCACCCTTCTTGACCCCTTGGTTCCTCTTGGTCTACGGGGTCGAGGTTTGTATATGCTCTTCCATTTGTATCCCACAACATGCGGTAATCTAGAATTTGTACATAGATGTGTCTCTGTATACATAGCCATGTCTATCCCACATATAGTATCCTCAAAATAGCCTACATAAAGTCTAATTGAACCATTACAATTTCAAAGGGACATCTTTTACGTCTCATAGGCCTCGTACTGTCATTGTGACCTTCATTTTGCTATGATTACGCTGCCATCTCTATACATAGCATACTGACCTTCTTTACGTACCTCCAACACTTTTGGCATGCTAGCCCTTTTGTGCTCTAACTGTGTAGGTGTGAGATCCTCATTGTGAGAGAGGATAGGATCAAAGCTCAGCACAAAAAACTAGTAGACAGTGGAGAGTGAAGCACGACACCCAATGCAATAGATTGAAAGAGTGTGAGCTGAAAGTACAAGGTACAACCCTTAAACCTTAGGTTTGTAGGGGGGTGTTCATACCCGAACACAGTAAGTGCCCATAAGTGTGTGTCATAAGTACATATGAAATAATACCATAAGTTTGGGGGAAAAAACCTCTCCTACCGAGAGTAAAAAGTGCCCCAGTGTTCTACTGATCACTGACACTCCTATGTGAGTATAGGCGTAAGGCGTGAGTGAAATACCCAAAAAACCCCCTTAGAGTGAAGAGTGATCAAGAGTATAAGGATCATCCGCCACCAAAGGAGATCAAATTTAAAGCATTGCAAAATGCTTCAAATTTTTCACATGGTAGAGCTTTGGCGAAGATGTCTGCCACATTACTGGTGGTAGGACAATAGACAAGGCTGATATCACTTGCATGTAGCCTCTCTCTAACAAAGTGATAATGTATCTCAATGTTTTTCGTGTGTGCATGAAACACTGGGTTCTGTGCCATTGCAATGACACTGTGACTGTCAGTGAACAAAATAGTAGGCTCCGCAACAGATACATCTAGATCAGCTAGCAAGCGTCTAATGCATACACATTCAACTGTGGTAGTGAAAGCTGCCTTGTATTCAACTTCACATGACGATGTGGCAACAATGGACTGTTTGTTGCTAAGCCAAGAAATGCAAGACGAGCCAAGAAAGAAACAATTGCCACTAGTGGAGCAACGTGAATCATAATCACCAGCCAATCAGAATCACTATAAGCATGTAACTGCAATGGTCCCCCCTTGGCATAAAGCAATCCAAGAGATCTAGTATCTTGCAAGTAATGGAAGACACGCTTAAGAGCTTGCCAATGTGACATGTGTGGCTGATGCATATATCTGCTCAGGGCTGAAATTGCAAACTGTATGTCTGGCCTAGTGTTGCATAAGTAAATAAGACATCCAATTGTTGGAGCATATGTGTGTATATCAAACAAATCATTGTCAACATGTAATGACAGTTTAAGTCTAGGTTTCATTGGTGTACAAACTGGCTTGCAATCTTGTAAGCCAAACTTCTCAAGAAGTTTACCAGTGTATGTTGATTGTCATAACCCAATACCTCTAGCATTATGTATGAACAGAATGCCCAAGTAATAATGCAAAGACCCCAAGTCTGACATGTCAAAAGTTTGCTGCAAACTTTGTTTAAATGCTGAAAATCAGCATGTGTCCTTGTAAGCAAGAGATCATCAACATAAAGACAAATGATCAGTATGGATCCCCCCTCTTTACATACGTAAAGGGTAGACTTAGATGAGCTGTTTATGAACCCTTGGCTAAGCAAGAAAGCATCTATCTTTGCATACCAAGCTCTAGGAGCTTGTTTCAAACCATACAAAGCTTTTTTCAGCTTGCAGACCAAGTGTTCCAAGCCCTCAACTGCAAAATCAATGGGCTGCTGTACATATACTTCCTCATGAAGTTTCCCATGTAAAAATGCAGTTTTAATATCCAACTGATGCACAGTCCATCCATAATGAGCAGCCAAAGCAACCATAGACCTGATGGTCGTCATACGGGAAGTAGGAGCAAATGTCTCCTCATAGTCAATGCCTTTTTTCTATGCATAGCCTTTAGCTACAAGCCTTGCCTTATATTTGTCAATGGATCCATCTGCATTCCGTTTCAGCTTGTAGACCCATTTTGTTCCAATGGCTTTCTTCCCAAATGGAAATTACACCAAATCCCATGTTTGATTCCTAGTGATAGAATCAAATTCAGCTTTCATTGCTACCATCCAATGCACACTTTGTTGTGCATCTTCAAAACATTCAGGCTCCTCATCATCAAGGGTGCTTGTTGCCATAACGAACTCCATGGTATGTGTAGTATCATGCATACGAGCTTGCCTTCTAGTACGACCAGCCATGGGTATCTCCAGATGACTATCTTTCATAGTCTGTAAATACCATCTAGGCATTTGTCTTGCTTCCTGACTATGCTAAAGCTCTTACTGAGTTTCAGTTTCAGCATTTTGCTGAATATTCAGATCAGCCAATGGCTGATTTTCTGCATTTTCCAAAGGAGCAGCTGGCTAAACATTGAGTTCACTTGCTAAAACTCCAGCTGAATCACCAAATGTAATGGGCAGAGTTCACTTGCTGAAACTGTAGGTGAATTACCAAATGTAATGGGCATCATCCCTTCAAATACATCATGGGCAGCTTGATATGTGTCTAAACCAGCCAGGGACAATTCTGATTTTTCATCAAATAGTACATCCCTACTGACAAACACCTTTTTAGAAACAGGATCATAGAGTCTGTAGCCTTTCCTCTCACCAGTATATCCCACAAAAATGCATTTAACAGCCTTGTTATCCAACCTTTTTCTGAGTACCTTTGGAGTATGTGCATATGCAAGGCACCAGAAGGTATGAAAGTGTCTAATAGAAAGTTTCCGGTTGTTCCAAGCCTCAAAAGGTGTAATTTTTTTAAAAGCTTTGGTGGGGCATTTGTTCAAAACATGGCAAGTACACATGACGGCTGCCTTCCAGAAACTGTGAGGCAAGCTCTTTGCCTTCAGCATACATTTGGCCATCTCCATGAGTGACCGATTCTTTCTCTCTGCAACCCCATTCTGCTGTGGAGTATAAGCAATAGTGTAGTGATGGACAATGCCCTTCTGCTTCAAAAAGGAATTCAGCATAGAGGACATGTATTCCCCCTCTCGGTCCGAACGGAGAGTCTTAATTTTACAACCAGACTGGTTTTCAACAAGTGCAATAAAAGCCAAGAATGCATCATACACTTCTGACTTTTTGACCATAGAGTAGACCCAGCAAAATCGAGTAAAGTCATCAATAAAAGTCACAAAATAGTAACATCCTCCCAATGACTTTGTTTGCATAGGCCTACAGACATCTGAATGCACTAACTGCAACCTAGCTGTTGCTCTAAAAGAAACATCATGGGGAAACAAAAAACGATGCAATTTTCCCAAAATACACCCTTCACACAAGTGCTCAGGAGGTCTCTCCAATAGAGGTAATCCATCTAGCATTTGCGTATGCTGTAAGAGCATTAAGCTGCTAAAGTTCACATGCCCCATCCTAGCATGCCATAACTCTGTCTATATCATAGCAGGAGTAAGAGTGGATGTCAAATACGTTAAGTGATCAACTGAAAGAGCATCCAACTTATATAACCCATAACATAAAGTGCCTGTCAAGACTAAAGTCATGTGTTCTTTGTCTCTCACCATGCATCTGTCATCATCAAATGTGACTTGCAATCCAACAACGTGCCAAAGAACAGATAGAGATCAAACTCTTCTTTATGTCTGGCACAAATAAAGCATCCTGTAGGCGGAGAACAGAGCCATCAATGGTTGTGAGCACAATCTCCCCAATACCTCTAACAGGGCATGATGCATTGTTGGCACACTATATGGACTTGCCAACTGGAGCTGCATTAACAGATACAAATAAATCTCTGTGAGATGTAGTATGCCTAGAAGCACCATTGTCAAAAAACCAAGTGCTTGTATCCTTAGTAGAGTTGAATGCTCGATCTTCCCAAGAGTTGTCATAACTGCATGTGTAAAAACAATAGTCATTGTTTGCAACAAAGGACGCGGATCTAGTAGCAGTGGAAGGAGCATCAGAAACAGACATTCCTGACTTCTTTTTCTTCTCTTTGGCAATGCGCTTTCTGCACTCAGTAATGTAGTGGCCTGGCTTCTTGCAATAATGGCATTTTCCCTTTTTGGCTTGCGTGCTCCCTTGTTTTTTATTTGCTTGTGATGTGCCAGAAGTCCCAGAACTCTGTGGAGCATTCTTCACTTGACTGCCTTTGCCCTTCTGTCTATCCATAAAGGCCTGCTCAAAGGCTATAGCATCCACACCAGTATTCCTCCATGTTTGCTCCTCCTCTAGAAGAAAACGGACTAATTGAAGAAAAGTGATTAGCTGTGCGGCAATCCTCATGGTGAGGTTTAAGGCCATATGAAAAGTTAGGTACGAAGGAGGCAATGATTTCAAAGTGGTAGATATCATCTGTGCATCCGAATAGTACTCATCAACATTCATGAGTTGCTCTCGCAAGTCCTGAATTTTGTTTAAGTGATCTTGAATAGAATCACCTTCATCCATTTTCAATGTCTCTAGCTCTTTCTTTAAGAAAGAGATGCGAGTCTCATTCTTGCCTGCAAACATCTGCTCCAAAGTTAGCCAAGCTTCTCGTGAAGAAGCTGTTGAACAAATGTGGGGGATGATTGACCACTGAACTGCCAATGCAATCAGCGACAAAGCCTGTGCATCCTGTGTATCCCATGCTTTTTGAGTTGTTGTTCTTTGGGGAAGTGGCTGAAGTGGAGTATGCTGAGGTGCCCGTGGTGCACGTCCTCGTAGCTGGAGCCACAACTCCAGGTCAAGCTTATTCTCCACGGACATAATTCCAAAGATTTTTGGCCACAAGTACATTCTTCATCATGAAGGACCAAAGTGAATAGTTATTTCCATCCAATCTGTCCTCCTTGGATACATAGGTGAAAACATCTCCTCCCTGATCTGCCATGATTGTCAATTACCAAAGAAAGATGCAAAAGAGCAATGAGCAGGACTACACTAGAAATCTGAAAATTTTCAGAAATTGTAGGAAATAACTTTCTGCAATTAGCGTGCAAAGGTGCACTCTGTCAAAACTGTCTGTTATGCATGCAGTCCAATGTGCAATCAGTGTTTACCAGCAAAATCCCCAAAATTTCTTGCCTCGCGTTTGTCAAAATAGTATTTTAGTGACTGTAACTGCAGTGCGTATGCCAATGTTCCCAGAAAACATAAAAGCCCCAAAAAATTTTGATGAATGTGTCTAGAAATTGCTTTCAATGTGTCCCAGACACGTTTCATGAATTCTTTGTCTGTGGCGTGGAACCCTTGCTTCCAGAAATTGCAATTGAAATTAAAAAGTAAAAAAAAAACCAGAAAAATTATACTAGCACAGAGCCGTCAGCAGGTGTCAAATGGGTTGACTGGCGGTGTTTCAGTCGGGCGCTTCAGTCGTGAGCTGAGTTGGCAAGGATTGATGACTGGCAGGCTAGCGTAGGAGGCTGTGGGTGACGTGGCGAGACGTTCTCAGGTTGATCGTTGCAGTCTGACGGGCGGCCTTTCTCAGGTGCAGGTAGCAGTTGATGGAGGTGCAGATTGACTAACCAGGAGCAGGGAAACTCCAGAGTTGACAGTGGATAGTCGGGCAGATCTAGTATTGAGCGGGGACTCTTGGAGACTAAGCGGAGCTGCTCTGAACTGAGTTGAGCAGAGCAGAGCCAATACTCTGATACCAAATGTGAGAGAGGACAGGATTGAAGCTCAGCACAGAAAACTAGTAGATAGTAGAGAGTGAAGCACGACACCCAATGCAATAGACTGAAAGAGTGTGAGCTGAAAGTACAAGGTACAACCCTTAAACCTTAGGGTTGTAGGGGGGTGTTCACACCCAAACACGATAAGTGCCCGTAAGTGTGTGTCATAAGCACATACGAAAAAATACCATAAGTTTGGGGGAAAAAACCTCTCCTACCAAGAGTAAAAAGTGCCCCAGTGTCTTACTGATCACTGGCATTCCTATGTGAGCGTAGGCGTAAGTGAGGCGTGAGTGAAATACCCAACACTTATCGAGGTAAATCTTTTCACCCTTCAAAGCCTTTCTTTTTGATAAGGCCCTTTTTCTGTCCATATCCCCGAATTTCAGTATGAGGATCCAACGTCTTTTGTCATTTGGATCACCTATCCTCCAAGCATCCATAATACATGTGTCGTCTGGACCCATCTTAGCACAAAGTGTTTTAGCATCCTCTTGGGAGTTTCTTTTTTAGCCCACCCCACCACACATACACGCAATGCATGAAGTTTCCTCTTTGCTTCCTCCTCTAGTGTTGCGTTCATCATTTCTACTTTGTTCGGAGGCATTCCTTTGTTTCTTTTGACTACCTCAATCCATTGTGCATTTTCTTCACTGTTTGCTAAACATTTTCTACTTTCTTTTGAGCTCCCTCTACCACATTCACCCATGTGTGCATGTCTTTTTTAAAACTTTCCACCTCTTTCTTTAATTTTAGTGTGTCTGGCATTGCTATTTGTGCATCTGTCATTGACCTGTTTGTCACTAATTCATTGTTACATCACGCTAAGTGCCTTTTGAGTTCAACAATGTCCATGTCCTTGGTTGCTATGTGTGCATTTGTATCAGATTTCAATACATCCATATCTGCTTTCCAAGCGCCCCTTATCTTGTTCAAGCTATCTATCATATCCAATTGCAAGTTAGCCTTGATTTCTTTATATTTTGCATCATCCCAACCGTTAGAGCATGATTTCCTATTTGCTTCTACAGCATCACTTAGTTCTTCCCTAAATGTCTCCTGCAATTTTCCAAACACATCTTTTTGCTTTGTATCCATGTCATTCATGACTTTTTGTTACATGTTGCTGCACACCCTCATACGCGCTTTCAGGTTTGCATTCATTTTAGCATTCAATTCCTTTTCCCATGTTTCATGCATTGCATTCATGTCACTTGTCACCTTGTCAATCATTGGTATACATACTGGTGCAATGTTAGCTCTTATGAGGGCTTTCATGTCATCCAAACCATTTGTTGCAATCAGCCTTTGCATGTTCGTTCATTGCTTGGCGCTTGTGGGAGTGGCATTTTCACGAGCTCTCTTGTTTTGTCTATAGTAGAACTTTTCGTCCTTAGTGGGGGTCGCCCTTTTGATGTAGTGCCTCTTGTGGTTGGCCCGACCGGTTGTGTGTCAAGTTTGGTCTCATGTCCACTGGTTTCTTTATCAGTAGTCTCTCCCATCTTGCAGTTGAGGATAGCGGCTCAGTGTGCTTGCATTGGTACCTTGCATAGCCCCACGTTGACCCCACACACACTCCTAAACGACTGCCAATACCTTTGCAGTTTCCAAGGTAGCGAGAGTTTGCCTATGCAGAGACGTGACCCTGTAGGACAGTGGCTATCTCTTTGCTTAGAAATGTGACCTTGAAGAGTAGTGCCTTTGCGTCAGGACTCATCCTAGTGTCGTCAGAGCTCTTGCCAAACATGTCAGCTCCCGTTACTCACACGTGACATGTCAGCTCCTGCCAGTGTCCCGTCCGTCACATCCCTGCCTTCACTCCTGCTAGTGTCCCATAACCTCATGCTAGTGTCAGGCCAGCATGGGGTTAGGTGGTTACCTCACACCAGTGTCCCAGTGTCACCTCACTCCAGGGTCGCGAATAGTCGCCATCGCCAGGCGAGCATCAACTAGCATCACCTCACGTTAGTGTCGACTAGCGTCATGCCATCGTCACACACACACACACACACACACACACAGAGAGAGAGAGAGAGAGAGAGAGAGAGAGAGAGAGAGAGAGAGAGGGAGATGAAACGATATATTAATGTCTACAAAAGGCCAAAATGACCTATGAGTCTATGAGTTATAATCATGTGTATGATGGTATATCTATCTTGGCAAAATATGTATGTAGCACAAAGCAAAATAAGAAAGGAAACTAACTATGGCTATGTGTAAAATATAGAGTTCTATCTAGTAACAATGAGCTCCAAATGGTACAATCTCATGTGGGTATGGAGGACCTAGTTCTAGCTCGAGCAATAATCCCTTGTATCCGCCTATGAAGGTGTTGTTGCTGTATGTGTTGAGGCCTAGGACGCCTGGATCTCGGCTAAGCTAAACAGCTTGACTAATCAATACTCCTCTGTGTGTGGACTGTGGCGGTGAGAGAGGCTCTCGTGTGGACTGCGGCTGTAACTGTATTGAAGTATTCTGAGTCTCCTTTGCAAAGAAGTCTGTGAGTTGCCTCTTTGAAGGGCCTCTATGTCTTGGAGTAGCTGTACTCTTGAGGCACATGTCACGAAGCCGTCGTATCTTAAGAAGAAAGAGACCAAGGCATTGCTGATCGGTAAAATTCATGACTTTGGATAGTGGTCCAAATCCGTCTCTAAAGAGATAGTGGAAACGACCATGGACCTCATAACACACTGGGCAATGGCAGATATAATGCTCGGCATATCCGGCATATGCGCGCCTTTGGTGGGATGGATCTATATCTACTAGTCTCAATCTCTAGCTGATGTGAGGAGGTGTGCAACTGGCCAATAGTACATCTGATCCCATGGGAAAGGTGGGTGTCCATGTATCTCAGGCAAACAATAAATCCATCATTCGTAGTATGAAGGAAATGCTCGTGGTAGAAAGCAGTATTTGTCCCTAGCTCCTGCCCTGGCATCAACCATGTCCACCTGATATCCAACTAGGTAAAGATCCATCTTGATGATCTTGCAGATCTCTAACCTGCTCAGATTAAGAGATGGTCCATCAAGGGAGTATTGGAAGGGGGGTAACTTGTCCATGCTAAAGCCATGCAGCTCAAACCAGGCCGACATCTATGCATACCAACATGAAGAGAGAGAGAAAGATATATTAACGTCTACATAAGGCCAATGTGGCCTACGAGACAAAATCCAGAGTACATCCATGTCTAATGTTATCTCATTAGTAAGGTAAAGATAACATTACAAATAAGTGGGTGGCCTATGAAACAATACTGAAAATAACTATATGATGGGACTATACTAGGGTTGAACCATGTGTAGTGTTGTTCCATCAATAGAAAAGAAAAGGGAAGGAAAGGAGAACCAAATCTGATAGAACCATGTATAAAAGTGTGGTGGGGACTATGGGTTGTAGCTGATCTCAAGATTTGCACATGATCTCAGCTATGATTTTGTCCCTAGCTGCTTCACTTATATGCGTGTGGTAAGTCTGCGGTAATCCGACTATGGTGTGGCCTCCTTGGACGTGCTCCTGGTAGACGGGGTCGTCGTGCTCGACGAAGGGAAATGGCTCTGTCCAATGTGACTCCACGGTGTGGCTTGTAAGGTGTCTGTTGGGGTGGCTCTGTCTCTGCTAGGTTGGTAGTGTCACTAGGGTCGGCTTTATAGAAGAAGTTTGTCACCGCTCTGTGTGTGTGTCCCTCTGGGTGAGTTGGCCTCTTGTCTAGTAGTAGTGTAATTCAGCGCCTCTCGAGCTCCAGGAGGAAAAGACCTAGGCATCTCTGATCCTCCTGCTCCATGGTGCGACGAAGGGGTCCAAATCCATCATGGAAGAGGTAGTGGTACTGTCCTCGTATGTAATAGTATACTGTGCATCTACATATGTAGTGCTCCTCCGTCTCAAGCTCTCGACCACAAAGATGGCAAGTCCTATCCTCTGCTAGGGTATTTGTCCATCTGCCTGTCTCCATCTGGAGCCTATGTGAGGAGGTGCGAATCTGTCCGATAGCAACCTGTACGCTATGGGAGAGATGGGTATCCATATATGGTGGCCGAATAGTAAAACCATCATTAGAGAGACACAAGAAATGACTCTTGTAGAACTCCATCCTCGATCCTAGAGGGAGTGGTGGATGGATCCATGTTCTTGCTATCTCAATCCTCAAGATATCAGCTCTGATTACCTGGTTCAACTTTGATTGACTGAGAGAAAGTGTAGGGCAGTCAAGGCTATAATCCAAAGGTGGAAGATAGTCAATATCCAAACCATATAGGCTCATCCCAATAGTCATCTGTGAAAACCAACAGTTCTTCTTGCCTCCTACTGCTAGTTGTCTAGATAAGGTTAGTGCCAATCTATAGTATCTATGATGTGAAAGATCCCATAGTCTGTGCCAAAAGGTCACTGCCCTGAAGAGTGCCTCCGTAACTATAGGTGTTCCCCCTAGCTCTGCTTTGACAATGGGATGTGAGATGGAGGGCTTACTCCTAATCATGTGTGCTATCATCATGATCAATGGCCTTTCCATGCTATCCCAACCATCATAATAATCCCTCTCTACTCCAATCTGATCAGTGAGTGGGCTAAGACACTTGTGGTACAAGCTGCAACCCCATACCTCTGCTCCATATAGTAATGTAGGTGTGACTAGAGTGTCAAACAACGAGATTTTGGTGCGGGGCTCCTGGAACTGTATGTGAGCACATTGACTCTCGAGTGCCCCTAGTGCTGCGTATCCACGTGCCAGACGTGCCTCTGATGCCCCTCTCAACGAAAAACGTGGGCCAGAGAAGGTGACTCCCAAATAGACATATTCCCTCACATGCTCCAGTATGTCTCCTCCAAATGTGAACTGGTACATAGATCTAGTCACCCATGCTGTTGAAGTATTGAAAACCATGGTTTTGGTCTTCCCAAGGTTCACTGTGAGGTCTTTATCTCTACAGAAGATGTGCAAAGCATCTAGATGGCAGTGCAATCCCTCTGGTGAATCTGAAATGAGAACAATATCATTTGCATACACCCCTGCCAAGCTCGGTCTAGCTCCTCCTCCACAGTCTATGTAATGAGACACTTCATCTATGTATAGACCAAAGAATGTGGGTGAAAGTGGACATCCTTGTTTCACTCCTATGGTACTATCAATCCTCTTTGATAGCCCCCCAGGTGCTTGTACATGACTTGCCACTGCCTCATATAATGCATAGACACCCCATCGTATACCCTCTGGTACTCCAATGTCTTGCAATCTTTGCATGATGCGTGTACGAGGCACTGTATCAAAAGCTTTGTGAAAGTCTACAAAGCAACAATAGGTCTTCTTATCTCGGGTTCGACCCTCCTCAATAATGGCTCTAAGTGTGAGAATATGGTCGAGCGTGGTATATCCTCGTCTGAAAGTTGCTTGTCCTTGTGCTCTCTTGCCTTGCATTTCAGCCCACTCACTGAGTTCATGCTCCAATATAGATCCATATATCTTTGCCAAAGTATGACCGATCATGATAGTGCTGTAGTTGCTAGGAATCAGGGGATCACCACTTTTAAATAGCGGAATTATAGTATTGTTTGACCAACTCATAGGTAAACCTTCACATACTACTCTATTGAACATATGTGCTAATATGGGTGCTAATATGTCACAAGCATGTGAGAAATGTTCTGCTACTAGTCCATCTTCATCCTGTGCCCTCCCCTTTTGTAATCTATAAATTGCATCCCTAACCATTTTCCATGTGAAGAATGAGCACTATGTTGGCCTAGAAGCTTTTGGGGGTTGCAAAGGTGGCTGTCCTGGCAGGTCATACAACTATCTCCCATAGTCAAGCCAAGCATTTGGTGATGTAATCTGTATGGGGGGCTGTCTTTCATGAAGCATCTTCCATGCACTTTTGCTATCCCGCCCCAAAAATAGCTGATATATCGTTTCTTCTACTTTTGCTAAGTAGTCTCATTTCTTCTTCCGCACAAGGTGTTTGAAGAACGCCTTTGCTTGGTGATGTGTCTGAGTGCCTAGCTCCACTTCCCTCTGTAAGCGAGCTCGGGTGACTCTACACTCATCATCATACTAGCTATTTTGGGGAGTAGTAGATCGTGTGGGTCTAAATCGGGGCAAGGTGTGTGGGAATGCATACATGGCTGATCCATGTATGGCCTCTGCTAAATCCCTTGTACATTCTTCCAACATCTACTCAAGTCCAATGTATGTAAACTAGTCTGTAGAGAACCACTGTAGATGTGTGAGGTGTCTTCTGTGAAGTTGTATTTGTGATGTTTAGGGAGGCATGGTGTTTCATGTTTCATATGTACACAAGAGAGCATGAGTGTCAAAATAGCATGATCTGCTGCTATTCCAATTGGTCTCTTAGATATCTTAAAGTCCTCAATATCTGGTATCAATGCTAGTGAGCCTATCAAGTAGTCCACAGTACTTGCCCCTCCTTTGTGATTCCAACATGTCAAATTGTCAGATCTTGGCCATTGTGGCAGACCATTAAAGATGGCTAGTCTATGTGCAGTTCCCAAAGTCAATAGGTGTGTCCCATAGGTACTCACTTCTTTATCCTAGGCTTTCTTGCGTAGGCCTATTTCATCTATGTCGATCTCTTTGAACATGGCATTATCATGCATATAAAAGTCACTCTGTCTATTCCCCAATGCTAGCATATCTCATGATATCCTCATAAAGTACATCAAAGGGAGATCCAGCTCGTATAACATAGGTAGAATTTGCAAGAGGAAAGTAGCATATTGTGATGAACATATCCCGTGGTCTTCTTGCATGTACCCTAATCCATAAATATCGTGCATCATCATCTCTTTTCATTTCTTGCACTATCCCTTTGAGGTCTTCCCGGTATAGTATGGCAACACCTCTAGAACCCCTACTGCTTCCTAGTTTCCTAGTTACTGGTGGACGAACTGCACTTTCCCACTTGTATCCCCGCACGTCTGGTAGTCGGCTGGTAGTCGGTTGCCTTTACATTGGAGTGTTTCTGTGTACATTGCTATATCTATGTTTCAGAAGCTATCTTCAAAGTAACCAGCATCCAAGCGTAGGGCTCCATTACAATTCCATATACATCCGAAGTGTCTCATAGGCCTCGTACCATCATGAAGTCCTTTTGTCAGTGATGATGACTCGTCCATCCCTTTACACAGCCCAATTTCCCTCTTTGCGAGCCTCCAATACCTTGGGCATGTGTTCTCTGTGATGCGCTGTTTGTGTTGGGGAGAGAGAGAGAGAGAGAGAGAGAGAGAGAGAGAGAGAGAGAGTGAGTGAGAGCATGGGGCATACGGAAATCTCCTCCATTCCTTTTCCTTGACTTTGTATCTTTTTATGCATGATGGCCTAGAGCCATCCTGCATCTTGTAATCTTGCAATCTTGTACTTGTACTTTTTTACGTAATTAATACAATTACCTATTATGAAAAAAAGAGAGGCAACATGGGGCCAGCTTGGAGGTTGAGACTCATGTGGTTGCTCTCCCTTAGTCACTATTTGAAGCCATGTGTGCAGGTCATCAGACTCTTTGTGGCTTGTTTCTTTCTAGAGGATTGGAGAGTTATGCATAATAATACTAAAACTTAAGGTTTGTGCTAGCACGTACTCAATAATGACTCCCTACTCAATTTCATTTTTGTTCTATTGATGCATATGATAGAGGATAGGTTGCATACTAATTCCTTGCAGATTGAATTATTGATTGTCTTGCTTGCTCTCATGGGAAGGGAAACAGGATGACCATTCCAAGTTCAATTGAATGGCATGTGACGGCTTGGTTTCTCTTGCAGATGCAACCCTATCAGCTCGTAGTGTGCTCATGTCTTTCCGCATAGTCATATGTGTTTTCCGAATCCCTTGTGGATACCATGATCTATGGGGCATAATCTCCATGTATTTATAGGATCACTACCCCTTCCCCACTCTTGATTCAGATCATCCTCAGTAAGATTGGAGACTTGTGGATCAACTGCATCTAGATTGTGCTTCAATCAATCAGATCTATCATCTCTTGATTAGAGACCATTATTGGTTGGTGGCTAAGGCCAATGCTATTTGGGGCTTGCACAAAATCAGGGCTTGGTGTGGACATCAAATCGTTATGGAAGGGTGACTTAATAAGACCTGTTCAAATGCAAAGTATTTCTCTGGAGAATGCTGTCAGGTGGCCTGCCCCTTGCCTCCACCCTCTCTAAGCTCCGTATTTCAAATGGTAACCACTTATTTTATACTACCAGTGTGGAATCTTCCTGCCATAGATTCATTTCCTGGCCATTGGCCAGGAAGATCTGGCCCATGTTGTGTGATGTTTGGAGGGCTGTGGTCTTCACTCCATCCATAAGATTGGGTCATCGGTAAGTCGCAACATCCTGCTTGGACACAGCTGCATATGAAAATAATATTTCATTTCTCTAGATTTTGGGGCCGTTTGCACAATTGGGTCACCTAGAATGCTTTCATTTTTAATTTTTCCTCCAGAGTTCAAAGTCATCTTGCTAGGCTGAAAGGGCTTCTTCATTTGCAGCTGGATCTTGTCGAGCACACTAGTCTTCTCCCTAAGGAGGATTTAGTCCCTTGGCATACAACAGTCTCTTCTACTACATTGCTATGACTCTTTTACTTCACATGTGATTTATAATATTTTGGCTCATTACAAGGAAGGAGAGAGAGAGAGAGAGAGAGAGAGAGAGAGAGAGATAGAGGCTTGGGGGAGAAATAAGAAAGAAAGAGGAGAGAGAGAGAGTCTCATGGTGACGGAGAAGCGTAACCGGAGAGAGAAGCGATGGAGATACGCTCGTCGCCTGCGCGTCGTGCTGCCGCCGTTCTGACCTAGCGCGCCGCCGTTTTGCCCTCTCGACAGGAGCCCTGACGACGCCCCGTCTTGCGCGACCTGTTGCGCTGCCTGCGCGACCTGCGACTCGCTCCCCCAGCCGTCGCCCTTACCCGCGCCCCCTCACCCCATCTCGCCTGTGCCCTCTCGCCCGGACTTGCCCCGTTACGGCACCGCCCGTCTGACCTGTCCGACCCGTCGCGGGACCTGCACGTCGTCCTGTTCGCTATCAGACCAGCCCTCGCCTGTCAGACGCCATCGCCTGCCAGCCCTATCCGCCCTCGCCTGTTAAACGCCGCCATCGCCTGCCAGATGCTGCCCGCTCCTGTCAGCCACCGCCCTGTCTACTGCCTGTCCCGCTGAAACGTCTGCAGCCGCCCCGTCTACTTCGCCTGTGCTGCCGTTCGAGGCTCCGCCTGCGTGCGTTCCTCCTTTCGTGCAGAGGCGCCCAGCTCCTGTAAAGACCTAAACCTGACCATCGTCAGAGAGGCAGCGTCCGGGATAGCGTGCCCCCTGCTCTGCACACAGAGAGAGAGAGAGAGAGAGAGAGAGAGAGAGAGAGAGAGAGAGAGAGAGAGAGAGAGCGGTCCCGCTCTGCACTGTCGGTCAGCCCTTCTTCGAGATCAGCTCGTCATACACGATGGCTGTTTTGGATCTTGATTTCATAGACCAAACGGTGGCATCAGAGTCGGGGCCAAGTGCTGCCAGGAGATGGACTGGGAGCATCTGTTGGAATTTGCCAACACTCTGCTTGGTGAATATGTTCAACATAATCAGGAAGCCTTCTTTGACTCTGCTCCAGACGATGTTCTGGAAGCTACCGTCGACCCAAAAACTGTCCTACGCTCCTTTTCGGTATTTTATGATCGCGGTGATACTCTTCTTCACTGGTCGAATCCCGTTGCTTTCCCGTATTCGCCAATGGCTACAGAGTCTGCTACAAGGGGAATGTGTAGAAGAGATTTTTGTTGGATCCCGAGGTTTTTTTGAGGTCCTCTTGAAAACCGAGATGCACCGTGCTGCTCTCCTATCTAAACTGCCGTTGTTTTTTGATCATCGGTTGGTTCATGTGGTTCCATGGCGCCCGATGGCAGATTTCCAGCGCCTCCTGCAACGTGAATGCCCAGTGTGGGTAGAAGTGGAAAATTGTCCGGTTGTTTATTGGCCGCTATTGAAGGATGCTATGGCCGCTGTGGGCACGGTTCTGGTCCCTCCCAGTCTCAGGGCTGTGAATCGCAACCGCTTGTGCATGTTATGGGATACTGCAAGGAAACGGCCTGCTTGGTTACGCCTCAATTGCTCTGGCATGCATGCGCTACACTTTCGTTTGAAATGGGGCAATTTTGCAGGCCATTGCTTTTCCTGTGGACAGTTGGGGCACTTTATGGCTGAATGCCCTGAGCAACAACACGTTTCAGATACGGGTCATGTTGCTCCGCCCATGGAAGATATGGTGTGCGATGCTCCGTTGCAGGATACTATCCACCCGCCCCAAGTTATGGCCAAAGGTAAACAACAGGTTTTGGGTCTGGATTCCCGTGCCACTGATTGGGTTGAAGTACGTGCCAAAAAAGGCAACAGGATTGGTGCTGGCATGGAGAGTACTGTGCCTACTACCTCACAAGATTCCATGCGAACATACATGCGCAGGAAGGAAATGATGTCTTCTGAGCGCTCTGCTCCTGCTCTGGTTTCTTCAGCTCCCCGTCATCAACCAGCCAGGAAAATATATTCGGATCGTCTAAAGGGTCCACCTGCACAGCTGGCTTTTGATACCAGAGGCAACGTCATTACTCCGTGGGATCGTCGTTACCCACGTTCCAACCCCAAGCAAGCAGATATGCCGTCTACTTCCAAATCTGGCCCTCAGAACTCTTTTGCGGTGTTGGCGGATTTCTTGGATGAGGGAGTCCTGGACATTCTCGCCGACAAAGTCAAATCGAGGCAAGCTGTGCCTCGTACCTGATTGTGTTTTGTATACACATGAAAGTGGCCACGTGAAATGTGCGAGGAATTTGTTCTCGCCACAAGCAACATGCCATGTGGACGGCATTGTATGAGAATCAGTGGGATGTCCTGTGCGCTGTTGAGCACAAGAGTCACGGTGATGCCGGTAAAGTTGTGGATTGCCATGGCTTTCGTTTGTTCTATGCAGGAACACAGGCCCTGCATTATTCGGGTGTGCTCATGATTGTACATGCCAAATATCAGCCTGTTCTTATTAAAAATGATGTTCATGGCCGCTTCTTGCTGGTTGAAATCTTATTCGAAGGGGAAATCCTATGGTTACTTGGCCTCTATGCTCCGAATGATTCATTATCTCGCCGGGAGCTTTGGCAGACTTTGCAGACTTCCTTGTCACTTGGCAGACGGGGCTTCTTCATGGGGGATTTCAATATGTGTGTTGATTCTTCCCAGTCTACATCGGAGCACTCGGTCATGGATGCACCGGAAAGTCGTATGTGGCAAGAGTTGGCTCTTGCTGTTCTTAAGAAAGATCTTTGGTCCTGGCTACACCCGTCTTCTCCAGGCTTTACTTTCCATTCGGCCCAGTATGCCACAACATGGTCGCGGCTGGACCGTATATATATCATGCAGAATGATGATTTTCTGCCTGAGATGCTCGAAATAAAAGTGTTGCAGCAATGTCTTGTCGGACCATTTCCCTCTGCAGTTCGAGTTGCTTGCACAACCCATTGCCCCTTTCAAGCAATTTCTGGAGAGACTCCCTTTGCGTTTCAACTCATCCTACTTAAAGCATACAATTTTTCAGGGCTATATGCAACAATTGCTTGACAGATTCTCCTTGGACTTTTCCTCTCAGGGCACTGCGTCATTTGAAAGATTGCTCTCTAATGTGCAGCGGGTTGCTCGGCAATATGGGATCTATCATGCCTCTCTTTGTCGGCGCCGTCGACAAGCAGCGGAGGACCTGCTGGTTTTGGTTCGCTCCCTGCTGGTGGACACTCCGGATGATGCATTTCTACTTGCACTGGCCATGCGGGTGGCCGATCTTATTAAAGAATTCCAGCTAAAATCGTATCAGCAGGCCAAATTGCAACATCTGACAGAGACTTTGCAAGATAGTGCATGCCAGACCCATAAGTTCTTTCGAGCTCTCCATGCCTCTCCTGCTCGAGAGAATTTGACCAGACTCGAGGATGCACAAGGCCATTTTATCCTGGATCCACAGACTATTGTGCATATGTGCAGGAATTATTTCCGTGACCTTCTCGGTTACGCTTCTCCACCTTCAGCCCAAATTACTCAGGCCCGTTCGGTTTTTTATGACCTGGTCCACAATCAGCTTCCGCAAGACATGCAAGCTACTCTGGAGTCAGATATTGGTGAAGCAGAGGTTATGGATGTCTTATTACACTTGCCCAAAGATAAAAGTCCGGGTTGGGATGGTCTCACCAATGAGTTCTTTGAAGCTTTCGCTACCCAACTGGCGAAACCATTACAGGCTTTGTTTCAACAGGTGTGGGAAACGGGAATCATGCCTCCCTCATGGAAACAAGGACTTATTAAACTGCTTCCAAAAGTTCCTTCGCCTTCTAAGTTGACTCAATGGTGCCCCATTTCTTTGATGGGTTCAATGTACAAAATCTTTTCCAAAATAATGGCGAATTGGCTCCATAAGCATCTCCCTGCCCTTGTGCACCCTCTCCAGTATGGTTTCATTAAGGGCCGAAATATTCTACACAATGTTTTGAATGCCCAATTGGCCATTGATTATGCCCGCCATTCTAATCAGGAGGTGGTACTGATTCAACTGGACCTGGAAAAGGCTTTTGACTATCTGGACTGGTCTTTCGTTGCTGACCTTATGTCTGCTATGGGCTTTGGTGCTTGGATGTCTCGTCTGATCTACACCATTAGTGCTGCGGCATCTTCGCGAGTCATGTTGAACGGAGGTGTTACTGAGCCATTTGTCCCTGCCCGTTCTGTCAGACAGAGGTGCCCTTTGAGCCCTTTATTCTTTGCCCTTGCGACACATCCAGTTCTTTCCATGTTATCACATATGGCCGCCTCTTCCCAGTTGGCCGGACTGTCGCTTCCTACAGGACAACACTTCATTGGCCAATCACTGGCGGATGATACTTTTATGATTTTGCGAGCGGACAAGGATAACCTTCGAAAAGCATTGGATGTTTGGGGTCTCTTTGGTCAGGCGTCAGGCCTTCGTATCAATGCGCTTAAATCAGCCATTCTAAGCTGCACGGAGTCGGATTTACAGTCCTTGGACTGGCAGGGTCTGGTTGTTCCTCGAGGTTCCATTGTCAGGCATCTTGGATACCCTTTGGGTGTTGATGTTCCCCCAAAGCAGCTTCTACAGTGGATTTCTCAGAAAATGGTGGCCAAGTTTATGTATTGGAAGTCTCAGGCCTGGCCTTTTCATGTTCGCCTCAAAGTAGCCCAGATAATTATGTTGCCACGAAATACCAAAACTATCGCATCATCATACAGCCCAAAGGAGGCAGCCATTCTGTACATAAGCACGGCTTGAAGAAATCTGCTTTCAAATCGTCGAACGGGACAGCTAACAAGAGAGCAACCCTGCATAAAAAGCTTTAGTTTTTGACAAGTTTCTCGAGTATCCAGATGTTTGTCATGGCACCTCTCTCTGTTGGGACCTCCTCTCTCTTCCTCTCGTTTGGCACTTCCTCTCTGCTGGCAGATGCCAAACTGTTTTGTGATATGTCCAGATGGCTTTGAAACAATATTATCGGGGTGCATTGCCCAGAGCACAGAGAGAGAGAGAGAGAGAGAGCAGCAGCTCGCGATGGCGTCGCCTGAGTTGGTCGCGCTACTGACGGTCGTCTGACCGTCGCGTTTCGTCGTCCGCCCTGCGCCCGTTCGCCCGTTCGCCCTGGCTTGCCCTGCGCCCGTTCGCCCGTTCGCCGACAGAGAGGTTCCTGCCGTTGCTACGCCTGTCGCAGGTACGTCCGCCCGTCTGTACCTGCGCCTGTCAATCTCTGCCCGTCGTCTGGACCCGCGCCCGCCTTCATCCACGCCTCACGACTGCTCGCCGGACGTCTGCTGTGCCTTTGTGTGACCGCCGTCGTCGACGTCTGACGTCTGCCCTGCCGGTCAAACGCTGCCCGTCGCCTGTACCTGCAGTGCCCTTCAACTCTGCACCGTCGACGCCTGCCCTGTGCCTGACCCCTTGGCGCCTGCCCCATCGACGTCTGACCCGTGCAGAGTGCTCCGCCTGTGGTTGACTGCTCTGCGTCAGCGTGCAGGGCTGACGCAGCCCCGTTTAAGCCTCCTGTGTTTGACCCGTTACACGGCGCCCCGGTTCATCTGCGCGTGTCTGTCCTGTTCTTCGTTGCAGTCCTATTGCTGCAGCCGGGTGGTGCACTGATTTTGCAGGTCTGCGGGACTTGCAGAGCGAATAAGAGAGAGAGAGAGACAACGAGAGAGAGAGAGAGAGAGAGAGAGAGAGAGAGAGAGAGAGAGAGAGAGAGAGAGAGAGAGAGAGCTCGCCCTCTGTGTGAAGACAGCAGTATGGCTGGCCTGGATTTGGATTTTCTTGACCGCACGGTGGCAGCCCTTGGCCCTGATTCCGATGCAGAGGAGCCGGAAGATATGGTGCCATGCACGGAGGAGTTGCCGCCAAGTTCTGAACAGCCGCCTGCCGGCAAACGCTCCAAGCATACGCCTGATGAGCCAATGAGCCCTCCGGAACGCTCCTATGCGCAAGTGGCCTCTGATCCTGCGGATTCGCAGGAAATTGACTGGGAGCATTTGCTGGACTTCGCCAATACTCTGCTTGGCGATTATGTCCAGCATAATACCGAATCTTTTTCTGTTGCGGGAACGGATGATGTGCTGGAAGCCACGGTGGACCCCAAATCAGTCTTGCGACCCTTCTCGGTGTTCTATGATCGTGCAGTTATACTTTTCTTCACTGGCAGGATCCCAGTGCTTTCGCATATTCGCCAGTGGCTGCACCATCTATTGCAAGGGGAGTCTGTTGAGGAGATCTTCCTTGGACCTCGCGGGTTTTATGAGGTCCTGCTAAAATCGGAAACGCATCGCGCTGAGCTCCTGTCCAAGTTGCCGCTATTCTTTGATCGCCGCTTGGTTCATGTTGTGCCATGGCGCCCCATGGCCGACTTCAAGCGTCTGCTTCAACGCGAATGCCCGGTGTGGGTAGAGGTGGAAAACTATCCGGCGGTCTATTGGCCCATGTTGAAGGATGCGATGGCAGTTGTGGGAACAGTGCTAGTTCCCCCAAGCCTCAGGGCGATGAACCGCAACCGTTTATGCATGCTATGGGAAACGGCCAGGAAAAGGCCCGCGTGGCTTCGCCTCAATTGTTCGGGCATGCATCCTTTGTATTTTCGCTTAAAATGGGGCAACTTTGCGGGCCACTGCTTTTCATGTGGTAAATTGGGGCATTTCATGGTCGAATGCCCTGAAAAGCAATCGTCTTCGGAGGATGCGCAGGTTGTGCTGCCCAAGGACGACATGGTGCTTGATGCCACGCCCCAGGAAGCCCTTCAGTCTCCTCATGTCATGGATAAAGGCAAACAACAGGTCCTGAGTGTGGATTCCAGTCGCACTGACTGGATTGAGGCATGTCCTAAAAAAGGTAAAAAGTTGGATGCAGGCCTGGCGGATCCTGGGCCTCCCGCTTCCCAGGATTCCGTGCGCACGTATACGCGCCGGAAAGAAATGGCCACTTCACAGCAGGCTGCGCGTCCTAGGGCCCCGTCGGGCCCCCGCAATCAGTCTCCAAGGAGAGCCTATACCGACGGCCCCAGAGGCCCACCTGCCAAGCTGGCGTTCGATGCCAAAGGAAATGTTATTACACCCTGGGATCGGCGTTATCCCCGCCCCTCTCCCAAGGCAGTGGATTTCCCTTCTACCTCCAAAGCAGGTCGCCAGAATTCTTTTGCAGTATTGGCTGATTTTCCTGATGAGGGTGTCCTGGATGCTCTCGCAGAAAAGGTGAAATCGAGGCAGCAGGTGCCTCGTTCCTGACTTCCTTCTTTGAGGATACATGAAGATAGCCACGTGGAATGTGCGAGGCATTTGCTCTCGCCATAAGCAACATGCCATGTGGACCGTCTTGCACGAGAACCAGTGGGATGTATTGTGTGCAGTTGAGCACAAAAGTAACGGTGAAGCAGGAAAAGTGATGGATTGTCATGGATTCCGTCTGTTTTATGCAGGCACCCATGCTACGCACTATTCGGGCGTGCTGATGATTGTCCATGAGAAATATCAGCCTGTCCTTGTTAAAAATGATGTGCAGGCCCGCTTTCTGGTGATCGAAGTCTTATTTGAAGGAGAGATTTTATGGCTGTTGGGCCTCTATGCTCCGAATGATCCCGCATCCCGACGGGATCTTTGGTCCACTTTGCAGGGCTCCATGTCACTCGGCCGAAGGGGGTTCTTGATGGGAGATTTCAATATGTGTGTTGACTCTTCTCAGTCCACTTCAGGGCATTCGGTAATGGATACGCCGGAAAGCCGGGTGTGGAGTTCCTTTGCTTTGCATGTGCTCAAGCAAGATCTTTGGTCGTGGCTTCACCCTTCTTTTTTAGGGTTTACTTTTCATTCCTCACAATATGCAACTACCTGGTCGCGACTGGACAGAATGTATATCATGCAGGGCGATGATTTTCTTCCCGAAATGCTGGAAATGAAGGTCTTGCGGCAATATGCATTGTCGGACCATTTCCCCCTCCAGCTTGAGATGTGGGCACACTCTATTGCACCTTTTGTGCAATTCCTGGATAGGCTCCCTTTACGTTTCAACTCCTCTTATTTGAAGCATTCAATTTTCCAGGGCTATATGCAGCAGCTGATTGAGAGGTTCTTATTGGACTTCGCCTCTGAGGGCTGGCCTTCATTTGCACGGCTGCTCTCTAATGTGCAGCGGGTTGCTGGCCAGTATTGGATCCATCATGCCTCGCTTTGCCGCCGACGTCGACATGCAGCAGAAGACTTACTGGCTTTGGTCCGTTCCTTGCTCCTGGATTCCCCTGATGATGATTTTCTGCTGTCTCTGGAGAGGCGGTGGGCCCATCTTATTCAAGTGTTTCAGTTGAAATCTTATCAACAGGCCAAGCTGCACAACTTGATGGACACAATGCAAGATAGCGCTTGCTAGTCTCATAAGTTCTTTTGCGCCTTGCATGCATCTTCGGCTCGCGAAAATATGACCTGACTCCAGGATTCGGAAGGTCGCATGGTCACGGATCCGCAGACCATTGTCACTATGTGCAGAAACTATTTTATGGAACTTCTTGGTTCCTCTTCCTCTCCTTCTAGCCAGGTTACGCATGCCCGCTCGGTCTTCTATCATCTGGTCCACCAGCAGGTTCCAGTTGATATGCAAACCGCTCTGGAGACGGATATTTGCGAGGAAGAGGTTATGGACGTTTTGTTGCACCTGCCGAATGATAAAAGTCCTGGCTGGGATGGTCTCACTAATGAATTCTTTCAGGCCTCGGCCACGCAGTTGGTCAAGCCATTGGTGGACATGTTTCAGCAGGTGTGGGAAACAGGGGTCATGCCCTCCTCATGGAAAGAAGGCCTTATCAAACTAATTCCAAAGGTCCCTTCGCCGTCAAAGTTGCAACACTGGAGACCAATCTCTTTGATGGGCTCCATGTATAAAATCTACTCCAAAGTGCTGGCGAATCGGCTCCACAAGCACCTTCCAGCTATTGTGCATCCTCTCCAATATGGTTTCATTAAGGGCCGCAACATTCTGCATAATATCTTAAATGTGCAAATGGCTATTGACTATGCGCGGCACTCCGGTCAGGAAGTGGTATTGATCCAATTGGACTTGGAAAAGGCGTTTGATTATGTGGACTGGTCTTTCATTGCAGACCTCATGTCAACTATGGGCTTTGATACCCTAATGTCCCGATTGGTCTACACCATTAGTGTTGAGGCTTCCTCCAGAGTTATGCTTAATGGTGGAGTTACAGAGCCATTTGTCCTTGCACGCTCGGTCAGACAGGGTTGTCCTTTGAGCCCTCTCTTCTTTGCCCTGGCGACTCACCCGGTCCTTTCAATGTTGTCCTCCATGGCAGCCTCTGCTCAGCTGGCCGGGCTGTCTCTCCCGTTGGGTCAGCACTTCGTTAGCCAATCTTTGGCTGATGACACCTTTATGATTTTGCAGGCGGACAAGGACAACATTCGAAGGGCATTAGATGTTTGGACACTCTTTGGTCAGGCCTCTGGGCTTCGCATCAATGCCCTTAAGTCAGCCATTCTCAGTTGTACGGAGCCTGATTTGCAGTCCTTAGGCTGGCAAGGCCAGGTGGTTTCCCGTGGCTCCATTGTCAGGCATCTTGGATACCCATTGGGGGTGGATGTACGGCCAAAAGTCCTGCTGGAGTGGATTTCACAAAAATTAGCGGCGAAGTTTATGTATTGGAAGTCGCAAGCGTGGCCATTCCATGTCCGCCTCAAAGTGGCCCAGACAATCATGCTTCCAATGCTAACGTATTTCCTGTCTTTGTTGCCATGGACGCCTACTACTTTGAAGGCCCTCACTCATCCCATCCGTTTCATGCTATGGAAGAAGGATTCACTGCAGGCCGGCATTTCCTGGATTTCATGGTCACACGCATGTACCCCTAAGCGCATGGGTGGAGGAGCTATTTTGGATGCACACACTCATATGTTAGCTCTCCGTTGGTCCCTTTTTCGTGCCATGTGTGTGGATCATCACCCCTGGACCATCATAGCCCGTTATTTTCTTGAGGACAGGGGGCTCCGCCATGGCAACACACGGCTTCAGGCCTCCTGGTGGCATGTCCTTAATTCTGACTCTCGTGTTTCCAGTCCCTCTTCCTCTTTGTTACTGCACTTGGTCGGCTCTTGGAAAGTGGTGCTCCAAAAGGCCCGTTGGCACCCAGTAGGGGACCGCTTGCAGACTAACTCCTTTCAGCTGGAATTGTTGGCAGTATCGAGACTCCTTTCATGGGAAGATAAACATCAACTTAGACCAAGATTTAATCGCATGGCCCGTTTAGGTGTGACGTCGGTTGCGGATGCTACCCTTGCCACTCGCAATGTCCTCGGCGACTCTTTAAGATCCCGCGTGGATACCGTGATTTGTGGGAGCAGCTTTCGTCGAAGCTTCAGCGTCGGCAACCCTTTCCTGCCTTGACTGTGGATCGCCCTTGGCAGGACTGGGACCTTGCAGGCCGCCTGAGTCTGGAAAAGGCCTCTACAAATCAGGTGTATCATCTTCTTGTTCAAGATCACCAATGGCTGGGAGAGAAAGCTAACACTGTTTGGGGACTGCGGAAATCACTGTCATGGTGGCACAAAACGCTGATGGAGGGCTGGCTAAATAAGACACCTTTCAAATGCAAGGTTTTTCTTTGGTGGGTGATGATTGGTGGTCTTCCTCTGGCCTCGGCCCTTGCCAAGCGTCGCATCTCGAATGGCAATTGTTTCTTCTGTGCCACACCGGCGGAATCGGCCCGACATCGTTTTCTCTCTTGCCCGCTCGCCAAGAATATCTGGTCACTCTTGTCGCACATTTGGCGCGCGGTGGTGGGATCCTCGCTAACTCCTTTCGACTGGGTTTTTGTGCGCCCGAAGTATCCCGCACCGCCACAGTTGCATGAGAAGATCTTATTTCACTTTTTCAGATATTGGGGATGCTGGCACATTTGGACCACGCGCAATGCTTTTCTCTTTGATTCGGCCTCTAATGTACCCCGACATATTGCCAGGCTTAAAGGGCTCTTGCATTGGCAGCTAGATATCATCCGACACTCCGACTTGCTCCCTCGGGAGGATTTGCATCCGTGGCATATGGCAATTGCCTCTGGGTCGTTGCCATGATTGGTGTAACCTTTTCAGTACATTACTACGGGGCTTCCCCACACGTTGGCCTAGGGCCCTCGTGTATCTTGTAATCAGAAAAAAGAGAGAGAGAGAGAAAGAGAAAACCTCTTCACATGATGGCTTTGTGTCATCATGTATCTTGTAATCCAGTAATCTTGTATTTTTTTTTTTCGTAATTAATACAATTACCTTTTACGAAAAAAAAAAAGAGAGAGAGCAGCGATGGCGACCCTTCGTGACCCTCCTTGCACGACGAATTGATCTCAGCCTCACGCCCTTGCCTTCTCGCGCAGCCAGCATCAAGTCCACAGGCCTGCACAACTCTGCTCGGCCCCTTGTGCGCAGGGCTCAAAGAGAGAGAGAGAGAGAGAGAGAGAGAGAGAGGTCCTGTTGTCGCCTAGACCTGTGCGCCCGAAGACTGCCGCCTGAAGACCCGCCTGACGACTGCCGCCTGACAACTGCCTGCGCGCCTGACTGCCGCCTGACGCCTGCCTGCGCGCCTCACGACTGCCTGACGACTGCCTGCGCCCTGAAGACCCACCCGCCTGACGACTGCCTGCGCGCCTGAAGACCCACCTGCCTGACGACGGCCTGCCTGCTCCGCCTGACGACCCACCCGCCTGTATTCGTCTGTGGCCGCCTGCTCCGCCGGTGCCTGCCTGCTCGCCTGACGCCTGCCGTCTGAAGCCTGTGGTCGCAGAGCACAGGCTTAGCCGCAGCCTGCTCCTGCTTGCTTCTTTGTGCGTTTTAGGGTTTCGACCAGAGTCGGCTTTCGGCAAACGTGATGCTGTCCATGGCGCACTGTATACCTGCGGGCCTCTGAGGCGCCTTTGACATATAGCGCAGAGAGGAGCTGTGCTCTGTCCTATCGCGAGCCTTGGAAGGAGATGGCACAGTGCTGAGAGCACTGCGCACTGCGCCTGCTGTCCGTGGGTGTCTGCCCTATGCAGTTATTTGTGCCGAGTCAGATAGAGAGCCATCACCTCGCAGCACGCGACTGCAACCCTGCACAGATTAGAGAGCTGATCTGTGCTTGTACATATATATATATATATATATATATATATATATATATATAGATAGATAGATAGAGAGAGAGAGAGAGAGAGAGAGAGAGAGAGAGAGACACAAGAAATGAGAGAGAGAGAGAGAGAGAGAGGCGATGGATGGATGGCGGAACGTGATGGCGTCGCGGACCTGCCCTGATTCACCTGCTGCATCGACCTGACGCTTCGCCTGCTGGCCGTGTCTGGCACTGTCTCCCTCGTGGCCAGTGACTTCTGTGAAGGCACGCAGACCTGTGGGCCGGCAGTTTTGCCCGCGTCTGTGGTCGTGTCAGCCCCGTCCCACTGGCCTGATGCCCTGATGTCCTGTCCCAGGCAGTTCTGCTATCTTGCTCCGATGCTCTGCCTTGCAGTGGCCATCGCTGCACCAATCTTCTTGTGCCCTCCTCCCCTTGGAGCTCGTCTCTGTTCCTGCGACTGTTGACAGGTTTGAAGGGCGTCTTCCTTGTGGTTCGTGGCTCTCCACTTGACCTACGCAGGGTCTGTTCCTGGCGTCCTGCTTTGCTTTCGGTGCCCGACTGAAAGGCAGCAGCAGACTGTCCTCTGTTTCTGCACCTACGCAGACTGACGTGCACCTCTGGACAGGCCACGACTGAGGCAGACAGACGTGCACCTCTGCCTCACGAGAGAGAGAGAGAGAGAGAGAGAGAGAGCTCGCCCTCTGTGTGAAGACAGCAGTATGGCTGGCCTGGATTTGGATTTTCTTGACCGGACGGTGGCAGCCCTTGGCCCTGATTCCGATGCAGAGGAGCCGGAAGATATGGTGCCATGCATGGAGGAGTTGCCGCCGAGTTCTGAACAGCCGCTTGCCGGCAAACGCTCCAAGCATACGCCTGATGAGCCAATGAGTCCTCCGGAACGCTCCTATGCGCAAGTGGCCTCTGATCCTGTGGATTCGCAGGAAATTGACTGGGAGCATTTGCTGGACTTCGCCAATACTCTGCTCGGCGATTATGTCCAGCATAATACCGAATCTTTTTCTGTTGCGGGAACGGATGATGTGCTGGAAGCCACGGTGGACCCCAAATTAGTCTTGCGATCCTTCTCGGTGTTCTATGACCGTGCAGTTATACTTTTCTTCACTGGCAGGATCCGAGTGCTTTCGCATATTCGCTAGTGGCTGCACCATCTATTGCAAGGGGAGTCTGTTGAGGAGATCTTCCTTGGACCTCGCGGGTTTTATGAGATCCTGCTGAAATCGGAAACGCATCGCGTTGAGCTCCTGTCCAAGTTGCCGCTATTCTTTGATCGCCGCTTGGTTCATGTTGTGCCATGGCGCCCCATGGCCGACTTCCAGCGTCTGCTTCAACGCGAATGCCCAGTGTGGGTGGAGGTGGAAAACTGTCCGGCGGTCTATTGGCCCATGTTGAAGGATGCGATGGCAGTTGTGGGAACAGTGCTGGTTCCCCCAAGCCTCAGGGCGATGAACCGCAACCGTTTATGCATGCTATGGGACACGGCCAGGAAAAGGCCCGCGTGGCTTCGCCTCAATTGTTCGGGCATGCATCCTTTGTATTTTCGCTTAAAATGGGGCAACTTTGCGGGCCACTGCTTTTCATGTGGTAAATTGGGGCATTTCATGGCCGAATGCCTTGAAAAGCAATCGTCTTTGGAGGATGCGCAGGTCGTGCTGCCCAAGGGCGACATGGTGCTTGATGCCACGCCCCAGGAAGCCCTTCAGTCTCCTCATGTCATGGATAAAGGCAAACAACAGGTCACGAGTGTGGATTCCCATCGTACTGACTGGATTGAGGCACGTCCTAAAAAAGGTAAAAAGTTGGATGCAGGCCTGGCGGATCCTAGACCGCCCGATTCCTAGGATTCCGTGCGCACGTATACGCGCCGGAAAGAAATGGCCACTTCACAGCAGGCTGCGCGTCCTACGGCCCCGTCGGGCCCCCGCAATCAGTCTCGGAGGAGAGCCTATACTGACGGCCCCAGAGGCCCACCTGCCAAGCTGGCGTTCGATGCCAAAGGAAATGTTATTACACCCTGGGATCGGCGTTATCCCCGCCCCTCTCCCAAGGCAGTGGATTTCCCTTCTACCTCCAAAGCAGGTCGCCAGAATTCTTTTGCAGTATTGGCTGATTTTCTGGATGAGGGTGTCCTGGATGCTCTCGCGGAAAAGGTGAAATCGAGGCAGTAGGTGCCTCGTTCCTGACTTCCTTCTTTGAGGATACATGAAGATAGCCACGTGGAATGTGCGAGCATTTTCTCTCGCCATAAGCAACATGCCATGTGGACCGTCTTGCACGAGAACCAGTGGGATGTATTGTGTGCAGTTGAGCACAAAAGTAACGGTGAAGCAGGAAAAGTGATGGATTGTCATGGATTCCGTCTGTTTTATGCAGGGACCCATGCTACGCACTATTCGGGCGTGCTGATGATTGTCCATGAGAAATATCAGCCTGTCCTTGTTAAAAATGATGTGCAGGGCCGCTTTCTGGTGATCGAAGTCTTATTTGAAGGAGAGATTTTATGGCTGTTGGGCCTCTATGCTCTGAATGATCCCGCATCCCGACTGGATCTTTGGTCCACTTTGCAGGGCTCCATGTCACTCGGCCGAAGGGGGTTCTTGATGGGAGATTTCAATATGTGTGTTGACTCTTCTGAGTCCACTTCAGGGCATTCGGTAATGGATACGCCGGAAAGCCGGGTGTGGAGTTCCTTTGCTTTGCACGTGCTCAAGCAAGATATTTGGTCGTGGCTTCACTCTTCTTTTTCAGGGTTTACTTTTCATTCCGCACAATATGCAACTACCTGGTCGCGTATGGACAGAATATATATCATGCAGGTTGATGATTTTCTTCCCGAGATGCTGGAAATGACGATCTTGCGGCAATATGCGTTGTCGGACCATTTCCCCCTCCAGCTTGAGATGCGGGCACACTCTATTGCACCTTTTGTGCAATTCCTAGATAGGCTCCCTTTACGTTTCAACTCCTCTTATTTGAAGCATTCAATTTTCCAGGGCTATATGCAGCAGCTGATTGAGAGGTTCTTATTGGACTTCGCCTCTGAGGGCTGGCCTTCATTTGCACGGCTGCTCTCTAATGTGCAGCGGGTTGCTCGCCAGTATGGGATCCATCATGCCTCGCTTTACCGCCGACGTCGACATGCAGCAGAAGACTTACTGGCTCTGGTCCGTTCCTTGCTCCTCGATTCCCCTGATGATGATTTTTTGCTGTCTCTGGAGAGGCGGTTGGCCCATCTTATTCAAGTGTTTCAGTTGAAATCTTATCAACAGGCCAAGCTGCACAACTTGACGGACACAATGCAAGATAGCGCTTGCCAGTCTCATAAGTTCTTTCGCGCCTTGCATGCGTCTCCGGCTCGCGAAAATATGACCAGACTCCAGGATTCGGAAGGTCGCATGGTCACGGATCCGCAGACCATTGTCACTATGTGCAGAAACTATTTTATGGAACTTCTTGGTTCCTCTTCCTCGCCTTCTAGCCAGGTTACGCATGCCCGCTCGGTCTTCTATCATCTAGTCCGCCAGCAGGTTCCAGTTGATATGCAAGCCACTTTGGAGACGGATATTTGCGAGGAAGAGGTTATGGACGTTTTGTTGTACCCGCCGAATGATAAAAGTCCTGGCTGGGATGGTCTCACTAATGAATTCTTTCAGACCTCGGCCACGCAGTTGGTGAAGCCATTGGTGGCCATGTTTCAGCAGGTGTGGGAAACGGGGGTCATGTCCTCCTCATGGAAAGAAGGCCTTATCAAACTAATTCCAAAGGTCCCTTCGCCGTCAAAGTTGCAACACTGGAGACCAATCTCTTTGATGGGCTCCATGTATAAAATCTACTCCAAAGTGCTGGTGAATCGGCTCCACAAGCACCTTCCAGCTATTGTGCATCCTCTCCAATATGGTTTCATTAAGGGCCGCAACATTCTGCATAATATCTTAAATGTGCAAATGGCTATTGACTATGCGCGGCACTCCGGTCAGGAAGTGGTATTGATCCAATTGGACTTGGAAAAGGCGTTTGATTATGTGGACTGGTCTTTCATTGCAGACCTCATGTCGGCTATGGGCTTTGGTACCCGAATGTCCCGATTGATCTACACCATTAGTGCTGAGGCTTCCTCCAGAGTTATGCTTAATGGTGGAGTTACAGAGCCATTTGTCCTTGCACGCTCGGTCAGACAGGGTTGTCCTTTGAGCCCTCTCTTCTTTGCCCTGGCGACTCACCCGGTCCTTTCAATGTTGTCCTCCATGGCAGCCTCTGCTCAGCTGGCCGGGCTGTGTCTTCCGTTGGGTCAGCACTTCGTTAGCCAATCTTTGGCTGATGACACCTTTATGATTTTGCAGGCGGACAGGGACAACATTCGAAGGGCATTAGATGTTTGGACACTCTTTGGTCAGGCCTCTGGGCTTCGCATCAATGCCCTTAAGTCAGCCATTCTCAGTTGTACGGAGCATGATTTGCAGTCCTTAGGCTGGCAAGGCCAGGTGGTTTCTCGTGGCTCCATTGTCAGGCATCTTGGATACCCATTGGGGGTGGATGTACGGCCAAAAGCCCTGCTGGAGTGGATTTCACAAAAATTGGCGGCGAAGTTTATGTATTGGAAGTCGCAAGCGTGGCCATTCCATGTCCGCCTCAAAGTGGCCTAGACAATCATGCTTCCAATGCTAACGTATTTCCTGCCTTTGTTGCCATGGACGCCTACTACTTTGAAGGCCCTCACTCATCCCATCCGTTTCATGCTATGGAAGAAGGATTCACTGCAGGCCGGCATTTCCTGGATTTCATGGTCACACGTATGTACCCCTAAGCGCATGGGTGGAGGAGCTATTTTGGATGCACACACTCATATGTTAGCTCTCCGTTTGTCCCTTTTTCGTGCCATGTGTGTGGATCATCACCCATGGACCATCATAGCCCGTTATTTTCTTGAGGACAGCGGGCTCCGCCATGGCAACACACGGCTTCGGGCCTCCTGGTGGCATGTCCTTAATGCTGACTCTCATGTTTCCAGTCCCTTTTCCTCTTTGTTACTGCACTTGGTCGGCTCTTGGAAAGTGGTGCTCCAAAAGGCCCGTTGGCACCCAGTAGGGGACCGCTTGCAGACTAACTCCTTTCAGCTGGAATTGTTGGCAGTATCGAGACTCCTTTCATGGGAAGATAAACATCAACTCAGACCAAGATTTAATCGCATGGCCCGTTTAGGTGTGACGTCGGTTGCGGATGCTACCCTTGCCACTCGCAATGTCCTCATATCATTTCGGACTGCTCGGCGACTCTTTAAGATCCCCCGTGGATATCGTGATTTATGGGAGCAGCTTTCGTCGAAGCTTCAGGGTCGGCAACCCTTTCCTGCCTTGACTGTGGATCGCCCTTGGCAGGACTGGGACCTTGCAGGCCACCTGAGTCTGGAAAAGGCCTCTACTAATCAGGTGTATCATCTTCTTGTTCAAGATCACCAATGGCTGGGAGAGAAAGCTAACACTGTTTGGGGACTGTGGAAATCGCTGTCATGGTGGCACAAAACGCTGATGGAGGGCTGGCTAAATAAGACACCTTTCAAATGCAAGGTTTTTCTTTGGTGGGTGATGATTGGTGGTCTTCTTTTGGCCTCGGCCCTTGCCAAGCGTCGTATCTCGAATGGCAATTGTTTCTTCTATACCACACCGGCGGAATCGGCCCGACATCGTTTTCTCTCTTGCCCGCTCGCCAAGAATATCTGGTCACTCTTGTCGCACATTTGGCGCGCGGTGGTGGGATCCTCGCTAACTCCTTTCGACTGGGTTTTTGTGCGCCCGAAGTATCCCGCACCGCCACAGTTGCATGCGAAGATCTTATTTCACTTTTTCAGATATTGGGGATGCTGGCACATTTGGACCACGCGCAATGCTTTTCTCTTTGATTCGGCCTCTAATGTACCCCGACATATTGCCAGGCTTAAAGGGCTCTTGCATTGGCAGCTAGATATCATCCGACACTCCGAGTTGCTCCCTCGGGAGGATTTGCATCCGTGGCATATGGCAATTGCCTCTGGGTCATTGCCATGATTGGTGTAACCTTTTCGGTGCATTACTACGGGGCTTCCCCACACGTTGGCCTAGGGCCCTCGTGTATCTTGTAATCAGAAAAAGAGAGAGAGAGAGAAAGAGAAAACCTCTTCACATGATGGCTTTGTGTCATCATGTATCTTGTAATCCAGTAATCTTGTATTTTTTTCGTAATTAATACAATTACCTTTTCCCAAAAAAAAAAGAGAGAGAGAGAGAGCGGCCTGCGCGTTTCTGCCTCCCATGAGATCTTCACTCGGCCTCTGTCCGGTATATGCAGTGATACAATATGGCTGGTCTGGATCTGGATTTTATAGACCAAACGGTGGCAGCGCTTGGTCTGGATTCTGATACCGAGAAACCCGAGGATATGGTTCATGCACTGAAGAGATGCCCCCTGGTCCTGACCTCCAGCCTGCAGGCAAACGCACCAAGCATACTTTGGAAGAGACAATGGATCATTAGGATTGCTCCTATGCTCAGGTTGCTTCGGATTTTGTGAACTCTCAGGATGTTGATTGGGAGCATTTGCTGGAATTTGCCAACACTCTGCTTGGCGATTATGCTCAACATAATTAGGAAGTCTTTTCTGACTCTGCACATGAAGATGTTCTGGAAGCCATTGTGGACTCGAAAACTATCTTGCGCTCCTTTTCAGTGTTTTATGATCGCGTTGTGATACTCTTCTTCACTGGTAGAATCCCATTGCTTTCCCGTATTCGCTAGTGGCTGCACAGTCTACTACAAGGGGAATGTGTTGAAGAGATTTTTATTGGGCCCCGAGGTTTTTTTGAGGAGTTGTTGAAATCTGAGACGCACCGTGCTGCTCTCCTATCTAAACTGCCTTTGTTTTTTGATCGCTGTTTGGTCCATGTTGTACCAATGGCAGATTTTCAGCGTCTGTTGCAATGTGAATGCCCTGTGTGGGTTGAAGTGGAAAATTGGCCGGCTGTCTATTGGCCATTGTTGAAGGACGCTATGGCCGCTCTGGGCACTGTTTTGGTCCCTCCAAGTCTAAGGGCCATGAATCGCAACCGGTTGTGTATGTTATGGGGCACTGCAAGGAAAAGGCCTGCTTGGTTACGTCTCAATTGCTTTGGCATGCATCCTTTACACTTTCCTTTGAAATGGGGCAATTTTGCAGGACATTGCTTTTCCTATGGACAATTGGGGCATTTTATGGCCGAATGCCCAGAGCAGCAACACACTTCAGATGCTGGGCATGTTGCGCTGCCCATGGAAGATATGGTGCGTGATGCTTCGTTGCAGGATGCTATCCACCCACCTAAAGTTTTGGATAAAGGTAAACAACAGGTTTCGGGTTTGGATTCCCATGGCACTGATTGGGTTGAAGTATGCGCAAAAAAAGGCAATAGGGTTGTTGCTAGCATGGAGAATACTGTGCCTATTGCCTCACAAGATTCCATGCGTACCTATATGCGCAGGAAAGAAATGTTGTCTTGAGAGCACTCTGCTCCTGCTATGGTTTCCTTTGCCCCCCGTCCTCAGCCCACTAGGAGAGTGTATTCGGATTGTCCAAAGGGTCAATCTGCTAAGCTGGCTTTTGATACCAGAGGCAATGTCATTACCCCATGGGATCGTCGTTATCCCCGTTCCATCCCCAAGCCAGTAGATATGCCGTCTACCTCCAAATCTGGTCCTCAAAACTCTTTTGCCGTGTTGGCAGATTTCTTGGATGAGGGAGTCCTGGACATTCTCGTAGAAAAAGTCAAATCGAGGCAAGCTGTGCCTCGTACTTGATTTTGTTTTGAATACACATGAAAATAGCCACGTGGAATGTGCGAGGAATTTGTTCTTGCCACAAGCAACATGCCATGTGGACTGTATTGCATGAGAATCAGTGGGATGTCTTGTGTGCTGTTGAGCACAAGAGTCATGGAGAAGCCGGAAAAGTTGTGGATTGCCATGGCTTTCGTTTGTTCTATACAGGGACACAGGCCATGCATTATTCGGATGTGCTCATGATTGTACATGAAAAATATCAGCCTGTTCCTATTAAAAATGATGTACATGGCCGCTTTCTGGTGATTGAAATTTTATTCGAAGGGGAGATCTTATGGTTACTTGGCCTCTATGCTCCGAATGATCCTTTATCTTGCCGGGAGCTTTGGCATACTTTGCAGACTTCCTTGTCACTTGGCAGACGAGGCTTCTTGATGGGGGATTTCAATATGTGTGTTGATTCTTCCCAGTCCACATCGGAGCATTTGGTAATGGATGCACCGGAAAGTCGTATGTGGCATGAGTTGGCTCTTGCTGTTCTTAAGCAAGATCTCTGGTCCTGGCTACACCCCTCTTCTACATGGTTTACTTTCCATTCTGCCTAGTACGCAACAACATGGTCGCGGTTGAACGGCATATACATCATGTAGAATGATGATTTCCTTCCTCAGATGCTCGAAATGAAAGTGTTGCAGCAATATGCCTTGTCAGACAAATTCCCTCTACAGCTTGAGCTGCTTGCACAACCCATTGCACCTTTTAAGCGATTTCTGGAGAGACTCCCTTTGCATTTCAACTCGTCTTATTTGAAGCATATAATCTTTCAGGGCTATATGGAGCAATTGATTGATAGATTCTTATTGGACTTCTCCTCTCAGGGCACTGCTTCGTTTGAACAATTGCTCTCTAATGTGTAGCGGGTTGCTCGGTAGTATGGGATCCATCATGCCTCTCCTTGTCGGCGGCGCCGACAAGCAGCGGAGGACCTGTTGGCTTTGGTTCGTTCTCTGCTGGTGGACACTGCAGATGATGCATTTCTGCTAGCACTGGCAATGCGGGTGGCTGATCTTATTAAAGAGTTTCAGTTGAAATCGTATCAGCAGGCCAAATTGCAACATCTGGCGGAGACTTTGCAAGATAGTGCATGTCAAACTCATAAGTTCTTTCGAGCTCTCCATGCCTCTCCTACTTGAGAGAATATGACCAGACTCTAGGATGCAGAAGGCCACTTGGTCCTTGATCTGCAGACTATTGTGCATATGTGTAGGAATTATTTCCTCGACCTTCTTGGTTCCACTTCTTCATCTTCAGTCCAAACTACTCAGGCCCGTTCGGTTTTTTATGACCTGGTCCGCAATCGGGTTCCGTAGGACATGCAAGCTACTATGGAGTCAGATATTTGTGAGGCGGAGGTTATGGACGTTTTGTTACACTTGCCCAAGGATAAAAGTCCTTGCTGGGATGGTCTCACCAATGAGTTCTTTGAGGCTTTTGCTACCCAATTGGCGAAACCATTGAAGGCTTTGTTTCAACAGGTGTGGGAAACGGGGATCATGCCTTCCTCATGGAAAGGACTTATTAAACTGCTTCCGAAGGTTCCTTTGCCGTCTACGTTGAAACATTGGCGCCCAATTTCTTTGATGGGTTCTATGTATAAAATCTTTTCCAAAGTAATGGCGAATCGGCTCCATAAGCATCTCCCTGCCATTGTGCACCCTCTCCAATATGGTTTCATTAAGGGCCGAAGCATTCTGCAAAATGTATTAAATGCGCAACTGGCGATTGATTATGCAAGGCATTCTAATCAGGAGGTCATATTGATTCAATTGGACCTGGAAAAGGCTTTTGACTATCTCGATTGGTCTTTCGTTGCTGAACTTATGTCTGCTATGGGCTTTGGTGATTGGATGTCTCGTCTGATCTACACCATCAGTGTTGCGGCGTCTTCCCGAGTCATGCTGAATGGAGGCATTACCGAGCCATTTGTCCTTGCCCGCTCTGTCAAACATGGGTGCCCTTTGAGCCCTCTCTTCTTTGCCCTTGCGACTCATGGAGTTCTTTCGATGTTATCTCATAAGGCAGCTTCTTCTTAGTTGGTTGGATTGTCGCTTCCTTCTGGACAGCACTTCATTAGTCAATCCTTGGCTGATGATAGCTTTATGATTTTGCGTGCGGACAAGGATAACCTTTGCAAAGCATTGGATGTTTGGGCTCTCTTTGGTCAGGCGTCCGGCCTTTGCATCAATTCGTTGAAATCAGCCATTCTCAGCTGCTCGGAGTCAGATTTGCAGTCATTGGACTGGCAGGGTATGGTTGTTCCTTGTGGCTCCATTGTTAGGCATCTTGGGTACCCTTTGGGTGTTGATGTTCCCCCAAAGTAGCTTCTGCAGTGGATTTCTCAGAAACTGGCGGCTAAGTTTCTGTATTGGAAGTCTCAGGCCTGGCCCTTCCATGTTCGCCTCAAAGTAGCCCAGACAATTATGTTGCCAATGCTCACATATTTCTTGCCATTGCTCCCTTGGACTACTACGACTCTGAATGCTCTCACTCAGTCTATTCGTTTCATGCTATGGAAGAAGGATTCCTTGCATGCAAGCATTTCCAGGATTTCTTGGTCGCATGCGTGCACGCCGAAACTCATGGGTGGAGGGGCTATTTTAGATGGCCAAACTCATATGCTGGCACTTCGTTGGTCTCTTTTCCATGCCATGTGCTTGGATCATCATCCGTGGGTCGTTATAGCTCGGTATTTTCTTGAGGATCATGGGCTTCTGCATGGCAATACCCAAATCTGGAGTTCTTGGTGGCATGTTCTTAATGCAGATTCGCGGTTCTCCAGTTCTTCTTCATCGCTGCTTACCCATTTGGTATGTTCCTGGAAACTGGTCCTTCGGAAGGCTCAGTGACATCCAGCGGAGGATCTCTTAGCTACTAATTCTTTTCAATTGGAATTGCTGGCAGTCTCACGGTTACTTTCATGGGAAGGTAAACACGAGCTTCGACCACAATTCAACCGGATGGCACGTTTGGGCTTAACTTCAGTCGCGGATGCCACCCTTGCCAGTCGCAATGTGCTAATATCGTTTCGTACAGCTAGGAGGCTTTTCAGGATCCCTCGTGGATATAGGTATTTATGGGAACAGCTTTTGATGGTGCTCCAGAGCAGACAACCCTTTCCTGCCATTGCTTCGGATCATCCCTGGCAGGATTGGGACTTTGAATGCCGGCTGAATTTAGGCAAAGCTTCCGCTAACCAGGTTATCATCTTCTGATTAAAGATCATCAATGGCTGGTTACTAAAGCGAATACTCTATGGGGATTGTGCAAATCCCGGTCATGGTGGAGAGCAACTATGATGGAGGGCTGGTTGAACAAGACACCCTTCAAATATAAGGTCTTTCTTTGGAGGGTGATGATTGGTGGTCTTCCGCTTGCTTCAGCTCTTTCCAAGCGACGAATCTCCAACGACAACTGTTTCTTTTGCACCACTAGTGTGGAATCCGCCAGTCACCGATTTATTTCTTGCCCCATCGCTAAGAAAATCTGGTCATTCTTGTCAGCCATTTGCGAGTGGTGGTTGGTTTCTCGCTACGCCCCTTTGATTGGGTTTTTGTGCAGCCCAAATACCCCACTCCGGCACAGCCACATATGAAGCTCGTGTTTCACTTTCTTCGATATTGGGGCTGTTGGCATAACTGGACCATTCGGAATGCTTTTCTTTTTGATTCCACCTATAATGTTCAGCAGCATATTGCTAGGCTTAAGGGTCTCTTGTATTGGCAGCTAGATCTTCTCCAGCATTTTGACATGCTCTCTCGGGAGGACTTACGTCCCTGGCATATGGCAAATTCCTCTGCGTCTTTGCCATGACTTTGTAACTCTTAGTACAGGAACCTTTTCACATGATGGCTTAGTGTCATCATGTATTTTGTAATCAAGTAAACTTGTACTTTTTTCGTAATTAATACAATTACCTTTTACGAAAGAGAGAGAGAGAGAGAGAGAGAGAGAGAGAGAGAGAGAGAGAGAGAGAGAGAGAGAGAGAGAGAGAGAGAGAGAGAGAGAGAGAGAGAGAGAGAGATCCCGTCGCCTGCTCGTCGTCTGCTCCTGAGCCTCGACTGCTCGTCGCCTACCCGTCTGCAGTCTCGCCTGCACGTCGCCTGCCCGCCTGCCGTCCCGCCTGCTCCTGACGTCCCTCGCCTGCCGGTCGCCTGCTCCTGACGCTCCTCGCCTGTCACGTTGCTTGCCCAAGAGCCTGCCCCGCCGCCTGCACTGTCGCCGGTCTCTGAAGCTCTGCGCCTGTGTTTCGCCTGCGCTTCGTCCTTTCGCCCTGCACGTTAGGGTTTCGGCTGCCGCCTAGCCCTTGCACTGCGACTGCGACTGCGACTGCGACTGCGACTGTCCCTCTTGCCCCTGCACTGTTAGGGTTGTGCCCTGCCGCGCGCCCTCCTGGGACAGGTCGCGACTGCGGAGTACAAGGTTGCGTTTTACGCTATCCACCGTGCGTCAGTCCTCCTTCGAGATCAGTTCGTGATACACGATGGCTGGTTTGGATCTGGTTTCATAGACCAAACGGTGGCAGCACTTGGCCAGGATTCTGATGCTGAGGAACCTGAGGATATGGTTCCGTGCACCGAAGAGATGCCCCCTGGTCCTGACATCTAGCCTGTGGGTAAATGTACCAAGTATACTTCGGAAGAGATAGGTGTTCATCAAGATCGTTCCTATGCTCAGGTTGCTTCGGATTCTGTGGACTCTCAGGATGCTGACTAGGAGCATTTGTTGGAATTTACCAACACTCTGCTTGGCGATTATGTTCAACATAATCAGGAAGTCTTTTCTGACTCTGCACCTGACGATGTTCTGGAAGCCACCGTGGACCCAAAAACTGTCCTACGCTCCTTTTCGGTGTTTTATGATCGCGCTGTGATACTCTTCTTCACTGGTCGTATCCCGCTGCTTTCCCTTATTCGCCAGTGGCTGCACAGTCTGCTGCAAGGGGAATGTGTTGAAGAGATTTTTGTTGGGTCCCGAGGTTTTTTTGAGGTCCTGTTGAAATTTGAGACGCACCGTGCTGCTCTCCTGTTTAAACTGCCTTTGTTTTTTGATCGCCGGTTGGTTCATGTGGTTGCATGGCGCCCAATGGCAGATTTTCAGGGTCTGCTATAACGTGAATGCCCTGTTTGGGTAGAAGTGGAAAATTGTCCGGCTGTTTATTGGCCACTATTGAAGGATGCTATGGCCGCTGTGGACACTGTTCTGGTCCCTCCCAGTCTCAGGGCTGTGAATCGCAAGCGCTTGTGTATGTTATGGGACACTGCAAGGAAAAGGCTTGCTTGGTTACGCCTCAATTGCTCTGGCATGCATCCGTTACACTTTCGTTTGAAATGGGGCAATTTTGCAGGACATTGCTTTTCCTATGGACAGTTGGGGCATTTTATGGCCGAATGCCTGGAGCAGCAACACACTCCAGATGTTGGCCATGTTGCGCCGCCCATGGAAGATATGGTGTGTGATGCTCTGTCGCTGGATACTATTCACCCGCCTCAAGTTCTGGCCAAAGGTAAACAACAGGTTTCGGGTCTGGATTCCCGTGCCACTGATTGGGTTGAAGTATGTGCAAAAAAAGGCAAGAGGGTTGTTGCTGGCATGGAGAATACTGTGCCTACTACATCACAAGATTCCATGCGTACATATATGCGCAGGAAGGAAATGTTGTCTTCCGAGCGCTCTGCTCCTGCTATGGTTTCCTCTGCCCCCCGTCCTTAGCCCGCCAGGAAAATGTATTCGGATCGTCCAAAGGGTCCACCTGCTAAGATGGCTTTTGATACCAGAGGCAATGTCATTACCCTGTGGGACCGTCGTTATCCCCGTTCCAACCCCAAGTCAACAGATATGCCGTCTACCTCCAAATCTGGTCCTCAGAACTCTTTTGCGGTGTTGGCAAATTTCTTGGATGAGGGAGTCCTGGACATTATCGCCGACAAAGTCAAATCGAGGCAAGCTGTGCCTCGTACCTGATTTTGTTTTGAATACACATGAAAATAGCCACGTGGAATGTGCGAGGAATTTGTTCTCGACACAAGCAACATGCCATGTGGACTGTATCGTATGAGAATCAGTGGGATGTCCTGTGCGTTGTTGAGCACAAGAGTCATGGTGAAGCCGGAAAAGTTGTGGATTGCCATGGCTTTCGTTTGTTCTATGCAAGGACACAGGCCATGCATTATTCAGGTGTGCTCATGATTGTACATGACAAATATCAGCTTGTTCTTATTAAAAATGATGTTCATGGCCGCTTTTTGGTGATTGAAATTTTATTCGAAGGGGAAATCTTATGGTTACTTGGCCTCTATGCTCCGAATGATTCGTTATCTCGTCGGGAGTTTTGGCAGACTTTGCAGACCTCCTTGTCACTTGGCAGACGGGGCTTCTTCTTGGGGGATTTCAATATGTGTGTTGGTTCTTCCCAGTCCACATCGGAGCATTCGGTAATGGATGCGCCGGAAAGTCGTATGTGGCATGAGTTGGCTCTTGCTGTTCTTAAGCAAGATCTCTGGTCCTGGCTACACCCGTCTTCTACAGGGCTTACTTTCCATTCTGCCCAGTATGCAACAACATGGTCGCGGTTGGACCGTATTTATATCATGCAGAATGATGATTTTCTTCCCGAGATGCTCGAAATAAAAGTGTTGCAGCAATATGCCTTGTCGGACCATTTCCCTCTGCAGCTCGAGCTGCTTGCACAACCCATTGCACCTTTCAAGCAATTTCTGGAGAGACTCCCTTTGCGTTTCAACTCGTCTTACTTGAAGCGTGCCATCTTTCAGGGCTATATGCAGCAATTGATTGACAGATTTTTCTTGGACTTCTCCTCTCAGGGCACTGCCTCATTTCAACGATTGCTCTCTAATGTGCAGCGGGTTGCTCGGCAGTATGGGATCTATCATGCCTCTCTTTGTTGGCGGCATCGACAGGCAGCGGAGGACCTGCTGGTTTTGGTGCGTTCTCTGCTGGTGGACACTCCGGATGATGCATTTCTGCTCGCACTGGCCATGTGGGTGGTTGATCTTATTAAAGAGTTCCAGTTGAAATCATATCAGGAGGCCAAATTGCAACATCTGACGGAGACTTTGCAAGATAGTGCGTGTCAAACCCATAAGTTCTTTCGAGCTCTCCACGCCTCTCCTGCTCGAGAGAATATGACCAGACTCGAGGATGCACAAGGCCACCTTATCCTGGATCCGCAGACTATTGTGCATATATGCATGAATTATTTCCGCGACCTTCTTGGTTCCACTTCTCCACCTTCAGCCCAAATTACTCAGGCCCGTTCGGTTTTTTATGACCTGGTCCGCAATCAGCTTCTGCAGGACATGCAAGCTACTATGGAGTAAGATATTTGTGAGGCAGAGGTTATGGACGTCTTGTTACACTTGCCCAAGGATAAAAGTCCGGGTTGGGATGGTCTCACCAATGAGTTCTTTGAGGCTTTTGCTACCCAACTGGCGAAACCATTGCAGGCTTTGTTTGAACAGGTGTGGGAAACAGGGATCATGCCTTCCTCATGGAAAGAAGGACTTATTAAACTGCTTCCAAAAGTTCCTTCGCCATCTAAGTTGACACAATGGCGCCCAATTTCTTTGATGGGTTCAATGTACAAAATCTTTTCCAAAGTAATGGCGAATTGGCTCCATAAGCATCTCCCTGCCATTGTGCACCCTCTCCAGTATGGTTTCATTAAGGGCCGAAATATTCTGCACAATGTATTGAATGCTCAACTGGCAATTGATTATGCAAGGCATTCTCACCTGGAAAAGGCTTTTGACTATCTGGACTGGTCTTTCATTGCTGAACTTATGTCTGCTATGGGCTTTGGTGCTCGGATGTCTCGTCTAATCTACACCATTAGCGGTGCAGCGTCTTCGCGAGTCATGCTGAACGGAGGTGTTACTGAGCCATTTATCCTTGCCCGCTCTGTCAGACAGGGGTGCCCTTTGAGCCCTCTATTCTTTGCCCTTGCGACACATCCAGTTCTTTCGATGTTATCTAATATGGCAGCCTCTTCTCAGTTGGCCGGACTGTCGCTTCCTACAGGACAACACTTCATTAGCCAATCCCTGGCGGATGATAGCTTTATGATTTTGCGTGCGGACAAGGATAACCTTCGAAAAGCATTGGATGTACTGGCAGGGTCTGGTTATTCCTTGTGGCTCCATTGTCAGGCATCTTGGGTACCCTTTGGGTGTTGATGTTTCCCCAAAGCAGCTTCTGCAGTGGATTTCTCAAAAAATGGTGGCTAACTTTATGTACTGGAAGTCTCAGGCTTGGCCCCTCCATGTTCGCCTCAAAGTAGCTCAGACAATTATGTTGCCAATGCTCACATATTTCTTGCCATTGTTGCCTTGGACTACTACGACTCTGAATGCTCTTACTCAGTCTATTCGTTTCATGCTATGGAAGAAGGACTCATTGCATGCAGGTATTTCCTGGATCTCTTGGTCGCATGCGTGCACCCTCAAACGCATGGGTGGTGGAGCTATTTTAGATGCCCAAACTCACATGCAGGCACTCCGTTGGTCTCTTTTCCGCACCATGTGCTCGGATCATCATCCATGGGTCGATATAGCCCGTTATTTCCTTGAGGACCATGGGCTTCTGCATGGCAATACCCAAATCCAGAGTTCTTGGCGGCATCTTCTTAATGCTGATTCGTGGTTCTCCAGTTCTTCTTCATCGCTGCTTACTCATTTGGTATGTTCCTGGAAACTGGTCCACCAGAAGGCTCAGTGGCATCCAGCGGAGGATCGCTTAGCTACTAACTCTTTTCAATTGGAATTGCTGGCAGTCTCGTGTTTACTTTCATGGGAAGGTAAACATGAGCTAGACCACAATTCAACTGGATGGCACGTTTTGGCTTGTCTTCAGTTGCGGATGCCACCCTTGCTAGTCGCAATGTGCTGATATCGTTTCGTACAGCTAGGAGGCTTTTCAGGATCCCTCGTGGATATAGGCCTTTATGGGAACAACTTTTGAGGGTGCTCCAGAGCAGACAACCCTTTCCTGCCCTTGCTTTGGATCATCCCTGGGAGGATTGGGACCTACAAGGCCGGCTGAATTTAAGTAAAGCTTCTACTAACCAAGTGTATCATCTTCTGTTTAAAGATCATCAATGGCTAGTTACTAAAGTGAATGCTTTATGGGGATTGCATAAATCCCGGTCATGGTGGAGGGCATTTGTGATGGAGGGCTGGTTGAACAAGACACCCTTCAAATATAAAGTCTTTCTTTGGAGAGTGATGATTGGTGGTCTTCCGCTTGCTTCAGCTCTTTCCAAGCGACGAATCTCCAATGGCAACTGTTTCTTTTGCACCACTACTGTGGAATCCGCCCCCCACCGATTTATTTCTTGCCCCATCGCTAAGAAAGTCTGGTTATTTTTGTCGGCTATTTGGCAAGGGGTGGTTGGTTTCACCCTGCGCCCCTTTGATTGGGTTTTTGGGCAGCCCAAATACCCCACTCTGGCACAGCCACATATGAAGCTCATGTATCACTTTCTTCGATATTGGGGCTGTTGGTGTAACTAGACCATTCGGAATGCTTTTCTTTTTGACTCCGCCTATAATGTTTAGCGGCATATTGCGAGGCTTAAGGGCCTCTTGTATTGGCAGTTAGATCTTCTCCAGCATTCTGATTTGCTCTCTAGGGAGGACTTACGTCCCTGGTATATGGCAATTTCCTCCGCGTCTTTGCCATGACCTTGTAACTTGTAGTACTTAGAACCTCTTCACATGATGGCTTAGATTGTCGTCATGTATCTTGTAATCAAGTAATCTTGTATTTTTTTCGTAATTAATACAATTACCTTTTACGAAAAAAAAAAAAGAGAATTGAGAGAGAGAGAGAAGAGAGAGAGAGAGGAGGAGACATGGCGACTCTGCTCGTGACTCGTCGTTCGTGTTGCGGCGATCTTCCCTACACCCCCGTGATCGTCTAGGGTAGCGCCTCGACCTAGATTCGCTGCGCAGAACGTGCACATAGAGCGAGAGAGAGAGAGAGTAAGAGAGGCCCTTGCTTGGGCCTGTGCCACGGGGCCCTCTGCCTGTCGTGCGCCCTTCACTGGCCCGCCGACTATTCCTGCCGTTGCCCCTTGCTGCCTGCACCTGCTGCCCGTCTCTCTTGTCGCCTGGACGTGCGCTCGTTCCGTTGCCTTGGTCCTTTCCTCCTGTGCCCATTGACCGCCATGCTGGCCTGCCGCCCTATTGATCATCTTCGTCTTGCCCACCTTTGGTCCCGCACAATTGCCCGCCCTGATTTGACCGTTTTTTGCCACCAAGGGGAAGCGGCCCGTCACACACAGGTTGCCACACAGCGAGCGCGAGAGCGTGAGCCAGCAAGGGAATGAGGCCTTCTCTGCCTATGAACGTGCCCTCTCTGCACATCGGTTGTCTGTTTCTGCGCGCGCACTTCCTAAGCCTCTTCGTCACTCCAGTGCAGGGCCCGTTTTGCCAGAGAGAGAGAGAGAGAGAGAGAGAGGCTTGCGTGTTTCTGACTCCCGTGAGCTCTTCACTCGGCCTCTGACCGGCATACGCAGTGATACAATATGGCTAGTCTGGATCTGGCTTTTATAGACCAAACGGTGGCAACTCTTGGTCCAGATTCTGATACCAAGGAACCAGAGGATATGGTTCCGTGCACAGAAGAGATGCCGCCTGGTCCTGACATCTAGCCTCCAGACAAACACACTAAGCATACTTTGGAAGAGACAATGGATCATCAGGACCGTTCCTATACTCAGGTTGCTTCTGATTCTGTGGACTCTCAGGATGTTGACTGGGAGCATTTGCTGGAGTTTGCCAACACTCTGCTTGGCGATTATGTTCAACATAATCAGGAAGTCTTTTTTGACTCTGCAAACTGAAGATGTTTTGGAAGCCACTGTGGACCCGAAAAATGTCTTGCGCTCCTTTTCAATGTTTTATGAACGTGCTATGATACTCTTCTTCACTGGTAGGATCCCACAGCTTTCCTGTATTCGCCACTGGCTGCACAGTCAGCTACAAGGGGAATGTGTTGAAGAGATTTTTGTTGGGCCCCGAGGTTTTTTTGAGGTGCTGTTGAAATCTGAGATGCACCGTGCTGCTCTCCTGTCTAAACTGCCTTTATTCTTTGATTTTCAGCGCCTGCTGCAACGTGAATGCCCTGTGTGGGTTGAAGTGGAAAACTGTCGAGCTGTCTATTGGCCACTGTTAAAGGACACCATGGCCGCTGTGGGCACTGTTCTGGTCCCCCCAAGCCTAAGGGCCGTGAATCGTAACCGTTTGTGTATGCTTGGTTACGTCTTAATTGCTTTGGCATGCATCCTTTACACTTTCGTTTGAAATGGGGCAACTTTGTAGGACATTGCTTTTCGTGTGGAAAATTGGGGCATTTTATGTCCGAATGCCCAGAGAAGCACCACACTTCAAATGCTGAGCATGTTGCGCTGCCCATGGAAGATATGGTGTGTGATCCTCCGTCGCAGGATGCCACCCAGCCACCTAAAGTTTTGGATAAAGGTAAACAACAGGTTTCAGGTTTGGATTCCCGTGGCAATGACTGGGTCGATGTACGCTCAAAAAAAGGCAATAGGCTTGTTGCTGGCATGGTGGATACTGTGCCTGCTGCCTCACAAGATTCCATGCATACTTATATACGCAGGAAAGAAATGTTGTCTTCAGAGCACTCTGCTCTTGCTATGGTTTCCTCTGCTCCCCGTCAACAGCCCACTAGGAGAGTGTTTTTGGATGGTCCAAAGGGTCCACCTGCTAAGCTGGCATTTGATACTAGAGGTAACGTCATTACCCCATGGGATTGTCGTTATCCCCGTTCCATCCCCAAGACAGCGGATATGCCGTCTACCTCCAAATCTGGTTGTCAGAACTCTTTTGCCGTGTTAGCTGATTTTTTGGATAAGGGAGTCTTGGACATTCTCGTAGAAAAGGTAAAATCGAGGCAAGCTGTGCCTCGTACCTGATTTTGTTTTGAATACACATGAAAATAGCCATGTGGAATGTGCGAGGAATTTGTTCTCGCCACAAGCAACATGCCATGTGGATTGTATTGCATGAGAGTCAGTGGGATGTCTTGTGTGCTGTTGAGCACAAGAGTCACGGTGAAGCAGGAAAAGTTGTGGATTGTTATGGCTTTCGTTTGTTCTATACAAGGACACATGCCATGCATTATTCTGGTGTGCTCATGATTGTACATGAAAAATATAAGCTTGTTCTTATTGAAAATGATGTACATGGCTGCTTTGTGGTGATTGAAATTTTATTCGAAGGAGAGATCTTATGGTTACTTGGCCTCTATGCTCCGAATGATCCTTTATCTCGCCGAGAGCATTGACATACTTTGCAGAGTTCCTTGCCACTTGGTAGACGGGGGTTTTTGATGGGGGATTTCAATATGTGTGTTGATTCTTCGCAGTCCACATCGGAGCATTTGGTAATGGACGCACCGGAAAGTCGTATGTGGCATGAGTTGGCTCTTGCCGTTCTCAAGCAAGATCTCTTGTCTTGGCTACACTCTTCTTCTACAGGGTTTACTTTCCATTCTGCCCAGCATGCAACAACATGGTCGCAGTTGGACCGCATATACATCATGCAGAATGATGATTTTCTTCGTGAGATGCTCGAAATGAAAGTGTTGTAGCAATATGCCTTGTCGGACCATTTCCCTTTACAGCTTGAGCTGCTTGCACAACCCATTGCACCTTTTAAGAGATTTTTGGAGAGACTCCCTTTGCGTTTCAACTCGTCTTATTTGAAGCATGTAATCTTTCAGGGCTATATGCAGCAATTGATTGATAGATTCTTATTGGAATTCTCCTCTTAGGGCATTGCTTCGTTTGAACGATTGCTCTCTAATGTGTAGCGGGTTGCTCGGCAGTATGGGATCCATCATGCCTCTCTTTGTCGGCGGCGTCAACAAGCAGCGGAGGACCTGCTGGCTTTGGTTCGTTCTCTGCTGGTGGACACTCCAGATGATGCATTTCTGCTACACTGGCAATGCGGGTGGCTGATCTTATTAAAGAGTTCAGTTGAAATCGTATCAGCAGGCCAAATTGCAACATCTGACGGAGACTTTGCAAGATAGTGCGTGTCAAACTCATAAGTTCTTTCGAGCTCTCCATGCCTCTCCTACTTGAGAGAATATGACCAGACTCTAGGATGCAGAAGGCCACCTGGTCCTTGATCCGCAGACTACTGTGCATATGTGTAGGAATTATTTCCTTGACCTTCTTGGTTCCACTTCTCCACCTTCAGCCCAAACTACTCAGGCCCGTTCAGTTTTTTATGACCTAGTCCGCAATCAGGTTCCGTAGGACATGCAAGCTACTATGGAGTCAGATATTTGTGAGGCGGAGGTTATGGACGTTTTGTTACACTTGCCCAAGGATAAAAGTCCTGGCTAGGATGGTCTCACCAATGAGTTCTTTGAGGCTTTTGCCACCTAACTGGCGAAACCATTAAAGGCTTTGTTTCAGCAGGTGTGGGAAACGGGGATCATGCCTTCCTCATGGAAAGGACTTATTAAACTGCTTCCGAAGGTTCCTTTGCCGTCTATGTTGAAACATTGGCGCCCAATTTCTTTGATGGGTTCTATGTATAAAATCTTTTCCAAAGTAATGGCGAATGGGCTCCATAAGCATCTCCCTGCCATTGTGCACCCTCTCCAATATGGTTTCATTAAGGGCCGAAACATTCTGCACAATCTATTAAATGCGCAACTGGCGATTGATTATGCAAGGCATTCTAATCAGGAGGTCATACTGATTCAATTGGACCTGGAAAAGGCTTTTGACTATCTCTACTGGTCTTTCGTTTTGCTGAACTTATGTCTGCTATGGGCTTTGGTGCTCGGATGTCTCGTCTGATCTACACCATCAGTGTTGCGGTGTCTTCGCGAGTCATGCTGAATGGAGGCGTTTCGGAGCCATTTGTCCTTGCCCGCTCTGTTAGACAGGGGTGCCCTTTGAGCCCTCTCTTCTTTGCCCTTGTGACTCATCCAGTTCTTTCGATGTTATCTCATAAGGCAGCTTCTTCTCAGTTGGTTGGATTGTCGCTTCCTTCTGGACAGCACTTCATTAGTCAATCCTTGGCTGATGACAGCTTTATGATTTTGCGTGCGGATAAGGATAATCTTCGCAAAGCATTGGATGTTTGGGCTCTCTTTGGTCAGGCGTCCAGCCTTCGCATCAATTTGTTGAAATCAGCCATTCTCAGCTGCACGGAGTCGGATTTGCAGTCATTGGACTGGCAGGGTATGGTTGTTCCTCGTGGCTCCATTGTCAGGCATCTTGGGTACCCTTTGGGTGTTGATGTTTCCCCAAAGCAACTTCTGCTGGCACTTCGTTGGTCTCTTTTCCGTGCCATGTGCTCGGATCATCATCCGTGGGTCGTTATAGCTCGGTATTTTCTTGAGGATCATGGGCTTTTGCATGGCAATACCCAAATCCGGAGTTCTTGGTGGCATGTTCTTAATGCCGATTCTCGGTTCTCCAGTTCTTCTTCATCTCTGCTTGCCCATTTGGTATGTTCTTGGAGACTGGTCCTCCGAAAGGCTCAGTGGCATCCAGCGGAGGATCGCTTAGCTACCAATTCTTTTCAATTGGAATTGTTGGCAGTCTCGCGGTTACTTTCGTGGGAAGGTAAACATGAGCTTTGACCAAAATTCAACCGTATGGCACGTTTGGGCTTAACTTCAGTCACGGATGCCACCCTCGCCAGTCGCAATGTGTTGATATCCTTTCGTACAGCCAGGAGGCTTTTCAGGATCCCTCGTGGATACAGGCATTTATGGGAACAACTTTTGATGGTGCTCCAGAGCAGACAACCCTTTCCTACCCTTGCTTCAGATCGTCCCTGGCAGGACTGGGACCTTGCAGGCTGGCTGAATTTAGAAAAGGCTTCAGCTAACCAGGTGTATCATCTTTTGATTAAAGGGTTGGTTACCAAAGCTAATACTCTATGGGGATTGTGTAAATCCCGGTCATGGTGGAGGGTAACTGTGATGGACGGCTGGTTGAACAAGACACCCTTCAAATATAAGGTCTTTCTTTGGAGGGTGATGATTGGTGGTCTTCCGCTTGCTTCAGCTCTTTCCAAGCGTCGAATCTCCAAGGGCAACTGTTTCTTTTGCACCACCAGTGTCGAATCTGCCCGTCACCGATTTATTTCTTGCCCTATCAGTAAGAAAATCTAGTCATTCTTGTCAGCCGGTTGGCGAGCGGTGGTTGTTTTCTCGCTACGCCCGTTTGATTGGGTTTTTGTGCAGCCCAAATACCCCACTCCGGCACAACCACATATGAAGCTCGTGTTTCACTTTCTTCGATATTGGGGCTGTTGGTATAACTGGACCATTCGGAATGCTTTTCTTTTTGATTCCGCCTATAATGTTCAGCGGCATATTGCTAGGCTTAAGGGTCTCTTGTATTGGCAGATAGATCTTCTCTGGCACTCTCACATGCGCTCTCGGGAGGACTTACGTCCCTGGCATATGGCAATTTCCTCTGCGTCTTTGCCATGACTTTGTAACTCTTAGGTCGTGTGGTTCTTGTAGAGAGACAGTGTGTTCTTTACACACGATGGGGTAGAGCCATCGTGTATCTTGTAATCATGTAAACTTGTACCTTTTTCGTAATTAATACAATTACCTTTTACACAGAGAGAGAGAGAGAGAGAGAAGCAAGATCTCTGGTCCTGGCTACACCCGTCTTCTACAGGGTTTACTTTCCATTCTGCCCAGTATGCAACAACATGGTCGCGACTGGATCGTATATATATCATGCAAAATGATGATTTTCTTCCCGAGATGCTCGACATCAAAGTGTTGCAGCAATATGCCTTGTCAGACCATTTCCCTCTGCAGCTTGAGCTGCTTGCACAACCCATTGCACCTTTCAAGCGATTTCTGGACCGACTCCCTTTGCGCTTTAACTCATCTTACCTGAAGCATGCACTCTTTCAGGGCTATATGCAGCAATTGATTGACAGATTCGTCTTGGACTTCTCTTTGCAGGGCACTGCATCTTTTGAAAGATTGCTCTCTAATGTGCAGCGGGTCGCTCGGAAGTATGGGATTTATCATGCCTCTCTTTGTCGGCAGCGTCGCAAGGCAGCAGAGGATCTGCTGGCTTTGGTTCTTTCTCTGCTGGTGGACACTCCGGATGATGCATTCCTGCTCGCACTGGACATGCGGGTGGCTGATCTTATTAAAGCATTCCAGTTGAAATCATATCAGCAGGCCAAACTGCAACATCTGACGGAAACTTTGCAAGATAGTGCATGTCAGACCCATAAGTTCTTTCGAGCTCTCCATGCCTCTCCTGCTCGAGAAAATATGACCAGACTCGAGGATGCAGAAGGCCACCTTATCCTGGATCCGCAGACTATTGTGCATATGTGCAGGAATTATTTCCGTGACCTTCTCGGTTCCACTTCTCCACCTTCGGCCCAAATTACTCAGGCCCGTTCGGCTTTTTATGACTTGGTTCGCAATCAGCTTCCGCAGGACATGCAAGCTACTATGGAGTCCGATATTTGTGAGGCAGAGGTTATGGACGTCTTGTTACACTTGCCTAAGGATAAAAGCCCGGGTTGGGATGGTCTCACTAATGAGTTCTTTGAAGCTTTTGCTACCCAACTGGTGAAACCTTTGCAGGCTTTGTTTCAGCAGGTGTGGGAAACGGGGATCATGCCTTCCTCATGGAAAGAAGGCCTTATTAAACTGCTTCCAAAAGCTCCTTCGCCATCTAAGTTGACACAGTGGCACCCAATTTCTTTGATGGGTTCAATGTACAAAATCTTTTCCAAAGTAATGGCGAATCGGCTCCATAAGCATCTCCCGGCCATTGTGCACCCTCTCCAGTATGGTTTCATCAAGGGCCGAAATATCCTACACAATGTCTTGAATGCTCAACTGGCAATTGATTATGCCAGGCATTCCAATCAGGAGGTCGTACTGATTCAACTGGACCTGGAAAAGGCTTTTGACTATCTAGACTGGTCTTTCGTTGCTGAACTTATGTGTGCTATGGGCTTTGGTCCGCGGATGTCTCGTCTAATATACACCATTAGCGCTGCAGCATCTTCGCGGGTCATGCTGAACGGAGGTGTTACTGAGCCATTTGTCCTTGCCCGCTCTGTCAGACAAGGGTGCCCTTTGAGCCCTCTATTTTTTGCCCTTGCAACACATCCAGTTCTTTCGATGTTATCTCATATGGCAGCCTCTTCTCAGTTGGCAGGACTGTCGCTTCCTACAGGACAGCACTTCATTAGCCAATCCCTAGCAGATGATACTTTTATGATTTTGCGTGCGGACAGGGATAACCTTCGAAGAGCATTGGATGTTTGGAGCCTCTTTGGTCAGGCTTCCGGCCTTCGTATCAATGCCCTCAAATCAGCCATTCTCAGCTGCACGGAGTCGGATTTGCAGTCCTTGGACTGGCAGGGTCTGGTTGTTCCTCGTGGCTCCATTGTTAGGCACCTTGGGTACCCTTTGGGTGTTGATGTTCCCCCAAAGCAGCTTCTGCAATGGATTTCTCAGAAAATGGTGGCTAAGTTTATGTATTGGAAATCTCAAGCATGGCCTTTCCATGTTCGCCTCAAAGTGGCCCAGACTATTATGTTGCCAATGCTCACATATTTCTTACCATTGTTGCCCTGGACTACTACGACTCTCAATGCTCTTACTCAGTCTATTCGTTTCATGCTATGGAAGAAAGACTCATTGCATGCACGTATTTCTTGGATCTCTTGGTCGCATGCGTGCACCCCCAAACGCATGGGTGGCGGAGCTATTTTAGATGCCCAAACTCACATGCAGGCACTCCGTTGGTCGCTTTTCCGCGCCATGTGCTCGGATCATCATCCATGGGTTGATATAGCCCGTTATTTCCTTGAGGGCCATGGGCTTCTACATGGCAATACCCAAATCCGGAGTTCTTGGTGGCATGTTCTTAATGCTGATTCGCGGTTCTCTAGTTCTTCTTCGTCGCTGCTTACTCATTTGATGTGTTCCTGGAAACAGGTCCTCCAGAAGGCTCAGTGGCATCCAGCGGAGGATCGCTTAGCTACTAACTCTTTTCAATTGGAGTTGCTGGCAGTCTCGCGTTTACTTGCATGGAAAGGTAAACAGGACCTCAGACCCCGATTCAACCGGATGGCCCGTTTGGGTTTGTCTTCAGTTGCGGATGCCACCCTTGCCAGTCGCAATGTGCTTATATCTTTTCGTACAGCTAGGAGGCTTTTCAGGATCCCTCGTGGATACCAGCCTTTATGGGAACAGCTTTTGAGGGTGCTCCAGAGCAGACAACCCTTTCTTGCCCTTGCTTCGGATCATCCATGGCAGGATTGGGACCTACAAGACCGGCTGACTTTAAGTAAAGCTTCTGCTAACCAAGTGTATCATATTCTGATTAAAGATCGTCAATGGCTCGCCACCAAAGCGAATGCTTTATGGGGATTACGTAAATCCCGGTCATGGTGGAGGGAAACTGTGATGGTGGGCTGGTTGAACAAGACACCCTTCAAATGTAAAGTCTTTCTTTGGAGAATGATGATTGGTGGTCTTCCGCTTGCTTCGGCTCTTTCCAAGCGACGAATCTCCAATGGCCAGAGAGAGAGATGCTGTTCAGTGCAAAGAGGGCGTCTATTTTGTCCTATCGTTCGCTTTGGAAGGAGGCAACAGACATCTAAAAAGATTTATGGTTTTCATTGTAGAGACAGCACTTCAGCGGGGAAACAGGCAGAGACATATGTGCAGTCCAACTACAACATAGCTGGTGTGATGCCCTGCTGAGACTGTTGTTATATGGGGCAGACCTGCAAGGCTGTATAGGTCCACAATTATGTTACAGTAGACAGATAAACACACACACACACACACACACACACACACACACACACACACACAGAGCACATATTGTGAGGCTTAAAGGTCTCTTGCATTGGTAGATAGATCTCATTTGGCACTCGGGCTTACTCCCTCGAGAGGACTTACTTCTCTGGCATATGGCAATTTCCTCTGCCTCTTTGCGATGACTTTTGTAACACTTTTGTAGTTTAGTACTGGAGCCTTTACGCATGATGGCTTAGTGTCATCGTGTATCTTGTAATCAAGTAAACTTGCACTTTTTTTTCGTAATTAATACAATTACCTTTTATGAAAAAAAAAGAGAGAGAGAGAGATTTGATGTTATCTTCTATGGCAGCTTCGACTCAGTTGGTTGGATTGTCTCTTCCTTTTGGACAGCACTTCATTAGTCAATCTTTGGCTGATGACAGCTTTATGATTTTGTGTGCGGACAAGGATAATCTTCGCAAAGCATTAGATGTTTGGACGCTCTTTGGTCAGGCGTCTGGTCTTTATATCATGCTTTCAAATCAGCCATTCTCAGTTGCACGGAGTTAGATTTACAGTCATTGGGCTGGCAGGGACTGGTTGTTCCCTGTGGTTCCATTGTCAAGCATCTTGGGTACCCTTTGGGTGCTGATGTTCGGCCAAAGCAACTACTAGAGTGGATTTCACAGAAACTGGCAGCCAAGTTTCTGTATTGGAAGTTGCAGCCTTGGCCCTTCCATGTTCGCCTCAAAGTGGCTTAGACAATTATGTTGCCAATGCTCACATATTTCTTGTCATTGCTGCCTTGGACTACTACTACTTTGAATGCTCTTACTCAGTTGATTCGTTTCATGTTATGGAAGGACTCCTTGTATGCCTGCATTTCATGGATTTCTTGGTCGCATGCATGTACCCCCACACGCATGGGTGGTGGGGCTATTTTGGATGCCGAAACTCATATGCTGGCACTTCGTTGGTCTCTTTTTTGTGCCATGTGCTTGGATCATCACCCGTGGGTCGTTATAGTCCGTTTCTTGAGGATCACAAGCTTGTGCATGGTAATACCTAAATTCGGAGCTCCTGGTGGCATGTTCTCAATGCAGACTCTCATTTTTCTAGTCCTTCCTCATCCCTGCTTGCTCATTTAGTATGCTCCTGGAAATTGGTTCTCTAGAAGGCTCGGTGGCATCCAGCGGAGGACCGCTTACATACTAACTCTTTTCAACTGGAATTGTTGGCAGCCTTGCGATTACTTTCTTGGAAAGGCAAACATGAGCTCATACCAAAATTTAACCGCATGGCACATTTGGGCTTGACTTCAGTTGCAGATGCCACCCTTGCGAGTCGTAATGTGTTGATATCGTTTCGTACAGCCAGGAGGCTTTTCAGAATCCCTCGTGGATACCGTGATTTATGGGAACAGCTTTTGCTAGTGCTCCAGAGCAGACAACCGTTTCCTGCCCTTGCTTTGGATCGTCCTTGGCAGGACTGGGACCTTGCAGGTTGGTTGAATTTGGAAAAGGCCTCAGCTAACCAGGTGTATCATCTTCTGATTAAAGATCATCAATGGCTGGTTACTAAAGCGAATACTGTATGGGGATTGCGTAAATCTCAGTCATGGTGGAAAGCAACTGTGATGGAGGGCTGGTTGAACAAGACACCTTTCAAAGGCAAGGTCTTTCTTTTGAGGGTGATGATTGGTGGTCTTCCTCTTGCTTCAGCCCTTTCCAAGCATCGAATCTCTAACGACAATTGTTTCTTTTGCACCACCAGTGTGGAATCAGCCCGTCATCGATTTATTTCTTGCCCTCTCACTAAGAATATCTAGTCACTCTTATCAGCGGTTTGGCGAGCAGTGGTTGGTTTCTCGCTAAGCCCTTTTGATTGGGTTTTTGTACGGCCCAAATACCCCACATCGGCACAATCGCATATGAAGATCTTGTTTCACTTTCTTAGATACTGGGGCTGCTGGCACACTTGGACCACTCGGAATGCCTTTCTTTTTGATTCGGCCTCTAATGTTCCGGGACATATTGCGAGGCTTAAAGGTCTCCTGCATTGGCAGATAGATCTCATTCGCCACTTTGACTTACTTCCTCCGGAGGACTTACTTCCTTGGCATATGGCAATTTCCTCTGCGTCTTTTGCCACGACTTTTGTAACTCAATGGCTTAGAGCCATCGTGTATCTTGTAATCATGTAAACTTGTATCTTTTTTTCGTAATTAATACAATTACCTTTTACGAAGAGAGAGAGAGAGAGAGAGAGAGAGAGAGAGAGAGAGGGAGGGAGGTCTATTGCTTATGCCAGTCTGGCGAGCTGTGTTGATGTCTCTCCGCATAGCCAAGAGGCTTTTTTGGATCCCTCGTGGATATTGTGACTTACGGTGCTAGATTTTGATGGTATTGCAGAATAGGTAGCCCTTTCCTACCCTTGATTCTGATCATCCTTGGTAGGATTGGGAACCTTGCGGGCTAGCTCAATCTTGAAATACCTAATCAAGTGTATCATCTCATGATCAACGATCATCATTGGCTGCTCACTAAAGCCTATGCTGTTCGGGGATTGCATAAATCTAAGGCTTGGTGGAAAATGACAGTGACGGAAGGCTGGCTACACAAGAATCCATTCAAATGCAAGGTCTTTCTTTGGATAGTGCTGATTGGCGGACTTCCCCCTGCCTTGCCTCTTTCAAAGTGTTGAATCTCAAACAACTATTGCTTTTCTTTGCATTACCGGTGTGGAATCCTCTCCTCATCACAAATTTATTTCCCACCCTTTAGCTAGAAAATTCTAGACCCTCCTTTCTAATATTTGGAGAGTTGTGGTTGGGTGTTCCACTTTCTCAGATTTTGGGGTTGGCACAACTGCGTTACCCGAAATGCATTCGTTTTTGACTCAGCCTTTGGTGTCCAGGGACATATTGCTAGGCTCAAGGGTCTTCTACATTGGCAGTTGGATCTCATTCAGCATGCTGGCCTTTTGTCTAGGAAGGACTCGGTTTCTTGGCACAACACTTTCTTTTCTTTCTTTGTCGCGACTTTTGTATTCCTTGTGATCTGATATAATGTAACAAATCATTATGAGAGAGAGAGAGAAAGAAAAGAAAGAAAGAAATATTAACGTCTTTAGAGGCCAAAATTGGCCTATGAGACAAAATCATGTACAATGTTGATCGTCACTAGACATCAAAATGTGACATGATGGAAATGATATACTATAAAAGAACCCAAGGTAGTATACAAGACCAAATAGTGCTTGTATAGGGGTACAATGGAGGATGAGATAGTACATGTCTAGCTATGTGGCTGAATGATACTCATATATATAGTTCCACCTAGTCAGCATTAGTGGGTAGAGTACATCATACATCCCGAATGAAATAGTATGAGGGAGCATCTAGGTTGGGTCCTCAACTCTATTAGCTGCTGCTCATGTCACTGGCGGATCTCCCTTATCGTTCTCTAATGTAGTATCTGTGTTTGGTACCCTTGTATCTGTGGGCAACATGCTGCTCTGATCTCATCTCTTTGGATTGTCACCCCTCTCTCCTGGGTGCTGTGTGGGTGGTCACTCTCTAGAAGAAATCGGTAAGTTGAGATTGACCCCCCCCCCCCACCCCCTCCCCCCCTCTATGTAGTGCTAGCTTATAGTGGTGATGTGCGGAGTCTTTGAATCTCCACTAGGAACCAACCGAGGTGGCACTGGCGTGGGGACTCCATAATTAGTTTGACCAAGGCGTCTCCTCCAAATAGCGTGGTGTATCTAGCTGGGATTATGCTATAGGCTCTGCATCTACAAACATAGTGCTTCTCTCTCTCTACCTCCTCCTGGCATAATCTGCAGATCCACTCACCTCTAGGGATGTGGCTGCTCTCTCAGTCTCGATCTCGAGCTGGTAATAGGATACCCGAAGTAGGCCAATGGCTACCTGCCTCTCATGTGGCATGTATATAGCTAGGTATCTAGGTCTCAGTGAAGCCATCCATGGTAGTCCACATGAAGTGGGCTTTGTAATAAGACATCTTCGGGGGGAGGGCTGCTCGAGTGATAGCCATGTATGTTGTATGTACAATTGGTAGAGATCCTATCGCATGACCAAGTTTCTTTGTGTGTGGGAGAGGTGTATGAAGGGGGAGTGAGGATCATACTGAAAGGGGAGGAGATGGTCCATGTTGATCCCATATCCTGTAAGCCATTGCTTGACTTGTGCATACCATCAAGTCTCCTACCTTGCCTAAGCTAGCTGCCTAGAGGCTCGAAGGCCCTCTTAGTTAGTCTATCGAGATGCATATAACATACTTTGTGTATGAAGTTGATGGTCTAAAAAAGGGCCTTCATCTCATAATGGGAGATTAGCGAACTCGGCTCTAATAATATCATGTGGTACTAATGGTTTGATGCGGATCATCCATGAGAGCATAATGATTTGCGGTCTCTCAATTTGTGTCCATAGGTATGTAGCCGGGCTAGGGGTCCAAATAGGTGCACCATATATCATAGCTAGTGTGACCAGTGTGTCAAATAGCCATCACGGTGTGCAAGGCTCTTGGAAGTGTGCCCGATGACACTATCTCTCCATCATGGCCAATCCTGCATGTCCTTGGAGAGAGAGGGAGAGAGGGAGAGAGAGAGGGAAAGAAAGAAAGAAAGAGTACATTAACGTCTCTAAAAGGCCAGTGTGGCCTATGAGACCAAGCAATATATACAATGATGGTGTGTTTCTCATCTGGAGCAAGACAAGATAAAAAAATGAAAAACATACCTATAAGACTAAAAAATGAAATAGTATCCTATAAAAAGAAAACATGTTGATGATCTAAAAGTAAAAGTAGGAAAAGGAAACTCTTCATCAATGAGACGTGTGTCCTCTAAGAAGATGTATCTTTGCATGGCTGAGGTGTCTGAGCATCTATCTCCTATGGTGCTCAATGATGGCTTTAATTTGTCTGTGGTGTGGATGCCTAGGCCTTCATCTGGGTGAACATGGGCATCTAGACTGATTGAGTGCCACTACTCTATCCAGAGGGACACCTACAAAAGATGAGGTCCAATGATGATGTACTCCTATAGGCTGTGTGGCAGTAGTAGTGGTATAGGCCATACTCCGTTGTGTAGCAATGAAAAAGTTAGTGACCGCTCTCTATCTATGTGAGCTGAGCTGTGGGGGCTTCCTACTTCGTAGAATAGATACTATGTGCCTTTGGAGCTCCAAGAGGAAGAAACCCAAGCATCTTTGATCCTCAAACTGCATGATCCATCTCAAGGGTCCAAAACCGTCTTGAAATAGACATGGTATCTGTTTCATATATCATAATATATTGTGCATAGATAGATGTAGTGTTCCTCTATCTCTGGCTCTCTGTCACATGGGTATATGCGTTCCCGTCTGTATGCCCTCCCATTTGCATGTCTCAATCCTTAGGTGGTGGGATGAGGTGCAGATTTGACATATAACTGTGCACAATCCATGAGGAAGAAACCCAAGCATCTTTGATCCTCAAACTACATGATCCATCTCAAGGGTCCAAAACCCTCTTGAAACAGACAGTGGTATCTGCTTCATATATCATAATATATAGTGCATTGGTAGATGTAGTGTTCCTCTATCTTGGGTATATGCATTCCTCTGTTTGTATGCCCTCCCATTTTCTTGTCTCAATCCTTAAGTGGTGGGATGAGGTGCGGATTTGACCAACAATTGTGCACAATCCATGAGGCACATGTGTATCCATGTGACTGGGTCGCGTGATGAAACCATCCTCAGATACTTGAAGGAAGTGGGTCTAGTATTGTGCCATCCTTGTGCCATGGGAGAGGGGGGTCAGATCCAAGTCTTCTCTGTATCAAACCTCAATATGTCTTGTCTGATCACATGGTTTAGCTTTGATCGGCTTAGGTTCAAGTGTAGGAAAATTCAAGATCTAGTCAAAAGTGGGGGGGGGGAGGGGTTAGTTTGTCAATCTGCAGCCCATGTAAACTTATCCATGTACTCATTTGATCATACCAACAATGTCTGTCACCATTTGCTGCTAGTTGTCTAGAAGAGGCCAGGGCTAGCCGTGGGTATCTATTTTGCGGGAGCTCTCATAGTCTATGTGTGAAAGTCACTGCGTGGACCAATGCCTCAACCACCATGGGTGATGCTCCCAACTGAGCTGTGATAATCTTATGTGGGATCGAGCTCTTTGCTTGTATCATACGTAAGATCATCATGACCAATGGTCTTTCCAAATAATCCCACCCATCATAGTATTCCTTCTTTGGTCCATCTTGGTCTCCAAAAAAGCTACCTTCTCGTGTGGAACAGAGTCGGACCCCAAATAGCTGCCCCATATTCCTGTGTGGGTGTGTAACCACGGTGTCAAAAGGCCACAGTTTGGTGCATGGTTCATGAAACTATATGTAAGCACATTGCCTCTCCAATGCACCTAAGGCTGCATATGCTTTTGCCAAATGAGCCTCGGATGTCTCTCTCCAAGAGAATTGTGGTCCCTTCAATGTGACCCCCAAATAAACATCCTGCCTGACCATCTCCACTACCTCTCCATTGAAAGTAAATTGGTGCTCAGCTCTCGTCATCCAAGTAGCTGAAGTGTTAAATACCATAACTTTAGTTTTCCCAAGGTTCACCTTAAGGCCTCTATCTTTGTAAACAACAAGCTGATAATACATCCAAGTGTCTATTTAGTCCCTCAGGTGAGTCAGATATAAGTTCAATATTGTCTGCATAAAGCGGTAATGTATCAGCACTCTAGCTATAGGATCTGGCACCACCAGTTCTGTCGACATATTCTGAAATTCCATCTATGCACAGCTCAAATAGTATCAATGAAAGTGGGCAGCCTTGTTTCATCCCAATGGTGCTATTGATTGTATTTGAGATGCCCTCAGGTGTCGGTATTTTGCCTGTCGCTCTTTCATACAAGGCATAGATACTCCATTATATCTCTATGGGCACATCAATGTCTTGCATTCTTCTCACGAGTCTAGCACGTGGCATTGTGTCAAAGGCCTTGCAAAAGTCCACAAGACAACGGTAGATCTTTTTCTTGAATGCCTTGCCTTCTTCGATGATTGCCCTTAATGTAAAGATATGGTCTAGAGTTGTAAATCCCCTCTTGAAGCCAGCTTGTCTTTTTGATCTCAGGCCATGCATCTCGGCCCATTCACTCAATGCTTATTCCACAATAGAGCCGTATATTTTGGCCAACACCAATCATGATAGTTCGATAGTTACTAGGTAGCGCGGGGTCTCCACTCTTAAAGAGCAATACAATAGTGTGGTTTGACCAAGTGGTTGGAAATCCCTCATAGACTGCCCTATTAAAGATGTGAGATAGTGTTGGTGCCAAGATATCTCAAGCATGCATGAAGTGTTTTGTTACTAAGCCATCATGATCTTGGGCTTTTCCCTTTTTCAATTTCCATATGGCATTCCTCACTTTTTTTTCGGTGAAAAATGCAATTTTCTGGTCTTGAGGTTGAGGGGAGTGACATAGGCTCTTGGCCAAGAACATCATAAAGTGTACAAGCATATTCATGCCAGTCATCCGGTCTAGTAATCTGTATAGGTGGTTGGCGCTCATGCATCTTTTTCCATGCTCTCTTTTGCTGTCTTGTCCCAAGAACATGGAATACATTTTTGTTTCTAGTCTACTAAGGTATTCTCTCTTCTTTTTGTATACCAATCATCTGAAGAGTGTCTCAACATGCTTGTGTGTACATATGCTAAGGGCCACCTCTCGCTCAAAACGTGCTCATGTCTCTCTGAACTCATCATCATACCAGCCATTTTGTGGGGCATTACCACATGGAGGCTTATCTGATGGTGTAGTGTGTGGGAAAGCATAGGCTGCTGAAGTATATATTATCTCAACTAGTTGTCCTGTAAACTCATCTAGAGAGGCCTGTGTATCTAGCTCCCTCAATGCATCTCGCACAACAGTGCTATTTATGTGTGAGGTCGCTTCCTCAAAATCATCTTGCTAGGCTGAAAGGTCTTGTTCATTGGTATAGTTGGATCTTGTTCCCCATGCTTGTTTTCCCCCCAAGGAGGATTTAGTCCTTTGGTATACGAAAGTCTCTTTTGCTACACTGCTGTGACTCTTGTACTTTTTATGTGCTTCATAGTATAACTACCCATTGATTGATTGAGAGAGAGAGAGAGAGAGAGAGAGTATATTAAAGTCTCTAAAAGGCCAATGTGGCCTATGAGACCAAAGCAGTACATAGAATGATGGTGCGTTTCTCATCTGGAACGAGAAAAAGGATGAAAAACATGCCTATAAGACTGAAAAGGAAATGAAATAGTATCCTATAAAAGGGAAACATGTCAGTGATCTGAAAGTGAGAGTAGAGAAAGGAAAACTCTCCATCAATGATATGTCTGTTCTCTAGGGAGGTGTATCTCTGCATGGCTGAGGCGTCTTGGCATCTGTCTCTTGTGGCGCTCAATGATGGCTTTAATTTGTCTGTGGTGTGGATGCCTAGGCCTTCGTCCGGGTGGACGTGGGCGCCTAGACCGGCTAAGTGCCACTGCTCTATCCAAAGGGACACCTATAGAAGATGAGGTCCAATGATGATGTACTCCTGTAGGCTGTGGCAGTAGTAATGGTATTTGCCATACTCTGTCGTGTATCAGTGAAAAAGTCAGTGACTGCTCTCTGTCTATGTGAGCCGAGCTGTGGGGGCCTCCTACTCCGTAGAATTGTTTCTCTGCGCCTCTGGAGCTCCAAGAGGAAAAATCCCAAGCATCTCTGATCCTCAAACTGCATGATCCGTCTCAGGGGTCCAAAACCCTCTCGAAACAGACAGTAGTATCTACCTCGTATGTCATAATATACAGTGCATCGGCAGATGTAGTGTTGCTATGTCTCTGGCTCTCTGTCGCATAGTGGGCATATGCGTTCTTCTGTCTGTATACCCTCCCATCTGCCTGTCTCAATCCTCAGGTGGTGGGATGAGGTGCGGATCTGACCAATAACTGTGCGTAGTCGATGAGGCAGCTGTGTGTCTATGTAATTGGGTCGGGTGATGAAACCATCCTCAGATACTTGGAGGAAGTGGGTCTGGTAGTGTGCCATCCTCGTGGCATGGGGCGAGGGGGGTCGGATCCAGGTCTTCTCCGTATCTAACTTCAGTATGTCTGCTCTGATCACATGCTTTAGCTCTGATCGGCTTAGGTCAAGTGTAGGGCAATCCAGGCTATAGTCGAAGGGGGGTAGTTTGTCAATCTGCAGCCCATGTAGACTCATCCATGTACTCATCTTAGCATACCAACAGTGTTTGTCACCGTCTCCTGCTAGTTGTCTAGAAGAGGCCAAGGCTAGCCGTGGGTATCTATCTTGGGGAAGCTCCCATAGTCTATGTATGAAATGTAAAATATTACACGGCGCAGCGAACAGAATCTGAGAAAGAGATAGAGAGTACACAACAGATAAGAGGAGAATCAGTAAAATTCTTTAACTCCAAACAACTGATACAAAGATGGCTCTGTCCACCCGTGCGCTTCCACTGAGTGAAGCTTAGATGGCGATCTAGACAGAAGATAGGCGAAGAGCTTAAGGCTAGCTGGAACAACAACTCTGACTGGGTGAAAGATGAGTGTAATGGCTGCGAAGGGGTTTAGCTTTTATAGCCCGCGTAGGTCGTTAGGTCGGCCTGCTGACCGACCTACCATATGAGCCTCCACTAGTCGGCCAGGGAATATTCCAGGGAATATTCCCTTTACCATCGGGCCGGGGGCGCTGCCCCCGGACCCCCGCCAGGGGGGCCGCTGGCCCCCCTGGGACCCCCCAGCCAGGGGCCGCTTCCGCGGCCCCCGGACCCCACAATAGGGGCCCCTTTTAACTCCCTTACCACGCAACTCAATGCAATGTGCCTCGAGTTGCTACCAGCTTAACCACTCTGTCTAACCCAAAGATTAGACCCACAACAGTCACCTTTTTGCCATCCGGTCACATAGACCTCATCTGATATACAAGTCAGGACTCAACCAATGTCCGGGCTCACATTTGGCTTCTCCTCATAATGGGGGCCTTACAACTTTGAGCACCATGGATCATTGGTAGCACCTAATGAGGGTGGGGGCATTGATCATATCTAACACCCCCCCTCAATGTCCACCCATAGATGAACTATCTCCTCGGCCCAATGCCGAGTCTCTGAAGATGAACTTGAAGCAGATCCTTCGTAAGTGCTTTGGTGAAGATATCTGCTCCATTCTCCTCTGTTGGACAGTAGACCAATTCCACTATCCCATCCTCCATCAAATCACGCACATAGTGATACTGGATCTCTATATGTTTGGTGCGTGCATGAAACACTGGATTTTTGGCAATGGCGATGCAACTCTGATTGTCACATCTCAGCACAGTTGGTTCTTCATCCTGCACTCCCATATGCCATAGAATCCTTCTCAACCATACGGCCTCACATGCAGCAAAACAAGCTGCCTTGTACTCTGCTTCGGTAGAAGACAATGCCACTGTTGGTTGCTTCTTACTAATCCAAGAAAAAATTCCTGAACCCAAAGAGAAACAATAACCAGAAACTGACTTCCTGGAATCAATGTCTCCTGCCCAATCTGAGTCACAGTTCCCCACAAGAGAAGTTCCGAAACTGTATGTGATACCATAGTCAAGAGTTTTCTTCAAGTATCTGAGCACCCGCATCCCAGCCTTCCAATGACTCTCATGAGGTTTGTTTGAGAACCTGCTCAAAACACCAACAACAAAACTGATATCTGGTCTGGTGTTACACAAGTAGATTAGACTGCCGACCAACCTCCTATACCTCCCAATGTCTGCTAGTGCTGATGTATCCTCAACGGATAACTTTACATTCACCTCCATAGGTGTAGCTATCTCCTTGCACTCGGTCATGCCAAATGCCTTCAAGATCTCCCATGCATACTTCTTCTGAGAGATGAAGATCTTTCCTGGCTCTTGCCAGACTTCAATCCCCAAACAATAGTGCAGCAAGCCCAAGTCTGTCATTTCAAACTCAGAACTCAAAGCCTTTCGAGTTTGGTTGATCATATCTTCATAGTCACCTGTAATAAGAAGGTCGTCCACATATAGGACAATCACTACAGACTTTTTACCATCCCTGTAAACATACAAGTTAGCATCTGAGGCACATCTTTTGAAGTTTAGGTTTAAAAAGAACCTATCTATCCGCTGGTACCATGCTCTGGGGGCTTGTTTCAGCCCATACAATGCCTTCTTCAGTTTACACACTTTGTTCTCAGAATGGGGGGCCTCAAACCCTGGTGGCTGAGCCACGTACACCTCCTCCTTGAGGTCACCATTTAAGAACGCTGACTTAACATCCATTTGGTACATTGGCCACTTCTTGTGGGCAGCCACTGCAAGTACCGTGCGAATAGTGGTCATTCTGGCAGTTGGGGAAAATGACTCTTGAAAATCAAACCCTTCAACTTGTGAAAATCCTTGGGCAACCAGTCTAGCTTTGTACTTTTCTAAGGTACCATCAGCCTTGTACTTTACCTTCCAGATCCACTTGGTGCCAATAATCTTCCGCTTTGCTGGCCGATCCACTAGCTCCCAAGTGTCATTCTTCATTATGCTGTCATACTCCGCCTGCATAGCAGCCTTCCATGATGGATCTGCAAGTGCTTCTTCTAAGTCAGTTGGCTCCTTTACTTCTCTCATAATCTCAACCATCAAGGCCATGTTGACTATGTGAGCAGAAGCCCTCCTTTGCTCCTCTATTCTCTGAGACCTCCTTGGTCCGTCTGCCTTCTCCTCAACAGATGCAGGCATAGGATTATTGTGGTCATAGAGCTGCTTCACCCAGCGCGGCAATGGCTTTTCCGGTGGGGTGATGTCAGGTTGGTGAACTTTTTCCTCATCATCTGAAGATGATGCTTCCTCCTCCTTAAGGATAGGGATAGCTCTCGGGACAGGTTCATAGTGGACTACTTCTTCGCTTGATGATAAAGTGGAAGACCTTGCCTTCTCCTCCTCCACTGTATGCGGCTCCTCCTTGAACACCACATCACGGCTCGCGATGATCTTCTTTGCCTCTTGGTCATATAACTTGTAAGCCTTCTGCTCATCACTATAACCCAAGAAGATACATTTTCTGCTTTTTGGTTGTAACTTGTTTCTCTTCTCATCTGGAACATGTGCATAACATTCACATCCAAAAATTCTGAAATGTGAAACAGATGGTTTCTTACCAGTGTAAGCCTCATGAGGTGTTTTTCCCTTGAGAGCCTTTGTGTAGCTCCGATTTAGAATGTAGACTGCAGTATTAACAGCTTCAGCCCAAAAATGGTTAGGCAATCCCTTGCCCTTTAGCATGCATCTTGCCATCTCCACAATGGTACGATTCCTGCGTTCCACAACACCATTCTGCTGAGGTGTGTGAGGCGTCGTCAATTGACGCTTGATCCCTTTGCTCTTGCAAAAGCCTTCAAACTCCTTTGAGTTGAACTCACCACCACCATCTGTTCTAAATTTCTTCACACTTTTCCCTGTTTCATTCTCAACAAGTATTAGCCATTCTTTAAACTTACCAAAAGCTTGAGCCTTATCACGAAGGAAGTACACCCACATCTTCCTACTGTAGTCGTCGACAATCAACATAAAATAAGAAGATCCCCCCAAGGCCTGTGTAGGCATCTTACCACACAAGTCAGCATGCACCAACTCTAGAGGAGCATGTGCTCTATTCTTGCTTTCTTGTGGAAATGCCTTTCTCTGTTGCTTGCCCATCATACAAGCTTCACATGGTTCCTTCAATTCAGTTATTGTAGGTAGGTGAGCAACCATACCTTGCTTTTGCATCTCCTTCAATACTGCAAATCCGATGTGTCCAAACCTTTCATGCCAAAGCTTACTTGTGTCCACTCCAGTGGTGGCTGTAAGAGCACTTAGCTCATACAGGTTGTTCCTTCTTTCTCCTTTGCCAACAATTGTGCCAGCACTATCAATAATTTCTGCACCTGTCTTCTTGAACCTCACTTCATGACCAAGATCAGTTATGGCAGCAACTGATAAGAGATTTCTCCTGATTTCGGGAACATACAACACATTTGAAAGCTTTTTTACTTCACCATTTGCAGCAACAAAAGAAATAGTACCTGTGCCCGCAGCAGGGCATTTAGCATCATTTCCAACCGTCACAGTGATGGATTCTTGTAGAGGCTGCATAGAACTGTATAGACCTTTCTTGTTGGTCATGTGACGGGAGGCCCCACTATCCAACACCCAAGAGTCAGTGGTAGATTCTTCTTGCGCCGAGGAGCACACTTCCTCAATGGTCGCCATGAATAATTCCAACTCTGCTTCAGCCGTATTGGCTGTCTCTTTCCCTTTAGTTTTAAGGGTACCATTCTTTTCATCTGCCTTCTTGACACGACAATCTGCAATTGCATGTCCTTTCTTCTTACAGTAGAAGCACTCTCCTTGAAACCTCTTCTTGCCGCCCTTTTTCTTTTTGTCACCATCATTTTTGGTGGAGGAAACACCTTTGCCTTTTGCATTGGCAGAGAATGCAGCATCTCCATTGTTGCTTCCTTCTCGGGCTTTCAGCCTCAACTCCTCCTCCATTAATAATGCACAAAACTCCTCAAAAGTCAAAGCTTGAGGTCTCACCTGAGTATTAAGGGCAGTTACTAGTCCATCAAACTTTTGTGGACAAATCCGAAGACACCTCCGAGCTAGCTCTTCGCTAGTCTTTTGTATCCCAGCGCCAGCCATCTGGTCGCGCAGATTCTTAATCCGAGTGATGAATGCTTCAACCGTCTCTCCTTCAGCAAACTTCTCCGCTGCTAGTTGATTCTCCAAGTTTTGAATCCTTGTTTGGTTTCGTGTTTCATACTGACTCCTTAGTACATTCCAAGCCTCTAACGCTTTGGTTGTATGCTGAATCAGAGTCAAAACACTGTCAGAACAGCTTGTAACTAAGGCACACAATGCATTTGCATTCCTTCGTTTCCAAGCTCGTAGAAGATCTGCATTCGGAGGAATCATCACACTAGGATTTGATGGGTCGGGGATAGGCTGTGGTTCTGCGTCAGTCCCCAGCACAGTCTCCAGAAGCTCATAAGAATCAAGGATAGTTGTAATTTTGAACTTCCACAAGGTGTAGTTTGTACCATCTAACTTGCCTTCGCTGAAGGTTGGTGGACGAATCCTCAGTGTTTGAATAGCCGGTACAGCAGCACCACCTCCTGCACTGCTTCCTGATGCGCCAGAACTGCTTCCCGGAGTCGACATCGTTTCTCTTTGCTGTTGAAGCCTTTGCCTCTTGCACGCTCTCCGATCTCTAGAGCCCCCTGGGCTCTGATACCATGTAAAATATTACACGGCGCAGCGAACAGAATCTGAGAAAGAGATAGAGAGTACACAACAGATAAGAGGAGAATCAGTAAAATTCTTTAACTCCAAACAACTGATACAAAGATGGCTCTGTCCACCCGTGCGCTTCCACTGAGTGAAGCTTAGATGGCGATCTAGACAGAAGATAGGCGAAGAGCTTAAGGCTAGCTGGAACAACAACTCTGACTGGGTGAAAGATGAGTGTAATGGCTGCGAAGGGGTTTAGCTTTTATAGCCCGCGTAGGTCGTTAGGTCGGCCTGCTGACCGACCTACCATATGAGCCTCCACTAGTCGGCCAGGGAATATTCCAGGGAATATTCCCTTTACCATCGGGCCGGGGGCGCTGCCCCCGGACCCCCGCCAGGGGGGCCGCTGGCCCCCCTGGGACCCCCCAGCCAGGGGCCGCTTCCGCGGCCCCCGGACCCCACAATAGGGGCCCCTTTTAACTCCCTTACCACGCAACTCAATGCAATGTGCCTCGAGTTGCTACCAGCTTAACCACTCTGTCTAACCCAAAGATTAGACCCACAACAGTCACCTTTTTGCCATCCGGTCACATAGACCTCATCTGATATACAAGTCAGGACTCAACCAATGTCCGGGCTCACATTTGGCTTCTCCTCATAATGGGGGCCTTACAACTTTGAGCACCATGGATCATTGGTAGCACCTAATGAGGGTGGGGGCATTGATCATATCTAACATGAAAGTCATTGCCTGAACCAAGGCCTCAGCCACCATGGGTGATGCTCCCAACTCAGCTCTGATAATCTCATGTGGGGTCGAGCTCTTCGCTCGTATCATGCGTGAGATCATCATGACCAGTGGTCTTTCCATATGCTCCCATCCATCATAGTATTCCTTCTCTGGTCCATCCTGGTCTCCCAAAGGCTGTCTCCTCGTGTGAAAGAGACTCGGACCCCAAATAGCTGCCCCATATAGGAGTGTGGGTGTAACCAGGGTGTCAAAAAGCCACAGTTTGGTGTGCGGCTCATGAAATTGTATGTGAGCACATTGCCTCTCCAATGCACCTAAGGCTGCATATGCTTTTTCCAAACGAGCCTCTGATGTCTCTCTCCAAGAGACTGTGGTCTCTTCAATGTGACCCCAAAATAAACATACTGCCTTACCATCTCCACTGGCTCTTCGTCAAAAGTAAATTGGTGCTGAGCTCTTGTCACCCAAGCAGCTGAAGTGTTAAATACAATAACTTTAGTTTTCCCAAGGTTCACCTTAAGATCTCTATCTCTGCAAAAAGCTGATAATGCATCCAAGTGTCTATTTAGTCCCTCAGGTGAGTCAGATATAAGTACAATATCATCGGCATAAAGCAGTAATGGTATTAGCACTCCAGCTAGGCTGGCTCCGGCCCCACCCGTCCTATCCACATATTCTGAAATTTCATCTATATACAGCCCAAAAAGTGTCAGTTAAAGTGGGCAGCCTTATTTCACCCCAATGGTGCTATTGACTGTATTTGAGATGCCCTCAGGTGTTCGTACTTTGCCTGTCACTGTCTCATACAGGGCATAGATACTCCACTGTATCTCTACGGGCACATCAATGTTTTGCATTCTTTTCATGAGTCTAGCACGTGGCACTGTGTCAAAGGCCTTGCGAAAGTCCACAAAACAGCAATAGATCTTTTTCTTGAATGCCTTGCCTTCTTCAATGATTGCCCTCAACGTAAAGATATGGTCTAGAGTCGTATATCCCCTCCTGAAGCTAGCCTGACCTTTTGACCTCAGGCCATGCATCTCGGCCCATTCACTCAACGCTTGTTCCACGATAGAGCCATATATCTTGGCCAGCATGTGTCCAATCATGATAGTTCGGTAGTTACTAGGTAGCGCGGGGTCTCCACTCTTAAAGAGCGGCACAATAATATGGTCTGACCAACAGGTTGGAAATCAATCCCTCACAAACTGCCCTATTAAAGATGTGAGCCAGCGTTGGTGCCAGAATATCACAGGCATGCGTGAAGTGTTCAGCCACTAAACCCTCATGGTCTTGGGCTCTTCCATTTTTCAGTTTCCATATGGCATTCCTCACTTTTTTTTCTGTGAAAAATCTGCAATTTGCTGGTCTTGAGGTTGAGGGGAGTGGCATAGGCTCTTGACCAGGAATACCATAGAGTGTGCAAGCATATCCATGCCAATCATCCGGTCTAGTAATTTGTAGGGGTGGCTGGTTCTCGTGCATCTTTTTCCATGCTCTCTTGTTGTCTTGCCCCAAGAACATGGAATACATTTCTGTTTCTTGTCTGCTCAGGTATTCCAGCTTCTTTTTGTGTACCAACCGTCTAAAGAGCGTTTGAGCATGCTTATGTGTGCATATGCCAAGTGCCAGCTCTCGCTGAAAACGTGCTCGTGTCTCTCTACACTCATCATCATACCAGCCATTCTGTGGAGCATTACCTCGTGGAGGTTTATTTGACAGTGTAGTGTGTGGGAAAGCGTATGCTGTTGAAGTGTGTATTATCTCGAATCCAATTGGTCTCTCTGAGATTTCAAAACTTTTTACGTCAGGTAGCAAGTTGGGTGATCCAATCAAATAGTCCACTGTGCTTGACCCTTTCTTGTTATTCCAACATGTGAAGCCATTAGATCTTGGTCACTGTGGTAGCCCGTTAAGGATGGCCAAACCATGTGCACTTCCCAGTGCCAGTAGGTGTGTTCCATATTCTGTTATCTCTCTATCTTGGGCTGATCTAACTAATCCCACTTCATCTAATGCAATATTTCTGAATATCTCATCACTAGTGTCAAAGAAAGCAAATTGGTTGTTTTTTGTGCGTGCATTAAAGTCTCCTGCTAGTAGAACATCCCCAATTCTCATGTATCCCATAATGTGCTCATATAGTAGTGTATACGGGGATGCCTCTTTAGGGTCAAACTTAGAGTATGCTGGGGGAAAATAGCATATGGCAATATACATGTCTCGAGTTCTGCTTGTACATAACCTGATCCACATGTATCTTGCCTCTACATCTCTATGTACCACTTGGACTGTATCTCGGAGCTCTTCTCTAAATAGAATTGCCACACCTCCTGATCCCCTCATCCCTCCAGGCCGTCTAGGTTGAGGACGATATACACTTTCCCATCTATATCCATATACATTAGGTAAACGGCTATCTTTACATTGATGTGTCTCAGTATACATAGCAATGTCTATACCTTTGAACGTATCCTCAAAATAACCTACATCTGTCTTAAGGGAGCCATTGCAATTCCACAGTGTGAACTTCAGGGTCTCATAGGCCGCGCACCGTCATGCCGTCCTTTTCTCTGTGATGATGACTCTTCCATCTTTGTATACAGCCCATTTACCTACTTTCCGTGCCTCTAGAACACATGGCATATTTTCCCTCCTGTGGGCTAATTGGGCTAGGGTGAGGTCTTCATCTAGGTAGATCTTTTCTCCTATGAGAGCGATCCTCTTAGAGAGGAAGGCTCTCTTCTTTTCCAGGTCTCCAAACTTCAAGATGAGGACTTTTGTTTTTGTGTCAGCCTTCCCGACTCGCCAAGCCCCAATGATAGGTACATTTGTAGCTTCAATTTTGGTGGCAAGAGCTGTAGCATCTTCAATTGGGGAGCTTTTCTCGTCTAGTCCAACCACTCTTACGTGGAGTGCGCGTGCCCGTCTTTTTGCCTCTTCTTCCAAGGTGGCATTCATGACTTCCACTTTGTTGCCATGCATTCCTTTGTTCTTTTTTGCCGCATCTATCCATTCTGCATTTTCTTTGACGGTATTCTCAACATTCTCCATTTTCTTTTGGGTGCCTTCCACCACATTTGCATAGGTGTGCATGTCCTTTTTTAAGACATCCATTTCTTTTTGTAGTTCCGGTGTGGTTTGTGGTTCCTTTTGTGCATCCAGTTTCTTTTTGCATTCCTCTAGTTCTTCTTGTAGATTAGAGATCAATGAGTCTTTCTCTGCCATGCGTGCATCCAATGTTTGTTGCATCTCCTTTTTTAGTTCTTTCATCATTTCAGCTCGAACCCGCTCTTGTATGTCCTTTTTCATTTCCTTCCTCATGGTACGTATTTCAGCATGGAGTATGGTCAACATCTCCTCATATAGTGTTTCATTAATTTTCCGGGATGTCTTCCCATATCTACTCGACCCTGGAGAGACATTCCAATCTCGAGTTTTACGCCCATAGGTTTTGTATCTCGTGTTCTTTGGCGGTGTATGAAACATTGTCTCCATGGTTGGTTTTGTGATTCCTTCATTGTCAGTTTCTTCCATCGTAAATATAGTATGCGCTATAGCATAAAACTGTTTACAGTCTGAGTAGAGTAGTAAACCTGTGACATAAACTATCACTCTAGCATGAACTAGAGACAGTATATCATAGACTGTCAATGTGACTGCATCATAAGATAACACTGTAGCATGAAATGTTAATGTGCGTCAGTCTGAGATCACGCGGGTTTCCAGTCCACATAGCATGCAAGGTTCACATTAGTCTGAGTACATCTGCAATCTCAGTGCATTCACAGTGTCTGCATTCATGTCAGTCTGAGAGAGTGTCTGCAATCTGGGAGAGTGTATACTTACATCACTGCTGCCACGGTACATTCACAGTGTTTGCATTCATGTCAGTCTGAGAGAGTGTCTGCAATCTGAGAGAGTGTCTGCATCCGTCACTGCTTCCACAGTACATTCACAGTGCCTGCATTTATGTCAGTCTGAGAGAGTAAGTGCAATCTGAGAGTGTCTGCATTCGTCACTGCTGCCATAGTACATTCACCCAGGGCACAGCAGACAGGCCAGCATTCATGTCATTCTAAGTACATTCGTGTCCCTGCAGGACAGTGGTTGTCTCCCTGTGCAGAGACGTGACCTTGTAGAGCAGCTCCTTCGGGTCAGCACCCACGACAGTCCCGCCAGACTATTGTCACTACTGTTGCTCCCACTAGACTGCCGCCTCTTGTAGGACGGGGACATGACAGTCACGTCAGCTCTTATCACTCGCGCCAGACACGTCCGTCACGCCAGCATCCCGTCGCTCACGGCAGACACTTCCATCACACCAGGTACGTCTCGTCATGCCAGCATCACATCAGGTACGTCCATCACGCCAGAAACGTCCGTCACGCTAGACACGTCTCGTCACGCCAGCATCCCGTTGCTTACGCCAGCATCTCGTCACGCCAGAGAGAGAGAGAGAGATACGATGTAGACTACCTCCGTCATGCTAGCATCCCGTCGTCACACTAGCATCTCATCGTCACGCCAGCATCCCGTCGTCATGCCACAGAGAGAGAGAGAGAGAGAGAGAGAGAGAGAGAGAGAGAGAGAGAGAGAGAGAGAGAGAGAGAGAGATGCTATCCCGTCGTCACGCCAGACACACACACACACACACACACACACAGAGAGAGAGAGAGAGAGAGAGAGAGAGAGAGAGATGCTATCCCGTCGTCACGCCAGACACACACACACACACACACACACACAGAGAGAGAGAGAGAGAGAGAGAGAGAGAGAGAGAGAGAGAGAGAGAGAGAGCTACAAGGTAGGAGTACAAATTCGTTCATCGATTCGTATGCCAGAGAGAGAGAGAGAGAGAGAGAGAGAGAGAGAGAGAGAGAGAGAGAGTCTCTAAAGAGGCCAAAATGACCTATGAGACCATGAGTTACAATCATTTGTATGGCGGTAGAATTGTTTGGAAAGAATAGTAAATGAAAATGTAATAAACAATAAGAGGAGACTAAAAGCTAGAAGTAAGGATAACTCCAATTGACAAATAAAGAGCTCTGCCTGATACAATATCATGGGGATATAGAGGGCTTGGCTCTAGCGCGGAAAATAATCTCCTATGTGTGCCTATGGAAGTGTCATTGATGCCTATATCGGGGTCTAGGATGTTTGGATCGGTTAAGCTAGATGGCTCAATCAATCAATATCCCTTGTGTATGTGTAGATGATTGAGACTTTGGCTGTGTTGAGATCTCTTGGGTCTCTCTTGCAAAGAAAACTGGGGACCTTGGTGTCTTGGAGTTGCTCTACTCTTGAGGAGCAAATCTTGAAGCCATCGTATCTTTAGGAGCAAGAGACCAAGGCATCGCTGATTAGTAAATCCATGATTCTATATAGTGACTCAAACCCATCCCTAAATAGACAATGGAAACAGCCTTGGATCTTGTAGTATGCTAGGCATCGGCAAACATACTGCTCTGTTTTTGGCTCTAGCTGACATATTATGCATATGCACTCTTTTGATGATATGGATATGTATTTGCCACTCTCAATCTCTAATTGGTGTGAAGAGGTACGTAATTGACTAATAGCATATCTAATCCCATGTGATAGGTAGGCATCCATGTATGTGGGGCAAACAATAAATCCATCATCCATAGTATGGAGAAGATGCTCTCTGTAGAATGCCATCTTCATCCTTACCTATTCTACTAGTGCCAACATGGTCCTCCTAATGTCTAGGTGGGTGAGATCCATCATGATAACCTTGTCAATCTTTGAGTGGCTTAAGATAAGTGATGGTGTGTTAGGGGAGTACTAGAACGGAGGGTAGCTTCTCCATGCTAATGTTGAGATATTTGCAATCACACCTACCGTAGCCTCTTTGTATGAGGCAGTTCTGGGCTTAGGACATACAGGCAGACGAAATCCCATATGCACAGAAAGGGAAACTACTATCCATCCAACAACTATAAGGCATTGTACTTGACTACCACTTTTACACACATATGATGAATGCAATATGATGATGCTTTCCTATTTCAGTTAGTGTCTTGGTCATTGTCAGTCTCATACTCAAGATTATGTTTATGAGTCCAAGCTTCCATCCTGAAACCTAATTCACTTGAGTAATAGTTGGTCTCTTCAGTCTATGTCATCATGAACATTCTCTTTGTATTTTATCCTATTTTATCGGCCATAGCCATGCTCTAGATCCACATATTTCACATGGTATCAAAGCTCAACTGAGCATGGCCCAGCTTTCACTCCTCTCAGCTCCTCTTTATCTCAGTCCAGCTCAGTTTAAGTGCATGACCCCAATTCCTCACTTGAATCTCATAGTCACCTTATGGCAGCCATAGCCAGGCTATACCTACCTCCATTAGAGCTCTCAGATTTCTCTCTACAAGCCATATCTCCACAAGGTTCCTTCTAGGTATATCTTCGTGGACTTCCTGCACTCCTCTCTGGCACTTCAATCAGTAACATTGCTGCTGCTTGGCTTCAGCATTGCTGAAATTCATCGTGTTGTTCAGAATTGCGCCTCTGACTGGTCGTACAGTTTGTGTTGTAGGTAGAGGCCGCCATTTGTCCTGCGATGATAGGGATTTTTAAGCTCCATATCCAAGCTCCCTTCTCATGAAATATCTTGCCAAATGTACTGTGCGCGCTACTATGACTGAAAAGCTAGTCGGCCTGTTCCTGAAACCCTAACTCCATAGCCATCTTCAACATCAAGCTCTTGAAATTCTTGAGTTTCTCTCTCTCGCCACTCAAATCATATGCTTACCACTCTGATCTGAGTCCTACTTAGTGCCAACAAAGATTTGAGCATTTAATTAGGAAGATTTGGAAGACCTTGAAGATTTGAAGCACTCATCTAAAGGACAAGCATCAAGAATAGTGAGATTTCATGCTATCACTGCGTGTGTTTTTTAAACACACTCCAGGTCAACTTGGTTGATGGTCATCTTCAGTCAATTGAAGAATTTTTGAAGCCATTCAAGATCAACTCCTTGCTAGCCATTTGGAGCTGATACCCTATCATGGGAATGTCAAATAAGAAGACTTTTTTATGGCTACTTCCAATGAAGAGTAACATTACTCTTGTTGCTCATTTCATTACATAGAAGATGTTTTTACTCTATCTACACGAGGAAATGGAGCTGCTGACACTCAAGTGCAATCAATGATTCCATCTAAAGATTTTGAAGATACTCCAGCTATCTTGAATACCATGCAAAGGTTAGAGATCATGATACTTTTTCTTTAGGGAGACATGAAAACTAATGCAAGCAAAGAAGAACAAGAAAAGAGGACCATGAAGAAAAGGACCAAAAGAACAGTGCAAGCAAAGCGGTGGAGAAGATCAACCATGAAGATACTGAAGCTGCAAGCAAAGTGAAGAACAAGTACAAGATCAAAAAGGGCAAGCTGGACTACACCGACAAGAAGACCTACAATAAATTGAATATCTATATAAAAAGAAATGCTGAAAACTGGAAGGGCCTGACGATCCTTGACATTTCTAGCCTTTGTTATGCCTAGCCCAAATGCCTTTATCATAAGCTTGTAAACTCCTCATGTAGCCATGTACTACAGCCTCTGTATACTTTGTGAGGCCCCTGTTACAGCCTTTGGATGACCACCATGTTTGTGGTACCCACACTTAGCCTTTTCTATGACAGCCTTGGGTGCTTTTTGCCATGTTTATGGTGTGCCCACACTTTGCAGGTGTTGCTCTCACTAAAGCCTCTACACACTTTGTACTTTTTGGTTGTGATTGTGGAGGGATATTGAGATATTTGCAATCACACCTACTGTAGCCTCTTTGTATGAGGGAGTTCTAGGCTTAGGACATGCAGGCAGAGTGAATCCCATATGTACAAAAAGGGAAACTACTACCCATCCAACAACTATAAAGCATTGTACTTGACTACAACTTTTACACATATATGATGAATGCAATATCATGATGCTTTCCCATTTCAGTTAGTGTCTTGGTCATTGTCAGTCTCATACTCAAGATTGTGTTAATAAGTCCAAGCTTCCATCTTGGAACCTAATTCACTTGAGTAACAGTTGATCTCTTCAGTCTATATCATCAATGAACATTCTCTTTGTATTTCATCCGCCATAGCCATGCTCTAGATCCGCATCTTTCATAGCTGAAGCCACATAACTCAAACCAAGCTTCTGTGTATACAAATACAAAGTGTCACCCTCCCTAGCAAGCTGTCAAGAGGACTCAAGAGCTAGTCTTGCAAATCTATATTTGGGTAGATCCCATAGGTTGTGTAGGTATATGACTGATTGGGCGAGTGCCTTTGTACAATCGGTACGGCTGCTAGCTTAGCCATGATGTTCTTATGTGGTACCAAAGCCTTACATCTAATCATCCTAGAAATCATGGATACAAGTGGCCTCTCCATTGACATCCATCCATCATATGTGCGACTTGATTGGTTGCCGTGATCAAGATTGGGGTCCCATACGTGTACTCAGTAGAGGAATGAGAGTTTGACCAATGTATCAAAGTGTCAGAAGTGGGTGTGGTGCAATGCTAGAAGTGTAGAAGACTACCGTAATAGACTACACAACATGAGAGAAAAGAGAAAACAGAAAGAAACAAAAGAACACTACAAAGGGAGAATTGAGAGATATGCTCAGGAAATGGAATCCATATACCAAACACAAGATAGTCACATACAACAATGAGTCATGGACTGTGTGGGGAGTGGCACTAGCTCCCTCTCTCGATTAGGGTCTATATTGGAATTTGTAGATGATGAATGACAAGATTGTGGAGAAGGGAGCCAAATTAATAGGTTAGAAATTTGCCAACAATGTGATAAGGTCAACGAACATTTAATGCTGGTCAGCTAGTAATAAATACCAAAATCACTATCATAATGACAAATAAAAAATGCCTAAAATAATAAGTGATGCTTGTCCCACTGAGGCACATGCCCAAACTCACTCATGAGTTGACTAGATTGCTAACACCCTCTCTTAGATCATGGGTGATTTGATACAATACAAATGATAATGACTCATCATAGTTCCTACAGCAAAGACCAGTAGAATAGGACCATGGATACCCAAGCAGTGGGCGCTTAAGCCACCACCAAGGTGGCTTGGAGAGAACATGATGTTGATGTCGATCATACCAAAACCTGGAAATAGAGAAGAATCATAGTACCTCTTTGTGCTTGTCAACAATGCCTCACAGTAGCCTGCATGAATCACCCTGCCAAAAATGCATCTAAGCATACATGAACCAAAGTGTCCCCTCATGTGAGCTTAGACCAGGAGCCAATCTTGCTCTTTGTCAAGTAACAGCCAATCATGAACCTAGAAGTTAAACAAGGATTTGCATATATACATTTAGGGGGAAATGGAAAATGATAGGGAAGTGTGGTTAGGTGGTTTATTTGTTTTTGCTTTTTTTTTTTTCGATTTTTTTTATTTTTTTGTAAAAATAACTTTTGACTCAATTTATGGTGATTTGAATATTTAGTTTCTAGGGCCATTTTAGCAAGGGTTTGGGACTTCCTTTTTTGGTTTTTTTTGTTATCTTAAAAATACAGAAATTGAGCTTAAGATGGTTAAAATGATATATCTTGTTTTACTTTATTTTGTGTGTTTTTTTGTTTTTTATTTTTTTAGTTTGTAAATTGAAATGATGGGTTTTCCTCGTTCTTTGCTTTTCTATTTTTCCTATTTTTTTTAAGAAATTTTTTTTTTGGGTATTTTGTATTTTGTGTGTTTCTTTTTTTGATTTATTAGTTTGATATATATTTATTTTGTAAATGAAAAATTCCATTCAAGCCGAAAAAACAATGTGTGAATTGTGGGTAATAATGGGGTCTACCTGGATGAACAGTGCGTGAATAGCAGCTCTGCGGTACGGTTTAGCTCCCTGGGTATAAATTTTGATCCAGCACTTGCTGAATTATTTCAGGGCCTATTGTCACCTTGCTTATGCTCCAATTTAGGGTTGATTTTTGTCTTAAAATTGCTTTGCTGCCTTGAAGTATCAGAGGGTGTATATATAGGGACTTTAGGGTTGCCAAAAGACATACTAGATCCACTTATATTTCCCCCAAAGTTACCTTGCCTATTGACAACCTTATGTTGTCCAAAAATGGATTGAGTAGGAACATCCTTCTTGTACGTGCAAGCATACCTTTTGGCTATTTCAATTGCTTGGAAAACTATGGCTAGTTTCTAGGCCATAACATTAGCTCAGAGGCTAGGCTCCAATCCATAAATGTATTTGTGCAACTTAGTATCGTTGCTCACACTTTCCACATATATATTAAGGTTTAGAAATTGATTGGTATACTCTCTAATAGTCATACTCTCTAATTCTTTATATTGTGGAGGGTCAACCATCTCTTCCTGACCCACTTGAGCCTTGTCCAGAGACCACCACTTTCTTTATAGAAAGTAGGGTCTGAGAGGCCATTGACAGACTTAGCAGAGGAAAGGCACAAGATCATGATGGATTAGTAGCCGAACACTCGATCCATGCTAGAGATTTGGTGGCAGGATTCCTAGCTTACATGTTTAACACAGCCATGTGTGAAGGCCTACGAGAAAGCTGGAGCATGAACACTATTGTGCCTATCCTCAAGTCAGAGGACCTTGCTCTACCCAATAACTATTAGACTATCATGGTTGGGCATACATTGGCTAAGCTTCCATCCTTGAGCATGAGTTAAGCAGGTGGGCAGAGATGTGGGGTCTTAGAGCATAGGGACAGGCTGGCTTTAGGAGAGGCTTCTCCACATTGGATCACATCCTTACACTCAAAGTGATCATTGACGAGGGAAGGGCCCATGGCCCACGGACCTATTGCTTCTTTGTGACTTTTGCAAAGCCTTTGACACAGTACCGAGAGACAAGTTGATACATAGATTGCATGCCATGGGAGTACCGAAAGAGCTCAGTTGGGGTATTTTGGCACTGTATGAAAGAGTTGTGGGCCGAGTTCGGACACATGAGGGCCTTTCAGCACCTCTTTACTCCACCATTGGGGTGAACCAAAGATGCCCCCTCTCTCTGATATTATTTGTCCTGTACATTGATGGAATTGCTGATTATATTTCACAGGAAGGAGATAGAGGAGCTCCACTAGCTGGCACTTGAATACCTCTCCTATTGTATGCAGATGACATTGTATTGATAGCTGACTCTCCAAAAGGTCTACAGAGACACTTGGATGTATTACACTCCTACAATTTGGACAGTGGGCTTTTAGTGAACCTTGGTAAAATCAAGGTGATGGTATTTAATACTACACCACAATGGATCAGAAGATTAGCACCTAAATTCACATATGGATCTGAGGAGTTGGAGTATGTGGACTCTTATACATACCTGGGAGTCTTATTCACAAAGCCCACCCTTTCTATGTGAGAGGCAGCAGACACTAGACTGACTCGTGGATACACAACACTAGGTGGTTTGGAGAGGATGTGCTCAAAGGTGCAATTCCAAGAACCCCGCACGAAGCTATGGCTCTTCAATACGCTGGTCACATCTATACTACTTTATGGAGTACAAATATGGGGGCCCTGTCTTGACCACCGTAGCAGATCAGGGCACACTTATGACAGATGGAGGTTGATGGAGAAACCCCTAGTGTCCATGATATCTAGGATGATCAGATGTAAGGCGTCAATGCCGCATGAGATCATCAGAGCCGAGCTAGCAGCTACACCGATTGTGGTAGAGGTCCTCACCTGATCGGTCGCATATATACATAGCCTATGGGACTTACCCAGACAGAGATGTGCAGGGTTGGCCCTTGAGTCCTTCGGGGAGCTTGCCAGAGAGGGGGATACTTCATGTTGGTGTGCACAGATGTCAGCCTGGTTTGAGCTTCATGGCTTTAGCATGGACAAGTTAACCCCCTTCCAATACTCCCTTGATGCACCATCTCTTGATCTGAGTAGGTTAGAGATTCGCAAGATCATCAGGATGGATCTTACCCAGTTGGATATCAAGCGATCATGGTTGATGCTAGGGCAGGAGCTAGGGACAAAGATGGCTTTCTACCGTGAGCATTTCCTTCATACTACAGATGATGGATTTATTGTTCGCCTGAGATACATGGACACCAACCTTTCCCATGGGATCAGATGTACTATTGGCCAGTTGCGCACCTCCTCACATCAGCTAGAGATTGAGACTGGCAAATTTAGATCCATCCCACTAGAGGAGCGCATATGCCAGATATGCCAATTACAGCCAGCTGATGTATTATGAGGTCCGTGGTCATTTTCATTGTCTCTTTAGAGATGGATTTCGACCACTATTCAGAGTCATGGATTTTACCGATCAATGATGCCTTGACCTCTTTCTTCTTGAGATATGATAGCTTCGTGACACGCGCCTTAGGAGTACAGCTGCTCCAGGACATCGAGGCCCTTCACAAAGGCAGCTCACAGACTTCTTTACAAAGGAGATTCAGAAGACTTCAATACAGTTACAGCCACAGTCCACACGAGAGCCTCTCTCACTGCCACAGTCCACGCATAGACAAGGAGTACTGATTGATCGAGCCATTCAACCTATGATCTCCCATACCCTAGAACGGTCTGTTGTGGGCTCCAATACTTGGGGGATGGGTAGAGCCTCCAAACCGACCACTGCGTATGACCCTGCCTTGATAATGAATATCGTGTCCTGCATCCCGGCCTCATACAGAAGGTGACAGACCTGGCTAAATGCCTGCCAGCAGAAAGCTCCCCATGAGATACATCCAAGGCTGGGTGCTACACGGCGAAGGATGTGGTATGCTCCTCTCCACACAAGCTGTGCCGCTTCACACGACCAAAGGTAGTGCTTTGGGGTTTTTAGAGGCTGATGTGTGCAGCACTTACAATCTCTCTCCTTTTGCATCTGGGCAAACCAACTTCCCACCGCCAAGCCTCTATGTGCCACCAGCCATAAAAATTACGATACCCTCCTCGGCCTCCAGCTTTCCCATAGGCAGTGCCAGAAGGTCCGTCGGAAAGGCACCATGATGCTGTGCTCCGCCCAGTGCCTGCTACGTGATGGCACCCACTCCATATCCTCGTGCATCAGTAGCTGTCTGCCAATCCTGATGGTGTATTCCAGGAACCTCGATGGCTTCTTGGCGACCGTAGTGACTGGCTATAGCCACTCTCCCGGATCCCACTCCAGCTCATCAAGCGGCCTGCCCTTCCAGATTGAGAGGCGCCACTCCTTGAGCTCCTGCCAAAAGACAAAAGGGTCTAGCCGCCATGTCTTCCCCGTGAAGGCCAATCACCCGAATCCTCTTCCATGAAAGGACAGCTATCCCTCATCATGCTGCCCTCTGTTAAGAGCTAGACGTCCCCCTTTCTGTACGGTGAAGAAAGTCCTAGGTGGAGCAAGGCACCTCCTCAGGCTCTACCAGTACTCGTATTGGGGGAGCAAGGCACTCTTGAGGTATTGCTGCATCTATCTCCCTTCTCCTCAACTCCACTCCTCTCTGGGATCCTGATACTTGCTACAACATCTCCTCGTCCACCATCCTGTACACCTCCCGCTAGTCCTGATGGCACGACGGTCTATCTCCTCCTGGCAGCCTGGGGGGTTCTGGATTAGGGCCTTGCGAAGGCCCTGCCACATGCAAGGCAAGCTGTGTAGGAAAGGTAATTTGGGGGGGTTATTTGGGCTGACGTGAAAATCCATCTTAGGGACGGCCTCCACTCACTGCCAAGCCTCGGTCTACAAACTTGAAGACCCTCCTACAATAGCACCTTCTAGGTCTGCCCTCCTGGTGTGAGGCTGCAGATAACTAGCTTGCCCAAGAGGGCCATACTTTGACACTCTGGGTCTATGATCCCCAGCGCTCCCTCTGATCGATGCGGTATGATGGTCACCCATGTCAACCTAGCCCTGGAATCCTTGGAACTGTTTGACGCGGACCAAAGGAAACTCCGCACTAGGCGGCGAAGCTACACTACACAGGATGAGGAGAAGCACCAACACGAGGTGATGTACCAGGCCGTCGCTAGGAGGACCTGGTTAACCACGAGGGCTTGGCCGGCTAGTGAGAGGCGAGCCGTGCTCTAGTAGGTCAGCTTCCTTCGAATAGAATCGAGGACTGGAAGAAACTGCTCAGTAGGATTGATGTCGAGTCCCACCTGGAACCCTAGGTACTGGACAGTTTGCCCTCTACTCACCCATCTAAATCTCAGGTGGACGCCCCATTCCGTGCTAGAGTCTGGGTCTGTGAGAAAACCAACCGACTTTCGCCAGTTGATTTTCGCTCCCGTTGCAGAACAGAACACTTGAAGAGCCAGCCTCACTCTCTCTAGCATCAACTCATCGTCCTCTATGTAGAGTGCTGTATCATCTGTATACTGTCTAACAACTCAGTCTCCTCTCTCACTAGAAGTTAGAGGCCGCATAATCCACTCACACATGACTTGAGGAAGTGAGACATCATCTCTACAAAGAGTAGGAATAGGTATGGGGCCAGGGGGCAGCCCTGCCAAACCGATCTCTCCGGCCGAAAATCCTCCCCTTGCCTGCCACCTATGAGAACCTTGCTAGTGGCCGATTTGTAAAGTGCGGAGACCCCGCAGATCCATGTGTGGGGGAAACCCAACCTCACCATGGTGCCCTCTAGGAAATCCTAGTCCACCCTGTCATAAGCTTTCTCAAAATCCAAGAGAAGTATGGCCAGTCTGTGCTCACTGTGCTGAGCCCACTCTGTCGCCTCAAAGAAGGCGAATACATTGTCTAGGATGCTGCTATCCTGGACAAAGCCTGTTTGTGTGTCATGGATGATGTTTGGAAGCACGGGGCGTAGTCGCCTACCAATCATCTTTGTTAGTGCCTTATAGGCCATTAACAATAAGGTGATCAGTCTCCACTGGGAAAGATCCACCCAGTCTCTCCCTTTTAGGAGAAAATTGATAAGGCTTGCCGAAAGACTCCCTGGCATTTATCCTAAAGTGAAAATCTCCTGGAAGGCCGTCAGTAGGGGGTCCTTCACCACTTCCCAATAGGTAGTGGAAAAGGCCTTAGAGAGCCTATCTGCATGCTGGGTCTACACATCAATAAACTTGAGATCCATATTAAGGATGGCTAGTTCATGGTGTGGTGCCCATGTCCACAAGATATCTCTCATACTTTGTAATTTCTCCCATGTCCTAGGAGATCCTCTTCATTTGTAACTCTGACACATCCTACTATAATATCTCCTTAGATGTATCAAAGAAATACACTTGATGGAAGGCTGTCTTGGTAGCAATGGGAAATAAGGGCTATAAATGTGCATAAACAGATCCCTTGCTACTTTGGTTTGTGTGTCTCATTCCTGTATGTTGACTCCCATCTATAACTTGTCAGTTGTGGGAGTGTATTATGCGGTCCTTGATGTGTTGAGTAAAATACTATATCCCTCCCTTTGAATGTCTCCTCAAATTCTCCCACATCTAGTTGTAGATTCTTATTATAATTCCAAGCCACTACTGCAAGGGCGGTCCCATAGGTCTCACGTCGTCATTTGATGTGCCTCTCCATGACCACCGCTCTTCCTCCTCTATAGAAGGCTAGCTTGCGCTCCTCCCTAGTTGCCTAGATTCTTCAGACATACTCCCTTGTGTGCGCTAGTTGGGTTGGTGTGAGATCATCACCCAAAAACACACTTGTACCTTTAATTTCCTAGCCTCCATGGTGGGGAAGCAGAGGATGAGAGCATGCTCCTGCTTTTCTTGCCCACTCTCCAAGGAGAGATATGTATGTTTTCTTGATATTCCTAAGCGGGTATAACTCCTTGGTGTCTTCTTCCACTGTCTCATGCAATTTCAGCCCCGTCACCCAAACATGGACTGCTCTCACTTTTTGTTTTTATTTCTCCTATAGTGTGTCGTTAAAAAGAAAGAAAGAAAGAAAGGCATATTAATGTTTGCATAAGGCCAATGTGGCCTATGAGACAAAATCCAAAGTACATCCATGTCTAATGTCATCTCATCAGTAAGGTGAAGATAACATTAAAATAAGTGGCCTATGAGATAATGCTAAGAATAACTTTATGATGGGTCTAGACTAGAGTAGAACCATGTCTAGTATTGTCCCAAGGAAACCCAAATTTGACAGAACTATGGGTAGAAAAATATGTTGGAGACTTTAGATTGTGGCAGATCTCAAGTTCTGCACATGATTTGAGCTATGATGGAGTTCCTAATTGCTCCATTGATATGCCTAGTGGTGAGTCTTTGGTGTCTCATGATAATGGCTGCGATCCAACTATGGTGCTGCCTCCTCGGACGTGGTCTCAATAGACAGGATCATTGTGCTCATGAAGTGAAATGGCTCTATCCAATGTGTTTCCATGGTGGCAAATGGGAGCTGTCTAGTAGGGTGGCTTTGTCTCTCTAAGGCTAGTAGTGTGTGTAGGGTCGAATCCATGAAAAAAGCATGTCATCAGTGCTCTTGGTGAGCTAGCATTCTGTCTTGTTGTGTTGTGCGGCGCCTCTAGAGCTATGTCATCGTAAACTGTACATCTGCATATGTAATGTTCCTCTATCTAAGGCTCTTGGCCATAAAGTTTGCAAGTCCTATCCTCTACTGGAGTATCTGTCCATCTACTTCTCTCCATCTGTAGCCAATGAGAGGAGGTATGAATCTATCCGAGCTTGTATGCTGTGGGAGAGATGGGTCCATGTATGTTGGCTGAATAGTGAATCCATCATATGAGAGAGAGAGAGAGAGAGAAAGAAAGAAAGAAAGAAAGAAAGAGCATATCAATGTCTCTAAAAGGCCAATGTGGCCTATGAGACCAAAGCAATACATATAATGATGGTGTGTTTCTCATCTGGAACAAGAAAAGATGAAAAGCATGGCTATGAGATTGAAAAGTGAAATAGTATCCTATAAAAAGAAAACATGTCGATGATCTAAAAGTAAGAGGAGAAAAAAGAAACTCTCCATCAATGAGTTGTCTGTCCTCTAGGGAGATGTGTCTCTGCATGGTTGAGGCATCTTGGCATTTGACTCCAGTGGCACTCAATGATGGCTCTAATTTGTCTGTGGTGGTGTGGATGTCTAGGCCTTTGTCTAGGTGGACGTGGTTGCCTAAACTGGTTGAGTGCCACTGCTCTATCCAAAAGGAAATCTACAGAAGATGAGGTCCAATGATGATGTACTCTTGTAGGCTATGTGACACTAGTAGTGGTATGTACCTTACTCCATCATGTAGTAGTGAAAAAGTTTGTGACCGCTCTTTGTCTATGTGAGTCGAGAGCTGTGGGGGCCTCCTACTCCGTAGAATCGCTGCTCTACACCTTTGTAGCTCGAAGAGGAAGAAACCCAAGCATCTTTGATCTTCAAACTGTATGATTCGCCTCAAGCGTTCAAAACCCTCTCGAAACAGATAGTGGTATCTACCTCGTATATCATGATATACTATGCATCGGCAGATGTAGTGTTCCTCTAACTTTGACCCTTTGTTGCATAGTGGGCATATGTGTTCCTTTGTTTGTATGCCCTTCCATCTGCCTGTCTTAATCCTTAGGTGGTGGGATGAGGTGTGGATCTGACCAATAATTGTGCGCAATCCACGAGGCACATGTGTATCCATGTAACTGGGCCGGGTGATGAAACCATCCTCAGATACTTGAAGGAAGTGGGTCTACTACTATGTCATCCTCATGCCATGGGGGAGGGGGGTCAGATCTAAGTCTTCTTAGTATCAAACCTCAATATGTCTGGCCTGATCACATGGTTCAGCTCTGATCGGCTTAGGTCCAAATGTAGGGAAATCCAGGATCTAGTCAAATGGGGGGTAGTTTGTCAATCTGCAGCCCATGTAAACTCATCCATGTACTCATTTGAGCATATCAACAATGTGTGTCACCATCTATTGCTAGTTGTCTAGAAGAGGGTAGGGCTAGCTGTGGGTATCTATCTTGGGGGAGCTCCCATAGTCTATGTATAAAAGCCACTACCTGGACCAAGGCCTCAACCACCATGAGTGATGCTCCTAAGTCAGGTCGGATAATCGCAAATGGGGTTGAGCTCTTCACTTGTATCATATTTGAGATCATTGACCGGTGGTCTTTCCATATGCTTCCACCCATCATAGTATTCCTTCTTTGGTCCATCTTGGTCTCCCAAAGGTTGTCTCCTCATGTGGAAGAGAGTCAGATGCCAAATAGCTGCCCCAAATAGGAGTGTGGGTGTAACTAGGGTGTCAAAAAGCTATAGTTTGGTGCGCGGTTCATGAAATTTTGTGTGAGCACATTGCCTCTCCAATGCACCTAAGGCTGCATATGCCTTTTCCGAATGAGCTTCTGATGTCTCTCTCCGAGAGAGAGAGAGAGAGAGAAAGATATATGAGAGAGAGAGAGAGAGAGAGAGAGAGAGAGAGAGAGAGAGAGAGAGAGAGAGAGATTCTATGACCGTGCAATTATTCTTTTCTTCACTGGCAGGATCCCAATGCTTTCGCATATTCGCCAGTGGCTGCACCATCTATTGCAAGGGGAGTCGGTTGAGGAGATTTTCCTTGGACCTCGCGGGTTTTATGAGGTCCTGCTGAAATCGGAAACGCATCGCGCTGAGCTCCTGTCCAAGTTGCCACTATTCTTTGATCGCCGCCTCGTTCATGTTGTGCCATGGCGCCCCATGGCCGACTTCCAGCGTCTGCTTCAACGCGAATGCCCGGTGTGGGTAGAGGTGGAAAACTGTCCGGCGGTCTATTGGCCCATGTTGAAGGATGCGATGGCAGTTGTGGGAACAGTGCTGGTTCCCCCAAGCCTCAGGGCGATGAACCGCAACCGTTTATGCATGCTATGGGACACGGCCAGGAAAAGGCCCGCGTGGCTTCGCCTCAATTGTTCGGGCATGCATCCTTTGTATTTTCGCTTAAAATGGGGCAACTTTGCGGGCCACTGCTTTTCATGTGGTAAATTGGGGCATTTCATGGCCGAATGCCCTGAAAAGCGATCGTCTTCGGATGATGCGTAGGTTGTGCTGCCCAAGGACGACATGGTGCTTGATGCCACGCCCCAGGAAGCCCTTCAGTCTCCTCATGTCATGGACAAAGGCAAACAACAGGTCCGAAGTGTGGATTCCCGTCGTACTGACTGGATTGAGGCACGTCCTCAAAAAGATAAAAAGTTGGATACAGGCCTGGCGGATCCTGGGCCTCCCGCTTCCCAGGATTCCGTGCGCATGTATACGCGCCGGAAAGAAATGGCCACTTCACAGCAGGCTCCGCGTCCTAGGGCCCCGTCGGGCCCCCGCAATCAGTCTCCAAGGAGAGCCTATACCGACGGTCCCAGAGGCCCACTTGCCAAGCTGGCGTTCGATGACAAAGGAAATGTTATTACACCCTGGGATCGGCGTTATCCCCGCCCCTCTCCCAAGGTAGTGGATTGCCCTACCTTGGGATTGCCCTTCTACCTCCAACGCAGGTCGCCAGAATTCTTTTGCAGTATTGGCTGATTTTCTGGATGAGGGTGTCCTGGATGCTCTCGCGGAAAAGGTGAAATCGAGGCAACAGGTGCCTCGTTCCTGACTTCCTTCTTTGAGGATACATGAAGATAGCCACGTGGAATGTGCGAGGCATTTGCTCTCGCCATAAGCAACATGCCATGTGGACCGTCTTGCACGAGAACCAGTGGGATGTATTGTGTGCAGTTGACCACAAAAGTCACGGTGAAGCAGGAAAAGTGATGGATTGTCATGGATTCCGCCTGTTTTATGCAGGGACCCATGCTACGCACTATTCGGGCGTGCTGATGATTGTCCATGAGAAACATCAGCCTGTCCTTGTTAAAAATGATGTGCAGGGCCGCTTTCTGGTGATCGAAGTCTTATTTGAAGGCGAGATTTTATGGCTGTTGGGCCTCTATGCTCCGAATGATCCCGCATCCCGGCGGAATCTTTGGTCCACTTTGCACGGCTCCATGTCACTCGGCCGAAGGGGATTCTTGATGGGAGATTTCAATATGTGTGTCGACTCTTCTCAGTCCACTTCAGGGCATTCGGTAATGGATACGCCGGAAAGCCGGGTGTGGAGTTCTTTTGCTTTGCACGTGCTCAAGCAAGATCTTTGGTCGTGGCTTCACCCTTCTTTTTCAGGGTTTACTTTTCATTCCGCACAATATGCAACTACCTGGTCGCGGCTGGACAGAATGTATATCATGCAGGGCGATGACTTTCTTCCCGACATGCTGGAAATGAAGGTCTTGCGGCAATATGCGTTGTCGGACCATTTCCCCCTGCAGCTTGAGATGCGGGCACACTCTATTGCACCTTTTGTGCAATTCCTGGATAGGCTCCCTTTACGTTTCAACTCCTCTTATCTGAAGCATTCAGTTTTCCAGGGCTATATGCAGCAGTTGATTGAGAGGTTCTTATTGGACTTCGCCTCTGAGGGCTGGCCTTCATTTGCACGCTTGCTCTCTAATGTGCAGCGGGTTGCTCGCCAGTATGGGATCCATCATGCCTCGCTTTGCCGCCGACGTCGACATGCAGCAGAAGACTTACTGGCCTTGGTCCGTTCCTTGCTCCTGGATTCCCCTGATGATGATTTTCTGCTGTCTCTGGAGAGGCGGTTGGCCCATCTTATTCAAGTGTTTCAGTTGAAATCTTATCAACAGGCCAAGCTGCACAACTTGATGGACACAATGCAAGATAGCACCTGCCAGTCTCATAAGTTCTTTCGCGCCTTGCATGCATCTCCGCCCCGCGAAAATATGACCAGACTCCAGGATTCGGAAGGTCGCATGGTCACGGATCCGCAGACCATTGTCACTATGTGCAGAAACTATTTTATGGATCTTCTTGGTTCCTCTTCCTCGCCTTCTAGCCAGGTTATGCATGCCCGTGCGGTCTTCTATCATCTGGTCCGCCAGCAGGTTCCAGTTGATATGCAAGCCGCTTTGGAGACGGATATTTGCGAGGACGAGGTTATGGATGTTTTGTTGCACCTGCCGAATGATAAAAGCCCTGGTTGGGATGGTCTCACTAATGAATTCTTTCAGACCTCGGCCACGCAGTTGGCGAAGCCATTGGTGGCCATGTTTCAGCAGGTGTGGGAAACGGGGGTCATGCCCTCCTCATGGAAAGAAGGCCTTATCAAACTAATTCCAAAGGTCCCTTCGCCGTCAAAGTTGCAACACTGGCGACCAATCTCTTTGATGGGCTCCATGTATAAAATCTACTCCAAAGTGCTGGCGAATCGGTTCCACAAGCACCTTCCAGCTATTGTGCATCCTCTCCAATATGGTTTCATTAAGGGCCGCAACATTCTGCATAATATCTTAAATGTGCAAATGGCCATTGACTATGCGCGGCACTCCGGTCAGGAAGTGGTATTGATCCAATTGGACTTGGAAAAGGCATTTGATTATGTGGACTGGTCTTTCATTGCAGACCTCATGTCGGCTATGGGCTTTGGTACCCGAATGTCCCGATTGATCTACACCATTAGTGCTGAGGCTTCCTCCAGAGTTATGCTTAATGGTGGAGTTACAGAGCCATTTGTCCTTGCACGCTCGATCCGAGAGGGTTGTCCTTTGAGCCCTCTCTTCTTTGCCCTGGCGACTCACCCGGTCCTTTCAATGTTATCCTCCATGGCAGCCTCTGCCCAGCTGGCCGGTCTGTCTCTTCCGTTGGGTCAGCACTTCGTTAGCCAATCTTTGGCGGATGACACCTTTATGATTTTGCAGGCGGACAGGGACAACATTCGAAGGGCATTAGATGTTTGGACACTCTTTGGTCAGGCCTCTGGGCTTCGCATCAATGCCCTTAAGTAAGCCCTTCTCAATTGTACGGAGCCTGATTTGCAGTCCTTAGGCTGGCAAGGCCGGGTGGTTTCCCGTGGCTCCATTGTCAGGCATCTTGGATACCCATTGGGGGTGGATGTACGGCCAAAAGCCCTGCTGGAGTGGATTTCACAAAAATTGGCAGCAAAGTTTATGTATTGGAAGTCGCAAGCGTGGCCATTCCATGTCCGCCTCAAAGTGGCCCAGACAATCATGCTTCCAATGCTAACGTATTTCCTGCCATTGTTGCGATGGACTCCTACTACTTTGAAGGCCCTCACTCAGCCCATCCGTTTCATGCTATGGAAGAAGGACTCACTGCAGGCCGGCATTTCCTGGATTTCTTGGTCACACCCATGTACCCCTAAGCGCATGGGTGGCGGAGCGATTTTGGATGCACACACTCATATGTTAGCTCTCCGTTGGTCCCTTTTTCGTGCCATGTGTGTGGATCACCACCCTTGGTCCATCATAGCCCGTTATTTTCTTGAGGACAGCGGGCTCCGCCATGGCAACACACGGTGAGGGCTGAAATGATGAACGGATTGCCTCTTACCCATCCAACCTCCAATCCTCACTAAGAGAACTAAAGAGGGGCACCACCTAGCCAAAGGGAGGATGGGCTAGGACATCCCTTTTCTCAAAGAGAATCAAGAGAACCAAGACACAAATTTACAAGAGAGAATATATGTGCTAGACACCATATTGGAATATAAGAGAGAGAGATGAGAAGAGAGGGAGACAAGAGGAGAAGAGGTAGAAGAAGCTTGCCATTATGCTACATGGAATGAGAAGATGAGAAGAGAGGGAGATAATAGGAGAAGAGGTAGAAGAAGCTTGCCATTATGCTACATAATAAAAGAACTTACTCATAGCTTACCTCAAAGAGATGAGGATATTGTAGAGTGCTCTCATGGACTTGTCATTCTCCCTCCTCTCTCTTTTCTAAAAGAGAATCAAGAGAACCAAGACACAAATTTACAAGAGAGAATACATGTACTAGACACCATATTGGAATATAAGAGAGAGAGATGAGAGGAGAGGGAGACATGAGGAGAAGAGGTAGAGGAAGCTTGCCTTATGCTACATGGAATGAGAAGATGAGAAGAGAGGGAGATAATAGGAGAAGAGGTAGAAGGAGCTTGCCATTATGCTACATAATAAAAGAACTTACTCATAGCTTACCTCAAAGAGATGAGGATATTGTAGAGTGCTCTCATGGACTTGTCATTCTCCCTCCTCTCTCTTTTCTAAAAGAGAATCAAGAGAACCAAGACACAAATTTACAAGAGAGAATACATGTACTAGACACCATATTGGAATATAAGAGAGAGAGATGAGAGGAGAGGGAGACAAGAGGAGAAGAGGTAGAGGAAGCTTGCCTTATGCTACATAATAAAAGAACTCACTCATAGCTTCCCTCAAAGAGATGAGGGTATTCTAGAATGCTCTCATGGACTTGTCATTCTCCCTCCTCCCCTCCCTCCATGGGCTCTTTATATAGCCTCCATGAGGGATTAGATTAAGCTAATCTTCTTGATTAACATAATCCTAGATGATGTATGGCATCTTTGAAAATATGGAGCATAGTGGATGGGACAAGTCCCCACCTTGGTCATCATGCAAGAAGCCAAGGGTGGTGGTAGACAAAATAGATAAATGGAGCTAGATTACAAGAGGTGGGTGGCCAAAGCACATTATTATAATATATTTACAAGAAGGATAGAGTGGAAAGTTGGTGTGGTGAAAGAGAGAAGAAAATTGCATGTAGCCAGCAGTCTGCGCCTTCGTAACTTCAAATCCGTGAGGAATTTGAAAAAAGTTTCTTCTGCAACTTTGTAGACCAGGTCGAAACCGATCGGCCTTCGCGGGAATTTTCTTGAAATTAGCTTTTTCTTGGGAGTTATTGAGATTATAAAAAAGGCTTCCAAAAGCTGCTTTGACTTTAGTATCCCATATGTATATAAATACATATAAGCATGTGACAAAAGGGGTCCATGCTTGTAAGCTTTTGTGCAAGATCCAAATGACACCATGATGTGGATATTGACTTGTGTGCAAGGGTGAGGTGTCCTCTAATGATGGTGATAGATTCCAAATCTTAGTGATGCAGACGGGGCCCATGTGTAGTTGGAGGCTAGTCCTTTGAAAAAATCTATGCATTCACTCAACTCCTAGGTGTAATCCATTTTCATCTTCACTAAGATAACCATCCCTTTGACCCTTTACATTGACATGCCTTCTAAGAACTTGTTCCTCCCATTTGCTAGAGTTATCATAATCGAGAAGCAATGTAGCATACCTAGTGCTTGAAGAGTAAACCCAAAGTGATATGGTAAGCTCTTGATAGGGGCTTTGGCCAAAATTTTGTGGTAATAATCCGGGTTGTAAAAAACCCGGATCATTAGCCCTCCCCTTAGGCTAGAGGTATTCATGCCTCTAGCTTGATAATGATGGTCCAATAGAGCAAGGAGGACTACACCCCCTCATTGGTGGCTCTTCATTGAATGACTGCTCCAAAGTGTTCATATTTCTTTGAAAATAAGGCTTCAGTCGCCATCCATTTACCCTTGTCTTGTGAACCTTCCCATCCATGTCACCTAGCTTATAACTGCCATTTGGATATCTCCTTATGACCATGAATGGACCTTCCCACTTGAACACAAGTTTAGCATATTTTCTGTTATCGAAGCGGTTATCATAGCGTAGCACAAGTGATCCTTCCCTTATGTGTTTGCTAGCCAGCTTCTTATTAAAGGTCTTCCTTCTCTCTTCAGCCTGCATGGAATAGTGTTGGACTGCTGCTTCTCTATCTAACTCCAGCCTCTCTAGATCCAAGATCCTTTCCTCTAACTTCTTATCTTGATTCTTCTCTTGACTGGCTACTAAAACACGCAAACTGGCCAGTTCCACCTCTATAGGAAGCAAAGCTTCTTGGCCATAGACGAGGTGAAATGGAGTCTAGCCAAGCGAGGTTCTAAATGAAGTCCTGTAGGCCCAAAGAGCTGCACTCAATTTTTTATCCCAGTGCTTGGGGTGCATGTGTACCTGCTTGGTAATTATCTTACAAATCAGCCCATTCACTTTTTCGACCAAACCATTACACTGTGGATAGTAGGGAGTAGAATGCCTGTGCTTGATTTTTAGCCTTTCCATTAGCTCCCCTACTAGGTTTGCCCTAAAACCAGGACCCCGATCAGAGATAATTTCCAAAGGTGTGCCAAACCTGCAACAAATATTTTCAAACACAAATTTTCCCACTTCTTGGGCTGTGATCCTACTAGTTGCTGAAGCCTCTGCCCACCTCGTCATGTAGTCCACTCCCATTATGATGTATTCCTTGCCAGATTGAGTTCGTGGGAGTGGCCCTATTGCATCAATCCCCCATTTCTCAAATGGGCCATATGTAGTTATGGGATTTTGTTCCTCATGCACTAGCTTCCTTGGTCCGGCCTTTTGGCAATCGTCACAAGTGCGGCACCAATGTTGCACATCTCGATGTAGACTAGGCCACACAAAACCGGCTTGGAGAATCTTTCTGCTGGTTATTTCTTGAGCAAAATGTCCGTCACAAACCCCTTCATGGCAGCTCTTAATCACATCTATAATCTCCTTTGCTGTTGGCACCCTTCTAAGCACTGCATCCTTTCCTTTGCAATACAACACATCATTTATCAAGCGGTATTTAGTGGCCTTAGTAGCTAGCCACCTTTTCTCACTTTTACTCATATGTGTAGGTGCCTCACCTTGCTCGAGAAAATAAAGCACATCTTGTAGTTGAAACTTTCCTTGAAACAAGGGAAGCTTTACGGCAATGATGCCCACCATTGCCTCTTTCAATTTTTCAGCTGCTAGAGCATCTGCGTCGCCATTTGTGCGCCTTGGCACAAAATAGATTTGGGCTTTCTGTAGCTTTCTCATGAGAGTTTTAGCTTCCCTCATTTTCACTGCTAAGTTATCATTTTTACAAGCCCAGATTCCTTTCATTTGCTTAACAATGAGCATAGAATCCCCAAAAACATTAAGCCGAGTGATACCATGTGAGAGACACCACTTCAAACCTAAAAGCAAGGCTTGATATTCTACCTCATTGTTAGAATGGACATCCTCCAAGCTGATACCTTCTCCATAAAGTTTGTCACCTATGGGATTGAACACCACTATTCCTGCTGCCGCTCTGTCTTTAATACGCTTGTAGGCTCCATCAAAGTAGAGGGCATGGGCATTCTCCACCCGTGGCGGCTCCTCAAGAGGAGGTGTCTCCTCTTTTACCTTTCCCTTCTCATTTTCCTTCTTTTGATGGCATCTATGGGTCAACAAATCAGCTAGGCAAGCTCGAGTAGAATCCTCCACTTTGAAGGTGTAGTCAAACTCTTGGAGTTGTATCACCCACTTAGCGATTCTAGCTGAAACATCCATGTGCTGTAAGGCATAGGGAAAATGCTCTTCTGTCGTGATCACTGTGAATGGCCTAGGGAGAAGATAAGGACGAAACTTTCTTATAGCAAACATTAGAGACAAAACCATTACCTCGACCATCTTGTACCCTCGTTCTGATGCTGTCATTACTCTACTAGAAAAGTAAACCGGTCTCATTAGTCCAGTTTTAGCATCCTTTTGTATTAGTGCTGCCCCTAGAGCATTGTCCCCAAAACTCGGGTTGACAAAAAACTCTTGATCCCAACAAGGCTGTAAAATTATAGGAAGGGTGCTAAGAGCCTTTTTCACCTCGTGAAAGCACCTTTCGCTTTCGTCACTCCACAGGAGCTCCTCAGAGTGGGTTAACTGTTGCAGTGGAAATATTAATTGGGAGAGGAGATGAATGAACCGCCCCATATATCGCACCTTCTGAATGAAAGAGGTTAGTTGCTTCACAGAAGATGGTGATGGCACTGCCAATAGGGCCTTAACTTTGTTTGGATCTGCTTCAATGCCCCTCTCACTTACGACATGCCCTAACAAAGTTACACTGCTTTCGCCAATGCGACACTTCTCATGGTTTAATTGCCCCCCCATTTGTGCGAGTCGGTTGAAAGCTTCATCCACCTTCCCTAGATGTAGAGCCTTAGAACTATAAATACAAAAATCATCAATAAAGACCCTGATGGATTTCCCAAAATATGGCTGGAAGACATAATTCATGAATCGCTGGAAGGTAGCTGGGGCATTTGTTAATCCAAATGGCATTACTTTGTAAGCAAAACAACCCCAAGGTGTAATGAAGGTGGTCTTCTGTTGATCCTCCTCAGCTATTCGGATCTGGAAATAACCTGAATATCCATCACAAACAGTGTATCTCTCATGCCCGGCCACCTCGTTGAGTATTTCATCCTGAAAGGGAAGAGGAAAGTGATCTCTCTTAGTTGCGGCATTTAGCGGCTTGTAATCCACACAAATCCTCCATTTTCCATTCTTCTTGGGTATCACCACCACAGGTGAAACCCACTCTGAGTCCCCTATTGGATAGATGAAGCCTGCCTTTAAAAGTCGTTGTACCTCAGTGAGTAGAGCATTTTGTTGAACTACTCCCAATCGTCGTAGTCGCTGCACCACTGGCCGTGCTCCCTCTTTTAGATTAATGTGATGTTGTACTGCTGTCACACCTGTGATGTGTTCATACTCAGAAATAAAAAGTGCAGAGTGTTTTATCACCACTTCCATGTAGGCTGCCTTCTCCTCAACTGATAGATCCTTAGCCAACATTTTTTCTAACCCCTCCTTCTCGACCTTTGGAAGCTGCTGCGGAATTTCACTACTAGAAGGCCCTTTTAATGTAATCCCCATCACTTCTAGAGAGCTTTCTTCCTCCTCATTAGAAGACTCTCCCTCTGTCATAGATGACCAACCCTCGCTGGAACTCCATTCATCAGCAGTGGTTTCTAACACAAGATCCTCCTGTCGGCCCTCCTTCATGTTGTAGATAGTGCTCTTCCATTTTTTATGCAGCCCCTTTTGTGGCCTGAGCTCTAGAGCCCCTGTCTCCCAATCTTGTCTGGCTTTCATTCCCATTAGCCATGGTCGCCCAAGAATGAGCGGATAGCCATCCCCCTTCACTGGCATCACATACATGTCAAGCTCCAATTGCACTCCACACACCTTTACCTTGACTTTCTTTATAACTCCCAAACAATTTACTACCACATTGTTAGCCATTTTGGCCCCAAATTTAGTAGTTTCATTTACCTCTAATCCCAAACGATGCATCAACTTTTCCGTCATGACACAAATCTCTGCACCTCCATCCACATATGTCTTTGACACTCTCTGCCCATTGATTTCGGCTTCCACTAGAGGTACAATATCTTTCATCTTTCTAGCCTGGATTGCATTCACATGTCTATTCTTCATGGGTCTAATGCTTACCATCTTTGACCATTGTCGCCGCACTGTTGGAGATAGATGTAGTAATTGTGGCCATGAAATTTTTGGCCCTTGATTCCTCACATCAGCAAGCAAATCATAAGCTCTAGTACCTTTACCCAAGGGAAAATCATCTGGCTCAATGTGTCGGCGTGAGCGAGCCCTCCTCTTTTTACTGGTGCGTGTCTTTGCAGCCACTGATGACTCTGCCTCCTCTTCCATATTTTCAACCTCCTTTGGTGGTGTAGGCTCCATCTTCTCAATTCTCCGGGCTTTCTTCACCGGCATTGCTTCAACCTCTACTACTTTGGCCTTCCCTTTGACATCACTCTCATCTAAACTAATTATCCTAACATCATGATTCTCTGGCGGTTGGACAGGCAAGGGCGGCACCTCTGCAAGTGGTCGAGGATGCTGGAGAACTTGAACCGGTGGTGGAGGCCTTGGATTCGGTGGAACAAACCTTTCCCTAGGTGGTGTCACTTGTTGTCCCCTCCTTCTTGGTTGGAACCCATTTCCTGGAAAACGCCTGGGATGAGGGCAAAAGTACATACCATGGCCAGTCTCCCCACAATTATAGCAAACATACTCTCTTTCTTGTCTTCTTGGACCTCGATTGCCTTCATTTATGAGGGGAGGGGGCCGCACTCCTTGCACCAAATTTAATGAAAGGCTTTCGAGTTGATTAGTAATGCGTTGTAGGAGCTCTTGCTGTGGTATCTCTGGTTCAGGTGGGGCCTCTGCTATTTCTCTAGGCCTTTGCATGGTTGGTAAAACCTGTATGGGCTCAACTCCCCCCTTTAACTGGGCTTGATACTTCAATTTTCTATCTTTCTCTCTCGTATAAGTGACTGATTCTTCATAGGATGTGGGAAACTTTCCTTTGACCTTCTCCCTTAGTAGAGGATGGAGTCCGGCTAGAAAACAATCTTTCTTAAGGCAATCAGGTACTCTTTCTCCCTCGGCTAAAGATGTTGTCCATTTATCCCACAATTTTATAAACATGCCTTCATAGGTTTGGTACTCCCCTGCTATGGTTTGGCGAAGATCTAAGAGTTGTCTCCAAATATCTTCAGGTGGCTCTGTATCTTGGTACTTGTGCATGAATGCGGTCTTGAGATTCTCCCAATTACCCCTTGTAGCCTCTGGGAGAGCTTGATACCACACTCGAGCATCACCCTTTAGAACTAAAGGGAAGGCCCGTACTTTGGTTGCTTCATCATCCCGGCCTGTGACTAGAAAGGCCATTTCTAAGTCATCCAAAAAGTCCAGAGATTTCTCCCCTTTGTGCCCAAAAAAACTTGGAAAAGCCATGATAGGAAGATGTTGATCTAGCTCAATACAAAATAAAGATGAACACGTCTAGGCCCAAGTCATATCTTATTAAGGGTAGAATAAATGGATTTACAGATGCATTAATCTCAGCAAGACGACGAGGGCCCAATAAGACCCTTATAACATTTTGAAACCTGAGCTTTGTGCTAACGATTATATGCACGGTTTGCCTAGCAAGTGGACGGATAGGTCCATACAAGTCCCTATGGTTCATGGGATACACTTAGAGTAGAATGAATATGTGCACATTAAAGGAGATGTTATAATCCAAAATAGGGAGTATTATGGGATCAGGTGACAATAAGATCTCTCTCAACCTCTCAGCTCCAAAATAGAAGACCAACCTTTGCTGAAAATGTATCTTTCTACTAATGCACACATCCACCCGAATGTTTTGAACCAATTGAAAGTTGTAGAAAGTAGGAGTAGTCATTTATGCATTAACTACAAATTTACACTACAAACTTTCATGAAGCGTGTCGTTGAAGCTATGGCCTCTTAGATCCCACCATTCGAGAGATGCGAAGGATTTGCTCACCACTAATTAGCGTAGCTTTTGTGTGACCATCATCAGCCTTGTAAAGTTCATAGGCTTCGATAGCTATCTTTTCAATTACTTTGAGTCTTCTTGCTAGTAGCAGTTGAAGCGCATCACCATATGTAGCCTCTCGCCAATACCGCACACCATTGATGTGTAACTCACCCTCCAAAAACTTGTTAATCCCCGAATTTGAAAGCGCCATCACCACTTGAAGACGAAGCTCCGTAGGGAGTGTCTTTACACTAGACACCAAGCACTCAACACAATGCCTTGACGTAGAGACTTGATGAGAGCAAGATTTCTCATGAAGCAAAGAAGGATGCGTGTAATTAACTTGCTTTACCCGCATACGTGCCGTTTGTCGATAAAGATCCTTCTTCTCTTGAGCTTCTTTTGGAGACCATTGCGGTACTCTTGAGCGGCGAATCCCTTGAATAGGGTTTGATGAAGATTCCTTCTTAGTGATTTCTTGACAAACACTCGTTGAAGAAGAGGACAACTCCTTAGATGTTTCTTTCTTCATGGAAGTTGTAGAGCATAGCTTGAGAACTCCTCAGCGGGGGCACCAAAAATGAGGGCTGAAATGATGAACGGATTGCCTCTTACCCATCCAACCTCCAATCCTCACTAAGAGAACTAAAGAGGGGCACCACCTAGCCAAAGGGAGGATGGGCTAGGACATCCCTTTTCTCAAAGAGAATCAAGAGAACCAAGACACAAATTTACAAGAGAGAATATATGTGCTAGACACCATATTGGAATATAAGAGAGAGAGATGAGAAGAGAGGGAGACAGGAGGAGAAGAGGTAGAAGAAGCTTGCCATTATGCTACATGGAATGAGAAGATGAGAAGAGAGGGAGATAATAGGAGAAGAGGTAGAAGAAGCTTGCCATTATGCTACATAATAAAAGAACTTACTCATAGCTTACCTCAAAGAGATGAGGATATTGTAGAGTGCTCTCATGGACTTGTCATTCTCCCTCCTCTCTCTTTTCTAAAAGAGAATCAAGAGAACCAAGACACAAATTTACAAGAGAGAATACATGTACTAGACACCATATTGGAATATAAGAGAGAGAGATGAGAGGAGAGGGAGACAAGAGGAGAAGAGGTAGAGGAAGCTTGCCTTATGCTACATAATAAAAGAACTCACTCATAGCTTCCCTCAAAGAGATGAGGGTATTCTAGAATGCTCTCATGGACTTGTCATTCTCCCTCCTCCCCTCCCTCCATGGGCTCTTTATATAGCCTCCATGAGGGATTAGATTAAGCTAATCTTCTTGATTAACATAATCCTAGATGATGTATGGCATCTTTGAAAATATGGAGCATAGTGGATGGGACAAGTCCCCACCTTGGTCATCATGCAAGAAGCCAAGGGTGGTGGTAGACAAAATAGATAAATGGAGCTAGATTACAAGAGGTGGGTGGCCAAAGCACATTATTATAATATATTTACAAGAAGGATAGAGTGGAAAGTTGGTGTGGTGAAAGAGAGAAGAAAATTGCATGTAGCCAGCAGTCTGCGCCTTCGTAACTTCAAATCCGTGAGGAATTTGAAAAAAGTTTCTTCTGCAACTTTGTAGACCAGGTCGAAACCGATCGGCCTTCGCGGGAATTTTCTTGAAATTAGCTTTTTCTTGGGAGTTATTGAGATTATAAAAAAGGCTTCCAAAAGCTGCTTTGACTTTAGTATCCCATATGTATATAAATACATATAAGCATGTGACAAAAGGGGTCCATGCTTGTAAGCTTTTGTGCAAGATCCAAATGACACCATGATGTGGATATTGACTTGTGTGCAAGGGTGAGGTGTCCTCTAATGATGGTGATAGATTCCAAATCTTAGTGATGCAGACGGGGCCCATGTGTAGTTGGAGGCTAGTCCTTTGAAAAAATCTATGCATTCACTCAACTCCTAGGTGTAATCCATTTTCATCTTCACTAAGATAACCATCCCTTTGACCCTTTACATTGACATGCCTTCTAAGAACTTGTTCCTCCCATTTGCTAGAGTTATCATAATCGAGAAGCAATGTAGCATACCTAGTGCTTGAAGAGTAAACCCAAAGTGATATGGTAAGCTCTTGATAGGGGCTTTGGCCAAAATTTTGTGGTAATAATCCGGGTTGTAAAAAACCCGGATCAACGGCTTCGGGTCTCCTGGTGGCATGTCCTTAATGCTGACTCTCGTGTTTCCAGTCCCTCTTCCTCTTTGTTACTGCACTTGGTCGCCTCTTGGAAAGTGGTGCTCCAAAAGGCCCGCTGGCACCCAGTGGGGGACCGCTTGCAGACTAACTCCTTTCAGCTGGAATTGTTGGCAGTATCGAGACTCCTTTCATGGGAAGATAAACATCAACTCAGACCAAGATTTAATCGCATGGCCCCTTTAGGTGTGATGTCGGTTGCGGAGAGAGAGAGAGAGAGAGAGAGAGAGAGAGAGAGAGAGAAAGAGAGAGATGCCGTCGCGAATGGTGCCGCCGTTTCCTGTCGCCCTGCCGTCGCCTGGTACTGCACGCCCTGCCGTCGCGTAGCCCTGTGCCGTGGAAGACTGACGACCCGCCTGTCGTCACCTCTCGCGCGCGTCAGCACCGTCGTTGCCTGACGTTCCGCCTCGGTCCGTCTGTCGTTCGTGCCCTGTCTGCACCACCGACACCTGCAGTTCCGCCCGCCTTCGCACGCTGTCCACGCCCTGTCCTGCGCCGTCAGCGAAAACCCTAGACGTCAGAGTAAGAGCCGTCGTCTCCTGTTCCGCCTTCTGTCCCGTGTCCTGCCGCCTGTCCCGTCCTGTCCCTTGCCCCATCGCGCTGCCACGTCACCAGTCGCCCCGCTGCCTTCGTCTGTGCTGCTGTTTGCAGCTCAGCCTGCCTGTGCGTGTCGTCTTCTGCTGAGGCGTCCAGCTTCTGTGAAGCCCCACGCCCGTTGGCTGTCAGAGAGACAGCGTCTCGGCCAGAGTGCCCACTGATCTGTTCAAAAAAAAAGAGAGAGAGAGAGAGAGAAAAACAGGGTCAGTCCTCCTTCAAGATCAAATTGTCATACGATGGCTGGTTTGGATCTGGATTTCATAGACCAAACAGTGGCAGCACTTGGCCCGGATTCTGATGCCGAGGAACCTGAGGACATGGTTCCGTGCAACGAAGAGATGCCCCGTGGTCCCGACATTCAGCCTGTGGGTAAACGTACCAAGCATACTCCGGAAGAGATAGGTGTTCCTCAGGATCGTTCATATGCTCAGGTTGCTTCGGATCCTGTGGACTCCCAGGATGTTGACTGGGAGCATTTGCTGGAATTTGCCAACACGTTGCTTGGCGATTACGTTCAACACAATCAGGAAGCCTTTTTCGACTCAGCGCCTGACGATGTTCTAGACACCACCGTCGACCCAAAAACTGTCCTACGCTCCTTTTCAGTATTTTATGATCGTGCTGTGATACTCTTCTTCACTGGTTGAATCCCCCTGCTTTCCCGTATTCGCCAGTGGCTGCACAGTTTGCTCCAAGGGGAATGTGTTGAAGAGATTTTTGTTGGCTCCCGGGGGTTTTTTGAGGTTCTGTTGAAATCAGAGACGCACCGTGCTGCTCTCCTGTCTAAACTGCCTTTATTTTTTGAACGCCGGTTGGTTCATGTGGTTCCATGGCGTTCGATGGCAGATTTTCAGCGTCTGCTGCAACGGGAATGCCCTGTAGAAGTGGAAAATTGCCCGGCGGTTTATTGGCCACTGTTGAAGGATGCTATGGCCGCGGTGGGCACTGTTCTCGTCCCTCCCAGTCTCCGGACAGTGAATCGCAACCGCTTGTGTATGCTATGGGACACTGCAAGAAAAAGGCCTGCTTGGTTGCGCCTTAATTGCTCGGGCATGCATCCGTTACACTTTCGATTGAAATGGGGCAATTTCGCAGGGCATTGCTTTTCCTGTGGACAGTTGGGGCATTTCATGGCTGAATGCCCGGAACAGCAACATACCTCCGATGTTGGCCATGCTGCGCCGCCCACGGAAGATATGGTGTGTGATGCCCCGTCGCTGGATGCTATCCACCAGCCCCAAGTTCTGGCCAAAGGTAAACAACAGGTTTCGGGTCTGGATTCCTGTGCCACTGATTGGGTGGAAGTACATGCAAAAAAAGGCAACAGGGTTGTTGCTGGCATGGAAAATACCGTGTCTACTCCCTCACAAGATTCCATGCGTACATATATGCGCAGGAAGGAAATGTTGTCTTCTGAGCGCGCTGCCCCTGCTATGGTTTCCTCTGCCCCACGTCATCAGCCCGCCAGAAAAATGTATTCAGATCGTCCAAAGGGTCCCCCTGCTAAGCTGGCATTTGATACCAGAGGTAATGTCATTACCCCATGGGACCGTCGTTACCCCCGCTTCAACCCCAAGCCAGTAGATATGCCGTCTACTTCCAAATCTGGTCCTCAGAACTCTTTTGCTGTGTTGGCGGATTTCTTGGACGAGGGAGTCCTGGACATTCTTGCTGACAAGGTCAAATCAAGGCAAGCTGTGCCTCGTACCTGATTTGGTTTTAACTACACATGAAAATAGCCACGTGGAATGTGCAAGGAATTTGTTCTCGCCACAAGCAACATGTCATGTGGACGGTATTGCACGAAAATCAGTGGGATGTCCTGTGCGCTGTTGAGCACAAGAGTCATGGTGAAGCCGGAAAAGTAGTGGATTGCAATGGCTTTTGACTGTTCTATGCAGGGACAAAGGCATGCATTATTCGGGAGTGCTCATGATTGTACATGACAAATATCAGCCTATGCTTATTAAAAATGATGTTCATGGCCGCTTTTTGGTGATTGAAATTTTATTCGAAGGGGAAATCTTATGGTTAGTTGGCCTCTATGCTCCGAATGATTCGTTATCTCGTCGGGAGCTTTGGCAGACTTTGCAGACCTCCTTGTCACTTGGCTGACGAGGCTTCTTCATGGGGGATTTTAATGTGTGTGTGGATTCTTCCCAGTCCACATCGGAGCATTCGGTGATGGACGCACCTGAAAGTCGTATGTGGCATGAGTTGGCTCTTTCTGTTCTTAAGCAAGATCTCTGGTCCTGGCTACACCCGTCTTCTACAGGGTTTACTTTCCATTCGGCTCAGTATGCAACAACATGGTCGCGACTGGATCGTATGTATATCATGCAGAATGATGACTTTCTTCCCGAGATGCTCGACATCAAAGTGTTGCAGCAATATGCTTTGTCAGACCATTTCCCTCTGCAGCTTGAGCTGCTTGCACAACCCATTGCACCTTTCAAGCGATTTCTGGACCGACTCCCTTTGCGCTTCAACTCATCTTACCTGAAGCATGCACTCTTTCAGGGCTATATGCAGCAATTGATTGACAGATTTGTCTTGGACTTCTCTTCTCAGGGCACTGCGTCTTTTGAAAGATTGCTCTCTAATGTACAACGGGTTGCTCGACAGTATGGGATTTATCATGCCTCTCTTTGTCGGCAGCGTCGCAAGGCAGCAGAGGATCTGCTGGCTTTGGTTCGTTCGCTACTGGTCGACACTCCGGATGATGCATTTCTGCTTGGACTAGACATGCGGGTGGCTGATCTTAATAAAGCATTCTAGTTAAAATCATATCAGCAGGCCAAACTGCAACATCTGACGGAAACTTTGCAAGATAGTGCATGTCAGACCCATAAGTTCTTTCGAGCGCTCCATGCCTCTCCTGCTCGAGAAAATATGACCAGACTCGAGGATGCAGAAGGCCACCTTATCCTGGATCCGCAGACTATTGTGCATATGTGCAGGAATTATTTCCATGACCTTCTCGGTTTCACCTCTCCCCCTTCGGCCCAAATTACTCAGGCCCGTTCGGCTTTTTATGACCTGGTCCGCAATCAGCTTCCGCAGGACATGCAAACTACTATGGAGTCTGATATTTGTGAGGCAGAGGTTATGGACGTCTTGTTACACTTACCTAAGGATAAAAGCCCGGGTTGGGATGGTCTCACTAATGAGTTCTTTGAAGCTTTTGCTACCCAACTGGTGAAACCTTTGCAGGCTTCGTTCCAGCAGGTGTGGGAAACGGGGATCATGCCTTCCTCATGGAAAGAAGGTCTCATTAAACTGCTTCCAAAAGCTCCTTCGCCATCTAAGTTGACACAGTGGCACCCAATTTCTTTGATGGGTTCAATGTACAAAATCTTTTCCAAAGTAATGGCGAATCGGCTCCATAAGCATCTCCCGGCCATTGTGCACCCTGTACAGTATGGTTTTATTAAGGGCCGAAATATCCTACACAATGTATTGAATGCTCAACTGGCAATTGATTATGCCAGGCATTCCAATCAGGAGGTCGTACTGATTCAACTGGACCTGGAAAAGGCTTTTGACTATCTAGACTGGTCTTTCGTTGCTGAACTTATGTCTGCTATGGGCTTTCGTCTGCGGATGTCTAGTCTCATATACACTATTAGCGCTGCAGCGTCTTCGCGGGTCATGCTGAACAGAGGTGTTACTGAGCCATTTGTCCTCGCCCGCTCTGTCAGGCAAGGATGCCCTTTGAGCCCTCTATTTTTTGCACTTGCCACACATCCAGTTCTTTCGATGTTATCTCATATGGCAGCCTCTTCTCAGTTGGCAGGACTGTCACTTCCTACAGGACAGCACTTCATTGGCCAATCCCTGGCGGATGATACTTTTATGATTTTGCGTGCGGACAGGGATAACCTTCGGAGAGCATTGGATGTTTGGGGCCTCTTTGGTCAGGCGTCCGGCCTTCGCATCAACGCCCTCAAATCAGCCATTCTCAGCTGCACGGAGTCGGATTTGCAGTCCTTGGACTGGCAGGGTCTGGTTGTTCCTCGTGGCTCCATTGTCAGGCACCTTGGGTACCTTTTGGGTGTTGATGTTCCCCCAAAGCAACTGCTGCAGTGGATTTCTCAGAAAATGGTGGCTAAGTTTATGTATTGGAAATCTCAAGCTTGGCCTTTCCATGTTCGTCTCAAAGTGGCCCAGACTATTATGTTGCCAATGCTCACATATTTCTTACCATTGTTGCCCTGGACTACTACGACTCTCAATGCTCTTACTCAGTCCATTCGTTTCATGCTATGGAAGAAAGACTCATTGCATGATGCAGGTATTTCCTGGATCTCTTGGTCGCATGCGTGCACTCCTAAACGCATGGGTGGCGGAGCTATTTTAGATGCCCAAACTCACATGCAGGCTCTCCGTTAGTCGCTTTTCCGCGCCATGTGCTCGGATCATCATCCATGGGTCGATATAGCCCGTTATTTCCTTGAGGGCCAGGGGCTTCAACATGGCAATACCCAGATCCGGAGTTCTTGGTGGCATGTTCTTAATGCTGATTCGCGGTTCTCCAGCTCTTCCTCGTTGCTGCTTACTCATTTGGTGTGTTCGTGGAAACACGTCCTCCAGAAGGCCCAGTGGCATCCAGCGGAGGATCGCTTAGCTGCTAACTCTTTTCAATTGGAGTTGCTGGCAGTTTCCCGTTTACTTGCATGGGAAGGTAAACAGGACCTCGGACCACAATTCAACCGGATGGCCCGTTTGGGTTTGTCTTCCGTTGCGGATGCCACCCTTGCCAGTCGTAATGTGCTTGTATCTTTTCGTACAGCCAGGCGGCTTTTCAGGATCCCTCGTGGTTACAGGCCTTTATGGGAACAGCTTTTGAGGGTGCTCCAGAGCAGACAACCCTTTCCTGCCCTTGCTTCGGATCATCCCTGGCAGGATTGGGACCTACAAGGCCGGCTGACCTTAAGCAAAGCCTCTGCTAACCAAGTGTATCATATTCTGATTAAAGATCATCAATGGCTCGTCACCAAAGTGAATGCTTTATGGGGATTACGTAAATCCCGGTCATGGTGGAGGGAAACTGTGATGGCGGGCTGGTTGAACAAGACACCCTTCAAATGTAAAGTTTTTTCTTTGGAGAATGATGGTTGGTGGTCTTCCGCTTGCTTCGGCTCTCTCCAAGCGACGAATCTCCAATGGCCACTGTTTCTTTTGCACCACTGCTGTGGAATCCGCCCGCCACCGATTTATTTCTTGCCCCATCGCAAAGAAAGTCTGGTTATTTATGTCGGCTGTCTGGCAAGGAGTGGTTGGTTCCACCCTGCGCCCCTTTGATTGGGTTTTCGGGCAGCCCAAATACCCCGCTCCTGCACAGCCACATATGAAGCTCGTGTATCATTTTCTTCGATATTGGGGCTGCTGGCATAACTGGACCGTCCGGAATGCTTTTCTTTTTGACTCCGCCTATAATATTCAGCGGCATATTGCCAGGCTTAAGGGCCTCTTGTATTGGCAGTTGGATCTTCTCCGGCATTCTGATTTGCTCTCTAGGGAGGACTTACATCCCTGGCATAGGGCAATTTCCTCTGCATCTTTGCCATGACGTTGTAACTTGTAGCACTTAGAATCTCTTCACATGATGACTTAGATTGTCATCATGTATCTTGTAATCAAGTAATCTTGTATTTTTTTCGTAATTAATACAATTACCTTTTACGAAAAAAGAGAGAAAGATATATTAATGTTTGCAAAAGGCCAATGTGGCCTATGAGACAAAAGCCAAGCAGCATGACAGTTCAAGACACGCATCACAATCCAGGCATTAGATAGGCAGAATGACAGTTCAATACAGGCATCACAATCCAGGCATTAGATAGCAGTCACTGTCCAGCCACATAGAGAGGGTTTGACCTACAACAACAGACATCGCAACTGAAGCATTAGACAGTTGTCACTGTCCAGCCACATAGAGAGGGTTTGACTTGCAACAACAGACCTGCTTGCACTCTCCATAGGAGGGAGCAGACAAGATAGTGATGAGCTTTGCACAAGACAGAAAGATCTTTAAAGTACATCGAGTAGTGCGAGAGATGGCTGGCCTAAACACAGCCTTCATCGATCAAGTAGTGGCAGCTCTGGGACCAGATTCAAGAGCTGAAGAGGAAGAGGAAACGGTTCTTGGACTGAGGAAATGATGCAAGGCTCTGATCACAGGAACCTGGATAAAGGTAGACAGCCCTTGCAGGCCTTGGATCAATTTGAGCCTGGTTGGGTTGAGGTTCATTCAAAAAAAGGAAAAAAGACTGATGCTGAGTTGCTAGCTGCCATGCACATAATTTCTCAAGATCAATTGTGTACATACGTGAGAAGGAAGGATAAGCTTTCTTCTGAACTTATCATCTCTGAAGCGATTTTCTCTAGACAAGGGAGGCTGGCAAATGCTAAAATGTCTGGTGATCATTAAAGGGATTTTCCAGCCCATCTTGCCTTTGATAGGAAAGACAAGGTGATCAGTCCTTGGGATCGTCGCTATTCAAGTTTAGCTCTTCAGCCAAGGGATAATCCCTCTAGTTCTAAGTTTGATTGTCATAGGCAGAATGCATTGGCAGTGCTGGTCGAGTTCTTGAATGATAGGGTACTTGATGTGTTGGCAGAGAGGGTTAAATTGAGGCAGGATCAGCCTCAAATCTGATTTTCATTTCTTTGATACATGAAGATCGCCAATTTGAATGTTCGTGGGATTTTCTCTCGAAGCAAGTAGCATGACATGTGGTGCATTTTGTCTGACAATAGTTGGGATGTATTGTGTGCACATTAACGTCATAGTGAAGAATTGCAGATTGCCATGGGTTTCAATCGTTTTATGCTGGGGGCATTGCAAAGCAACACATTGGTGTCCTCATGGTTATTCATGAGAGAAATTTCAAGTGGTGCTTGTAAAGAATGATGTGTTTGGGTATTTTTTGGGGATTTGAAATTATGTTTGAAGGCGAAGTTTTATGGCTGGTTGGAGTTTATTCATCAATGATTCCTTCTACCCTCGTGACCTATGGGATCACCTGAAATCAACCTTGTCTCTTGGAAAACAGTGGGCCTGCTAATGAGGGACTTCAATATGTGCGGATCCTTTGGAGTCTACATCCAATTTCTCAGTGATGGATGCACCAGAGGGTCATGCATGGGATGATTTTACATTGGCCTACCTCAAACAAGACCGTAGGCCTTGCGATTTACTTTTCATTTTGCCTAGCATTCGATGACATGGTCTCGATTGGATCGTATATATATTTTCCATGCTGATACTTTTTCTTGGCCGGAGATTCTAGAAATGAGAGTATTGCAGAAATATGCATTATTAGATAACCTTCCTTTGCAGCTTGACATGCTTCAACAGCCCATCACTCCCTTGCACAGTTTCTTGACAGACTTCCTTTGCACTTCAATTCCTCCTATTTGAATCATGCATCTTCAATGGTTACATGGGATAGGTTTCTGCTTGACTTTCCATGTGTGGGCAATACCTCCTGTGATCACTTGATTTGCAAAGCGCAAAGGATTGGTAGGAAATATGGCATTCACCATGACTTGGTTTGCAGACAGTGTATACATGCAGTGGAAGAAATGTTAGCTTTGGTCTGCTCTTTTTTACTTGAGTTTCTAGATGATGTTTTCTTGGCCCCATTACCTGTGGGGTGGGCAGATCTTATCAAGCATTTTCACCAGAGATCTTATCAGCAAGCCAAGCTCAAAGCTTTGATTGAGATTTTCGTAGGATAACTCATGTCGGCCCATAAGGTCTTCCATGGCTTGCATGCATCCCCTACATGGGAAAACATGGTGAGACTATAGAAGGCTAATTATCAGATGGTCACGGACCCTTAGTCCATTGTTAATGGGTAGAAGGTATTTTTAAGAACTTTTGGATTCTAGATAGTCTCCTTCTAATTAGATCATCTCCTTCCCCCTGTTCAATATTTTAGGCCTTGGTTAGAGATCAGCTAGAGGACAGCGATGTAGACAGCAGGTCTCAGATAACATCCCGTCCCTCATCTCAGAGGAGATGGGACGCTCCCTCCTAGCCCCCTTCACAGTGAAGGAACTAGAGGAGGATTTCTATACATAGGATGGGTAGAAATGCCCGGGAGAGGATGCGTCTCTAAGCCTTTCTTCACTACCTTCTAGGAAGTGGTGGTGGACTCCCTACTGATGGCCTTTCAGGAGATTTTCACTTCACGACAGATGCCAGGGAGTCTTTCAGCAGGCCTTATCAGTCTTCTCCCCAAAGGGGGGGACCGGTTGGAGCTTTCCCAGTGGAGACCAATCATCTTATTGTCAGTGGCCTATAAGGCGCTGGCAAAGATGATTGGTAGGCAACCACGCCCCGTGCTTCAAGACATCATCCATGACGCAGAGATAGGCTTTGTCCAGGATAGGAGCATCCTGGACAATGTATTCATGTTCTTTGAGGCGACAAAGTGGGCCCAACACAGTGGGCAGAGACTGGCCATACTACTCTTGGATTTTGAGAAAGCCTATGATAGAGTGGACTGGGATTTCCTAGAGGGCACCATGGTGAGGTTGGGTCTCCCCCAGGCTTGCATTTGCGGGGTCTCCGCACTTAACAGATCGGCCACTAGTAGGGTTCTCATAGAAGGGAGGCGAGGCGAGGAGTTTCGGCTAGAGAGATTGGTCCGACAGGGCTGCCCCCTTGCCTCGTACCTGTTCCTTCTCTTTGCAAAGGCGATGCCTCACTTTCTCAGATCACGTGTGAGCGGATTATGTGGCCTCGGACTTCCAATAAGAGAGGAGACCGAGTTGTTAGACTTAGAGTATACAGATGATACGGCAATCTACATAGAAGATGACGAGTTGATGTTGAAGAGAGTGAGGCTGGCTCTTGAGGTGTTCTGTTCTGTAGTGGGAGCAAAAATCAACTGGCGAAAGTCGGTTGGTTTCCTTACAGACCCGAACTCTAGCATGGAGTGGGGCGTCCACCTCGGATTTAGATGGGTGAGGAGAGGATAGACCGCGTCCGGTACCTAGGGTTCTAGGTGGGACTTGACATCACTGCTGCCCAAGAGTTTCTTCCAGTCCTCGATTCTATTCGGAGGAAGCTGACCTACTAGAGTACAGCTCGCCTCTCATTAGCCGGCCGAGCCCTAGTGGTTAACCAGGTCCTTCTAGCGACGGCGTGGTGCATCGCCTTGTGTTGGTGCTTCTCCTCCTCCTGCGTAATGCAGCTTCGCCACCTAGTGTGGAATTTCCTTTGGTCCGGGTCAGACGGCTCCAAGGATTTTAGGGCCAAGGTGGCGTGGGCGATCATCATATGACATCAGTCAGAGGGAGGACTTGGGATCATAGACCCAGAGTATTAGAGTATGGCTCTCCTGGGAAATCTAGTTATCTGCGGCCTCACACCGGGAGGGCAGACCTGGAAGGTCCTATTTCAAGAGGGTCTTCAGGACTGTAGACCGAGCCTTGGCAGTGAGTGGAGGCCGTTCCTGAGATGGATCTTCACGTCAGCCTAGATCACCCCCTCCACATCACCCTTCCTATGCAGCTTGCTCCGCGTGTAGCAAGGCCTCCATCAGGCTCCAATCTAGAGCTCCCCAAGTTGCAAGGAGGAGATAGACCGTGATTTGGAACTCCTAGGTCAGGGACCGGGAAGGGGCAGAGATTGGCGAGTGCCCCCACATCTAGTGGGATGGTTGGGAGGCTGGCCCGGCTCGTACCATCAGGACATGGTGGGAGGTGTATAGGATGGCGGACAAGGAGGTGCTGTAGCAAGTATCAGGCTGCCAGTGACCCGAGGAGTAGAGCTGAGAAGGGAGATAGACGTAGCAATCCCTCAGGAGTGGCTTGCTTTGCGGAACTTCCTTTGGTCCGGGTTAGACGGCTCCAGGGATTCCCGGGCCAAGGTGGCGTGGGCGACTATCATACGGCATTGGTCAGAGGGAGGGCTTGGGATCATAGACCCAGAGTTTCAGAGTATGGCCCTCTTGGGCAAGCTAGTTGTCTGCGGCCTCACACCGGGAGGGCAAACCTGGAAGGTGCTAATGCAGGAGGATCTTCAGGATTGTAGACCGAGGCTTACCAGTGAGTGGAGGCCGTCCCTGAGATGGATTTTCACGTCAGCCCAAAACACCCCCCCCCAGATCACCTTTCCTACGCAGCTTACTCTGCGTGTGGCAAGGCCTCCGTAAGGCCCTAATCCAGAGCCCCCTAGGCTGCCAGGAGGAGATAGACCGTCAGCCGGTGATCTGGAACCCCCAGGTCAAAGATCGGGAAGGGGCACAGATTGGTGACCGGCCCCACATCCAGTGGGCTGGTTGGGAGGCCCGGCCGGCTTATACCATCAGGACATGGCGGGAGGCGTACAGGATGGTGGACGAGGAGGTGTTGCACTGAGTTTCAGGTTGTCAGAGAGGAGTGGAGTTGAGGCGAAGGGAGATAGATATAGCAATACCTCCGGAGTGGCTTGCTCCCCCAATACGAGTGCTGATAGAGCCGGGGGAGGTATAGGTTGCTTGGTTTTCACCAGCAGACATCCCCCTACAAGTAGCAAGTAGAGTGGGTGGCACCCCAGAAGGGACTTTCTTCACCGTTCAGGGGGGGGGCCTCTGGCCCTTGGCAAAGGGCAGCAGGATGAGGGGATAGCTGCCCTTTTATGGAGGAGGATTCGAGTAGTGGGCCTTCAGGGGAAGACATGGCGATTGGACCCCTATGTTTTCTGGAAGGAGCTCAAGAAGTGGCGCCTTTGGATCTGGGAGAGCAGACCACTTGATGAGCTGGGGTGGGATCCAAGAGAGTGGCTATGGCCGACCATTGCAGTTGCCATGAAGCCATCGAGGTTCCTAGAGTATACTACCAAGATTGGCAGACACGTACTGATGCAAGAGGATATGGATTGGGTGCCGTCACGTAGCAGGCATTGGGCGGAACATAGCATCACGGAGCCGTTCCGACGGACCTTTTGGCGCCGCCTATGGGATAGCTAGAGGCTAAGGAGGGTATCATATTTCTTATGGCTGGTGGCACATGGAGGCTTGGCGGTGGGAAGTTGGCTTGCCCAGATGCAGGAGGGAGGTTGTAAGCGTTGCACACAGTAGCCTCTAGAAACCTCAAAGCATTGCCTTTGGTCATGTGAGGAGGCACTGCTCATGTGGAGAGGAGCATGCCGCATCCTTCGCCGTACAGTACATAGCCTTGGATGTATCTCATGGGGAGCTTTCTGTTGGCAGGCAGTCAACTAGGGCCGTCACCTTCTGTATGAGGCCGGGATGCAGGACATGATATTCATCATTGAGGGAGGGTTGTGCACAGTGGTCGGTTTGGAGGCTCTACCCATCTGCAAGGTACTGGAGCCCACAATAGACCGCTCTGAGGTATGGGAGATCATAGGGAGTCTTACTAGATGGCATATCTGGAAGGCACGGTGTTAGGAGACTTTTGGCGGAGAGAGACTTTCAGAATAGGTGACCCTAGCAAAGCTCCGGGGCTCCATCATCCACGCCCTCCGCGGCCGTTGGGATCAAGTGTAGGGCGAGTCTAGGGCTCTTTTGGAGCTCCATGGTCACTTCATGCATACCTGGGGCGACCAGGACGTGTTTTTCGTGATGCATGCAGGCAGTCCCAAATGGCGATATACCCCCCCTCTGTGGCTTTTGGCCCCCATTCCCCCCAGACTGCCCTGAGTGGCTTGTATTCATGATGCATTTATGTTTGTGTATCATCTCCAGCTTTTCTTTGAGTAGTATTAGCAGCCACATTTTATTTGCAAAAAAAAAAAAAGAGCGGCATGCTCCCCCGATACGAGAGACGATAGAGCCTAGGGAGGTATGGGCTGCTAGGTTTTCACCAGCAGGCATCCCTCTATAGGTGGCAGGAAGAGTGGGAGGCGCTCCACCTGGGACCTTTTTCACAGTGCAGGATGGGGGGGCGTTTGGCTCTTGACAGAGGGGAGCAGGATGAGGGGATAGCTGTCCTTTCATGGAAGAGGATCCAGGTGATTGGCTTTCAGAGGAAGACATGGCAGCTGGACCCTTTGGTCTTTTGGCAGGAGCTTAGGGAGTGGCGTCTCTAGATATGGAAAGAAAGGCCACTTGATGAGCTGGAGTGGGATCTGGGAGAGTGGCTTTGGCCGGCCACTGTGGTCACCAAGAAGCCACTGAGGTTCCTAGAGTACATTGCCAGGATTGGCAGACACGTACTAATATAGGAGGATATGGATTGGGCGCCGTCATGTAGTAGGCAGTGCGCGGAGCACAGCATCAGGGAGCCGTTCTGACAGACCTTCTGGTGCTGCCTATGGGATAGCTGGAGGCCGAGGAGGGTATCATATTTTTTATGGCTAGTGGCACATAGAGGCTTGCGGTGGAAAGCTGGCTTGCCCAGATGCAGGAGGGAGTTTGTAAGTGCTACACACAGCAGTCTATGGAAACCCCAAAGCACTGCCTTTGGTTGTATGAGGTGGCACAACTCGTGTGGAGAGGAGTATGCAGCATCCTTTGCTGCATAGCACCCAGCCTTGGATGTATCTCTTGGGGAGCTTTCTGCTGGTAGGCGGTCAGCTAGGGCCGTCACCTTCTGCATGAGGCCGGGATGCAGGATACGATATTCATTATCAAGGCAGGGTCGTGCGCAGTGGTGGGTTTAGAGGCTCTACCCATCCGCCACAGGTACTGGAGCCCACAGCACACCGCTCCGAGGTATGGGAAATCATAGGGAGTCTTACTGGTTGGCATATCTAGAAGGCACGGTGTCAAGTGGCTTTCGACAGAGTGAGACTTTCAGTACAGACGACCTTAGCATCATCCACTTCCTTCAAGGCGGATGGGATCAGGTGTAGAGCGAGTCTAGAGCTCCTCAGGAGCTCCGATGTCAGTTCATGCGCACTTTGGGCAGCCAGGACCTGTTTTTCGGGATGCAGGAAGGCAGCCCGAGATGGTGATATACCCCCCCTCCATGGCTTCTTACCCCCATCCCCCTCAGAGCGCTTTGAGAGACTTGTATATATGATGTATCTGTGACTTTCATCAGCTCGAGCTTGTCTGTTGAGCATGAGTACTCCATTGTAATCAGTTTTTTTGAGTAATATAATCAGCCACATTTTACAGGAAAAAAAAAACTACTTGGTAAAACCTTTAGCTGCTATGTGTCAAGTAGTTTGGGATTTCGGATTCATGCTGACATCTTTGAAAGGAGTTACCAAGTTGATATCCGAAGTCCCTTCTCCTTTGATGCTCAAACATTGGAGACCAATTTCTTTGATGGGTACTATGTATAAGATTTTTTCAAAGGTGTCGGGTAATCGCCTCCATAAGCACCTCCTTGTCATTGTGCATCCTCATCAATATGGATTCATTAAGAGTAGGAGTATTTTGTATAATATTCTGAATGTGCACATGGGCATAGATAATGTGTAGCACTGTATTTAGGAATTCGTTCTCATGCAGTTGGATTTGGAGAAGGCTTTCGATTACCTAGAATGGTCTTTCCTTGTGGCTTATGTAGGCCATGGTTTTTAGGCCACTTATGTCTCAATTGATGTACACCATTAATAGTTACGCTTCTTCCCATGTCATGCTAAATGGAAATGTCAGAGAACCTTTTACTCTTGCACGGTCTATCAGATAGGGATTCCCTCTGAGTTCACTATTCTTCACCCTTTGTGACCCATCCGGTTCTCTCCATGTTATCACATTTGGTCGAGACTGGGCAGTTGGCAGGGTTATCCCTTCCTTTCAATCAACATTTTGTTTGGTAGGCATTGGCAGATGACACATTCATGATATTGAAAGTGGATAAGGATAACCTCCGTAAAGCATTGGATGTTTGGGATTTGTTTGGCTCCATATTAATATTGCTAAAGTGTCTCTCCTCAATTGCACTGAATTAGATTTGCAGGTGTTGGGGTGGCAGGAAGTGTTGGTTCCATGTGGCAATATTGCATGTGGCATCTTAGTTACTCTTTGGGCATTGAAGCTCAGCCTAAGTAATTGCTACAATGGATCTCTCAAAAGCTAAAAAATAAGTTTGTCTACTGATAATCTCAGGCTTGGATGGCCATTTCATATGTGCCTCATAGTGTTCCAGACTATTATGCTGCCCATGCTTACTTACTTTTTCCACTTTTGACTTGGACTAGGACCTTCATGTTGTGGAAAAATGATTCAGTGCATGCTAGCATTTCTTGGATTTATTGGAATCATGTTTGTACTTTTTGGAAGCATGGGTGGTGGGGCTGTTTTGGTTATTGAGACTCACATGGTTGCCAATTGTTGGTAACTTTTTCAAGCAATGTGTGCTGCTCAATACCCTTGGGTCTAGATTATTTGCTTCTTTTTTGAAGATCAAGGGATTTTGCATGGTAATACTAAAATTCAGGGTTTGTGGTGGCACATACTCAACATTGATTCTCAGTTTTCAACATCTTTGTTTGTTTTGGTGACCCATTTTGCATGTTCATGGAAGGCCATTCTTTAGAAGGTGAAGTTGCACCCAACGGAGGATAGATTGTCTACTAATATGTACTAATGTTTTGCAGATGGAATTGTTGGCTATGTCTCACCTGCTCTCTTGGGAAGGAGAACAAGAGGATTGGCCCAGGTTTAATCACATGGCCCATTTGGGTTTGGATTTTTAGGAGGATGCGACTCTATCAGCCGGTGGTATGTTGATGTCTTTTTGAACAGAGAGGTCCCTTGGATCCCTCTTGCATAGCATGCCCTGTGGGGTCAGATCTCAATGCACTTGCAGGATTGATAGGCCTTTCCTGCTCTGGATTCTGATTGTCCTTGGCAGGATCGGGACCTTGTGGATCGCCTAAGTCTAGAGCGTGCTTCAGTTAATCAGATATATCACTTTATGATTGTTGGCCACCATTGGTTGGTGACCGAAGCTAATGCTATATGGGGACTACATAATCCCAAGGCTTGGTGGAAAGCTAGAGTCGAACATGGTCTTCATAGACCAGGTGGTGGATGCCTTGGGGCTTGATTCGGATGATGAAGAGTGGGAAGAAATGGTTCCTTGTAAGGAGATGGTTGCCCCTTGTTCTGGGGTTCAGCTTGGTTCAGATGTGTCACCCCCCATATAATGAAGTCAGCACACCCTTGATGATGTAGTGGCTGATTCTCAAGCCCCTCCACAATTCCAGCATTGTGCTTGTTCTTATACACAAGTGACTTTGGATGTTGAGGAGTCCCAAGACTTGGATTGGGAACATCCCTTGGAATTTACCAATATGTTGTTCGGGGAATATGTTCAACACAACTGGGAATCCTTTCCAGACTAGGACAAAGAGGATGTTTTGGATGCTACAGTAGATACCAAGACTATATTGTGTTCTTTCTGAGCTTTCTATGAAAGAGGGGTCATCCTTTTTTTCATCGGTAGGATTCCAATGTTGTCCTGGATCCGCCAATGGTTAAACTCCATTTTGTAGGGAGATTGTGTAGATGAAATCTTTGTTGGCCCATCAGGCTTCTATGAGATAATGCTTAAATCAACAAGTGCTTGTGATGATCTTTTGGCTAGAGTTCCACTCTTCTTTGATAGAGGCCTAGTGCATGTAGTGGATTAGAGATCATTGGTGGACTTCCAACGGTTGCTTCAGCAAGAATGCTTGGTATGGGTTGAAGTTGAATGCTGTCACATAGCCTATTCGCCTTTGCTTAAGGATGCTATGGGAGTGATTAGCACGGTTTTGGTTACCCTTAGCTTGCAAGCTGCCAACCACAACTGCATGTGGATGTTGTGGGATACCTTGCGCAAAAGGCACAACTGGTTGAGCTTGAATTGTCATAGAATGCCTTCAATGCACTATCATTTTGAAGTGAGGAACCTTTGCAGGGCATTGTTTTTCTTGTGGGCAATTGGGGCATTTCATGGCTCAGTGTCCAGAGGCGACCATTGCTATGGATAGGGGTTTGGCTTCACTAGTGAATGATGCTCTTATGGATGATGGCCCTCCAGCAAATATGGCTCTGATGCAGACCAATGTGGATAAATGGAGACAACCTATGCAGCCTTTGTATTCCCCTGACCACGATTGGGTTGATGTCCAAGCCAAAAGAGGTAAAGAGTCTGATGTGAGCTCGGCAACAGTGATGCCTAGCACTTCACAAGATTCCTTATGCCCTTATGTGCATCGCAAAGATAAGGCATCATTTGTATCTATTGCTAATGCCGCAGTCCCGATGTGCCCTTGAAAATCTTTTGCTTTGAAGGCCTCTATTGACCGTGCATGGGACCATACTATGCAGCTTGCTTTTGATCCTTGCAGTAAAGTGATCACCCCTTGGGATTGTCAATATCCAAGGGCAGCTCCGAAACGAGGAAATGATCCCTCCACCTCCAAAGTGGAGCGTAGGGACTTAAATTCATTTGTAGTATTAGTTGACTTTCTAGATGAGGGAACTCTTGATATTTTAGTTACAAAAGTGCAGTCGAGGCAAAATCAGCCTCGACACTGAAATATGAGGCTCGCCACTTGGAATGTGCATGGCATTTATTAATGCAGCAAGTATCATTATATGTGGCGTGTTCTGCAGGATAATCAATGGGGTGTGTTAATGCAATAAGAATAGTTGGTAAGTTTCTGCCTCAAGCCCCGTCAAGTAGCCATGCTTCTTCCTCTGCACTGGGCATTGGAAGAGTGTCCTTCTGTGTCTGTGTCATAGTCAGAAGTTACTATATGATCACTTGGAATTGTTGTCACTTGTGACTGAATCTATGTACAGGTATCGAGTGTAATGTTCCATTGTAACCAGGTGTCACACCTTTCTTGATCATATCATCCATTTTAAGGGACTACCCTGTGCAAAGATATGCATTTTTGGTGGGCTCTGTTGTGTCCTACATTCTATTGGAAGCAGAGCCAGCTAGAAGATCATCAAAGTTCTTACTTTTGTTTGTGTCCTTCAGAAGTTTGACAAAGAGCTTCCCATCATCTTCATTGAAATATGAGGGGGAGATAGCTTTCTCCTACGAGGGGGTCTTGGCATTCCCACGTTAGTGCCTTGTTTCTGTGTCTCAAACACCTAGATATTTTCTTTTCATTTGTGTGTTGCTAATTCAGTGAAATTAAACAGATGAGATTTGTCATGGAACCCTCTCTAAGTCACACCAGTTAAAAAATTTGAGGGTGTTAACATTTACCTTGCTTCATGTTTGGACAGTGGAGTTTTCTAATCTTAATATGATACTTGTTGTTTCTCATGTCATTCGGAACTTATTATTCTAGTCCCTTGGATATGCAGCTGTCAGACACAAGGATTGTGGCTTTGAGGGATACGAATGCAGGTCACATGCTGAACCTTATCACAAATGACACCCAAAAACTTCTGGATGCGATTACTGATTTCCACTTTGGTAAAAACAAATCCCTTTATCAATAGAAAACTAGCTGAGGATTACATGTGTAAAGGTAGTGGGTATATGTGACGCTTCTGCCACACATTTGCATAATTATGTACCTTTAGTGGTGTGGATTAACTCGATAGTGCTGATTTCTGGCCTCAATAATACTGGTCTGCATGCTTCCATTAACCAAGATCATATGAATCATGATCGCTGTGTTTCTCACTTTGCCCCATGCAATTTAAAATTCTGGCCCTTCATTTCTGCTGTTGTTCCCTTAAAGGCGGTATGGATAACTCTGGCCATGCACACTGGGCACTTTGTTTTTGAGTCTCAAACAAACATATGTTTTGATCATCATATATAGTTTGCTTTGCAGTATGGTTTGCGGTTGTGGAGCTTTCGGTTGTCTGTGTGTTGGCAGTATTGGAGGCAGGAGTTTCTGTCATTCCTGGAGTTGTAGTAGTATGTTTGATGCAACCATTGCAGGTATGAATCAATTTATGTTGTCACTTGAAATAGAAATATGCTTATTGCTTATAATTATTATGCAATTCAGTTGCTTTCATTTTGGTATATGCAAGCTATCAAGTGTCTAGGCTCTCAAACCATGTAGATGGTTCTGGTTTTGGTGTTACCTTGTTCAGTCAATTTATATGTTGTGTCCAAGATAGTCTCCCCTATTTTTACTAAATACATTTTGTCACATATTAGAGCAGCCAACACTCAGAAACATGTGTTGCAGTGTTACTCTTTGCATTTTATCTGTGGAAGCACATGCTCATTGTTCACCTCCCTTTTGAATGGATACATTCCACCTGAGGTTATCATTTCTTTTTGTCATGGGCAGTAACCCATAGCAAAGGTGCACATTGACATTGCCTTTTGTAATGGCAACTTAAGTCTCATGCCATAATGGAATAATGATGAGAAAATAGTCGAATAAGTGAGATCTGATCCAGAGGCCTATGAGGTCCCACACCTCTGAACTCAATGCTGAGGGCTCTTCCACTTTCTGTATAGCCAAGGTCTCCAATGCTACAACTCCATTCTCTGCATCCAATGCTTCAACCTTTTGCCTACGATCCACCACCGCTCTTGTGTTGTCCACTGCATATCCTAGAACCACCTCATCTACTATGTGGCAGGTATTCTCTAAGCTCTGATAGAGTGGGTAATATCGACCTTCCAAGCTGCCCAGTAAATGTGCTTGCACTCAGCAAGCTGCAAGTCATCTTTGTCTCTAGCGTGCCCATTCTAGATGACTGGCTATTTATCAATCTCCTCTCAACCATTTCAGAGCCTCCACTTCAGCACCTTGTGTAGGGTCTAGGCACTACTAGAGTCTAGACCCATAGAAGGCTACGAAGGTTGAGTGGGGAAGCATAGTGCAGCCTGTATTGAAGATCCATTGTAGAGAGGGTCTCCACTCTCGTCCAAGCATGGACAACATTCCTGAAAATCCTGGCAGGGAAGGTTCCAGATGGACTATCCTATTGGCATGAGGCTCCTGACCACAAACTTACCCTGAAGGTCCTGGCTTTAATATCCTTGAGGCCAGTGATCCATGGTCACCCTCTGCTTGTCTATCCCTGATCATGCTCATCCATGGTGCCTTGGCTCGAGGATCCCCTGATCTGTCTGGACCGAACCACAAGAAGTTCAGAACTATGGAGTGCACCTAAGTTGTACGAGTTGCTGACAAGCAACAAGCAATATGCCAGGTCCTTACTGGCAAAACTGGGTTGACCTCTTGAGCTCTACCTGCTGGTGAAAGATGGGTCACACTCTAGTATGTCAACTTCCACTAGTAGTGTGGATCACAACTACAAATTGTTCAGGAGCTTTGATATTGCAGAAGCGGAGGTATCTATCTGCCCTCTGCTCACCCGTTGGAAGTGAGGGTGAAAACATCCTTTCTTATCAGCAAGGGTGGTAATGACCTGATTTGATACTAATTACAACAAGCATGAAATTCACGTAAACGGAAATACAAATGTTACTAATCAGTCTTAGACATTGGACACCCAATTGCCTCCAAAATTGGTGCCCCTTGCAATATTTATTTAACTTGTAGTGCTAAAGGTTAAAGTACATTGAGATCTAGGCTGATCTCCTGAAATTTTCAATACATCTTGCTGTCCAAGCAATCAGCAAGCCTTCAATCCAATTTGCTCCTTGGTTTGTTCAGGGATTGGCCTTCAATTTACTCCTTGGATGACAAATTCTGCTTCAAACTTAATGTTTCTTCATCGGCTTCATGAAGTTCTCTGCAATCCCCAAATTTCAGTTGTTGAATTTCAAGTATTAGGCCGGAGAAATCTTCCTAGGGTGGTTGGTAAATCCTAATTTCTACTGTAAATTAGGGTTCAGTAGCAAAAATTCTTCATTTGCACCCTTTCTGGGATTGAAATTGACTGAGTTCTCGAGGGAAGCTGTGAAGTGGCTGAGAGTATAGAGAGGAAGTTGGAGAGACCAATTTCTGAGTTTCATCGCTAAAATTGGCTGAAGTTTAATGTTGCCTTGTTGTGATCGACTAATTCATTGTATTCCATATCAAAAGGAGCCCCACATGGATAGTCTCCTACCCTTGTGGGCCCAAAATCTGGTCACCTGCCTAAAGACAACCTACACGGGCTGTCACTTGCCTACAAAGGCCTCTTGATTAGTTGGGGGCAGCTCTTTGATAACCTCCAATGGCTGGAAAATTGCAGCAGCAGCTCTCTCCTCCTCTCCTAACCTTCAGAATACTAGAGTGAGGCTCCACTAGCCTTTAATAACCTTTCCCTCACTTGGACGGACAAGTTTTGCAAGCTGGCAGCCTTCTAAATGCATTTTCGAGCAATTTTCAGACCAATTAAGTCAATGTTCAGAATATAATTCTGAAAATTAATTTATTCATTAATTCTTGCTCAGAAAATTAACTATACTAGTTTAAATTGGCTAGACAATTTGTCTTCCAAGCAATCATGAGCATTTATCACCCCTTGAATTGATATTACTCAATTAGTTTATGCCTACTTCTTAATGTCATCATCGACATTAAGGGCTAATAAAATGTTCTAGACCAAAATTTGTCACCAATTACCACCTAGTACATGTCAAAGACAACTTATTACAACTTTTCCCTTTGATACCCACTGACTTCTTAGGGTCCTCGACTTGGCGTCTCAAGTGCGATACTAGGCAAAATTTCTAATGTGCTAGACCCTAGCTAGCACTTGGGGTGTTTGTTGTACTAACTAGTTATGCTTATATGAATCCCTTGAGGGTTATACCCTTACAAGTGATCTAACCAAATCGGCCTACTTGTCCTGTGACAAGAAACGATCTCTTCTTAGGGATGCTAAACTTGTTCTAAAGGTGTAAATAGTTGTAAGACATCACATTACGTGCAAATATGCGACTCATTACTTGCACTATAAGGTTTGCAATAACCATTTCTTTTCCTGCTAAGGTCATGACGAATTACAATTTGGAGAATAACTTGCATAAAACCTACAAATATTTACATCAAGGAGCTATGCCTACAACCTTTTGTTTAATGTAATTGAATTTCAGGCTTTAATATGATATGCAACCTTTTCTAGATACAACTTCGATGATTGAAGCTCATGCATGACGAATATGTACCATGCAACCTTAATCCATTCTACAAGCATCTTCGCATGCAACATGCAAGTCCATGGTTTCATTTTCATGCCATGCAATTCTTTGGACAACATCTAACGGATGTTTAACGACTTTCTCATGCGAGTCACAACAAAGAAGTTATTGCATAAATGTAATATACGCTTGTTCTTTCCGTGACCAATCAAAGATGCATTTAAACAATTTCATCTTTTAACCCTTAGCAATATGCACTTAGGAATTCCAACTTTGAAATGCAAGCAAGAGCAACATGCAATTTAAAACTTGTAAGATAAATGCGTAATTTTTGTATTCATAACTTCTGCATGAAATTGAAGCGTGCCCAATGCGGAATTAAACTTCCAAGAACCTGGGTTTGAGGACTTGCGGCGATGTCCACGTGTAAGCTTGGGTTCGAGGCTTTTGCGGGTGCGCCTTGTGTCTTTGGCTTTGGAGCCATCGTTGATGCAGTGGGCTTGAACTCCGCGATTTCTCCTTGTCTTTACGCAATCTTCGAACTCCCTCCAAGCTTGGCAAAACAGCCTCAAAATCTGTCTACTTCTCCCTTACGCAGGAATACTCCTTTACAGGGTGTGGGTTTTACGAACCTGGGGAAAAAGCTGCATGCACAAGGCTTATGGGAGCCTTATCCTTAGAAGCTTCTGCTTCTGGACAAAATGACGTGGAGGCGGGGGGGGGGGGGGGTAAATGATTGGAGTAGAGGAAATTGATGACGAGAGGGGGGGAAGATTATGTCGTTGATGGCGGAGGGTAGGCGGCTGCAGCACGGCAGCAGGCCGCTGTGTGGCGGGATGGAGACGGGCAGCGGCGGCACGGCATGGCAGCAGGCAGTAGTCCTTTCCTTCCTCTTCGTTTGTGCCTTCCCCCAATGCCTAAGGGGGAGGTTATATAGCTATTGAGGGGGGGGGGGGGGGGGGGGAAAGAAACTCCACACACGTGGAGCTTTCATGCTTGACCCTAACCAAGGGGGTTGTTAGCCGCTCCGGAAACGTGGACCGAACCCGTCGCGAGAGGTCTCTGTTGCGGGCTACTTGAAGCATGAGGACTCTTGGGTGCCAGGGGGGGCTCTGGCTATAAATCCCTTGCCTTCCGGGCCCTGCACAAGAGGCCGACATGACTCGGGATTGGATCTCGAGGCCCGCATACTAGTCTATGGGCGGAATCTTGGATTAGTAATCCCTGTGGATTGGTGGATTGCCTTCGGGCGGATTATGGATTAGCATTTGGGCTCGATTATTATGATGTATTCCAAAGATTGATTAATAAGATAACCTGTTGAAAAGAAACTTGTTTGATATTGTTTTTCTATGTCAAGTGCTAAGATTACGTGAATGAACCAGTGACTAATTGGCTAATTAAGGAAGTTGTTTTATGCGTGTCCAAATAAATGTGGTAGGTAATTAGACAACTAAAGTAAACATGAGGAAAGTGCGGTGGATGTGGCCATGGGTCCATCCTATGGATGGGTGGTCCCGGTTGGCCGGGAACTTTTCTCAAACGAAATCGACAGCAGGGAACTTTTCTCGAAGGAAATGAACAGCAAAGAACGTTGACCTAGAGTCTAGGTTACTAGAATCCCGATTTATGCTGTTTTAGGGGAACGGAATGGGACTATGCCTTATGGGCAGAGAGGTCGAGCTTTGCATCCCTCTCATTTCCCATTCTCCTTGAACCAAGTGCTGCATGGATCCGCTTCAACCGTGATGTTTCTGTGTAAAGTAGTTCGCCTGGGGTTCGACGCTAGCTATTGAAGTGGGAATAGCTGGAATGCTTCCGCTTCATGGCAGACTCGGGAAGACCTAGATCGCAAACCCCGTGACATTCCTCCGTGGGAGTGCCGGGCGGCGCTTTTTGGACTCCCTTCCCGATGGGCTGCTAAGATGTGTCCTACGAGTGAACAGGTGGACATGTTACAGTTAGGAGGGAGGAGGTGATGAGATAGATAGAGCAGATTTAGACTAGAGATTGGGATAGAAGGGACCGGATAGCAGAGGAGCTTATAGAGGCCCTAGCCAAGTCTAGCAGAATCTACCAAGAGGCAGCCATTCAGGCCAAGCAGCAGAGCTGGAAGGAGGAGATAGCACTCTGATGGGAGCTTGCAGCTTCTTGCCCCCATCCCCCCATAGACCGCCTTGAGAGGCTTGTATACATGATGTATTTGTGACTTTGCATCAGCTCCAGCTAGTCTATTGAGCATGAGCACTCTGTTGTAATCAGTTTTTTTGAGTAATATAATCAGCCACCTTTTACTTTTAAAAAAAGAGCTATAAAACTATGTGCATGACTCAATGACTTCTATAGAGTCCAATGGATGGTATACAAAGAGTGCCTCCCCTTGTTGGGTGGTTGACCTCTAAAGATACAATACCAGCAGCTAGTTGGAGCTGCTTTTAGAATAGCAGCCTAGATGCATGATGGACATTGAATGGAGATTGCTGTAGAGTACCCTCACCTGTATGCACCACACCAGTAGTGATGCCTCACATTACACACGATTGAGTGATCCCCCTTGATATTGCATGATGGAAGCCTGTTTGATAGCTTGGCAGAGGCACACTCCATGATTTAGGGGGGGGGAACATCACCCCCCTAGTATTCCCATGGCTATTATGAGAGAGTGGAGCTCACCTTCTAAACCAATTGCCAAGCACCACTCCATGGCACCTAGTTTTCCCTCTTCTTTGTCTTCTACCATGCCAAGCAGGCGTCTATTTGATTGTTTGACAAGAGCTGCAGCCAGCCCTTATTGAAATCTGGATGCATCAAGATTCTTCTTTTTCAAGAGCACAAGCTATCCTCCTCCAAGGTTAGGAGAGTTAAGAAGGTGCTTCCATAAGGATCCTTCACCTATTGTTAGTACTCGATTGGTGCCCATGGATGGAGTGAAGGTGTGTGCAATGCAATTGGCATGGGTCTACTGTCTTCTCCATCAGCTTCGTTTTTATTGGACAAGGCTGCCCACTTTTGTCATTTTTCTCAAACAAGACTGCTCTATAATCATCTTTATCAGGTAAGATTGATCTTTATCAGTTCATTGCTCCAATACCTCTTGACAAATTTCTGCATAAAGCTATATTTGTTGAAATTTGCATTCTCAGCCATCTAGAACTGTTTGCTTCAGGTCTGTTTTGGGATTAGGATTCTGAGGGTCTTCTCAGGAGGACCTGATACCATTGAAGGAGAGTAGGCCATCTTCATCAAATTCTCTTGATTTTCCCTGTTTCTCATTGTTGAATTTCAGACCTCTGCTGTGGGCTCCAGTACCTGGTGAATGGGTAGAGCCTCCAAATCGACCACTGCGCACAACCCAGTCTCAATAATGAATATCGTGTCTTGTACCCCAGCCTCATACAGAAGGTGACAGCCCTGGCTGACTGCGTGCTAGCAAAAAGCTTCCCATGAGATACATCCAAGGCAGGGTGCTATATGGCGGACAATGCGGCATGCTCCTCTCCACACTAGTTGCCAGTCGCACACGACCAAAGGCAGTGCTTTTGAGTTCCGGAGTCTGCTGTGTGCATCGTTTACAACCTCCATCCTTCTGCATCAAGGCTAACCGACTCCCCGCCGCCAAGTCTCCATGTGCCACCAGCCATAAGAAATATGATATCCTCCTTGGCCTCTAGCTACCCCATAGGTGGCGCAAGAAGGTCCGTCGGAAAGCCTCCATGATGTTGTGCTCCGCCCAGTACTTGCTACGCGACAGTGCCCAATCCATGTCCTCCTACATCAGTACGTGTGTGCCGATCCTAGCTGTGTACTCTAGGAACCTTGGTGGTTTCTTGGCGACTACAGTGGCCGCCACTCTCCCAGATCCCACTCAAGCTCATCAAGTGGCCTGCCCTCCTAAATCCAGAGGCACCACTCTCCGAGCTCCTCCTAGAAGATATAGGGATCCGACTGCCATATCTTCCCCTGAAGGCCAACCACCCGAATCCTCCTCCATGAAAGGACAGCTATCCTCTCATCCTGCTGCCCTCTGTCAAGGGTCAGACGCCCCCCTCTCCTGCACGGTGAAGAAAGTACCATGTGTTGTGCCGCCCACTCTACCTCCCACTTGTAGGGGATTATTTGCTAGTGAAAACCTAGCGGCCCATACCTCTCCGGGCTCTACCGGCTCTTGTATCGGGGGGGCAAGTGACTCCTGAGGTATGGTTGCGTCTATCTCCCTTCTCCTCAACTCAACTCCTCTCTAGCAGCCTAATGATCACTGCAGCACTGGATGTGGAGGCGCTTGCCAATATGTACCCCATCCCGATCTCTGACCTAGGGATTCTAGATCACAGGTTGGCGGTCTATCTCCTCTTGGTAGCCTAGGGGGCTTTGAATTAGGGCCTTATGGAGGCCTGGCCACACACGAAGTGGGCTGCATAAGAAAGATGATGTGGGGGGGGGAGGGGTTGATTTGGGCTGTTGTGAAGATCCATCTAAGGGACAACCTCCAATCACTACCAAGCCTTGGTCTACAATCTTGAAGACCCTCTTGCAATAGGACCTTCCAGGTTTGCCCTCCTTGTGTGAGGCCACACACTACTAGCTTGCCCAAGAGGGCCATACTCTAATACTTTGGGTCTATGATTCCAGCCCTCCCTCTGACAGATGCCAGATGATGGTCACCCACGCCACTTGGCCCGCGAATCCCTGGAACTGTCTGAACCAGCCCAAAGGAAGTTCTGCACTAGGAGGCGAAGTTGAACTACACAGGACGAGGAGAAGAACCAACACAAGGCGCGAACTCTCCACGCTTTGCAACTCTTAGGTAAGACCATGGCCCATTGCTAAAAAACTCCTATAGTAGCAGCTGCTTCTATCTCGGGAAAGTGTGATGGGCGGCATGGATGGATGAGCTGGTGGCTATGTGGGGGGGAGGAGGGGGGCTTGATTGCCAGTGAGTGGAGGATGTCGCCGTATGGGGCTCCTCCTCTCCTTTGGGGGGTGGGGGGGTCACGTGTACTAGGTGGGGATCAAGGGGGATGGTCGGCGGGGGTGACGGTGGGGAGGGGGGGAATCGAGGGGTGGTGGGGTGGTCGGGGCATAGTTACCTGGAACGGGGAACGGGAACGGGAACGGGACCCCCTGGAACGGGGGGAACGTCCAAGGTCGGGGAACAGGAACGGGGGGAATGGCACATGTCTTAAGTGCCCTAAATATGCCCTGCATGACCCAAACTGCCCCAAAGAATGTCCCTCTAATTGCCCCAATACCCGTCAATGCATGAAATTGGCCCAAATGTCCCAACATTGAATCGATTATCCCCATAGCTCCAAATTGCCTTGAATTGCCCCAATTATCCCAATTTCTCTTGAAATTAGACAATATAAATGGATGAATACCTTGGAATTGAGGATCGGCTGAAATTTGATTCTGATTTGCAAGAGTTGATAATGCATCAAATTTGAACTTTGCATGGACTCCTAATTAGATTGTGGGTTGTCTTGACACTTTCAATCTTCAACCCGAGAGAGAGAGAGAGAGAGAGAGAGAGAGAGAGAGAGAGAGAGAGAGAGAGAGAGAGATTAGTGTGTGCACATTAAACAATGGAGATGGGTGAATATGTGGTAGAAGGACTATGACCCAAGTTTAAAAAAAAAAAACAAGAAAAAACATCAATTTTCAGTAAACACGCCTGGAACGGCAGGGAACAGTAGGGAACGGCAGGGAACGTTCCGTGGCCGTTTCACCTCCTTGGAGGGTTTGGAACGCGTTAGGCCGTTCCTATAGGCCGGAACGGCCGTTCCCTGTTTCTATGGGTCGGGGGCACGTGACGGGTGTGGGGGGGGGCGGAACTGGTAGGTCTGGAGCGGGGGGGCTGTGGACTAGGGTCGGGGGGGAAACCATGCGGAGGGGGGGTGGGGGATGTGGGCCCTCGGCGGAGGTGGCTTGTAACGCCTCCGTGGGGGGGTGGATGCGTAGGCTTGTGGTCCTGCCAAGTGGGGGCGAGGAGGGAGGCCGTGTGGTGTTCTGTTGGGGGGTGGATGCTCGTCCTCCTGCTCCTTGCTGCTGTGGCTGTGTCTGAGGGGCTGATTGTGGCTTCCACTATCGTCTCCCTCTCTGTCATCTCTGGACCCGTGTGAAGCCGTCCACGTCCACCTATAGGCCTGTTGGCGAAGGCACCTTGGCTCTGAAGCGCATACAGTTTGCTGCCTGATGCCCAAACTCATGGCAACGTAGGCACTCCCCTCGCTGCCCAGTCACAATAACCTGCTAACTGAAGGAGTGTTTACCTGCCTTAATCTCCAGAAACTGTGGTATATCCTTTGTCTCTTTCATTGCCACCTGTACCTTCGAGACTCCTACTATTGTCAGTGTATCCGTGAAGGAGGCAAGAAGGAGAGTGTTGAAGAGCTGTCCGAAGTCCACTAGCTAGCAATACCCTACCGCCAGTCCAAGGAAGAGTAGGGTGACCGGATGTCTAAGGAACTTGTCGTGGAGCGCAAATGCCTCCATTGTGAAGCCAGCGTACTAGGGAACCATGTAGATGACCCCCTTCGTGGAAGCATAGAGTGATTCGACCACTAGCTCAAAGGCTACGTCTATTGAGGTGAGTCGTACCATGAAGATCCCTTGCGCCACGAGAATCACCTCCATGATCTGTGCAGTGTCGAGTGAAGCCAATCCCGAAGCTGGGTTGTGGATGGGGAGTGCCCTATGACAAGACCGACCATGTTTCTTTTAGCTCTAGCTTTGTGGCACGGACTGCTAAGAGCTGTCCCTTAGAGAGGACGACGCGCAAGGTGTTTGACTGGGGGGCACTCACAGAATGCGCCGGCGTCTGACCAGAGGTTTCCATTGCGCATCCCTATTGAGAACATGCCAATCACACTGCTGATTTGCCGGAGGGGAGGGGAATGTCGCTGCAGATGGAGGGAGCAACGTGTGGGGGGGGTGTACGATGGCAAGGAAGGGAGGGGGGTTTGTTTTCTGACGGTGATGGAGGCACCAGGCTCCATGAACGATATCCTAAAGCTGGAGCCATGCGGGTGAGGGGCCTGGAGCTGCAGGGTGAAGGAGACAGGGAACACTGCAGGAGTGGGGGAGGCTGGGGCATCAGAATGGGGGAGCGCAGAGGGTGGCAGGGTTGGAGTGGTTGACAGGAGAGGTACAGCACGCCGTGGAAGGGACAAGCGGGCGAAATGGGTGGGTCGCGGGGGATGCAGTGGCTGATCGACGCTGACCGGCAGGAGAGGTGGGGGAGGTAGCGGGGGGCGCACGCGAGGGCAGGTCAGCGGTGACGGCAACGGAGCTTCGCTCAGTGATATGGCAAGTTTGCAAGATGTTGGAGTGCCAAAAAGTGGACCAAACAATGAATCTTGCCATCGGGAGTTTCTAATAGAATGCATTCACAACCTCACTCATGTTCATTTTGTTTCTATCATAACTTGCCCTTCTGAATCTTGAATTTTTCATGAAGGCATGGATGGCTCGGGGTGTAGTGCGGTTCCGGCGAGCTGCCATAATTTACACAGATGCTCGAGTGCAACTTGTGGGGGAAGTGCTGGCAGGTATTCGACTGGTGAAATACAATGGTTGGACACCAGCATTTTTAAAGAAGATTGCAGATGTACGAAAAAAAGAAATGGAAAAGTTACAGTTCTCATCATATTTACGAGCTTCCACATCCAGCATGAAGGTTTGATGCAAATATATGTTTGTGTCTGCGTATGTTGGAAAACCAGCTTTATCTGGGAGCTCATCAATTTCCTGTTTTTTCTTCAGGATGCAGTTACACCATTGTCTTCACTGGTGACCTTTGGGACCTATGTAGCAATACACAATGGGGATTTCATGCTTCCCAGTAAAGCATTCATGCTTCTAGCGTTATTTGGTATCCTTGTACGGGTCTTCTCGATAGCCTCATTAGGTATGATGAATTTCTCAAATTCCCACTCCTCAAAGCTATTGTTGAATGGCTTTGAAGCTCCTTCAGCACAACACTGTTTCGTTTTTCACATTTGTTTCTAGTGCCCTTTTTTTTCTGTGGTGCATATGTGAGGAAGTATGAAGCTGTTATGGGTTTGCTCATGCCTCTCAGTGTTTATCTTGTTCCTGCATTTGTGGTGGTTGAAGCAACTGCCACAATTGTATACACCCCTACGAAACGTTATCTGCCCATGGCAAGTCTTTGCAAAACCCCCACTTTATTCATTCTCAGTTGTTTCCATTCAGGTGTTCAATCAGTTGGAGAAGCATTTGTTGCAGCAAAGCGTCTTGAGAGGCTTCTAGACATGCCAACCGGATATAATAACACTAATTTGGAAAATCTTGTGAAGGTACCTTTTTTCTAGCCGAAGATTTGAAATGATCTTTCAGGTTGCAATGCATGTAATAGTTGCTGAAACCAGGAAGAATAAGGCATCTCAATATCTAGGAAGCATTAAAAACAATCTCTTTATTATTTATGCAGTGATTTTGATATAGGTGATTGATGAGGTTCACTTCAATTGAAACTATTGCAGATTCCCACTAAGGATCCTGAAGATGATATAGCTATATCAGATTGCTCATTCGCCTGGGACTCTAAAGGCTCGGTTTCTGAATCCATTTCAGTTGTCCTGAAGGAAATAAATCTAACAATTAAGAGGGGGGACACGGTAGCTATAGTTGGTCCAGTGGGCAGTGGCAAGAGCTCCCTCCTTTATGGTATTCTTGGAGAGATAATGGTGAGCGTGTGTTTTAAGTTTGTTTTGTCACAAGCTCCATGCAAGTGTATACATGAGCCCTGCATTTTATCCACCTTGAATTTGTTTGGGACTTCTATTCTTTTGCTTTCCTTTGTAATCAGTAATTAGTATCTGCTAAGTTGAACTTCTGCTTTTCATGCAGTGCATAAAGGGTTTTTACTTCACTCGACAAAATGTTGCATATGTGCCACAGAAACCGTGGATATTGAATGGCACAGTTCGCGAAAATATTGTATTTTCACACGATTATTGTGTCAACCTGTACGAGAATGTAATCTCTGATTGTGCGTTGGAGTTTGACATTGCACAGTTGCCAGCTGGTCATGACACTGAAATTGTGAGATTCTTTGCTGATACTCCTCTTTGATTATGCTCCTATTTCTCATGGACCAAGAAATTTGTAAAGAAGGGAATGTAAGTTCAAGAATAGGCTAAATCCCTCCTGGTACTAGTCCTCCAGGAATGTAAGTTTTAGGGTCAGTACTGTTTCCATGCAGTAAATGGATATTCAACATTTCTCTTTTGTACACTGCTTCCCTACCTTGTGATCTCTTGCTCTTAGAGGCAACATGATGTCTTTCCTAATTTCAGGTCATTACTAATGCAGTCCCCACAAGCATTACTTTCCCAAAGGAATGCTTCTGTAGGTCTAGCACAGTCGACATTGGACAAAAACTCATTGCCTTTTGGAGGTTATCAAAAGCTTCTAATTATTTGTGTCCTCAAAAGAATGATATTTTTCACGAGTCAATAAAAGGGGTTGTGATAAATGCAAACATTTTGACTCAGTGTATTTATCGAACATAGGTCAGGTGATATGTTACAAATAAGGAATCCATGTAAACTTATTCAGTACTTTAGGCGTTTGTTTGGAGCCTGGTCTCATGTTCATCATCTGTCCACCTTGTCTTGCCAATCATACTGGTTTTCCATTTCTTCTTCAATAATAGCCAGAAAAAATGCAAAAAACACACCAGAAATGGGTTACTTCACGTAACTTAGGTACTGACACAAAAACAATGTCAAGTAAGTTCCTTTTTTAAATATCTGATCTCTATTTATCATAGTCTTGGAATACATCAAGTATCATGACCGAAGGCTATCCCAGCAATCAACAGGATTGCTGCTCCAAGTTCCGCGCGTAGACTAGTACACAGGCCTCGAGATCCCATCTCGAGTCATTTCAGCCTCTTGTGCGGGATCCGGAGGCAACGAATTTACAGCCAGAGCCTCCCTTGGCACCCAAGCGTCCTCCCACTCCAAGCAACACCCACGGAGAGACCTCTTGCGGTGGGTTCGGTCCATATACCCGGCATGGCTAACAACCCTCTTGAATAGGGCCAGGCAGGTAGTCGGAGGTAACTGAACATGCCTCTCCCTCTAGGCTTTTAACCTAAAGCATTAAGTGTTTTTTCCTTGAATCAGTTTCTTGAGCAAAGAAGTTCAAACAGTGTACCTAAGTGTACAATCACGATCATTACAATGGTAGTTCGTATGACCAACTGCTAAGGTGTGATTCCTTCTTCCTAAATGCTCCCAGCATTTGATCCTGGATCGTTCGTGACTTGGCGAGATTCTAAGGGCGTGGCAAGCTAGGTTGCTTGGGATTGTGATGTTGAGACACTTTGGAAGGTGAAGACAGCTGCTACAAACCCTCTGTTTTGTAGTAGGCTGTAGAATCTATGTCGGGGCCAGAATAGTAGACTTTGTTGCATAGAATGCTGCATTTTGATGTTACCGTGCTTGTAGGAGCTGTAAACATAGTAAATCTAATCTTTACACAAATCAGGTGTCTCCTCTTCATGGCAGCTCCATTTCCTCTCGTTTGGTGATGATACCATATGAGAATGTGCAATTGAACAAATCATAAGCAGGGAGAGAGAGACAAGAAAGAACACAAAGAATGAAGGAATGGCAATGAACTGATGAGTAAGAATGTTGTTACAAGGCTGGCCTGATCAGCTGCTACATGCAGCTGGTATGCGTCAGTGACCGCATTGGAATGGGCAGATGGAGAGTTACAGCAGGCTGAAAGAGAGAGAATGCTAGTGTAACCTGACTGAATGGGGTAGATCAGCTGCCAAAATAGGCAGTAAAACTGGCCAACCTGCCATAAATACTGCCACCCTGCAATAAATGCTGCTGACCAGCTTGGGAAGTGGCAAAAATGCAATGCACTCAGCGTGTACAGTGTTAACACAGCTAGAAATTCTGTCTAAGCTGGAAACTGAAATGCAAATGCATTGATGGCTGTCAGAGCCCCTCTATCTCTGTTAGACTTTGATAAAGCTCACAAGCAAGAGATGATGAGCATGAATACAAAAAATGCTAACAGATTGTTGGTGCAAAAGTATTAAATAATTTGTGCACACCTAGACCAAAGCTTGTGCAAAAGGACCAACTGTCTACTCTAATTGGACAATCCTTCAGTCCTACCTTTATGTGCTCCAACCTTTACCCAATCCATGACAAGGATTGAGTAGATGTTGCTTCTCGCTAAACTAGAGGAGGTAAACACTAGCCATTGCTTGGACGCCTTTCCTAAGTAGCATAGTTTGAACCCCATATGATGACTTACCTATTCGTGCAGTTTCTAAGTCACCTTGCAGTAGAATGTCAAGAACTCAACCCACTAGGATCAACCTAAGGGACCCTACTTCTATGGTCACCCTAATAGTAGCCCAATGCCTATCTAAGAAGTGTCACCTTGCAACCACAAAGATGAAGTTGAAAGAGAGTGTGAAATGAGGGGAAGCTAAGCATCAACCCCTTTGTCATAGCATCGTTTCACATTTGGTCCCCTAAAATAATGTTAAGAATACTACCACATTGTGAGTATATAAAACCAACTTCCTTAATTAGCCCCTTACACAAGCTTCATTGAACATTCTTTATGCACATACACAAAGACAATTGAAAAACAATAATTTTCAAATAGTCATTTGAAAACAACTTTTTGAGGCTTGTATAAGTTTGTCTCCACTGAGATGGATTTTTCCATAATGGGAAATTGATACCATAATCCATCGCACAATCCACCTTGCCCTTCTCTAGAATCACGTCCTATCTAATGTCCATACATATTGCTCCCTCCCTCTACAGCAACTCTCCCTCCCCCGGCAGCACAGTAGCGTGATTGGTAGGTTCTCAGCAAGGACATGCAATGGAAACCTCTGGTTAGATGCGGGTGCATTCTCGGAGTGCCCCCTAGTCAAACACCTTGCTCGTCATCCTCTCTAAGGAAGAGCTCTTAGTCGTTCATGCCATAGAGCTAGAACTTAAAGAAATAGTGATCTTTGGTCAGGTTGTAGGACACTCCCCATCCATAGCCTAGCTTCGGGATTGGCTTCACTCCACGTTGTGCATCAGCACAGTATAGATAGTGGAGGCAGTTCTAATGGGTCAAGGGATCTTCATGGTACCACTCACCTCGGCAGATGCAACACGTGAGCTACTCGTTAGCTCACCCTATGCCTCCATGAAGGAGGTCATCCACATGGTTCCTTGATACAATGGCTTCACAATGGAGGCATTCGCTCTCCATAACAGTTTCCTTAGACACCTGGTCACCCTACTCTTCCTCGGATTGGAGATAGAGTATCGCCAGCTTGTGGAATACTTTGGGTGGCTCTTCGGCATTGTCCTTCCCGCCTCTTTTGTGGCCGCAATGACAGCTGCAGGAGTCTCAAAGGTACAGGTGGTAGTGAAAGAGACAAAGGATATACCACAGTTTCTAGAAATTGAGGCAAGTGGACACTCCTTCACACAGCAGCTTATTGTGATTGGGCAGCCACGTTAGTGCTTGCATTGCCATAATTTTGGACATCAGGCAGCAGAGTGCACGCGCTTCGGAGCGAAGGCGGCTTCGTCGACAGGCCCACTGGTGGACTCGGACGGCTCTACACGGGTCTAGAGATGACAGAGAGGGAGATGGTAAGGGGCCCACAGTCAGCCCCTCAGCCATAGCCATGGCAGCAGGGAGTAGGAGGCCGAGCATCGCCCCTCCGGTAGAGCACCATGTGGGCCTCCCTTCCTTGCCCCACCCCACAGGACCACAGGCCTACACATCCACCCCCCACAGAGGCATCACAGGCCACCTCACTCGAGGGTCCACATCCCCCACCCCCTCCCCCTCCTCCCCACGGTTTCCCCTCGACCCTTGTCCACAGCCCCCCCTCCCCTCCAGAGCTACTGCCCCCCCCCAACCCATCCCCCTCCCCCATAGGAGATGAGGAGCCCCATATGCCGACATCCTCCACTCACCGGCAGTCTATCCCCCCTCCCCCTCCCCATAGCCACCAACTCATCCGTCTAGGCTGCCCGTCATACTTTTGCGAGACAAGCGTAGTTACTACCATAGGATTTTTTTTGCAATGGGCCGTGGTCTTACTTGAGAGTTATGTAGCGTGGAGAGTTTCCACTATCCCTAGAGATGGGAATCCTCGTGGTATGCAAGTCAAAGGAGCGGCAAGGTCCATCTACTAGCACCACCGGATGAACCAAACTACTACTACTTCCTTCATACCTCTCACATAGGAGACTGAACAATGACACAGATAGAGGAGGAGATGAAGAGCCAAGTGGCAGACCACATCTCCCATTGGATGGGAGGAGGAGGATTGGCACTTTTTGTCCAGCAATGGCCAGGTTGCATGATGGACATTAATTGTTGGGCTGGGGTCGAGATCCCACATCTAAGCATTATCTTTCGAGCCCATCTGCAGTGGAGATCTCCGATGGATGTGATCGAGTGGCCCTTGCCACGGGCGGCCCGTTTGTACTAGTGTAGAGTGTTGCCTCTCAGCTTGGTTGGTAGATGCCTTGGTGGTACCACTAGGCACATCCATCACCCCCATGGTCCGCTCGAGGGCTACCATGGGGGAATGGAGTTCACCGTCCAGGTCGGCAGCAGAGTGTATCCGCATGCCTCATAGCTCCTCTTTCTTGTCAGCAGCTTCCACACGGAATAGATGCTTGTTCGGTCAATCACAAGTTTCCCTATGAGTTTACATCTTGCATCCTGGAATGTGAACAACCTCCACTAAGTGGAGCATGTGGTTTGAGGAAGTTGATTGTTCGGCAGGAGCTGCAACCTTCTCTTGCTTGATGGATCGACATCTTACTTCTATAGGAGCACAAGCTCACTCCCACCCAAGCCTAGTGGGTAGGGAAGGTACTTTCGGGCAATTCACACACTTACTAGGAGTAGGCCATCGATGCCCACGGCAGGAGTTCAGGCGTATGCACCTCTATTGGCCCGAGCCTCACCGCCTATGTACCAGACCACGGGACGATCGTGGCAGGGAGGGTTCTATGGATCAGATTGGATATTGGAGACTCGTGCCTTGGAGTCCTCAATATCTATGCCCCTACTGAGCTTAGGGCACGCAGCAAGTTCTGGTTGGAGATCACAAAAAGGTGGTAGGTATAGGGGGTGGCACCCTATATGGGACTTTCTTTAGCGTGCAGGAGGGGGGGCGTGTGGCCCTTGACAAAGGGCCACTTGATGAGGGGATAGTTGTCCTTTCATGGAGGAGGATTCGGGTGGTTGGCCTTTAGGGGAAGACATGGCGGTTGGATCCTTATGTCTTCTGGGAGGAGCTCAGGGAGTGGCGCCTCTAGATTTGGGAGGGCACGCCACTTAATAAGTTGGAGTGGGATCTAGGAGAGTGGCTATGGCTGGCCACTGCGGTCATCAAGAAGCCACCGAGGTTCTTGGAGTACATAGCTAGGATTGGCAGACACGTATTGATGCAAGAGGACATGGATTGGGCGCCGTTGCGTAGCAGTTACTGGGCGGAGCACAGCATTACGAATGCTTTGCGATAGACCTTCTCATGCTACCTATGGGATAGCTGGAGGCCGAGGAGGGTATCGTATTTCTTATGGCTGGTGGCACATGGAGACCTAGCGGTGGGAGTTGGTTAGCCCAGATGCAGAAGGATGGAGGTTGTAAACGTGCACACATCAGCCTCTAGAACTTAAAAGCACTGCCTTTGGTTGTTTGAGGCGGCGTAGCTCGTGTGGAGAGGAGCATGCCGCATCATCTGCCGTATAGCACCCAGTCTTGGATGTATCTCATGGGGAGCTTTTTGTTGGCACGAAGTCAATCAGGGCCGTCACCTTCTATATGAGGTTGGGATGTAGGACACGATATTCATTATTGAGGTTGGGTTATGCGTAGTGGTTGGTTTGGAGGCTCTATCCATCTGCCAGGTATTGGAGCCCACAACAGACTGCTTTGAGCCTGAGCTCATCAGGAGCTCCATTTTCATTTCATGTGCACTTCGGGCAGCTAGGATCTGTTTTTCGTGATGTAGGCAGGCAGCCCTAGATGGCGATACACCCTCCCTCCATGGCTTCTTGCCTTCATCCCTAGACTGCCCTGAGAGGCTTGTATACTTGAGGTATCTGTGACTCTGCATCAACTCCAACTAGTCTATTAAGCATGAGCACTTTTTTGTATTTAGGGCTTTTTTTAGAAGTAATATAATTAGCCACACTTTATTTTCCAAAAAAAAAAAACATGGAGCATTACTCAAAAGCTTTACAAGCACCCATCTTTCGTTCTTCCCCTCTATGTTAGGACCTAGGCAATTCTAAGGTTTGTACTTCGAAGAAATAGAGGAGGATTAATAACTTCAAGGCCCTTAAGTTGTATCTAATTGCAACTCCCAATTCTCTTGATATTCCTTTCGGATTTCTTTGTGGCTTTATTAGGAAGGACGATATTACTATACGAACTTAGGGTCAATAACCTTCATTTTTAAGCTTGTGTCCTTAAACTAATAACTTATCCATGTCCTCTCCTAGGATACCTAATATTATTTTAAAATTAATGAATTGAGATAGCCCTTTTTGTTCTCTCCTTTATATGAAGGTAATATTACGACAATATAAAAATTTCACCATCATTTTATAGTAGTACCATTGCGCTATCAAATACCTTGTCAACTTTGTAATGTAGACTTGATGTTGATTAGGTGGTACAATGGATTGTATATATCCGTCCACAATCCATACAGCTTAATGAGTGCTTTCTTGAAGTATAATTTATATATCTATCGAGTGTTCTACCTTCTGCATAAAACCAATATGTGCTCCCTCAATTCATGAGAAAACATGTGGCATAAAAATAATTCATGCTCTCTCATATCTAGAAGTTACCATCAACCATGGAATGTCAAAACTGTGGTTGATGTAGAGCTAATCAAGGGTGAGAAGGGATGTGTCAAGTGTGAGCATTATGGGTTCTTATTTGAGATATTCATTGCCTTGGCTCATCATAGAGATTTCCCATATGCGAGAGGGTAGATTGGATATCAAGGCACCTCTAGACCACCACATGTTGGTGGAGAGTTGCTGGTTGTGTTTGACCCATGCTTGCAATAACATTATCTGCAATGGTTGTTCTACCTTTGTGGAAAGAGACACATCACATGTGAGGTGCAATAGAGGAAGAGATGGTGCATGGCGCAATAGAGGAAGACACATCACATGTGAGGCGCAATGGAGGTAGCGATGTTGCTATTTATGAAGAGGCAAGTGGTTTGCAACAGGACTGTTGTTGAGCAGCATCAGTCTTCTCTCCAAGCATATATTAGTTGTAGTTCTTTCACCATAGTCACCCTAATCTGAACTTGTGTTACACTCACACAAAGGAAAGGTTTTTGATTCCAACAATCCCTATATAATAGGCTCTAGAGAGAAAGAAAGAAAGGTCTACTAACATCTCTAAAAGGCCAGAATGGCCTATGAGAGAGAGAGAGAGAGAGAGAGAGTGTGTATGTGTGTAGAGAGAGAAGGAGAGAGAGAAGCTTGGCGGGAGCTGCGCACGGAACGGAGCTCGCGATGGCGTCGCCTGAGTCGGTCGCGCTACTGACGGTTGTCTGACCGTCGCGTTTCGTCGTCCGCCCTGTGCCCGTTCGCCCGTTCGCCCTGCCCTGCCCTGCGCTCGTTCGCCCGTTCGCCGACAGAGAGGCTCCTGCCGTTGCTACGCCTGTCGCAGGTATGTCCGCCCGTCTGTACCTGCGCCTGTCAATCTCTGCCCGTCGTCTGGACCCGCGCCCGCCTTCATCCACGCCTTACGACTGCTCGCCGGACGTCTGCTGCGCCTTTGTGTGACCGCGCTCGTCGACGTCTGACGTCTGCCCTGCCGGTCAAATGCTGCCCGTCGCCTGTACCTGCAGTGCCCTTCAACTCTGCACCGTCGACGCCTGCCCTGTGCCTAACCCCTTGGCGCCTGCCCCGTCGACGTCTGACCCGTGCAGAGTGCTCCGCCTGTGGTTGACTGCTCTGCGTCAGCGTGCAGGGCTGACGCAGCCCCGTTTAAGCCTCCTGTGTTTGACCTGTTACACGGCGCCCCGGTTCATCTGCGCGTGTCTGTCCTGTTCTTCGTTGCAGTCCTGTTGCTGCAGCCGGGTGGTGCACTGATTTTGCAGGTCTGCGGGACCTGCAGAGTGAATAAGAGAGAGAGAGAGACAACGAGAGAGAGAGAGAGAGAGAGAGAGAGAGAGAGAGAGAGAGAGAGAGAGAGAGAGAGAGAGAGAGAGCTCGCCCTCTGTGTGAAGACAGCAGTATGGCTGGCCTGGATTTGGATTTTCTTGACCGCACGGTGGCAACCCTTGGCCCTGATTCCGATGCAGAGGAGCCGGAAGATATGGTGCCATGCATGGAGGAGTTGCCGCCAAGTTCTGAACAGCCGCCTGCCGGCAAACGCTCCAAGCATACGCCTGATGAGCCAATGAGCCCTACGGAACGCTCCTATGCGCAAGTGGCCTCTGATCCTGTGGATTCGCAGGAAATCGACTGGGAGCATTTGCTGGACTTCGCCAATACTCTGCTTGGCGATTATGTCCAGCATAATACCGAATCTTTTTCTGTTGCGGGAACGGATGATGTGCTGGAAGCCACGGTGGACCCCAAATCAGTCTTGCGATCCTTCTCGGTGTTCTATGATCGTGCAGTTATACTTTTCTTCACTGGCAGGATCCCAGTGCTTTTGCATATTCGCCAGTGGCTGCACCATCTATTGCAAGGGGAGTCTGTTGAGGAGATCTTCCTTGGACCTCGCGGGTTTTATGAGGTCCTGCTGAAATCGGAAACGCATCGCGCTGAGCTCCTGTCCAAGTTGCCGCTATTCTTTGATCGCCGCTTGGTTCATGTTGTGCCATGGCGCCCCATGGCCGACTTCCAGCGTCTGCTTCAACGCGAATGCCCGGTGTGGGTAGAGGTGGAAAACTGTCCGGCGGTCTATTGGCCCATGTTGAAGGATGTGATGGCAGTTGTGGGAACAGTGCTGGTTCCCCCAAGCCTCAGGGCGATGAACCGCAACCGTTTATGCATGCTATGGGACACGGCCAGGAAAAGGCCCGCGTGGCTTCGCCTCAATTGTTCGGGCATGCATCCTTTGTATTTTCGCTTAAAATGGGGCAACTTTGCGGGCCACTGCTTTTCATGTGGTAAATTGGAGCATTTCATGGCCGAATGCCCTGAAAAGCAATCGTCTTCGGAGGATGCGCAGGTTGTGCTGCCCAAGGACGACATGGTGCTTGATGCCACGCCCCAGGAAGCCCTTCAGTCTCCTCATGTCATGGATAAAGGCAAACAACAGGTCCTGAGTGTGGATTCCCGTTGCACTGACTGGATTGAGGCACGTCCTAAAAAAGGTAAAAAGTTGGATGCAGGCCTGGCGGATCCTGGGCCTCCCGCTTCCCAGGATTCCGTGCGCACGTATACGCGCCGGAAAGAGAGAGAGAGAGATCCTTCGGCAAGGCTGTCCACTCAGCTCCTTGCTGTTTGCTTTGGTCACTCACCCAATGCTCTCATTATTGGATAAGTTTGCAGCTCAAGGTGAGATAGTTGCTTACCTCTTCCTGGTGGTGATCAACTGGTGGGCCAATCTTTGGCAGATGATTCTTTTATGTTCCCCAAGGCGGATCCTATTAATGTCAATCGGGCAATGGTGGTCTGGAACCTTTTTTCTTTGGCATCGGGTCTTCACATTAATACTCAGAAATCCACCCTTCTCTCCTGCATGGAGAATGATTTGTAGGCCTTGGGATGGAATGAAATTGTGATCTCGAGGGGCAATATAACTAGACACTTGGGATATCCTATTGGTGTGGAGGTTGCTCCCCATGCTTTGTTGGATTGGAGGGCATTCCGAATCCATGATAGGTTCATGTATTGGAAATCTCAGAGTTGGCCTCTTCATGTTTGGCTAAAAGTGGCTCAATGCATCATGATCAGTATGATTTCCTTCTTTCTGCCATTACTACCTTGGACTAAGAAGTCCCTTTTGGAATTGGTCCAATCTATTAGATTTATGCTGTGGAAAAAGAAAGGCAATTGTTTGGGGCAGGTATGGATTTTCTGGCAGCATGTGACCACTCCGAAAAGGATGGGGGGTGCAGCTTTGTTGGATGTTAATTTGCATATGGCTGCTTTGAGTCTGTCCCTTTTGTCATCCTTGGTTAGATATTGCCAAATTCTTCATAGAGAAGATTGGCATCTCTCATGGAAGCACGGTTATTCATGCTTCTTGGTGGCATGCGCTTAATTCTACAAGGTCCATAAAGGTCTCCGAGTCTTTTCTCCTTTCTCATTTAATTGCTTCGTGGCAGGAGATGCTTCGTTTTGATGTCTGGCATCCTCCGGATATTCGTAATGAGGAAAATTCGCTGCAAGGAGAAATACTGGCTTCCTCAAGGTTGTTGGATTGGCCACACAAAGATTTGTAGCAAGATAAGTTTAATCGGATGGCTAGGTTAGGGTTGAAGACAGTTTGTGATGGGGTTATTCCGGGGCAGCCCTGCCTTTATTCTTTTAGGCGTATTTGTCAGTACTTTAGGGTGCCTCCTGGATACAGGGGCATTTGGTTGTCAATACAAGACTGTCTTCAGAGGTTCTCTCCTTTGCTTGCGTTACAACCATTGCATCCATGGCGTGACTGATAGTTTGTGCTTCCTGATGAATTTCAGAAAAGGTCAACGAATCAGATATATCATCAGATGGTGAAAGCTAAAAGATGGGTCACGGGGAAGGTTAATAAGTTCTGGCATCTCAGGGATATAGCAAAAAGAAGTGGCGCGACAGATTTATCCAGCTTTGGAAGTCTAAGGTTCCGTATCAGGTAAAGTGTTCATGTGGAGGTTTCTCATTGGGGGTCTTCTAACGGGAGGAGAAGTGCTCCGTACCCGAAAGATCTTTGCAGGCCGCTGTGTTTTTTGTACTACATGCGATGAGACATTGCTCCACCTCTTTGTCTCTTGCCCTATTGCGAGACACATCTGGAATTTCATTTGCTGTCGTGTGTAGTTCTGGGTGTCCCAACACCGCATACCAGTTCGTTTGTGGATTATGGGAAATATGTCCTCTATGCCCTCTTTGTCTTTAGATTGTTCCTGCCTATTCCATTTTCTTAGATGGACAGCCCTGTGGCACATATGGCGTACTCGCAATGCCTTTAATTTCTGATTCGGCATCGGGCATCCATGGGCATGTTGCCTGTGTGCATGGATTGGTCTTATGGCAAATCACTTCTATGATGTCAGTTGAGTGGTCCTTCCGGACATTGTTGCTCCCTAGATGGGGATTGCTCGCTCTACTCCAGCTGTTTTTTCTCTCAAATTTATTAGAATTGGTTATGTAATAGGTTGTTCTGAAAAACCTGCCCGTTACATCACTGTGCCCCCGCCCACCTTTCGTTGTGCCCCCGCCCGCCTCTTCGTTGCGCCCCAGCCTGCCCCTATCCTGGCGCTTCATCGTGCACCAGCGCCATCGACTCCCTCCCTCGCCACCAGCCACAAGCGCCAGCGCCATCGTCTCCCTCCCTTGCCAGCGCAATCACCACTAGCCAGCAGCGCCATCGACTCCCTCTCACCAGCGCCATTGCCACCAGCCATTAGCGCCATTGACAGCCACCAGCGCCCATCTCCCTCCCCCCGGCGAGGGCCCATCGCCGGCTCTCTAGGCGCCGCCTGCGTCCACCCTCCCCCCCCCCCCCCCAACTCCTCGCCCCCCGAGTGCTGCCTTGCCAGGAGGCTTGGCCCGCTATCAAGCTGCAACACCACTGCCATCGAAAAAAACCCCCCCCTCCCCCCCTCCCTTCGCCATCGACACACCCCCCTCCCCCTTCCTCCTCCAGTTGCTCCCTCCGACTGCAGCAACTCCCCATCCAGTAGCACAGCAGCGTGATAGGTAGGTTCTCCCAGAAGGGACGCGCAATGGAAACCTATGGTCACACGCCGGTGCACTCAGCGAGTACCCCCCAGTCGAACACCTTGCGCGTAGTCCTCTCTGAGGAGTAGCTCTTAGCCGTCCGAGCTAAAGAGCTGGAGCTAATGGAAACAACGATTTATGGTCAGGTAGTAGGACATTCCCCAGCCAGGGCCCAGCTTCGGAACTGGCTCCACTCCACGCTGCGCATCGGCACAGCGCAGATCATGGAAGCGGTCCTATTGGGCCAAGGGATCTTCATGGTCCGTCTCAGGTCGGTAGACGCAACTCGCGAGCTACTCACCAGTTCACCATATGCATCCACGAAGGGGGTCATATACATGGTCCCTTTGTACAGTGTCTTTACTGTGGAGGCGTTTGCACTCCACAAGAGGTTTCTTCGGCACCCGGTCACCCTTCTTTTCCCTCTCCCGGCGATTGAGTACCACCAGTTGGTGGAAGACTTTGGGCGGCTCTTCGGCTCTCTCCTTCCCGCGTCCTTCGCGGATGCAGTGACATATGCAGGGGTCCCAAAGGTACGGGTGGCAGTGAAAGAGGTCAAGAATATCCTACAGCTCCTAGAGATTGAGGCAGATATCATTCATGACACACACACAAACTTTGTCCAGGATAGAAGTATCCTGGACAATGTATTTACATTCTTTGAGGCGACAGAGTGGGCTTAGCACAGTGAGCAAAGACTGGCGGTACTACTCTTGGACATCGAGAAAGCTTATGATAGGGTGGAGTGGGATTTCCTAGAGGGTACCATGGTGAAGTTGGGATTCCCCCACGCTTGGATTTGCGGGGTCTCTGGCCTGTACAAATCAGCCACCAGCAGGGTTCTCATAGGCGGACGGCGAGGGGAGGAGTTCCGGCTGGAGAGATTTGTCTGACAGGGTTGCCCCCTGGCCCCATACTTGTTCTTACTCTTCGCAGAGGCGGTCTCACTTCCTTAGGTCACATGTGAGCAGACTACGTGGCCTCCGATTTCCAGTGAGAGAATGAGACTGGCTCTTGATGTGTTCTACGTTGCAGCAGGTGCGAAAATCAACTGGCGAAAGTCAGTTGGTTTCCTCACAGACCCGGACTCCAGCACCGAGTGGGGCGTCCACTTGGGATTTAGATGGGTGAGCAGAGGGTAGACCGTCCAATACGTAGGGTTCCAGGTGGGACTTGACATCACTCCTACCCAGCAGTTTCTTCCTGTTCTAGATTCTATTCGGAGGAAACTGACCTATTGGAGTACGGTTCGCCTTTTACTAGGCGGTTGAGCCCTGGTGGTTAACCAGGTTCTCCTAGCGACGGCCTGGTACATCGCCTCGTGTTGGTGCTTCTCCTCATTGTACGTAGGGTAGCTTCGCCGCCTAGTGCAGAATTTCCTGTGGTCTGGGTCTGATGGCTCCAAGGACTCCAAGGCCAAGGTGGCATGGGTGACCATCATATGACATCGATCAGAGGGAGGGATTGGGATCATAGACCCTGAATATTAGAGTATGGCCCTCTTGCGCAAGCTAGTTGTCCGCGGTTTCACACCAGGCGGGCAGGCCTGGAAGGTCTTACAGTAGGAGGGCCTTCAGGACTGTAAACCGAGGCTTGGCGGTGAGTGGAGGCCATCCCTAAGATGGATCTTCACTTCAGCCCAGATCACCCCTCCCAGATCACCTTTCCTGCGGAGCCTACTCCGTGTGTGGCAAGACCTCTGTAAGGCCCTAATCTAGAGCCCCCCACGTTGCCAGGAGGAAATAGACCGTCAGCCGGTGATCTGGAACCTCCAGGTCAAAGATAGGGAAGGGGCACAGATAGGTGAGTGCCCCCACATCCAGTGGGCTGGGTTGGAGGCCGGCCCGGCTCGTTCCATTAGGACATGGTGGGAGGTATAGGTGTTGCAGCGAGTATCAGGGTGCACGAGAGGAGTGGAGTCGAGGAGAAGAGAGATAGACGCAGCAATACCTCCGGAGTGGCTTGCCCCCCCGATACGAGAGCCGATAGAGGCCGGGGAGGTATGGGTAGCCAGGTTCTCTCTAGCAGGCATCCCTCTTCAGGTGGCAGGTAGAGTGGGTGGCGCCCCCCAGGGGACCTTTTTCTCCGTTCAGGAGGGGGGACGTCTAGCCCTTGTTAGAGGGCAATAGGATGAGGGGATGGCCACCCTTTCATGGAGGAGGATTCGGGTGGTGGGTCTTCAGGGGAAGACTTGGTGACTGGACCCTTATGTTTTTTGGAAGGAGCTCAAGGAGTGGTGCCTTTGAATCTGGAAGGGTAGACCACTTGATGAGCTGGAGTGGGATCCAGGAGAGTGGCTATGGCCGGCCTTTGCAGTTGCCAAAAAGTCACCCAGGTTACTAGAATATACTGCCAGGATTGGCAGACATGTACTGATGTAGGAGGATATGGACTGGGCGACGTCACGCAGCACAGGCACTGGGCGGAGCATAGCATCACAGAGCCCTTTCGACGGACCTTCTTGCGCCGCCTATTGGATAGCCGGAGGCCGAGGAGGGTGTCCTATTTCTTATGGCTGGTGGCACATGGAGGTTTGGCAGTGGGAAGCTGGCTCGCCCAGATGTAGAAGAAGGGAGGTTGTAAGTGCTGCACACAGTAGCCTCTGGAAACCCCAAAGCACTACCTTTGGTCTTGTGAGGAGGCGCAACTTGTGTGGAGAGGAGCATGCCGTATCCTTCGACGTACAGCCCCTAGCCTTGGGAGTATTTCATGGGGAGCTTTCTGTTGGCAGGCAGTTAGCTAGGGCCGTCACCTTTTGTATGAGGCTGGGATCTAGGACACGATACTCATGATCGAGGCAAGGTCATGTGTAGTGGTCGGTCTAGAGGCTTTACCCATCCGCCATGTACTGGAGTCCACAACTGACCGCTCGGAGATATGGGAGATCATAGGGAGTCTTACTGGATGGCATATCTGGAAGGTGCGATACCAGGTGGCTTTCGGCGGAGAGAGACTTTCAGCACTTGCGACCTTAGCAGAGCTATGGACCTCCATCATCCATTTCATCCGTGGCCAATGGGATCAGGTGCAGGGTGAGTCTAGGGCTCGTCAGGAGCTCCGTGGTCACTTCATGCGTACCTGGGGCGGCCAGGTCCTGTTCTTTGTGATGCAGGCAGGCAGCCCCATTTGGTGATATACCCCCCCCCCCCCCCCCCATGGCTTCTTGCCCCCATCCCCCCTAGATCGCCTTGAGAGGCTTATATACATGATATATTGGTGACTTTGCATCAGCTCTAGTTGGTCTGTTGAGCATGAGCACCCTGTTGTAATTAGTTTTTCTGAGTAATATAATCAGCCACATTTTACTTGCAAAAAAGAAAAAAGGTTGTTTTGAGAAGCCTGCTAACATCTTGTAAATTTCTACAGTGATAGTGTGAGAGAGATTGAGTATACTGATGTGATGGTTTGATGTAATAGCATGTAAGAGATACAGTGAGAATGTTGACTTGATGGTCTCATGTAAATATTTACTACTTAATTCAATTATCTTCACGAAAAAAAAAAGATATATTAATGTCTCTAAAAGGCTAGAGTGGCCTATGAGACCATAACCCATACAACTAGTATCATCTTCTCTCATCAGAGAAGAAGAGAGAAAATTTATGTGTAGGTTTATATGGTAGATTGGAATAAGAAGTATGGAAATTGAAAAAGCTCGAAAAACTAAGTTTAAAAAGATTAAAAAGAGTGTAGAGTATCTCCCCTTAGTCTATGGAATCCACCAAGACTCTGCAAACTACCTCCGACTGAATCACCATGCCAATTTACCTCTGTAACGAGCAATTGTGATGCGAATGTGACGCATATGGGCACACCTGTGTTGCCGAGTAGGTACTCTAGGGAGTCTTGTACGTGGCATAGTATCAAAGGCCTTGTGGAGGTCCACAAAACAACAATTGATTTTTTGCCTTTGTGATTGTCCCTTCTCAGTCAACACCCTAAGTGTGCATATATGGCCTAGCGTATTGTATCCGTGGCAGAAGCTAGCTTGTCTTGTAGACCGTATTTTCTTTGTTTCAGCCCACCAACTCAAATCATGCTCCACAATAGAGGCATATATCTTTGCTAGCATATGGCCAATCTTAATAGTGCGGTAGTTGTTAGTGACCAATGGATCTCCACTCTTAAAAGAATGATGCATCCATGCATAGAGTTCTTTTATCAAAATTCGCCATTGGGAAATGATGCATCTTCATTAAAAATACAAAAGCTTTGAGTTCAATGTATAAACATAGGGTTTATAAGAATTAGTTCCGAATGTCAATCAATATCGTATAGGGCAAGGAAAAGAAAGATCATTGTAGATCCTATAGTTGCATAAAGGCAAAAGGTCTATGGTCTTGAAATTGCATATTCCCATGGAATGATACATCTCATGCATCTTGCAGTTACTTTCATATTTTAAGGAATGTTCTTGCAAATTTTAGAGGGAAGTATTTACACCTCTAAAGGAAGGATCATCTTTATTTGTAAGATAGTTAGATCAATTAAGTAAATCGCTTGTAATTGAGTAACTCACATGAGATTCATAAAGGCGTGAATAGTTAGCGTACGACAAACACCTAAATGTGCTAGGTTAGGTTAGGTTATGATAAAATTCTGCTTAGTATCGCACTTAGGATACCGATTTAATATTTTCGATCTTAAAAGTTCTACCCACATTCACGAAATGTTAGGGTTATCAAAACAACCGTGCAAGAATGATCTAGGGGTTTCACCCTAAGGATCAGATGACCAAATGGTAGACTTCTGCAAGGAATTTAGGGACCCTAGGGCCAAACGTGTATCAGCCTAGTAGGATTACGGTTTTGGTTTGGGGTCAATGGGACTCCCAAACCCTATATCTTGATCAAAGGTATTCTTGATCAAGAAATACCGTATGATGAGAGGTATAATCCCTCAAGCTAGGTACTGACACCTATCTCTAGTAACAAGCCTGCAAGGTCATATGCTCTTGCGTCCAAATCACAAGATAGTACTGCTACACCTTAGACCAAGATTGACGAGTTCTAATTACAAATTAGATTCTGTAGGAAATGAGTAGTTGACCTACTACAACACTCTCTCTTGGGAACTGATTTGTCAAGCTTAGGGCAGTGGTGAATTGCCAAGAAGTAAATTGACCAACCAAGTTAGGACGACGGGGTTGTCCAGGATCTATTGACTATAATATAAAGAAACCTAAGGTAGTGACAATTTGGGTTCAACAAGGTATAAACCCTAACCCAAGGAAAAAGGATGAACAAGCAACTCAGCTTACTAAACCTTTGGGATCTTTCCAAGTCGCGAATGATCCAGGATCGAATGCTGGGAGTATTCGGGGAAAAGGAATCACACTTTAGCAGTTGGCTGTACGAATGACCACTGGAATGCTCGTGATTGTACACTTAGGTACATTATTTGTACTTCTTGCTCAAGGAACTAATTCAAGCAAAAAAACTAATGCTTCAGGTTAAAAGCCCGAAGGGAGAGGCAGTTTCAGTTACCTCCGATTATGTGCCTGACCCTATCTAAAGGGGTTGTTAGCCACGCCGGGTACATGGACGGAACCCGCCGCGAGAGGTCTCTCAGTGGGTGCTGCTTGGAGCAGGAGGACGCTTGGGTGCCAAGGGAGGCTCTGGCCGTAAATTCCTTGTCTTCGGATCCTGCACAAGAGGCCGACGTGACTCGAGATGGGATCTCGAGGCCCGTATACTAGTCAACAGGCGGAACTTGAAGTAGCGATCCCTGAGGATTGTTGGGATAGCTTTCGGGCAAGATATTTTATGTATTCCAAAGACTATGATAAATAAAGATCAAATGTTGAAAAGAAACTTGCTCGACATTGTTTTTCTATGTCAGTGCCTAAGTTATGTGAAAGAACCAATGTTTAGTTGGTTAATTAAGGAAGCTGCTTTTGCATGTCAAACATAATGTGGTAGGTAATTAGATAACTAAGCAACCCGAGGAAAGTACGGTGGACGTGACTCTGGGTCCGTCCTACGGAAGGGTAGTCCCGGTTAGCCGGAAACTTTTCTCGAAGGAATTGATAGTGAAGTAGCGATGACCTAGAATCAATAGAGTTAGAGTTTCGATTTATGTTGTTTTAGGGGAACGAAATGGGACTATACCTTACGGGCAGAGAGTTCGAGCTTCGCATCCCTCTCATTTCCCATTCTCCTTGAACCAAGTACAGTATAAATCCGCTTCGACCTTGATGTTTCTGCGCAAAGTGGTTCATCTGGGGGTCGACGCTAGCTACTTCCTAGAAACTTGACTATTAGGAAAACCCTGATTCAGGTCGGTCCTAAGTGGGAATGGCCAGATGCTTCCGCTTCGTGGTAGACTCAAGAAGACCTTGATCGCAAACCCGTGATATTCCTTGTGAGTGCCGGGCGGCGCTTTCTAGACTCTCTTCCCGATGGGCTGCTAAGAAGTGTCCTACAAGTGGACAGGGGAACACATTACAGTAAATACCAACTAGATCTAATATTTACAAGGGAACTTAATGGGGGGAAGTAGAGCAATGTTGCCGTTAAGAACATTTCCTTACTTTTGGATGCTGGGCTGCAGAGTCGCGAAGCATGGAACAAATTCTTAGTGTTCCAGGTTATGTTTATGATTGCAATGCATGCTTCGGATTATCGACAGAGGCTAGGCATGATGAATATTCTAGACCGCATCTACAATCCTTCACCCCTGTAGGTGGAACGGAGATGGACGGGTGAATCAGGAATATATTACATAGCAGCCCACCGACTTGCGTACCTTCAGACCAACTTGAAGAGAATCAAGTGGATGGAGGATTTAAAGATCGTGAGGCTGTTCATCTTTGTCGAGGCTCATGCAAATGCAACTCTGCATGTCGGCGGTTGGAAAGTTAAACAGAACAAGTATGTGTACGAAGAAGTGACTCGAGTAATCTCTGCCGATAGAATCGAGGTGCTGGGACGTTATGAGAAGAACGGGTATCAAAGGAAGGGATACCCCAAGCTTCCTATGACTTATCGATCCGTGAAAATCCATGACCCTTCTCCATATTATTACTCAGTCCCCGTAGCTAAATGTAACACAATCCTATTTTCCCTAAACTGATGTGCTAATGAGCTTGTTCTACTTTTCCAAAATAAATGTACTTAAAAGGGCTATGCCCTCATGAATGAATAAGATTTTTATCACTGTTTGTCATGGCTAGAAGTGTTGATAAAGGAGTTGAGTGATTAGGTCACTTGACTAAAAGTTGTACTGGGCATAGTAATGTAATATGAGAAACGTTTGGTAAGTTTTTAACGTAAAGAATCTTATTGCCCAGGCGCAACCCCAAGTGCAGATTCCTAGTCTGACCCCTACACTAAGTACAGCTGTAATTCAAGAGAAGAAGTTTCTTCTCAAGCAAATCAAGCCACCTGAATTCGATGGTAAGGGAAGGAGTGTCCAAACTGACGCCGAGGTCTGGATCGAGTCCATGGAGAACTATTTTGAGGCAGTAGGAACTACACCCACTAACCAAGCTATACTCGCCAAACCGAAGCTTACCGGCGAAGCAAGACTTTGGTGGAAACAATGGTGTAGAGACCAAGGGATCCCAAAGTCTTGCTTCGCTGGTAAGCTTCAGTTTGGCGAGCATAGCTTGGTTAGCGGGTGCAGTTCCTGCTGCCTCGAAATAGTCCTTCATGGACTCGATCCAGACCTCGGCGTCAGTTTGGACACTCCTTACCTTACCATCGAATTCAGGTGGCTTGATTTGCTTGAGAAGGAACTTCTTCTCTTGAATTACAGTTGTAGTTAGCGCAGGGGTCGGACTAGGAATTTGCACTTGGGGTTGCGCCTGGGCAATAAGATTCTTTACGTTAAAAACTTACCAAACGTTTCTCATATTACATTACTATGCCCAGTACAGCTTTTAGTCAAGTGACCTAATCACTCAACTCCTTTACCAACACTTCTAGCCATGACAGACAGTGATAAAAATCTTATTCATTCATGAGAGCATAGCCCTTTTGAGTACATTTATTTTGGGAAAGTAAAACAAGCTCATTAGCACATCAGTTTAGGGAAAATAGGATTGTGTTACATTCAGCTACGGGGACTGAGTAATAATATGGAGAGGGGTCATGGATTTTCAGGGATCGATAGGTCATAGGAAGCTTGGGGTATCCCTTCCTTTGATACCCATTCTTCTCATAACGTCCCAGCACCTCGATTCTGTCGGCAGGGATTACTTGAGTCACTTCTTCGTACACATACTTGTTTTGCTTGACTTTCCGACCGCCGACATGCAGAGTTGCGTTTGCATGAGCCTCGACAAAGATGAACAGCCTCACGATCTTTAAAGCCTCCATCCACTTGATTCTCTTCAAGTTGGTCTGAGGGTACGCAAGTCGGTGGGCTGCTTTGTAATATATTCCTGATTCACCTGTCCATCTCCGTTTCACCTACAGGGGTGAAGGATTGTAGATGCAGTCTAGAATATTCATCATGCCTAACCTCTGTCGATAATCCGAAGCATGCATTGTAGTCATAAACATAACCTAGAACACCAAGAATTTGTTCCATGCTTCGCGACTCTGCAGCCCAGCATCCAAAAGTAAATAAGGAAATGTTCTTAATGGCAACATTGCTCTACTTCCCCCCATTAAGTTCCCTTGTAAATATTAGATCCAATTGGTATTTACTGTAACGTGTCCCCCCTGTCCACTTATAGGACACGTCTTAGCAGCCCATTGGGAAGAGAGTCTAGAAAGCGCCGCCCAGCACTCACAAGGAATATCATGGGGTTTGCGATCAAGGTCTTCCTGAGTCTGCCACGAAGCGGAAGCATCTGGCCGTTCCCACTTAGGACCGACCTGAATCAGGGTTTTCCTAATAGTCAAGTTTCTAGGAAGTAGCTACCGTCAACCCCCAGACGAACCACTTTGTGCAGAAATATCAGGGTCGAAGCGGATTTATATTGTACTTGGTTCAATGGGAATGGGAAACGAGAGGGATGCAAAGCTCGAACTCTCTGCCCATAAGGCATAGTCCCATTCCGTTCCCCTAAAACAGCATAAATTGGGACTCTACTCTATTGATTCTAGGTCATCGCTACTTCACTATCAATTCCTTCGAAAAAAGTTTCCGGCTAACCGGGACTACCCTTCCGTAGGATGGACCCAGAGTCACGTCCACTGCACTTTCCTTAGGTTGCTTAGTTATCTAATTACCTATTACATTATGTTTGACATGCAAAAGCAGCTTCCTTAATTAACCAACTAAACACTGGTTCCTTCACATAACTTAGGCACTGACATAGAAAAACAATGTCAAGCAAGTTCATTTTCAACATTTGATCTTTATTTATCATAGTCTTTGAATATCCTGCGCGAAAACTATCCCAGCAATCCTCAGGGATCACTACTTCAAGTTTCGCCGGTTGACTAGTATACGCACCTCGAGATTCTATCTCGAGTCACGCTGGCCTCTTGTGCAAGATCCGGAGGCAAGGAATTTACGGCTAGAGCCTCCCTTGGCACCCAAGCGTCCTCTTGCTCCAAGCAGCACCCACGGAGAGACCTCTTGCGGCGGATTAGGTCCACGTACCTGGCACGGCTAACAACCCCCTTGGATAGGGTCAAGCAGACAGTCGGAGGTAACTGAAACTGCCTCTCCCTCCAGGCTTTTAACTTGAAGCATTAGTTATTTTTCTTGAATTAGTTCCTTGAGCAAGAAGTGCAAACAGTGTATGTAAGTGTATAATCACGAGCATTCCAGTGGTTGTTCGTACGGCCAACTGCTAAGGAGTGATTCCTTTTTTTCAAATACTCGCAGCATTTGATCCTGGATCATTCGCGACTTGACAAGATCCCAAAGGTTTAGCAAGCTGAGTTGCTTGTTTACCCTTTTTCCTTGGGTTAGGGTTTATACCCTGTTGATCCAAATTGTCACTACCTTAGGTTTCCTTATATTATAGTCAATACATCCTCGACAACCACGCCGTCCTAACTTGGTTGGTCAATTTACTTCTTGGCAATTCACCACTGTCCTAAGCTTGAACAATCAGTTCCCAAGAGGGAGTGTTGTAGTAGGGCAACTACTCATTTACTACAGAATCTAATTTATAATTAGAACTCGCCAATCTTGGTCTAAGGTGTAGTAGTACTATCTTGTGATTTGGATGCAAGAGCATATGACCTTGCAGGCTTGTTGCTAGAGATAGGTGTCAGTACCTAACTTGAGGGATTATACCTCTCATCATACGGTATTTCTTGATCAAGGATACCTTTGATCAAGATATAGGGTTTGGGAGTCCCATTGACCCCAAACCAAAACCGTAATCCTACTAGGCTGATACACGTTTGGCCCTAGGGTCCCTAAATTCCTTGCAGAAGTCTACCATTTGGTCATCTGATCCTTAGGGTGAAACCCCTAGATCATTCTTGCACGGTTGTTTTGATAACCCTAACATTTCGTGAATGTGGGTAGAATTTTTAAGATCGAAAATATTAAATCGGTATCCTAAGTGCGATACTAAGCAGAATTTTATCATAACCTAACCGAATCTAGCACATTTAGGTGTTCGTTGTACGCTAACTATTCACGCCTTTATGAATCTCATGTGAGTTACTCAATTACATGCGATTTACTTAATTGATCTAACTATCTTACAAATAAAGATGATTCTTCCTTTAGAGGTGTAAATATACTTCCCTCTAAAATTTGCAAGAACATTCCTTAAAAGATGAAAGTAACTGCAAGATGCATGAGATGTATCATTCCATGGGAATATGCAATTTCAAGACCATAGACCTTTTGCCTTTATGCAACTATAGGATCTACAATGATCTTTCTTTTCCTTGCCCTATACGATATTGATTGACATTCGGAACTAATTCTTATAAACCCTATGTTTATGCATCGAACTCAAAGCTTTTGTATTTTTAATGAAGATGCATCCTTTCCCAATGGCGAATTTTGATAAAAGAACTCTATGCATGGATGCATCATTCTTTCACGACCAGATGCCAATGAATACATCATTGATTTAATCCTTCCTTTATCACTTAACTCAACCTAAAATGTAACTATCATTGCATGCGAATTGCATACCATATGTTTTTTGTCAAAGTTCATAAATCTTTTCCTTTCATTGCAACTATTTAGTCAGCATTTAATGACCTTTTACAATTATCCTATATACAAGTCACAACCAAGAATTTATTACTTAAGTGCATCATGTGTTATATGTCCCATCCTTTGCGTGATGCAACAAAGATGCCTTTGCACAATTGCATCTTTTAACCCATGCATCCCAATGCAAGTATCTCGTCATGCAACTGAACTTTTTACATCGAAGCAAAATATATAAATTTTCTAATGTATTTAAGTTTTCTATGTAAATTAAAACATGCTTTATGCATCCTTTTCTTGCGAAGATATTTTTCGGAACCTGGGCATTTAATATCGGGCCGTTGTCCACTCTCGTGCTTTGGATGGAAGCTTCCGCGTGTGCTCCTCTCGATTTTTGCTTAGGAGCCATTGACGAAATTAATACCGACTCAATAAACTCTACGAGTTCCGAAATTGCTACTGCCCGAGATCTCCTTCGCGGTACAGGAAATAGGCCTTGTAGGACACGATCTATGAAGTCCAACGCAGCAGGTGAACTTGGTTTAGTGGAGCTTCAATAGAAGCTTCTCCAAGCTTTTGATTTTTCTGAGATGATGTGAGGATGATGACGAATGGGATGACGATGGTGAGGATGATGATGATGAATTGCTTGAGGATGATGAGGACAATGGTGATGGCGGCGGTAGTAGCCTGACGGCGTGGGCAACAGTTTGGCGGCACAGGCAGCAGCTGACAGCGTTGGCGGCAGGCTGGAAAGATGGGCCTCGAGCTTTGGGAGGGGGGTTTATATAAGGTGAAGGTGGGGATGATTAAAGGAGTGGGGGAGGAGTGGCCACACAGGTGGCAGTCGCATGCTCTCCTCCCCATGCCCCTCCATAAGGTCAGAGGGGGGAGGAGTGGGGGAGGGAAGGGGGGGTTCCTACGGTGGTTTGCGGTTTTGTGAGCCACGGTTTCATATGCACAACGCGGGGGATGGTATTGTTAATACACGAGGATGGAGCACTTAGGCCAGAGTTCCTTGTTGCGGGAGATTACTTCAAATTGCTTTTGCACAGGATCTAGGGTCTTATAATATTTTTTTGTAGAAATATTACATTCTCTTCTCCCTTAGAGGAATCAAGATGTCCTCATCTTGAGAAGATCTGGGGTTATTGTTGGTTGAGAGTGCATCTATCCAGGTGGCATCCTCTTCGGGGTGGGGTGGCCACACAGGTGGCAGTCGTATGCTCTCCTCCCCATACCCCTCCATAAGGTCATATATACTCTCTCTCTCCCTGCCATGCAACGGGTGAAGGAGACGGAGTTTATTAAAAAAAATTGCAATTATTCAATATCATTTTTCTTGGGGAGGAGGGGGGGGAGTTCCTACAGTGGTTTGCGATTTTTGTGAGCCATGGTTTCATATACACAACGCGGGGGATGGTATTGTTAATACACGAGGATGGAGCACTTAGGCCAGAGTTTCTTTGCGGGAGATTACTTCAAATTGCTTTTGCGCGGGATCTAGGGTCTTATAATGTTTTGTTGTACAAATATTACATTCTCTCCCCCTTAGAGGAATTGAGATGTCCTCGTCTTGAGAAGATCTGGGGTAATTGTTGGTTGAGAGTACATTCATCCATCCAGGTGACATCCTCTTCGGGGTAATCTTTCCACTGGATGAGGTATTCTCTCAGGGTCGTGGACCTCAAATGCCTCTCCCTAACATTTAGGATTCTGTCAGGCCGTAGCTCAAGGACTCCTTGGCTAGGTATTACAATTTGTTGGTCATCAAGCACATGACTAGGGTTAGGCACATACTTTTTCAATAGGCTGACATGAAATACATTATGAACTTTTAGGTTTTCAGGGAGTTAAAGTCTGTAAGTTAAGCCCTAGGCACTTGCGAATCTTGTAGGGTCCACAATACCTTGGACTTAGCTTTTTGCACTCACCCAAGGATAGGGAACTCTTCTTTGGATGTATGTGAATGAAGACCATATCACCTTCAACGAAGGATTTGTCTTGCCGTTGCAAGTCCGCGTAAGCCTTCTATCTGTCCTTGGTAGCTTGGATGTCTTGTCTTATTGATTTGATTTGGTCATCCATATCTTCCAGCATCTGCTTTGAAGCTTCAACCCTCAAGGTTGGATCTGAAAAGCTCAAAGGAGTACGAAAATCGTGCCCATACAATGCTTGAAAAGGGGTCATTTGAATGCTTTGTTGGTAAGAAGCATTGTAGGCAAACTCAACCAGTGGCAAATGTTGAATTCACTTTTTGGGTTCGTGACAGCAATGTGCCCTAAGCATATCTTCAATGACTTGGTTGACTCGTTCTAAATCGTGCCCATACAATACTTGAAAAGGGGCCATTTGAATGCTTTGTTGGTAAGAAGTATTGTAGGCAAACTCAACCAGTGGCAAATGTTGAATCCACTTTTTGGGTTCGTGACAGCAATGTGCCCTAAGCATATCTTCAATGACTTGGTTGACTCGTTCTGTTTGACCATTGGTTTGGGGATGGTAGGCTGTACTGAAATAGAGTCGAATCCCAATGGCCTCAAAGATAGCCCTCCAAAAGTGTTAGGTGAAGAGAGAGTCACGATCACTAATGATTCTTTTGGGTAACCCATGCAGTTTGAATATTTCCTTAATGAATAACGTTGCGATGTCTGAGGCTTTGTAATTTGTCTTAACAGGGATAAGATGTGCAACCTTGGTGAGCATATCTACCATGACCATAATGGAGTTGTACCCTCCTTGAACTTGAGGCAGACCAACAACAAAGTCCATACTAATGAATTTCCATTTCATTTGGGGAATGTCAAGTGCTTGCAATTTCCCTGGCATTTTGACATGTTCGGCCTTAATGCGCTGACAAGACAAACATTCCGTGACATATTTGAGAACGTCACCTTTGATCCTATCCCAATAATAGCTCTTCCTGACCGTATTAAGGGTCTTGGCATAGCCAGGATGTCCTGAGAAAGGGGAGCCATGGACTTCCCAAAGTATCTTCTGCTTGAGTGATTGGCTTGCCGGGATACATAATCTTGTCCTAAAGTAGAAAAGTCCACTATTGATAGAGAATTCTTGATAATTCGTTTTTAGCTTCGGGTCTTGATCTTTGATGGGGATCTCCCTTAGCAATTTCTGATAGGTTGGGTCATGACATGCCTCTTCTCTAGCTAGCTCAAGAATTGGGTTGTTTGGCATTGATATCTTTGTGGCTAGGGATCTTGCTGCTGTTGATGGATCTTGCAAAATCAAAGAATTTAGAAATGCCTTGCGACTGAGTGCATCGGCAACTACATTCTCCTTTCCAAGGTGGTATTTGATTTCAAAATCATATTCTTCTAGTACTTCGATCCATCGACGTTGCCTCATATTGAGCTCATTCTGGGTGAAAATCCATTTAAGACTCTTGTGGTCCGTCACTAAGGCAAATTTGTTACCCAACAAGTAGTGTCTCCAATGTTTGAGAGCATGGATGACAGCCAACAGCTCCAGATCGTGGGTAGCATAATTCCTTTCATGGCTCTTCGGTTTCCTTGAAGAGTATGCTACGGGATGACCGTCTTGTATAAGCACACATCCTAAGGCAAGTGCGCTAGCATCAGTTATCACTTCAAACTCTTTACTAAGATCAGGAAGTTTCAGGATGGGTGCTGATACCAAGCTTTGCTATAGTTTGTCAAAGCTGGTCTGTTCAGTAGAGGTGACCATACAATTGATACTTGCTTCTTTAGTAGATTAGTCAGAGGCGCTGCAATCAGGGACCAACCTAAATCAGGGTTTTCCTAATAGTCAAGTTTCTAGGAAGTAGCTAGCGTCGATCCCCAGACGAACCACTTTGCGTAGAAATATCAGGGTCGAAGTGGATTTATACTGCACTTGGTTCAAGGAGAATGGGAAACGAGAGGGATGCGAAGCTTGACCTCTTTGCCCGTAAGGCATTGTCCCATTCCGTTCCCCTAAAACAACATAAATCGGGACTCTAACTCTATTGATTCAAGCTCATCGCTACTTCGCTATCAATTCCTTCGAGAAAAGTTCCCGGCTAAGGCGCCTTCTAGATATGCCATCCAATAAGACTCCCTATGATCTCCCATACTTAAGAGCGGTCTGTTGTGGGCTCCACTGCCTAGCGGATGGGTAGAGCCTTCAAATTGACCACTGCACACGACTCTGCCTCGATAATGAATATCGTGTCCTGCATCCTGGTCTCATATAGAAGGTGACGGCCCTTGCTGACTACCTGCCAACAGAAAGCTCCCCAAGAGATACATCCAAGACTGGGGGCCATGTGGAAAAGGATGTGGCATGCTTCTCTCCACACTAGTTGCACCTCCTCGCACGACCAAAGGCACTGTTTTTGGGTTTCTAGAGGCTGTTGTGTGTAGTGCTTACAACCTCCCTTCTGCATCTGGGCAAGCCAACTTCCCACCGCCAAGCCTCCATATGCTACTAGCCATAAGAAATACGATACCCTCCTTGGTCTCCAGCTATCCCATAGGAGTTTCGTTGGAAAGGCTTCACGATACCGTGCTACGCCTAGTCCTTGCTATGTGACGGTGCCCAATCCATATCCGCCTGCATCAGTACGTGTCTGTCAATCCTGGTAGTGTACTCCAGGAGTCTCGGTGGCTTCTTTGCGACCACAGTGGCCGACCATAGCCACTCCCCTGGATCCCACTCTAGCTCATCAAGTGGCCTGTCCTCCCAGATCCAAAGGTGCCACTCCTTGAACTCCTCCCAGAAGACAAAAGGGTCCAGCCGCCATGTCTTCCCCTAAGGGCCAATTACCCGGATCCTCCTCCATTAAAGCACAACTATCCCCTCATCCTACTGCCCCTTGTCAAGAGCCAGACGCCTCCCCTCCTGCACGGTGAAGGTGGTCCCAAGTGAAGCGCCGCCCACTCTACTTGCCACCTGGAGGGGGATGCCTGCTGGTGAAAACCTAGCGGCCCATACCTCCCCGGGCTCTATCGGCTCTCGTATCGGGGAACAAGCAACTCTTGAGGTATTGCTGCATCTATCTTCCTTCTCCTCAACTCCACTCCACTCTGGCAGCCGGATACTTGCTGCATCACCTCCTCATTCCCCATCGTGTACACCTCCCGCTATATCCTGATGGTCCGAGCTGGGCAGGCCTCCCACCTTGACCTGGGGGTTCCAGATCGCTTGTTGACAGTCTATCTTCTCCTAGTAGCCTAGGGGCTCTGGATTAGGGCCTTACGAAGGCCGTGCCACACGCTGAGCAAGCTGCATAGGAAAGGTGATTTGGAGGGGTGATCTAAGTTGACGTGAAGATCCATCTTAGGGATGGCCTCCACTCACCCTCGAGCCTCGGTCTACACTCCTGAAGACCCTCTTGCAATAGGACCTTCCAGCTCTGCCCTCCCAGTGTGAGGCCGCGGACAACTAGCTTGCCCAAGAGGGCCATACTTTGATACTCTGGGTCTATGATCCCAAGCCCTCTCTTTGATCGATGTCATATGATAGTCGCCCATGCCACCTTGGCCCTAGAATCCATGGAGCCGTTTGACCCAGACCAAAGGAAGTTATGCACTAGGCGGCGAAGCTGCACTCCGCAAAATGAGGAGAAGCACCAATAGGAGGTGACGTACCAGGCCGTCGCTAGGAGCACTTGGTTAACCACCAGGGCTCGGCCTACTAGTGAGAGGCGAGTGGTGCTCTAGTAGGTTAGCTTTCTCCGAATAGAATCGAGGACTGGAAGAACTCCAAGCGGCTGTCCTCAAGGCCAGCAATGGCTGCTTACGTGCGCGCCTCTTGTGCATGGAGGGTGGGATCCCTTGGTGCCTCTTGTAATAATCTCTGCGTGGCTGCAAGGTCTCGCCTGACTGCTCTCTCCTCCTCCCAGATCTGTTGCCTGGCTTGTATGGGTGTCTCTTGGTGGATACTGCTCGACTTGGCTAGGACCTTTGCAACCTCCTCTGCGATCCGGTCCCTCTTGCCCCACTCCCTGGTCTAAATCTGCTCAATGTGTCTCGTCACCTTCTCCCTTCTATAGATCGAGTCCGGGATTGGACAGGATCATGCGTCTAGGGTAGATGCTAGAGGATCAAGTGTTAAGAGAATTGGGCAATGATCATACACACTGGTGCCCGCCAACTGCCCAATTTGGCATCCGCAAGAGCATCCCCACTCTCCCACATAAAACCTGTGTAACCGCTCCAGCAAAACTCCACCTAGCCGCTTGTATCCCCAAGAGAAATCCAGTTACCTCTCCCTCCTGTGGAAGGCAGGATCTCTCTAGGCATCGTGTGCTCCTATTGCCAGTAGGAAGACCTCCCATGCTTCCTGCTCCTCCCTAGTCATGCTCTGGTAGTTTTTGCCTCTAGCATGTTGCTCTCCTAAAGCCTCTAAGTTGTTGAAGTCTCCTCCAAGGATCCAGGAGTCCACGTCTGAGAGTCCATCTGCGATCTCCACCCAGAACCTGCTATGTGCCCTAACCTCAGTAGGGACATAGACATTGAGGACTCCAAGGCATGAGTCCCCAATATCCAATTTGATCCATAGAACATGCCTATCACTATAATCACGTGGTCTCGTACACAGGCGGTGAGACTCGGGCCAATAGAGGTGCATACGCCTCCGCTCTTGCCGTGGACACCGATAGCGTGCTCCCAAAAAGTGTGCGAGCTGCCTAAGAGTACCGTCCCTACCCTCTAGGCTTGGGTGGAAGTGAACTTGTGCTCCTGTAGAAGTAAGATGTTGATCCGTCGGGCAAGGGCAGGTTGCAGCTTCTACAGAACAATCAACTTCCTGGAACCACGTGCCCCACCATAGTGGAGGCTATTCACATTCTAGGATGCAAGGTGTAAACTCATGGAGAGACCTGTGACTAATCGAACAAGCATCTGTTCGGTGTGGAAGCTGTTGACGAAGAAGAGGAACTATGAGGCATGCGGATACGCTTCATTGTCGGCTTGGATGATGAACACCATTCCCCCATGGTAGAGCCCCCGGTTGGACAATGGGGGTGATGGATGCGCCTAGTGGTACTACCAGGGCATCAATCAACTAGGTTGAGAGGGGAGACTCTGTACAGTGGTAGAAATGGGCCGCCTGTGCCATGAGCCACTCAATCACATCTACTGGCGCTATCCACTGTAGGGGGGTTCGAAAGATAATGCTCAGATGAGGGACCTTGGCTCCTGCCCACCAGTTGATGTCCATCATGCAACCCGGCCATTGCTGGGAGAAAATTGTCAGTCCACCTTCTCCCATCCACTGGGAAATGTGGTCTGCCTAACGTCCTCCTCTATTTGTGTCGTCGTCTAGCCTCCTGTGTGAGAGGTCTAACAGAAGAAGGCGTAGTTTGGTCCATCCAATGGTGCTAATAGATAGACCTTGCCGCTCCTAGCCTTGCGTACCACGAAGATTGCCACCTCTAGGGATAGTGGGAAAACTCCGCGCTCCACAACTTTCAAATAAAACCACGGCCCACAGCGAGAATACTCCTATGGTAACAGTTGCGCCTGTCTCGAGTAAGTGTGGCGCACGGTATGGATAGATGAACTAGTGACTGTGTGAGGGAGGGAGGGGGGACTAGATAGCCGATGGGTGGAGGATGTCGATGTCTGGAGCTCCTCATCTCCTGTGGGAGGGGCGGGGATGGGTGGGGGGGTCACTAGTACTGGGTGGGGATCAGAGGGGGGGGCGGCGGGGGTGATGGTGGGGGGGTGAGGATTGAGAGACGGTAGGGTGGTCGGAGGCACCCAGCAGGTGTCGGGGGAGCAATGTCTTTGGGGGAGGGGGGGATGTAGACTAGGGTCGAGGAAGGAACTGTGGGGAGGGGGGAGAGGGGGTGGGGGCTGTGGGCCCTCGGGTGAGGCGGCTTGTGACACCTCTGTGGAGTGTGGATGTGAAGATCTCTGGACCTGTCGAGTAGGGTGAGGAAGGGGGGGGGGGGACGCTCGCTCTCTAGCTCCTTTTCATGCCTATGTCTGAGGAGCTTCCTGCGACCCCCCCCTGTTGTCTCCCTCTTTGTCGTCTTCATACTCGTGTAAAACCATCCGCATCCACTTGTGGACTTGTCGGCGGAGCCGCCCTAGCACAAAAGCGTGTGCACTGTGCTGCTTGGTGCCCAAAGTCATGGCACCGCAGGCAATGCCCTGGTTGCCTAGTCACAATGACCTACTGCCTAAAGGAGTATCCGCCTGCCTCAATCTCTAGGAATTGTAGGATATTCTTGACCTCTTTCACTACCACCCGTACATTTGGGACTCCTGCGGTTGTCATTGCGTCTGCGAAAGACGTTGGAAGGATAGTGTCGAAGAGCCGTCCAAAGTCTTTCACTAGCGGGCGATAATCTATCGCCAGGCTAGAAAAGAGAAGGGTGACCAGGTGCCGAAGAAACCTGTTGTGGAGTGCAAATGCCTCCACTGTGAAGCCACTGTACCAAGGGACAATGTGCATGACCCCCTTTGTGGATGCATGGGGTAAAATGGCTAGTAACTCACGAGCTTCGTCTGCCAAGTTGAGCCGAACCATGAAGATCCCTTAGCCCATTAGAACCGCCTCCACGATCTGCACTGTGTCGATGCGCAGCGTGGAGTGAAGCTAGTCCCAAAGTTGGGCCCTGGCTGGGGAATGTCCTACTACCTGACCATAGATCATTGTTTCCTTTAGCTTCAACTCTGTAGCACGGACGGCTAAGAGCTGCCCCTTAGATAGCACGACGCGCAAGGTGTTTGATTGGGGGGCACTTGCTGAATACATTGGCATCTAACCAGAGGTTTCCATTGCACGTCCCTTTTGAAAAACTACCAATCACGTTGCGGTGCTATCTGAGGGGAGAAAGTTGCTGCAGATAGAGCAACTGGATGGCTGGGGGAGGGTGGGGGGGAGCTGCTATTTTGGGCAATGGGGAAGGTGTTGGACGTCACGGATGGTCGGGTTACGACAGGCACCACGCAGGGAGTGTTAGGTTTGGCGGACGGAGCCGGGATCGTGGGGCAAAGGCAGCGTGCGGAGGGGAGGGGGGGGATTAGTGGAGATTGGGGCGGGCACAAGCAATCGGGGTGGGGGGCAGCACTAAGACATGACGGGCGTGGAGCTCTCTTCAATCATTTTGTAGTGTATATACTGTCACCTCCTTATCTTGAGATGTCTTGACAAGCCCTAGTTCATCCAATGCTAATTCCTTGAACATTTCATGTTAGTATCTCATACGAGAGAGAGAGAGAGAGAGAGTGAGAGTGAGAGAGAGATATTAATGTCTCTAGAAGGCCCATCAAAGTCGTTACATTTTCACCGTCTAACTTTTGCCAAGTTGTCATTACATCCACCTCAAAGGTGTTTATCAGCCATACACAAGAGAATCTTTTTTTTTTGCAAATAAAGTGCTGCTAATTATACTACTTTAGAAAAACCTTGAATACAAAGAAGTGCTCTTGCTCAACAGACTAGCTGGAGCTGATAGAAAGTCACAGAAATATCAAATATACAGGCCTCTCAGGGCGGTCTAGGGGGAATGGGGGCAAGAAGCCATGGAGGGGGGGTGTATCGCCATTTGAGGTTGCCTGCTTGCATCGCAAAAAACAAGTCCAAACAGCCCCAAGTGCGCATGAAGTGAAGATGGAGCTCATGACGAGCTCGAGACTTGCGTTGCACCACTTAGTCCCATCAGCCATGAAGGGAGTGGATGATGGAGGTCCAGAGCTCTACCAAAGTCGCCTGTACAGAAAGTCTCTCTCCTCCAAAAACCTCCTAACACCGCGCCTTCAAGATATGCCATCCACTGAGGCTCCCTACGATCTCCCATACCTCAGAGCGGTCTGCTATGGGCTCCAGTTCTTGGCGGATGGGTAGAGCCTCCAAGCTGGCTACTGGGCACGACCCAGCCTCAATAAGGAAGATCGTGTTCTACATCCCAGCCTCATACAGAAGGTGACGACCCTGGCTGACTGCCTGCTAGTAGAAAGCTCCCCATGAGATTCCAAGGTTGGGTGCTATGCGACGGAGGATGCGGCATGCTCCTCTTCACACTAGCTGTGCCGCCTCACACGACTAGAGGCAGTGCTTTGCAGTTTCAAGAAGCTGCTGTGTGCAGTGTTTACATCCTCCATCCTTCGGCATCTGGGCTAACGAACTCCCTACCGCCAAGCCTCCATGTGCTACCATCCATACGAAATACGATACCCTCCTCGGCCTCCAGCTGTCCCATAAGTGGTGCTAGAAAGTCCGTCATAAAAGAATCTGTGATGCTCTGCTCTGCCTAGTATCTTCTACACGGCGACGACGCCCAAACCATGTCGTGCATCAGCACGTATTTGCCAATCTTGGTTGTGTACTCCAAGAACCTCGGTGGCCACTCTCCTGGATCCCACTCCAGCTCATCAAGTGGTCTGCCCTCCCAGATCCAAAGGTGCCACTCGCTGAGCTCCTTCCAAAAAACATAGGGGTCCAGTCACCATGTCTTCCCCTGAAGGCCCACCACCCGAATCCTCCTCCACGAAAGGGAATCTATCTCCTCACCTTGCTACCCTTTGTCAAGGGCCAGACACCCCCCCTCGTGAATGTTGAAGAAAGTCCCCTGTAGGGCGCTGCCCACTTTGCCCGCCACGTGTAGGGGGATACGTGTCAGTGAAAACTTAGCGGCCCATACCTCCTCGAGCTCTACTGGCTCTCATGCCGGGGGGCTAAGCCACTCCTAGGGTATTTTTGCGTCAATCTCCCTTCTCCTCAACTCGACTCCTCTCTGGCAACCAAATGCCCACTGCAACACCTCCTCGTCCACCAACCTGTACACCTTCCGCTAGGTCCTGATGGTGTAAGCCGGGTCGGCCTCCCAACCAGCCCATTGGATGTGGGCCCGCTCGCCGATCTGTACCCCCTCTTGATCTCTTACCTGGGGGTTCCAAATCACTAGCTGACAATCTATCTCCTCCTGGCAACTTGGGGAGCTCTGAATTAGTACCTTATGGAGGCCGTTCCACACACGAAGTAAGATACCTAGGAAGGGGGATCTTGGGGGGGGTGATCTAGGCCCTCGTGAAGATCCATCTCAAGCACGGATTCCAATCCCCGCCAAGCCTCGGTCTACACTCCTGGAGGCCCTTTTGTAGTAGGACCTTCTAAGTCTGCTTTCCTGGTGTGACACCGCGGACTACAAGCTTGCCCAAAAGGGCCATACTCTGATACTGTGGGTCAATGATCCCAAGCCCTCCCTCTGATGGATGCCGAATGATGGTCGCCCATGCCACCTTGGCCCGAGAGTCCCTAGAACTATTCGACTCGGCCTAGAGGAAATTTTGCACTAGGCAGGGAAGTTGAGCAGCACAAGAAGAGGAGAAGCACCAACATGAGGCGATGTACCAAGCCATCGCTAGGAGGATCTGGTTGACCACCAGAGCTCAGCCCACAAGGGAGAGGCGAGGAGTACTTCAATAGGTCAGCTTGCTCCGAATAGAGTCAAGGACTAGTAGAAACTGCTGGGTGGGGGTGATGTCAAGTCCCACCTAGAACCCTAGATAGTGGAAACTCTGCCCTCTGCACACCCATCTAAATCCCAAGTGGACGCCCCACTCCATGAGGTGGAAGAGGGGGGGGAGTGGGGTCAGGTGCAGTAGCATGCAGTGCCACTGTCAGTGTGAACAGGATGGAGAGAGACCATAATTGATGACAGTAAGATTAGGTCCTAGATTAGGAGCACAGGAATCTTGGAAATGAGGTCAAGATGTTGGCAAAGGACTTTTCTGCATGATCAACCAACCAGCACAGAACTTGTTATCATTTACATTGTGCTTCAACACCTACAAATCAGTTCATCATGGTCACCAAGTCCTAACAGTTGGACAGCTGCTAGTACATAACAATGGTGTCCAAATACAGAAAACATTCTTATCACCATCAGAAAGAAAAGAAAGACACTCATATTATTCAAACAGATGACACAACAGAAAAGAACTGATTGCATAAATAGACACAGAATGCTCAGAATACTCCATGACTCAGATCACATGACAAGTTTTTCTCCCAGAATACATCTCAGACTCGTACCGAATCAGAATACACTAAATAGTACAACTATTCATCAGCATGCAAGCCGGCAAGATCCAAGATTTGGAAAGACACAGAGCAGTTGGACTGTCCGTTTGTGGCTAACATCATTTCCTTCCCCATCCTCTTAGACAGCCCTCAGAGACCTTGTACGGATTTGATGTAGCTTCAACTTTGTTGTGATCCCCCTTTTCAGGCCATTTGATCTCATGCACTTTAATTAGGCACTGTAACATAAAATAATTTGTTAGGGTGAATTCATATATCTGTGACACCTTGTAGACATATGCTCTGTCTATCCTTGTGCAAGGTCTTCAATGAGCTGTTTCTTGATTTTCAGAATTGAAACCATCGCTCTTGGTTCTGTGTGCCAGCCAAGTGGCCTTTCATAAACCAATCATTCTGTTATAATATAAGCACCTTACTAAAGAAAGAAAACTGAAACAGTCTCTCTGAAGGCAAGCTTTTCATGCTACATTTAATCATGTCAGACAATGTCTTTGTAGAAACTAGCAGTTCTAAAAAAAAATTCCATATTCAGGGTGAAAGAGGTGTAAACTTGAGTGGAGGCCAAAAGGCACGTATCAGCCTTGCTCGTGCATGCTACAGCTCAGCTCCAATTGTTCTCCTCGATGATCCATTAGCTGCAGTTGATGCCCCAACAGCAAATCATCTCATTAAACATGTTGTGCATGGAGTTTTCAGAAACCGGACAGTAGTTTTGGTGACTCATAATAAAATGGCAATCGACCTATGTGATCATGTCTACTGCATTGAGAAAGGAAGGCTGCAGGAGGTGCCCAGAGATGGTCTTCATGAAAATGCGAACTTGATTGCAGATGATCCGGTTCATAATAACCAAGGAGAAGATAGCCTGATATCAGAACCTAAAACTACTAGTGAAGCTGTTGGCAGGGAATTGCAGGAAAACACATGGATCAGAAAAGGAAAAATCACCATTGATGAGGAACACACTGTAGGAGAGGTGACCAGGTCAACTTACAAAGCTTATGCAAAAGCTGGAGGCGGGTAAACCTCTCTCTCTCTCTTTTTTTTCGTGAAGATAATTGAATTAAGTAGTAAAGATTTACATCAGACCATCAGATCAGCATTCTCTCTGTGTATCTCTTACTTTCTGTTACATCAGACCATCAGGTCATCCGAGAAACTCTCTCTCTTTTTTTTTTTTCGTAAAAGAGAAACTCTCTCTCTTTTTTTTTTCGTGAAAGGTAATTGTATTAATTACGAAAAAAAGTACAAGATAACTTGATTACAAGATACATGACGCCAATTCAGGCCATCATGTGTAGAGGGGCTAAGTGCTACAAGTTACAAAGTTATGGCAAGGGGGCAGATGAAATTGCCATAAGCCAGGGACGGAAGTCCTCCCTAGAGAGCAAATCAGAATGCCGGAGAAGATCCAACTGCCAATACAAAAGGCCCTTAAGCCTCGCAATATGTCGCTGAACATTATCGGCGGAGTCAAAAAGAAAAGCATTCATAATGGTCCAGTTATGCCAACAGCCCCAATATCGAAGAATCTCTCTCTCTCTCTCTAGTATAGTCCCATCATATAGTTATTTTCAGTATTGTTTCATAGGCCACCCACCTATTTGTAATATTATCTTTACCTTACTGATGAGATGACATTAGACATGGATGTACTCTGGATTTTCTCATAGGCCACATTGGCCTTATGTAGACGTTAATATATCTTTCTTTCTTTCTTTCTTTCTTTCTCTCTCTCTCTATTTGTAATGGGTAATTTTATATTACTTAAGAAAAAAAAATACAATATATCAAGATTACAAAGTGCAAGTTGGTTCTAGGCCATCATGTATGAACCAAGTACAATGAATTTAGTAAACACAACAAGACACAAGACAAGAGCGTAAAAGTCACCTCGGGACTAAATAGACACAAAAGATCAACTGTTTCGGTGGGATTTAGCCACATGGGCCTGGGCTTTAGCTGCCAATGTCTCCACTACACCATCTTCAAAGAAGTCACCCAGCATTGCAAAGGGGTTGGGCCACTGATTTTCAGACCCTGAAGATGAAGGCAGATCGGCTGGGTAGGAAAAACTTGGATACCTTCGATCCCATAGAGTAGGGTCATGGGCATGCGGTGATGATTAGGATGGTTGCAATCACACCTATTAAGATATTTGTAATCACACCTATTGTAGCCTCTTTGTATGAGACAGATCTGGGCTTAGGACATGCAGGCAGACTAAATCCCATATGCACAGAAATGGAAAATTGCTACCCATCTAGCAACTATAAAGCATTGTACTTGACTACCAGTTTTCATATGGAATGAATACAATGTCATGATGCTTTGTACTTTCAGTTAAGTATCTTGTCTTTGTCAGTCCTACACAAGATTGTGTTTATGAGTCCAAGCTACCATCTTAGAACCTAATTCACTTATGTAACAATTTGTCTCTACTTGTCTATGTCATCATAAGTTTCGTCTTCATCTTCCATCCGCCATAGTATCTACCATACTCTAGATCCCACGTCAAAATCTAGATCCTGCGTCTTTTGACATGGTATCAAAGCCCAGTCGGGCATGGTACTACTTCTTCAGCTCCCTTTCATTGTCATGTAGCTTGAGCTTAATCCCCAGCTCAGGACCTCTTCTCCCACTTCTTCTCCTCACTTTACCTACTTGGAAACCATAGCCAAGCAGCTTGGAGATTTCATCTCTCTCTCCACAATCAATATTTTTTGATATCTTCTTCTAGGCATATCTTTCATGACTCAAGGCGCCTCTCTTTGTTATGTTTCAGCACGACATTGCTCATCACAGAGCTCGGGATTGTCAACTCTTACAACTTCTACCCTGTGTGTATCTGCCATAGCCAGACCCTGCCAGCTTTGAGGAGCTAGATCTTGCAATAGAGGGCATTACTCTTCATGCTTTCTTCTACACAATTGTTCCTCTGCTCAAGACGCTTCAGCGTGGCACAAAAATGGACCTGATTAATGTAGAATAAGCCCGGCATTGTGACTGTATCAGAATCAGGCGCATTTCGTTACAGCAGTAGATCGCACAGCAGCACCATCATTTCGTGATGAATTTCATGCTGCAGCCCTAGGGCTTTTCAAGGTCATGACCTAAGCTTCCTCTCCCCATGAAATTTTATGGCAAATGGTTTAGTACATGAGCTGCTACAGTCATTTTATCAAGCCCCTGTCAAACCCTAACAAAAGGAAGCCATAGCCATTTCATTTCAAGCTTAAGAGGTAACATCAAACATCAAGCAAAAAGAATCATCATCTTCAAAACCATAGTATCTTTTGATACTACATAGTGGGATTTGATACTGCCCCATCACTTGTGCTTGTTAGCACATTCAAGAATCAACTCACTATTGATTTATCTCAGATTTGAAGCTAATACTCAATGACCAAAATGAATTTTTTCATATGGACACATGCTATCAAGGGTGACACAACTACTCTTGTTACTCACTTGTACTACGTAGAAGATCTTACTCTACCTACAGGAAGACATGGAGCTACCTATATCCAAATGCCATCAATGTACCCATGTGAAGACCTTGAAGACATGAAAGTGCAAAAGTTTGCAGTTATTTCCATTGCCTGAAAGATAATGATATCTTTTCTTGAGGGGGACATGAAGACTAATGCAAGCAAAAAAGACCAAGAAAAAGAGAACCAAAAGATCAAAGAGAAAAAGAATAAGAAGAAGAAGCAAAAAAATTATGAAGACTCTGAAGACCAAAAGAGCAAGGTGAAGTACAAGTATGGGATCAAAAAGAGCAAGCTGGACTACATCGACAAGAAGACCTACAATGAATTGAATATCTATGTCAACAGAAATGATGAAAATTTCAAGGACCTGCTGGTCCTTGACCCAACTTTTTACTAGACGTTTTTAGCCTTGTAATGCCTAGTCCTATTTGCTTCTGACATAAGCTTGTACTACAGCCTCTGTGAGGCCTCTCTTAGAGCCTCTGGATGACCATCATGTTTGTGGTACCCACACTTAGTCTTTTCTGCGACAGCCCCTAGTGTTTTGTCATGTTTATGGTGTTCTCACAGTTTGCAGGTGTTGCTTTCACTAAAGCCTCTACACACTTTGTACTTTGTGGTTATGATTGAGGAGGGGTGTTGAGATATTTGCAATCACATCTATTGTAGCCTCTTTGTATGAGGCAATTTTGGGCTTAGGATATGCAGGCAAATTGAAATTCCATATGCATAGAAAGAGAAAACTACTATCCATCCAGCAACTATAAAGCATTGTACTTAACTATCACTTTTCATATGAAATGAATACAATTTCATGATGCTTTGTACTTTAAATTAAGTATCTTGTCTTTGTTAGCAGTCCTACACAAGATTGTGTTTATGAGTCCAAGCTTCCATCTTGGAACCTAATTCACTTGTGTAATAGTTTGTCTCTACTTCTCTATGTCATCATGAGTTTGGTCTTCATGTTCCATCCGCCATAGCATCTGCCATACTCTAGATCCTGCGTCTTTTGACATTTCCAAGTCCGAAGAAGCGGGTTGCTTCCCTTTGGACTCTGATTGAGCTGAGAAATCTGTTGGTCAAGAGAGTGTGAAGGCATGTTTTGGTCCCTGTCCATGGGTTGATCCGCCAAGGCACTCTTACGATCCGCCCATGAAATGACCTAGTTAATCACAGGAGAAACAATGGCCAGCAAAAGTACCCCACTTGAGCCCGAACCAAAGAGGTTGCATGCCCGTACAATTGAGATGCAACCAATTGGGTCGCGGCTCATTTACTGGCAGTGTCCTACAGTATGCACAATCTATTCCTATTGGTTGCCTTTAGGCTTGGGGGATCAATACATGGCCTTAGGCAGCCTTTGCATCCTTGAGAAGGGCCCAGTAAACCGCTGTGCAATTCTCAACTTCCACCCAAATTAGACATTGTTACTTTAGCAAAGATTGGAATTTTGGCAGTGGATGCCAAGAGACAATATGCACCAGTTGCTTGTCAAAGAAAAGGGGATGCATTTGGAGGAGGATATCCTCAGCCAAAGCAGAAAGAAGAACAACCTCACAAAACCCACGCAGACCAGCAAAGATCTCCTCCATGCCATCGGTCTAAAAAATAGAGGTCAACCATTGACGAATCTTGGCAAGCACGGGAATCGGACCCGTGAAGAAGATAATGACACCTCACTCATGAAAGGTCAAAAAGGAGCGAAGAACTAGTGAGTCCGCACTTCTGTATCCAGAACCTCCTCCTCTGCACAGGCAAGGATGGCTCGATGATTATGCTCAACATATTCTTCCGGGAGGGAATTTGCAAACTCAAGCAACTGCCCAATTTGGTTGTGACAAATCTTGTAAAGCGGAAGCTGCTGTTTCACGAGCGGTGAAGTATGGAATCATACATCACAACCCAAGAAGACGAGAAAAAAATACCAGTTGTCATATATGACTCTGCTGAGGTACTAAACTTGATTAGAAACTCCAAGAACACATGACCAAACACTAGCAAACCCAATCCATCAAACAACAATAATACCTCTTGAAGCCTGAAGCACACATAAAGAAGAGCAACAAACGACATAACACATACATGAAGGTCTTGTGTTTTTTTTTTTTTTGGGTGGGGGGGGGCGTGGAGTCCACCACGCATCTGTATCTCTAGTTTTTACAAAGCCTCGAAGCAAATTGCATCTCATGCAACTTAGAAACAAAAAACGCTAAGCAAGCATATAAAAAACACATTTGCAAAACACACAATCAGACTTTCTCAAAACACTATATTCTAAATCCAAAACACATTTAACTTCCCTTTTAGCACATCAACTTCATACTTTCTATGCATTATGAAATTTCAATCTGTACTCCAATGATTTGCTATGTGTCATGATTCTCTACTTCACATTTATCAAGTTTACACATGCAAATACTTGCAGACTTACTTCCCAAGAATTTGGCACTGAAATCAACTCCAACTCGGAAAAATCTCCATAATCACAATGGTAGCCTCCAACTACAAACACATTAACCATCCACTTACGAACAGGATCATGGTGGCTCCTCACAAATCACACTAGGAGATCAACAATGACTAAGAGCTTCTTCAAAACTTCAGTCAGCTTCCATGGCGAAAAACCCCTGCTAACGTGCCACCACAGCCAGTTCATACGCATGCAAGTTGGCCCCATCAATCATTGAACTAGCAGCCAAATCAGCACTGCCATAATATCACGTAAACCAGTCCCTCATAAGCATGCGATCTAGCCCTCCAAGCTCTAGCAAGTTGAACAAGCCCATGGCAAACCGCTCCATACTGCAGTTCACTTATCAAAAGCACTCTCCACGTAGAGAAGTGGCCCCTTCTAGCATTCTGATAGACAACCACCGCGAACGATAATTATGTACGGCTGCCTTAATCATGATGATCAATCTCCTTCATTAGGCCCTGCTCTCCAGTTTATGCTTCCTCCTCCCCTCAATACGAATACACTTCCACTTTTATAGCTTCCCAAAAAAAAACAGCTAGTGTTTTTAAAGCTTTTTTAAATATTTTCCTTTTAAAATTTACATTAAGGCCTAATAGCCTTAGCCATTAAAAAATATTTTAACGTGCCTATTCCAAGCTTCACTTCCTTTCTTCCTTCAATGACCTTTTGGGAGCACCATAATAAATCATTCAAACTAAAGTGAGTAATTCCAAAAACTGATGTGTACTTCAAAGTACTCTCTCCTTGTAAAACCCAATACGTAACCATGTAGACAAAGTCCATCCTCTTCTTATACGATAATCAAAGCATGCTAGTAAGATCTATGAGATCATGTAATCAACAGCTCCCCTTATTCTCAAGAGTAAGGCAAACCCAAACAAAACAGAGTGTCGAAGAAACCCAAGCTTGAGGAAGAATAACAACTTCTAAATAAAATCCAAGCACAAATCTTGGAGCTCAAAGCACGAAGTATCGTCTTTTTTTTTTCCCCAGAAAAGAGAACTCTATTAATAACACGTGGGAGAAAGTCCCCCTAAGGTAAATACAAAGTACAAGAAACTCTGTGAAGAGTAACTAAGTACATCAAAGATACAATGGTTGTGTAAACAACCAATCTGGTGGGCTAAAGTGCCAGAGCATTTGAGGGACAGTGTGAAAGAAGGTGTCTAAATCCCAAATCCTCAAGAAAGCCTCTCTTTTCTTCCTCATCCTCTCAGAGTTGCCCTGCAACCTCTCCCATCTCCCACGGAGAGTATGGACTATCTCTGTCAAAATCCTCGATAAAGACTCCCCAGTGGGTATATCCTGAAGATCAATGACCTAGCTACATCTTGCAATCCATATGTACCAGGCTATAATGCTGGAAATCAGCTCCCATCTGTGACAATGTCCCTGAGTCCACTGTGTCTGTGAGTAGTCTAGGGTAGGGATCCTGCTCAGATGCTGTCCAATGATGAGAAAAGAAATGCTCCCTTGAGTGTCCTCATAGCCGCAAGCTGGACCTCTGTCAGTGACCCAAGCTACAGCCCCCCATGTTGCCACGATAGACTTTATTGTACCATGGAATACTATCCTAAGAGCTCTCCTCCAAATCTCTTGGGCTCTAGGACACTCCTAGAGGCAATGTCTTGTGTCTCCTCTGGCTCACCACATAGCACGTAAGCCACTGGGTCCCTGCCATATCCTAGCCAAGTGCCAACTGCTAAACTCCTATGGGCTAGAAGCCATAGAAAGAGAGATATCTTCCTGGGATTGAAGATGTCATGTAGCCACCTCCAAAAGTCGTATAGGAACTCATCTGAGACTCCCTCTCTATGCCAATGAGGGATGGCTGCAAGCTGTGCTCTAATCATGCTCATCTGTATCCTCTATCCCAATCTAGTAGTGTAGCCAAAGAAGGGGATGTTGGATGGCCTATCAAGGAAGGGATCCCTCCACACCCACTCTCTTTGATCCCACTGAAGTCTCTGTAGAGGCCTCCTCTGGTATGCCCAATATCTCCATCCATCTATAAGACAAGTGGTTGGGTCTGGGTCTATGTGCCATATTCTTTGAAAGTGTGCCACTACTCTGATTCTCTACTTGGAGAAGCCACTGAGTGTTGTAAGGTCAAGGTCCTCTCGCTGGAGGTGGCCATTCTCCTCAACTGTGAAAGTGAATGTCCTATCTCTACTATACGCAATGACTACTAGAAAGTATTGTCTTTTGATGCACCTTTTTCAAGAAAAATTCAAACCTCCCCTATGTCTTCCAATGAGAAATATGCTTTGAAGATCAACTCCGTGCTCAGTGACACATGGATTTTGAAGAGGAAGTGCATAGTCAAAACTTGCCATGCCATCATACAAACAATGCTATACACAGATATGGATGCATTGAGAAGATTTGTGACTAGTCTGGTCTATGAGTGCCTGTGTATCATGAAAGATGCAAGCATAATTCCTTGATTATTTTATGATCCTTAACCTCACCTCTCAACACTCAATGTTAAAAAAAATATTGTACTCTGCTCCACCAACCCAAATCTCACAATAACTTTGAAAAATAGTGGTCCTGATGATGTTGACCAAGTAAACAACCCTTCTTACAACTGAAGGAGTTCTTTACGACCTTCAAACTCACCCAACCACCTTTCCCTCTTAATCTAAAGTTCCTAATTTAGTGATGGATATCCCAACACTCGTGCATGCACAATAAAAGGTGCTCTCTCAAGTGCGCATGCTTCTACGTTTTACTGCATATAGTTGCAATAGGCATCATGCGGTGCTAGTGCTCAACGATGGTGCAAAGAACGTATTAACCCAACCCATGGCATGGAAGCAATTGAGAAAATCAGGAGAAGACCCTTGAGTGCAGTGCATGTGACAAGTGCAAGGTGAAGTGCTCATGAACCCATAATCCTTGTAATGTGCAAAGATATTGGCAAGAAAGTATACCTGATTTAGAATGTCTAGCAACAATCATCAAAATCCTGCTCCAATCAAGACAACCAGTCACTCAAAAAATCAAACAAAAAAAATCCTATCAAGAAGACAACTCTAAGGGTTTTCTGTTTACGTGAAAATGCTTGACACTGCCTAACCATATGAGCGAGGCGGAGAATCACCCATACTAGAGGCTTCAGGAGTAGCAGTGAACTCATCATGAAGATGCTTGCTGCATTTGATAGACGGTTGAACATCAAGAGGGGGTGATGCCATCTCCTCGGTGCAATTGACCATGTCATCTTCTTCAGCTGTGTCTTCTTCCATTTCTATAGCTGGACCCAGGGATTCAAGCAATGGGTCCATGGCAGCCTAATCTAGGCCTTCCATAAATGGGCAGGCCCATCAGAACATTCTCCCTCCATTTCCACAGGTTGGCTTGGCCCGACACACAGCAGGCAAAGCCTAGAAGAGCAACAGGCTGTGCAGGAGGAAAACCACCCACCAGCCACAGGCAGGGCATCCTACACAGAGGACAGGACAGCAGGGCGGCCTGCTCAGAAAGCAGGAGAGCAGGATGATGAGCAGATATGTAGGGTGGGTCCTTGCACAGGTCGCGAACAGGGTGCAGAATAGTTTGCAGCAGCTCCCAGATGGCTGACGATGCTGGAGCAAAAGTTGTAGGGCAGAGGTGACTGCTGACACGGGGCAGAAGTTGCAGGCACATAGGCGAAACCCTAGAATGGAGCAAAAATCGCAGGTGCATAGGCGAAGCCCTAGGTGGGATCAAAAATCTCAAACGCATAGGTGAAACCCTAGGTGGCAGCCTCCACGTCTGATGGCTGACGGCTCTCTCTCTCTTGATGGAAGAGGATGCAGGGGAGCAGCTCTGAGAGGATGAGGAAGAAAAGAGAGGCTTTCTTACAGATTTGGGATTCAAACACCTTTCATACCACCCCTCAGATGGTCCGGCATTATAGCCCACTAGATTCGTTATTCACACAATCATTGTATTTTTAATGTACTTAGTTACTCTTCACAAAGTTCCTTGTACTTTGTATTTACCTTAGGGGTTTTCTCCAAGGTGTCATTAATAGAATTCTCTTTTCTTGGGTACACACACACACACACACACACACACACACACACACACATACACACACAAACACACAAAGGGCCTTCTAGCCAGCCAAGCGCACTCAAATACACATCGACAACAATACATGAAGCCAAAAGGCTACAAAAAACACAAGGCTACAAGAATAGAAAAAGGAGATCATGAAGGGGGCACAACCAAGGTGGTTTGAATGATATCCTTTTTTTTTTTGCAAGTAAAATGTGGCTAATTATATTACTCAAAAGGTTGATTACAACGGAGTGCTCATGCTCAATAGACTAGCTGGAGTTGATGCAAATCACAAATACATCATGTATACAAGACTCTCAAGGCAGTCTGGGGGGGGACGCAGGCAAGAAGCCATGGAGGGGTGGTGTATGGCGGCCATCTAGGGCTGCTTGCCTGGATCATGAAGGACAAGTCCTAGCCACCTAGGTGCATAGAAAGTGAAAACGGAGCTCTTGACGAGCTCGAGAATTGCCCTGCACCTGGTCCCACCGGCCGCAAAGGGACTAGATGATGGAAGTCCAAAGCTCTACCAAAGTCGCCTGTATTGAAAGGCACTCCCCGCCAAAAAACCTTCTAACAGCATGTCTTCCAGATGTGCCATCCTATAAGACTTCGTACAATCTCCCATACCTCTGAGTGGTCTAATGTGGGCTCCAGTACTTGGTGGTTGGGTAAGGCCTCTAAGCCAACCACTGCGCAAGACCCAACCTCAATGATGAAAATCGTATCCTGCATCCCGGCCTGATACAAAAGGTGACGGCCTCTGGCTGACTGCCTATGAGCAGCCACAAGATACATCCAAGGTTGGGTGCCACATGACAGAGAATGTGGCAGGCTTCTCTCCACACAAGTTGTGCTGCCTCACACGACCAAAGGTATTGCTTTGGAGTTTCCAAGTGTTGCTATGGGCGGCGTTTACACCCTCCATCCTCTTACATCTGGGCCAGCCAACTCCCAACCGCCAGACCTGCATGTGTGTTTACCGCAGCACAGAGGAGCGGAAAATGGAAAAAAGGAAATAGCAAAAGACGCAGGACAAAAGGAAGAAAAAGGCGCCTTAACCTGTAACCAGACCTTGAAATAATTAAAAGTACGGGCACGACCCTCAGGAAGTCTTAGAGTCGCCCAAGGAAAGTAAAAGAGTAAAAAGTGCACCATTGAGTGTGAAAGCGCTCCCGAATCCTTGTAAGAGAGCGCCAGGCTCACTCCTGTGCAAATTGTATGCATTAGTTGGGAAAAGGATAGACTAGAACGGTGGGAAATGAGAAATGGGCCTAGGCTAATGGCTGGCCATGTAAAAAAGGGGATGGCCGCCCATGAAAAGTAGGGCATGTATATAAAGTTGAAAAGTGAAAGAGAAGCTCATTCTTGTGTGTGGCCAAAGCTTCTTCTTCTTCTTCTCTTGTTTTTTGCCTTCTTGCTTGTGCTTGAGAGAGGGATTGAGAGTATAAGGGAGTGAGGGAGTGATTGCGTGAGAGTGAGGGATTTTGGAGAAGAAGCTCTCCATCTTCTCTCTTCATCTTCCCCTCTTCTCTTCTCTTCTCTTGTCTCGTGCTTGGCTATGGAGGATGAAGCTTATGGCAGAGGGATTGAGGTTGCTTGAGCTTGCCTCAAGGATCATGGAGCTACCGATGTGCAAGAAAGAGGAGGGTACTCGATCGAGCATCAAGGTAAGCTCACTACACCCGTAAGGTAGGCATTGCGCGTTGGCTATGTGAGAGGTAGCCATGGCCGCTCGGTTCGAAACACTTGAGCAATAAGTGGTCCGTAGGTCTCGGGGTAGAGCTCGTAGCTCCCCTTCATTTTGGTTCGGTTGCCAAGACCGACGGAATCGAGCCTTGAGCATTGTGTGCATCAAATCGAGCATAGAAGTAGGGTTTGCAGCCCGAACCGGTGCTCGAGATAGCTAGGAGATTTAGGAGGTTTTAATCCGTGAAACAAGTAAGTATTTTGGTTTATTGGAAGCATTAGTGTAGGACTACCATTCTACATCTCTGTTTTGCATTTTGGCTGCACTAGATTAATGTTAGATTAGGTTAAGAAAAGAGAAAACAGAGGTTTTGGCTGCTGTTGAAAACAGGGAAACAGGGGACCAAATTTAAATTTCTGGGTAAAACAGGGAAAATAGAACTGGCTTTAAGGTTTTGTAGTACTAGAAAAGGACCTTAAGAGACTTGGGAGACTAGGACAAACCTCATTTTGCTGGTTAGCTTTGTGAGAGAGAGAGAGAGAGAGCTTCTGGTTGCCAGGAAGAGGGAGCGCTATCACGATTCTGGGTGCCATCGATTTGTGCTGCTCCAGGTGAGTCTGGTGCTTCTTAGTAGTGCCCTAATTAGATCTGGAAAGTCTTTTGTGATTGTGTGTAGCAAGCGTCAAGTGGGATCGAAATGCGTCGGAATCGCGCCTGTCGCCAGACGCAGTCGGACCAGGTCTCAGTGGTGCGATTCCCAGAATCGGACTATCCGAGTCCTGGAGTCGGACGGTCCGATTCCCAGAATGGGATCATCCGACTGAGGGAGTCGGACGAGTCCTGTTCGACTCCCAGAATTGGACAGTCCGATCAGACGTGCCACATGGCACTCGGACTGCCCATCATAGTCGGACCATCCAACATTCGGATCGGACCAAACAATTTTAGGAATCAGACTGACTTGTCCTACTCTAAGAATCGGACCACGCCGTCCGACTGCAAGAATCGGAACACCCTGTCCGATTCTTAGAATCGGAATCGGACCATCCTGCCAGAAGGAAAAATAAGGATCTTTAGTTGACCCTGCCACAGACTTGACCCCCAGGACACAACCCTGAATACCCCCAAGGCCCAGTTCGACCATTAGAATCTCAGAGACCAATCGAACTTAGAGCAGCATAGAAAAACGCAGCACAGACCTTCAGAAAGACCATAGAATAGGCGGGAAGCGAGCTTAGAACTCAAATCAGGCTAAGAATGTGGAGAGAAACAGAGTGGAGTTCGCATTAAACGCTTTCTGCATCAGCATTTCACTCTTGTGTTCCACTAAGTTTGCACTGCAAGAAAAGAGAAAAGCTTGTTTTCGCACCAAGCACCATGAAAGCACTAAGCATAACGTGTGAATAAAGATTGCAGTTGCTTTCAAATAACAAGGAACACATCAGGATATCTAATAACATTAAGGAACCCACTAGTAGGAGAATACCCCAAGACTTAGACAGGTGTCTGAGTGCCCCACTAGTAGGACCTGGAGAAGACACGAAAACACCGAAAGCATCAATATAGAGGTTTGGACGTTGTCGGAGCTGCTTGGATTTATTGATAACCTCGTGGAGCTGGAAGTAGAAACAATGTCGGGATCAAGAGGCGAACGAGGAGAGGACCAATTAGACTTAGGAGAATTTCCAACCTCAGTCCAGGAACTGGTCCACAACTATGATCTACCCACTAGGACTGTGATCCAAGGCAGACCTGTAGAGGAAGTGGTAGCAAACCTGGAAGAAGAGAGAAGAGCAATCAAGAGAGCGCTAGAAGGCATAATTGCCTACAACCATGAGCAAAGGGCTAGAAGGCTACAACAAGACGTTGATATGTACGAGGCTAGACGAGTGCTAGACCTAGCTGGAGCGGCCAAATTTGGACTGAATGTAGAGAGGGAACGGGCAGCAGAGGCTGACATGACATTGAGCGAACTGGTAGCAAAGCGACTCTTGGACAATACGTCCGTTGAACAGAGTGCTACTGCCCTAGCCACCGCGCTACTATCGGGATTGGGAGTCACGCAAGGGGCTAAAGGACAGGCTAGAATCCCCATCGTAGCAAAACAACTAGCTAGATACGAATCTAGTAGTGACCCGTACAGCTTCATGGAGCAGTTCGAGCAAGTGTGTAAGGCAAACGGTCTTACTGACCCTGCACAGTGAGATCAAGCTTTCGGCCTATGCTTAGGCGATAAGGGGAGGACCTGGTATTCTAGTCTAGATGACGCAGCACGTATGAACTTTGTTCGCCTTAAGGGCCTCTTCATCAAGAGATTTTCGGAGGCAGGGTATTCGGATAACTCATCGTTAGGTTGATGAATATCAGTCAAAGGGAAAAGGAAGACGTTAGGGATTACGTCACTCAGGTGCGTAGCCTCTACAAGAGAATCCCTGCCAATGAGCGACCTACCGAGAGGGCACTGTCTACAGTGTTCATGAACGAGATTCAGAGTGAGGATCTCTACAAGGCTTTAGCCAGTAACTCCACCTTGCAACGAGACGTGCTAGCTATAGTTTTCGAGGAGGCAATACGCGTAGATGATCAACTCAGGGAACGCAGCATGAGGACTACCAACCGAGAGAGTGCAAGCCAAAGGGACCCAGAGAGATTAACTACTTCGGAGGGAAAAGCAACTGCTAGTGTGCAGGATAAGGGAAAGAGTGTAGACCATGACCAGGGGATGGCAGAAATGAGAGTGGAGATTGTACGGTTGCAAGAGCTGGTGAGGAAGCCTATGAGATCGCATGTACAATGTATATATTACGGCGGCAATCACCTCCCAGTTGAGTGCCAAGATCCTAGATCTCGGCCGTGCTCAAATTGCGGTAGATTCGGGCATGATGCAGTGCATTGCAGAATGCCGAGGAGATTCCCATACGCGTAGCAGTACAACCCTCCATACTTAGGTAATAGGCCACCCAATTTCTTTGGGAGGGGAGCCCAGTTAGCTCTCCCGGCACCGAGCGACTCAAGATCTGCCATACCTAGGCTGGAGATGAACCCAACTGGTATACCCAGACCACTAGGGCCTTTTGTAACCCACCCATCTAGCGATGCTCCTGTTCACTTTGTGGATGAGCCTAATGAGGAAGAAACATATGTCAACCCGTACATATCCTATGACGAGGAGGGCAACCCAGTCCTGATGGACTATCGACCAGTGCTGGTGATGGCTTTAGGAAGAGCAAGAGGCAGAGGCTTTGGAGGGCCAAGCCAAGATCCAGTCACATGCTGGACTTGCGGCCACCCAGGCCACATTTCATCACGCTGCCCAGAACGAGAACAAGCTAACAAGGACAACGCGGATCTCCAATGCACAGAGTGTGGAATCACACATCTGTTTCCTGATTGTCCTAGGCGGAAGCCATCAACCAGCTCTGCCAACATGCCATCGGTGCGTTTGGGGCTTTTTGGAGTGGAAACCTTTGACAGTGAGAATACACCCATTCCACTACATATTATGACGCGAGCTCAAATAAAACAGGCAGGCATCTCTTTGCCAGGGCCAAGTAACCCTGACGCAACCTCGATAGGAAAGAAAAGCCGGAGGAGACGGAAAAAGAGAACCGATGCAAAGATAACTCTTAAAACCGAGGAAGCGACGATGTTAGTAACGGGAAAGAGGGTCACAGACGCAGAGGCGGAGACCTCAGCTCCTAAGACAGCCGAGCTAGGGAGTGCCAAGGTAGGGGAATATCCCCATCCCAAACGGCAGCTCGAGGCTATAGCTAAGGTCAAGGAGTGGGTCAAGGACGCCCAAAAGCACCTCAAGGATGCTAAACCCATATTAGAAGATCCTATTGATGATTTCTCCAGCGTGAGCATACCAGTCTCACCTTCAAAACCACAAGCTACAAGCATACCTGCACCACTGGGGGCAACTCAGCAGCAAGGCCAAGGGGAAACTTGCCAGGGCAGACAGAACGCATAGCCTAGAAATGCTAGCCTCAGGGGAAGACAAGAGCCCAGTAGCCTCCTCACAACCTTGTTGTCTACTCCAGTAACTCTAAGCTTGGAAGACCTGCTTAGGCAGAATCATTCCTTATGGCAGGAGTTAAAAGACTTGATGGAGGGACACACAGGACTTGCGGGTGCTGATCCGCAAGATCATGAGGCGGTTACACAGATTCCAAGTCTAACTCTACACTCAATTCCTAAGTCTTTGCACATCAATGCTTTTTGGGAAGGCATTGAAATGCACGTAGTTTTACCCATCCTAGCCTTAGGAGATATGACGCGAAAATGAATTATAGACACAGGCGCAGGTGTTAGTGTACTAAGCCATGCAGTCTTAGAGGCATGGGGAAACCCTCGTGTAGAGACTACCAGGTTTAATGTCACGTTAGCAAATGGAATGAAGGTAAGACCATTCGGGGTCTTAAAGAATTGGCCAGTAAAGATTGCCAATGTGCAGTTTTCCGTAAACTTCATTGTTATGAAGGGAGTAGATTACGACATACTATTAGGCCGACCTTGGATGAGGAATGCGTGTGTCATTGAGGACTGGACTGGGGCAATGGTTTGATTTTCCTAGGGAACAGAACTAGTGCAGTAAGGGTGGAGATGGACACTTGGAAAACGACCCCTGTTGACCTAGATGCCATCTCAGCTATGCTGAAAGGCGATGCTCAAACAACCAAACCCTATGGATCACTCACTAAATATGTTCCTTGCCCTGAGGATGAGAGGAATTGGATGCACGTTTTGACAACCATTGACCTACCATTCTCGGATGAGGAAGAACTATATCGACAGGCTGCTAAAGCTGCAACCATGCCAATTGAGGAGCCAATTGTGCCACTCTACATGATGGCAGGAAGCTCACTCAACCCAGGCAAACCAGCCTCGTTCCATATCCCCAACAACAAACTAGAGCTTCAGGAAATCATAGAATATCTGACCAATAAACTAGAAGGCAACTTGGTTGCTAACTTAAAACCTCTACATGATCTATTAGCTAAGCCAGGATGGAAATGGACCAAGGTCCACGACCTGAATTTGTTATATAACTGGGCTTTAGTTACTGATGACAAGGAGACAGGAGAGGAAAGCTTAGGTGATGATGAGCAATCAGAAGGACAGGACTCTGATGACGAGGAGTATGAGGACTATCGCTCTACAGGAGAGGAGAGTGAAGAAGAGATAGATACAATAGAGTACGACACGGAAGGAAAAGCGATAGAACAAATCAGGGCAGACTCGAGGCCTAGGAGAGGAAGGACCAGTCAGAATAAAAAAGGAGTCATGCAAATGGAGTGTGACAGATCCTGGCTAGAACACATGGGAGCCGTGGATTACGAGCAAGCCGGAGTGGCACGACCATGGGTAATCCCAGTGCTCAAGACGGATGCACCTACTGAACTATGACCCCCTGGGGAAACACTTTCCTTAAGTGAGGGATGCGAGTTTAACTCAGAGTCGGAAGTCAGCACCGAGAGTGATCCTGAGATACCACAACCTTCTACATCAAACGCACCAAGGGAGACTTGCCAGTCCACCTAAGGCGTAGGAGGCTAAAGGAGGAGGCCAGGAAGCAAGCAAAGGACTCAGAAGCAGAAATGCAAAAGAAACCACAGGATCTACCCAAACGGTTTACAAAATTTAAAAAGGGTGACAGAGTGGTGATTCTGCTAGGTGTGAAAAGACAAGGCCAAACTAGGTAACCGATCGAGGGCCCCACCAAAGTCAAGGAAGTTAACTTGGCTGGGGAAGGTGAAAAGCCATGGCCTGTATTCATTGCAGATGACTTGACGGAGGATGAGGAGACCAAACTTGTTGCACTCTTGCAAGAGTACATTGACGTATTTGCCTGGACATTGGATGAACTTAAGAGAGTCGACCCTAGGGTTGTGACTCATAATATCCCAATGGTCCCTGATGTAGTGCCAACGAAACAACGACCTTACCCCATGAATCCCAAACACGCCCATGCAGTAAACGAGGAGATTGATAAACTCATGAGGGCAGGATTTATATATGAGATCGAGCACATGGACTGGGTATCACCTATCGTGATTGTCATGAAGAAAAATGGAAAAATCCGAGTGTGCGTGAACTACAAGAAAGTGAATGCCACTACAAAGAGGGATAACTATCCTTTACCTTACACTGAGCACATGCTTGAGAGGATAGCAGGTAAAGAAGCCTACAGTTTTCTGGATGGTTTCTCGGGCTATAATCAAGTGCAAGTGCACCCCGACGACAGGTATAAGACTGCCTTTGCCACGGAATGGGGTGTGTTCACCTACATTGTCATGCCTTTTGGGCTGATAAACGCACCTGCGACTTTTCAACGCCTAATGTGCACTATCTTTAAGGACATGCTTAGGCGCCAACTGGAAGTGTTTGTAGACGACTTATGCGTACACTCTAGTTGGGCCGAACACTTAGAGAAATTGAGAGTTGTCTTTGGAAGGTGTAGGTTGTACCACCTCTCGTTGAACCCCTTAAAGTGCCAGTTCTGAGTGAAACACGGATGCATCTTAGGACACGTAGTGTCAAGAAACGGCATTGCCATTGACTTTTCTAAAGTCAGAGTCATTGTTGACTTACTGCCACCCGATAACTACAAGGGAGTTCAGTGCTTCTTAGGACACACTGGATATTATCGACGTTTTGTACTAAATTACGCACTAATTGCTAGACCATTGTACAAGCTGTTGATAGTGTTCGAGTGGACTGAGGAATGCCAGCTCGCATATGAGGAGTTGAAAAAGGCTCTCACTACTGCACCAATCTTACGAGCCCCAGACTGGAACATAACGTTTCATGTACACATAGATGCCTCTAAGTTCGCTATTGGAGCCGTGCTATGCCAGCCTGGTGAACATAACTTAGATTACCCGGTGAGTTTTGCCAGCAGGCAGCTCATAGAGACCGAGATGAACTATTCCACGACAGAAAGGGAGGGGTTGGCCATGGTATTTGCGGTAAAGAAATTTAGGCATTACCTGTTGGCCACTCCCTTTGTCTTCTTTGTTGACCATCAAGCCTTGCGCTACGGGACGCATAGCTAGATGGTTACTTCTTCTACTGGAGTTTGACTTCTCTGTGGTTGTATGCAAAGGAAAGCAGCATTACATGGCTGACCACATGTCCCGCATACCCACAGGAGAAGCCGCGGGACAAGGCATACCTGATGATTTACCGGATGCTCATCTCTTTAACCTGTCTAGCGAGAGGGAATTATTTTAAGCTGATTTGATGCCGTACTGGGCCGATGACATAGTGCAAGTGCTAGAGAGCGGACTACCTGAGAGACCCATTGAGAAAGCCAGGCTGAGAAGACTTATCCTAAAAATTCAACCATACCAACTGATAGCCGGCCAACTCTACAGGTTGGGACAAGACGGTTTATTGCACAGATGCGTATGTTAGCACGAGATGCACGATGCATTGAAAGAAGCACATGGCGGAATCGCTGGAGGACACTTTAGCGGGGACACAACAGCCCGAAAGGTGCTACAATCCCAACTATGGTGGCCCACCCTTTTCCGCGATGCAGCTAAATTCGTAAAGCACTGCGATGAGTGCCAAAGGACCAAACTACCTGCGCGGAAAGACAAGATGGAGTTGACCCCTGTCATAGCCCGACAACCCTTTGAAAAATGGGGCATCGATTTTATTGGACCTATCAATCCTGCGGCACAATATTCCCAAGCTCGCTATATCATAGTGGCAATCGATTATCTAACGAAGTGGGCAGAGGCAAGAGTCACGAGGAAGAATGATGCTAGAACCACTGCAAGGTTCTTGTGGGAGCGGGTCATTTCACGGTTTGGCTGTCCAATCGAACTTGTAAGCGACCAAGCCACTCACTTCATTAATGAGGTGATTTCCCACCTGCTCTTTACCTTCCTAATAATTCATCGGAAGTTCTCTCCCTATTACCCTCAGGCTAATGGCCAAGCCGAATCCACGAATAAAATCTTAGTCAATGTGCTTACAAAGGTAGTGTTTACTTCAAGAATTGGCTGGGACAACAAGCTAATGGCGGCCTTGTGGGCCTATTGCACAGCTTATAAAACGGCTGTAGGACAGACGCCCTTTAGGCTGACGTACGGAACTGAAGCCATTTTACCCTTAGAATTCTTTATCCCTAGGTTAAGGATAGTAGTCCAGGAGTGTTGGGAGGGAAGAGAGGCTTGGACCAATTGCTTAGCGGAGTTAGAGCGCTTAACGGAGACCCGACTCCTCGCCACTCACTCTCTGATTTGTGAGAAGGCTCGACACAAGATGTGGTTTGACAAGCATGTCAAACAGCGAGACTTTGAACAAGGGGACCTTGTTCTGCTATACGTTGTAAAAGGACATAAATAGAAGATGAAGTTTTGGGGGCTAGGGCCTTTTAGAGTACGCATGATTGGTAGAACAGGGAATGTTGAGTTAGAGACACTTGAAGGCAAAGAAATAGGCTTTTTTAATGGCAGCCGCATAAAGAAGTACTATCCTCCTTCCCATCCATTACATGAGCCACCCATGTTAGAACCCCCAGTGAACGTCTGCATGGCTACTATAACCGACCTTACAAATCAGGACGAAGAAGTAGTGGCACTGGCGTATCTACGAATCACAGTCACAGCAAGAGCGACGTATTCTTTCGATGCCTTGATTGATGAAGGTGCCGACTACAACTTCTTGACGCATGACCATTGGACACGCATTGGTTAACCGAAACTACAGCCCACTAATGCCAAACTCACCCTGTTTGGGGGTAATGCTTATTCACTCCTAGGGAAGTGCAAAATAGTCGTTTCGATCAAGTCTGAAAGTTTACTAGCTTTCTTCCATGTGTTGCATGACACTAAAGGAGCCGGTAATATGCCACTATTAGGTTGTACTTTCAAGAAGCAAACGAACTGTAATGTGGATTACAACCTAAACTGCATTCATCTTGCTATAGGCAATGTGCGCATAGTGACGACTTTCAGCAAGGGCTGTCCTGACTCCTCCACCATTATGAAGCCACCGGTAGAAACCCCTACGACCACATTTCAGCCCAAGTCTAAATAGAAAAAAACTAAGGCCTCATGCCAGGCTCTCGACCCTAGGCCCAAACCCACCAAGAGTGCTCACAAGGCCAAGGAGTCCAAGCTTATATGGGTGCCAAAACGGCAATGACCACATCTGGGTAGACCACCCAAACGTGATTCTAAACGCCAACATAATCAGCCATCACGGCCTAAGAGGCAGTCTAGACGCTATCGACGTAGACACACAACCACGCCGCGATGGATCCCCAAAGATCTCTTGCGAGCACAAGGATACTACGAGGGCAACCCTTGGATTTGGGTGCCTAAAAATGGCAAGTTTAAAATCTCATCTACAAGCAATCTCACCCCAGTAAGGGAGGCTTGCACACAAGGTACCCAGGGCATAGTCAGCAAACCATTGCCCGCTATGGCTAGTAAGACCCAACTCATCTATCGACCAAAGCAAACGCCACAAGCCTTAGAGTTACCTAATCCAGAGAACTTAAATACCCCCATGACTGCTAACTCAGAACCCAGCATAACTCCCATGCCCCCAGAGCTTCCTACAGCACCTCAAAGTGCTTCGGAGTGCAAAGCCACACCTGTGACACCAATGATAGAGTCACCACTATCCAGTCCATTTGCACCATTCCCACCAGCAGGTCTTAAACCTTCCTACGTGGTACGACCTTTCCTTTCCTTGGCTAAAGACCTCGCCGCGACTTCTGGGGATGACTTAGTAACTTGCATCAAGATGTTGGACAAAACTTTCACTACATTCGCTAGAAGTTATGAGAGGCTAGACCTGGGTCTTCTTGACAAAACACTTGCTTCGGATGTTCGTGCATTACCATGCACTTGGGAAGAATATGAACTTATGACCACTAAATTCCCCAAAATTGCTGCTGAACTGATAGCAAACGACGAAATCTCAAAGGAGAAAGCTGCCCTCAAAAGACTAATCACTTCTTATCGTAAGCCTCCTCGTTCTGTTCTTGAGCACAAGTTGCAAGAGCTCACGCAGATGGCAAGCTCGCCTTCCACGTTCTTGCAGCAGTGGTTTGCTCTGAGAATCCAATGGGAGAAAAAAGGTTGTCGGATAATGACCAATGCTGAGCAACGCAAGGCAATTAAAACCGTCGAATATGACCCTACTTATGTGGCACCTATCTCGTTTAGGGTTTTGGCCATCACCCGCAACCAGCATATAGACGACCATGTACTCGCTCACCCTTACATTGACCAATTCCTTACGGAAGAGGAATTACATGTTGCAAGCCGCCTTAATACTGGAGATCTCTTTCACGATGTCTTGACCTACATCTCCCAAGTCTCCATCCAACCATCTATTCTTGATTGTCATGCCCAACTCGAATACAATCCAAGCTTCTATGATTGGTTATTGGCTAAGTAAGTCAATCCACGAAAAACAGCATTTGCCTCGTACTTCCTGTGCTAATCCTAGGAAGGATTCCTTGAAAGATCCACGACGGGGGGGAGTAGTGTGAGCAAGAGCAGAGCAAAATGAGAGTCATGCTATCTAGCAAAATGTTATGATTAATTGAGTCTCAATGGAAGATATTGCAAAGGAAGAACAATAGCAATTGCTGCTATGAGCCTGTCTCTAAAATTCAAGCCTCTAAGCAAGTATACCAATTTTTGACACATACATTTTTCTCTCAAAATTGAGTTTGGTTAAAAATAAGCCGATTTTTAAGCATTAATGTTGGCATGGTGTGTTGATAGGTAACCACCATGGCAGGACAAGACAAAGGGGGCAAACTCCCATTTTCTGAAAAAGAGATGACCAAGTTCGGCATCAGCGTCGAGACACGAGGATTCAGTCAATTCACCTTCAAGCACACGCTGAACCTGGATGAGGCCATCTTGAAGGAACCTGCAATCAAAGAATTGGTGGACAGATGCCACCTCCACAAGTATGTGGAAAAGGTGGGGTAGGCCGTGGATTACAACATGTGTGCTGAATTTCTGAGGAACTTTGACAAGGGCAGGAACTGTGGTGGTGTCACAGTGAGGACAGGGGAGCATGAAAGAAGAATTGAAGTGCCCCTCAATGCGGCAATCGTAGAGAAGGCCTTGGGGCTCGTACCCAAGAAAGAGAGGCAGCCGAGAAGGGACGTTTACGCCATGGTGGGGGTAAAGAAAGAAGAGGTGCACACCGTGGATGGAATCAGCTTGGCTGACATCCCGGATCCAGCAATGAAATTGCAAGCGAAGATGATCCACACACTCTTCTTGGGCCAAAGGTACAATGCATTGATGAACAGGATTGCGGTTCCGTTGTTAGAAAGCATCGCAGCAGGAGTCCCTGAGGAGGTAGACTGCTGGAATGGGTTCGTGCAGAAAACCATTCAAAGCTCAGTTGCCCTTCTCACTCGAGTAGAAGCACTAGCAAGAGGAGAATCTCCTGCCTCAACCGCACGCTCCACAAGGAAGAAACCTGCCTCAAAGGCAGCCACAATTAGATATGGTGGTGTTTTGACACCCATCATAGATGAAGCAATGAAGGATGCTGGAGTCAGGGAAGAGCAAGCTGCACATCAAAGCCCACCTCACCATGAAGGAGAAGAATCAAGCGAAAGAACGATAAGTGACAAGGGAGAACAAGAGGTGCTACCTACACAAGCAAGCAAACCAGAAGAACAAAAGAAAGGGGAAAGGAGACAGAAGGAAAGGAAACAGAAATTAAGCAAAAGAAGAACAAGCTGAAATCAAGAGGGCTCAAAGAGAGTCTAGAAGGGCTGAGGAAGAAAGGAGGAGGAAAGAGGAGGAAGAGCTTGCAAAGATAAGAGAAGAGTCAAAGAAGGCAAAAGAGGACACGAAAAGAAGGGCGGAAGAAGAAGCTGAAGAGCAGATACTGAAGGAGCTGGCCGAGTTAGCAGAGGCTACACGAAGATTTGTGGAAGAGACCCACGGGGGTGGAGAGCTCGAACCCGTGAGCCCCATCATAAAGCCGAAGCTAGTGCAAGTGTGGAAGTAGCTCCAGTGGCTATAGGCAAGGGCAAGTCCCTACTACATCCACTTCCTTCCTCTTTTGTGCCTGGAACGACTGAAACCACGATTGCAACCACCACACAGCCCACACCTCCCCTCGACACGGCACAGCTAATGAACATGGTGCAAATGCTAGTGAGCAAAGTGGCCGAGATCGTGCCAGAAACCAGATTGAAAAGGCCCACTGCCGCAGATACAGAGTGATGGCCATACCCTCAAAGACAAAGGCTGGAGGCATCGACCATCACACCCCATACTCCCATGCCTGCCGACACTGACTATGACGCATATGTGGCTAAGCTACTGGCACAACTAGACAAGGCGAAGGAAGAGAAGAAAGTGGCCTTGATGGAGCTAGAAAAAGAAAAAGAAACGTCAATTGCACTTAGGCTAGAAGTCTCAAGGCAGGGAGCCGACCGACGAAGAGAAATGAAGGCCCTGCAGGGCCAGTTAGAGCAAAAACAAAGGAAGCCCAGGACAACGAAAGCCGCCTTAGACAAAGGCTAGAAGACGAAGAGCAGAACCTGGTGGCAAAGCAAAGGAGTCTAAAGCTACTAGTGTAGCAATACAATGATCTACAGCAAAAGGTCGCTGAAGTGGAAATGCTAAAATAGGAGGTTCAGGAAGGCGAAGCCAGTATACCACAAGAACATACCACGGAGCTCCGGTTGTGGCAGGAGCTAGAAGAACAAAACAGATTAATAAGTGAAATCGAGTTTCTGAAGAGTGAAGGGCCAGGAGTCTCAGCAGTAGAAGCAAAACGGCTACAAGATGAAGTGCAAAGATTACAAGATGCGCTGGAGACCTCCCAGGAAGATGTAGAGGTTCTCATGGCCATGACTTTCAATCAAAAAAGGCTATTCCTTGGTGAGATCCAAAGCCAAGAGCAGCTGGTGCAGGAAAAATCAGAAGTACTGGTCGAAGTGCACCAAAGGCTCAGCATTGTAGATCAAGCCAAAGGGATTGCTGAAGAGCAGCTGGCTCAGAAATTAAGAGAAAGGAATCAGTTGTGGTATTTAACAAATGAGCAGCAACAGATAGTGACCACCCTGGCGAGCCAACTGGAAGAAGAGCGAAAAAGGATGGAGGAAAGAGCTATGGATTGGGAAATGAACAATTTTGATAGGATGAGGGACTTGACCGAACGCTTGGCAGTGGCAGAATGCAAAAGAACGCTTGCAGAAGCCAGGGGTAAAATTGTCGAAATAACTACTAAAATACAGCGGCAGGCCTTCCTCAACACGGTCCTCCATGTCACACAAGTTGAGGGCGATGATCCAATGGAAAAGGTGAAAAGAAAGTTGGAGCTAACCACCCAAGCTCTAAGATATGGTCTTCAAGAGCGGGAGCTCCCAACGAGTACAGGGATCACTAAGGAGCAACAATTCCGCTACTTACGCTGTACGGGCCTTTCCATTGCTGAGCTCAAGGAGCTAGGTTTTGAGGAGCATGAACAGCCACCACCACTACTGCCAGTCATCCCATCTGTGGTTGAGTGACATGTCGAAGCGGGTCCGGATTTCGAGCAAGGTGATGAAGAAGAGCAACAAAGAATGCCAAGTCTGCCTCAACCCGATCTCCCATAGGAAGAACCTGCAGATGCCCATCTGCCTGAGCACATAGTTGCAGCAAGGAGAAGAAGACAAGAATTAGCTGAGAAGGCCCAACACCGAGTACGCACAATTCCAAGACAACTTCCTGAAGAGCCCATGCCACTGAGAAATGATACACATCCTGTAGACTGGCCCCAGGAGTTGGTCATCTGGCGTCAGCGAGAGTTCCATAAAAGGCCGTTTGAGCTTTCATTTTCTTTCCCACGCTCTCTGGACCGGGCCCTGCCTCTAGGAGTCTTAGCCAAGATCAAGGATCTGGCTAATGAACTTGCAAACAGGTGGATAGAAGAGAGGAGCATGATAATGACTAGGTGGCGACAAGAGCCACAGGATTACTGGGAAGATAAGGTCAATCTGGTTCCCAAAACCGTCCAAGGCTACGAGGCGCAGCCGAAATGGCGGAGGAGGATTTGGGACACCAATTTTGATGCATGGACCGCCTTTTGCAGTTCACTCCCCGAAGAGCGCAATGATCCTATCTACATGCCCTACCCCCGTAGGCATGGAGTGGACTATGATAGAGACTTGCATGGGGATTACGACTTCCCAAAAATATATAATATAAATGCTAGGAGCCCTGAGGAATGCTTAGTGTTTAGATTAGAGGATATACTTCCTTCTATAAATCATTTCCTTGAAGACTTCTCTTCCTACCCGGATCCAGCGTTTTTTACCACTTGTAATTACCTCCGACTTATCAAATTCCTGCTACTCCAAAAACCCACAGATTAAAGAATACCTACAAAGCCGCACATTCTTATCTCAATGCCTGCGACGCCCCGTGATTAAAGGGGTGTGATATGCCTTGCCAATTGTACTCTCTCTCATTCTTAAAAAAAGAGAAAAAGGCACAAGGAAACAAAGACAAGGTGACTGGAGAGAAATACAAGAGTAAAAAATAGCAAAGCTAAAAGATGAATCTACTACTAAGCAGGTTAACAAGGAGAACACTTCACATGTGCTTGCAGTCTCCCTTCATTGTTATTGTGCACCACACTCACTGTATCTAGGCTTCTCCCTAGCCCCTTCCCCACTTCACACTTAGGGCACATCAAGGGCAGGACTTTTAGACTTGTCACCCTAAGTTTTGCACCGCACCTCCAACGATGCACGAACTGGGTCCTCAAGTGTGGGACATTACCAAGGGCTTGTCCAAGGTTAGACCCATCTCCCAGTTCCACTGGCACGGGCACCATGCAATACACAGTGAGACAGACACACCCCCTAGGAAGTGCACAACTTTTCTTGCAGATTATGTTCGTGTTTCAAGAACTGGCAGCTTGGCTGAAGAAGATCATCCACTACATCCTCCAATGACAAGGAATTTTCCCATGAGTCGGACATGACTCCATTACTGCAACTTCAGGAGCTTCGCTGCGAAGGTTTAAATGGCTCAATAGATTTCATGTTGCCAATCATCCGTCTACTGATGGCTGCCATGACTGAACCAAATCAAGCAGAAGGAAAACCCAGTGATGGATCTGCCATTGGTATAAATCTTGGAACCTCATCGTCCAATGATCCATGCCCAACGCCTCAAGATCTACGGATCGCTTATTGATTCCACAAGCCTGAAGACCTTCAACTCAAAACTGAAGACCTTCTACTCAAAGACAAGGATCTTCAACCAAGGCCACGGATTTTCAAGGCAAACAGCGTTCAGGGGGTTTCTCCAGAATAAATCCCTCCAATACCATCCTCCTAAGGGATTGCTTATTGCTTCAAGCGTTTCGGATACTCAAAAGATGACTGGCTACATAAGGGGCGCCACAACAGTGTGAAAGATGCCGAGTATCTTCATGGAGCCTAATGCACGCCGGAATCTCTCCTGGTCATCGTCATCAAACTCCATCACTTCTCATTCACAAGCATCAGTGTCATCTACCCACCAGTTCCACCTAGCAACAGCATCATCTATCCCACTACTTTCCACCACAGTGCCATGGGACTGGCACTTGGCTAGGAGGGGGGTAATGTTTACCGCAGCACAGAGGAGCGGGAAATGGAAAAAAGGAAATAGCAAAAGGCGCAGGACAAAAGGAAGAAAAAGGTGCCTTAACCGGTAACCAGACCCTAAAAAAATTAAAAGCACGGGCACGACCCTCAGGAAGTCTTAGAGTCGCCCAAGGAAAGTAAAAGAGTAAAAAGTGCACCATTGAGTATGAAAGTGCTCCCGAATCCTTGTAAGAGAGCACCAGGCTCACTCCTGTGCAAATTGTATGCATTAGTTGGGAATAGGATAGACTAGAACGGTGGGAAATGAGAAATGGGCCTAGGCTAATGGCCGGCCATGTAAAAAAGGGGATGACCGCCCATGAAAAGTAGGGCATGTATATAAAGTTGAAAAGTGAATGAGAAGCTCATTCTTGTGTGTGGCCAAAGCTTCTTCTTCTTCTCTTGTTTCTTGCCTTCTTGCTTGTGTTTGAGAGAGGGATTGAGAGAGTGTGAGGGAGTGAGGGAGTGATTGTGTGAGAGTGAGGGATTTTGGAGAAGAAGCTCTCCATCTTCTCTCTTCATCTTCCCCTCTTCTCTTCTCTTCTCTTCTCTTGTCTCATGCGTGGCTATGGAGGATGAAGCTCGTGGGAGAGGGATTGAGGTTGCTTGAGCTTACCTCAAGGATCGTGGAGCTACCGGTGTGTAAGAAAGAGGAGGGTACTCGATCGAGCATCAAGGTAAGCTCACTACACCCGTAAGGTAAGCATTGCGCGTTGGCTATGTGAGAGGTAGCCATGGCCACTCGGTTCGAAAAACTTGAGCAATAAGTGGTCCGTAGGTCTCGGGGTAGAGCTTGTAGCTCCCCTTCAATGTGCCAAAAGCCATAGGAAATATGACACCCTCCTCGGCCTCAACCTCTCCCATAGGCGGCACCAAAAAGTCCAACGGAAGGCATTCATGATGTTGTGCTTTGCCCAGTATTTGCTACTATGAGAAGGCGCCTAATCCATGTCCCGTTGCATCAATACATGTCTACCAATCTTGGTTGTCTACTCCAAGAACCTTAGTGGCTTCTTAGCGACTGCAGTGGTTGGCCATAGCCACTCTGGAGGGTTCCACTCTAGCTCATCAAGTGCCCAGCTCTCCCATATCCAGAGGTGCCACTCCCATAACTTCTCTTAGAACACATAAGGGTCCAGATGCCAGGTCTTCCCTTGGAGATCAACCACACGAATCCTCCTCCAAGGAAGGACAATGATCTCCTCATCCTGCTACCCTTTGTCAAGGACCAAATGCCCCCCCATCCTGTACAGTGAAGAAAATCCTGTCGGAAGCGCCACACACTCTACTTGTCACCTCTAGGGGGATACTTGGTGGTGAGAACCCAACGGCCCACACCTCACCAAGCTCCACTAGCTCTCAAATTAGGGGGTCAAGCTACTCCTGAGAGATCGTTGAGTCGATCTTCCTTCTCCTCACCTCAACTCCTCGCTGACAATCTAATGCCCATTGTAACAACTCGTGATCCACCATCTTAAACATCTCCTACCACATCTTGATAGTACGAGAAAGGCCAGCCTCCCATCCAGCCCACTTGATGTGGGGGTGCTCACCAATCTGTATCCCATCCTGTTCTCTAACCTGGGGGTTCCAAACCACTTGTTGGTGGTCTAACTTCTCCTAGCATCCTAGGGGCCTCTGAATTAAGGCCTTATGGAGGCCCTAACACGCACAAAGTAGGCTACGAAGGAAGGAAGATTTGGGTGGCGTGATTTGGCCAATTGTGAAGATCCATCTCAAGGATGGCCTCCAACTACCACCAAGCCTCGGTCTACACTCCTGGAGACCTTCCTACAGAAGGACCTTTCAGGTCTGCCCTCCTGGTGTGAGCCAACAGACTACTAGCTTGCCCAAAAGGGCTAGGTTTTGGAACTTTGGGTCTATAATCCCAAGCCCTCCCTCAAACCGATGCCATATGATGGTCGCCCACGCCACCTTGGTTCGAGAGTCCCTGGAACTGTTTAGTCCTGCCCAAAGAAAATTCCACACTAGGCAGTGAAGTTGAACCACACAGGATGAGGAGAAGCACCAACACAAGGCAATGTACCAAGCTGTCGCTAGGAGGACCTAGTTGACCACCAAGGCTCGGCCCGCTAAGGAGAGGCAGACAGTACTCTAGTAGGTTAGCTTCCGCCTGATAGAGTCGAGAACAGAAGGAAACTGTTGGGCAGGAATGATGTCGAGTCCCACCTGGAACCCTAGGTATTGGACGGTTTGTCCCCTGCACACCCATCTGAACCCCAAGTGGATGCCCCACTATGTGCTAGTGTCCGGGTCTATAAGAAAACCAACCAACTTTCACCAGTTGATTTTCGCTTCAACTGCAGTGCAAAACACCTCCAGAGCTAGTCTCACTCTCTCCAGCATCCGCTCATTATCCTCTGTATAAAGGGCAGTATCATTTGCATAGTCTAAATTGAGCAGCTTAGTCTCCTCCCTCACCAAAAGTCAAAGGCCACGTAGCTCGCTCACATGTGATCGGAGGAAGTAAGACATCGCCTCCGCAAAGAGTAGGATTAGACATGGGACAAGAGGACAGCCTTGCCAGACAGATCTCTCCAGTCGAAACTCCTCCCCCCTCTTGCCACCTATGAGAACCTTCCTAGTGGCCAATCTATAAAGTGTAAAAACCCCGCAAATCCATGCTTGGGGGAAACCCAACCTTACCATGGTGCCCTTTAAGAAGTCCCTGTCAACCCTATCATAGGCCTTCTCGAAATTCAAGAGTAGTACGGCCAACCCCTGACCACTGTGTTGGGTCCTCTCAGTCGCCTCGAAGAAGGTGAAAACATTGTCTAGGATGCTTCTATCCTGGACAAAACCTATCTGTGTGTCATGAATGATGTCTAGAATCACAGGGCAGTCGCCTACCGATCATCTTGGCCAATGCCTTATAGGCCATTGACAACAAGGTGATACATCTCCATTGGGATAGCTCCAACCCGTCGCCCCCTTTGGGGAGGAGGCTGGCAAGACCTGCCGATAGACTCCTAGGCATTTGTCCTGATCTGAAAATCTCTTGAATGGCCAGCAGTAGGGGGTCCTTCACTACCTCCCAGTAGGTAGCGAAGAAGGCCTTCGAAAGACCATCCTCTCCTAGGCATTTTTACCGTCCTGTGCATGAAAAGCATCCGCTAATTCCTTCTCTATGAAGGGGTCTAGGAGGGAGGGACCCATCTACTAGGGATGGAATGCAGTTCCATACCTGTTGTTTACAACGTTGTACCCTGGCTAAGTCTATCTCCTGCTGAAAACGGTGTCTGTGGTAGTCATTGGCAATCTCCATCACCTCATATGGGCTAGAGCGAATCCTCCCATACTGATCACGCAAGTTGTGAATCAGATCTCCTGAGGTGCGAGGTCGGTGCACCTGAAAAAACTCCTTGCACATCGTGTCCCCCTTCTGCACCCAAAAGGCTGTTGAGGTACGGAAGAAAAACTCCGAGCATTTATCCTCAAGATCGCCGTCCCATGCACGCATCTTCTACGTGTGGAGAGTGGGATCTCCTAGTGCCTCCTAGAGAAGTCTCTACGTGGCAGCTAGGTCTCGTCGGAGTGCTCTCTCCTCCTCCGAGCTCTACTGCCTGGTTTGTAGGGCTGCCTCATGGCAGATCCTGCTCGACTCGGCTAAGACCACTACAACCTCCTCTGTGATCCGATCCCTCTTGTCCCACTTCCTAGTCCAGAGCTGCTCAATCTATCTCCTCACCTCGTCCCTCTTGTAGATCGAGTCATCAAGATTGCGTATCGAGGGCTGAAACTGGCGCATCAAGTGTGAGGAGAATCGAACAGTGATTAGACAAGGTAGTGCCAACCAACTGCCCTACTTGGCCTCCTCGAGAGCACCCCTACTCTCCCACATAAAACCGGTCCAACCGTTCCAAAAGAGCTCCGCCCAGCTGCATGTATCTCCAAGAGAAGTCCAGCAACCTCCCTCTCCTGTGAAAAGTTGGGTCCCGCCAAGCATCCCGTGCTCCTTACCGAGAGGAGGAAGACTTCCCATGCCTCCTGCTCCTCCCTTACCTTCTTCATTGGCAATCTCCATCACCTCATTTGGGCTAGAGCGAATCCTCCCATACTCATCACAGTGTCTGTGGTAGTCATTGGTAATCTCCATCACCTCATTTGGGCTAGAGCAAATCGTCCCATACTGATCACGCAAGTTGCGAATCTGATCTCCTGAGGTGCGAGGTTGGTGCACCTGAAAAAACTCCCTGCACATCATGTTCCCCTTTCACGCCCAAAAGGCTGTTGAGGTACGGAAGGAAAACTTCGACCGTTTATCCTCAAGACCGCCGGCCCATGCACGCACCTTCTACGTGTGGAGAGTGGAATCTCCTGGTGCCTCCTAGAGACGTCTCTACGTGGCAGCTAGGTCTCGCCAGAGTGCTCTCTCCTCCTCCGAGCTCTGCTGCCTGGTCTGTAGGGCTACCTCATGGCAGATCCTGCTCGACTCGGCTAAGACCAGTGCAACCTCCTCTGTGATCCGGTCCCTCTTGTCCCACTTCCTAGTCCAGAGCTGCTCAATCTACCTTCTCACCTCGTCCCTCCTGTAGATCGAGCCAGCAGGATCGCGTATCAAGGGCCGAAACTGGCGCATCAAGTGTGAGGAGAACCGGACAGTGATTAGACAAGGTAGTGCCAACCAACTGCCCTACCTGGCCTCCTCGAGAGCACCCCCACTCTCCCATATAAAACCGGTCCAACCGTTCCAGAAGAGCTAAGCCCAGGAGGAAGACTTCCCATGCCTCCTGCTCCTCCCTTGCCATACCTAGGTAGTCTTTGTCTCTGCCCTGTTGGTCCGGCTTCGAGGTTGTTGAAGTCTCCTCCAACAATCCAAGAGTCCACCTCTGGAAGACCTCGCATGTCTCCTGCTCCTCCCCAGCCATGCCCTGGTAGTTTCTGCCTCTACCTCCTGGTCGTCTAAGGCCTCCAGGTTGTTGAAGTCTCCTCCAACAATCCAGGAGTCCACCTTTGGGAGTCCTACTGCAATCTCCACCCAAAACCTACTAAGTGCCCTGACCTCGGTGGGGGCATAGACATTGAGGACTTTGAGGCATGAATCCCTAATATCCAACCTTATCCAAAGAACCTTCCCTGCCACAATCGCCCCATGATCCCATACGTATGCGGTAAGGCTCGGGCCAATAGAGGTGCATACGCCTCCACTCTTGCCGTGGGCACCGATGGCATACTCCCAGTAGATGTGTGACTTGCCTCGGAGGCCTTCCCTACCCGATAGGCTTGGGTGGGGGTGAGCTTGTGCTCCTACAGAAGTAGGATGTCTATCCATCCAGTAAGGGCCGGCTGCAACTCCTGCCGAACAATCAACTTCCTGGAACCACATGCCCCACTGTAGTGGAGGCTATTCACATTCTAGGATGCAAGGTGTAAGCTCATGGGGAAACCTATGACTAACCGAACAGGCATTTGTTCGGTGTGGAAGCTACTGATGAGGAGGAATAACTATGGGGCATATGCGAGTACGCTTTGCCACAGGCCTGGACGGTGGAACTCCATTCCCCCATGGTGGCCCTCAGGACCATAGGGGTGATAGATGCCCCAAATGGTACCACCAATGCATCTCTCAACTAGGCTGAGAGTCGTGACTTTGTACATTTGTAAAAACGGATCGCCTGTGCCAAGGGCCACTCGATTACATCCATCGGAGCTCTCCACTATGAAGGGGCTCGAAAGATAATACTCAAGTATGGGACCTCACCACCAGTTAATGTCCATCATGCAACCTGGCCACTGTTGTGCAAACAGTGCTAGTCCTTCTTCACCCATCCACTAGGAGATGTGGTCCGCCACCTGACTTTTCACCTCCTTTATCTGTGTCATCCTCCAATCCCCTGAGTAAGAGGATTGAAGGAAGAAGGCGTAGTTTGGTCCATCCGGTGGTGCTAGTAGATGGACCTTGCCCCTCCTTGACTTATGTACCACGAAGATCCCCACCTCCAAAGGTAGTGGGAACTCTCCACACTCCGCAACTCTCAGGTAGGACTATGCGCCATTGCAGAAGAACTCCTGTGATAACAGCTATGCTTGTCTCTCGGGAAAGTGTGATAGGCGGCAGGGACAGATGAGTTGGTAGCTATGTGGGGAGGGCAAGACTACTGGTGTGAGGAGGATGTAGACATGTGTATCTTATCACCTCCTATGGGAGGAGGGGTGGTGGGCCGGGGGGGATCACCTGTACCAAGTGCCGATCGGCCACGGGCGGGGGGGGGGTGTGCTTGGCAGGGGAGGTGGTGGGGGGGAAGAAGATCGAGGGATGGTGGGGTGGTCAGAGGTACATGGCAGGTGTGGGGGGGGGGGGCTCATGGTCCTGGAAGGGGGGGGAGTACGGGCCAGGGTCAGTACGGGATCTATGGGAGGTGGGGGGGTTGGGTGTGGGGGCTCTAGGATCTCAGGAGAGGTAGACTGTGGCGTGGGTGGTAGATGTGGGGGACTACAGTCCTGCTGGGTGGGGCAGGCAGGGGGGGCCTGCAAAGTGCTTTGCCGGGGGGCCGTTGCTCGCCCTCTTACTCCCTGCTGCCATGGCTGTGTCTGAGGAGCTGATTGCGACCCCCCCTACTATCTCCCTCTCTGTCGTCTCTGGACCTATATAAAGCCATCAGCTCGTACCTTTGGGACTCCTACAGCTATAACTACATCGGCAAAGGAGGCAGGAAGAACTGTGCCGAAAAGTCGTCCAAAGTTCTCCACTAGCTGGTGGTACTCTATCGCGGGGTCCGAGGAAAAGTAAAGTGATTGGATGTCTGAAGAATCTGTTATGGAGCGCAAATGCCTCCACGAATTACATGACCCCCTTCGTGGAGGCATAGGGTGAGCTCTCCACTAACTCATGAGCTGCGTCCGTAGAGGTGAGTCAAACCATGAAGATCCCTTGGCCCATGAGGACTGCCTCCGCGATCTACGTTGTGCCAATGCGCAACATGGAGTGGAGCCAATTCTCCAATTGGGCCCTCGATGGGGAGTGTCCAACGACCTGACCAAAGATCGCTATTTCTTTCAACTCCAGTTATGTGGCATAGATGGCTAAGAGGTGTTCCTCAGAGAGGATGATGCACAAGGTGTTTGACTAGGGGGCACTTGCAGAATGCGCCAGCGTCTGACCACACATTTCCATTGCGCGTCCCTACTAAGGACCTACCTATCGTTTTGCTTTGCTATCAGTGTTTGGGAAAGTTGCTGCAACGGAAGGAAGCAATTTGGGGGGGGGGATATGGATGGTGGGTCTGCCAGGCGGGACCTTGTGCTACAGGGCGGAGGTGACAGGGGCAGTGCAAGGGATTCTTTAAAGCCTCCTTCAATATCTCAACTTTGTGATCAGCAAAGCCATGGCATCTTGGTTCTTTAAGCCTCTTCCTTCCTTCATCCAAGGTCCTGGGCAGGCGCATCACTGATCCACAGGCGGAGGAAAGCAGGTCGGGTACAGCTGCAGACAAGGGCACAGGCAGGGGCGGGCGGTTGTCAAGCAGGCAGAAGTGCAGGCAGGGAGGGTGACAGGGCAGGCGGCAGATGGCAAGGACAGGGGGGCGATGGCCAGGGCAGGCTCCAGATGTGCAGGGGAGGCACCAAATGGCGAGGACAAAGCGACAGCCAAGGCTAGGTAAAGCCGGCGATTGATCGGGCAATGGTCGCATGGCGAGACAGTCGGGGCGGGGGGTAGCATGCGATGCGATGAGCGGAGTTTTCGGGCATCTAATCATGAAATTATAAATTTGATTAATGAGAGAAGAGTGGAAATATATCCTATCTTCTTTGCATTCAGATTATTCATGCCTTTTCCATTTTCTTAAGATGGACAGCCCTATGGCATATATGGCGTACTCGGAATGCCTTTATTTTTTATCCAGCATCGGGCATCCATGGGTATGTGGCCTGTGTGTGTGGTTTAGTGCTATGGCAAATCTCTTCTATGATGTTTGCTGACCTGGTTCTTCCGGATATTGCTGCTCCGTGGCTGGCTATTATTCGCTCTACTCCAGTTGTCCTTTCGGTGTGATTTATTAGTGCTACTCATGTAATAGGTTGTTCTGATAGCCTGCTGCCTTCTTTATAGTTGTTTCCTTCCTATTTCATTGGCCTGAAGGCCTGATGTAAATATCTCCAAAGAGAGAGTTTATGATGGTTATTTCTATGCTGACCTGATGATCTGATGTAAATATTTACTACTTAATTCAATTATCTTCACGGAAAGGAGAGAGAAAGAGAGTATGTGTGTGTGTGTGCTAGGTTTGGTAGTCTTTTGGCTTGATATGTGAATTGTTAGGGTTTTCTAGTTGGCCAGAAGGCTTGCTTGATGTGAGTTGTTACCATTCTCTTTGGTTGGCCTTAAGGCCCGATGTAAATATTTCCATACATTAATATACACTTATTCATGAAAAAAAAAAGAGAGAACCACTAGAGATATGAAAGAGCTCTTTCACTTTTTATGCTTTTGGGCTTGCTGGCACATATAGACCATGAGGAATGCATTCATCTTCAATTCTTCTTTAGGACTGTAGAGTTGTATTATCCACTTGAGAGGCCTTCTTCATTGGCAGCTTGATATGATTCAATTTGTGGATATTCTCCCTTGACAGGATTTTCCTGCTTGGCACGCTGCAGTTTCTTCCACCCCCTTGCATGCCATCTATTGCAGTGTCCTTGGGCTCACTGTGAAAGTCAGTTGGTTTCCTTACAGACCTGGACTCTAGCACGGAGTGGGGCATCCACATGGGATTTAGATGGGTGAGCAGAGGGCAAACCGTCGGTTACCTAGGGTTCTAGGTGGGACTCCGCATCACTCCTGCCCAGCAGTTTCTTTCAATCCTCGATTCTATTTAGAGGAAGCTGACCTACTGGAGTACGACTCGCCTCTCACTAGTAGGCCAAGCCTTGGTGGTTAACCAGGTCCTCCTAGTGATGGACTGGTACATCGCCTCGTGTTGGTGCTTCTCCTCGTCCTGCGTAGTACAGCTTCGCCACCTAGTGCGGAATTTTCTTTGGTCCGGGTTAGACGGCTCCAGGGATTCCAAGGCCAAGGTGACTTGGGCGACCATCATGCGGCATCGGTCAGGGGGAAGCCTTGGGATCATAGACCCAAAATATCAAAGTATGGCCCTCTTGGGCAAGCTAGTTGTTTGCGGCCTCACACCAAGAGGGCAGGAGGGTCTTTAGGACTGTAGACCAAGGCTTTCGCGGTAAGTGGAGGCCGTCCCTGAGATGCATCTTCGCGTCAGCCCAAATCACCTTTCCTACGCAGTTAGCTTTGCGTGTGGTAGGGTCTCCGTAAGGCCCTAATCCATAGCCCCCCAAGCTGCCAGGAGGAGATAGATCGCCAGCCAATAATCTGGAACCCCCAGGTCAAGCTGGTATGGAGGTCGGTCCAGCTCGTACCATTAAGACATGGCGGGAGGTGTATAAGATGGTAGACGAGGAGATGCTACAGCGAGTATCTGGCTGCCAAAGAGGAGTGGAACTGAGGAGAAGGGAGATAGACGCAGCAATACCTTAGGAGTGGCTTGCTTCCCCGAGACAAGAGCTGATAGAGCTCGGGGAGGTATGGGCTGCTAGGTTTTCACCAGCAGGCATCCCCCTACAGGTGGCAGGTAGAGTGGACGGCGCTCCACCTGGGAACCTCTTCACCGTACAGGACGGGGGGTGTCTTGCCCTTGACAGAGGGTAGTAGGAGGGGATAGGTGTCCTTTCATGAAGGAGGATCTGGGTGATTGGCCTTTAGGGGAAGACATGGCGGCTAGACCCTTTTGTCTTCTCTGGCAGGAGCTCAGGGAGTGGCACCTCTGGATCGCCAACTGGGGCTGCCTGCCTGCATCACGAAGAATAGACCTTGGCCGCCCCAAGTGCGCATGAAGTGACCTCCGAGCTCCTGACTCCGCCCTGCACCTGATCCCATCAGCCGTGGAGGGAGTGGATGATGGAGGTCCAGAACTCTGCTAAGGTCGCATATGCTGAAAGTTTCTCTCCGCCAAAAGCCTCCTGACACCGCTCCTTCCAGATATGCCATCCAGTAAGACTCCCTATGATCTCCCATATCTCCGAGCGGTCTGCTATGGGCTCTAGCACCTGGCGGATGGGTAGAGCCTCCAAACCGACCACTGTGCATGACCCTGCCTCGATAATGAATATCATGTCTTGCATCCTGGCCTCATACAGTGTCACAACTCTATAGAAACAGAATTTGTATCCTTTTTCATTAATTTGTCTATATAATAATTTATTAAATTTATTTCCTTTGCACTAATTAGATATAAAGAAAAGTGCATTGGAGCTGGCCACTGATGAGTGGTCACAGGTTATGGTGGACCCACACGGTGGGTTAGAGAAAAGATAGTTCACACTTCCACCTATATGACCCGATTGGGCGCCTGTGACTAGAACTCACGCATATCAGGGTTGTCACAACTCTATAGAAACAGAATTTGTATCCTTTTTCATTAATTTGTCTATATAATGATTTATTAAATTTATTTCCTTTGCACTAATTAGATATAAAGAAAAGTGCATTGGAGCTGGCCACTGATGAGTGGTCACAGGTTATGGTGGACCCACACGGTGGGTTAGAGAAAAGATAGTTCACACTTCCACCTATATGACCCGATTGGGCGCCTGTGACTAGAACTCACGCATATCAGGGTTAGACTCGCACACAGAAAGGATTGATGCCTTGAAGTGTGGGCTAGATCCACCAGAACAGACAGTTACAATCAACAAGATGGCATGATCATGAAATGCTTGTATAATGTGCATGTGTGGGCTGAAAGCTTGAAATGCACATTTCTTTGCATAGGAAAGTCACATGAAGATTTGGATACCATTTTTGCGATGTACACGGAAAAAGCTTTTATATGATACCCATGTTGGGGGGGTTCCTAAATTCTAGGAGATCCCTAAATTTTAGGAGGTCCCTAAATTTTAGGAGCCTTGAATTAGCCTAAAAATGCTAGTCCTAAAAAATAGGGATGTCATTCCAAAAATAGTAAGTTCTGTACTCTGAGTGTGCTTACTAAATTTGGTTGTTTCTATTCTTGACAGTATTCAACCCAAAAAGGAAGGCCATAAAGAAGAGACAAGTGTCAAGACACTTGTCACACAAGTTTTCAAGTGTCCCACCACTTGTCACATCTCATGACATGTGGCTGGACACTTGTCTTGTGCTACTCCACTTTCCCCTTTTGTACTAGCTCTCCCCTCTCCTATAAATAAGAGCTCGTTTTTCTTCATTGGGCATCATTTTTCTTTGCTGTAAACGCCCCGAACAACGTAGTATGCTTAACAATTATGATATTTTCTTGTTTTCGAGATTTAATAGAAAAGAGAATGAACACTTAAAGCTGAAAATGAAAATTACTCACAAAATTACAGCCATAAAAATGTAAAAGTAATGGAGACAAGATTGAGGGTTGAAGATGGGCAACCCCCCCCGAAGGAATGTATTTCTGCTCAACCCAAGTCCCTTAGGGAAGAGCTCAATTACAATCAACCTGAGAGTGAGAAGAAGTAATTCTCACTCTCACAAGATCATGCAAAGATGTACAAACACACATGCATTATCTATTATGCAATAATAAGAACTGATTTCTTTACAGTATGAGAGAAGAAAAAGGGGAATTCAGCCTTTCTCCATCGTTGATCAGCAGTACAGGGATAGAGCTTGCTTCTTGTAGCTAAAATGGAAGAAAGAGCTCAAGAAGGAGGTGCTGTAATGAATTTACAGGCTTGCTGTCTTGTAAAACAGCAGTGATAGAAGAGGGAATATGGAGGAATTTGATAATGGAGAAGTGGGGGATGATGATGGGGATGGATGGGGCCAGTTTCTGGCTATCTGTGGGTGCTGTACATGAGTTTACAGCAAAGAAAAATGATGCCCAATGAAGAAAAACGAGCTCTTATTTATAGGAGAGGGGAGAGCTAGTACAAAAGGGGAAAGTGGAGTAGCACAAGACAAGTGTCCAGCCACATGTCATGAGATGTGACAAGTGGTGGGACACTTGGAAACTTGTGTGACAAGTGTCTTGACACTTGTCTCTTCTTTATGGCCTTCCTTTTTGGGTTGAATGAAGAGATGGACAACTCCGGTAGAAGTTCGCCAAGCTTTAAATGTTGATGAAGGTGACACAATGAAGACTGTGATACCCTACATTAGCAAGCTCAAGTTTCAAATTCAAGGCTACAGTGACGAAGATACCTTCTGTATCGGAGACCTTGATGGTTGCGATGTGATTCTTGGTATGCCCTGGAATCATAGAGTAGATTCAACCATCTTCTCTCAGAAAAAGGTAGAACTCACCAACAAAGGCAAGAAGTACGAGATCCAAGCTAGAGTTTCTGGAGACACCATACCTATGGTAAGCCATATGCAAGTCTCTAGAGCAATTAAGGATTGTGTTCAATGTTGTCTGCTTTATGTCACTGATGTAAAAGATAATATGAATGCTGAAAACCAAGAGCAACTTCAGCTCTTGGAAAAGTATAAAGATTGTTTTTTGGAAGATCTTCCTTATCAGCTTCCCCCAGAAAGGCCAGAAGACCATCACATTGATATTATTCCGGGTAGTTCTCCTCCTAATATAGCACCATACCGTGTGAGCCGTCCTCAACAAGAAGAAATCAGAAAGCAAGTCGAAGACCTACTCAACCGTGGGCTAATTAGGCCAAGTAGCTCACCATTTTGTTCACCGGTTCTTCTCGTTCAAAAGAAAGATGGCACATTCAGGATGTGCATTGATTATCGAGCCCTCAACAAAATCACTGTGAAGAATCGGTTTCCTATTCCCAGAATTGACGACATTTTGGATCGTCTAGGAGGCTCAAAGGTTTTCAGCCGCATTGATTTAAAGAGTGGTTATCATCAAATTAGGGTAATACCACAAGATGTACACAAAACTGCTTTCCGCACTTCATACGGTCTTTATGAATTCTTGGTGGTTCCTTTCGGATTAACCAATGCATCAGCCACCTTTAATCGAATGATGGAGCGCATCTTTAGAGAGCATCGACAATATGTCGGTACTTTCTTTGATGATATTCTTGTCTTTAGCAAGAATGAAGAGGAGCATCATCAACACTTGGAAATTGTTCTACAATTACTACAACAAAATCAACTCTTGGTAAATGGTAAAAAGAGTGAATTTTTCATGCATAAAATAAATTACCTTGGGCATGTCATCTCTTTTGAAGGAATTCAGATGGATCCTGAAAAGATCAGGATAATCCAAGAATGGCCTCATCTTTGTGATGTACATGAGGTGCGATCGTTTCTTGGCTTATGTTCTTATTACCGCCGCTTCATCAAGCATTTTGCACATATGGCTTCTCCACTTCTTGACCTTACAAAGAAGAAGATCTCTTTCCAATGGAAGGAAAAAGAGAAGGCAGCCTTCACAAGGCTGAAAACAGCTCTTACTTATGGACCTGTTCTTATCATTCCAGATCTGGTAAAACCATTTGTAGTGGAAGCAGATGCTTGCGGTGATTGTATTGGTGCAGTGCTAAATCAAGAAGGCCATGCCGTAGCCTTTGAAAGCCGCCGTCTAAATGATGTGGAGAAAAGGTATGACATTTATGAAAAGGAGCTCTTAGCAGTGGTTCATGCTTTAAAGATATGGAAACATTATCTTTTAGGCAATGAATTCCTTATTAAAACCGATCATCAAAGCTTGAAGTATTTCAAGACTCAAAAGCATTTGCAGGAGAAACATGCAAGATGGGAAAATTTCTTGTCTATGTTTCATTTTCAAATTATGTACACTCCAGGGAAACAAAATGTAGTTGCTGATGCACTTTCTAGAGTGCCTCGCATTGCAACTATTACAGTGGCTCATCATGAAGATTTTCAAACGATGAAGAATACTTATGATGAAGATACTGATTTTGCAGCAGTTTGGTCAAATTTACAGCAAGGAGGTTCTCATCCAGATTATTCCATCAAAGACGGTTACCTTCTCATGAACAATCGCCTTTGTGTCACTCTTCCTGTTCGACAAAAGGTGCTTAAAGAAAGTCATGAACCCCCTTATGCAGGGCATAGAGGGAGGGCAGCCACTCTTAAGTGCAATTGAGCGCTACTTTTATTGGCCAACATTACGAAAAGATACACATAACTTCATCGAGACTTGTCTGGTATGCCAAAAATCCAAATATGATAGGCAGAAGATTCCAGGATTGTTGCAACCTCTTCCAGTGCCCAAAGATCCATGGGAATCTATCACAATGGATTTCATCTCAGGTATTCCAAGAACACCTCAAGGTCATGATATGATTTGGGTCATAATTGATAGATTCAGCAAACAATCACATTTTATTCCATGTCATAAAACATTGAAATCCGCACAAGCTGCAAGACTTTTCATTCAACATATCTTCAAATTACATGGTATGCCTTCTGAGATCATTTCAGATAGAGACTCCAAATTCACAAGTAACTTTTGGCGTGCTTTATTTGAGAATTTGGGAACCACTTTAAAGTTCTCCTCAGCTTTTCATCCTCAAACTGACGGCCAAACAGAGGTGATGAATCTCACTCTTTTGGATATGTTGAAAGCTTATGTTAGTGAACATAAGTCACAATGGGAGAAATATCTTCCATTATTGGAGTTTGCTTACAACAATACAGTGCACTCATCCACAGGGAAAGCTCCAAATGAAATAGTACAGGATAAAGTGATTCCCCCTCCAATTATTCGCACTAAAGATAAGATTTTTGCTGCTGATGAGTTTGCTTCAGATTTAAAAACCGCAGTGGATCAAGTTCGAGCCACTATCAAAGTTGCCCAAGAGCGACAAAAGAAGCAAGCAGATAAACGAAGAAGACCTTTGGCTTTTGAAAAAGGTCAATATGTCTTGCTAAAGTTTGATAAAAGCAGGCTCAAACAAGGTTCTCGTCAAAATTCATCTTTTCCAAAGCTCTCCAGTAGATACTTTGGACCCTTCAAAGTGATTGAGAAAATAAATGAAGTTTCTTATCGACTTGAGCTTCCTACTCATTGGAAAATACACAATGCTTTTCATGTAAGTTTGCTAAAACCTTACATAGGACCAGAACCAAAGGAACCCATTACTGAAAATCCCCCAGAAGTTGAAGAAACAGAGCAACTCTTGGAACCTGAAAAGATTTTGTTTCTCAAGGATCGAACCACGAGAAGTGGCCTTGTGATACGAAAATTCTTGCTAAAATTCAAGAATCTACCCACCACAGATGCACAGTGGGTAGATGAAAAATTCATGAAAGATTACCCAAATATTCTACAACAATATCAAGAAGATTTTCAGCTGAGGACAGCTGAATAAAAGCCAGAGGGCTGTCACAACTCTATAGAAACAGAATTTGTATCCTTTTTCATTAATTTGTCTATATAATGATTTATTAAATTTATTTCCTTTGCACTAATTAGATATAAAGAAAAGTGCATTGGAGCTGGCCACTGATGAGTGGTCACAGGTTATGGTGGACCCACACGGTGGGTTAGAGAAAAGATAGTTCACACTTCCACCTATATGACCCGATTGGGCGCCTGTGACTAGAACTCACGCATATCAGGGTTAGACTCGCACACAGAAAGGATTGATGCCTTGAAGTGTGGGCTAGATCCACCAGAACAGACAGTTACAATCAACAAGATGGCATGATCATGAAATGCTTGTATAATGTGCATGTGTGGGCTGAAAGCTTGAAATGCACATTTCTTTGCATAGGAAAGTCACATGAAGATTTGGATACCATTTTTGCGATGTACACGGAAAAAGCTTTCATATGATACCCATATTGGGGGGGTCCCTAAATTCTAGGAGATCCCTAAATTTTAGGAGCCTCGAATTAGCCTAAAAATGCTAGTCCTAAAAAAAAGGGATGTCATTCTAAAAATAGTAAGTTCTGTACTCTGAGTGTGCTTACTAAATTTGGTTGTTTCTATTCTTGACAGTATTCAACCCAAAAAGGAAGGCCATAAAGAAGAGACAAGTGTCAAGACACTTGTCACACAAGTTTCCAAGTGTCCCACCACTTGTCACATCTCATGACATGTGGCTGGACACTTGTCTTGTGCTACTCCACTTTCCCCTTTTGTACTAGCTCTCCCCTCTCCTATAAATAAGAGCTCGTTTTTCTTCATTGGGCATCATTTTTCTTTGCTGTAAACTCATGTACAGCACCCACAGATAGCCAGAAACTGGCCCCATCCATCCCCATCATCATCCCCCACTTCTCCATTATCAAATTCCTCCATATTCCCTCTTCTATCACTGCTGTTTTACAAGACAGCAAGCCTGTAAATTCATTACAGCACCTCCTTCTTAAGCTCTTTCTTCCATTTTAGCTACAAGAAGCAAGCTCTATCCCTGTACTGCTGATCAACGATGGAGAAAGGCTGAATTCCCCTTTTTCTTCTCTCATACTGTAAAGAAATCAGTTCTTATCATTGCATAATAGATAATGCATGTGTGTTTGTACATCTTTGCATGATCTTGTGAGAGTGAGAATTACTTCTTCTCACTCTCAGGTTGATTGTAACTGAGCTCTTCCCTAAGGGACTTGGGTTGAGCAGAAATACATTCCTTCGGGGGGGGTTGCCCATCTTCAACCCTCAATCTTGTCTCCATTACTTTTACATTTTTATGGCTGTAATTTTGTGAGTAATTTTCATTTTCAGCTTTAAGTGTTCATTCTCTTTTCTATTAAATCTCGAAAACAAGCAAATATCATAATTGTTAAGCATACTACATTGTTCGGGGCGTTTACATACAGAATGTGAAGGCCCTGGCTTACTACCTACCAACAGAAAGCTCCCCATGAGATACATTCACGGCTGGGTGCTATACGGTGAAGGACGCGGCATGCTCCTCTCCACACGAGCGGGATCCTACTTAGATGCTGTCCAATGATGAGAGAAAAATAGCTCCTTGAACATCCTCATAGCCACACAAGGCCTCTATCTATGACCCATGTTATAGCCTCCCAGGTTGCCACCATGGTCCCTGTTGTGCCGTGACATATCATCCTGAGGACTATCCTCCAAACCTTATGGACTCTAGGGCATTCCCATAGCCAATATCTCTGTGTCTCCTCTGGCTCACCACATCTCATGGATGCTACTGGGTCCCTTCCATATCCAAGTCATGTGCCATCTGCTAGGCTCCTGTGAGCTACAACCCATAGGAAGAGAGATCTTCCTAGGCCTGAAGTTGTCATGTAGCCTTCTCCAAAAGTCACATAGAAACTTATCTGTGATTCCCTCCCTATGCCAATGGGGGGTGGCTGCTAGCGAGGGTTATGATCATGATCATGTTGCATTTTTGTTCTCTCGGTCATGTTGTACTTTTTGAGATTATGTTTTGGTATTTAATAAAATTACCCTTTATGAAAAAAAGGAAAAAAAGCACCACAACTGACCCTGGAAGTGCCACCAAGTTGGCTGCCAACACAGCGTTGAGCTCTGCTTCAGCCACCTATCTTGCCACCCTCTCCATCTCTTTCGAGAGCAGCCGTTCCCCACAGCTTCTGCCTGCCCTATATTCAGCACCACTGCCAACTCCTTGTCTGCCCTATCTCCCACACCACTGCCCAGCATCTGCCCTACTCTCACCTTCAGCACCTCCAACCCAGCTGTCACCTTGCCACTGCTTCTGCTGCCAGCTCTGCACCAGCATGACCACCCAGCTGTCCTCATCCTGCCCTCACCAGAACCATCTGCAGCCAGTTGCGTTAATGGCCCTGTTCTCACCCCACCCAGCTGTTTGCTCAGCCTTCCACCTCCCATCATCCTATCAGCCAACTCTAGTACTTCATAGCAGCTCCCTCGGTCCAATGCCAACATCCTCAGCTTCCTCTTCCACCGTGGCTGCCTGTTTTCAGTTCTTTATCAAATCTTCTTTTCTCACGTTTTTCCCCTTCCCCACGAGCACCAGGTTCAGCCAGCCAACCCAGGAGGTACGTGCAGTCCAAGACAATTCAGCAAACCAAACTGAAGGGGTGAGTAAGACTCATGAGATAGCAGTGTCCTTTGCCAATCACCAAGGGCCATGAGATAGCAGTGTCCTTTGCCAATCACCAGGGGTGATGCCCCCTGTTCACCCTCAGCCAACGTTTTTCTGCCTATCCGCTATGCTCCTAACACAGAGCTTGCCCTCAGGGATAGAGTGATAGCCCTTGAAGAGTTGTCTTTGGCCTGCTGGATGGTTGGAGATCTGCCTCCCTTGCACAGCCTAAAATATTCCATCTTGGCCATTCTTATTGGTAGCCCATCTAGTGTTACTTGACTGATACCCCTAGGGAAGGGGTGCCTCAGGGTACAGTTTGTTGTCCTGATAAAATGGAGAGACCCCCTTGGTTGTAAACCTCCATGCCTCAAACCAGTGTGTACACTCCATGCGACTCACTTGAGGTGCTACCTTCAAAGGCCCCTACCATTTAGCAAGCTTGGGAGATGCTTGCTCCTTAGGAGGGAGATAATACACTCAAGGAGCTAGATTTTGACCCAAATGATTCACTAGATCTTGAGGATTCCCCCCCTATACTTGAGGCACTAGAGATACCAAAGAGGAGGTTTGACAAGGTTTACTACAAGAGATAGTGGATGCAGGCATGGGCTACTAAGCAATTCCATCCAAGAGACTTAGACGCTCCTCATGAAGATACTCTCGTGCAATGTACAAGGCTTTGAACGATGGTTGTTCTCAAAGAGGGCCAAAGCTTGATAGAGAACTAGTGAGAGGATTAGTGGCCCTTCTCATTATACAGGAGCACCATCTCTCAACATAGAGGATATCCCAACACTACCTGAAGCTTTTGCCAAGAGAGAGCTCAACCTATTTGTTAAAATACTGAGAATGCATGCTATGGAGGATCACCAATGAGCAAATAGACAATCATAATGAGGCAGAAGCATTGACAAGGAAGAACAACTAATATTATCCAAGCATCATGCAAGTACAACTGATTGATAATGACTGATCGAATGAGTGTGGGGATGAGTGTCTTTTATAGGCTTATAGTAGGTGGTATTGGTAGGTGGAGATAGGTGAAAAGGGACCATGGTATTCAACAACCGTGGTTTTAATAAACCGTTTATACATGACCTAGTCTAAGGCTTTATTTGCAGTCTGTTTCTTTGCCTTGTTTGTCCCATACAAAGAGACTATGGTGGATGTGATTGCACATTTCTCAACACCCCCCCTCAATCACAACCGTAAAAGACACTGGGTATACAAAGGCTGTCGTGAGTAGAACCTTGCTAAGTGTAGACATGGAAAAAACAAAAACAACCATACAAAGCTAGAGGCTGTTACACGGCCTCACTAAGTGTGTAGAGGCTGTAGTGTGCAGAGACTACATAAGGAGTTGAGGAGCTTATGGTGGGAACATAAGGCAAATCCACATGTTAAACTTTAAAAAAGTCTATCATCAGAAAATTAACTACAAAAGAGGGTTTGATGAGTCTTATCCTTTTGTTCCTGGGGTTCTTCTTCTCCTTCTTTGACTGTAGCAAGATATGCTCTTTGAGACTTTTTCTTAGCATAGCAAAATTTCTCAATATGCCCAGATTTCTTATAAAAGTCACAGACTACGCTCTTCTTCCCTTTCACATAGAGGAGTTGTTGATCTCCTCTTGGGATGCTTGTTTCTCCTTTGTTCTTGATCTTCTTTTCCTCTTCCAGGAGAGAGGCTTTGATGTCCACAAGTTTCCGCTTTGGCATGTTGATTAATGTGGTAGACACATTATCAAATTCAGGTGGAAGACTTTTGAGAAGCACTCCAATGTAAATATCTTCATCCATCTTCAAGTTGATTCCTGCAAGTTGTCAACAAGCTTTCCATATAATTCAAATGAGTTGCAAGTGAGGTATTACTTTGCATGTTGAGCCTAAAAAATTCAATTAGTAAACCATATTTTGAGGATTTGGAATGAGCTCCAAATAAAGTTTCTAATCAATCCCATGTCACATAAGAGGTTTCACAATCATCAACATGATGAATGTAGTTGTCATCAAGTTCGAGCTTGATAATAGCTTGAGCCTTATCATCATTTTTATCCCATACAACTAAAAGTGCAGCTTCCCTTGTTTTCTTCTCTTGACCACTTGTGATTGACCACAAGCCTTTCTTTATTAGGATCAATTTGATCCTAGTTTGCCATGTATGGAATCCAACACCATTGAATTAGATGTCGGTAAATCCTTGCCCATTTTGAGATTGCAAGATCAGCAGCAAATCAGCTCCAAACAATTCTAGTTTCAGTTGAGCACAAGTGCTAAGAATCACTAGGTGATTAGTATCAAGAGATACTAGGCAATTTAGTGACTATGATGTCCTTACAGTTGGAATCTTCAAGATCTGACGTAAGTCCAAGTCTTCCCCTCCTTGATTTGATGCTGAAGTTGCAAAAAAAATCAGTTTCGATTAAAGACAAAGCTGATTGTGTTAACTGACATTAGTGCTAAAAACACTAGATGAGTGTCAATGGACACTGTTTCTTGAAATGCTTGCGAATCTTGTTAAGATCTCCCCTCGTTGTTGGTAAATAACTTGAATGCTTGTTGATTTAAGCCACAGGAGCAAGAGAAGGAAGTTAAACAAGAGCTTGAAGCTTGATAGCTATGGAGTTTGCATTAGGGTTTCAGGGGGCAGCCTGGTTTTTCACCTCCTGTGAGCTGAATACTAGATCATTTCCAAAAAAAATTTGATAGAAATGAACCTTAGGAAGTAGGCTATCATAGCCCTATGATGCTCATCAACATCGCGACGTATACAAGCGGAATTCGACGTATGAACAACAGAAGGTGCAATCTGGACAGCGTGCTGTTGCAGGCGCAATGTTGGAGCAAAAAGGCATCAATGTTGAGCTTTGAAGTGATAGGGAGGAGCTCCTAGAGCAAAGGAAGAGTTCTCCAGAAGAAAGTATAAGCTGAAATGGCCCGGTTTGAGAGATTCAAGCCCTCCACTGAAGGTGGGTCACTATGGAGTAGGTGAGAGATTCATGGAAAAGTGGAGGGAGCCAGAAATTCAAACTGGAATGACTCAATTAGTGGCCTGATGACTCACTGACTTAAAACTGTCAGATGGGAGAGGATCGAGGTGCAGCTGAAGTGCAGTAGACAGTGTGAGAGTGAGAGACAGAGTTGAGCACGACACCCAATGCAATAGTACTGAATAGAATGTAAACAGAAAGTACAAATGATAACCCTTATACCTTAGGGTTATAAGGGGCTGTTCACACCCGAACACGGTAAGTGCCCGTAAGTGTGCACCACAAGCACATACAAAATAGTACACATAATCTGGGGGAAAAAACCTCTCCTACCGAGAGTAAAAAGTGCCCCAGTGTCCTAGTGATCACCCGCACACTCCCATATGAGCGTAGGCGTAAGTAAGGCGTGTGAGATACCCAACAAACCCCCCTGGAGTGAAGAGTGATCAAGTGTACAAGGATCATCCGCCACCAAAGGGCGTCAAATTCAAAGCATCGCGAAATGCTTCAAATTTGTCTCGTGGAAGAGCTTTGGTGAAGATGTCTGCCACATTGCTGGTGGTAGGACAGTAGACAAGGCTGATATCACCTGCATGTAGCCTCTCTCTGACAAAGTGGTAGTGAATCTCTATGTGTTTCGTGCGAGCATGAAACACAGGGTTCCGTGCCACTGCAATGGCACTCTGACTGTCAGTATATAAAGGAGTAGGCTCCGTAACAGATACATCCAAATCAGCAAGTAAGCGTCTAAGCCATACGCACTCAACTGCAGTAGTGAAGGCTGCCTTGTACTCAGCTTCACATGACGACGTGGCAACAGTGGATTGTTTCTTGCTAAGCCAAGAAATGCATGACGAGCCAAGAAAGAAACAATTGCCACTAGTGGAGTGACGAGTATCAAAATCACCAGCCCAATCAGAGTCACTGTAAGCATGTAACTGCAGTGGTCCCCCCTTGGCATAAAGCAATCCAAGAGCTCTAGTACCCTGCAAGTAACGAAACACACGCTTCACAGCTTGCCAATGCGACATACGAGGCTGATGCATGTACCTGCTCAAAACTGAAACGGCAAACTGTATGTCTGGCCGAGTGTGGCATAGATAGATGAGACATCCCACTGCTGGAGCATAAGTATGGATATCAAACAAATCACTGTCATCATGTAATGACAGTTTGAGCCCAGGTTCCATGGGTGTACAAACTGGCTTGCAATCCTGTAAGCCAAACTTCTCAAGAAGTTGCCCAATGTACCTTGACTGACATAATCCAATGCCTCTAGCATCATGTACAAACTGGATGCCCAAGTAATAGTGCAAAATACCCAAGTCAGACATGTCAAAAGTTTGCTGTAAATTATTTTTGAATGCTGAAATCTGATCAGCATGTGTTCCAATGAGCAAAAGGTCGTCTACATATAGACACAAAATCAGCATGGATCCCCCCTCTTTATGTACATAAAGGGTAGACTCAGATGGGTTGTTTACAAACCCCTGACTAAGCAAGAAGGCATCTATCTTTGCGTACCAAGCTCGTGGAGCTTGTTTCAAACCATATAGAGCTTTTTTCAGCTTGCATACTAAATTTTCTGAGCCTTCAACTGCAAAACCAATGGGCTGCTGTACATACACTTCTTCCTGAAGTTCCCCATGTAAGAATGCAGTCTTTATATCCAGCTGATGCACTTGCCAACCAAAATGTGCAGCCAAGGCAATCATTGACCGAATGGTCGTCATACGGGAGGTAGGAGCAAAGGTCTCCTCATAGTCAATGCCCTTTTTCTGTGCGTAGCCTTTAGCTACCAGCCGTGCCTTGTACTTATCTATGGATCCATCTGCATTCCTTTTTAATTTGTAGACCCATTTCGTACCAATGGCACGCTTGCCAACTGGCAAAGACACCAAATCCCAAGTATGATTCTTATGAATAGAATCCAATTCAGCTTGCATGGCTGCCATCCAATGCACACTATGTCGTGCATCCTCAAAACATTCAGGCTCCTCATTATCATGAGTACATGCTGCCATAACAAACTCCATGGAATGTGCTGAATCATGCAGTCGAGTTTGCCTTCGAGTACGACCAGCCAAGGGTGTTTCCAAATGACTATCTCTCATAGTCTGCGTGTACCATCTAGGCACCTGTCTTGCTTCCTGACTGTGTACAAGTTCCTGCTGAATTTCAGTTTCAGCAATGTGCTGATTTACTGCATGTTCCATAGGAGCAGCTGGCTGAACATTAGGTTCATTTGCTGAAGTACCAGCTGAATCACCAAATGTGATGGGCAGCAGCCCTTCAAAGACATCACGGGCAGCCTGATATGTATCAAAACCAGCCAAGGATAATTCTGATTTTTCATCAAATACAACATCCCTGCTGACAAAAACCTTCTTGGTCACGGGATCATAGAGTCTGTAGCCTTTGCTTTCGCTGCTATATCCCATAAAGATGCATTTTACAGCCTTGTTGTCCAACTTCTTTCGAAGTACCTGTGGAATATGGGCATATGCAAGACACCCAAAAGTACGGAAGTGGCCAACAGAAGGTTTGCGGCTGTGCCAAGCCTCAAAAGGTGTGACGGTTTTCAAGGCCTTGGTAGGGCATCTGTTCAAAATGTGGCAAGCGCACATGACGGCTTCCATCCAAAAACTATGAGGCAAACTCTTTGCCTTCAGCATACATCTGGCCATCTCCATGAGTGACCGATTTTTCCTCTCTGCTACCCCATTCTGCTGTGGAGTATATGCAGTAGTGTACTGATGGATAATGCCCTTCTGCTGCAAATAAGAATTCAGCATAGAGGACATGTATTCCCCCCCTCGGTCCGAACGGAGAGTCTTAATCTTGCAACCAGACTGAGTTTCCACAAGTGCACTGAAAGCCAAAAATGCATCATACACTTCTGACTTCTTTTTCAAGCAATAGACCCAGCACAAACGTGTAAAGTCATCAATAAATGTTACAAAATAGTAACAACCACCCAATGACTGTGTCTGCATGGGCCCACAAACATCCGAATGCACAAGCTGCAATCTGGCTGTTGCTCTAAAAGCAACATCACGGGGAAAAGAGAAACGATGCATTTTCCCCAAAATGCAACCCTCGCATAAATGCTCAGGAGGTCTCTCCAAGAGAGGTAATCCATCCAACATCTGAGTACGCTGTAATAGCATCAAGCTGCCATAGTTTACATGCCCCAAACGAGCATGCCATAACTCTGCCTCTAACATAGCAGGAGTAAGAGTGGATGTCAAATATGCAGACTGATCTACCGAAAGAGCATCCAACTCATATAACCCATGACACAGAGAACCTGTCAAGACCAATGTCATGTGTTCCTTGTCACAGACCATGCAACGGTCATCATCAAAGGTGACCTGCAAACCACAACGTGCCATAGAAGAAATGGAAAGCAGATTCTTCTTAATGCCAGGCACATACAAAGCATTTTGTAGGCGGAGAATAGAGCCATCAATGGCTGTAAGCTGAATCTCCCCAATACCACGAACAGGGTATGATGCATTATTAGCACACTGAACAGACTTCCCAACGGGAGGTGCACCAAGAGAAGCAAACAAATCTCTACGAGATGTGATATGCCGTGAAGCACCACTGTCAAAGAACCAAGTGTCAGCATCTTCTGTAGAGCTAAATGCTCTATCAGCCCAAGAGACATCATAACTGCAAGTGTAAAAACAATAGTCCCTGTCTGCAACAAAGGACGCGGACTCACTAGCAGTGGAAGGAGCTGCAGAAACAGACATCCCTGACTCCTTCTTCTTCTCTTTGGCGATGCGCTTCCTGCACTCAGTGATGTAGTGGCCAGGCTTCTTGCAGTAATGGCATTTTCCTTTCTTGGCTTGCGTGCCCCCCTGTTTCTGACTTGTCTGTGAAGTGTTACTACTACCAGAACTCTGCGAAGCATTTTTCCCTTGGCTGTTTTTACCCTTCTGCCTTGACATAAAAGCCTGCTCAGAGGCTATACCATCCACACCACTGTTCCGTCTAGTTTGCTCTTCCTCTAGAAGCAAACTGACAAGCTGAATGAAAGTGATGGGCTCTTTCGAAATCCTCATAGTGAGGTTCAAGGCAGTATGAAAAGCCAAGTAAGAGGGAGCCAGTGAATTCAATGTCGTAGAAATCAGCTGCGCATCTGAGTAGTACTCATCCACATTCATGAGTTGCTCCCGCAAGTCCTGAATTTTGTTGAGATGATCCTGCATAGAATCACCCTCATTCATCTTTAGAGTCTCTAGCTCTTTCTTCAAGAAAGAGATGCGAGTCTCATTCTTTCCTGCAAACATCTGCTCCAATATCAACCAAGCTTCTTGTGAAAAAGCTGCTGAACGAATATGAGGAATGATAGAACGCTGAACTGCCAATGCAATCAGCGACATAGCCTGTGCATCCCGTGTATCCCAAGTTTTCTGAGCTGCAGTTCTTGGGGGAAGTGGCTGAGCGAGCTGAGGTGGAGGGGGCTGAGGTTGCCCTCTTGCACGTCCTCCTGGAGGAGGAGTAGCGGGAGCCACAACTCCCGGTCGTGCTTCCTCTCCACTGACATAATCCCACAAATTTTTTGCCACTAATACATTCTTCATCATGAAAGACCAAAGGGAATAATTGTTCCCATCCAATCGGTCTTCCTTGGACACATAGGTGAATACATCTCCTCCCTGATTTGCCATTATTTCCCAAAAGGCAATAGAGCAATGTCAATGCAGTACGGGCTGGAAATCTGCAAATTTCCAGAAATTGCAGCAAACACAAGTCTGCAATTAATGTGCAAAGGGTACTCTGTCACAAAAACTGTCACTGATGCACGCTTTCCAAGGTGCAATTAGTGCTCAGCAGCACTAAAACATCAAAAGCCCCAAAATTTTCTGCCCAAAATTTCTGTCACAAATGTCTGTTACAAAAGCCCCAAAATGTGCATTCAATGTGTCACAGACAGACACAGCACGTTTCCCAATGTGCAAACAGTGCAGTGCAACACTGTTATGAATAAATCCCCAAAATTTTGCCAAAATCTCTGTCAAAAACAGTCGGTCTGTGACTGTATCAGCAGTTTAAATGCATCTGGTCGTGTAGCACGTCGCGAGCTGCTGACGTGACAAAGGCAGGCGGGCAGGCGGGAGCAGGTCGTCAGACTGGCTGACCAGTCGCGATGGGCAGGCGGGCTGCACGTGGTCAAAAACGGCGGGCAGACGGGAGCAGCTCGTCTGGTGGGACAGGGCGTCAGACTTGCGGGCTGACGATTTGCGTCAGGACACAGGCGGCACGTCAAGGCACCAGTGGCGGGACAGGGCAGACGTGGACCTGGTGCTGCTCGCGAGCTGCTGACGGACGACTACGACTGTTGACGGGCAGGACTGAGCTGCAAGTGACGTGGCTGTTGACGAAGGTACAGGCTGAACGTGCTGTACCAGACAGGTACTGACGAGCTGTCAGTGCTGACGCAAGTCCTCGGGAACCGAACAGAGCTGCTGACCAGCTCTGATACCAAATGTCAGATGGGAGAGGATCGAGGTGCAGCTGAAGTGCAGTAGACAGTGTGAGAGTGAGAGACAGAGTTGAGCACGACACCCAATGCAATAGTACTGAATAGAATGTAAACAGAAAGTACAAATGATAACCCTTATACCTTAGGGTTATAAGGGGCTGTTCACACCCAAACACGGTAAGTGCCCGTAAGTGTGCACCACAAGCACATACAAAATAGTACACATAATCTGGGGGAAAAAACCTCTCCTACCGAGAGTAAAAAGTGCCCCAGTGTCCTAGTGATCACCCGCACACTCCCATATGAGCGTAGGCGTAAGTAAGGCGTGTGAGATACCCAACAAAAACCCGCTCTGATACCATGTTAAAATACTGAGAATGCATGCTATGGAGGATCACTGATGAGCAAATAGACAATCATAATGAGGCAGAAGCATTGACAAGGAAGAATAACTAATATTATCAAAGCATAACTAATATTATCCAAGCATAATGCAAGTACAACTTATTGATAATGACTGATGGAATGAGTGTGGGGATGAGTGCCTTTTATAGGCTTACAGTAGGTGGTATTGGTAGGTGGAGATAGGTGGAAAGGGACCATAGTATTCAACAAACGTGGTTTTAATAAACCGTGCATACATGGCCTAGTTTAAGGCTTTATTTGCAGTCTGTTTCTTTGCCTTGTTTGTCCCATACAAAGAGGCTATGGTGGATGTGATTGCACATTTCTCAACACTATTGAGCACCAATAGTAGGAGAGAGAGATTCAAGCAAGAGTGTGCATTTGTGTTGGAGAGCTTTGTATCAAGGTAGTTCAGGATTGGGGCATTCTAGTTTTCAATGAAACCCTTATGGACCTCCGTGAGAATGGAGCATGCACTTCTTAGTTTTCTAGTCATTTATACCCCAAATCGCTACTAGTGTGACAGGAGACAATTGTGGACTACCCTCAATCAATCCTTACCCCAAGTTGACCATTGGATAGTAGGTGAGGACAACAACATGGTGGAGGGCTTGGAGAATAGGAGAGGAAGATTTAGAGAGATCATTAGAGGAGGAGAGGAAGCTGCATGGGAGGAGATCACATTCTAGATCAAAGGACAGGATCCTTAGTTCACATTGGAATACAGTGGATCCACAATATCACTTTAGTTCTCTAGGAGAGGCAAGGTATAGCAAGATTAAGGGTCTTCCCCAAGATCGACAAGTTTTGTGTGGATGATTGGGAGGAGGCATAGTTCATATCATTGCTAGCACCACTCTATCAAACCATTCACCTTTTCAGCTAGCTCTTTTTGAGAATCAAAGGATCCCATTCTAGTGTCAAGATTCTAGAGAGCGTGTTCTACGATGAGGACCTTAGAGCATCGGTCTCATAGACTTAGGGATCTAGACCTTTCTCAACTATATAGAGACTTCGTGTGCATTATGTGACCTAGACATTCTAAGCAGGGAGTCCACAGACTCAGGAGATTCAATGGATCCATAGCACAAGGCTCTTAGGAGGCTGGGTAGATGTGTTTCATCGTTAGACATCATGGATAGGCACCCATAGCATTGACAAGTGGAGGTTACTAGGTGTGAACCTGGTCAAGGCAGTGTAAGCTAGCTAAAGGGTCCTATACTGTGAATGTGTCCAAGTAACTTTAGGGTTTGGATGCTAGGTTCTTTAAATACAACATAGTGCTCAATGGTGCAGCACTTCCTGCACAATAGCTTTTGGACTCTAGAGCTAAGCAGCTTCATCCATGCACTACGATGGTGTGGGCTGGTGGTATGGAACATCAGCTTTTGCCATGGGAGCTTGGTCCAACATGTTGTTGGCTTCTAGACTTGGGAGTGAGACCCAATAGGGTCTAGGGCTGGAAAGTGAGTTTGATGTCCATCCTCTACAATTCCTTTTGTGCTTGTGTGGCATTTGTCAAATTTTCATGGACATATCATTAGTATCAGAACAACCACCTACTCTCTGCCATGTGGCATGACATGTACAAAACAACTCAAAGCTCATGGAGCCATGCGGTCCACACTCAATGGGTTTATTCCACTCCTAAATAGGGCCATATGGAATACTATTAGCAGGAGAAGTAGACATGGGGAGCACATGCAAGCAGTTGGCGAGCATGATCAGTTTAGGTTTCTTACCCAACACTCGTGTGGGGAGATTGTGCTAGCTGTAGCTTCATTATTCGGTTCATTTATTTATCATTAGTATTATTTTAGTAGTATAGCGTGTAATCTCTTCCTGATATCTGCCCATAGGTGGAGATTGTGCTAGCTATAATCCCTTCCCAATATCTGCCTGTAGTGCATGTGAAGGTAGCCTGAGGAGCTTACACTACATGGCAATTGCTGAAGCCTTCACAAGGCACTGTGGAGGAGACCATGCACCCTAGAAAGGGAGAATGTTTTTCTTTTTCCTCTGATGTTCTACAGGTCTCAGGGGCGCTAATGGAGTGGTTTTGCTGCTTCCAGCAGTGTGGGACATCAGACGAGTTGATTGGTTGGTGGATGTACATCCAGGCCTCCTCGTAGACAGCCCTCAAAAGGGCTTAGTTTCTTTTCTGAGACGATGCGCCATGTGACTTGGGGACTCGGTGGTGATGTGTTGTGCTTGATGGCATGGTGCACAATAGAAGGTGCTTGTGGGTGGGCATCCCCACCCCTATTTGGGCAGTGGTACCTGCAGCTTTCAGCAGGCAGTGCTCCAATGTCCAGTCCCCAGTCTAGTCTGCCTCTTCACACTCATAGGTCGAAGCCAGGATATGACGAGCGAGAGTCCAAGGCTGAAGCAGGGGCATCAAGCATGAGGAACACCCAGGCACCAGGGAATGATCAGACAAGGTGGTCCCAGCCAGCTGCCCCACTTGCCCTCCTCTAGTGCACCCCCACTCCTCTACATAGAACCTGTCCAGCCGCTCCAAAAGAACACCACCCAGCTGCCTGTGTCCCAAAGAGAAGTTCAGGGAGTTGACTCACTTGTGGAAGGCTGGATCCCTCTCCATGCATCCCAAGCTCCTGCTATGAGGATAAAGACTTCTCAGGCCTCTAGCTCCTCATCTGCCATGCCCTAGAAGTCCCTACCTCGACCCTGCTTGTCCTCTAATGTCTCTAGGTTGTGGAAGCCACATCCAGTAATTCAGGAGTCCACCTCAAGCAGACCTGCTGTGCTCTCAAGCCAAAAGCTGGTGCATGCATGGACCTCCGTGGGTGCATAGAGATTTAGGGCCCCAAGGCACAAGTCTCTGATGTCAAGCCTGACCCATAGGATCTTGAAGTTTGTACATGGTTGCATGGTTGATTGCCAAAATGTGTGTAGGGGTCGAGCAAGCCCATGACTCCTCCAGGCATTTTCTGTCTGCTCTTCATGTTCCAACTTCAATCAATCTTTCTCCTTCACCTCTTCCATGATTAGGCTGTCTTTAACATTTGCAGTGTCCATTTTTGTGTTCAGCTTTAAACCCATCAGACTTTATTTTTAGTCATGAGCTTAAAGTTACCATTCGAGTGTCTATCTAATGATCTAATGTTAGCCTTCATTTGTATTGGCTGCAGCAAATGCTGGAGAATATGGTGGGCTGCATAGGGTCTATGGTTATCATAGCTATCTTGGTCCCCCGGTTTCTACTCTGTTTTCCACCTTTTGTCCTCGCCTTACTATACTTTGGAAAGCGCTATACCATAGTATCTAGAGAGCTTAAAAGACTAGATGGTGTTTCCCGATCTCCTATTTATGCTCAATTTGTACAGACATTTCAGGTATGGTTCTCTCCTGCATTTGGGAGCTTGCTTTGGCTGTCAATTTTGTAGACCTTTGAGATTTACATATTTGGAGTTGCAAAGTGAGTCGTTGGATTCCTGTGCATGACATGTTGTAATTGTTCAAGTGCTGTTTTTCAGGGCATTGCCTCTGTGCACGCATTTGGCATTCAATCAAGATTGCATGATCAATTTGCTTCATTGATAGATGCCAATCACAGAGCATACATTTTGTTTGTCCACATGTCCAGGTGGCTGGGAACAAGGCTAGACTTTGCAGCTGCCTGTTGTGTTGCAGTTTCAGCCATTCTAGTTATTGTTCTTAGACAAAAGCTTTCCCCTGGGTTGGCAGGTATGCTATGCAGCCTTCGTTTTATGAAAATTTCTCTTCTATTGTCATCCATCACAGTTGTAATTTTGTATTGCAGGGGTTGTGCTATTACAAAGCTTGCAGCTGACAGGATTTTTCCAGTATGGTGTTCGTTTAGCAGCAGATACTGAAAACTACTTCACCAGTGTGGAAAGAATCAAAGCCTATACTGACCTCCCTTTAGAGGCAGATCCTCACACACATCCAGGAATTATCACAGAAGATTGGCCCTCTAAGGGTGAAATAGTGTTCAAATCATATTCAATGGCCTATAGAGAAGCTCTTCCTCTGGTTCTGAATGGATTATCTTTCAAGGTCAAAAATTCTTTGTCATCACATAATTTATCTAGGCGACAAAACGTAGTTAAAGATATAGCATTTGAAAGGGAGGAGGTTCAGGAAGCTTATAACTGCAGATATGATTACATGCTTCTGATCTGTGACTAAGGGTTGCTAAGCTTTCATCTTCATTGATCCACTCAGGTAAAAGCACAAGAGAAAGTTGGTATATTGGGACGTACTGGTTCAGGAAAGTCAACTCTTGCAGCAGCTCTTTTCCGGATGGTAGAAAACAAAGCCTGTAGTGGAGCAATTCTTGTGGATGGTGTCAACATACAGTCTATTGGGCTAGACGATTTGCGACAACGAATCTCAATGGTTCCTCAAGTAAGACTGAATGCATGCCATGCATATGAATATATGTAGGCATGCATAATTTACCCATAATTGAACACTGGTTTATCTTGGCAACAGGACCCCGTACTCTTTCAAGGAACATTGAGGTTCAATCTGGACCCTTTTGAATGGTGTGGAGATAACGAGATATATGAAGCACTAAGCAAAGTACACATGTTGGAAAAGATCAAGAGTTTTGGTAATGGCCTTGACTGTACAATTTCAGAGAGTGGTGAGAACGTGAGTGTTGGAGAGAGGCAACTTCTCTGTTTAGCAAGGTGCCTTCTACGGAGGTAAACAAAGCAACAAGCTGCTCTGGCACCAGCACAAATGCTGTTCACTATATGCAGTTTGCAATGTTACATGATTGTCTTGAAGCAGGGACACTGACATCTCTTCTTTCATTCTTCAAGGTCAAAGATTATAGTCATGGATGAAGCAACAGCATCTGTTGACACCAACACAGATCATCTGATTCAGATGACCATCTCCGAGGCTTTTGTGAACTGCACTGTACTTACCGTTGCACACAGAATAAACACCATAATTGATTGTGATCGAGTACTTGTCCTTGTAGAGAGTGGACGTGTGGCTGAGTTTGACTCCCCCATCAACCTTCTAAGACATGCTGCAGGTGCAACATCAACTGGTGGTTTTATTGAGTGGTTGATACATCTCCACTATGCTTATGTGTACATTTGCAATCTGTCATTGACATTGCAGAGCGTATTTGCTTTAATATAGTGATTGAAACATTTCCACTATACTCAAAACATGTACATCTGTATTTTGCAATCTGTCATGGACATCACAGATGCTTCAATGATGCCTCCAACAGAGGATTGTCAAGGCACACAGGACAATGTGTTTGCAAGGATGGTTGCAGAAACAGGGCCATTAACATCACAACTACTCCAAAAGGCTGCAGAGGCTGCTGAAATCAAGAGGCTGAAAAGGTTCTGCTAGGATTTGCTTTCTGTTTCAGGCATTGCAGCATCCTACAAACTGCTGTTGGAGGAAGTTTGTGCACATTTATATGCTTTGGTAATGCTTTCTTGGACCAATGATAACAGCTGTTTGCAAATAGTGTTTGCAGGAAGTCAAAAACAGCATAGAGTAGCTGCAATGGGGATTTAAGATTGTTCAGAAGAATTGAGGAGATAACTTTTGGAGCACGTGGATTCCTCAGAGAACCTACAAAGCATCCTCTACCTATCTCAAGATGAAACTGTTTTGGCACTCTTTATAGGTTGACATGGAGCATGCATCTTTTGGAGCACCTGGATTCCTCAGAGAACCTACAAAGAACCCATGTGAATATGGAATTATTGGTTGACATGGTGGTAAGCATTCGGATGCAAACATCAAAGAGCATGGAGGCCATCAACATACTAAACAATAATGGTGACAAGCATTAAGTAAACCTTTGGAGGAACACATTCGTCAACCATCATACCAATGACATCGTAAACTAGAGAGTAGGTTTAAAACCCTTGCAATCCTATGCATGGAGTATGGTGATATGAAGTTACTGTAATACCGCCTGAATACCAATCACAATTTCTGCAATGATGGTTATTAGCTCCCTTACCCTAAATGCCGAGGTAGAGGTATTCACAAGTAAAATAAAAATATTTGCATGCACCCGCAATCCCATGCTATCATTTGAAGATTTAGAGTATGTTGGTTTTTGTATGAAGTAGGCACAATTCAAACCCTAAGCCGATAGTAATCGAGTTGAAAATATATGTATTTGCACAAAATCGTATAAGCCAAAGTCTATTTTCACAAAATATATAACTAGATTATGATGTCGCGTTATAGGGAACCTCATATAGAGGTTGGCCAGAGGTGCCATGTGTCGCGCTCCTGCAAGAGGGAGAGAGATTGCGTTTCTGTCCCACCCAGCGTCTCTCTCTTGCCGTCGCATGAGGTGGCCTGCAAAGTATAGATAACTACGATATATATTTGAGGTCTAGTAGAGGTCCAGAAGAGGCTCACTCATTATAAATAAGCGAAGCTTCACTATACTAAACCTCGGATGCTTGGGGACTTGCGTATGAGGATAGAAAGCCCGCTTTATAAAACTGACAAAGGATGGGATGATTTAACGACGCCGGCCATGGGGCTCGAACCCATGACCACAAGGTTAAGAGCCTTGCGCTCTACCGACTGAGCTAGGCCGGCGAATTAGAAATCTAGCTGTAGTCAAGTTTTCTTGTTTTTCTTATATGAAAAGCAGCTTCTTTCATTCTCGAAAGCAAGGCAAATTGGTTTAATCCCGCAATAGAAGGAATTTGTGTTTACTAGAAATAAATGTCTGCTAGAGCGCAAGGTACCACTATAAATGCTATGAGTGAACTAGACACATACAATAGTTTTTCCAAATCTTTTGAAGGAGGCTTTTGAATGCGATAGGCAATGCATGAGTTTATACGACACTATATATTGTATTGAGATGGCATGTTATAGCATCTCCTTGTGAAGAAAAGCACTACTTGTGTGCCATTAAGGAATTTTTGCTCCCTGTCTGCAATTCCTTGTTAAGCAACCCTTCCATGCAAGGTAGTGCATGAGCTTTCCAACGCAGTATTCTCATGCATCGTCCCACATCTTAATGCATGATTCTCAAACCTTAGAATAACTATATCTCAAACCTTAGAAGATACTACATTGATTGTTTGATTAAGGATGCTCAAGTCAAACTCGAGTAAAAGCTTATGTACTTTTCTTAGTTTTCATTAAGCTTATGATTTTAGATTTTATTATTTTAAGAAAAATAAGTATATTGGGAATCAAGAAAGGGAATTTGAAATGTATTTGTAGTATGCCAACCATAATAGAAGCTAAATGAAAAGGAAAGTATATCATGTTCTAAATTATTTATTGAAATGAAAGCTTTCTCTTCTTAACAGAGTTATTGATAGTGGATTTAGAACGGGGGACAGTGCAATGACATGGTGAAGGGTTTTGGTTTGGCATTTCGAGAGCTAGAGATTCATGACTTCAATTTTGGTGGCACAAGGGAAGAGAACATCAAGACTTGAGGAGATTAGTCTTTTCAAAGTGGGAGTTAAGTTTAGAGAGAGAGAGAGAGAGAGAGAGAGAGAGAGAGAGAGATGGCTTGGAGTTAAAAGGTTGAAGAAATGATAAGACCATTATTTGAAAGGAGAAGCTCTAAGCATATGGTAACTTTTACAATTCCTATATGCCTAGGTAACTTCATAATTAGATAGTTGTTTCCTCACCTACATTGTGAGGTCCAAATATTCATGAGTCACTAATCTGTAGCATATGACTTCTAAATTGATCTATAATATAAAAAGATATAGTATCCTCTTTTTGTCACTACATTTAAAGTAAAATAATTGATTTTTACATTTATTTTGGTAAGTTTACAAAGGTGATCGTATTTGAGCAAAGGATATTATCTTACATACACCCAAATATTTTAATAAATAAGGCACCAAAGTATACATTCATGATCATGCTAAAAAGAGAGAATGGGAACCAAGTCAAAAATATATACTCACCATGCTAAAAAGAAATATATAGGGACCAAAAGAGATATGCTAGAGATAACCTTACCCTTATAAAGGGTACATATAGTACTTGTAATCTTTTAAGAAAAATATACACTTCTCAAAGTATTGATTGTACATATTAACTCGCTCAATATGTACGAAAATTGATAATGGACTTCCTAGCTAGTTGGGTCCGTACGTTTACAGCATATCGGTGGCCATTATGATCCTTACATGGCCATTGACTTATCACTTATTATATATTAGTTTATTGCATATTTCTACAACTGGTATAGTTATAGCGTCAATTAATTAGTATAGTCAATTGTGTAATGTTTGACTTAGTAGGTCACTTTTCTTTATATTGTATCTTATATATACTTTATACACACTATATTGTGTGTAGAAGAAGAATAAGAAGAAGCTAGCAAAAAAACATTTTGGCCTCCATCTCTCTTTTTGTGTTATCAAGTGAGCTTCCTCTTGTATGTATGGTGTGTGTTTTGACGCAGTAGCTCAAGTAAGTCTCCCCACCACACAATTATGAATAATTTATCAGAGCTGTGCCCCTGAGAGGCTAGTTTTGGAGACTAAAGTGAAGGAGAAGAAGAAAGAGTTTCAGCAATTAAGTAAAGGTAAGAAGCTTTCCCATTATTTCACTCTTTCTCTTGGATATTACCTATGGAGGCATTAGAAGCATGGTAGAGTGAATACCTCATATTGTTGTGAGATTTGGTATGCGAGAAGAGCACTGTATTTTTGGTCGATTAGTCCTTTAGGATTTTTTCGTAGGTTTTTTTACCACGTAAGACCATTTCGAGCCCCATTTTAGACCAAGGTTGTGGATGATAGTTTCAGGGCATATGCAATTTTGGTTATATAAGTCCAAAGTGAGTACACATGTTACAAATTTCAAAGCTATAATTTCTAAGGTATTTTTCCTAGGAAGCAAGCATAATTTTTATCTACAAATAGGTTGAAGATTACATGTACTGTTGAGTAGTCAGTGAAAATACTACTTAATATATTACTATGTACTTGTTGTAAAAGGTTGCAAAAAGACTTGCTCATTGTTTTGTATCACTTTTGTGATAATGATAGAGAATAGTGGAAACCCCATCATTGAGAAGCTAGATAAGAACAACTATCCATCATGGAAGTTCTGTGTGGCAAACTTCCTTATTGGAAAAGTCTTTATAAGTTCGTTTCAAGTAAAGAAAACGAGCCAAAGTTGAGTTACCCTAAACAGTGTTGGGATAAATTAAAGTCATGGAAAGAATTGAATGCAAAGGATAAAATGATGATATATTAGCTATTTGCAGAGACAATCATTGATAATACTATGCTGGGACATATTAGGAATATAGAAAACCCACATGGAGCTTAGATCATTTTTTAGAACATCTTTCTAGTAAATATAGTCATAGAATATTCAACTCAAGCAAGAGTTGAATACTTTGAAGAAATGAAAATGTCTGTTAGTGAGTATGCTTTAAAGATGAGGAGCATTATAGATGCTTTGGCAATGTGATTGATACAATTGGTGCAAAAATTGGATGTTGGATGCGTATATAGCGAGTGTCGGAAGATCCCCAAGAACAAAAGAACTCTACTAAGCTCATAAAACAAGAACAAAGATTTGCACGACATGAAGAAAAGAGACAACTTGGGTACAATCTCCCCTATGCCTTGTGTGAGCACTCCACAAGGTATGTATTTATAAATTAATTCATCTCAAAGCTAAAAAATAGCCCAATTTTACAATTAGCATACTTTGGCTTTTGTGTTTGCCTTTGTCCAAATAAAGAATAAAGTGGTTGGACATCCCAAAAGTCAAGTTGTGCCCAAATACAATGTCTAATAATTAAATATTTAAATCGAGCGTCCATGTGCATGCAAAATAATAAATATTTATCGAGTGATTCAATAAATAAGCATGCTTAAATAAATATTAGTGCCACGCCTTTAATGATCAAGCACGCGTCCATCAAAAATGATAAATTTTTCTAGGTAATTTGAATGCACTCTATCACCTAGTGTTTCTCAACGCCATTGTTGCTTGCTCTACACTTTAACTAAAGTATTCATAACTGTTGAAAAATAATAAAATTAAACAAAAAAAAGTGAATACCTAGTAGTCTTCGGCTATAAAATAAATAAATAGGTTGAAACTCTATCCTAGCCTTAATTTAATACGAGTGCACTCTAAACTCATAAACCTCTATTAATTTAAACATGTATTTTACGAAATCACCCACGTGCACATTCAATTAATTTGACCCCCGAAAAGGACAAGCATCCCCATCAACTTCTCGCACCATGAATCCACCTTATGTATGAGCCCCGACAAATAAATATAGTTTTATAGAATCCACCGCAAAACCTCACGGAATCCACCATGGAATATACCTCCTGGCATCAGCAATACTTGATGATGATGATTTGGTTTCATCTACTTTGAGTGGACTTAATAATGATAAGACTTAAAAATCATTTGTCACTTTTGTATATGTATAAAAGCAATTTTTAAATTTTGATGAGCTGGTCTTTCTCATGATTACCAAAGAGATCAATATGAAAGGTGACTCATCTGAAAGAAATGGTGAACATGTTTAAGAACTTTATTCAAGTTCAAGAAGGGGACGTGGTTGATCCTCTTCGAGAGGATGTGGTATGGGGCATGCAGGTGATAACCAACAAAACAAGTTAAATCAACAATTTGATGAAATGCAGGTTTCAGGAGACCTTGGAAACTGTAGAGGCAGGGGGAGCTCTAGAGAAAGAGCTGGATGGTAGAATAAAGGTTCTAGCAATTCTGGTATTGTTTGTCACTATTACGGCAAAATAGGTCATATTGCAAATCATTGTTATGCGAAAAAGGATGGTATCCGTAGTGGTAAATTACAACAACGGAGCAATATATCCTCTTTACGATAGGCATCTAATTATATGACCAGTCATACTAAATGGTTTGGAGAGATACATGACTTACAAAATCTAGGTTATGTGCAGACGGGTGATGATTCATGTCATCCAATTTCACACATTGGAAAGATTTCCTTGTCCTTGCATGATAGCCAAACAAAGAGTCTACCAAATGTATTACATGTGCCATCATTCACAAAGAATTTAGTGTTTGTTAGTCAAATGATAGAGCAAGGGTTGTAAATTCGATTTAATACAAATGGTTGTTTTATAGACGACTTTAACAATAAGTGCAGGTTGGTTGCAAAAGAAAGTAGAGTTAGTCGCATGTTCACTTTAGATACTAGAATTCTTACAATAAATACTACTATGTATGCTAAAGAAAAATGAGTGGTTGCAACTATTGAAATACAACATAAACCTATTAGACATGCAAATGTGCAAAGGCTAAAAATAAGGCAGTGCAAAGAATTGGTTATAGGATTGCTTACTTTTAGGGTTGAAAATTTTCATAAAGTGTGTGAAGTATGTCAGTTTGGTAAGAAGACAAGACAACCTTTTTCGTATAACATAGATGTAAGTAGAAATATACTTGAGGTTATACATATAGATGTTTGGAGACCTACATAAAATATATCTCTTAGTAGCAGCAAAAAAATTGTTATGTTCATTAATGATTGTTCAAGAAAGCTATGGTGGGTATATTTCATGAAGCAAAATAGTGATGTATTTGAGGACTTCAAAGCTTTCAAGGTTGCGGTTGAAATAGAAACATGCTTAAAAGTTAAGTGCTTGAGATCAGATAGAGGGGGAGAGTACCTCTCTATTGAGTTTAGTGTCTTCTTGAGGTCTCACGAGATAAAGTGATAGTTTACTTGTAGGTATATCCCACAACAAAATGGGGTTGCAGAGAGAAAAAATAGGCATATTGCAAAAGTTGTATGAGCATTGATGGCTAAAAAGAATATGCCAAAATATTTTTTGTGTGAAGTTGTTCATACTACTATCTATGTTATGAATAGAACTCTCACAATTATAGTTCATGGGATAAGCCCTGAAGAATGCTTTATAGGCAAGAAGCCTAATGTGTCACACTTGAAAGTGCTTGGTTGTATTGCATATGTTCATGTGCCATATGAACATGAAAGAAGCTTGATCCAAGGATTGAAAAATGCATTTTAATTGGATACTTTCTAGAGCAGAAAGGATATTGTTGTTACAACCCTGTCACAAGCGAGTTGAGAGTAACCAGGGATGTTATTTTTTATGAGATGAGGAGTTGGTATGAGAGAAAATTTAAAGATTGAATTTTGAAGCTTTAGAAAGCTTAGTAATCTTAAGGTTTAAAGAAAAAACTTTGAACCATCTGAATTATCTGTGACAGGACAACAGTGGCTTTTTAATGACAATGAATATAGCGAGGACATTCCGCGTTACCAGATCGAGGAATTTTGAAGCTTAAGCTTCATATAAGCTTAAGCATTAAGCTTAGTAATTAATATTAAGCTTAACATCAAGCAACTTTTCTTCTGATAAGAAACGACTTGACAAAGAGGCTTCAGAAGTGGTCCTCCATCTCGCCAGAGAGTGGTCCTTCGCGATCTGACAGCATAGCAAGGGGTTCTTCACCATTAGGAGCACACTCGTATTGACGGTTTGTCGCAATATTCTCTGTAGAGCCTGTTCGTTCCAGGAGCTTTACCTTTGCACGAGATGGTAAACGATTGGAAGCCCTTGATCTTAGCTTCGCTTTGATACCATTGGTGCAAAAATCGGATGATGGATGCGTACGTAGCAAGCGCCAGAAGGTCCCCAAGAACAAAAGAACTCTACTAAGCTCATAAAACAAGAACAAGGATTTGCATGACATAAAGAAAAGAGACAAATTTGATATAATCCCCCCCATGCCTTGTGTGAGCGCTCCACAAGGCATGTATTTATAAATTAATTCATCACAAAGCTCAAAAATAGCCCAATTTTACAATTATTAGCATACTTTGGCTTTTGTGTTTGCTTTTATCCAAATAAAGAATAAAGTGGTTGGGCATCCTAAAAGTTGAGCTATGTCCAAATACAATATCAAATAATGAAATATTTAAATCGAGCGTTCATGCGTATACAAAATAATAAATATTTATAAAGTGCTTCAATAAATAAGCGCACCTAAACAAATATTAGCACCACATAAAATGTTAAGGTGCACGCCCATCGAAAATGATAATTTCTTCTATGTAATTTGAATACACACTATCGCCCAGTGCTTCTTAACGCCATCGCTGCTTACTCTACACATTAACTGAAGCATTCACAATTGTTAGAAAATAATAAAATTAAACCGATAAAAGTTAAAACCTAGCAGTCTTCAGCTACAAAATAAATAAATAGGTTGAAACTCCGTTATAACTTTAATTTAAGATGAGTGTACTCTAAACTCATAAACGTCCATTAATTGAAATATGTATTTTACAGAATCACCCACTGTGGAATCACCCATGTGCACATTAAATTAATTTGATGCCCGAAAAGGACAGGCATCCCCGTGAACTTCTCACACAAGGAATCCACCTTGTGTACAAGCCCCGGAAAATAAATATACTTTTACGGAATCCACCACGGAATAAAAACATCACCCAATTTACCATGGTCTCACGGAATCCACAGTGGAATATACCTCTTGGCATCAGCAATACTTGATGATGATGATTTGGTTTCATCTACTTTGGGTGGACTTAATAATGATAAGACTTAAAAATCATTTGTCACTTTTGTATATGTATAAAAGCAATTTTTAAATTTTGATGAGCTGGTCTTTCTCATGATTACCAAAGAGATCAATACGAAAGGTGACTCATCTGAAAGAAATGGTGAACATGTTTAAGAACTTTATTCAAGTTCAAGAAGGGGACATGGTTGATCCTCTTCGAGAGGATGTGGTATGGGGCATGCAGGTGATAACCAACAAAACAAGTTAAATCAACAATTTGATGAAATGCAGGTTTCAGGAGACCTTGGAAACTGTAGAGGCAGGGGGAGCTCTAGAGAAAGAGCTGGATGGTAGAATAAAGGTTCTAGCAATTCTGGTATTGTTTGTCACTATTACGGCAAAATAGGTCATATTGCAAATCATTGTTATGCTAAAAAGGATGGTATCCGTAGTGGTAAATTACAACAACGGAGCAATACATCCTCTTTACGATAGGCATCTAATTATATGACCAGTCATACTAAATGGTTTGGAGAGATACATGACTTACAAAATCTAGGTTATGTGCAGACGGGTGATGATTCATGCCATCCAATTTCACACATTGGAAAGGTTTCCTTGTCCTTGCATGATAGCCAAACAAAGAGTCTACCAAATGTATTACATGTGCCATCATTCACAAAGAATTTAGTGTTTGTTAGTCAAATGATAGAGCAAGGGTTGTAAATTCGATTTAATACAAATGGTTGTTTTATAGACGACTTTAATAATAAGTGCAGGTTGGTTGCAAAAGAAAGTAGAGTTAGTCGCATGTTCACTTTAGATACTAGAATTCTTACAATAAATACTACTATGTATGCTAAAGAAAAATGAGTGGTTGCAACTATTGAAATACAACATAAACCTATTAGACATGCAAATGTGCAAAGGCTAAAAGTAAGGCAGTGCAAAGAATTGGTTATAGGATTGCTTACTTTTAGGATTGAAAATTTTCATAAAGTGTGTGAAGTATGTCAGTTTGGTAAGAAGACAAGACAACCTTTTTCGTATAACATAGATGTAAGTAGAAATATACTTGAGGTTATACATATAGATGTTTGGAGACCTACACAAAATATATCTCTTAGTAGCAGCAAAAAATTTGTTATGTTCATTAATGATTGTTCAAGAAAGCTATGGTGGGTATATTTCATGAAGCAAAATAGTGATGTATTTGAGGACTTCAAAGCTTTCAAGGTTGCGGTTGAAATAGAAACATGCTTAAAAGTTAAGTGCTTGAGATCAGATAGAGGGGGAGAGTACCTCTCTATTGAGTTTAGTGTCTTCTTGAGGTCTCACGAGATAAAGTGATAGTTTACTTGTAGGTATATCCCACAACAAAATGGGGTTGCAGAGAGAAAAAATAGGCATATTGCAAAAGTTGTATGAGCATTGATGGCTAAAAAGAATATGCCAAAATATTTTTTGTGTGAAGTTGTTCATACTACTATCTATGTTATGAATAGAACTCTCACAATTATAGTTCATGGGATAAGCCTTGAAGAATGCTTTATAGGCAAGAAGCCTAATGTGTCACACTTGAAAGTGCTTGGTTGTATTGCATATGTTCATGTGCCATATGAACATGAAAGAAGCTTGATCCAAGGATTGAAAAATGCATTTTAATTGGATACTTTCTAGAGCAGAAAGGATATTGTTGTTACAACCCTGTCACAAGCGAGTTGAGAGTAACCAGGGATGTTATTTTTTATGAGATGAGGAGTTGGTATGAGAGAAAATTTAAAGATTGAATTTTGAAGCTTTAGAAAGCTTAGTAATCTTAAGGTTTAAAGAAAAAACTTTGAACCATCTGAATTATCTGTGACAGGACAACAGTGGCTTTTTAATGACAATGAATATAGCGAGGACATTCCGCGTTACCAGATCGAGGAATTTTGAAGCTTAAGCTTCATATAAGCTTAAGCATTAAGCTTAGTAATTAATATTAAGCTTAACATCAAGCAACTTTTCTTCTGATAAGAAACGACTTGACAAAGAGGCTTCAGAAGTGGTCCTCCATCTCGCCAGAGAGTGGTCCTTCGCGATCTGACAGCATAGCAAGGGGTTCTTCACCATTAGGAGCACACTCGTATTGACGGTTTGTCGCAATATTCCCTGTAGAGCCTGTTCGTTCCAGGAGCTTTACCTTCGCACGAGATGGTAAACGATTGGAAGCCCTTGATCTTAGCTTCGCTTTGATACCATTGGTGCAAAAATCGGATGATGGATGCGTACGTAGCAAGCGCCAGAAGGTCCCCAAGAACAAAAGAACTCTACTAAGCTCATAAAACAAGAACAAGGATTTGCATGACATAAAGAAAAGAGACAAATTGGATATAATCCCCCCCATGCCTTGTGTGAGCGCTCCACAAGGCATGTATTTATAAATTAATTCATCACAAAGCTCAAAAATAGCCCAATTTTACAATTATTAGCATACTTTGGCTTTTGTGTTTGCTTTTATCCAAATAAAGAATAAAGTGGTTGGGCATCCTAAAAGTTGAGCTATGCCCAAATACAATATCAAATAATGAAATATTTAAATCGAGCGTTCATGCGTATACAAAATAATAAATATTTATAAAGTGCTTCAATAAATAAGCGTACCTAAACAAATATTAGCACCACATAAAATGTTAAGGTGCACGCCCATCGAAAATGATAATTTCTTCTATGTAATTTGAATACACACTATCGCCCAGTGCTTCTTAACGCCATCGCTGCTTACTCTACACATTAACTGAAGCATTCACAATTGTTAGAAAATAATAAAATTAAACCGATAAAAGTTAAAACCTAGCAGTCTTCAGCTACAAAATAAATAAATAGGTTGAAACTCTGTTATAACTTTAATTTAAGATGAGTGTACTCTAAACTCATAAACGTCCATTAATTTAAATATGTATTTTACAGAATCACCCACTGTGGAATCACCCATCTGCACATTAAATTAATTTGATGCCCGAAAAGGACAGGCATCCCCGTGAACTTCTCACACAAGGAATCCACCTTGTGTACAAGCCCCGGAAAATAAATATACTTTTACGGAATCCACCATGGAATAAAAACATCACCGAATTTACCATGGTCTCACGGAATCCACAGTGGAATATACCACTTGGCATCAGCAATACTTGATGATGATGATTTGGTTTCATCTACTTTGAGTGGACTTAATAATGATAAGACTTAAAAATCATTTGTCACTTTTGTATATGTATAAAAGCAATTTTTAAATTTTGATGAGCTGGTCTTTCTCATGATTACCAAAGAGATCAATACGAAAGGTGACTCATCTGAAAGAAATGGTGAACATGTTTAAGAACTTTATTCAAGTTCAAGAAGGGGACATGGTTGATCCTCTTCGAGATGATGTGGTATGGGGCATGCAGGTGATAACCAACAAAACAAGTTAAATCAACAATTTGATGAAATGCAGGTTTCAGGAGACCTTGGAAACTGTAGAGGCAGGGGGAGCTCTAGAGAAAGAGCTGGATGGTAGAATAAAGGTTCTAGCAATTCTGGTATTGTTTGTCACTATTACGGCAAAATAGGTCATATTGCAAATCATTGTTATGCTAAAAAGGATGGTATCCGTAGTGGTAAATTACAACAACGGAGCAATACATCCTCTTTACGATAGGCATCTAATTATATGACCAGTCATACTAAATGGTCTGGAGAGATACATGACTTACAAAATCTAGGTTATGTGCAGACGGGTGATGATTCATGCCATCCAATTTCACACATTGGAAAGGTTTCCTTGTCCTTGCATGATAGCCAAACAAAGAGTCTACCAAATGTATTACATGTGCCATCATTCACAAAGAATTTAGTGTTTGTTAGTCAAATGATAGAGCAAGGGTTGTAAATTCGATTTAATACAAATGGTTGTTTTATAGACGACTTTAATAATAAGTGCAGGTTGGTTGCAAAAGAAAGTAGAGTTAGTCGCATGTTCACTTTAGATACTAGAATTCTTACAATAAATACTACTATGTATGCTAAAGAAAAATGAGTGGTTGCAATTATTGAAATACAACATAAACCTATTAGACATGCAAATGTGCAAAGGCTAAAAGTAAGGCAGTGCAAAGAATTGGTTATAGGATTGCTTACTTTTAGGGTTGAAAATTTTCATAAAGTGTGTGAAGTATGTCAGTTTGGTAAGAAGACAAGACAACCTTTTTCGTATAACATAGATGTAAGTAGAAATATACTTGAGGTTATCCATATAGATGTTTGGAGACCTACACAAAATATATCTCTTAGTAGCAGCAAAAAATTTGTTATGTTCATTAATGATTGTTCAAGAAAGCTATGGTGGGTATATTTCATGAAGCAAAATAGTGATGTATTTGAGGACTTCAAAGCTTTCAAGGTTGCGGTTGAAATAGAAACATGCTTAAAAGTTAAGTGCTTGAGATCAGATAGAGGGGGAGAGTACCTCTCTATTGAGTTTAGTGTCTTCTTGAGGTCTCACGAGATAAAGTGATAGTTTACTTGTAGGTATATCCCACAACAAAATGGGGTTGCAGAGAGAAAAAATAGGCATATTGCAAAAGTTGTATGAGCATTGATGGCTAAAAAGAATATGCCAAAATATTTTTTGTGTGAAGTTGTTCATACTACTATCTATGTTATGAATAGAACTCTCACAATTATAGTTCATGGGATAAGCCCTGAAGAATGCTTTATAGGCAAGAAGCCTAATGTGTCACACTTGAAAGTGCTTGGTTGTATTGCATATGTTCATGTGCCATATGAACATGAAAGAAGCTTGATCCAAGGATTGAAAAATGCATTTTAATTGGATACTTTCTAGAGCAGAAAGGATATTGTTGTTACAACCCTGTCACAAGCGAGTTGAGAGTAACCAGGGATGTTATTTTTTATGAGATGAGGAGTTGGTATGAGAGAAAATTTAAAGATTGAATTTTGAAGCTTTAGAAAGCTTAGTAATCTTAAGGTTTAAAGAAAAAACTTTGAACCATCTGAATTATCTGTGACAGGACAACAGTGGCTTTTTAATGACAATGAATATAGCGAGGACATTCCGCGTTACCAGATCGAGGAATTTTGAAGCTTAAGCTTCATATAAGCTTAAGCATTAAGCTTAGTAATTAATATTAAGCTTAACATCAAGCAACTTTTCTTCTGATAAGAAACGACTTGACAAAGAGGCTTCAGAAGTGGTCCTCCATCTCGCCAGAGAGTGGTCCTTCGCGATCTGACAGCATAGCAAGGGGTTCTTCACCATTAGGAGCACACTCGTATTGACGGTTTGTCGCAATATTCTCTGTAGAGCCTGTTCGTTCCAGGAGCTTTACCTTCGCACGAGATGGTAAACGATTGGAAGCCCTTGATCTTAGCTTCGCTTTGATACCATTGGTGCAAAAATCGGATGATGGATGCGTACGTAGCAAGCGCCAGAAGGTCCCCAAGAACAAAAGAACTCTACTAAGCTCATAAAACAAGAACAAGGATTTGCATGACATAAAGAAAAGAGACAAATTTGATATAATCCCCCCCATGCCTTGTGTGAGCGCTCCACAAGGCATGTATTTATAAATTAATTCATCACAAAGCTCAAAAATAGCCCAATTTTACAATTATTAGCATACTTTGGCTTTTGTGTTTGCTTTTATCCAAATAAAGAATAAAGTGGTTGGGCATCCTAAAAGTTGAGCTATGCCCAAATACAATATCAAATAATGAAATATTTAAATCGAGCGTTCATGCGTATACAAAATAATAAATATTTATAAAGTGCTTCAATAAATAAGCGCACCTAAACAAATATTAGCACCACATAAAATGTTAAGGTGCACGCCCATCGAAAATGATAATTTCTTCTATGTAATTTGAATACACACTATCGCCCAGTGCTTCTTAACGCCATCGCTGCTTACTCTACACATTAACTAAAGCATTCACAATTGTTAGAAAATAATAAAATTAAACCGATAAAAGTTAAAACCTAGCAGTCTTCAGCTACAAAATAAATAAATAGGTTGAAACTCCGTTATAACTTTAATTTAAGATGAGTGTACTCTAAACTCATAAACGTCCATTAATTGAAATATGTATTTTACACAATCACCCACTGTGGAATCACCCATGTGCACATTAAATTAATTTGATGCCCGAAAAGGACAGGCATCCCCGTGAACTTCTCACACAAGGAATCCACCTTGTGTACAAGCCCCGGAAAATAAATATACTTTTACGGAATCCACCACGGAATAAAAACATCACCCAATTTACCATGGTCTCACGGAATCCACAGTGGAATATACCTCTTGGCATCAGCAATACTTGATGATGATGATTTGGTTTCATCTACTTTGGGTGGACTTAATAATGATAAGACTTAAAAATCATTTGTCACTTTTGTATATGTATAAAAGCAATTTTTAAATTTTGATGAGCTGGTCTTTCTCATGATTACCAAAGAGATCAATACGAAAGGTGACTCATCTGAAAGAAATGGTGAACATGTTTAAGAACTTTATTCAAGTTCAAGAAGGGGACATGGTTGATCCTCTTCGAGAGGATGTGGTATGGGGCATGCAGGTGATAACCAACAAAACAAGTTAAATCAACAATTTGATGAAATGCAGGTTTCAGGAGACCTTGGAAACTGTAGAGGCAGGGGGAGCTCTAGAGAAAGAGCTGGATGGTAGAATAAAGGTTCTAGCAATTCTGGTATTGTTTGTCACTATTACGGCAAAATAGGTCATATTGCAAATCATTGTTATGCTAAAAAGGATGGTATCCGTAGTGGTAAATTACAACAACGGAGCAATACATCCTCTTTACGATAGGCATCTAATTATATGACCAGTCATACTAAATGGTTTGGAGAGATACATGACTTACAAAATCTAGGTTATGTGCAGACGGGTGATGATTCATGCCATCCAATTTCACACATTGGAAAGGTTTCCTTGTCCTTGCATGATAGCCAAACAAAGAGTCTACCAAATGTATTACATGTGCCATCATTCACAAAGAATTTAGTGTTTGTTAGTCAAATGATAGAGCAAGGGTTGTAAATTCGATTTAATACAAATGGTTGTTTTATAGACGACTTTAATAATAAGTGCAGGTTGGTTGCAAAAGAAAGTAGAGTTAGTCGCATGTTCACTTTAGATACTAGAATTCTTACAATAAATACTACTATGTATGCTAAAGAAAAATGAGTGGTTGCAACTATTGAAATACAACATAAACCTATTAGACATGCAAATGTGCAAAGGCTAAAAGTAAGGCAGTGCAAAGAATTGGTTATAGGATTGCTTACTTTTAGGGTTGAAAATTTTCATAAAGTGTGTGAAGTATGTCAGTTTGGTAAGAAGACAAGACAACCTTTTTCGTATAACATAGATGTAAGTAGAAATATACTTGAGGTTATACATATAGATGTTTGGAGACCTACACAAAATATATCTCTTAGTAGCAGCAAAAAATTTGTTATGTTCATTAATGATTGTTCAAGAAAGCTATGGTGGGTATATTTCATGAAGCAAAATAGTGATGTATTTGAGGACTTCAAAGCTTTCAAGGTTGCGGTTGAAATAGAAACATGCTTAAAAGTTAAGTGCTTGAGATCAGATAGAGGGGGAGAGTACCTCTCTATTGAGTTTAGTGTCTTCTTGAGGTCTCACGAGATAAAGTGATAGTTTACTTGTAGGTATATCCCACAACAAAATGGGGTTGCAGAGAGAAAAAATAGGCATATTGCAAAAGTTGTATGAGCATTGATGGCTAAAAAGAATATGCCAAAATATTTTTTGTGTGAAGTTGTTCATACTACTATCTATGTTATGAATAGAACTCTCACAATTATAGTTCATGGGATAAGCCCTGAAGAATGCTTTATAGGCAAGAAGCCTAATGTGTCACACTTGAAAGTGCTTGGTTGTATTGCATATGTTCATGTGCCATATGAACATGAAAGAAGCTTGATCCAAGGATTGAAAAATGCATTTTAATTGGATACTTTCTAGAGCAGAAAGGATATTGTTGTTACAACCCTGTCACAAGCGAGTTGAGAGTAACCAGGGATGTTATTTTTTATGAGATGAGGAGTTGGTATGAGAGAAAATTTAAAGATTGAATTTTGAAGCTTTAGAAAGCTTAGTAATCTTAAGGTTTAAAGAAAAAACTTTGAACCATCTGAATTATCTGTGACAGGACAACAGTGGCTTTTTAATGACAATGAATATAGCGAGGACATTCCGCGTTACCAGATCGAGGAATTTTGAAGCTTAAGCTTCATATAAGCTTAAGCATTAAGCTTAACATCAAGCAACTTTTCTTCTGATAAGAAACGACTTGACAAAGAGGATTCAGAAGTGGTCCTCCATCTCGCCAGAGAGTGGTCCTTCGCGATCTGACAGCATAGCAAGGGGTTCTTCACCATTAGGAGCACACTCGTATTGACGGTTTGTCGCAATATTCCCTGTAGAGCCTGTTCGTTCCAGGAGCTTTACCTTCGCACGAGATGGTAAACGATTGGAAGCCCTTGATCTTAGCTTCGCTTTGATACCATTGGTGCAAAAATCGTATGATGGATGCGTACGTAGCAAGCGCCAGAAGGTCCCCAAGAACAAAAGAACTCTACTAAGCTCATAAAACAAGAACAAGGATTTGCATGACATAAAGAAAAGAGACAAATTGGATATAATCCCCCCCATGCCTTGTGTGAGCGCTCCACAAGGCATGTATTTATAAATTAATTCATCACAAAGCTCAAAAATAGCCCAATTTTACAATTATTAGCATACTTTGGCTTTTGTGTTTGCTTTTATCCAAATAAAGAATAAAGTGGTTGGGCATCCTAAAAGTTGAGCTATGCCCAAATACAATATCAAATAATGAAATATTTAAATCGAGCGTTCATGCGTATACAAAATAATAAATATTTATAAAGTGCTTCAATAAATAAGCGTACCTAAACAAATATTCGCACCACATAAAATGTTAAGGTGCACGCCCATCGAAAATGATAATTTCTTCTATGTAATTTGAATACACACTATCGCCCAGTGCTTCTTAACGCCATCGCTGCTTACTCTACACATTAACTGAAGCATTCACAATTGTTAGAAAATAATAAAATTAAACCGATAAAAGTTAAAACCTAGCAGTCTTCAGCTACAAAATAAATAAATAGGTTGAAACTCCGTTATAACTTTAATTTAAGATGAGTGTACTCTAAACTCATAAACGTCCATTAATTTAAATATGTATTTTACAGAATCACCCACTGTGGAATCACCCATCTGCACATTAAATTAATTTGATGCCCGAAAAGGACAGGCATCCCCGTGAACTTCTCACACAAGGAATCCACCTTGTGTACAAGCCCCGGAAAATAAATATACTTTTACGGAATCCACCACGGAATAAAAACATCACCCAATTTACCATGGTCTCACGGAATCCACAGTGGAATATGCCTCTTGGCATCAGCAATACTTGATGATGATGATTTGGTTTCATCTACTTTGAGTGGACTTAATAATGATAAGACTTAAAAATCATTTGTCACTTTTGTATATGTATAAAAGCAATTTTTAAATTTTGATGAGCTGGTCTTTCTCATGATTACCAAAGAGATCAATACGAAAGGTGACTCATCTGAAAGAAATGGTGAACATGTTTAAGAACTTTATTCAAGTTCAAGAAGGGGACATGGTTGATCCTCTTCGAGAGGATGTGGTATGGGGCATGCAGGTGATAACCAACAAAACAAGTTAAATCAACAATTTGATGAAATGCAGGTTTCAGGAGACCTTGGAAACTGTAGAGGCAGGGGGAGCTCTAGAGAAAGAGCTGGATGGTAGAATAAAGGTTCTAGCAATTCTGGTATTGTTTGTCACTATTACGGCAAAATAGGTCATATTGCAAATCATTGTTATGCTAAAAAGGATGGTATCCGTAGTGGTAAATTACAACAACGGAGCAATACATCCTCTTTACGATAGGCATCTAATTATATGACCAGTCATACTAAATGGTTTGGAGAGATACATGACTTACAAAATCTAGGTTATGTGCAGACGGGTGATGATTCATGCCATCCAATTTCACACATTGGAAAGGTTTCCTTGTCCTTGCATGATAGCCAAACAAAGAGTCTACCAAATGTATTACATGTGCCATCATTCACAAAGAATTTAGTGTTTGTTAGTCAAATGATAGAGCAAGGGTTGTAAATTCGATTTAATACAAATGGTTGTTTTATAGACGACTTTAACAATAAGTGCAGGTTGGTTGCAAAAGAAAGTAGAGTTAGTCGCATGTTCACTTTAGATACTAGAATTCTTACAATAAATACTACTATGTATGCTAAAGAAAAATGAGTGGTTGCAACTATTGAAATACAACATAAACCTATTAGACATGCAAATGTGCAAAGGCTAAAAGTAAGGCAGTGCAAAGAATTGGTTATAGGATTGCTTACTTTTAGGGTTGAAAATTTTCATAAAGTGTGTGAAGTATGTCAGTTTGGTAAGAAGACAAGACAACCTTTTTCGTATAACATAGATGTAAGTAGAAATATACTTGAGGTTATACATATAGATGTTTGGAGACCTACACAAAATATATCTCTTAGTAGCAGCAAAAAATTTGTTATGTTCATTAATGATTGTTCAAGAAAGCTATGGTGGGTATATTTCATGAAGCAAAATAGTGATGTATTTGAGGACTTCAAAGCTTTCAAGGTTGCGGTTGAAATAGAAACATGCTTAAAAGTTAAGTGCTTGAGATCAGATAGAGGGGGAGAGTACCTCTCTATTGAGTTTAGTGTCTTCTTGAGGTCTCACGAGATAAAGTGATAGTTTACTTGTAGGTATATCCCACAAAAAAATGGGGTTGCAGAGAGAAAAAATAGGCATATTGCAAAAGTTGTATGAGCATTGATGGCTAAAAAGAATATGCCAAAATATTTTTTGTGTGAAGTTGTTCATACTACTATCTATGTTATGAATAGAACTCTCACAATTATAGTTCATGGGATAAGCCTTGAAGAATGCTTTATAGGCAAGAAGCCTAATGTGTCACACTTGAAAGTGCTTGGTTGTATTGCATATGTTCATGTGCCATATGAACATGAAAGAAGCTTGATCCAAGGATTAAAAAATGCATTTTAATTGGATACTTTCTAGAGCAGAAAGGATATTGTTGTTACAACCCTGTCACAAGCGAGTTGAGAGTAACCAGGGATGTTATTTTTTATGAGATGAGGAGTTGGTATGAGAGAAAATTTAAAGATTGAATTTTGAAGCTTTAGAAAGCTTAGTAATCTTAAGCTTTAAAGAAAAAACTTTGAACCATCTGAATTATCTGTGACAGGACAACAGTGGCTTTTTAATGACAATGAATATAGCGAGGACATTCCGCGTTACCAGATCGAGGAATTTTGATGCTTAAGCTTCATATAAGCTTAAGCATTAAGCTTAGTAATTAATATTAAGCTTAACATCAAGCAACTTTTCTTCTGATAAGAAACGACTTGACAAAGAGGCTTCAGAAGTGGTCCTCCATCTCGCCAGAGAGTGGTCCTTCGCGATCTGACAGCATAGCAAGGGGTTCTTCACCATTAGGAGCACACTCGTATTGACGGTTTGTCGCAATATTCCCTGTAGAGCCTGTTCGTTCCAGGAGCTTTACCTTCGCACGAGATGGTAAACGATTGGAAGCCCTTGATCTTAGCTTCGCTTTGATACCATTGGTGCAAAAATCGGATGATGGATGCGTACGTAGCAAGCGCCAGAAGGTCCCCAAGAACAAAAGAACTCTACTAAGCTCATAAAACAAGAACAAGGATTTGCATGACATAAAGAAAAGAGACAAATTGGATATAATCCCCCCCATGCCTTGTGTGAGCGCTCCACAAGGCATGTATTTATAAATTAATTCATCACAAAGCTCAAAAATAGCCCAATTTTACAATTATTAGCATACTTTGGCTTTTGTGTTTGCTTTTATCCAAATAAAGAATAAAGTGGTTGGGCATCCTAAAAGTTGAGCTATGCCCAAATACAATATCAAATAATGAAATATTTAAATCGAGCGTTCATGCGTATACAAAATAATAAATATTTATAAAGTGCTTCAATAAATAAGCGCACCTAAACAAATATTAGCACCACATAAAATGTTAAGGTGCACGCCCATCGAAAATGATAATTTCTTCTATGTAATTTGAATACACACTATCGCCCAGTGCTTCTTAACGCCATCGCTGCTTACTCTACACATTAACTGAAGCATTCACAATTGTTAGAAAATAATAAAATTAAACCGATAAAAGTTAAAACCTAGCAGTCTTCAGCTACAAAATAAATAAATAGGTTGAAACTCTGTTATAACTTTAATTTAAGATGAGTGTACTCTAAACTCATAAACGTCCATTAATTGAAATATGTATTTTACAGAATCACCCACTGTGGAATCACCCATGTGCACATTAAATTAATTTGATGCCTGAAAAGGACAGGCATCCCCGTGAACTTCTCACACAAGGAATCCACCTTGTGTACAAGCCCCGGAAAATAAATATACTTTTACGGAATCCACCACGGAATAAAAACATCACCGAATTTACCATGGTCTCACGGAATCCACAGTGGAATATACCTCTTGGCATCAGCAATACTTGATGATGATGATTTGGTTTCATCTACTTTGAGTGGACTTAATAATGATAAGACTTAAAAATCATTTGTCACTTTTGTATATGTATAAAAGCAATTTTTAAATTTTGATGAGCTGGTCTTTCTCATGATTACCAAAGAGATCAATATGAAAGGTGACTCATCTGAAAGAAATGGTGAACATGTTTAAGAACTTTATTCAAGTTCAAGAAGGGGACATGGTTGATCCTCTTCGAGAGGATGTGGTATGGGGCATGCAGGTGATAACCAACAAAACAAGTTAAATCAACAATTTGATGAAATGCAGGTTTCAGGAGACCTTGGAAACTGTAGAGGCAGGGGGAGCTCTAGAGAAAGAGCTGGATGGTAGAATAAAGGTTCTAGCAATTCTGGTATTGTTTGTCACTATTACGGCAAAATAGGTCATATTGCAAATCATTGTTATGCTAAAAAGGATGGTATCCGTAGTGGTAAATTACAACAACGGAGCAATACATCCTCTTTACGATAGGCATCTAATTATATGACCAGTCATACTAAATGGTTTGGAGAGATACATGACTTACAAAATCTAGGTTATGTGCAGACGGGTGATGATTCATGCCATCCAATTTCACACATTGGAAAGGTTTCCTTGTCCTTGCATGATAGCCAAACAAAGAGTCTACCAAATGTATTACATGTGCCATCATTCACAAAGAATTTAGTGTTTGTTAGTCAAATGATAGAGCAAGGGTTGTAAATTCGATTTAATACAAATGGTTGTTTTATAGATGACTTTAATAATAAGTGCAGGTTGGTTGCAAAAGAAAGTAGAGTTAGTCGCATGTTCACTTTAGATACTAGAATTCTTACAATAAATACTACTATGTATGCTAAAGAAAAATGAGTGGTTGCAACTATTGAAATACAACATAAACCTATTAGACATGCAAATGTGCAAAGGCTAAAAATAAGGCAGTGCAAAGAATTGGTTATAGGATTGCTTACTTTTAGGGTTGAAAATTTTCATAAAGTGTGTGAAGTATGTCAGTTTGGTAAGAAGACAAGACAACCTTTTTCGTATAACATAGATGTAAGTAGAAATATACTTGAGGTTATACGTATAGATGTTTGGAGACCTACACAAAATATATCTCTTAGTAGCAGCAAAAAATTTGTTATGTTCATTAATGATTGTTCAAGAAAGCTATGGTGGGTATATTTCATGAAGCAAAATAGTGATGTATTTGAGGACTTCAAAGCTTTCAAGGTTGCGGTTGAAATAGAAACATGCTTAAAAGTTAAGTGCTTGAGATCAGATAGAGGGGGAGAGTACCTCTCTATTGAGTTTAGTGTCTTCTTGAGGTCTCACGAGATAAAGTGATAGTTTACTTGTAGGTATATCCCACAAAAAAATGGGGTTGCAGAGAGAAAAAATAGGCATATTGCAAAAGTTGTATGAGCATTGATGGCTAAAAAGAATATGCCAAAATATTTTTTGTGTGAAGTTGTTCATACTACTATCTATATTATGAATAGAACTCTCACAATTATAGTTCATGGGATAACCCCTGAAGAATGCTTTATAGGCAAGAAGCCTAATGTGTCACACTTGAAAGTGTTTGGTTGTATTGCATATGTTCATGTGCCATATGAACATGAAAGAAGCTTGATCCAAGGATTGAAAAATGCATTTTAATTGGATACTTTCTAGAGCAGAAAGGATATTGTTGTTACAACCCTGTCACAAGCGAGTTGAGAGTAACCAAGGATGTTATTTTTTATGAGATGAGGAGTTGGTATGTATTTAGTGGTGATGCATTATAGTTAGCCCTTGGTCTAGGAGACTAAGGAGTAGATCCATATATTTAAGTGGATCTACAAGTGAAGACAAAGGAAAGAACAAAGTGTTAGATGATAATGATGCATCTACTAGTCATTTGGAATTTGATGGAGATTCTAGTGGTTCAAAGAGTTTGGACGATGAGCTTGGTAATTCTTCAGTCAACTTACCAGGTGTATAGAGAGCACATGATAATATAAAAGTTCCATTACCTAATCCAATGACACACATGTCTAGAATGATTAGATATCCCTTCAAAATACTTGGTTTTGAAGGTTATGGAGCTCACCATTATACTTATATAGTAAAGGTATTTGAGGATGTAGAGCCTACTTGTTTTGAGGATGCTATTGGTCATGCTCATTGGGATGCAACAATGGATAAGAAGATAGTTGCATTAGAAGCCAATAAGACTTGGGATTTGGTACCCTTGGCTAAGGGCAAGAAAGTTATTGGCAGTAAGTGGGTTTACAAAATCAAGCATAATGCAGATGGTTTGGTTCGTAGGTATAAGGCTAGGCTAGTTGCAAAAGGCTATGCTCAAACATATGGTATAGATTGTGAAGAGACATTCAGCCTAGTTACTAGGATGTCAACTGTTAGATGTGTGATTGCTTTGGCAACATTAGCCAAAGGTTTGAGGTTGGAATTTGCAACAAATGGATGTCAAGAATGCCTTCTTGCATGGTGAATTGCAAGAAGAGGTATATATGGAGCAACCAACAGGTTATGAGGATTTAGAGAATTCCACATATGTGTATAGATCAAAGAAATCGCTCTATGGGCTCTAATGCAAACACCTAGAGTATGGTCTAACAAGATCAGAGAGTATCTTGTCAACATTGGCTTTTATGTTTCTGATACTGACCACTCACTTTATGTGAGAAAGGAAGATGTAAGCTTGGTCATCATAGTCATCTATGGATGACTTGATTATTACAGGTGATAGTGACAACAAGATTGTTGAAGTTAAGGAATTTTTGAAGAAGAAGCTTGAGATGAAGGATTTGGGTGAGCTGAGGTACTTTCTTGGTATTGAGTTGGGATTGAGTTGATCAGATGTGATGATGGTATATGGCTATCCCAAAGGCAATATGACTTAGATATATTATCCAAGTATGATATGACAGCATGCAAACCTCTTTTAGTACCATTAGAGCAAAATGTGAAGTTAAGTGCTAATGTTGGAAATGAGATAGAATACCCTACTACGTTCAGGAGGATAGTAAGGAGTTTGATTTACATGATTATCACAAGGCCAGACTTGAGATATGCTGTTAGTCTTGTTAATCAGTTTTTATGCAAATGCCTAGAAAGCCTCATTTGAATGCAATTAGACACATATTGAGGTATGTGAAGTGCACTTTTCATTATTGACTTTTTTATGAGGCACGTAAGGATGTATAGGTGTTTGGATACATAGATGCAGATTGGGTTGGTAGTATGTTAGATAGAATATCTACTAGTGGATTCATGTTTTCCTTGGTAGTGCAGCAGTGACATGGAGTAGCAAAAAGTAACCTACAATTGCTTTTTCGAGTACAAAGGTTGAATATTGAGGTGTTGCTATGGCATTATGTGAGATGGTATGGCTGCAAAAGTTATTATTGATTTGGATGTGCAAGAAAATGGTCTAGTGGTCATTCACTGTGATAACATGAGTAGCATATAGCTAGCTAGGACGGTGCACAAATCAGATGTTGGATACATACGTAGCGAGCGACGGAAGGTCCCCAAGAACAAAATAACTCTATTAAGCTCATAAAACAAGAAGAAAGATTTGCACAACATGAAGAAAAGAGACACATTGGATATAATCTCCCCCTAAGCCTTATGTGAGCGCTCCACAAGGCATGTATTTATAAATTTACTCATCTCAAAGCTAAAAAATAGCCCAATTTTACAATTAGTATGCTTTGGCTTTTGTATTTGCTTTTGTCCAAATAAAGAATAAAGTAGTTGGGCATCCAAAAAGTCGGACTGTGCCCAAATACAATGTCCAATAATAAAATATTTCAACTGAGCACCCATACGTATACAAAAGAATAAATATTTGTCAAGTGCTTCAATAAATAAGCGTGCCTAAATAAATATTAGTGCCATGTCTTTAATGAAAAGACACGCATCCATAAAAAATGATAATTTTTTCTAGGTAATTTGAATACACGCTATAGCCCACTGCTTTCCAAACCCACCGTTGCATGGTCTACACATCAACTGAAGCATTTACAATTGTTAGAAAATAATAAAATTAAACTGACAAAAGTGAATTCCTAGCAGTCTTCAGCTACAAAATAAACAAATAGGTTGAAACTCTATCCTAACCTTAATTTGATACGAGTGCACTCTAAACTCATAAATATCTATTAATTTAAATATGTATTTTATGGAATCACCCGCTATGGAATCACCCACATACATATTAAATTAATTTGACACCCGAAAAGGACAGGCATCCCCGTCAACTTCTTACACAAGGAATCTACTTTATGTACGAGCCCTGGCAAATAAATATAGTTTTACGAAATCCACCGCAAAACCTCATGGAATCCACCGTGGAATAAAAGCCTCACAGAATCCACCGTTAGTGCTTCCCAATGCCACGGCTGCATGCTCTACACATCAACTGAAGCATTCACAATTGTTACAAAATAATAAAATTAAATCGACAAAAGTGAATACTTAGCAGTCTTCAGCTACAAAATAAATAAATAGGTTGGAAATATTTCCTAACCTTAATTTAATATGAGTGCACTCTAAACTCATAAATGTCCATTAATTTAAATATGTATTTTGTGGAATCACCCGTTGTGGAATCACCCACATGCACATTAAATTAATTTGACATCCGAAAAGGACAGGCGTCCCCATCAACTTCTCGTACAAGGAATCCACCTTGTGTATGAGCCTGGGCAAATAAATATAGTTTTACGGAATCCACCACAAAATCTCACGAAATCCACCGTGGAATAAAAACCTCACGGAATCCACCATGGTCTCACAGAATCCACTGTGAAATATGCCTCCTGGCATCATACCCTTGGGTGGGATAACAATTGTCCTCAATTGCTGTTATCTCAATGTAAAGTGAGCAGTGAGGGATAAGCACTTAGGTTGCGTGTGTGCATTCATTGGGCCTCTTCAACAGGATGATTTTTAAACTTAGCCAAATATCTAGAGTATCTACAGCCAGTTCTGGTGGTCATAAAGTCTGTATCTAAAATAGTTTTAGGTCCAAGTATTTCAGTGTCTTGTTCTAACAAATGAGGGTTTTCATAGACAGGGTGGATAGGTAATTGACCTCTAAAAGGTCGTAGCAAACTTATATGAAAAGTATTGTGGATTCTTCAGTGTTGGGGTAGTTCTAATTTAAATGCATTGTCATTGATTTTGTGGATGATTTTGAAAGGTCCATAAAATCTAGGTGCTAATTCAACAATAGGGTGTTTCTCAACACTTTGAAATCTTCTCTTTTTAATGCATAACCAAACATAATCATCAACTTTGAAACCCATGGCTTTTCTTCTCTTGTTAGCTTGTTTAGTGTATGATTGCTGGGCTTTCGCAATCATATCTTTAACTTCAGCAAAAATAGTAGCATGCATATTGGCAATATCATCAGCAGCTTTAACTTTGTTTGACAATGATGTAACATGTGTAGGCAATTTATGTCTATAAATGATTTCAAAAGGTGCTTTGTGTATAGCTGTATGTGGTGTATTATTTTATGCAAATTGAAGTAGATGCAAATGTGCATTCCATATTTGTGATTTTGAAATTGTGTATGCATGCAATAGATCTAAAAGTGTACTATACTAAGCTTCTATTTGCCCATTTGTTTCAGGATGAAATGCAAATGAAAAATCAATATTTGTACCTAAATTAGCAAACAAAATAGTCCCAAAATTATTACAGAATCTAGAATCACGATCAGAAATTATAACTTTTGGCAAACTATGGTTAGTGAAAATACTCTTTAAAACCAATTATGCATCTTGAGATGTAGTTAATGTTTTCTTGCATGGAAGAAAATATGCTTGTTTGCTAAATCGATCTACAATAGTCCAAATCATATCATGATTAGCTTGGGTGTTAGGCAAACCAGTTATAAAATCCATTGAAATATGTTCCCATGGTCGTTCATGAATCGGTAAAGGCATTAATAAACCATATTGCTTACTATGGTGTCACTTGACTCGTTGACAAATTAAACACTCAGATACAAAGTTAGAAACATCAGATTCCATTTGTGGCCAATAAAAATCTTCAATCAATGTTCTTAAAGTAGAAATAATACCTATATGGCCTTGATATGGGAGACAATGAATTTCATGTAATACAAATAATCTAAATGGAACAGTGACACACAATCTTTTCTCATAAAAAATAAATCCATCAGAATAAGACAAAGAATCAATTGGAATCCAATTATTCGCAAGTAATTTATTTCAATCAGCTTGAAAATTGGGATCTTGTTCATAGGTATCTTTCATCGAGGTAAGGGAATCAAAAGATAGAACATAAATATTATGGATACTTGGTCTTCTACTTAAGGCATCTGCAACAACATTCTCTTTTTCCGGTTCATATTGGATAAGTGGATGGAAGCTTTAAATGAAAGCAGTCCATTTAATATGACGGTTAGAGATTTGTGACTAATTGAGAAGATGTTTGATACTTTGTTGGTCACTTTTGATCATGAATTCAGATCCCATGAGATAGTATTTCCATTGACCTAAGGCTTGTACTACAGCTAATAATTCCTTATCATAGGTAGAATACTTCAGTTCAGAGGGTTTAAGTTTGCAACTAGAATAGGCTATGGGATGTGAATCTTGCATAAGGACAACTCCTATTCTAGATCCGCTAACATCAGTGACTACTAGAAATAATGATTGATTAAAATCAGGTAATTACAAAACAGGTGCATGTGTTAAAGCATGTTTCAATAAATAAAAAGACTTTTGTTGATTATCAAACCAATTATATATAACACCTTTCTTTAACAATTTTGTTAAAAGAAATGCAAGCAATGAAAATTTTCTCATAAATTTTCTGTAAAAGCTAGCAAGACCTAAGAAAGAACATAACTCATGCACATTTCTAGGGATTGACCAATTCAAAATTGCTTCTATGTTTTTAGGATCAACTTAAATACCATCAGAAGAATTAATATGTCCTAAGTATTCAATGTGGGTTTGGAAAAATTCAATCTTTTCAGGGTTAGCATATAATTGATTCTCTTTCAACAATTTGAAAACCAAAGATAGATGTTCATAATGCTCATTCTCATTTTTACTGAAAACCAATTTTTCATCAAAGAAAACAATTACACAATGCTGATACTTCAAAAATATTTGATTCATCATATGATTGACTGTAGCTGGTGCATTAGTTAAACCAAAAGGCATAACAAGGAATTCATAATGACCAAATTGTTTTCTAAATGCAGTTTTGAAAATGTTAGTTGTATCCAATCGTACTTGATGATATCTAGATTTAAGATCTATCTTGCTAAAAATAGTGGCTCCTTGTAGTTTATACATGAGGTCATCTACCCTAGGGATCAGATATCTATTCTTGATAGTGATCTTGTTTAGGGCACGATAGTGAATACACATCCTATAGGTATTATTTTTCTTTTTCACTAATAGGATAGGTGTACCAAAAGGAGAACTACTGGGCCTAATGCTCCACAAGGAATTTTTCAATGGTCACATTGGAACCTTATAGTGGAACTAACTATTTAAGGTCTCTCATGTAACTAATCTTGGATACTTGATGTCTCTATTCATATTTATCTTTATATTAGATATCTTTTAGCATATCCTCTTGTTGTAATAATACAAAAAATTCTAATAAACTATAATTTGACTGATATAAGCAATGGAGAAAAAGCTCACCTAGAATAAAGATATGACAACAAAGAAGCTTGCCTAAGCAAGCTCACCAAAATTTTTCTCCCATTGAGAACCACTCTAGTATAGGGTGAAATACCTAAGGTCTGACAATGGGAGTGAATGTGTCTCTAATACTTTCGATTGATCTCAATGTGATGAAAGGGGTATTAAGCATCATTTGACCACCCCTTACACCCCACTGTAGAATGGTGTGCAAAGTGAATGAATAAAAACAATTTAGGAAAGAGACATCATTATACCACAACATTTTTAGGCTAAGGCAATTACTACAATACATTTGATTAATAGATTCTAGTGTACTACTCTAGGTGGTTGAGTTGTTGAGGAGCTATGGTTTGACAAATCTTTCTCATATCCTCATTTGAAGACTTTAGATGTGAGGAATTTTGCAATATTTCTAAAGACAAGAGGAATAATTTGAATCCAAAGTTTGTCAACTGCATCTTTCTTCGATATGGTGACATAGATGAGATAGGCTACCTCTCGTTGGATCTACAAGCTCAAAAGTAATCTATAGCCATGATGTTGTGTATTACGAGGATAAGATGAATAAGAAATATGAGTAGGTGGTTGAGGTACACATAGGGTGATCTTTCTAGAGGAGCCTCCTATTTATAGCCAATCCCAATTATATATCCTTCTATTGTAGGTGGAAAGTGCCCATCACTGTCACTTCGTTCTTTATTCTTTTAGTGATTAATAGGATAAGGGAGGCTAGTCACACATTGTGACTATTGGAGTTTCCATTATTGAGTCTCTCTCTCTTGCTCTCTTGCTCTATCTTTCGTAGCTTACATCTCCAGTGCTTCCACTTGCTTGTACTCTCCTCTAACTCCTTGCTTCAACTAGTATTAGAGCGTTGGTTTGAGGAGCTTCTCCTTTAGTTTACTTTAGCTCGGATTTGAAAAGCTTCAACCCTTCATTCATGGTAGCCATGGATTTAGCTTCAAAGGTATACATTTGATCTTCCCCGCTTCCTGACTTGTTCCCTCCACTTCAGATATTCTAGGGCTATGTTGGAGCCTACTTAGTAGTGAATGAACCTCCAGATTGATCAAGACAATTATCAACAGGTCCATATAGCGAATGTAATTTGAGCATATGCTATGGTACCCATCTTCCCTAGCTTGCTGCTCTTGTTTTTCACCTTTTGTGAGCTCCATGCCACCTTAGTAATCATCTAGCATCTCCCTAGCATTGGCATTGTGAGTCTTCAATACAATTTAGAGTTTCCAACCTCTGCTACTTGTTGTAATATATAGTAGACCTACTGTAATACAATTTGAACAAGGTTTTCTAACTCATTGGTGCTCATTCTTATCTCTACTAATGCCTATATGAATATGTATTGATGTTAGTATGTTATTTGACACATGTCTTAAGGTGATATTGGCTTGATTTTAGCTTCCATTTCTTAGTTTATGTAGAGTATTTCATTGTTATGATACAATGGACAACAAGCTTTTAGACATGCAAGTTTATGCATTTTTTCATTTGATGCTATTTAGACACTTTAGTAAATGTATTGATGTATGACATTGATGCTATGTATCCAAATATGCTTCTAGAGTGTCTTGAGATTCGCATTTGAGTTTGGTTACATGTTGTAGTGCCATTATGTGGACATAGTGTGAAAAAATATGAAGTGTATCATCATCCAACTTTCTTATGAATCTAGAAAGTCAATGTCATCTTAGTCATTAGTGCTAGTGTCCATATTATGGTTAGTTCCAAATACCAAAATTTTGGACACATTTAGCTTGATTTTGATATTTTGGATATTATTTCTTGTAAATATCCTAAAAAGATATAGAAAATTTCTAGAATAGAGTGATGTGCAAAAAACAAGGGGCTTTTCAACTAGTTTTGGAAGATGTCATGCAAAATGAAGGGGCTTTTGAATTTTCACGGTGGGTGATCATAGTTTATAGGCACCAAATATCACTCTAAATGAGAAGAGGAAGGATTGATTAAGGAGAGTTCTAAGTAGGTGTCTTGGGGTTTTAAACCCCTTTTGGAGCCAACAGAACCATCAAATTTATTGTCTGAGCAGCAAAGAAGAAGCTAGTTTTTGGTGCACATTTTTTGTCTACTAGGGAGCTCTAGGAGATCTCATGCTTTGGAGATTGCTTCTAAGTAGTCCCAAACAAAGATTTTATTTATCTTCTTAGGTTCTATCAATACATAGTGCTTTGATTCATTGAGATTTATCTTTATCTTGTGTACTTTTTGTTTATTCTTTTTCTTCTCTTCTATCTCTTATTCTATACTTCCTTCTCTCTCTTATCCCTAGTAGATATGACCTTTTGACTAAATTCCCTCCAACATTGGTGAACCCAACGTAAAAGGTCATTGGAAGAAAAGTGAGGATGGGAGAATCTTCATGGGAGAATCTTCAAGCACAATTTCTAGTGCTGTTTTTGTAGAGGCGCAACCACGAAGACCCATGGACTACTTATTGTTCAAGCGTTTTAAGTGCACAGCTATGGCTATCTCTTACCTAGCTGACACACCTTCGATCATACCGGAATGCATTGAGCTTACCTTGATGCCCAAATGTGTTGTCTTCTCCCTCAAGCAATCGGTAGCTCCACAATTTGTGATGCGAGCACAAGCAACCTCAAGCCTTCACCTTCAAGCTCCATCCTCCATAGTCGTGCACGAGAGAAGAGAAGTGAAGAGAAGAGAAGAAGAGAGGAGTGCTAAAGAGCTTCTTTCCCTTGATTCCTCACCCTCACACTCTCACACTCCTTCTCTCAAGCCTGCATAAGCAAGTAAGAAGGAGAGAAGAAGAGTAGTATACGAGTCCACTTTGCCACACACCAAAGAATGAGCTCCTCATTCACTTTTGAACTTTATATACAAAACCCTAAATCTATTTTGGATAGTCATCCCCTTATCCCCTTTTTTACATGGCCTAGGTCCTTTTTCCTATTGTCCTCCTATCTTCTTAGCTTCCTTTCTATTGCCATCCACCTTTACAAATTGCACATGAGGGATCCTTGCACTCTTTTACAAAAAGTTTTAGGGGTGCCTTGCATTTAAAATTGCGCTTTTGCCTTTGGCTTAGCTTTTGAGGCTGCCCTTGCGATTTTTTAGACATTTCCCTTCCTACTTCTTCTGTTGTGTCTAATTTCCTTCCGGTTAACATTACTCCCCTCCTAGCCTAGTGTGAGTCCCATGGCATTGATGGGAGTAGTTGGAAGGTGGGATGGGTGTAGCCAGATGGCTTTTTGAGTTTGTATGCAAGCCCTTGTGGGGGATGGTATAAGATGGATCCGCCCTTGAAATTGAAGATGGTGTTGGGCTTGGTCCTCTGTTGATGCTGACAGTAGGGGATTTATCCTTTGAAATTGACGATGATGTTAGATAGATCCTACGTGGAGAATGGGGATGGGCGGATTTGTCCTTGAAATTGAAGATTGTGTTGGACAGATCCCCAATCCCTTGGACACCCATTGTCTTTTTTACACGACCATGCATCTTGCCAAGGCTCTCTTTTCCTATTTCCTTCAAGTTGCCTTATCCCGTCATATGTGGTTGTTAGACTTTAAGACTTGCTCAAGATGGTGCTTAGCATTCTCATAAAATGAATTACATTGTGCCCTATGCTTTCCTTGCAAGAGCCCTTGGGGATTCTCCTTCATCCTTGAGAGATCCTTGCTAGAATATTCAATACTTTTCTTTATCCTTGATAGAGTATCCTTCATCCTTGACATGACCTTGTTAAAATTGTTCGGGCTCTCCCACATTTTTCTGATATTTCTTTCTCCTTCACTGTTCCTACCTGAGGAGAAAGAGATTCTTCATTCACTTTTTGACATGGTCTTCCTTGGTCGTCCTTTGCTTTGTTTCGGCTCAATGGTGACCTATTGTGGATAATTACCCCCCTCCTAGATGGGTGCCATTTTCTGACACTTGTGGTATTGAGCTGATGAAGATTCCTTGATTGATAAGGGCGGTCATGTGAGTCGATGATGGTGGGGTCTCATGGGGATTGGTCTTGGGAGAGATTGATTAACTGGTTGAGGTGGTGGGGGCCAAGAATGCATTGCATTGATGATGGGGCCTCCCAAGTTGGTGGGTTGTAGCATTTGTTTTTACTTGAAAAGAAAAGAAGGTGCACTACCTGGGGATGTGTCTACCTTACTCTGTGGTGCATAGTGCTCATAAGAGTGGAAGTGAGATTTGGGTCGTGAATTACAAGCAAGCGTGTGTGGTATCCTACACTTGAGGACCTAGTTTGTGTATCGTTGGAGGTGTGGTGTGTCACTTAGGGAGGTTGACCATGAGGTCCTTCCCTTGAGGTACCCCAAGCGTGAAGTGGGAAATCAAAATGGGCCAGGGGGTTAGAGATGGAGCCGGCTGACCAAAGCCACCGAACGGGCCTAACTTGAGGGCCACCCAGTCATAGCATGGTGATCTTTGGCGGCATTTGAGATTAAAAAGAGTGATAGGGGGTGACATCCTTGTTGTAAACACCTCTCGCTAAAGAGCCATGGCTTTCTGCCCCCTTTCAAAACTTGGCCATGCATCTTCAATAGGCCTTTGTCTCTCTTCTCCCATCTGCTATAGTGGCTCTACTTTTGTAGGCCCAACAATTTGTGTTTGCACATGTAGCCCATGCCTTAGGTCCCTACAGGTGTTCGCCAAGTTTTTTCTTAAGGACTCAATGGCCTCCTCTTCCTCAGATTACATGGCATCCAAGAGATTGCAGAGGAAGGCACGTTGTTGGGCTTTCAAGGTCACATGTGCAGCCTCTACTACTCTCTGCTAGCACCTTATCACATTCTATAAGGGCTAGTTGGTGTGCTAAGGCACCTCTAAGGCACTCAATTTTTCTTCGCTCTTATTCAGCCAGTCATCTGCTTTTTTCTTCATATCTTTGAGGCTTTCATTGTGCTTACAGGAGGCTAACACCCTTAGCCACCTCTCCTGTTCTTCGATTTCTCTTTCCAAGTGTTGTTGTTCTTCAAGCTCCGAGGGTAGCCTTTGTTCCAGATTTGCTATATGCTTTTGGTGCCATCGGCTTCTCTCTTCTTCTACTACTACTAGCTACTCTACAGCATCTCGGAATTCTTCATTTTCTTTTTATAGATCTTTGTATATCGCCACCAGCTCATCAAAATTGTGTTGTAGGCTCATAAGGCTGTGTGTTTCCACCATGAGTTTTGCTTGCCATCTCTTGTCTTCTCAGATCTTGGCCTCAAGCTTCTCTTTTAGGTCCTTGATCTCTCTTTAATAGATGCCCACTTGACAGGTTCTCTCTAACTAAGAGGCTGCCATCGTCTCTCTTTCGGCCTTGAGTTTAGATGGCTATGGCTATCTTCCTATCTTCCTTTTCCCATTCTAACTATGATAGGAGTTCCTACACATAGGCATCATAGGTTGTGAACAATGGCAGTGCATAAAGACCAGTGGTTGTAGATGCCTCTATCTTCGGCCGTTTCAGGTCCCATCTAGATTTTGCATCTGCAACTGCCTATCTTCTTGCTCCCATCATAGGGGTTCCTGCACTCGTGTCTTGAGTTGCCACTTTATTGACCAAGAACTGCACCCATGCCACAAGATTGCTAACATCTACCATAGTGGAGGAGTCTTGGGTGGGTGCAGTGACCGGGGTGGCAGGTAGTAGGATAGGTGGGATAGGATAGGTGCAGTTCTTTGTTGACCAAGAACTGCACCCATGCTACAAGATTGCTAGCATCTACCATAGTGGAGGAGTCTTGGGTGGGTGCAGTGACCGGGGTGGCAGGTAGTAGGATAGGTGGGATAGGATGGATAAAAACCTTGCCCTTTCCCTTGTCCATTGGGGAAAGTAGGCTTTTGGGTATCTTGGAGCTAGTGCTTGGACCTTCGTGTCAGGATGGGTTCATGGCCACCAACTCTTCTTGTCTTGAAGGTTGCTCCATTGAGAGAAGGATATAGCGAGAGCTATGTTGTCTTTCTTCTTCTTCTTGAGCTCCACCTCTTCCTCCTCAGCTCTTCTCTTTCTCTCTTCCTCAGCTCCTTTAGATTCCTCCTTTATTCTCTTTGCCTTCTCCCTTTCTTCTTTCTTTCTTTGTTATTTTGTGCTTTTGGGATCCGCTTGGGTTCTACATAGGTCTATTTTCTCTTTCTTCCCCCCTTTTTCTTTGGCCTTCTTCTGCGAGGTTGCCTTCTGACTTCTTGGCCCTTCCTTGGCCAGATTGTGCTTCTTGCTCTCCTTTGTCCTCACTTACGGTCCTTTTGCTAGACTACTCATGTCGGTGCAAAGGGATTCTATCCAGCATCCCATTGACTACCTTATCATCTTGTGTTTTTCCTAGTGCATCTCTTATGATGGCTGTCAAGATTCCTCCAAAGCCAGTGCTAGAGGCCTTTGAGGATGATGATTTCCTAGCTTTGGCGACTAAGGACTCTCCTCGGGGGGTCCACTAGGGTTTATTGTATGGTACCACGTGAGTGTAAGGGAGGGGGTTATTTAAGTGAAGGAAGGTACATTTTATAAGGTAAGCTCCCATAAATAGGGGGTAGATAAGGGGCATTTTCATATATTTATTGCAAGAAGGTGACATCTCCTTATTATTACTAGTGAATCTCCCATGGGGCTCTCCCCCTGCCAGGTCTTTTGCCAATGGCGAATGCTTTTGTTGATGTCTCTATCATCTTCCTCATTAAGCCATTCAAGTTTACCTCATCGAAGGATCAAGCAGTAATGCTCTCTAGCATTGGCACGCTGATTCTGTTAATCAAAGCATTATATTGTTGATTGGAGAATAGGGCATGCACCATTTTGGCTTGGTTTTGAACCTTGTGGTTAGGGATGTCGACAAAGTTGATGCTGTCATTGGTGTGGAGTATCAATTTGTCCATCCTCAGCATGTCGAACACATCTCATTTTGACATTTTTTCCAATTTGTTTGGTGGCGCAGTGATTTCTATACTAGCTCAAGGCTCAACTCAATTTCTACTTAGTGGGCTTCATTTTCTAGGTGCATCGTGATAGTGCCTTGGTTTCTATGGAAGGTCCGAAGAAATTGGGTGCACTTCTCATAGTTGATGGCTTGATCAACTGCCTATTTATCTCTTGAAGACACATCTCCATCTATCTTGTCTAGTTTTGTTGCTAAACCCCTATGGTAACCTTGAGCCCTACGTGTTGCGACATTGGTGAACCCGACATGAAAGTTTGATTGTAAGAAAACCCCAAGATGGGGGATTCTTCAGGAGTCTACATAGCATTTCCAATGCTCAACCATGTACTTCTGAAGCATGCACTTATTCACTAGTTGTTGCTAGATGACTAGTTCTTCCACGACTATGTCTTCTAGATTCAGGCTATACCTAAATTTGAATTGATTATAAGGCCCTGTCTCCAAGGAGAGGCCGTACTTTGCCTGCTCCTCTTCTGAGAATGGGAGTTTGTTGCTTTTGTCTTGGCCTGTCATAGTGGGTACCTGTCATAATGCCATACTTCACCATTAGTATCCTCAAGGTAATTTCTTGCATAAGGGTGAGTAGGAATTAATTATGCTCTCTAAGGAAATTTAATATGCTTAATTACAAAGAATAACATTTTTTCTTCAAGCGGACCATTATTTTCGAAAATTCTACGACTTTCCATTAGTCACAAGTTAATTTCTATTTGCTCTCTTCTTCCTTTGGATATTGATGGATGTTTTATCCATGTGTTTCATTCACTTTACCTAGTTACATGTTTGGTTTCACCTTACCTTGGGGTAGTAATAGTGCTAGTTCTTTAATTTCTTCTTTTCTTGTTTTTAGTAGTAAGTAGTAAGTAGTAAGGAGTAGGAGTAGGAGTAGGAGTAGGAGTAGGAGTAGGAGTAGGAGTAGGAGTAGGAGTAGGAGTAGGAGTAGGAGTAGTAGCAGCAACATCAACAACAACAACTACTCCCTCGTCCCCATGCATAGTATATTAGACTTTATATACTATAGGCCCTCCCATAGGTAGGTGGAGAGTTTATATACTCTAGGCCCGTTAGTAGTAGTAGACTTTAAATATTGTAGGCCCGTCCATAGCAGCAGTAGCGGTAGCACTAGCACTAGCGGTAGCAGTAGCAGTAGCGGTAGTGGTAGCGGTGGTAGTAGCAACAGCAACCACTACAAGATATAGGCCTTATACCAACGTTAAAAGTGATGAAAATGTAAATAAAGAAAAATTTTCCCATCGTCGCAAAAAGGGTCGTTATTGGCGATGCCATAGAACAGTTGGTATTAGCGTCATTATCAGTGTTGATATTTGCATTGCGCATTTGCGACACTGATATTGATGCAAATAATGACGCTGATAATGACGCTTTGCAATGCTAATAACGATGCCAATAATGATGCGTGCAGTAAATTTGCAACGCTAATAGCGACGGTAACATGGATTTTTCTTTTGGTAGCACTCTGTGCTTTATTTGGGCTATACAAAATAGTTTCTACACTGTGTATAATGCTCGTGTAAATAAAAACAGTGTACTTAAATCATAACACTGATTCATGAAATAAATACATGATCGCATAATGAAAGCGACTGGTACAATCATGGCAGGATATCACTACTATATAGAAAATGTCTACACAAATCACGTGATCCAAGGGCGAGCTATAGATCATCGCCATCCAAAAGCTTGTCCTGAGCAAAGGAGCATCAAATGGACTCTGCAAAAAAAGAAACAACTACACATCAATTCACTATACAATAATGAATTCTAATTAAACATGGTAACTACAGACAAGAAAGATGAGTGACTTACAGGGCCGTCGCGTCTATGCAATCGGTCGATCAACGTAGTGAGACTGTGCTCCTCTGCATATCAAGTCTCAAGGTTGGTAGAATCGCGATTTGTAATGGAGTGCTGCAAAGGAAACAAAATACTAACTGTTAGAAACACGATTTCCAGTACAAAGGATATTGCAAAAAAATAAGCAAGAAAAACAAAAGAAAAACTTACAAAGTCCTCCAGATATGTCCTATGGCTGCCACTCCCAAGATGATGGACCACTCCGGCCTCTAGTCGTGTCCTCGCCGCCTTGCGCTGCTGTCTCCAATGTCCTGGAGAATTTGTAGCCTCCTCCCTTAGTCGGTGCCAGTCATCCGTATCTAGCCACTCAGGCTTTGTAGGCCCACTCTTGAGTTCATTGTGTGCGTCTGATAGTCTGTGTGACATACATGTACGCATGCACTCCATCATTCAGCCCCCGTAGAAAACCTATCTACTGCGGTTGGTACTAGAAACTCCTCATGCAAGGATGCTACTATGTAGTCCTTCCGGTATGTTTTTCCAATGATCCAAGACGTTGTGCCAAAAACCTTGTTGGCACAACTCTCTCATGAGAGCCATCACCCTCCTCCCGTCATCATTCATGATGATGGCTCTTGACCTATCATCTACAAGGTACGTATACCTCTCTAGGGTATGCCTAAGATGGGTCCTCCCCCACCTGCGATCACACTCCTGGGCATATCCAAGAGACCCTTGTACATCTGGTGTACCGATCAGGGTAGTCCCATAGGGGTGCCACCTACGGACGGCTAAGCAAAACCAGGAGTGACTAGAGTAGACGTCCCCATAGGTGTGACCAATCCCGGAGGTGACACAATTCCAGCAAAACGATGAGACGGAGACACCGCGTCCGTACCTCCACAGCAACCACCTGAGCCACACTCTCTAGAACCACTACGAGAGCGAGGAGTAGCACCTGTATCCCGAGCTGACAACAGGCTCACTATATCTGGATCTCTGAAGCATCCCCTTGACCCTAAAGCACCCCCTCCATCTGGCCCAAGTCTGGAGCGTCAACCTCGTCTGCTCGAAATTGAAGCATCTGATCGCGCCGAAGTAGATCTAATAGAGTGGCGAGATAGCTCCTGGTTTGCCATGTCTCTGAATCTCACCATCTGATTTGGAGACATACGCATGAAGATATCCTGCAACTCCTCATCGCTCATCCCTCAACTCATCCTAATGATCTAAGTATCCACAAAGGTTACTTGCATAGATAAAAAATGATGTTAGCATAATCAATTTAAATCATACAAAGCACGGTAATATAAATCTTAAACAAATGATCTTACTTAAAATGCATATCTTATATACCCTTATAAGCGATTAGTCAACGAATTGAGTAAGTGGATGCTCCAAGTATGAATTATCCTATCTATACTTTGAGAAAAAAATTGGATGGCATCAACTTTTGTTTAGCTTTCCTTGAAAGTGGTTAACATTCATTGTGTAAGCATGAATTGTGCATGTGTCCTAACTCCTAATGCAAAGTTAATCATTTTTTATCCCTTGATACAATACGTCATAGTAAACCCTCTAAAATGCAATATCATTGTGGAAAATTATCAAGTTGATTGCCAGTTTTCTAAAATCTACAGCATTATTAAACATTGTAACCTTTTGTTTGCCCCGGAACACCTACCAATATCAAAATGTGCTTGTTCACAAACACATAGAATAGACAGAATAGGGAGGGAAGTGTTTATTGTAAGCTGGATGGATTGGCTAGCACTAGAGGTTAGACGAGAAACTCATAAGTGTTATTAGAGTTGAAGAAGAATTCCACCCCTGTACTCAGAAACGTATTCGGTCTTTGTATGTGAGTGGAACGGGAATTCTCAGGGGAAGTTGTGGCAAGATTGGAGGGGCCAAGGTGGCGATTAGATTGGGAGAAGAATTCATAGCCTGAAAAGGATAATAATTTTCATATACCATGCTCAAGACATGCTCTGTCTTTTGTATGGGAGCAAGAAATATGATTCCCAGCTTATATATTTATGGGGTTCTTTCTCAACCCTTTGTCTATGACTTTGTGCATATTTGGACCTTTGAAAAAAATGGCATGGTTTGTTATGTAAAATGCAGTATTGTTTTTGTAAAATGGTCTTCAAATATTCAAAGCCTACATCATCATCTATGAAATAGAGCAAGAGCGTGAGGGGAGGGAGGGAGGCATAATCACTTGATTTCTCCCTCATTGCAGGGCAAGAAGATTCCTATGGCAAGAGAAGTTGAACACTTGTTTAAAATATCCAAGAGTGTTCAAATAACTAGACATGCTGGACCCTCATGAGGTATCTGTAGTAAAATGTACTAGGCAGATGAAAGAGCCCTTAAGCTATGGTATAGTTACTTGGGCCTTAAAACAAAGATCAGCATTACTCCTACTCTAGACTTGGATGAGAGTGCCAGTGAAGACTCGAGTGTTTTACGGCTCGAGACTCAATCTATGAATGGAAAAACATCATGTCCACATCTAGGTTCTATCCCACCCTTCAAGTTCAAAAAGGGCATGGGGTTTGGAATTCCTGGCTTTTTTAAAGGCAAGCCAAAACCATTGAATAGTTTGATGGAAGGCCCTCCCTTTTTCTATTTTGAAAATGTTGAGAACGTTTCCAATTCAGAGTGGGAGATCATCAAATGGCATTTTAATGGCATAGATCGAGAGTTCACAGACTCTAGATATTTTGTAGGAATCATTCATAAAGCTCTCTATCTCTCACATTGAGCCAAGAAAGCTCTCTTCTTGCACTATACAAGATGTAGAAGAAGATACCTACTTGTCTCTTAATCATGGAGAATCCAAACTACATATCTATGTAGATTTATTTTCATATTTAAACATTCATAAACCTTCCAATAATTTTGAGGCATTGTCTCTCATGAGGGCTTAGTGAAATGAGAGTGTTAAAAGGCAATTTCATTAGAGGCATAAAGTCAACTTCCAAGTTGAGTAGGAAGCTCGGTATGTGTATGTGTGACTATATCATCCAAAGTTTGATGAATGATTGTGTGATATGCTTGCAATTCCAAAGAGGAAGATAGATGTCCATCCCAAACAACAGATAGAAAACAAATCATATTATGTGTAATATAAGTAAGAGAGGGGCATATGCGTAGTTAACTTTGCTAGCTCCATGTCTAAAAGGGTAGCATGTAAAAGCTCCAAATCCTAGCCATCTTAAGAGGCCGTTTAATATGGCATTTTTGCGTGCCCCACCCATCTCAAGGAGATGCTCACCATACTCAAGACAAGCTACATTGTTCTCTAAGAGCATGTGTGTAAGTATTCTCTTAACATGCCAAAGAAAGGTGTCTACCACAATGTAAGAATTGAAATACCTTGCTAATAATACATCACCGTGAGTACCAATATGAAAATTCTTTGCTAATACTACACCTTCAACCCATAGAAGTCCAAGAATATAACAATATATATTAACCACCCTTTACCATGACTATGACTATGACAATGACTACGACTACGACTATGGCTACCACTACGACTATGACTACCACTACCATACCACTATAATAAACAAGAAAAGAAGAAAAAACAACAATAATAACAACAACTACTACTACAATAACAATAAACAAGAAAAGAAAAAAAAAAACTACTACTACAAAAAAAAAATAAGAAAACTAAACAACAATAAACAAAAAAAGAAAAAAAAAAAACAACAACAACAACAAACAAGAAAACAACAATCTCTCCCTCCTCTCTCCTCCTCCTCCTCCCTCCTCTCCCTCTATTTCTCTCTTTCCCTATTATGTTTAATGTTTTCTCCCTCTCTCGCTTGTTCTTTCTTTTCTTTTTTCTCATCCTCTCTCATTTCCTCTCCCTCCCTCTCCCTCTCCCTCTCCCTCTCTTTCTCTCTTTCCCTATTATGTTTAATGTTTTCTCCCTCTCTCTCTCATTCTTTCTTTTCTTTTCTCTCTTCCTCTCTCTCTCTTACCCTCACCCTCTCTTTCTCTCTTTTCCTATTATGTTTAATGTTTTTTCTCTCTTCCTCTCCCTCTCTCTTTCCCTATTATGTTTAATGTTTCCCTCTCTTTCCTCTCCCTCTTCCTCTCCCTCTCTCATTTCCTCTCCATCCCTCTCCTCTCTTTCTCTCTTTCCTTAAACTAGTTTAATGTTTTTTCTCTCTCCTCTCCCTCTCTCATTTCCTTTTCTCTCTTCCTCTCCCTCTCTCTCCCTCTCCCTCTCTTTCTCTCTTTCCCTATTATGTTTAATGTTTTTTCTCTCCCCTCTCCCTCTCTCATTTCCTTTTCTCTCTTACTCTCCCTCTCTCATTTCCTCTCCCTCCCTCACCCTCTCCCTATCTTTCTCTCTTTGCCTATTATGTTTAATGTTTTTTTCCTACTATGTTTAATGTTTTATCTCTCTCCACTCCCTCTCTCATTTCCTTTTCTCTCTTCCTCTCCCTATCTCATTTCCTCTCCCTCTCCCTCTCTTTCTCTCTTTCCCTATTATGTTTAATGTTTCCCTCTCTTCTCTCCCTCTCCCTCTCTCTCTTCCTCTCCCTCTCTCATTCCATCTCCCTCCCTCTCCTTCTCCCTCTCTCTCTCTTTCCATATTATGTTTAATGTTTTTTTCTCTCCTCTCCCTCCCTCGCCCTCGCCCTCACCCTCTCTTTCTCTCTTTCCCTATTATGTTTAATGTTTTTTCTCTCTCCTCTCCCTCCCTCATTTCCTTTTCTCTCTTCCTCTCCCTCTCTCATTTCATCTCCCTCCCTCTCCCTCTCTTTCTCTCTTTCCCTATTATGTTTAATGTTTTTTTCCTCTCTCTCTCGTTCCTTCTTTCCTTTTCTCTCTTCCTCTCCCTCTCTCATTTCCTCTCCCTCCCTCACCCTCACCCTCTCTTTCTCTCTTCCCTATTATGTTTAATGTTTTTTCTCTCTTCCTCTCCCTCTCTCATTTCCTCTCCCTCCCTCTCCCTTTGCCTTTGTTTCTCTCTTTCCCTATTATGTTTAATGTTTTTTTCCTCTCTCTCTCGTTCCTTCTTTCATTTTCTCTCTTCCTCTCCCTCTCTCATTTCCTCTCCCTTTCTCACCCTCACCCTCTCTTTCTCTCTTTCCCTATTATATTTAATGTTTTTTCTCTCTTTCTCTCCCTCTTTCTTTCCCTATTATGTTTAATGTTTCTCTCTCTTTCCTCTCCCTCCCTCTCCCTCTCTTTCTCTCTTTCCCCAAACCGGTTTAATGTTTCTTCTCTCTCCTCTTCCTCTTTCATTTCCTTTTCTCTCTTCCTCTCCCTCTCCCTCTCTTTCTCTCTTTCCCTATTATGTTTAATGTTTTTTCTCTCTCCTCTCCCTCCCTCCCTCACCCTCTCCCTCTCCCTCTCTCATTTCCTCTCCCTCCCTCTCCCTCTCCCTCTCCCTTTTCGTAAACCGGTTTAATGTTTTTCTCTCTCATCTCCCTCTCTGATTTCCTTTTTTCTCTTCCTCTCCCTCTCTCATTTCCTCTCTCTCCCTCTCCCTCTCTTTCTCTCTTTCCCTATTATGTTTAATGTTTTTTCCCTCTCTCTCTCGTTCCTTCTTTTCTTTTCTCTCTTCCTCTCCCTCTCTCATTTCCTCTCCCTCCCTCACCCTCACCCTCTCTTTCTCTCTTTCCCTATTATGTTTAATGTTTTTTTTCTCTTCCCCTCCCTCTCTCTTTCCCTATTATGTTTAATGTTTCCCTCTCTTTCCTCTCCCTCCCTCTCCCTCTCCCTCTTCCTCTCCCTCTCTCATTCCTCTCCCTCCCTCACCCTCTTCCTCTCTTTCTCTCTTTCTGTATTATGTTTAATGTTTTTTTTCTCTCCTCTCTCTCTCTCTCTCGCTCTCTCTCATTTACCTTTCTCTCTTCCTCTCCCTCTCCCTCTCCCTCTCCCTCTCCCTCCCCCTCCCTCTCCCTCTCTTTCTCCCTCTCTTTCTCTCTTTTCCTATTATGTTTAATGTTTTTTCTCTCTTTCTGTCGTTCCTTCTTTCATTTTCTCTCTTCCTCTCCCTCCCTCACCCTCTCCCTCTCTTTCCCTATTATGTTTAATGTTTTTTCTCTTCTCCTCTCCCTCTCTCATTTCCTCTCCCTCCCTCTCCCTCTCCCTCTCTTTCTCCCTTTCCCTATTATGTTTAATGTTTTTTCCTTCTCTCTCTTGTTTCTTCTTTCCTTTTCTCTCTTCTTCTTCCTCCCTCTCCCTCTCCCTCTCTTTTTCTCTTTCCCTATTATGGTTAATATTTCCCTCTCTTTCCTCTCTCTCTCCCTCTTTCTCTCCCTCTCTTTCTCTCTTTCCCTATTATGTTTAATGTTTCTCTCTCTTCCTCTCCCTCTCTTTCCTCTCCCTCTCCCTCTTCCTCTCCCTCTCTCATTTCCTTTCCCTCTCTCAATACACATGAATTTTAACAAAAGTAAGTAAAAGAGAAAGAGAAAACACAAAAACAAAGCAAGAACGAACAATGCACTCACCGTAAAGGCTCGAAGATGGATTCAACGGCTCCTCTTTGCCCTTCGTACACTTCCTCCTCTTCGGCGGGGCGGCAGTGAGAATCTTTCCTTCTCCCTTTTTCTCTCTTTCTCTCCCTCTCCCTCTCAAATGCAAGATTTTCACTCTCCCTTTTGCTCTCTCTTTCGTGTATGCACGCAAAATAATGCACTCGGGTTTCGGTCCGTGTTTTTTTCGTCTGAGCATCGTTGCTATTTGCATCGCGATGCAAACAACGACGCCGCTATTTTGCATCGGAAATCATAATCTCTATACCTCCATATCCTTGTAGTGAGCAGCAACAGCCAACAACTACTCCCTTGTCCCCATGCATAGTTTTAGGCCCATCCGTAGGTAGGTGGAGACTTTAAATACGTTAATTTTATTGAGTTACAAGAGAAGAAATCCCTTCTCAAACAATTTAAGAAAGAGAAAAAGAACGATAACGAAAATAAATTATTTGTTGTAACGTAGAGACCAAATGGAAAATGATGAAGACCGTAATGTTTAAGTTCACGAGGGGTATCTTAATCAACGTGTCCCATGTCCGTGCTCTCAAAGTAAGTTGGAAATTTGATGAAAATGTCGATTATCTATGGAATACGTATGACACTTCGGCGAGTTTCAATCAGAGATCATTGATTAGGAAATCTCAGATTTTGAGCAAACGGTAAGAAAAGTGTATATCAATCATGCATTGTATTCGCAAAGTAATTGAATATCATATATAAAAACATTGGATGTAGCCGTAAAATTTATTATAGGGAGGTGACGTCTCATCCCAAGGAGGAGTCCATTAGTTGATGAGCTTAAGATTTTATAGGAGGAGGGGATCATGGTGGAAGATATGAGCAAGCGCGATGGTCAACAGTCTGCCAATATTCGAGCTATTCTCATGTGGGACATGCATGACTTTTTGGGATTCGAGGAGTGCTCAGGTAAGTAAACTTCCGTTCTTGTTGGTAATATCTATCATAGCTTGTTCAAGTTTATATTCATTGGATAAAGGTGCTGGTACAGGTCTGGTTATCATGCATGCCCATTGTATGGGCCATAGTTAGACTCCCGAAGGTCATGAACCATGAAGAAGATGGTATATAAAGGACACACCGCTTTCTTGCCAGAGGGTCATGAACTGAGGGAAGGTTTTCTTGGACGACCTCTAGGATAAATGAACGCCCAAAGCTGGTACGAGCAAAAAATGGTCCACATGGATTCACATCCAAATGGAATGCAACGGTTCTCAGTTTTCTATGAGTTACAGTATTGGACCCACTTATAGATCAATCACTTGTTGGATCCTATGTATATTTTCAAGAATGTGGGTAGCTTACTATGGGACCACATCATAGGAAAGAGAGACATTGCAGGGGCACGAATGAATTTGAAGGAGGTAGGCAAGATGGAGGCGCTTTGGCAATAGTCGAGTGGCCGCAGCCGAGTACTGATGGTCGCTTGCAGCTACCGTGCACTCCTTGGGTTTTGTCCACTAAAGAAGAGCACCTTGTGAAGCAAATTATTGAGTCTATCCGCACTCCGATGGATATGATGTGTTCTCTTAGGTCCGCATTTTCTAAAGATGATCAATTATTAGGAATAAAATCCCATGATTGACATAAGATATGCTAGGTTTGTACTACGAATGGATTGTAAGTGGCCTGCATATTTTGCTATTTGGAGTGTAGTCCTTGTTCAAAATGCTTCTTCATTTGTGGCAATTTATACTACTGATTGCGATAGCTGGATACCTTACTCTAGAAATACGTGGGGCGATTTATAGATTGTTAAATTTAGTGCAATGGATCTCACAGAAGGAGATCAAGACATCCTCTATTGAATCCGCAAGGCAGGGAGCAGTGGAGAAGGTCTGTCACTTTGAGAAATACTTGCCCAACAGCATGCTCACGATACAAACCCACCTTTTGGTGCATCGTGTAGGTGAAGTGGAGATTGGTGAATCTTTCCATACGCGATGGATGTTCTTCTTGGAGCACTTCAAGAAAACCTTGAAAGGCTTTGTGTGATAACGAGCTCAGCCAAAAGGTAGCATGGTTGAAGGTTGGTTGATGTGTGAGGCATTAGTGCATACTTTAGAATGGCTACCAGTGGTGGATTTAGACAACAATATGCTATGGTCATTGAGGGCGATGATAGACTAATCAGAGATGTGGTGGTTGAAAATGGGGTGGAAAAAGAAATGGATGCTACAATGGAGAAGAAAGTGAATCGTTTTTGTATGTTGCACCATGCCTCCATGGAGACGTGGCTCGCTAGGTACGAGCAAGCCAGAAAAGATCACGAAGAAGCGCTATCTGAATTTTGATGTAGTATGTGCCATCAACCGATTTGATATCCCGAGGGCATGGTAGAGATGTCGCGATTTGTGTTAAAGCAATGGTTGCATGGAGCATTGACCGCAGCATCTCACAAAGGGGCGGAGGTCTCAACTGAGGATTTGGAATTCTCAAGGGGATGTAGTCCAAAGGTGATGACATGTTTAGGGTTTGTCGTATCTAGATTTTATATGCGACAACTAATTGACTGTCTCAATGTATAGTACAAAATATACAGTGCGACGTGTTACAACTATATATATCATCTCTCACTTGACTTGGGTCTCACCTATATATACTAACTCTACATCAATATGAATCATTCTTTGGGAGCATGTCTTGTGTATCTCTCTCGTACTCTCTCTCTCTCTCTCTCTCAACATGGTATCAGAGCTATGGATGCGTAACAACAACAAGGAATATAAGTTGTTTCATTGTTTATACTTGATCGAATTCTTTGCACAAGTGATGATTTGATACATGAACTTGTTCAAATTAGAAGTATTAGTTAATTTTGTCTTTAAAAACAAAACCAGGTCCAGGTGCGTAGCTCTCCTCGTGCTCTCGAATCCTGTCAAAACCGCTTGTCAATCGGAGTTCTGGATCAAAAGTTATGACAGTTCAGGATTCAAGACAACAATTCTACTCGAATCTGTGATTCTTTATTTAAAACTGTATTTCTAATTACAGTTCGTTAATCCCCAATTACAGTTTATTAATCGCTCGTCTTCGTTAATGATGTTGATTACGACAAGCAAACATCTTGCTATTTTTAGCGATGTTTTATTATCGTTCACGTTCTTTGCTCGACCGAAATAACACTTTTCTTATATGCGTCATCTCGTCTTGCACGTTACGCCTCTCTATTTCGGGCTTTCTTTTTAGTCACTCAATACTTTTCGCCGTTCTTACGTGCATATCCCTATTTTGATTGTCATGCGTCTCAACTACGCTCGTCTTGATCATGGTTTGCAGATTCTGCGATCTCATCTTATTTGTTTTCTCTCGACATACAGGCATGGCCAATTGCGTAATTGTTAACGGATATCCGTCTAGCCAACGTTCAGTTCCCTTCTTCCAAGGACAAGGCTTTCCTAGGTGGAAAGCAAAGATGATGCTAATTCTCGAAGGTGACGAATTATTTGATATTGTTTTGGGCGACCTGTCTTGCCCAGTTCAACCTATTGATGTGATGAATAACAATTTTGTGATTACTGATGGTCCATTATTTGATCAATGGAAAATTGATCACACTGATTGGATTCGTCATGACAAAGCGGCTCGTCGTTATATATTGTCTGCACTTCTTGACTCACTTATGTTGGATGTCTTTCATCTGGAAACCTCTCATGCTATTTGGGAGTATCTTGTCTCAATGTTTGAGAAGAAATCGGTCACCGAAATTTTATATCTCCAAACTTGTTTGAAGAATCTTCAATATAAGGTTGGTACTTCTATGCACTCTCATATCGAGGCTTTTAAAGACATTATCAATCAGCTTGGTGCTGCCGGCGCTCCTATTGCTAAAAATCAGATTGTTACTCAACTTCTTCATACCATCAAAGATCCTTTATATGACAATATCATCACTATTTTGTCTAATAAGGATGATATCCACTTTGATAAAGCATATATATCTCTTATTGAATATTCTCAACATCATGAGCATCATTTGGAAAGATCTGATGCTGTTTTGGTCACTTGCGAACAAAGGGATTTTGATGCTGCTTTTGTTGCTCGCAAGCGTCCTGCTTCACGTTTTCAGCAGGGTGGACGCTCTAATCCAGGTAGTAAATCTTCTCGTCTTGCTTATCCTAACAAACATTGTTCTTACTATGATAAGAAAGGTCATGTGGCTTCTGATTGCTGGGCACGTCAATATGATGAGGAGCATGGAGTTACTACAAAGCAACCTCGCTCGTCCAAAAGTTTTCCTCCTTGTGATTATTGTGCACATACAGATCATCCATCTTGTCGTTGTTATAAACGAAGATATGATGAAGAACATTCTCGAGCTTATATTGTTCAGCAAACTTCAACTGATGATGATCATACTCATCAGGAGCTCAATTTCGTCCATTATGATATCTCTCCAGAAAAGGTACTTCATGTTCATGATGGTTCTCTATTCATCGTTGATTCAGGTGCCACTGGAAACATGACATACCAATCGCAGTGGCTTCACAACTATCATTCTCTTCCTGTCAAGAAGTTTGTTTACCTTGCGGATGATACGACTTGTCAAGTCAAAGGAGTGGGTGATTTATATCTGGGGACTGTTTCATCCACTAGAATATTAAGAGGAGTTCTTCATGTTCCAGATTTGCAAAGAAATCTTCTTTCTATTGCTCGTCTAGTTGATCTTGGTTTGTTTGTTGGCTTTGATCATAATCAATGTCGTATAGAGAAAGACGGGCATACTATAGCAGTGGCTCCTCGACATGGTAATCTATTTGAGCTATCATTGAACGATACAGTTGCAAATGTTGTTACTGCCCCTGGAGATGCAGATTGCAAATTATGGCATCAACGATTTGCACACTCCGATTTTGCCAAAATTCTTGATCTTCATTGTCATGGTCTTGTGCAAGGTATGGATCTTAAATCTCATCCACGTATGGGAATATGTGAGTACTGTGCACTTGGAAAACACCATCGTTCGCCTTTCCACACTTCTTCTTCATCACATTCCTGTGCTCTCTTGGATTTGGTTCATACCGATATTTGCGGTCCTTTTCCTGCCTCAAAGTCTCAATATCGATATTTTATAACTTTCATTGATGATTTCTCACGGTACACACATGTCTATCTTCTTCGACATAAGTCTGAGGCTTTACCTATATTTAAACAATACAAGATAAGTGTGGAGCTTCAAACTAGATTCTCTATAAAGACGCTTCGCAGTGACAATGGCGGTGAATATGTATCCAATCTATTTGATGACTTCTGTAAGGATCAAGGTATTCATCATGAGTTTACAGTTCCTTATTCTCCTAAGAAAAATGGTGTTGCTGAGCGCAAAAACCGCACGATTCTTAATGCTATACGTTGCATGCTTATACACTCTGGTTTGTCTCGAAAGTTTTGGACTGAAGCACTTCTAACAGCTGTTTTTATTCAAAATCATCTTCCAACTACTGCGCCTGCTGGTAAAATTCCTATAACAATTTGGACAGGGAAGACACCTTCAGTCTCTCACTTTCGCACATTTGGCTGCATTGCTTATATTCATGTGCCCAAGGACACTCGACATAAGTTGGATCCTCCAGGTTTGAAGGTTATTTTTCTTGGTTATTCAGATCATTCCAAAGGTTATAAATTTTATGATCCTTCTTCTCAAAAGGTTATCATTAGTCGTGATGCTATATTTGATGAGAAGACTATGGGTGGCACATGGTCATCAGATGTTTCAGATGATACACAGTCTTTGCTTAGTGCATTTCCTTACTTGCTTTGTGATTCTACTAATTCTGATGATCATAAACCTCCTTCACCTCCAAAGAAGATTGATGAAAATTTGGAGATCTATGTTGATCTTCCTATTGAGATAGAGCATGGATTCTATTCTATTGAATATGATGTCTTTGATGATGCTATGTCTGTCCAAGAGGATCCAATATCATATATGGAAGCTATCAATTCGTCTCAAAGGGATCAATGGCAAGAAGCTATGCAAGCTGAGTACAATTCTTTAATCTCCAAAGGTACATGGATTCTTACTGAACTCCCCCCAAATCGTGTTCCTATCAAATGTAAATGGGTTTATAAAACCAAGACCAAAGCTGATGGCTCATTTGATAAGTTCAAAGCACGACTTGTTGCAAAAGGTTACTCACAGATTGCAGGAGTAGATTATCAAGAAACATTTTCTCCCGTTGTGCGCTCCACAACTGTTCATATGATTTTGGCTTTTGCAACACTATTTGATCTAGAAATTCACCAAATGGATGTTAAAACGGCTTTTCTCAATGGAGATCTTGAAGAAGAAATCTATATGGAGCAACCTGAAGGTTTTATGATTGCAGGAAAGGAGCATCTTGTATGCCAGCTTCATCGTGCATTATATGGATTGAAGCAAGCCTCTCGTGCTTAGTATATTAAGATTGATCAGTTCCTCACATCTAAAGGTTTTGTTGCATGTTTTACTGATCCAAATCTTTACATCAAAAGGGAGGACAAATATTTTATTATTCTTGCTCTATATGTTGATGATACTATTCTTGTGTCAAATAATATTGCTTTCTTGGATGCTATGAAGAAGCTTTTATCGACTGCATTTGAAATGGTGGATCTTGGTGAGATACATTCTTGTTTGGGTATTCAAGTTCAACGACACCGACAACAAGGCATTCTTCTTCTTCGCCAGACAAAGTTTATTAATGATATTGTTAAGAAGTTTGGGTTGACAAATGCACACTCTGCCAACACTCCCATTCTTTCAAGCTCTACCAAGGGTACATCTACAACACACAATGAAGAATCAGCCATTCATCAACCTTTTGCTAATCTTGTTGGTTGTCTTCAATTTATTGGTTTAAACACAAGACCAGATATTTTATTTGCAGCTAACTTTTTGGGACAGTATCTTTCTTCCCCTTCCACTATTCATTGGAGTGCTACAAAATGTATTCTTAAGTACCTCAAGGGTACTAAGGAATTTGGTCTTATTTATCGTCGTCGAGAGGATTCTTCTTTATCTTCTTCAACTTCTCTTGACCTTATTGGATATACAAATGCTGATTGGGCAAGTTCACACTTATCCATGCGATCTACAAGTGGGAATTGTTTCTTTGTAAATGGATGTTTGGTTTCTTGGTCCAGCAAGAAACAACGATGTGTTGCGGTTTCTACAATTGAAGCTGAATATGTTGCTGCATCATTAGCAGCTCGCGAGCTAGTTTGGCTTCGACAACTACTTGCAGATTTGGGACATCCTTCATCATCTAGTACACCTCTTCGATGCGATAACCAAAGTGCTATTAGTCTTACCAAAGACTATATACAACATAGTAAATCAAAGCATATTGCTATTCATTATCATTATGTTCGACATGAAGTCAAGAAAGGTTCCATTATGGTGGAGCATTGTCCTAGTGATCAAATGGTTGCAGACATCTTCACAACAGCTCTTAGTGAAGCTCGCTTTAGCTCATTAAGACATGCACTTGGTATTGTTCCAAGTTCTTGTCTCACTGATTGAGGCATGTATCATTGTATTCAAGAAAACTTTATAGTAAATTATTTTTGTATCGTAGGTATGTGTAGGGGCTCGGGTTTTTCCCTTGTTCTCCCCAAGGGTTTTTTCACTCGCAGCCAGAGACCTTTGTTTGAGTGGGGATGTTACAACTATATATATCATCTCTCACTTGACTTGGGTCTCACCTATATATACTAACTCTACATCAATATGAATCATTCTTTGGGAGCATGTCTTGTGTATCTCTCTCGTACTCTCTCTCTCTCTCAACACGACGTGGTCGCACGGATGATATTTCTGCATGGAGTGTATTGACAAAATGCGCTCCACAATAGATTGCGGTATCATGGCAAAGTTCGAGCAAGAGAGCCAAAAAAGAGCAACAGATCGAAACACCATTATAGATGAGATGGAGTATTTTAAATCAAGTGGAAGGATGAGCTCTTAGTACAAAGACTACTCAATTAGTTTGCGGGTTCTTATTAGAAGAAGTATTTTGTAGGTATGGTTGTGTTGGTAAAGTAGTTGCAGATAAAGGAGAATTGGATGCGGATGAGGCTCGTGACTTGTTTTCATGATTGCGTATCATGAAGCAAAAGGAAAAAATGAAAGAGGTATTAGCCTATCATTAAGGCATTAGCAAAGTCATGTAAGGGTAGGATAAAAGAATGGGTTGATAGGACCACTCATAGTGCAGTTATAGGGTATATGCCTGGTGAATTAATGTATGGAAAATAGCCAGTCATGCCTATTGAGGAGACTATTGCTACTTGGAGTGTTCTACCATGGGAAGAGGATTTGAGTAGAGAAGAGTTGTTAGTCATAGGCATTAGACAGTTAGAAAGAAGGCGTGAAGACATTGAGACAACCATGAAAAAGATGAAGACTGCAAGGATCAAGAACAAGAAGAGATTTGACAATTGACACTCACTTCAACCATGAGCTATACAAGAAGGCGTGAAGACATTGAGACAACCATGAAAAAGTTGAAGACTGCAAGGATCAAGAACAAGAAGAGATTTGACAATTGACACTCACTTCGACCATGAGCTATACAAGAAGGAGACTGGGTGCTAGTTTATGATAGCAGCTTGGAAAATTAGCATAGTGCCAGCTTGAAGATGGCAAAGTGGTGGTTTGGTCCATATGTGGTAAGGTTTTTTTTTTATAATACTACCTATGCATTAAATGAGATGGATGGGACAGCTCTAAGGATTCCGGTGGTGCCGAAAAATGTATCAAGCTCTTTAATATAGGGAGTCTTCAGCATATGAGTTAAAGGAGTTGGATATTGAGCATGAACATGAGAATATGGAAGAAGAAGAGGTAAAAGATGAGGACATTGACATCGTAGAGGATACTTCTTCTGACACTGCAGATCCGTAAGAGCACATGCCGGAGGATGTGTAGGTTAGGAGAGGGTGGATGTCATGCCACTACGCAGTCACAGTGTGAAAAACTCTAGAGTGCATTGTCATTCAACTTTCTTATTGATCTAGAGAGACAATGCCATATTATTCATTAATGTCAGTGTCCGTAGTGTGGATGGTTAAAAAATACTAGATTTTTGGACAAGTTTAGCCAATTTTTGATATTTTAGATATTATCTCTTGTAAATATCCAAAAAGTATAGACAACTACTAGAATAGGATGACATGTTTAAAAAAAGCAAGTGGCCTTTTAGCCATTTTTGGGGGATTTTATGTAAAAAGAAGGATTGGCGAAATTGCACGACACACAATTGTAGTTTTTAGGCAGTGAACATCACTCCAAATTGGGAGAAGAAGGAGTGATCTAGGAGAATTCTAGCCAAGTGTCCTAGTATTTTACCCCCTTTCGGAGTCAATGGAAGTATTAGATTGGTGGTATGATCAGGAGAGAGGAAATTTTTTATAAAAAAATGCATATTTTTGGTCTACAAGAGATTTATCTTCTCAAGATGTAGAAATAAATTGACAAACTTCACCTCTATTAGGATTCTTCTACATCTTCTATTTCTTTAAACCCCTTCTCTTCTGTCTACTCCTCTCATTGAAACTCCATTCACCCCATAGCCTCTTACCCCCGTGTTAGACTTTTTGACTTGCTTCGACAGCAGAACACTCAATATATAATTGTCAAGAAGAATATGAAGTTCCTATTTTCTACAAAAGGTTAAGTTCACAAAAAAAAACATAGGATAGTGTACACGCAAGATGAGATGGAGAGTTTATTTGTATATAAGCTTATATGATTCCCTTTGTGTGTGTATGTAGCATGTAAGTTTCAATATGTGGTTTATGAGAAATGGGACAATAATGACTTCATGCACCCCACACATTCCCCTCTTCGTTCTTGAGTAGCTACACAATGCCATATAGAAATACTTGCATCATTTTAGATGTGAAATTCACCTTGTGCTTCTAAGAAGGCTTCTTTTAGTGCTCTTAAAATTCATGTTTTTGAGAGGGATAACACATAATCTCTTTATCTTGGGGGTGCATTCCAAAAAATGTAAGTGTACTTTGTGTGATCAACAAAAAAGTTATGCTATCTAATAAAATTTAGAAAATTTTATAGGATTACATTTATAAAATGGATTTTTAATTGCACTTCAAAAAAATATATTAGTTTAATAAGAAAAATGCATCACTTTTCACCCTTTATAACATGTATATAAAGACATGCTTTTAATACCTTTTTAACACATGTAATATAACTAGTTTCTTAGAAGTGCATCCCCCTAAGTGCTTTATTAAGGAAACATGGATGCTTCATCACATGGATAAGAAGTAGGAAATTCTACTCCAAACCCATGACTTGTCCAAATCATGTCATGCTCTTTTAACTATACAATTGATGAAATTGCCTTTTCAATTATCACTTTTATACATAAAGATATTTTGAACAATAGAAAACCACACTGTATATTAGAGAAATCAAACTATTAGTACTCAATTGTACAAAATAAACATGAATATAAAGGAAACAAATATACAAATGCAAAAAGTGAAGCACAATATCAATTGGGTAAAATCTCCCCCTACGCATTGGGAGGGCTCACCTCAATGTATGTATTTGTTGATTTGATTGATGTTCTGCCCAAAATAGGTCGATGTTACATGTATGTTTAATGCTCTTTTTGTGAAACACCCTTCATTTTCCAAAATATCTATAATATCCACAACTCAAAACATTATCTTTGATATATAATAAATAACAATGCCCAACCTTAGGACCATAAATATACAAAACATAAAATGGTCTTTCGCATTAAGCACACAAATAATACATATCAAAGAGTACTAAAATAATTATTTGACTCAATGTGACATTGTAAAAATTATCATCTTCTCCAATTTTCCAATCTAATCATTAGCCCATGAAAAACACAAAACATATTAATTTCTCCATCATCCACCCTAGACAATGCTCGTTTTACGTGTTATTATTCACACAAAAAGGCACAATTGTACAATGAGTGAGTAGAAATAAAACTCCACATAAAATATAATAAAATCATTTATTTAAATAAATTATAATGAAGTTAACTATTTAAAAAGGGAAAATCCATAATTAAAATTGTGCATGGGGATTTAAAGGAAACGATCCAAAGTTTATAAAGGATGAAATAACATGAGTAATTAGCCACATGCAGTGGATTCACATTAAGTCAACCAAGAGGAAGTAAAAAATAAAATTACCAATTTAATTTGATAATGTCATTCAATTAATTAAAACCATTTCTTTTCAATACAAAGTCAAATTAAATCATTTTCTTTGAATGTAATAGTCTTGCATTTCTTATTGGCCTAAGTCACGTATCTTCATTGTGATTTTCTATGTTGTTAATCATTTCTTTCAAAAATTTCTTATGGTAACTAGCTAAGGGATGAGCAGTTGGAATATTTGTCGCTATGGTGGTCATAAAGACATAAAATTTATTTCAAATAAAGTATATCAAAGGGCACTTCATTATAGTAGCACAATGGGAAGTGTAGTTGTAAGAAAATTGTATGTACGTATTGATCCCAATTTTGGGATACTCAATTGTGTAGGATCTAAGAAGGTCCAATATATTTAAAATTATCAAGTCTATCCGCACTCCAACGAGTGTAATGCATTCTCTTAGATATGTGTTTTCTAAAGATGACCAATTATCAGGGCTAAAATCCCATGATTGGCATAAGATATGTTAGGTTTGTACTACGAATGGATTGTAAGTGGCCCACATATTTTGCTATTTGGAGTGTAGTCGTTGTTTGTTATGCTTCTTCATTTGTGGCAGTTTGTACTATCGGTTGCGATTACAGGAGGATGCCTCACTCTAGAAATACGCGAGGCAATTTACAAGTTATCAAATTTACTGCAATGGATCTCATAGAAGGAGATCAAGATATCCTCTATTAATCTGCAAGACGAGAAGCAGTGGCAAAGGTCTGTCTCTTTGAGAAGTACTTGCCCACTATCATGCTCACGATACAAACCGACCTCCTGGTGAATCTTGTAGATGAAGTAGAGATTACACAACCTATTCATACATGATGGATGTTCTTCTTGGAGCACTTCATGAAAACCCTAAAAGGCTTTGTGTGACAACGAGCTTGGTCAAAAGAGTAGCATGGCTAAAGGTTGGTTGGTGTTCGAGGCATTAGTGTGTATCTCATAGTGGCTACCAATGGTGGATTCAGACAATAGTATGCTATGGTCGCGCTGAAGGATGATGATAGGCTGACCGAAGATGTGGTGGTTGGAAATGGGGTAGAGAAAAGGATAGATGATGTAATGGAGGAGAAAGTGAATCATTTTTGTATGTTGCACCATACCTCCATGGAGAGGAGGCTCGCTAGGTACGAGCAAGCTAGGAAAGATTAGGAAGAAGCACGATCTGAATTTTTACATAGTATGCGCCATCAATCGATGTGATTTCCCAAGGGCATAGAGGAGATGCCGCGGTTTTGTCTATGCGATGGTTGCATGAAGCTTTGATCGCAGCCTCTCACGCGAAGGGGTGGAGGTCTCTATTGAGGAGTGGGAATTCTCGAGGGAATGTAGTCTAAAGGTGACCACATGTTTTATAAGCTATCGTATCTAGATTTTATATGTGACAACTAATTAACCATTTCAATGTATAGTACAAAATATACAGTGTGGTGTTGTCGGGTGGACGACATTTCCATATGGAGCATATTGACAAAATGCACTCCACAATGGATTGTGGTATCATGGCAAAGTTCGAGCAAGAGCGCCGACGGCGAGCCACAGATCCAAACAGCATTATAGAAGAGATGGAGTATTTTGGGAGCTTGCAAAGTATTATTATGGTGGATTACCATAGCTTCTCCATGATCATATTCGATGTGCAGTGGTTCAAAGTGGTACCAAAAGGAGCCGGGGCAATTGTTCGATGAGGTCCATCTGGATTTCTCGAAATAGATTCCGAAAAAAGATGGATAGATTCACGCGACACGCTTATATTTTTGGCTCATTGTGAACATATGTATGAACTCATGTTTTTTTAATATTTAATATGACATGATATAATGTTAAATCTCTCTTGTATGTGATTTTGAATAGGTAATTTTCTATCCAAACCCCTGACAACCTCGATGGTGGTATGTTGTACTTTCAGCTCCCTAAAGTGCGAGAGTATATGATGAAAGCAATGTTCCCAGTGTATATGAGGACATGATGCAGATAGAGGGGTCGATATTGCAAGGGGTGGAGGTCGCCCAAAGCTTGGAGCATGTAGAGGAGGCAGAATCGGGTAACAATGATGGAAAGGTAGGTGGCCAAGAATTCTTTGAGAATGAGGTGGACTCATCCTTTTGTGGTGACCTTTCTATCAACCTTTCACTATATGCAGAGTTGTGTTAGGAGATTAACATGGGACTAAGTAAGATTTTTTTAAAAGAGTTATATTACTTTTTTTTGCTTGAATCTTTATATTAATTATGCTAACATCAATTTTTGTTTATGCAGGTGACCTTTGTGGATATTTGGATAGTAGGATGAGTCAAGGGATGAGCAATGAGGAGCTATAGGAGATCTTCACACGTATATCTCTACATTAGATGGCTCAATTCACAGATGTGGCAGAGTTGTCTCAAATACCATTAGGTCGTTTCATTAGATCTACTTTAACATGCTCTGATGCTTCGGTTTCCAGTAGATGAGGTCGACGCTCTAGACTTGGGCCGGATAGAGGGAGTGGTTTTGGGGGATGGTTTGGAGTTGTGGATGCGGTGGGCCCGCGGTCGACTTGAGATACAGCTGCTACTTCTCGCTCTCGTGCAAGTTCGAGAGAGGATGGCTTAGGTGGTTATTGTGGAGGTCTTGACATAGTTTCTCTGTCTTGTCATTCTGCTGGAGTTGCGTCACTCGTGGGATTTGTCACACCTGTGGGGATGTCTACTCCAGTCACTCTAGCTTTTGGTCAATCGTCTAAAGGTGGCATCCCTATGGGTACTACTTTGAGAGATACCATGCCCGATGTACAGGGGTCTCTTGGATATTCATGCATTGCCATTAAGTGGGTGTATAATTTAAAGAGAACCATGTTCATTATAAGCCAATATATAAGGCACATTTGGTTACTAAGTGTTTAAAAAGGAAAATAAAGTTGACTTTGATGAGATATTCTCCCTTGTGGTGGTCAAGATAACTACTCTTTGCTTGGTATCAGCCTTGGTTGCACAAATGGGTTTAGACTTGTACACATTAGCCAATGGGTTTTGAGAAAAAGGGCAGGAAACACTTGTATGCAAGTTGAGGAACAGTCTTTATGTACTTAAGCTAACACCTAGGGAATGACATCATAAGTTTAATAGCTTTATGCATTCATATGGTTTTTTGTTTAGTGATATGGATTTGTGTCTTTATAGAAGAATGCACATGATGGTAGCCTTGTCATTTTGGTGCTAAATGTTGATGACATATTGATTCCTTGGAGTGCTCATGATGAGCTAGATACTTTGAAGACTCAGCTTAAAAGAGCACTAATTTTTTGTGTTATTAGTTTGAATTTTTTGATCTTGAAAACTTGATAGCCTTGGTTGAGATTCGTGTTTCTCTTGATAGGTTGAGTATTTGCATGAGGTCTATGACCCTAATTTGTTACCTAGTGTTTATGTTTGTGATGCTATTGAAGCTTCCTGTGAAATTTCTCCTAAGATTGTCTGTGAGGATGTTATGGAAAGGGTTGACCATAGTATATGTGGTGTAGACGAGTTGGAGTCATGTGTTGATGACAACTTGTGTGGTTTGAAAGGGTGTCCTGAAGTGACTTCGTGTCTTAATGTGTTTGGTTATTGTAAGGTTGAGAGTCAAGAGGTGGCTTTGTTTGATGCCAATAATGCTATGATTGGATATTTTATAGTAATGGGAGACCCTTTTTTAGCATTAATTTCTAATGATTTTTTATTATTATTTGGATGTTTGTGTGAATGGAACTGAATTTAGCAACAAAGTAAGGGTTGAAACTTCGTTCATAAACTCTAAAGTCATCATGTGTTTCATTTTAGGGTGGATGGGAGGGATATGTTGTTTGTTGTAGATGATATATTTTTCATTAACAATGAAGGTTATTTGAGGCTTTTGGATTGGGAATTTTGTTGCATATGAAGAGAATTTTGTAGATGGTTTTTTTTTGTTCAATGAGGAATTGTTCGAGGCTGGTGTGATATTATTTCATTTTGATTCTAAGCTTGTTGAGGAGCTTGCGGATAGATAGTTGGACTTCATTTTTGATTGGCTTGTAAATATTTTATTGTTTGATGAAATCAACTGCTGCACATATGCTTGCAGACTAGGGAAAGGGCTAAATATGTCAAGCGCTTTCGCGTAAACTGAAAACCCCTAATGAAACATTAGAAAGATAGGTTGCTTTTTAGCTTAGTTTTTTGTGTGACGGGTTGTCGTGCTATTTTTTTAACTATATTTCTTGAGTTTGTCTAGAGTAGGAATTGTTTATGTAATTAATTTGAATCTATTGAGCTTCAAAACTTCATAGCCTTGATTGAGATTGGTATTTTTCTAGACATACTGGAGCATGACTTTGATGGTAGCTACTAGAATCCTAAAATAGGTATACTTTCGTGTCGATATCTTTGCACATTACAAGGATTATGGGTTCATGACCACATCACATTGCACCTACTGAATGCACTGCACTCAGGGGTCGTCTAGTAGTTTTTTTCAATTACTTTCATGCCATGGGTTGGGTTGATGCACTCTTTGTAGCATTGTTGAGGACTAGCATGACATGATGCACATTGAAACTATATGCAGTCAACCTTAGATGCACGTGCACTAGAGAGAGCACTATTCATTATGCATTCATGAGAGTTAGGATATTCATCACCAAATTTGGAACCGTTATATGAGTGGAAAGGTTGAGGGGTGAGTTCAATGGTCATGAAGAACGCCTTCAGTTGTGATATGGGTTGTTTTACCTCGTCAACATCCTCATGACCATTGTTTCTTGTGTGATTGTGGGATTTTTGGGAGGGTGGAGTGGAGTGCAATATTTATTTCATCCATTGAGTGTTGAGATGTGAGGTTAAGGATCTAAAGTATTCAAGGAATTTTGTTTGCATATTGCATAATGCAGGGGCAGTTATAGACTAGGCTAGGCACAAATTTTCTCAATGCATCCATATTTTATTGTGTGGCATTGTTTGAATGATTGCATATCATGGGTTTTGTATGTGCATCTCATCAAATCATGTGGAACTGAGCACGAATGTTTAATTTCAAATCATGACTTCAGCTAAGAGAGATTGCATGGAATCAAGCAGATACATCAGGAAGAATCAATACTTTGATGGGATTCTACAAAAGCCTAGAAAATTCCTTGGAAAAGTCTTGATAACCTCAAAAATATTTTTTTGTAGTTGGGATGGTTATTGCCTACATGGATGAGACTTGGGTTTAGAAAATGAGAATTAAAGGGATTTATGGAATAATATCTTTAAGTGCAGGCCCTCATGTGGAAAAAGATGGTGGTTCTAATATTGGGAATAGGAACAAATGCTTGCTATATTGAATGAGTAGATGTGGTAACAAAGTATGAAGGAGTAACAACTCAATCTAGTTCAATGTTATAAGAGGGTAAAGAAGGATCAGTGTTGAGATAGAAATACGAAGAAGTTCTCATTACTTCAAATCATATGATAAACAGTAGCAAGCAATTAATGCATTATATAACATATGAGCTTGCACGATTTGTTAGAATATCAAGCTCATAGTATGTGTGACCGACATTAGTCTTGTCCAGCTGTATCAGCAAGTGTGGGACATTAAATAAGTCGGTGGTCTTAGACCCAGTGTGAATGGTCCTATAGACCTCAGTACTATTGTATACACTTTCTCTTTGTGTGTGGTTATGAGAGAATGAATGAATGAAGAAGATGAGAGCATGCTTGCTTCTCACTCCATCTCTGCCTCTCTCAATCTTAACATGGTATCAGAGCACCCATGACTAGGCTCTGTGGAGTGAATAATTCGGGAGTGAAGACACAGGTTCTTGAAGTGAAGAGGGCTGACTGCCATTGACTGTTATTGTCTGTGCAACAAGGTATTCATTTTTTATCAGATGGAGTCTGTGCTTCATGTTAGTGTTTGAGGCTTCTGTGGGAGCTTTGGGGAGCACCCTTGAGCATATTTGAGTGCTCATCATCACCATTACCATCAACAGTAGCTGCTGGTCCAGGATTAGCAAACAACATGATTGCGCCTGTTTATGTTGCTGCCCTCATGGTCTGCAAATCATCAACTCCATCATCAATGGACTGACACACAGCTTTTCTATGCTCTCTGGAAGGTCATTGAAGTCCTGGATATGTCAGTACTTGATCATGAGCTCATCTATGAGCTGTGACAGTTGACCATAGATCTGAAAACAGTGAAGAGCTGCTCTAATCAGTGAGTATACAACATACACTTGACTCTACTCAAGAGCCTTGAGCTTCTTAGCATGCGCAGGAGAACTTGTTGAAGCATATACATGCTCTGGGAACCATATGCATTGTCTGACATGGTTGTGGACTGAAATTATTGACTAAAATGCTCAGTTTTGGGAAGTTAATGACAAGCTGAAAACTGTCATAAAACTGTCATCATCATATAGTCAGTGCCTTGAAGAAGTACAGGTTTTTTGTTACCTACAAGGAGGTGTATGGTATGGGATATGAATGTTGAATGCTATAAGCATTGATATGAGCATTGGAAGCTCTTAAAAACTGAAGTTTGAATCTGGAAACAAATGCATTCACAGGGTATTGGCTGGTCATAAACAGTGAATGCATTATATGACATTGCCTCTTACAAAAAGAGTGTCTGCGGATGCTTGTTTGGTCATGTATTGACGTGTACACACAGTGGCATATGTATGAAGTGGTTTGAGGTTCTCTTGGGCTGAAATACATCTTGGTTTGATAGCTTATTGGCTGTATACAATCTGTGAGCAGATTTATGTCACTTGTACTTGCTGGATATGCACTGTTTTGTGCCCGTATGGTTATGCTTGGACTGCTACATGTACTAACAGCTGTCTATGAAGGTTTGAGACATGTATGACATGGATATGACTCAGTTTTGGCTTTGAATAAGTTGCTGGTCACTAACAGTTTACAGTTTCCTTATGAGTTAGACCACTGATTTGTGGACTATTTTGAGCTGTCACTGGGATGAAATACCCTAGTTTTCAACTGCAATTAATTGCAAAAAACTGTCATAAACAGTTGAGGATTGAACTTGGTCAGTCATACTTGTTGGCTTGTAGGAAGTCACAGGTAGTGACTAAATAGTGTCTGGTACAACATGGCAAATGCGTAGAAAGGACTGACAACATAACCCAGATAGTGGGGGAAAAGCTTGATAGTAATAATTATGCCATATGGAAGTTCCGCATGGAGAACTTCCTAATAGGGAAAGGCTATTGGGAGTTGGTGACTGGAGCGGAAGATGAACCTGAGCTCCCAGATCGACCTACGCCTGATCAGAGATGATTACACCAAGCTTGGACAGAAAGAGCTCATAGAGTCTTGCACTGGCTCTCTTTATGTATCTCAAATGCCATGATAATGCAGATAATAAACTGCAACTCTCCTAAGGATGCATGGGACATTTTGGTCAAGTATTATGGCACAACCACAAGTGCCATGAAGATACAGTTGAAGCAAAAGTTCAACAACATGGAGAGAAAGAGCAGATCTATACAGGATTATGTCACGGAAGTTAAGACCATTGCGGATCAGTTGGCATCTATTGGTTCACAGGTTGAAGATGAAGACATGCTTGCTGTGACCTTGAATGGCTTGGGGCCTGAGTATAAGTCTTTTGACACTTCTGTGTCTGTGCGGGCTGAAATGCCTGATTTCAATGAGCTAGTTGCATTGCTTATCCATGAAGAGGTTAAGCTTGGTTTGGTTGCAGGATCTAGCAGTTCTAAAAACAAGGATGCATTTTTCTATTCCAATCAACGTGGCTGTGGAACCCATGGTAGAGGCTATGGATTTGGCAGAGGAGGCCAACAAAATGCATCCTATGGCAATAACAACCAGCAGGTATCGAATGCAAGAGGTGGTGGAAACTTTAGAGGCAGGGGGAGATCTAGCCCTAGAGGTAGAGGCTCCTAGCAACATTAGCGTCCATCTGAAAATCCAAACAAGGATAAGGATTGTCATTACTGCGAGAACTATGGGCATATTGCCAAGGACTGCTGGAAAAAACAAGGCAATCAGAAAGGCAAACAACATGGGCATTTTGCTACATCTAATTAGGTAGATGATACTTCAAGAGATTGATTGTTTGCGATGCAGTATGTAAAAGACAGAGTTGTTGAAAAATGCATTGATGATGCAGTTTGGTACATTGATTCAGGGGCATCGAACCATATGACTCCTCATGGTGATTGTTTCACTGATATGGTGGCTGAAAAAAAATGGCTATGTCTATACAGGTGATGACACGCAGCATAGCATTGAGCATAAAGGCAAAGTGCCTCTTGTGGTTCATGATGGCAAAAAGAAAAATTTGCATGATGTATTGCATGTTTCTTCGATTACAAAGAACCTACTGTCCGTTGTGGTCAGATGACGGACCAGAACTTGCAGGTTAGATTCAACAAGCATGGTTGCTTTATTGAAGAGTTTGGTAATGGATGCAAGTTGATAGTTCGCGGTCACAGGAATGGCAGAATGTTTACTCTTGATGGTACCTTGTCGGAGCTGAATTCAGCTATGTTTGCCCATGGTTCTGGCACTATCAGAGACTTGGAAATTTGGCACAAGAGAGTGGGGCATGTAAATTTGCAAAGGCTACAAATTATGCAGAAAAAACAGCTTGTTACAGGTTTACCCAAGTTCCAATATTCAAATATTGGTCATGTATGTGATGCTTGCTAGTTTGGTAAGCAGTCGAGATTGCCATTTGTCAGGCATGTAAGGCAGAGTACACGTCCGCTGCAGTTCGTGCACTCTGATTTTTGGGGGCCAACCCATAATGCATCCATGGGAGGCTCGAAGTATTACATGACATTCATTAATGATTACAGTTGTTATACTTGGGTTTACATTCTAAAGACAAAGGATGAGGTGTTTACTGTTTTTCAGTAGTTTAAAAAACAGGTTGAAAAGGAATTTGACTGTTATATCTCTTGCTTGAGATCAGATAGCGGTGGGAAGTATGTATCAAATGAGTTTGACAATTTTTTGGCTCAAAATGGCATACGCAGGCAGCTTACCTACAGCTACACTCCTCAGCAAAATGGAGTAGCTAAAAGAAAGAACAAGGTCTTGATGGAAGCTGTCGTGCCATGATGAATGAGAAGAAGATGCCGCTCTATTATTGGATTGAGGCGGTTATGACAGCCATGTATATCTTGAATCGGACTCCCACTGTAGGTATTCATGAGATGACACCGTTTGAGAAGTTGTATGGCTATAAGCCGGATGTAAGTCACATGAAAGTCTTTGGCTCTCTTGCTTATGTGCATATTCTAGATAAAAAAAGAAAGAAGCTGGACCCAAAAGCGCATAAGTGTGTTTTCATTGGATATTCGCAGGAGAAGAAGGCATACAAATGCTATGATCCCTCTACCAGGGAGACCTTGGTGAGTAGGGATGTTATTTTTGATGAGATGGGTTCTTGGTATGTATTACCGGCTATAGTTCCATCAGATATGACTTCTACTCATGTATCCACAGTTGATATGCAGCAGAGCACTGATATGACAGGCCCTAGTAGTCAAACAGTATCTCCATGGACAGGGAGATTGAGGAACTCACCGTCCACTGACACTAGTATGTCAGTGAGGGGGAGATATGATGACGCGGACAAAGGAAAAGAGAAAGTTACTGAGGATATATCTGGGATAATGACACCTGGTAGAATGACTTCTAGATATGAGTCTACTGACACTTTAGACAGTGAACTTGGTATTCCGACTGTCTATACGCCTGGCGCAAGGCAGAGCAGGTACATTTCGCCTCATGAGAGAGGGGAATCAAGCAGTGCACCACAACTTAGATGCTCACAAAGAGTCAGATACCCTGTTGACAGGTTGACATATAGTTGCTACACTACAAAGCATTATGCTTACATGACAAAAGTGATGGAGATCAAAGAACCAGGTACATATGCTGAAGTAGTAGAAAATGAGAACTGGTGTGCAGCTATGGATGAAGAAATGAATGGCTTGGCTGAAAATAAGACATGGGATCTTGTGCCACTGCCTGAAGGAAAAAAGACCATTGGTTGCAAATGGGTTTACAAAATCAAATGTAAGTCGGATGGTAGTGTGGAAAGGTACAAGGCCAAGCTGGTTGCTAAGGGGTATGCCCAACAATATGGACTTGATTATGAGGAAACATTCAGCCTTGTTTCCAAGATGGCAACCATACGCACTGTGATTGCCTTGGCTATTGCTAAAGGGTGGAAATTACAGTAGATGGACGTTAAGAATGCATTTCTTAACGGTGACTTAGTAGAGGATGTCTATATGGTTCAGCCAGAAGGGTATGTTCACCCTGATTTTCAGTATTATGTATGCAAGCTGAGAAAGGCACTGTATGGGGGCTGAAGCAGGCTCCGAGAGCTTGGCATGCTAGGGTTAGTAACTACTTGCAGAGGTTGGAATTTACTGTTAGTAGGGCTGATCACATCCTATTTACAAAGAAGATTGACAGTGGGTTGGTAGTGCTGATCATATATGTTGATGATTTGATAATCATTGGTGATGATGACTTGGGTATACAGCATGTGATGAAAATGTTGAAATCTACATTTGACATGAAAGATCTAGGTGAATTGAAGTACTTTTTCGGTATTGAGGTAATCAAGGCTGAAAATGGTTTATGGCTGATGCAGAAACATTATGCCATGGAAATGCTGAAGAAGTATGGCATGGTTGAATGCAAACCATTGGATACACCCCTTGATCAGAATGTCAAGCTGGACATTAGCACTGGAGCTGAAATTCAGGATGTGACTATGTACAGGCAGACGGTTGGAAGTCTGATCTACTTGACTATCACTAGGCCGGATTTGAGTTATGCAGTTGGGCTCATAAGTCAGTTTATGTAGAAGCCCAGGAAGCCACATTTGGATGCTGTTAGGCGGATTATGAGGTATATTAAGTCCACTGTAGATTATGGGTTGTTCTATATGAGAGATAAGCCCTTGAAACTGGTTGGATACACCGATGCGGATTGGGTAGGATGCTCATATGATCGCAGATCTACGAGTGGTTATTATTTTGGCTTTGGAAGTGGCATGATCAGCTAGAATAGCAAGAAGCAACCAACGGTTGCATTGTCTAGCACTAAGGCAGACTACAGGGGTGTTGCATTGGCAGCATGTGAGATTTATGGCTGCTCAAGCTTATGGCTGATTTGGATATTCACGTGGATGCTCCAGTGACCTTATTATGTGACAATCTCAGTAGTGTACTCTTGGCAACAAATCCAATTTACCATGCCAGGACAAAACACATAGAGGTACACTACCATTTTATCAGAGAGATGGTTCTTGTAGGGTAGATCTTATGCATGTGAAGACTGATGAACAGGTTGCAGATATCTTTACCAAGTCTTTGGGTAAAGATAAGTTTAGTAGTTTTAGACAGATACTTGGAGTTCATCAGATGATTTGAGCTTGAGGGGGAGTGTTAGAATATCAAGCTCATATTATGTGTGACTAACATTAGTCTTGTCCAGCTGTATCAGCAAGTGTGGGACATTAAATAAGTCGGTGGTCTTAGACCCAGTGTGAATGGTCCTACAGACCTTAGTACTATTGTATACACTTACTCTTTGTGTGTGGTTATGCGAGAATGAATGAATGAAGAAGATGAGAGCATGCTTGCTTCTCACTCCGTCTCTGCCTCTCTCAATCTTAACACGATTAGCAAAAAAATTGAGGATGATGGTTATCATCCCAGTGCAATTGTTATCAAAGCTCCATTTGTGCTTCAAAAATAAGCTGGGTTAGAAGCTAGGTCATTCGATCAGGAGATATGTATGTTTGTTGCAGACCTACTTTCAAGATACTTCTCTTTTGCAAGTTCAAGGAACCAAATGAGGAGAGATGTAGACAAAGATAAACCTGAGACTAGTAAGGTTGGTGAGGAAAGAGGAAGAAATATAAATAAAGGAGAGAAGAAAGAGAAGAAAGAAGGAAAGATATTGAGAGCACCTAGGAAACATTATCATGCTTCCAACATTCCATAGGGGGAAGGGGAAAGTGATTATGACCTATAAAGACATATGATAAGAAAGAAGGCTAATATATATTTTTCTTATTTAATGGAGTTGTGCCCTAGGATGAGAGGACATTGGAAAGACTTAGTGAATCCAAAGGCCAAGGAAAAAAAGAGAGGAATAGTGAGAATTTTGAGTGTAGGGAGTTACCTAATATTTGCCCTATTGTTGATGCCTCATATAAGAATCAGAACATAAAAGAAGCATATATTGATGGAGGAGCACAAGTTAGTGTGATTACTCAAGCTTGTATAGAGGAGTTTGGACTTCCAATTATGGAGGGATTAAAGTTTCAAATCAAACTTACTAATCATGCTAAAGTGAGGTGCCTAAGCATAATTCAAAATTTGGAGGTTAATGTCTTCAGTGTTTCTATGAAGATCAATTGTCATGTTATGCTAGTAGGATTAGGGGCTTTTCCACTTATCCTAGGTAGACCGTGGCTTAAGAGGGCAGGTGCAATACAAGATTTGGGGAAAAGGAATCATACTGGTTTATGATCGTAGAGGAATAGCAAAAAAACTCATATGGATTCAAGAAAGGAACTAATGAATGAGAATTTCAATGAAAAATAAGAGGAGGAGGAGGAGGAGGAGAGTGATAGTTTTGAGGAAGATGATAGTGAGGATGAGAGTTCTAGAAGTGATTCTGATCGAGAAGTGTCATCCATTGTAGTAGAGTTAGTAAATCTTAACAGAAATGGGGAGAGACAAGAGAATCCAGAATTTCTTGATGATAGATTGCAGTGTTTGAGAGATAAAGAGAGAATTTAGGAGGATTTTTTGAGTTTTTTAGAAGACCATGATGGGGAGGTCTTAGAAATTGAAAGATTTAATGATGAAATTGAGGATTCAAATTTGTTGCCGAAACAAATTGATGTGGTTGACAGTGGATGTGAGCTTCTAGATGGAGAGAATGATCGAGAGAGTATTGAGGTTATGGATTCTCACTCTTATTATAATGATGTTGTTATGTGTGACTCTAATGAGTCTTGTTTGGTTTCTTGTTAGTTTGTTAAAGATGGTTTGAGTAGCCTTGGAGAGGCTTCTATTTCTGAAGTTTTTGATGTTGCTTTGAGTAGACCTAACCTCATACTTCTTGATATTTGTGTGGATGGTTGTATGGTTGATTTGGGCAACAATAAAGAAGAGAAACTTCATTTGATAATATTGCAGTTTCTTTAAGTTATTCTAGAGTTATTGATAATGATTGTGATTGGGATTTTGAGGATCCTAAGAATGACACTAATGAGAACATGAGAGGAAACTTGAGTAAGGCTATGAACATAATTGAAACATTAACCAAAGAGAGATCTAAATTTAGGCAAAAGGAGAATGACACTAATGAGAACATGAGAGGAAACTTGAGTAAGGCTACGAATAGAATTGAAACATTAACCAAAGAGAGATCTAAAATTAGGTAAAAGGAGTTTGAAAGAGGTTGTGAGGTGAAAGTTGAAGAGGATTGGAGAGTTGAGTATTTGGATGAGGGCTATGAGCCTAATTTGTTTCCTAGTGTTTATGTTTGTGATGCTATTGAAGCTTCCTATGAAATTTCTCTTGAGATTGTTTGTGACGATGTTATGGAAAGCGTTGAACTTTGTATATGTGGTGTAGACAAGTTGGAGTCATGTGTTGATGACAAGTTGTGTGGTTTGAAAGGGTTTATTGAAGTTTCTCAAAGGTCTTAATGCGTTTGGTTATTAGAAGGTTAAGCGTCAGGAGGTGACTCAGTTTGATGTAAGTAATAGTATGATTTGGTATTTTGTAGTAATGGGAGACCCTTTTCTAGCATTTTCTAATGATTTTTCTAAAATTTTTGATGTCTTGCAGATGGAACTGAATTTAGAAACAAGGAAAGCGTTGAAACTTTGTTCATCTACTCTAAAGTTATCATGTTTTCATTTAGGGTGGATGGGAGGGATATGTTGTTTGTTGTATATTATATATTTTTTATTGACAATGAAGGTTTTTTTGAGGTTTTGGATTGGGAAATTTTGTTGCTTTTGAATAGAAGTTTATGGATGTTTTTTTTTGTTCAATGAGGAGTTGTTTGAGGCTAATGTGATTAATTTTTGTTAATTCTAAGCTTGTTGAGAAGCTCAGGGATAGATCATTGGACTTGATTTTTTATTGGCTTGTAAATCTTTCATCGTTTAATGAAAGAAATTGCTATGCAAAAATGCTTACAAACCAGGGGGAAGGCTAAATATGTCAAGCACTTTCGCATAAACCGTAAAAACCCTAATGAAACATTAGAAAGATAGGTTCCTTTTTAGCTTAGTTGTTTGCATGACGGGCTATCATGTTGTTTCTTTAGTTGTATTTCTTGAGTTTGTCAAGAGTAGGAATGGTTTGTGTTATTATTTTGAATTTGTTGAGGTTAAAAAATTGATAGCCTTGATTGAGATTGGTGTTTTTCTAGACAAATTGGAGTAGGACTTTGATGGTAGCTACTGGACATCCCAAAGTATGTATACTTTCTTGTCGATATCTTTACACATCATAGGGATTATGGGTTCACGAGCACATCACATTACACTTATTGAATGCATTGCACTCAAGGGTGTTCTACTAGATTTTTTCAATTATTTCCATGCCATAGGTTGGGTTGATGCACTTTTTGCACCATTGTTGAGAATTACCATGCATGATGCCCGTTGTTGCAGCTATATGTAGTGAACCTTAGATGCACGTGCACTAGAGAGAGCACCATTCATTGCACATGACATTTATTTGCATCCATGGCAATTGGGATATTCATCACTAAACTCATGACCATTGTTTCTTGTGTGTTTGTAAGATTTTTGAGAGGGTGGAGTGGAGTGCAATATTTCTTTCTTCCACTCAGTGTTGAGAGGTGAGGTTAAGGATCTAAAGTAATCAAGGAATTGTGTTTGCATATTGCTTGATGCATAAGCAATTGTAGACTAGGCTAGGCACAAGTTTCTTCAATGAATCTATATTTTAGTAAGCTGCATTGTTTGAATGATTGTATCATATGGAGAAGATGGTGGTTGTAATATTGGAACTCTAAACAAATGCTTGTTATATTGAATTAGTAGGTGCAGTAACAAAGTACAAATGAGTATCAACTCGATCTGGTTCAATGCTAGGGACCCTTGGTGAAAAATGAAAACTTGCTAGAAAAAATATGACCAGGACCTTAGAACTTTTGGCCCTAGAATACACCCAACTTTGGGATCATTGCAACACCACAATGCCCAAAGAGCACTTGAAATGCTAAAAATAAAATATTTTGTGGAAATTTTACAAGGAGACGTAAGAACTAAATTAGAAACTAAGGAATTGAGAACCTTTGAGGAAGCAATGATGATTGCCATAGAAAAAGAAAGAAAAATTGCGAAAATAAAAAAGAGAGAACCATTGAGGACACCAAACATTGAAAATAAAGATGAAGATTGGTTACAAGGGAATGGGAAAAATTATTAGATTTTAGTAATACAAAATGCTCAATTATCTTCGGAGGTTGAGGATCACTTGTCTGGGAAAATACAAAACATGAGGTTAGAAGCATTGAGAGGAAGACCTTGCAGAAGAGGTAGTGGGAGACCTATAGGACAAACCAATCATGAAAATTTAGGAGGTGGAAGAGGAGGAAATGGGAGAGGATATTTCAAAAGACCTATGGATGGTGACTTGTTTTCTTATGGAGAGATAGGTCATATAAGCACAAATTGTCCATATCCACCTAGAGCAAGAGGGGATATGTACGTTCACCTCAAATCCTTTCGAAGAGAAAAAATGATTTTGGGATAGAAAAAGAGGATCATACTGCCTCCCAAGCACCAAAGCCAATGAAAGAAGAGAAAGGAAAAGTACAATTATTTGTATTTTTTTGGAAAATCAGAGTGAGGAAAATAAAATAGCTGATGTGATGCATGCAACCAAAAGGAGGAGAGATTCAGAGAGAGATGAACCTAAGACTAGTAAGGCTGGTGAGGAAAGAGGAGGAAAGATAAAGAAAGGAGAGAAGAAAGAGAAGAAATAAGAAAAATTATTGAGAGCACCTAGGAAACATTATCATGCTTCTAACATTCCATTGGGGGAAGGGAAAAGTGATTATGTCCTAAAAAGAGATATGATGGGAAAGAATATTCATATATCCTTTTCTTAGTTAATAGAGTTGTATGCTAGGATAATGATGGGACCTAAAATGGGTTGGCACTAGCTATGGCACTAGCCGGACCTCCTGCTCATGACACACAAACACCCTCACGGCCTCGCGGACCAGGAGCGTCAATCTAATGCTAAAGGACAAACTGCCCTAAAGCTTAAATCATGGTTTATAGTTTATAGTCCAACGGTTCCCTTAAGTTCCTCAAAGGGAGGACCCATACACATTGGCGGCAATGCCACGATCACACACATATGGAGGCAACCTCTCTGTAAAAACACCGCGGCCCCACTGCAGCTCTCCCACATCGCAGGGATTGGCCCTTTGATGCGCTACTCAACATATAACACAAACGAACACAAACTCCTCTCTTTTATATTTCTCGTATTTCCAAGAGATATACCATGTTTTCTCTCTTTTATATTTCTCCATGCAGGCCACCATTGGACGGGCGAAGCATGGCGATATGATCAGCAGACAGAGGGTAGGTAAGCCCCAATGTCAATTGGGTGGGTTGTATTCAGGCTGGCATCATGATCTCCATGATTGGGGGCGCAATTTTCGGCGCCAGATTGCCATGCTCCCTCCCTCTTTCTCTCACCACGTTTTTTCATGCCACATTTCATGTGGCATAAGTTGTCCAATGCCCAAAGGTCACAACTCATTTGGCCAAAAATAAGTCCACCTTTTCAAATCTTGCCCTTCTTGTGGCCATTTCCCCGTCCGGACTTCGATTTGAGCTCCGAAAAATCATAGGCGTCTGGCTTGACATCCCGCATTGGCTGACAACTCTTGACAACCTGCACGATAGTCTAAAAAATTATCAAAAATCAACAAGTGTCGCTCGGGCGCCTTTTAAGAGTCGTATTTCACTTGGTGCTTAAAATCGTCCTAGCTGGAGCCGCCGCCTTCGATGTTGAATATTTTTCCCCTAAATTTCGGATTTTTTTGGCAAATTTTAGGCACCTCCCGAGCTCAAAACTCCGCTCTCATTGGCGACCATGGGATAGGGTGACTCAGCCCGTCGAATCCCACAATAGATCTGCAAAAAACAACCAAAGGAAGCATCAAGCTGATACAAAATAGATACATATACTAAAAACATAGCACAATGCTCACCCTACCCCCTGACAAAACCAAGGCATGACATCCATAAGGAGTAACCTACCATAATCTGGGAGAAGGTCCAAAGCTAGTCACTAACCGACTGCTCCAACACTACCAAACTAGAAAGAACTATCAAAGAGGTTGCCCTAAGTGGTGGTCTGAACTACCTACCTAACTAAGGACAACACAACCAGGAGCTCCTACTAGGCGAGGACTCCTATAGCCTAATCAATAAATATTTTCTTTCAGCACATTTCTTCTTTTAGGGTTTTATATTTCCATACTCGGGCATGTAAAAAGGAGCGAGCTGAGCGTAGTGACCCAAGGAGAACAGGGCATCAGCCTCAAGTCATGTCCCGGTACCCAAGAACCTACCAAGCCCTCACAAGGCGACACTTAATCCTTTTCTAACGCTCACTTTTATTTTCACTTCAACCTTCCTTACTTTCTTCTTTTCTAGCAAGATGCCACCCCTAGGAAGACAAGGCATCGGCCCTGGGTCCCTGGGTCTGACTCGTCCCTAGGAACCTACCGGACCTTCACAAGGCGATGATCAACTGCTTACAAATTTTCCTTTCTTTTCTTTTTGATTTTTATAGGGGGTAGAACCCCTTTTTACACACCTTTGTATAGATTCATTGTCTTTTGGGATATTCAGGGTTTCTCTTCCTTTATCATCATTATTTTTCTTCTGGTAGGCTTCTCTAACTACCTCACAACTAACAAGAACTCCTAGAACGGCTGCCTAGCAGGCTAGCAAAACAGGGTCACTAGGACTCCCTTCTAAAACAGGTCTTTGGATGCCTGGAAATGTCTTTACAGGAGGCAACAACTACTGAGACCTCCCTCAGACATACCTAACCTAAACCTGGGACTTCATGCCTTGGACGCCGGTCCCCAACAAGAAACGAAAATCTCCTACAAGCACATAGACACATATAGCATAAAACACGGTACTCATAAAGGAGAGATATCACCTGGATAGGGCCACAAGAAGCTGGCATGCAACAAAGGCTCCTTCCAAGTTCTTCTTTCGAGCCTGTCTAGCACAAAACTAAAACAACAAACCATTAACTGCACCTGCACTAAACAGACAACTGGCCCTCTTGGCATAATGAAATAAAGCACTTCACTAAAAAACTTGATCGGCCCTTTTGGCCTAATGAAATAAAACAAAATAGCACTTACACATCCCTCCCTGAAATAGCACAAATATACGATAATAGACTCCTTTCCAAGGAGGAAAACATAGGACTCGCAGCCCTAAACTAAATGCATAAGGTTATGACCCATCCCTCCTGCATATACAGCAAGAGGATTACGCATAACATGTTGCCTAATCAGCTTATGGGTCCAGGATAATATCGGTAGATTGGTCTCGGCTACTCTTTGCATCACCCATATCAACCATCGTCTGCCATATATTGCATGCTCTGATAACATTCCCCATGAGCAACCAGGTCCTGTCTCATCATTGATAACAATATCCAAACTAGGACCATAATTGAAGAAAAGGTCTTCTTCATAAGCAAGATTTGCCAGTGAATCCGTAAACTGATTCCAATAATGTGGAATCAGCTGAAAAGACACTCTCTCAAACTCCTCAAGTAGGGTCATGGTAGTCTGATGATACATACAAAGAATGGGATTCCACACTGTGTATGTCCCATCTAGCTGGTTCCGATGATACATACAAAGAATGGGATTCCGCACTGTGTATGTCCCATCTAGCTGGTTTAGGATCAACTGGGAGTCCCCTTTGACTAACAACCGACGAATACCACCTTGTTTGGCAATATGCAGTTCCATAACCAAGGCTTTGTACTCCGCCATATTGTTAGTGAATCCTACCCCGAGATAAGCAGCTAACTTCATCATAACTCTACGTCGGGGATCTCGGATTACTACTCCAATACTCCCATTTTTATTAGGGCCCCTGGATGCTCCATCAAAATATAATGTGTACGTCCACAATGGGTTTACATAGCCTGCCATCACGAACTCCTCTATTCGTAGCTATGATAGTCAAATTTTAACATGTTGAGAGGGTGAACTGACGGCTCTATCCCACCTTCTTCATTGAATTCAATAGGGATACTTGTCAACAGTCGTAAATAAGCAGTGATGGCAGAAGACTTTAATCTCCCACACAAAGGTCCCGTCTTCTTGCTCAATCACTGTGTATCCTTTGCTCCACCAGATAAGTTTCCCCTGATGGTATCTCTACGCCAGATATGGGTGCTCCAAATAAGGAATTAACCGCCCCATCAACCAGCTTTAAGCTCTTGTGCAGGTCTCAAATTATCCCCAGCATGGACCTGCAATGCATTTCTCTATATTAGCATACTTAGAAATAATAAGGTTTAATCTTATTAAGATTAACCTTATTTTTAAACTCTACTCTCTACAAATCAGCTAATAGAGCCGTAGACCTATTTTCCCTATCCTAACAATCTTGTAGGGGCCATCCCATTTAGGTTTCAACTTTCCTGGAAACAGCTCCTTACGCGCATCGTAGTATAGAACTAATTACCCTTTTTTAAAGGTATACTTCTTCGCTCTAAGGTCATGCAACTGCTTCATCCGACATTTGGCTACCTCTTGGTGTAATAAGCTCTGCAACTTCAGTTAATCCAGATGGGCTATGGTTGTGAAACGTTAAAAAACGGAATCCTCGTCTCCCAAAGAGTGGTTGATTGTGAGCCGTATGGTTGGCAACTCGATTTCGAGTATGGCCGGTAGCTCACTTGAACGTTGTATTATACGCCCATACTGCCACATACAACTTCCTGTCCCAGTCTCGTTTCTTCTTAGAGACTATTTTAGACAAGATACCCACAAGATGCTTATTAGTACTTTTGACTTGTATATTTGCTTGCGGATTGTAAGGGGTCGCTTTATTGTGCTTGATTTGCCAAACTTCAGTCAAGCTCTTGATCACTTTGTTCAAAAAATGGGTTCCACGGTCTGACACTAATTCTTTCGGTGGACCGAAACGGCAGATAATCTGCTCTAAAAGGAAACTTATAGTCTCTTTGGCATTGTCTTGCCTCGTCGCCCGCGCTTCTGACCATTTTGTGAAATAATCAGTTGCTACTATAATGTACCTCTTCTACGTAGTAGACGATGGGGTGATAGGACCCACAAAATCAATGCCCCACTTCTCAAATGGAAGGATAGCCATGATAGGCATAAGTGGGCGTTTCCTATTCTCTCTGCTGTCATGTCTTTGACAGGTATCACATCTCTTAACATACTCAAAAGAATCTTGGAAGATAGACGGCCACCAATATCCAGCTCTTAAAGCTTTCTACACCGTCAACTGTCCAGCAAAGTGCCCTTCACATGCAGAGTCATGGCACTCTTCCAAGATGAAAGGAACCTCGTCAGGCATCACACATCAGCGGTAAATATCATCAACATCCTGCCGATATAATGTTCCTGCGATCAAGGAAAACTTCAAAGCTCGTTGCTTGATTTTCCTCTTTTCAGATTTTGATAAACCAGCTCCAGTCTCTCCCGTTGATAGACAATGCATGATAGTAGTATACCCAGATGGGATGGAAGCTGTATCAATTTTAAACATTTCTTCAATATCACTTTCTTAAGCCAAAGCCTATTTTGGTTCCCCGAAATCCACAAGGCATTCCACAATACCCTGCAACCTCAGTGGCTTACTCTTAATCTCATAATCGAACTCCTGCAAAGTGATTGACCACTTTGCCAAACGATCAGGCAGTTGCACCTTGTTCATAAGCAATCTAAGCCCTTCCGCCTTCGTATAGAAAACTACCTTCTCATAGAGGATGTAGTGCTTGAATTTTTTAGTCCCAAAGACCATCGCAAGACACAAATTCTCCATGTAGGTATAATTGATCTCTGAAATGCCCAGTTTTCGACTAGCAAAAGCTATCGGATGATACCACTTTTCCTCCTAGATTTGGGCTAAACAACAGAGCTGATACTATGTATGGTGGCTACTGAAAATATGTAAAACATCTCGCCTCTTTTAGGTGCTTTTAAAACGGGTGCTTTTACTAACTCCTGTTTCACATCCTCGAAAGCTACCTTACAAGGATCACTCCATACAAATGAATAGCTAAAGGATAATAAGTTCGTTAACGGCAATGTCCTTTTTGCCAAGGCATTTATAAACCTTTGATAGTACCCTATCGATGACAAAAAGCTATGAACCTCTTTCGGAATGCGTGGTTTAATCATAGTGACTATGACCTTGATCTTTTCAGGGTCAGTTTTGCGATCCCTACTGAACTGACCACATGACCTAGCAATAGCCCATAAGGCACTCCAAAGACACACTTCCGTGGGTTAAGAGCGATACAAAATTGTCTGCAATGATCAAAGCACTTTCTTAAAATAATCAACATCCTTTCCCTTACAATGGCTGCCCCCAGGTCATCAATAAACACTTTCAACTCGTCTGGGGAGATGTCACCAAAGGTCTTGTCTGCTGTTCGTTGCAATGATCGAGGTGCATTGCACAAACCAAAGGCCATCACATGGTATGCAAAAGTACCAAATACAGTAATAAAAGTTGTTTTCAACTTGTCCTCTTTTGCAATTGCCATCTGGTTGTATCCCCCAAAGCAATCCATAAACGAATATATTTCCCTACCCGCTAATTGATCCAAAATCTTGTCAATAAATGGCAACAGGTAGTAATCCTTAACCGTCTGCTTATTCAACTCTCTAAAATATACACATAGTCGGATTTGGTTGTTTTTCTTCTTCCTGATAACAACTGGTGAACACCATTCTGCATGTTGAACAGGGAAGATTAACCCAGCTTTCCGTAACTTCTGTAACTTCTCAAACAGCCCATCCCTTAATTCAAAAGGCATACGCCTTACTTTTTGATGCATAGGACGACTGCATTCTTTTACAGGAATAGTATGAACCACCAGGCTGGGAGGAATGCCTCTCAGCTCATCATAACTCCAAGCAAAGATGTCGCGGAATTCTTGAATCAAGGACACATAGTCCTCCCTTTCTGCTGAACTGAGCATGGAACCTAATTTAATTGGCCGCGAATCATGCGGCGTGCCAAGGTCCAACTCAATCACATCCGCATCTCTTATCCTATCTTGCAGCTCTATCAGCTCATTTAGAGTTATCTAATAAATATCCTATGTAGTGGACCCCTCTTTACATTCGTCACTGGATGATGTCTCATTACTAGATGGATCATCTGCTGTCTCCAATTCAGTAGAAGATAAAGGAGCTCTGTCACTCTGAGGAGACTCAGGGTAAGCATCAACTATCACTCGATTAGCACCTCTACCTATAACCACTCGACCAGCGAGTATATCGACTTGACAGTCTGTTCATAAGATCCAAGGCCTCCCTAGCAAAACTCAATAGCTAAGATGTCCTACAAATCTTATCACCCTAAAGTCCAAGAAGCATTCTACACTTGCAACTGTAACATGGACTTTAGTAACGCAACCCTCTGGTTGTCTTAGACTATCATCAGCCATTCTGAGAAGGCTGGAGCTGTCCTTTTGGATGCCTAGACCCAACCTCTCCATCAACTTTGAACTCATGATATTGACGGAGGACCCAGTGTCTACAATAGCATTCTCCACTAATATTCCATCCACATATGCTGGAACCCTAGGGAAATTCTTTTCAGCATGATCAAACCAATCTTCCCCTACTCGTGCTATGCCCAAAGGTTCTACAATATACCGAATACATAGGATCTTCTTGAATTCCTTACGTACTCTTGGAGATAATTTAATCAATTGTAGAAGGTTTACGTCTGGTTTGACTTCACAAAGAGAACTTGCTAAATCAAAGTCATGATAAGTAGCCAAAGCTCTCTTCTCTCGCCAAACCATTCTTTCTTTTGGTCTTTGGACTGGTTTTGGTGCTTCTTTCTTAGCTCTTGCCTTCTTTCTTGGCACTTCCTCATCCTTCTTAGGATCGACTTTCTTGTCAATGGGCCTTAGCGGTCCACCTTCCATGCTAGGACTCTGGACTTGCGTCCCCTTATCCCCTTTTTTAGGGTTTTCCTCAACCGGTTTTGCATTATCTTTGTCAACCTCTTTAGCCTTTTGGCCTCTTGTCACGGCTCTTAGGTTAGAGGTTTCGGCGTCATTGACGTGTACAGCCTCAATAAGGCTGACTCCATTGCCTTGTGGCAACTCTTCTATAGTGGTCTTTCCCCTTTGTAGTATCTGTCTTGGTCCCTCATTTGGTTGCAGGTTATTACCTTGCGCTCTATGATTAACTGGGCCTGGCTGTTTACTCCCTTGTTGGAGGGAACTAATCTTACTCCAACAAGTAGCAGCTAAGTGGCCCAACTTCCCACAAATATCACATTTAACATTTGGACAGTTTCTAGGGAAATATTGCCCACCACACCACTTACAGCTGAATCTTGAGGGTCCACCCTCATCAGGGCGTCGATTCCCTATCAGATTCTACTACTTCTTCAGAAAATTAACGTCGACAGCTACTTGTCGATATTGTTCGGAAATCATGTCGGTATAATGCTTCATCATATCCTTAACTTTGCCAAGGACATTAGATGCACTCGACTCATAGCCTCGATCGTCTACCCGTCGTTCCATTGGCCTAACAATTTGATTGGGCATGGATTGTTGACTCACAGGAATAACATTAGGCTTCGAAACTTGGCCTCCAACATTTGGTGGAGCCAACTGGCTTGCCGTAGGCACAGTCACACTGGGAGGAGCTGGCAGCAAAGGTACATTCTGAACCATGCTTCCTCTCCCATTAGGGTTAGTAATAGGCATCCCTTGACTTCCATTTGTCAATGGTAGATTGCCTCCAGGTACTAAACCTGCATTAACATTCATTCGAGAGGAGTAGGCCATTTGTAATCGTGCTTCTACTCCCTCTGCTCGCGTAATAGCGGTGTCTATATTAGCCAAAGCCACACTGGTCAATTGTACTTGAATATTAAAATCCAATCCATGCAAGAAGTATTGCAATTGGGCAACCGTGGAATAGGAATGTAAGTTTCTAACTTAAAAAACACTTCCTTAAGCTTCTTGGCATAGGCTTTCACATTCTCATGGGGGTCTTGGTGTGTTACATTCAAGACACGCAATCAATATTGGCCACCTCTTTCAGGGGCATATTCTCCTCAAAAAGCTACATAAAATTGATCAATTGCGGTTATGGTTCCAGACTCTATGCTGTGATACCATGCCGCAGCCCTTCCTTTTAACGTCATATTGAAGAACATCATAAGATGTCCCTCATCTTGGATGCGATAATTAAACATTAGTCTTTGGAATTCACAAATGTGAAATTCTGCATCCTCTTCAATTAACCCATTGAAAATGGGCAAAGGAACTCCTAAAGTTGGCAAATCTGGCGTCCATGCACGAATTGCAATGGGTTGTGCCATGGCAACAATCAGATTAACATTTAGGAGCATGAATTGATGGACTCACACCCCCACTCGAAGTGGGTAGACTTGGTGGAAGAGAGGAAGAACTTGCGCTTCCTCTTGCACCTAACGGACTATGTGGAACACTTGGGTTACTAAGACCACTGCCTCTTATGTGTATCGGGATACTCCTTTGAGGAGAATAACGACTTACGATCTCTAACCGCCGTCTAGCCCTCTCACCATGTTCTGCTTTTTGTATTTCAGCTTGACGTCCTTGTCAGAGGACATAAATCAACTTTCTTTTGGTCCCTAGAAACCCTAGATTCGAGAACCACCACTTATAGGCAACTCCCGGCAGACACACCACTGATGGGACCTAAAATGGGCTGGCACTGGCTATGGCACTAGCCAAACCTCGTGCTCATGACACACAAACACCCTCACGGCCTTGCGGACCAGGAGCGTCAATCTAATGCTAAAGGACAAACTGCCCTAAAGCTTAATTCATGCGTTTATAGTTTATAGTCCAACGGTTCCCTTAAGCTCCTCAAAGGGAGGACCCATACACATTGGTGGCAATGCCACGATCACACACATATGGAGGCAACCTCTCGGTAAAAACACTGCAGCCCCACTGCAGCTCTCCTACATCGCAAGGATTGGCCCTTTGATGCGCTACTCAACATATAACACAAACGAACACAAATTCCTCTCTTTTATATTTCTCGTATTTCCAGGAGATATACCATGTTTTCTCACTTAACAATCCCTTAGGAAACCGACCCTCTATCCTACGGCAAGGGATAACCTCACACTCTCAATCGTGGGTCAAATTCCTAAGAAAACAATTGCTATGTAGTCCAGGAGATTCTCCTTTGATACCATGAACCATGCATAGTGCATAATGTGAATGGTTTAGTGCACAAACAAAACAAAATTAGCATTGTGTGTCATGCGAAACCAATCTTTTCATGATCTCCATGCTAACGTTTATGTATTGAGAAGAGGAGAGACACTGAGCCTTACGCTCATGCTGCCTTTCCCTTTATTTTAAAACGACATCCTATAGCCATGATGCAACACATAAATTAGATTTTAATTCATATTTTGACGCTCAACCTCCCCTCTCACCCTACCATTTAATGTTTTGCAATCGTTGATAGGTGAAAATGTCATTTTATGTGTATTTCTTTATATAAAGAAAGAAATAAACACGGACGGAAACATAGAAATGAGGGTAAACCAAGGACAATCTTGTGCTCTACCTTCATTATACATTGCACAAACACACAGGTAATTTTCTAGAATTTTCCTTCTATCGTTTCCTGATTTTCTCCCATTTAAAACCCATTTTTCACCATTTTTGGTATTTTTTTCTCTATTTTCTTTAATAAAAAATGACTAAAAATTAAGATTTATTGTGGGCTATGGCCCTTAGGTTTCTTGATAGCAAAATTTTAGGTTTTGTTGACATTATATCCCATACTTCCCCTTTATTTTGCAAAAAACTCCCATTTTACCCCTTAAACGCATGTTTTATGGGTTTTATACTACTAATTTCAGCCATATCACTTATGATTTTCTGATTTTCTAAGCATAAATTGATGAAACTCATAGAAAACAACATCATAATGCATAATAAGCCCATGGGAACAATATTTCATAAACCAAATAGTATAAAAACTCATTTTTTCTTCATAAAAATTGAATTACCGCTTAAGCTTTGTGTCTCGGGATCTCGGTTTTGCTACGGGACTGCGGGTCAAGCCACATTCAATGTCCATCATCTTCAAAATCAGCAATCTTCATGTCTACATTGATCTGAAAGCAATCCGGTGTCAACTGGACAAGCTTTCCTTCACCATTCTTCATTTTCCTCTCACACAAGAACAGCCCCTTAGGGGAGAGAGAGGGAGGAGAGAGAAAGAATAGAATCAGAATTCTCCATCCAGGCAACCATTGGACGGGCGAAGCATGGCGATATGATCAGCAGACAGAGGGTAGGCAAGCCCCAATGTCAATTGGGTGGGTTGTATTGAGGTTGGCATCATGATCTCCATGATTGGGGGCGCAATTTTCGGCGCCAGACTGCCACGCTCCCTCCCTCTTTCTCTCACCACATTTTTTCATGCCACATTTCATGTGGCATAAGTTGTCCAATGCCCAAAGGTCACAACTCATTTGGCAAAAAATAAGTCCACCTTTTCAAATCTTGCCCTTCTTGTGGCCATTTCCCCGTCCGGACTTTGACTTGAGCTCTGAAAAATCCTGGGCATCTGGCTTGACATCCTGCATTGGTTGGAAACTCCTGACAACCCGCACAGTAGTCTGAAAAATTATCAAAAATCAACAAGTGTTGCTCGGGTGCCTTTTAAGAGTCATATTTCACTTGGTGCTTAAAATCGTCCCAGCTGGAGCCGCCGCCTTCAAAGTTGAATATTTTTCCCCTAAATTACAGATTTTTTGGCAAATTTTAGGCACATCTCGAGCTCAAAACTCCACTCTCAGATAACAACACAATGGAGAAAATTAGTAAATCTGAAGGCCAAGGAAAAAGAGAGAGGAACAGTGAGAGCTTTAACTATAGAGGAGTTACATGATATTTGATATTTTTCCTATTATTGATGCTTGCTATAAGAATCAAAACATAGGAGAGGCATATGTTGATGGAGGAGCACGAGTTAGGGTGATTACTCAAGCTTGTGTAGAGTACTTTTGGACTTTGAATTATTGAGGGATTACAGTTTCAAATCAGGCTTGCTAATCATGCTCAAGTGAGGTGCCTAGGCATAATTCAAAATTTGGAGGTCAAGGTTTACAATGTATCTATGAAGATCAATTGTCATGTTATGTTTCTCTACATATTGAGTCTCTAGGCCAGTGGGATCACGGTTTGTAATGGAGTGCTACAAAGAAAAAAAAATACAACTATTAGAAACATGATTGCCAGTACAAGCCATATTGCAAAAAAATAAGCAAGAAGAACAAAAGAAAAACTTACAAAGTTCTCCAGATAAGCCCTGTGACTGCCACTCCCAAGATGATGGACCACTCCTACCTCCAGTCGTACCCTCGTTGCCTCATGCTGCTGTCTCTAATATCCTGGAGAATCTGTAGCCTCCTCCCTAATTTGGCGCCATTTCTTTGTGTCTAGCCATTTGGGGTTTTATTCTCCACTCTTAAGTGCCTTATGTGTGTCTGATCATTTATGTGGCATGTACGCATGCATGCACTCCATCATCCAGCCTGGTGAAAAATCTATCTGTTGCAGTGGGTACGAGAAACTCCTCATGCAACTTAGGACGCTACTATGTAGTCCTTGCTCTCCTCTGGTATGTTCTTCCAATGATCCAAGACATTGTTTTTCCCCTCATTCATGGTGATTGCTCCTGTCCTATCATCTATAAGGTATCCATACCCCTCTGGGGTATGTCTAAGATGTGTCCTCTCCCACTTGTGACCATGCTCTTGGGAATTTATCATTTGGCAAGGAAATCAAATCCCACATATGATTTTTTTGCAATGAGCAAAACTAGACTATATGGCCCTCTCCCAAGAGTGACTATCACCTTTGTGCATAGCCTCATTATAATTGAGGGACTCACCAAAATCTATCACCACGACATAATACATAAAACAAGAAAAAGGGACAAAGTACGAAGTGTATATAGAAGTATAACAGGATGAGGAATAGATGTTCTCTCATTCTAAATCTATCATCTTCCTAAGGAAGGCATAACATTCCATTTGGAGACTTTTAGTGAGCACATCTATAGGATTCTCATTAGTCAAGATCTTGACAAGCTCTATCTACTTGCCCTTAATCACCTCTCTAATGAAGTGATAATGGACTTCAATGTGCTTAGTCTTTGCATGAAAGACCATATTACCCAACTGAATAGAACTTAGAGTCCAAATGCTAGGTAGGAGTCATAGTTATACCAAGGTCTAGTACGAGATGGCCTAACCATGGGCCTCCTTGCAAGCCTCAGTGGCTACAATGTACTTATCCTCAGTAGTAGACAAGGCCATGCAATTTTACACCCTTGATATCCAATAAATAGCACATTCAACAAAGGTGAAGACATAGCCACATGTGGGCTTTCTGCTATTTACATGTCCTACATAATGAGAGTTATTGTAATTCATGAATCCAATATCCTTGCAACAATAACAAATGCATATATTTGTAATGAACTTAAGGTATCTCATGATATCCTTCATAGCATCCCAATATCGCCTACCACGTATTGCCATATAATGAGCCGCAACTCCCAGTGTAAATGCTATCTTATGTCTAGTGGCTATGATGGCATATATCAATTTGCCCACAATAGATGTATACATGATCTAGCCATCTTGGCTCTCTCTGACTAGGGATAATTTTCTTAACTAATGTCCAAATGACAAGGTAAGAGGTAGCTAATAAGCTTACCCCTCTACACATGAAATCACTAGAGGACTTGATTGCCTACCTATTGGATGGTGGCATGGGGATGATTATTTTATGCATTCTCTCCCTCCAAACATAAAAAATGTCATGAATTTTGACCTATTTTTTCAAAAACGTCTTTTTTTCTTCAAAAAAATTTCATATGGTGGTTTTTGGCTAAGTAACCTCATGACTTATCTAGTTTATAAAGTCATGTCATACTCTTTGATACTTAACTTATCAATATCATGCTCGTTCTTGTGTGTTCTTTGTCTACTGATTAAGGCTTTTGCGATTTGTCTTGTGGTTACAAAATCAATGTGATCCTTGACACATTAAATAGATTTGGGAATGCTAAATCAAATATAATGTGGAAAAAATTATGATCAAGCCATCGTAATATTATTTATGAGGTGCCATTACTTTCTGTTGGCTAGGAACATTGAGGCATCTTCTCATGTCGGATTGCGGAATTGATTTAATGCGAGACTCACTATTAAGAAAATTATGTGTGATTACTTATGTGATAGCTCGACAAGTATTTTTTTAAAATGCATCAAGCCCAAACTCATTTCTTAATATGAAGTGTTGTGGCGGGAATATTACGGTATGCAACTCATCGATATGGGTGTTTAACACCTCCAACAAAATTACCAACTATGTGAAGTGCTAGATGCTAGATACAAGAATAGCAATCAATTATTTTTATCTATTGATGAATACTTGTGAGTAGTTCTATAATCTTAGTGAAATCCAATGCACAATACTATTCTAGAAACTAATGTGTCTTTTAGCTGCATGCATATATAATATATAGAGACATGAATGCATGTGGTCTAAGTGTTTACTTAATAGTGGCTGCCATGAGTATGAAATGACCATAATCAAGAAAATAATGCACTAATTTTAAAGGACATAGCAGGGAGTTAGAATCATAGATTATCAACTAAAGTAATTGATCTAGCAATGTATTGAAAGAATTCATGAGGAAAAGAGTGATATCCCTATCCTTAGAATGTTATAATTATTAATTTAGTTTATTTAAATAACTATTTTGGTTATATTTTATGTAGATTTTTATTTTGTACTCATTCCCCATACAATCTTGATGTCTTGCAATCAAACATATTAAAGGAAATCCTTTGGCTTTGCTAACATGGTTGGTGATTTAAATTTAATGAATACTTTGTGAGCATTACTATAAACTTAGTAAAATCTAATGCATAATGCTATTCTAGAAACTAATGTGTCTTTTAGTTGCATGTATATATAATATATAGAGACAGAATGCATGTGGTCTAAGTGTATACTTAATATTGACCACCATGAGTATGAAATGACACCAATCAAGAGGGCATAGTAGGGAGTTAGACTCATGGATATAGTTGTTATATATTGACGTACTTTATGAATCTCTAGCCCGATTCACCCATTATAAATCTCAATATTATGAAATTGTAAGAACCTTTTTTAAAAAATTGTTATCTAGTCATTTGGTTACATTTTGTAAATTGTTAACACAATTTGCTAGTTGGTATTGCTAATTCTTTGTTATAACATACAATTGTAAGTATGATGCTGTAGCTGTAGTCATGCCCTTTAAAGTAAACTATGGTATCACCATAATATCAGAGTAATATTTCCTGTTTGCTTGCAAATGAGGATATACACCTTTTGTTTTCAATCCTTTATATACTTATCTTTGGAATATACTTCCATAATTTGATTTATATTTGCTATGTATTCTACAGTTGTGGAAAATGTATATACAACTCAAAAATTGGTTCAATAGGGTCGTAAGTCATTGGGATATTAGGCATCATTATTGGGCATGACACTACCATTAGTGTTGAGGCGAATTTCTTGATTTAAGCTACTCATCTTCACTGATCATAGGAAAACTCCCTTAGATTACTCTACAACATAGTATTGTTTATAGACCTATGGGTCTTTATACTATGGAATGTGTATATACTTCTACTCTATGCACTCATAAGCCTCAATATATACTTATGGGTTTTTATACTATGGAAGGTGTATATACTTCTACTCTATGCACTCATAAGCCTCAATATTCATTTTTTCATATAGATTACTCTACAACATAGTACTGTTTATAGACCTATGGGTCTTTATACTATGGAAGGTGTATATACTTCTACTCTATGCACTCATAAGCCTCAATATTCATTTTTTCATATTGCCAAAACCCGAATGCCTACTATGCTTCCTCCTTATGAAGCTAACTCTAAAATAAGGAAAGAGAACAACCTAGGAAGGTCTACCCTTCATCTTCTAATCCATCTCCAAAATATGGCCCATTTTTCAAAAAACAACAATCATTAGGAAAAAAATGAACTCACAAATGGGCCCTTAAAAATAATATAGTTTAAGATGTAGGCCTTTTGGATTGTCCAATAGTAAGGCTAGATGTTGACATTGATGGAGGATGAATCTTCTCTATCCAAATCTTGGGTTTTCTATTAAAAAAAGGGGTAGTGGGAGATTAAAAAAAGGGAGAAAGAATAGTACAAAAAATTTGAGTTTCTCTCACCTCGTATTTTTCCCATTTTTTAAGGAGAATTTTCAATTTTTGGTTTTTTCCCCTCGCACGAAATCAGTCAGATCCAAAAGTTGAGCAACATACAAGTTTCCCTCTCTTCTCTATATTCACGAATTTTCGTCTCCATTGAAGCTCCCTGCTGAGAGTAATTAGGGTTTTGAGTGTTCTACTTACCTCTGCACTTTCTTCTCCATGCAACTCTAGATTTTGGGAAAAAAACAAGTGACCATCTCTCTTTGCATTTTCTCTTGTTTGCTATTTTTTCAATAGGGTTTGATATCGTTTCTTACTATTATTGTTGTTTTATTGCAGAGGTTGTTTGGGGCAGGAGACAAAGGTGCTCATCTCTCTCTCATTTCTTTTCCCCCTCTCTCTATGTGTTGTTTCTCTTTTATGTTGTGTTTTCAATAGAATTTGATGTTGGTTCTAATTGTTGTTGTCTTGTAGAGTTTATTTGGATCAAGAGGCAAAGGCATTAATCTCTCTCTCTGGTTGGTTTTTTTTTTTTTTTGATATCTTTTCAATACAACATAATGTTAGTTCTAACCCTTGTTGTTGTTTTATTGCAGAGATCATTTTGGGTGACATTGCATAAGTGCTCATATCTCTCTCCCTCTCTCTTTCTCTCTCTATGTTTCCTCTTTTCTACTGTTTTTTAGTATACCTTCATGTAAATACTAACTCTTGCTATTGTCTTTTGTAGTGATCAATTTGGGAAAAATTGGATAGGTGCTCATTTCTTTCTCTCTCCTGTGTATTCACACACTCTCTCTTTCTTCCTCTCTGCAATATCCCTTTTCTACTATCTTTACAATAGGGTTTGATGCTAGTTCTAACTTAAGGATCAATTGTTGTTGCAGTACGTAACATAAGGTAGAGTAGAGATTTTGTAGCTCAATTTACAGGTAAATCTGCCATATTTTGTGGTACTTAATTAGTGACTTTTATGTTTAATGGGATTGATGTTTTCTTATGACCATCATTTGCAATGGGTTTTGATTAGCAATGATTCAATCTTGTCTTCAACAGATCAACTTATAAGTAAATTGGCCCTATTTTGTATTGCTTCTATTCATGCAGTTATCTAGATATTTTTTTGCTAAAAGGGATTCATGCAAGTATTTTTGTTAAAAGAGATTCATGCAAGTGTTTTTTTGTACATGCAGGTATTGTACAAGGGGTTTAGGTGAAGCATATAATTCTCAATTGACTATTTTGATGTGGTGAGTGATTCCTTTGTGTTGGATGATATGGATATGCTGGAAATCGATGGTTCAAAAATCCTCTGCTTTATTGGTTCTATGTGTCCATTTGGATCTCCATGCCAATTGGCAATGATCCATGAAACTCTTGTATCATATCATCCATATAACACACAATGTGTTGTCTTAGAATATCTCAGGTGTCAATCCAATATGCCTATTAAGATTTCATGCCATATGGCTGCTATCCTTGTAACAACTACTCTATAATACCCGCATTTCATACAATGTATTGAGTCAAATCAGACTCCTCTTCATTATAATAAAATTTATTTTGGAAAATTTCTATGAGTATTCTTGTGCTGTTCTTTTTATTATATTTCATGTAAATGGTATGATTAAAGTGATGCCTTGAAATTAAATCTATACTTTGTGTTTATGTGTATATCCACATGCATTTCGATATCGATGTTTATGTCTGTTTACAAAAGTGTAAAAATCTCTTAATGCCATGTTGATTTGTATGGCATACTAGTGATTATTGGACATACTTAAAATGCTTATTATTTAGGGATTAATACATACTTCTTTACATCTAATGCGTAGGTTATAATGCCTGAGAGAAGAACATGCATTCTCTCGATAGAAGTACGTAACTAAAAAGATGAAGAAGGGAATTGGATCATTGATACGTATCATTTCTTGTCTTCGTTACATATGCATCCAAGTATAAAGGGAGCTTTCAGGGTGAAAGTATCTGCAATTGTAGATGTATCAAAGCACTGGAAGGGTAAAATTTTAGCTCTCAGACAAAGGAATGTTGATTCTCACCTTGTAAAACAGAGGCGTTTGTACAACATATATTCATGCAAAAACAAATACATATTGCGCCCAGTGTGCCCTTTCAATGAAACATTGCAAATAATAAGTATTTGCAACTCATTGAGAATGAGAAATTTCATGATACCTATGTAACGACTTGTCTCGTATTTACAGAAGTATACCCTTTGGATTGCTGTGAGTGGCAAAATGTTGAGAGTTTCACTAGTTATTTTAAGTGTTACCACCTCGAAATTGGTAGATTGCTCTTTGAGGGGCGTACAACTAAGCAACTCGCAGAGGACCTTGTTTTTTTCTGACTCCAAGTACATATTGCCCAAGGGGAGTCGAAAATATGGACCTTGAGTCTATGCACATATTGAATCTCAATATCATAGAATGGCCATTGTGTAGTAGCAACATTTTGCACATGTATAGCATAAAATTTTCAGTAGACATATTGAATTCTATGAAGCCAAGCACCGGCTCAACAAATGTACATCTAAGCTGGTTCATATCAATTGCAATTTTTTCACACATGTTCAAGGAATGTAAGGGTTTGAGACGTACCAAAAGCATGTACGTCATAAAGAATTTATCAGAGGATTATGTAACAAGGATTCTAGGAAAAACTTGGACATAAAAAATAACTCACAATCCTAACACAGTGGAGTGTCGAGTCACAACAAGGCACATGAATTTCAGGTAAAATTTTTGTTTCTTAGTTGACTATTATCTTATTTTGGGATGAATCGGCTAACTTTTCTTTCCAATTACAGGTACTTTGTCGCACGACAGACTTTATGCCTGGAGGATGCTCAAGGGTAAATGGTTGTGCCTTGATCAAGACATGTGTGAAAGTGCAACTGTGGATGTTACTGTCATTTGTGAGGGCCACGAGCCCCAAGTGTTGCAAATGGAGGATGATTGGCCCTTGAGTATAATGAGCCAAGAAATTACAATGTTAACGCAGAATCCACTTCTATTTTAAACTAGATGGTAGGAAAATTTGAAGCTGAGTTGAGGATATTGTTACCAACGGAAAGTGTGTGGCTCCACATATTTTAGAAATTGTAGAGTCTCCCTAAAAATCCCAACACCACAAGTTGTAATATCCAACACCTATAAATTTTTGGATTTTTTTAGCCAATAGAATATTGTCGCATACAAACTTGCAATATTTAAAAATTATGATATTTATGAAAAATCATACACTTGTTATACACTTTCCACATCAACACATTTACATGTGCATGTAAACTTTACAAAGACGTAAGTAAAGCCATAACTAAATATCGTATGCGAACAATCCTTAATGGTTTAAAACTTAAGGTTTTTAAGGTAGAACTAGTTTGGTTCTTGTTTCATTGTTTCATTTCACACTTTCTCTCTTCATCTCTTTATATCCACCACATCCCTCCTACCTGCTACGATGGATGCTTGCACACACTTTGATGAGTGGATCTACAAGACTATCTTTGCCAACTTGGGTGACGAGATATTCCAGGTTTTCTCTAAGAACTTTAACCTTGAAAGCGTACTCTCATTGCTCGATCCCGCCCTTCAGGTTTTGGAAGACTTTGTGAGCACCATTGCTATATGCACATACTCCATCGAGGGATCTGACATGACTTGGGTGCCTCTGGAACAACTCATGGTATTTCAAATAGGGAAGAATCACCAAAAAGTGGCGAATAGGTGTCAGCCCATGTGGATCCTTCACACAAAGTATGCACTACTCCCATGGAAAGTGCACCAGGTACATCACCTTTGGATCTCGTGGAGTGTGATTGCGCATTGGCAATTTACCTCGCATTGGATACACCCCTAGAGGAGGAGAACAATGAAGATATAACTCCACAGGTTGTTTCTATCACATACAGGGAGAAGAACCGATTGAAGAGCTCATAAATGTTGAAGAGGAACATCCAGTAGTGGCAGAGCAAGGGTTGGATCTCATGGTGCCATCTTCTTCAGAACAGCCACAAGTCGACAAACCCAACCTTGCCTCCTTGACACCCATTGAAGTAGATGGTGTACAATACTTGCTTCTATCAGATGTACTGCAATACTTGGAAATGAAGGAAGAAGTGTTGTTTTCTATCCTAGTCAGGGATTCAATGGAAGACCTAATCGATTATGATTACATGGATGTAAATCCGACAATGGCTGATATTAGAAGATATGATGGCATAAGCTTAGATAATGTGAGTGCCATCATAGCAGCACAGGAGCATATTACCTCAATTGAAGAATATTACCTTGTGCCAGATGCTGAATTTGAAACACCATAGTATGATTTGTTCGGATCAAGGCCCTAGCTTCCTACCAAGGAGTTTGTAGATCCCTCTGCCTAAGAGGTGCCTCCCTAACATACAATGAAATGAAGATACAAGATGATTTGGAGAAGGTGATATTTCTAACTACCATATTTTTTTATGCAATGAAACTTGACGGTAGGGTGTGTCGAGTCCCCTAGAGTCCACCGGTGAAATCTTAGCCAAAAATGATGCCTGCAGCTGCCCTGTCCGAAGTCTGGTGTAGAAAGTGGCCCCAAACGCCAGACTTCGGAGACAGGGCAGCTGCAGGCATCATTTTTGGCCAAGATTTCACAACCTAGAAAGTGGCCCTAGATGCCAGACTTCAGACAGGGTAGTTGCAAGCATCATTTTTTGCCAAGATTTCACTGGTGGACTTTGGGGGACTCGACGCACCCTATCGTCAAGTTTCATCGCTTTCTAATAACTCTAGGTTAGTCGCCAAATATATTATTTGATTTGACTTTGTCATTCAAGACATACTGTATATAGATGAGCTTGCATCAAGGCAAGGAGGAGCTTGACATGCGAATCGATGGAAGGATTTAGCTATGAAGGAGTATATTGGTAACCTTGTTGTAGATTTTGTGGTCTTCCATAAGAAGTGGTCATTAGGAGGGCAAGAAATAATCATGAAAATTTGAGCTTTGACCAAGACCTTTTCGAGCGATACCTATGACATCTAGCTTGGAGAAGGTGGTGCTAATCAAGCAGTCAAAGCTTCTTTACTTGTTTGACCAAACACATGGTGGAGCAATGTGTGTGCTTGCTACATTAGGCGACCTCGCTAAAGTGTCAGATCCCCTTCTCTTGGAGAAAGAGCTGAAGGGGGAGCGCATCATTTTTGAAGCAAAGAAGGAACTTATATTTTCATCGAAAGCTGGCCCCTCCTCTCCATCGATGAGAAAACCAAGGAACAATTGAGAGTTCTTGTTGGCTATCAACTTTTTGTATCTACCATCACATGTATTTTTCTTGATGAATATAAGATACTTTACTTTGTCGTTACAAATAAATATTTATTAAATAAATGTGTGGTTCGTATAAGTGTGACGATAATGTGTGGTACGTTGACACATTCGCATATGCTAACATAATTCAAGGCGTAGTACTGCCCTTGCGATTGTGTAAGTGTAACGATAATGTGTGGTACGTGAGTGACGTATCCCCATACATTAACATAATTCAACGCATAGTACTGCACTTGCAATTGTGCATAAGCAATAACGTAACTTATATCTGAATATATTACTACTTTTGATGCGTTTGTACGTTAAACAAAAATTAAGAGTTGTGCATTTTAAGAAACAAAACAAAAAAACTTTACTCAATTATTTGAAATCAGTATACATCGCATGAGATATTATGTATATATAAATAAATATTCCAATGTGGTGGTAGAGTATATAAAATATTTTGGCCTTCCAAGATGTTATGGTGCTATAACACTCATTACAAACCTTGCATCATTAATCTAGTAAACTATGGTGAAGTCCCCTTGTCGTGGATCAAAGCCAAATGATAAAGTTCATGTCTTTATTTGTGATTGTGACATACTTTGCATAGATGGCCGCAAGCTGTGTATCATCAAACAAGTTGATGAGAAACCCCTCTATAGTTTTTTGTAGGGCTTCCATAACTGCAGCAGTCCACCTTCCTGTTGGTGGGCCATCCCGCACTCGTGCCCAAAATCTTCCCATCCCTTTTAGCTCTAAGTCTTGCATGACTTCTCAAACAACCTTATGAAAAGAACTTTTTGGGATGAGAAGCTCGTATCCGCATTGGATTCTCCTTATCTCTCGAAGGGAAATAGTGCTTGGTTTCCATCTTCTCTTCTTTTGTGGTGGTCCTTGTGCTCTATGGGGAGTACCTGTTGTTGCACCAGAGGAGGCTCCACATTGTGCTCCAAGTGGCGGGCCTTGGCGTGATGTCTTCCCGAGGCCAAAACGGCGACATGCTTGCTTGGTGCGTGCCATGCAAGCCCGAGAACGGCAAGATGGAGAAGAGATAGAGCTTGGGGATGTGAAAATGGAGGAAACAAAGAAAGCAAGATGTGAAAATGAGAAGAAGAATGAACTTTTAACCCATTTAAACCCCAAAATTGGGTTAATTCAGCTTCATACGCACTGTCCATCGTGTGATCGTAAATCCAAAACCTTTTATTGGAATGCGATAAAACTTCACACATACACTTGTTAGGTGGCCAAGATCCCAAATTATTATTTTTTTGAAAAAAAGTGACTGCAAACCCCTGGTCCGAAGTGCCACGAAAGTGGCTCTAGATACCAGATTTTGGACCAGGGATTTGCAAGCACTTTTTTTTCAAAAAAAAAGGGCTCTTGGCCACCTAACCAGTGCGTGTGTGAAATTTGGTTGCATTTCGATACAATTTAGTATTTCAAAAATTATCCCACACCAAAATTATGGATGGATTGACAATTGACAAATCAACATCACGACTACTAGTCCTTAGAAACTTCACACCACATAGAGTATATAGATGTTAACTCTCAAACAAACGAAGGTGGAAAATCTAGAAAAGCTAAAGCAGAAGACAAAGTCCAAGGCAAAGTGAAACGGAAGACAAAGATTCACAAGGAGAAAAGTCCTAAATAGGGGAGAAAGGCGTGCAAGGAAAAGCGTAAGTCAATACTTTTGTAAAAGAGCTCAAGCGCATCATGGTTTAATTCAAGGAGTGTCGGGCTGTCACTCATGCAATTTGTAAATGTAGACGGGTGGTGGAAAGGAAGCTAGGAAGATAGAAGGACAATGGGGAAAAGGGCTAGGCCACGGCCAGCCATGTAAAAAAGGGGATAAGGGGATGACTGCCCAAAAGGGATTTAGGGTTATGTATATAAAGTTCAAAAGTGAATAAGAAGCTCATTCTTGTGTGTGGCCAAAAGTGGCTCTCCTCTTCTTCTTCTTCTTCTTCTTCTTCTTCTTCTTCTTCTTCTTCTTCTTGCTTGCTTGAGCTTGTGCTTAAGAGAGGGAGTGTGAGAGTGTAAGGGAGTGAGTGTGTGAGGGTGAGGGACCGGGGAGGAGAAGCTCTCCCTCTTCTCATCTCTTCTTCTCTTATCTTATCTTCTCTTGTCTAGCTCATGGCAATGGAGCTTGGAGTATGGAGCTTGAGGATGGAGCTTGCTTGAAGCTTGCACTTGGATCGTGGAGCTACCGGAGTGCGCAGGAGAGGAGGTACCTCGATCGGCATGGAGGTAAGCTCACTACACCCGTAGATATGGATGGCACGTCGGCTATGTGAGAGGTAGCCATTAGTGCTCGGCTTGGAATGCTTGAAACAATAAGCGGTCTTTGTGGGTCTTGGCAGTTGAACGAAAGCTCCCACATTTTGATTCCGTTGCCAAGATATACGGATTCAAGCCTTGAGCGCTTGCGCACTTTGAATTGAGCATTGAAGTAGGGTTTTTTCCGAACCGGTGCTTGAGGTAGATAGGTAGGAAGCGAGGGAGTTTGAAGAGGTATTCGATCTCCTTAGCAAGTAGGTTTTTGTTGTTTTGGACTTGGGAAAGCATGATGGAGTAGTGTAAGTATTTTTCTTATAATGTTTTCTTGCATTTAGGAAGGATAGGAGCAAAACATTGGAGCAAACAGTAGGGTTTTCTGTGCTGTATAACAGACTGAAATAGGGGAATAGTGTTGAGAATAGCAAATGATGTATGCCCATAGAGGCTGAATGTGTGCCCAAAAGAGGCTTGCCCATAAGTGGCTTTGTATGAGAGATATCACAAAGATGTATGCTCTAGAAGCTCTAAGAAGAGATGTCCAAAATCCCATATGCACAGTGAGGTACAGTGGTACTATCCAAAAAGCTATAAAGGCATGTACTTAACACTCATTTCATGTAATGGCACTATCAATTTGATTCACTCAAGATTGTGTTTATGAGTCCAAGCTAATCTATCTTGGAACCTAATTCACTTGAGTTACAATTCCTTATTCTGATAATGTATCGTGTGTTTGACTTGCGTCCACCATAGCCGATCTAGTTCTAGGTCCGTGTTTCTCAACATGGTATCAGAGCCATGGCTGAGCTAGATAGCTAGTGGGCGCATCTTACTTATTCCCTGCATACTTTAAATCCTTGCTATTTCGATTTTTCTCCTTGTACATGCCATCAAAATCCTATTTCCATCTCAATTTCCTTTCCACACATCCATTGTCTTGTACAAGGTGAAGGAGCTCAAGGAAGAAAGTGCTGCTACTCAAGAAGATCAGTTTAGAGTTTATATTGAAGGGGCTATTTTTTTTAACAGAGAAATAGAGAGGAAGGAATTGAAGATTGATTGGCAAAACCCAGAAATCTGAGGACCTCGAAGGATTGCCCCAGGTGGCTCACTCGCAACAGCACCTTGAAGCCCAAACAAAGGTGGCTCGGGGGGCTCGCTACCATTTCTCTGTGGCACTGCATTCATTCTAGCCCTACGCGAGGCATCTGTATGCATTTCCAGTCTAGATATTTCTTCGTGAAGCTCAAGCTCCTCCTGTGAGAGGGAGCTTCGAGGGGAGAACAGGTCAGAGGAGGACGAAGACTGGCTGGAGGATGCGTATGTTGCGCAGAAGGCACGCATGGGCTAGACAACAGGCACAGGTGCCAGGCGGACTCCTATCCACTGCCGCCACTGGCTGTCATATCCTCCATCACCCTCCTTACAAGCACCTAATCGGCCCTATCAAGCTCCCTGAAGCCGCCATATCTTCCCTGCAAAAAAACGAAATCCTCCTCCTCCTCCTTAGAGCCTTCCCTCTCCGACCGAACTAATAGCTACTTGTATGCCTTGAACGATGAAGATTCTGTCATGTTAGCGTCTGTGCAATACTCTGTTCTTGCAAAGAACAGGCCAATTCCTGGATGAAGTTGATGCTTGATTTGATCGAGGCTTAGGGAGGTGCTCGTACTTGCGGCGGTTCTGAGCGCACCTCTGCAAAACTGCGACCCGCGCCAAAAATAGTGCCGCGGCTACTGGAGCAGCTCGCCATATTCGTCACCTACTGCTCGACGTTATCCTTCTTTCCTTTCATCCTAAAGTCTAAACTTTAGGTTGAAAGAAAAAAGAAAAAAAAAGAACCCTAGCCTTAAAGTCCATTCACACTAGCTCATCCTTTCTCTCCCACACTTACTTATTCACACCTGCACTTCTCCAAAATCCATTGCCATGTCAAGCTCTTTCAGTGATTGTCTATCCATTAAATCCAAGAAATTCATGTATCCTGAACTTCAATATATGAAAGTTTGTCAAACCAAGCCCATGTACCCAATCAGTGTATCCATTTGTAAAAGCATGAAGCAGAAAAGAACGTGTCAACAAGACTGGAGTAAAAAGCACGTATCACACATCGACAAAAGGGATAAGGAGCACAACAAAAGCCAAGGAGCATGAAGATAAAGAAGTCCAAAAAGACGAAGAAGATCAAAGGTTTCCAAAGAAGCAACAAAACAAAAAGAATGAAGAAAATATTTTCTGCTGCTACAAAAAAAAAAAAATGTTTTACAAAAATCTCCCACAGAGGATCTCGAATCCCTTGAGTAGATCTGCTTCCCATAGTGGATGTAAAAACCCTACCAAGATGTAAAGTTTCAAGCCTTAACTTGACTAGGCTGCCAAAGAGCTAGTCTCCTGGTCCATGTTCACATGAAGGGGGGAAAAAGCCAGCAAGGGTAGAGACTCATCATTTGAGGGGGGGTGTTGAGAATAGCAAATGATGTATGCCCATAGAGGCTGAATGTGTGCCCAAAAGAGGCTTGCCCATAAGTGGCTTTGTATGAGAGATATCACAAAGATGTATGCTCTAGAAGCTCTAAGAAGAGATGTCCAAAATCCCATATGCACAGTGAGGTACAGTGGTACTATCCAAAAAGCTATAAAGGCATGTACTTAACACTCATTTCATGTAATGGCACTATCAATTTGATTCACTCAAGATTGTGTTTATGAGTCCAAGCTAATCTATCTTGGAACCTAATTCACTTGAGTTACAATTCCTTATTCTGATAATGTATCGTGTGTTTGACTTGCGTCCACCATAGCCGATCTAGTTCTAGGTCCGTGTTTCTCAACATGGTATCAGAGCCATGGCTGAGCTAGATAGCTAGTGGGCGCATCTTACTTATTCCCTGCATACTTTAAATCCTTGCTATTTCGATTTTTCTCCTTGTACATGCCATCAAAATCCTATTTCCATCTCAATTTCCTTTCCACACATCCATTGTCTTGTACAAGGTGAAGGAGCTCAAGGAAGAAAGTGCTGCTACTCAAGAAGATCAGTTTAGAGTTTATATTGAAGGGGCTATTTTTTTTAACAGAGAAATAGAGAGGAAGGAATTGAAGATTGATTGGCAAAACCCAGAAATCTGAGGACCTCGAAGGATTGCCCCAGGTGGCTCACTCGCAACAGCACCTTGAAGCCCAAACAAAGGTGGCTCGGGGGGCTCGCTACCATTTCTCTGTGGCACTGCATTCATTCTAGCCCTACGCGAGGCATCTGTATGCATTTCCAGTCTAGATATTTCTTCGTGAAGCTCAAGCTCCTCCTGTGAGAGGGAGCTTCGAGGGGAGAACAGGTCAGAGGAGGACGAAGACTGGCTGGAGGATGCGTATGTTGCGCAGAAGGCACGCATGGGCTAGACAACAGGCACAGGTGCCAGGCGGACTCCTATCCACTGCCGCCACTGGCTGTCATATCCTCCATCACCCTCCTTACAAGCACCTAATCGGCCCTATCAAGCTCCCTGAAGCCGCCATATCTTCCCTGCAAAAAAACGAAATCCTCCTCCTCCTCCTTAGAGCCTTCCCTCTCCGACCGAACTAATAGCTACTTGTATGCCTTGAACGATGAAGATTCTGTCATGTTAGCGTCTGTGCAATACTCTGTTCTTGCAAAGAACAGGCCAATTCCTGGATGAAGTTGATGCTTGATTTGATCGAGGCTTAGGGAGGTGCTCGTACTTGCGGCGGTTCTGAGCGCACCTCTGCAAAACTGCGACCCGCGCCAAAAATAGTGCCGCGGCTACTGGAGCAGCTCGCCATATTCGTCACCTACTGCTCGACGTTATCCTTCTTTCCTTTCATCCTAAAGTCTAAACTTTAGGTTGAAAGAAAAAAGAAAAAAAAAGAACCCTAGCCTTAAAGTCCATTCACACTAGCTCATCCTTTCTCTCCCACACTTACTTATTCACACCTGCACTTCTCCAAAATCCATTGCCATGTCAAGCTCTTTCAGTGATTGTCTATCCATTAAATCCAAGAAATTCATGTATCCTGAACTTCAATATATGAAAGTTTGTCAAACCAAGCCCATGTACCCAATCAGTGTATCCATTTGTAAAAGCATGAAGCAGAAAAGAACGTGTCAACAAGACTGGAGTAAAAAGCACGTATCACACATCGACAAAAGGGATAAGGAGCACAACAAAAGCCAAGGAGCATGAAGATAAAGAAGTCCAAAAAGACGAAGAAGATCAAAGGTTTCCAAAGAAGCAACAAAACAAAAAGAATGAAGAAAATATTTTCTGCTGCTACAAAAAAAAAAAAATGTTTTACAAAAATCTCCCACAGAGGATCTCGAATCCCTTGAGTAGATCTGCTTCCCATAGTGGATGTAAAAACCCTACCAAGATGTAAAGTTTCAAGCCTTAACTTGACTAGGCTGCCAAAGAGCTAGTCTCCTGGTCCATGTTCACATGAAGGGGGGGAAAAAGCCAGCAAGGGTAGAGACTCATCATTTGAGGGGGGGTGTTGAGAATAGCAAATGATGTATGCCCATAGAGGCTGAATGTGTGCCCAAAAGAGGCTTGCCCATAAGTGGCTTTGTATGAGAGATATCACAAAGATGTATGCTCTAGAAGCTCTAAGAAGAGATGTCCAAAATCCCATATGCACAGTGAGGTACAGTGGTACTATCCAAAAAGCTATAAAGGCATGTACTTAACACTCATTTCATGTAATGGCACTATCAATTTGATTCACTCAAGATTGTGTTTATGAGTCCAAGCTAATCTATCTTGGAACCTAATTCACTTGAGTTACAATTCCTTATTCTGATAATGTATCGTGTGTTTGACTTGCGTCCACCATAGCCGATCTAGTTCTAGGTCCGTGTTTCTCAACAAATAGGGGCACAGATTCAGATTTTTGGGTGGAAGAGTATGAGGGACTAACTTCTGAGGTCACAGCAGACTGGGATGGGGCAATAAGAGGCCTAGGGAATCAAGAAATACCACATTTGACACCCTTTCTTCTGAGAAGAGAGTGAGCTTGAGAGCCAGGGAGAGAGCGAGAGAGAGAGAGAGCTGCGAGGAGATCGTTTTTAGGTATGCCAGGCATTTCCATCTGTTTCTTTGCATCTAATTAGATGGCACGGCACGATTCGGTGAAGTAGATGTCGGCTTAGAGGCATCGCGTGCAACTCGCGGGCCGTCGGCTGCGCAGTCGGACCAGTTTGTTCGAGTCCCAGAATAGAATTGCCCTATCTCTGGAGTCCGACCGTTCGACTCCGAGAATCGAACCTTCCCGAAAACCATCTGACTCCAAAAATCAGACCTTCGACTCCAAAAATCGGATCACCTTTTCGATCCGATTTGCAAAATCGGACCAGTCTCAAAATTGGACCACTTTTGCCTGTCAAGTCGAACACTCGACCTGTTCGATTTTGAAAATAGGATAGTCTGACCCTGGAAATCAGACACAAAGAATCAGACCACTCAGAATCGAACGCGTGTCAAAATCGGACGTTTGATTCCAGAAATCGGATGTGACCAAAATTGGACCACTAGGCCGATTGGACTAACCAAAATTGGACGTCGGATTCTGATAATCGGACTCCTGAAAATCAGACATCTGAGAATCAGGCAGAAAACTGTCAAAATCGGATAGGTAACAAGAACACAAATTTTGACGCATCTAAACCCCTAAATTGACCCCAAAGGCTACGTAGAGCTAAAGTCACATCAGAGATCCATCACTGGGCTGAAACTTAGAGCAAGTAGTTTAAATTTTGGCTATAAACTGTCCTCCAAATTGTGCATGGTGTTTACTGTAATGGCCCTACGGGCTGGGGGGATGGCCTCCCCCGGGCCCCCATAGAGGGGGCTCTACCTCCAAGTAGGTTGGAGGGAAAATGTGCATCGTGACAGGTCCTCCGGATTAGGCCCTAGTGTAGTTATGGCTCTACACAAGCATAATTCTTCACTTACAAAGTAGCAAATAGAAGCCCACACCTAAACAAAGACAAAAAGAGGCCCAAGAACCTCAACAGGCCAATCTAGCCATCAAAGGCAAAAGAGCCACACCACGAGAACACAAAGACATCGTGTTTAGACTGTGTTTAGTCAGAGAAAAATGCAACATCAAGCTACAACAGCAAGAATGACTAGATATGATAGTCCTGATGATAGATGCTCCTCCTTGAATAGCACTGCACTGACAATCCAAGACATCAGTGGAGAATCAACATCTAGTCGTGCAGATGGGGACTCAAGGGCATTTGTTAGAAGGCTTAAATTTACAAGCCAAGACCCAGAAGACGAAGACATAGTACCACATGCTTATCTTAGGGTCAAACTCACCGCGAAAAGAGAGCATACTATCGATGCTCAGATTGATGAAGGAGCAGATTTTAATATCTTGACCTATGAATCATGGACCCTACTAGGCCAACTAGAGCTCACATAGACTAATGCAACCCTTAGCCCTTACGGGGGACACCCACAAGCACTCATAGGGAACTGCAAAATCCTTGCGACAATTGAAATTGAAAGCTTTCCTATCCTATTTTATGTTCCTCCAAGTAGTGCTAATTATAGGAAGAAAACCCTCCTAGGAAGACCCTTCAAAAGGGCGACCAAGTGTGAAGCCGACTATGTAGCACAGATGATACACCTGACACTACTGGGTGTGAGGATAGTCACAACCTTTAGTAAGGGTGACCTCATCAAACCTCGAGGGAAAGGCAAGGAGGGTGATGACATAACAGTCAAGCCTGCTAACAAGAGCAAGGACTTGGTGGAAGAGTTGATACAAGCATAGGTCGAACAGCAAGAACTAGTGAGTGACACCATGCCTGAAACAAGAAGGTCAAGAGACAATGCCAAGGACGGGCTTTGGACTTACAAATATCGTAGAAGACCCCAAAAGAAGCCCAAGCCTTATAGATGAAGGCATCGATGGAGGGTCAACATAATGCCGTGATGGATATTCAAAGCATTGCTGCGTGCTCAAGGGTATTACGCAGGTAACCGATGGATTTGGGTACCAAAATCCCCTATTAAACCACCTCTATTAGCCCATTGTGGCAAGGTCCTTTTTCCATTTTACTCTTCTAACATTATGCCTTTAGCCTACACCCGTCTAATATTTTACAATTGGCACATGAGAGAGCCTGGCGCTCTTTTACAAGAGTTTTCTAAGTTTTTGAGGCACCTTTCATTTAAAATTGCACTTTTTGTCCCGGCTTAGCTTTAGCAGTCGCCTGTGTGTCTTTGCTCTTTTTTCATACTTTTTCTACTTTTTCCTTCATTTTCCGCTATCTTGACTTGGGTTTAACAAAAACAACAACAATAACAACAACAAACAAGAAAACCACTGCTACTACTACAACCACGACTATGATGACTACGACTATGACCACGACCACGACCACAACCCAACCACGACTACGACCATGACCACGACTACGATTACGACTACGACCACGATCAGGACTACGATGATGACTATGATGACAACCACAACCACGACTATGACTATGACTACGACTACGATGATAACAACGACGATGACGATGACCACGACCATGACCACGACTACGACCACGACCATAACCACGACCACGACCATAACCACGACCACGACTACCACTACCACTACCACTATAATAAACAAGAAAAGAAAAAAAAAACAACAACTATTACTACTACTACTACCACAACCATGACCACAACCACGACTATGACTACCACTACCACTACCACTACCACTACCACTACCACTATAATAAACAAGAAAAGAGGAAAAAAAAAACAATAACAACAACAACAACTACTACTACTACTACTACAATAAACAAGAAAAGAAGAAAAACCTACTACTACTACTACAAAAAAAACAAGAAAACTAAACAACAATAAACAAGAAAAGAAAAGAAACTAGTAGTACTACTACAACAACAACAAACAAGAAAACAACAACCTCTCCCTCCTTTCTCTCCCTCCCTCTCCCTCTCCCTCTCTCTCTCTCTTCCTATTATGTTTAATGTTTTCTCCCTCTCTCTTTCTCGTTCTTTCTTTTCTTTTCTCTCTTCCTCTCCCTCCCTCTCCCTCTCTGTCTCCATCTCCCTCTCTTTCTCTCTTTCCCTATTATGTTTAATATTTTTTCTCTCTCCTCTCCCTCTCTCATTTCCTCTCCCTCCCTCTCCCTCTCCCTCTCCTTCTCTCTTTCTCTATTATGTTTAATATTTTTTCTCTTATCTCCTCTCTCTCTCTCATTTCATTTTCTCTCTTCCTCTCCCTCTCTCATTTACTCACCCTCCCTCACCTTCACCCTCTCTTTCTCTCTTTCCCTATTATGTTTAATGTTTTTTCTCTCTCCTCTCCCTCTCTCATTTCCTTTTCTCTCTTCCTCTTCCTCTCTCATTTCCTCTCCCTCCCTCACCCTCACCCTCTCTTTCTCTATTTTTTTATTATGTTTAATGTTTTTTCTCTCTTTTTCTCTCTTCCTCTCCCTCTCTCATTTCCTCTCCCTTCCTCACCCTCACCCTCTCTTTCTCTCTTTCCCTATTATGTTTAATGTTTTTTCTCTCTCCTCTCCCTCTCTCATTTCCTTTTCTCTCTTCCTCTCCCTCCCTCATTTCGTCTCCCTCCCTTACCCTCTCCCTCTCTTTCTCTCTTTCCCTATTAGGTTTACTCCCTCTCTTTCTCTCTTTCCCTATTATGTTTAATGTTTTTCTCTCTCCTCTCCCTCTCTCATTTCGTTTTCTCTCTTCCTCTCCCTCTCTCATTTCCTCTCCCTCCCTCACCCTCACCCTCTCTTTCTCTCTTTCCCTATTATGTATAATGTTTTTTCCTTCCTCTCCCTCTCTCATTTCCTCTCCCTCCCTTTCTCTCTTTCCCTATTATGTTGAATGTTTCCCTCTCTTTCCTCTCCCTCCCTCTCCCTCTTCCTCTCCCTTTCTCATTTCCTTTTCTCTCTTCCTCTGATTCCTCTCTCATTTCCTCTTTCTCCCTCTCCCTCTCCCTGTCTCAATACACACGAATTATACCAAAAACAAGTAAAAGAGAGAGAGAAAACACAAAAGCAAAGTAAGAATGGACAATGCACTCAGCGTAAAGGCTCGAAGAAGGGTTTGGCAGCTCCTCTTCATGACGGCGGCTCCTCTTCTCCATACACCTCCTCCTCTTCTTCACGAATGGCGGCGGTGGTAGTGAGAAGCCTTCTTTCTCCCTCTTTCTCTCTTTCTCTCCCTCTCCCTCTCAAATGCAAGATGTTCACTCTTCCTTTCACTCTCTCTTTTGTGTATGCACGCAAAATAATGCACTCGTGTTTTGTCCCGCATTTTTTTCGTTTGAGTACCGTTGCTATTTGTGTCACTATTAGCGTCACATTTGCAACGCTAATAGCGATGCAAATAGCGACGTTGCTATTTTACATCGTAAATCGTCGTCGCTATACCTTCATATCCTTGTAGTGATCAGAGTTCATCCTTTCAATGTAGCTTTCTAGAAGTCCACTCATACTCTAGGTCTTGTAAAACTCTCATAGAATTAGTGTAGGATACTTGGTTGTTGCATGTGTGAGAGTGCACAATGGAAGAGGAACACGAACACAAATATAAAGAAAGAGAGAGAGACATCAAAAGTGAAGATAGTGAAATGATAAACTACACGGAATCTCAAATCAATGTTAAGTACAAAAAATGGGAGAGAGTTGACTAATTAGTCCCCTACATATAGCCCACAATGTTAGTGAGGGCACTAGATCAAGCTGAAAATGATGATGATAGCACTAGAATCAAAGGAGTATGCTAGAGATGGAGAGTGTCCAAGAGCCTACTATAGATGTGTTTGGCAAGTGAGAAGAGGCATCATAAATAGCTAAGAATCTCGTAAGCTAGCTGACCCACCATAAATATCTCTAAATTTGGTTGACCTACCTAAAATGACATGTGGCTATAATAAATGCAATGCGAGTGTACAAAATAATTGAGAAAATGATGTCTGAGTATACTAGGTAGGCTAACACTGGCAAGAGTGAATATCATCTAACAAACCTAGGAAATACACAAAGAATCTACCTAAAATAGAAGAAATGTACACTAAAATACCATAACTTCCACATCTTTGGACAAGAGCTCACATCTAGAATAATAGGATGCTTCTTTAATATAATATCTAGCACTTGTAGAGTATCTTGAATGGACAACAAAATGATAAAACTGAGGATGCTCTAGGATTGTTGCATCCATCAACTGCATAGTGGTTCATATTGAAAGACCTCAAGGTCACTCTTATTAGTTTAAAGGGGGTTTTTCTATGAGAGTGGGAACAATAAAGGAATATGAAAACAAAGATAGAGAAAGAGAGTAGCACTATAAGAAAAGGAATCTGCACTAAACAAGGAAAGAGTGGTGAATACAAGAAGAGGACTGTTAGTCCCTGCACATCACATGCCATTTGGTTTTATTGAGGTTTTATTGCAGTATGACATATGGGATGATAGATTGTAAGCTTATTTCAGTGTTATTGAATCAAAATGGCAAGTTGAGTGTGGATATAGGTGATTTCTTATAGAACTCAAATATGTACATGTACATAATGGTGGTTTAATTCACATGAATATCACAAGGTCAAATTTAAACTATGCTGTGGGATTAATAAGTTAGTTTATGTAAGTTCCTTGGAAGCCAAAAGATCTTGCTTGGAGTTCAAGAGTTGGAGTTGAGATACCAAGCTTAACTATCATTAATTATGGGTAAGTCACCTCAATGACTGTTCTTGAAGGAAGTGAGCTTAGAGTGGAAGCATCAAGGCAAAAGGAAGATCTATGTATAAGAGAGAGAGAGAGAGAGAGAGAGAGAGAGAGAGAGAGAGAGAGAGAGAGAGAGAGAGAGAGAGAGAGAGAGAGAGAGAGAAAGAGAGAAGATGTGGGAGCTTCAATAGTCACAATGTGTGATTGACCTTTTCTTTATTCAAATATCACTGAAAGAATAAAGAATGAAGTGACAGTGATGGGTGCTCACCACCTGTAGTGTACAAGTGTGTAGGTACTATTAGTGTAGTAGTATACGGGTGGCTAGGCATAGGTGCCTTTATCCCCCAAAACTTGTGACCACACTTTCTTTTATTCAAATTTCACTGAAAGAATAAAGAATGAAGTGACAGTGATAGGCGCTTGCCACCTATAGTGTATAAGTGTGCATGTACTATCAATATAGTAATACATGAGTGGCTAGACACATGCGTCTTTACCCCCAACAACCTTCCACTTAAAGGTGAATGTGGCCCTAGTGAGGAGAGAATTAGAAAAAAGTGACAAAGTATAAATATACATAAGTATAATAGGATGAGAAAATACATCATTTTATCAATGGCCATCAAATTTCTAAGGAAGGTGAAATGCTCCGCATCACTGAGAGACTTTTTGTGAGCAGACCCACAAGAATTTGATCAGTTGAGATCTTCACAAGTTCAACAAAACTGTCCTCAAAAACCTCTCTAATGAAGTGGTAACACATCTCAATATGTTTTGTCTTCGCATGGAAGACCATATTCTTTGCTAATTGGATAGCACTCATAGAATTCGAATGCCGTGTGTAGGGACCACATCAGTAATACCAAGGTTTACCTAACTAGAGAGCCTCCTTTGCAAGCCTCAATGGTGGGTGCAACATAATTGGCCTTGGTAGCAGAGAGAGCCATGCATTTTTGCATCTTGGACATCCAAGTAACATCATTTCTAGTAAATTTAAAGACATAGCCAGTAGTGGACTTCCTATTATCTACATATCCGTCATAATCAAAGTTAGTGTATCTTACAACTCCTTTATCTTGGCCGCCACAATATATGCACATAGCTCCTATGCTCTTCACGTACGTCATGATACCCTTGATGAAATCCCAATACTGTTTGTTAGGTGTAATCATATAGCATACCACAAATCCCATTGTAAAAGCTATGTAAGGATGAGTGGCTATCATGGCATACATCAAACTATCCACAATAGATGTATAAGGGATCTTGGCCTTCTTGGCCTTCTTCTCATCAAACTATAGACAATTGGCTTGACTAACCTTCACATGAGAAGATAGAGGACATATGATAGGCTTACCATCCTGCATATGAAATTGCTTAAGGACTTTCTACATATACTCCTTCTATGATAGATAAAGGAGCCCCTTAGAGAAATCGCACATTATGTGCATTTCAAGAATATACAAGGCATGTCCCATGTCCTATCCCATTTCCTATCCCATGTTCTTCATCTCGAAGCTCTTCTTGAGTTGAGGTTTTAAGGCATGTAGCTCATCATGAGTGATCCCAGCAATAAGCATATCATCCACATAGAATACCAAAATCATAAGGCTGCCATCACAAGCCGTCTTATGTATAAACATGGATCCATAGCACTATGGCTATATTCATGTGAATGCATAAAATCATCAAACTTTTGGTACCATTCCCTAAGTGTGTGCTTAAGGCCATAAATGCTCTTTCTTAACTTGCATGATAAAGTGTTACTGGCCTTTTTCTTCACAGCCCTTAGACTGCTGCATTTAGATCTCATCATGCAAGTCCCCATGTAAAAAAGCCATTTTTACATCCATCTCATAAAGGTCCATATAAGCAACCAATGCTAGTATCAATTTGACCATAGAAGAAAATACTTTATAGAAGTCAACACCATATTCCTCCTTGAGATCCTTAGCTACCAATCTGGCCTTATAAGTGGACTTGGGGCATCTAGGGATACTTTTTAGCTTGTATATCCACTTGCATGCCAATGCCTTTTTGCCACTAGGAAAATAAACCAAATCCCACGTATGGTTAGTTTATAAGAAGTCAAACTCTGACTGTGTAGCCCTATTCCATGAGTGACTATCATCTTTGTGCATGGCCTCATCATAAGAGAGAGACTCATCTACATCTGTCACCATAACATAATCCACAAAGGGTATAAAGTTCTTAAGCTGATGTTTAACTTTAGTAGAGTGTTTCAAAGGAGGCTAATCTTGCACAACAACAGGCGAGGCTTGGACCACTGGAGCATCAGCTATTGGAGGTTGTCTACCTCACTGTATGGGAGTAGAAGACTTCTCTTGAAAGATCACCTTGCATAGCTTGTTGTATGGGAGCAGAAGACTTCTCTTGAAAGATCACCTTGCATACCTCAACCACTAGCTCTTTCCTATAGGTACGAAGTTTTCGACTACATTTTTTTTGGCCTTATTTCCTTGACCAAGCGGACGTTGATCTTTGGCTCGCTTACCATAGCCCCATGAAGTCCCTTTTTTAAAATTCCAAAGCCTAATATTTCTTGGCTTTGATTGAATCTCATGAACAAGAGGTGCTATGTGAATCAAAGCATCTTGGAGATCAGTTGGATGCATAGATTCGAGGCATTGGTAGGTGAATTGGGTAGTCGGCCTCTAACAACCCCCCAGGACAACACCACAAGATAAAGACTAAGGATCTCACTTCAAAAACCACAAAACAACACTACGGAACACATGATCCAAAATTCCTTATCACTTGCTCCTCACTAAGACTTCAACTTTACCCTTAGACAGTTCAAACCTTCAAGCTCAAATTTTACCACTTTTAGAGAGAACCTGACATTGAAACAAACATGACTGAGACTCTGACAACATGAGCTTTCAGATTTACACAGCTTCTATTTTTTAGGGATGGCAACTTCATGCAACAAATTACCCACAAAGCGTGATTTCTTCAAGCACTTCAAAATAAGTTGTAGACCCTCTCTATTCTTCTTTCCTCAAAGTACACATAAATACAAACCAAATACACAGGGAATCAAAGATTTATACAGAAAATTTTCGTGCCCATTCAACGCTTCAAGTGTTTCACTACTGTAGACATTTCATTATTGCATCAAAATAGAGTTTACACTAATATAGCAATGGAAAATCATGAAAACTTTTGTGGGAAACCAAGTTCGTGGTGTAGATGCTGTTGAATTCGCATGTTTCCTCATAGAGCACAGAAATTGCCTCATAGAGCATTGCACAAAATAGTTCATAACTTTCTAACCAAACCTCGATCACCAAGCTTCACAAAAAAAATTTGTAGCTCTATTTCCAATCTAAAACAGCTATGCATAATCTGCAATTTTAAATTCCTGCATGCTCTATATAGCAAACATAACTACTCTACACTTTGATCACCTCCAACATCACTTTCATGTCTATTTTGAATGACAGACCCTGTTCTCATGTCAAAGATCACCGGTGCTCTTATGAACTGGCTTCTCTAGATAGAGTTCCAATTGACCTTTATACAAATTTTGTCTAGATCTCATACCAATCAACCACGGTCGTCCCAAAATGAGAGGATATGCCCCATGTTTTGTAGACATAACATGGAAATCCAAACATGCTCTTTGGCCTCCAATGTTGATTTCCAAGTTCTCAATGACTCCCAAGGATTTCACTTTTGAGCTATTTGCCATTTTAACCTTAAACATGGACTTCCTTGCCATTTTAAGATGCATTTGCAATATTGCTTCTTCAGTGATTACACAAACTTGCGCACCACTATCAACATAAACTTGAACAACTTTCCTTCCATGTATACATGCATCCATAACATGTATAATGTCTTTCACATCTGATAGGTATACCACTCCAACATGCTGAGTTTGCGTTTTTCCTTTCCTGATGCTAACCAAACCATGCCATTGCCTCCTCAGAGATGAGCTCATTTGTAGTAGTTGACCATATGTAACATCAGCCTTTTGACCTTTTAAGTCTTCAAGCAAGTTGTAAAGAACTTGATTGACTCCCAAAGTAAAGTCCCCCGTTTAAATCTTCCTTTGTTGTCTAGCTTTCCTACTAGTTTGTGTATCGTTTACAACCTATTTTCTCTTTTTAATCCTTTTTGCCCTTTGAGTTTCAGTTTTAGTATCCTTCTCTCTCACTCTCTTATTAGCTAGAATATCTGCATTTTTCCCATCATCAGACATACTGGTTTCGATCAAATTCATACATGATGTGCCTTCATTAGGTCTTCTTTCCAACTATTGCCTAGTTGGTTCAAGTGGCCTTTGTTCTTGTTGAGGTCTAGCATTTGCCTAGCATTCCCTTGTGGCATGGGATACATCTCCCCTCCTATTATTCTTGGATAATGGCAATCAGGAGAGCAATATGACCTCTCTCCCTACAATTAAAGCATTCAAAGTTTTCCCATCTATTTTTTGGAGGTCCTCTAAATCTAGGTTGCATTTGAGGCTGCCTTGCCTCCAATAAGCTCATATTCAAATTCAGATTTGCCAACTTTTCTTGCAATTTATTAATCACATCATCATCTAGTTTCCTATGGCCTTTTTGAGTCTCATTCTCCACTCTTTCAAATGTGCCATGAAGATTCAAATCTTGATGTCCTGCATTTCTTGCAACATTGTCAACTTGATTAGGCCATAAAAATGCATGCACAACAATACCTCTTGATTGATCCGACCTTAATTGTATTTTCCTCTGCTTTTATTTGGCTATTTTGATTGCATCTTCATATATATCAAGGTCTTTGATTAGAATCTTTTCTCTAATTTCAGGTTTGAGCAATGAAACAAACTTGTCCTTTTTCAAGAACATCATGGGAGGTTGCTCCATACTTTGTGCAATTTCTATCCATTTTGCTTCAAATCTCACAGCAAATTTAGGCACCTCCTCATTTTCTCCTTGAAACAACCTTTCCAAAGATTTCCATAAACTCTCTGGAGTTTGCTTAGTTGCAAACCTTGTAAGGATCTCATTTTTTACTTCATTCCAATTTGCCCTTGTCTCTTCATTCAATAAGTTCCACCATAATCTTGCAGAGCCTCAAGCAACATGTTGATCATTTGAAGCTTATCTACATTAGTGTCCCTTCGATCTTGGTACGGCATCCACTCCAATCTCTTGATAAATTAGCATCATCATTTTCAATACCAAAGAAGGGTTCATATCCAAAAGCCACCATGCTTGAGTTTGTGTATAGGTTGGTTTCGAAACCTTACACTTCCCAACTAATAAGATCATTAAGAGATCTTCAATACGGGAGATCCTCAGTGGGTGCACCAATCTATGGCAGGTGAATTGGGTAGTCGGCCTCTAACAGCCCCCCAAGGCAACACCATAGGATAAAGACAGAGGATCTCACCTCAACAAAACCCATGAAAAACACTACATAACACATGATCCAAAATTCTTGATCACTTACTCCTCACTAAGATTTCAACTTTACCCTTAAACAGTTCAAACCTTCAAGCTCAGATTTTACCACTTTTAGAGAGAATCTGACACTGGAACAACCATGACTAAGACTCTGACAACATGAGCTTTCAGATTCACACAACAAGCACTACAAAATCAGTTGTAGACCCTCTCTGTTCTTCTTTCCTCAGAGCACACATAAATACAAACCAAATACACAGGGAATCAAAGCTTTATATGGCAAATATTCATGCCCATTCAAGGCTTCAATCATTTCACTTTTGTAGAAATTCCATTACTGCACCAAAATAGAGTTCACATTGATATAGCAATGGAAAATCATGATGCCTTTCATGGGAAACCAAGTTGGTGATGCAGATGCTGTTGAGTTTACCTATTTTCTCATAGAACACAGAAATTGCCTCATGGAGCATTACACAAAACAATTCATAGCTTTCTAACCAGACCCACCAAGCTTTAAAAATGAAAGTTGTAGCTCTATTTCTAATCTATAATTCTTCAAAACAAATCAGAGTGAAATTCCTTGATCTCTTACCCTGAAACAGCTCTGCACAGTCAGCAATCATAAATTCATGCATGCTCTATACAGCAAACACAACTACTCTATTCCAAAAGTACAATCTTGCATTGATGAAGAGTTGCGAGAGCTGTGAACTTTACACACTCTGATCTATTATTTTCTTGGCTACAAATCCTTTCAAATTTCCACTAACTCAAACCCGTGCATTCAACACTTGCTCATAATACATATTTCGTGCCTCATACCCAGTTTCAAAGGTAGAGACCCTTCACTTCCATTCTTCTCTACTTGATGGGAAACCTCACTCAACAACTAACATGCATTACTCTCAATATGATGAAGAACAACCCTCTATTTTCTTTTACTCATATCCATGCATCAAAACTGATCTACAAACTCTCTGCTGCTCCACAAAGCAGTAGAAGAAAACAAGACAAAAGGGAGACTCTTACTATCATCATATGAAAACTGAGAACTCGCATCAGCCCATTGACTTCAGCAACCCTACCATCCTGCTCCTCATGTCTAATAACTTTAGCTTCATGGTCTCTAGTTTCTTCTAAAAATTTGTTCTTCTTCTTCTAAGCTTCATATTTCTCCCTTCTTCAGCCTGCAAGATTCTTCTTCTCCCTCTCTCTCTCTCTCATTCTTCTTCTCCCCCCCTCTCTCTCTCTCTCTCTCTCTCTCTCATGCTGATTGTCTTGTGTCGAACACTTCTCTTCTCTCTTTTGTCAAGAATCGCATGGTGGAGGGGGTTGCTCAAGATGCTACGCCGAACACACACAGAATGCACAAGGAGAAGCTCACTCAAGAGACAAGAAGAGAGATGGAGGCCGTTTTCTTGCTGATTTCTTCTTCTTCTTCCACACTCTTTACAATGTACACAAAGTATAGATAAGATACAACATAAAAGGAAAGTGGCCTACTAAGTCAAACAATGCATAACCGACTACACTAGTCGACTGGTGCTATAACTATGCCAGCTGTAAATAGGTGTAACAACCTGAATATAATAAGTAATGAGTCAGTGGCCATGTGAGAGTTATAATGACCACCGACGTGCTAAGTGTAGACGTGTGGACCCATATAACCAGGCGGTCCATCATCAATGTCCGCATGTGTTGAGCTTGTCATCTCAACACTCCCCCTCAAGCTCAACTGCATCTCTGCAACTCCAAGTAAGCTTCGAAACTTTTGAAGCTTCTCTGTACCCAATGCCTTCGTGAAGATGTCAGCTATCTAATCCTGTGTGCTGACATACACCAAGTCAATCTCACCTGCTAGTACCTTCTCTCTCACAAAGTGGTAGTGTACCTCAATATGTTTTGTCCTAGCATGGAACATAGGGTTCCTAGCCAACTGTATACTGCTCATGTTGTCACAATAAATGACAACTGGACCTTCCACCTGCACATCCAAATCAGCCAATAGCTTTTGCAGCCATACTACCTCACATACTGCAACAACAACATCTCTATACTCAGCCTCTGTACTCGATAAAGCAACTGTAGATTGCTTTTTGCTGCTCCATGCAACTACTGCACTACCAAGAGAGAACATGTATCCACTGGTAGATCTTCTATCAAATATACTACCAGCCCAATCTGCATCTGTGTATCCAAACACCTGTACATCTGTACCTACCTCATAGAAAAGTCCATAATCTAATGTGGACTTCACATATCTCAATATGCGTCTGACTGCATCCAAATGTGGCTTTCTAGGTACTTGCATAAACTGACTCACAAGACCAACAGTGTAGCTCAAGTCTGGCCTTGTAATCGTCATGTAGATCAAACTCCCCACTATCCTCCTGAACATAGTAGGGTCTTCTATCTCATCCCCAACATCAGCACTCAGCTTTACATTCTGCTCCAACGGGACTGAAAGTGGTTTGCATGCAGTCATACCATACTTGGACAACATATCCTAGCCATACTGTCTTTGGGACAGCCATATGCCATCATCACATCTGATCACCTCAATGCCAAGGAAGTACCTTAGCTCACCTAAATCCTTCATCTCAAACTTCATCTTCAAACAGCCCTTGACTTCAGCAATTCCACTATCACTATCACCTGTAATAATCAAGTCATCCACATAGATGAATATGATGACCAAACCTGCATCTCCCTTTCTCACATAAAGTGAGTGATCAGCATCAGAAACATAAAAGCCAATATTGACAAGATACTCTCTAATCTTGTTAGACTATGCTCTAGGTGCTTGTTTGAGTCCATAGAGTGCCTTCTTCAACCTGCACACATACGTGGGATGCTCTAAATCTTCATAACCTGCTAGCTGATCCATATACACTTCTTCCTGCAAATCACCATGCAAGAAGGCATTCTTTATATCCATTTTCTGCAACCTCCAACCTTTGGCTACTGCCAAAGCAATCACACATCTGACAGTTGCCATCCTAGCAACTGGACTGAAGGTTTCGTCATAATCTATGCCATATGTTTGGGCATAGCCTTTTGCAACCAGCCTAGCTTTGTACCTGCTAATAGAACCATCTGCATTGTGCTTAATCTTATAAACCCACTTACATCCAATAGCTTTCTTTCCCTTCGGCAATGATACTAGATCCCAAGTCTTATTGGCCTCTAATGCAGCCATCTCCTCATCCATTGCTGCATCCCAATGAGCATGACCAACAGCCTCCTCAAAACATGTGGGCTCAACATCCTCAACTAGTTTCACCATATAAGCATAATGGTGAGCTGTATAACCCTCAAAACCAAATCTTTTAACAGGGTATCTCACCCTGCTAGACCTGCGTACCACTGGATCACTCAATGGAGTCTTTGCATTAACACGTGCTCTCTGTACACCTGGAGTCCTTACTGAAGGAATGCCAAGCTCATCATCCAAGCTCTCTAAGCCACTGGAGTCTCCATCAAGAACTGCATCAATGCCTTCTGACACTTTATTCTTTCCTTTGTCTTTACCTGTAGTGCTACTAGATCCACTCGAAGATGTAGAGGTACTCCTTAGTCTTCCAAACCAAGGACTACAAGATGATGTCTGTGGTCCACTAAGAGTCCGTGATTCTTGCCTTTCAGCCTGCACATGAGTGTCATGATCATCATCAACATCCAATCCATCACCACTAGATGCATACCAACTGCTCATTTCATCAAAGATGACATCCCTGCTCACTCTGAACTTGTTGTAAGAGCGATACCCTTTTTGCTCTAAAGAGTATCCAATAAAGATACACTTTTCAGCCTTTGGATCCAGTTTCTTCTGCAACTCATCTGGCACATGAACATACGCAATGCAGCCAAATACTTTCAAGTGTGAAACATCAGGCTTCTTACCTGTAAAACATTCTTCGGGGGTCATACCATGAACTGCAGCTGTGGGAGTTCTGTTCATAATATAAACAGCAGTATGAACAGCCTCAGACCAAAAATGCTTAGGCATATTCTTTTCAGCCATCAAGGCGCGTGCAACTTCTGCAATATGCCTGTTTTTCCTTTCTGCAATCCCATTTTGCTGTGGGGTATACCTGCATGTGAACTGTCTCTTTATCCCATGAGACCTCAGAAAATCACTGAACTCATTTGAGAGGTACTCTCCCCCTCCATCTGACCTCAGGCACTTTACTTTCAAGCATGTTTCTCTTTCAACTGCAGCCTTGAAAGTTCTAAAGTGCTCAAACGCTTCACTCTTTTCCTTCATAAAATATACCCACAGCTTTCTAGAACAATCATCAATGAATGTGACGAAGTATGAACTACCTCCAAGAGATACATTTTGTGTAGGCCCCCAAATGTCTGTATGCACAACATCAAGGATATTTCTGCTCACATCTCTGTCATGTGAAAAGGGTTGTCTTGCCTGCTTACCAAACTGGCATGCTTCACATACCTTCTGAAATTCTGCAACTTTAAATGTAGGCAAACCTGTAACCAACCCTTTGGACTGCATTAATTTCAGCCTTTGTACATTTGCATGTCCAATGCATTTGTGCCAAATTTCAATGTCTGCAACAACACCTTTTCCTTTGGCATACATAGCCGCATTCATAGTAGGAATTCCAGCATCTAGAGTGAACATACGTCCAACTCTACTTCCCTTTGCTATCAACCTGCACTTGTCATTGAAGTCTTCTACAAAGCAGCCCTTTGCATTAAATCTGACTTGCAGCCCTTGCTCTACCATTTGACCGACTGACACCAAGTTCTTTGTAATAGATGGTACATGTAATACATCTCAGCATTCAGCATATGCTGCATAACAAACAAACGTTCATTTTTGTCTTCATTCTATCGTGAAGACGATGCATAGTTTCCTTGCTGCAACTTACCACTGCGGATATCATCTCTCTTAGCATAACATTGGGCTGCAATATGACCTGTTTTGCCACAGTAGTGGCACACAATACAAGAGTTGTTAGAACCTCTGTTCTGCCATCCACCTCTTCCTCTAAAGATCCCCCTGCCTCTAAAGTTACCACGACCTCCTGAAACCTGCATATCGCCAAATTGCTGATTCAATTTGTTTTGTTGGTTGTCACTACCACGTCCTGTACCACGGCCTCTTGAAGAGAACCTGCCACGTCCCCTTCCTGAACTGGAGTAGAAAGCTTGGACCTGTTCACCACTTCTTTCAGATGTCTCACTCTGCATGTTGATCTCTTCAGTGATCATAAGGGAGACCAACTCATCAAAATCTGGAAATGGCTTTCTGACATATACAGAAGTTACAAAAGACTTCCAAGCCTTTTCATTGTTAAGTCCACCCAAGGTAGACGACACCAAATCATCATCATCGGGCATTGCATCAATCGCTGCCAATGCATCTGCAATGCTTATTACCTTCAGTGCATACTCATTGATAGACATCTTCCCTTTCTTTAATGTATTCAACTCTTGCTTGAGTTGAATCTTTCGTGCCTTTGTATTTACAGAAAACATACTTTCAAGTATGGTCCAAGCTGCATATGAATTCTCTGCATTTCTAATGTGTCCCAGCATATTATTGTCAATTACTGCAGACAACCAATACATGACCTTTTTATCCTTTGCATTCCATTCCTTCCGTGCCTTTGTCTCTTCTGCAGTTGGAGGATCACTCATCTCCGGTTCCTTTTCTTCACCTGAAACAAACTCGTAGAGGCCTTTTCCAATAAAGAAGTTCGTGACACGGAACTTCCATGAAGGGTAGTTGTTCTTGTCGAGCTTCTCAATGATAGGGCTTCCACTGTTCTCTGCCATTATCACAAAATTAATACCAACAGCAAGTAAATCTTCTGCAACCCTGGACCTGTAGTGCACAACAATACACTAGACAGCCTTTTTAACTGTCTGCTCAACAATACATGCAATCTGCAACCTTTTTGCAAATAAACCTTGTGTTTACTCACTGGTAAACACCTTTGAACTTACAGATCTGAAATCTGTAACCTGCGCACCCACTTTCAGTCAATACAGTCGAAGTCACAGCGTACCCTGAAACTGTTGTCTGCAACCTTGCGGCTCTAAAACGGGCCCTGAAACTGTTGTCTGCAACCTTGCGGCTCTAAAACGGGCCCTGAAACTGTTGTCTGCACACCAAATCTCACTACAATCTGAGATTTTTACTCTGCCCTGCTTCCAGTGTCTCCACAGGCACTATCCAAGAGAAAGAGTTGAAGGATGGGAGAGCTTCTTACCCGTGGCTTGCTTGCTCGAACCTTGCTTCTTCTCCTTTGCTTCAACCTTCGAAATCAGCCTTTCTCAATGGCGCGGCTCTGATACCATGTCAAGAATCGCGTAGTGGAGGGGGTTGCTCCAGATGCTGCGCCGAACACACACAGAATGCACAAGGAGAAGCTCACTCAAGAGACAAGAAGAGAGATGGAGGCCAAAACGTTTTCTTGCTGATTTCTTCTTCTTCTTCCACACTCTTTACAATGTACACAAAGTATAGATAAGATACAACATAAAAGGAAAGTGGCCTACTAAGTCAAACAATGCATAACCGACTACACTAGTCGACTAGCGCTATAACTATGCCAGCTGTAAATAGGTGTAACAACCTGAATATAATAAGTAATGAGTCATTGGCCATGTGAGAGTCATAATGACCACCGACGTGCTAAGTGTAGACGTGTGGACCCATCTAACCAGGCGGTCCATCATCAATGTCCGCATGTGTTGAGCTTGTCATCTCAACATCTTTTTCCAAAAAGAACTGCTCACTTTTTGCTTATTTCCTTAATTTTCCAAGTTGCCCCTTGCTTTCCCGTAATTGCTAGATGGCACACATGCCCCTTGCCATGTAAAATTCCACTCGGGGACTCAAAATAAAAAATGAGAATACATTTTCTTCTCTTCCTACATGAAGCGCATGTCTCAAAACTAAAATATCTCAACCACATGTCGAACATGCATGATACCACTTGGGATTTCCATTTATCAACCTGACTCTCGCTATGGGTAAGTGTTAGAAAGACAAAAAAAATGATATTTGCATGTGTTCCCCACTTGACTTCATGAAGCATCATGTCCCCAGTCGCTCATTTTCACTCACCAGCATGTTTAGAAGAGCATTCAATCCGTGACAAAACTTAGACAACTGCTGAGCAATAGTTATGGAAGGCGCATATTCAAGTAGTGAGATAAACTTTGGATAATATGCCTCCATGCTCATTCCCAATTGTCTTAAGTTAAATAACTCATTCATATTTAGTGTGCGATAAGCTAGTGGCAAATATCGACCATGCAAAGCTTCTTTTAGCTTTTCCCAAGTAATAGTTGTCTTAGCAAGTCCTTGGTCTTTACACCACTGTTTCTCAACCATAGGCGTGCCTCACTAATCACTTTCAACATGTAATCATAACCTGATTAGCAAGGGTAGTTCCCATGGCAGTAAAGTACTCCTCCATGGTCTCAATCCAAATCTCTTCCTTGGTTTCAATGTCTTTGTCCTTGCCATCGAAATCTAGTGGCATAACCTACTTAAGGAGATACTTATTCTCCTGAATTTCAGTTGCAAACTAGCGATAGCCGTATTACCTTGGGCTATCATAAGTTTCACAAATTAGTTTAGCACTTTAAACTTTTTAGCTTCCTTTTCACATTAACATATCTTACTAGTTTTGTAAAACAATGATGGGCCAAAGAGCACAATATTTTTACAAAATCTAGCCGCTATTATCTTTTATTATCAGTAGCCAATAAACTATGATGTTTACAAGGGATATTTACAAACGGCAGATATTTACAAGTAGAGATACATCAACATCAATAGGATAGGTTGGATGCTATGTACAATTTCCAAAACATGATATCATTATATCTTTCTTTTTCAAGGATGGATATCAATTACATTCATGTAAAAGAAAGTAGGGCAATTGTTGTTTATGTCCAGAAACCTATATTGTGGAAATGGAAGGTTTGAAAAACCATGGATATGGTAATCTCGATACTTGTGACATCCTCGGATTATAAGCCTATCGGCTGGGATTACCTTCAGCAGCTTGTCATCGACATAATGGTCTAGATGTATTTTCCAACCACTAGTACTCATTAAGTGGATTCCTTCTAGATGAACAAAAGATAAAGGCCTCAACTACTTTTAAAATTTCCATCCATTCAAGGCATTTCAGATTAGTCAGCATGTTGAAGAATCAATCGACCTTGATGTAACATTAACGCACATCCCAGAACCATCTTCTTTCGTGATTCATAGGGGATGGATCGTATAGGCGATCGAGTATCCTCATCATTTCTCTTCTCCACTTGTCATCCGTGGAGTTCAACGCAAATGCGTAAATTGCTCAAAAAACATGGAACTGGTTCAAGGCTTCATGATTATTCTACCAGATTTTATCCCTTAAGAATTAGTAGGATGATTATTACTTAGAACAATTGGTATTAAAAACCATAGATATTTTGAATTTCAATTATTCTTTGATACAACATGTCAGGTGCTTACCTAAGCAGAATGTTTAAGTGGTCCATTAGGGAACTATCCTAGACGGCTTCACCCAGCAGTCACGAGAATGCATGGGGTTTATCGTCTAGGTTTCCTAGAGCCCACCCTGTAAGGGAAGATATCCATCATCCCCAAGAGGATCAACATGCAAGCTCTGGGTTCTAATTTGATAAATGAGGTCTTGATACATTAGCTAGCTCCATCAGAGTTGTCCCACAAGGGCTTCTTGTCCAATTGGAGCAATTGTAGCTACCCTTAGTTCATGGAGTGCAATGTTTTTTTCCAATAACTGGTTAGGATTCAAGGAACCTTAACGGAGTTCTAGCATAGTTGCCACACCTTTTCCCTAAGATAATTAGTGATTAAGGTTTTAAGACCTCACCCTAGGTAAGTCAACGCTTGGCTCTACCTAATTTTTCCTAGTTAACATTTCTTTTAATCTCTTGAGAGAAGCTCCCAACTTGCCGGGACTACCTACCAACCAAGGACAGATGTGCCAGGGATCTTGCCCACTCGCTTCCCACAAATGGTTTTCTTTTGTTTTCTAATTACCTATCACATTAAGCTATGATATATGAAAGCAGCTTCGTTGATTACCCATTATCACATGTTCCTTCATGTAAATTTTAGGGCACAACACAAAGACAGAGAAAACAATCTTTTGGAAAAACATATTATGCAAAGTTATCTACAATGATTTTCCCCTTCTCCCTATGCAAAAGATAAACCTTTGTTCACTGGAAAATCGCTTATGTCTACACAGAAGAAAAGAAACCCTCCAAGATTTCCATTCCTTCACTAGTGTTGGGGACTCCAGGATCCCATCCTGATTCGTGTGAGGATTAGGTAGTTCTTAGGAGTGATCAAGAGATTTACAACCAAACCCCTTGGCACTTCCACCTTCTCTTGTCTAACAGATTCCTCACCGAGTGACCTCTCGCCATTTGGGCCGGTCTCCTTGTGGCATTACAAAACAATTCCCCTTGGAGCAGGATTCCACGTCTAGCCATGGGGTAGGCATATCGTGATATTTTCTCTTATTATCCTAATTCTATATTTATAATTAGATCTAACTATTACAAACACAATCAATCTTTCTTGTGCAACCATCAATGCATGCACAAATTAAAAAGAAACAAGAGCAAGTGTTTTTAGCATAGAAATTAAAGTAGCCCCACCAAATGTAGGGTTTCTCTTTTAAGGTCCCACCCTATTCTTAGGGTTTTGCTTCCTACTTGCAACTCTTTTCAAGATCTGCAAGTTATTTTGCGAATCTTGAGTCTATTTTATCCTTATGAAAAAATTGGTATTTTCGCCCTAAAAGATAACATGGGCATTTATACATATGGCCAGTAATTCATGCATTGCCCCACCCTAACCTGCGCTTAGCAAGATTTCAAATGCTTTTCCAAGTCTGTTTAGACTTTAGAATTTTGTATCGACAAATTCCTATCAATGTCCAACAAGTCCTACAAACTTGCAATATTTATTTAATTTCCTGATTGATAATTTTAGGGTTGTCGAGTATTTCATACTTGTTTTTGCTTTAACATTCTTGATAGTTTAGGCTAGGTTTTCTCTGTTGATTCATACATGGGTCAACTCATGATATTGACACTCTCGCTAATATAATCATTAATATTGACATTGAGTATATTTTCAGTTTAAAAATATTTTTTATTTTATTCAACTCATATTCTATGGTTTAATCGAGAATGTCCGACCATTTGTTTAACTTTCAACATTATTTAGAAAGATCAATTTTCTTTTAGCTATGTCCTAAGTGCAATGCTGATTGTTTTTCTAAAAACTTTATTCGAGGTAATGCAAAAATCATCTTTCAGACATAGAACTATATTACTACGCACCTAGTTTATGCCCGTCTAGTATATATTTTCATATACAATTTTCTATTGATTTAATGCATTTATTATTTTATGATATTATGTAAATGATTTTCTATAAATTATTATAAAACTCATATGTATTTGTTTATCATTAGCAAAATGAAATAGAGATAGTCACTTTAAGGAAAAATTATAAAATATTCTATTCTCTAACAATATCTACCTTTTTTCTGTTATTCTAATCACATGCATCATAAAGGAAATAACAATAAATATCACAAAATGAACCATAATTGTGATATTTTCTTGATGACAGGCATATAATCATTTTCTAACAAGTGAAAGAGTCTTTTCACTGAATAGATAATTATTATATTACTTAGGTTATTTTCCTAAGTGACAATTCATATTAATTTTCTTTAGAATGTGTTTATAGTCATTTTAAAAAATATATAGCGATAAGCTTATAAAACATTAATTTTTTCCAAATTGATGAGATGTTACCTCTCTTACGTTTGTTATAATGGGGGTTTCCCCAAATCCTACAACATCGTTTTCTCCATTGACTGTGTTCCTTGCTTTCCTTCCTTCAAATATGATTTTTGAATTTTTGAGACCTCGCAGAGCCATTAGATGTTAGGAAAAATTGACGTGGTAGTTCACGGAGAGTTGGTGGTTGTGCAGAAAATTTTTGCAAGTGTTTTTCTCAGTATTATGGTCATATGGGACGAAGGCATAACATGGGGTAGAGAAAATAAAAATGATGTAGAAGTTTAGCAAGAGGGAATCAAAATGGCCTCTGCCCTTGACGTTTGAGAATGCCTAGCTCTCTCCACACTCTCTTACTCTCCAATTTCCATAATATGATGGCCTATGAATCTCTCTTTCTCTCCCTCTCTCTCTCTCTCTCTCTGTCAACATGAAGGGGGAGGGGGTATTTTTCTCTTTCAAGCTTCAAAGCTTCAATGGATAGAGAAATTTTGCCAGGAAAAACAAAATGTCTTCATTCTTGCCTTTTTTTGTGAAGGAGAGGGTGTATTTATAGGCAAGAGGGGGAGCATGGAGTCAACTCAATCTTTTGGCTTCTTGTCAAGAGCCAATTGAGATTTATTAAAAATGTATTTTGATTGCCTACCTGTTGGATGGTGGCATGGGGATGATTATTTTATGCATTCTCTCCCTCCAAACATAAAAAAGCTCATGAATTTTGACCTATTTTTTCAAAAACGTTTTTTTCTTTAAAACAACATCATATGGTGGTTTTTGGCTAAGTAACCTCATGACTTAGCTAGTTTATAAAGTCATGTCATAGTCTTTGATACTTAACTTACTCAAGATCATGCTTGCTCTTGTGTGTTCTTTGTCTATTGATTAAGGATTTTGTGATTTGTCTTGCGGTTACGAAATGAATGTGATCCTTGACACATTAAATAGATTCAGAAATGCTAAATCAAATATAATGTGGGAAAAATTATGATCAAGCCATCGTAATATTATTTATGAGGTGTCATTGCTTTTTGTTGGCTAGGAACATTGAGATGTCTTCTCATGTCTGATTGCGGAATTGATTTAATACGAGACTCACTATTAAGAAAATTATGTGCGATTACTTATGTGATAGCTTGACGAGTTTTTTAAAAATGCCTCAAGCTTGAATTCGTTTCTTAATATGAAGTGTTGTGGTGGAAATATTACAATATGCAACTCATCGATATGGGCGTTTAACACCTCCAACAAAATTACCAACTATTTGAAGTGCTAGACGTTAGACATAGGAGTAGTAATCAGTTATTTTTATCTATTGATGAATACTTGTGGGTAGTTTTATAATCTTAGTGAAATCCAATGCACAATACTATTCTAGAAACTAATGTGTCTTTTAGCTACATGCATATATAATATATAGAGATATGAATGCATGTGGTCTAAGTGTTTACTTAATAGTGGCTGCCATGAGTATGAAATGACCATAATCAAGAAAATAATGCACTAATTTTAAAGGACATAGCAACGAGTTAGACTCATAGATGATCAATTAAAGTAATTGATCTAGCAATGTATTGAAAGAATTCATGACGAAAAGAGTGATATCCCTATCCTTAGAATGTTATAATTATTAATTTAGTTAATTTAAAAAAATATTTTGGTTATATTTTATGTAGATTTTTATTTTGTACTCATTCCCCATACAATCTTGATTTCTTGCAATCAAACATATCAAAGGAAATCCTTTGGCTTTGCTAACATGGTTGGTGATTTAAATTTGATGAATACTTTGTGAGCATTACTATAACCTTAGTAAAATCTAATGCATAATGCTATTCTAGAAACTAATGTGTCTTTTAGTTGCATGTATATATAATATATAGAGACATGAATGCATGTGGTCTAAGTGTATACTTAATATTGACCACCTTGAGTATGAAATGACACCAATCAAGAGGGCATAGTAGGGAGTTAGACTCATGGATATAGTTGTTATATATTCATGTACTTCATGAATCTCTAGCCCGATTCACCCATTATAAATCTCAATATTATGAAATTGTAAGAACCTTTTTTAGAAAATTGTTATCTAGTCATTTGGTTGCATTTTGTAAATTGTTAACACAATTTGCTAGTTGGTATTGCTAATTCTTTGTTGTAACACACAATTGTAAGTATGATGTTGTAGCTATAGTCATGCCCTTTAAAGTAAACTATGGTATCACCATAATATTAGAGTAATCTTTCATGTTTGCTTGCAAATGAGGATATACACCTTTTGTTTTCAATCCTTTATATACTTATCTTTGGAATATACTTCCATAATTTGATTTATATTTGCTATGTATTCTACAGTTGTGGATAATGTATATACAACTCAAAAATTCATTCAATAGGGCTGTAAGTCATTGGGATATTAGGTGTCATTATTGGGCATGACATTGCCATTAGTGTTGAGGTGAACTTCTTGATTTAAGCTACTCATCTTCACTGATCATAGGCAAACTCCCTTAGATTACTCTACAACATAGTACTCTTTATAGAGCTATGGGTCTTTATGCTATGGAAGGTGTATATACTTCTACTCTATGCACTCATAAGCCTCAATATTCATTTTTTCATATTTCCAAACCCAAATGCCTACTATGCTTCCTCCTTATGAAGCTGACTCTAAAATAAGGAAAGAGAACAACCTAGGAAGGTCTACCCTTCATCTTCTAATCCATCTCTAGAATATGGCCCATTCTTTTAAAAAAAACAATAATTAGGAAAAAATGAACTCACAAATGGGCCCTTAAAAATAATATAGTTTAAGATGTGGGCCTTTTGGATTGTCCAATAGGAAGGCTAGATGTTGACATCCATGGAGGGTGAATCTTCTCTCTCCAAATCTTGGGTTTTCTATTAAAAAAAGGGGTGGTGGGGGACTAAAAAAGGGAGAATTAATAGTACACAAGATTTGAGTTTCTCTCACCTCGTATTTCCCCCCTTTTTTATGGAGAATTTTCAATTTCGATTTTTTTCCCTCTCACAAAATCAGTTTGACCCAAAAGTTGAGCAACAAACCACTTTCCCTCTCTTCTCTATCCTCATGAATTTTCGTCTCCATTGAAGCTCCCTACTGAGAGTAATTAGGGTTTTGAGCGTTCTGCTTACCTCTACACTTTCTTCTCCTCCATGCAGCTCCAGATTTTGGGCAAAACACTGGTGCCCATATCTCTTTGCATTTTCTCTTGTTTACTATTTTTTCAATAGTGTTTGATGTTGTTTCTTACTGTTATTGTTGTTTTATTGCAGAGGTTGTTTGGGGCAGGAGACAGAGGTGCTCATATCTCTCTCCTTTCTTTTCCCCCTCTCTCTATGTGTTGTTTCTCTTTTATGTTGTGTTTTCAATAGAATTTGATGTTGGTTCTAATTGTTCAGAGTTTATTTGGAGCAAGAGGCAAAGGTGTTAATCTCTCTCTCTGTTTGGTTTTTTTTTTGCTAATATATTTTCAATACAACATAATGTTAGTTCTAACCCTTGTTGTTGTTTTATTGTAGGGATCATTTTGGGTGACATTGCATAAAGTGCTCATATCTCTCTCCCTCTCTCTTTCTCTCTCTATGTTTCCTCTTTTCTAATGTTTTTTTAGTATACTTTCATGTAAATACAAACTCTTGCTATTGTTCTTTTTGCAGGATCAATTTGGGCAAGATTGGATAGGTGCTCATTTCTTTCTCTCTCCCGTGTACTCAGACACTCTCTCTAACTTAAGGAGCAATTGTTGTTGCAGCACTTAACACAAGGTAGAGTAGAGATTTTGTAGCTCAATTTATAGGTAAATCTGCCATATTTTTTGGTGCCAAAATTTATTCATTTAATTAGTGATTTTTATGTTTGATGGGATTTATGTTTTGTTATATCCATCATTTGCAATGGGTTTTGATTAGCAATGATTCAATCTTATCTTCAGTAGATCAAATTATAGGTAAATTGGCCATGTTTTGTATTGCTTCTATTCTTGTAGTTATCTAGATATTTCTTGCTAAAAGGGATTCATACAAGTATTTTTGTTAAAAGGGATTCATGTAGGTGTATTTTTGTACATGTAGGCATTGTACAAGGTTTAGGTGAAGCATATAACTCTTGATTGACTATTTTGATGTGGGGAGTGATTCCTTTATGTTGGATGATATGGATCTGTTGGAAATCGATGGTTTAAAACCCCTCTGCTTTATTGGTCATATGTGTCCATTTGGATCTCCATGCCAATTGGCAATGATCCATGAAACTCTTGTGTCATATCATCCATATAACACATAATGTGTTGAGTCTTAGAATATCTCAAGTGTCAATCCAATATGCCCATTAAGATTTGCATGCCATGTGGCTGCTATCCTTGTAACAACTACTCTATCATACCCACATTTCATACAATGTATTGAGTCAAATCAAACTCCTCTTCATTATAATAAAACTTATTTTGGCAAAATTCTCTGAGTATTCTTGTGCTATTCTTTTCATTATATTTCATTCTTAGCTCATAGAAAAACAAGGGCCCTACACCTTGCTGAAAATGCTCATTCTTACGGTACTTTCTTGCATATCTTTCAGCCAGTTCAATTGCATCAAATAGTGTAGTGGGTTTTTGGGCCATGACATCAGCTAATAGACTCGATTCCAACCCATAGATGTACTTGTGCAATTTAGCATTGTCACTGATGCTTTCCACATACATGGTCAAGTTCATGAATTGATTGGTGTAGTCACATACAGTGAGGTTACGTTGGTCAAGAGTGTACCATCTTCTTGCCAACCATTCTTTTTCCACAGGGGACACAAAAACTTGGACCATATGCATTTTGAAATCTTCCCAATCAATGAACTTTTGATTCTCCTGATTGATATAGTGCCATCAACTGTGGGCAAAACCTTCCAAGTGGAGAGAAGCAAAAAGTATTTTCTACTCATCAGTGCGGGGGTAGATGTTGAAGTAGGACTCCAACTTGGACGTCCATTCTTCCAGGTCAGATGGTGAGGGAGATTTCCCATTATATATTATGAGAATGACCTTGTCACGCAAATCATAGGGACCATGCTGCCCATGAAATCCTTGTTGTCCATGCATCCCGTGGTGGCCATACATGCCTTGCTATCCATACATCCCTTGTGGTGCATTTAGCCCATGTTGTCCATTATAGCCATGTTGTCCATGATTGCTAGGCTGGCCATTTGTACCATATTGTCCTTGATGGGGCTGATTCAAATGTGGTGCATGGGGGACTCCTAAGTAGAGCGGGTGAAATTCGACCCAAGGTAGGGGAAGACCTCAAGTGAATGTTGCCGGCATGGTGGACAGGGGAATTCAATAGGGGCTCATCATGCATGTGAGAGGGTTCCCCGATCTCATAAGTAGAAGGGAAAATTCCCTTAGCACGAAGTATACCTTGTGGTCCATGCAACGGTTCCTGATGTGGAGGGCGTCTAGACTCATGTCTAGAGTCATTGGTCTTCTCTTGGGATGAAGTTGCTAACTAAGCAACAAGAGCAGTGAGCTGTTCCAAGGTCTGTTGGGTCTTTGCGTTTGAGATGGCCATGTGCTCGATCACTTCATCAAACTTAGACATCGTCTGGCAGTGGTTGGTGACCATATCATTGTGGCGTTCCATATGACGGAGCTCATGTTGACAGAGGGTGTGATTAAGAAGGGTATACAGGTCCGTTTCAGGCATGTCCTCCTCTATATCACCATGGTAATCTTGCGCTGAGCTTGGTTCCTCATTCATGGAGGTCTGGGAGTCTCTAATCTCCCTCTAGAGTTCCTCTTGGGCCTTGCTTTTGCCTTTCTGGCCAGCCATCTGGATGCAATCCACAGGACCTTTTGTCAGTAAAAAGGGCGTAACTCTTAGTAGGAAACTCCTATTGCTAAGGTTTTGGGCTCAAGTAGGAGGGGACGACGTCCTCTTTGAGATGAGCTATTAACATTTATGACAAAAAATGATTAGAATTTGATGTAGGGGTTTTATAGTGGCTATCTTGTCTACAACCTGTCCATAGTGACCCTAGTGCAAAAAAATGGGCATAACTTTCACATCCTAACGCTGAAGGATAGAAGTTTCTGCAATTGGATCTTTGTGATAGTCTTGTAGGACCGTGACCAAAACATTGTCTATCCCTTAGTGCCAATGTCTGACATGGATAGAGCATAGATCAAGGGTCCTGATCTAACATCTCAATAGCATCTTGAGCATACTGAACATAATCCCGAGCATCATTGCATACCCATCAACTCTTCCATTCATGCATAAGTACATTCACTGCCATACATCTCCATTGACTGCATGTACCTCAAGTGGCATACATGGGTGCCATTATCATTGCGGGGTATTCAAGAGGGATCATTGGGGTACAAAAGTGTGGCTTATGGAAGTACCTGATCTTGCAAACAAGTATTGGGCTCCGGATCACCGGGAGGTGGGCAAAGTTCCCCCCGGGCCAAGTTGTGCACCCCTTCAGGGTCTTAAGTGGTAAGGGAGGGTCACCTCTCTTTTGTCTTACCACCTTGCCTAGCATCGGCCTTTTTCCTCAGACGGAGTATACATGGCAAACATTTTTAATTAGCAATTGGCATGAGATGCATTGGAAAGAAGACATTGGGCCTTTTCATGAGATGCAAGGAATGATGAGGGTTGGGGTAGGGGTTACCTTGGCAGTCCAGTGACTCACTGGCTGCTACTTACCCAGTTTACAATGGCTAATATTCTTCCAAGATCATAAGACAAAGTACGGGTTAATGTCAGCCATTACAATGAAATCCCTGGAAGAGGTATGATGCTTGTATGCAATCTTGAATCTCTTCAACAACGGATTAAGCTCAACAAGTGGCTAAATTGAGAGATTAAGATCAGAGTGGCATACCTCGTTAATGCTTGTGATGACCGTTGCAGCCCAAATCGTCATGATGCCGCTTGCTCCATTGATGAAGTCCGGTTGTTGGTTGGGCATCCATGGAAGAGTGCTTTAGCCTTCGAGTGCTCTTGCTGATGAAGAAGGTTCCCAAGCTTATCCCCGAGCTTGAGCTTCAAGGACGGGAAGCTTCAAGTGAAGCTTTCATGGCTGCCCGCAAATCTCCCATGTATGCTGAGCTCAATGGCTTCATCTGCGTAAGAGGAATCCTTCACGGGTTGAAGGGGTTGTGGGGTTGAGCACTCCAGGTCAGAGAAAGCTTCAGTTAGGAGAATCCATGGCTGCCCCAAACTATTTAAAACATTCCCCAGCTGCTGTCCACCATGGAAGATGGTTCCCGGTCAAAATGCCAAGGGGAAGACGAAGGGGTATGATGGATCAGTGCCCAAGAGTGCTAGGGAGGTGGAGAAGCAAGAGGAGAAGGTGGGAAGGGGTACTGGGAGGGGAGGCAGATAGCTTAGAGCAAAATGCACCGCATTTTGTGGTTTGCTGCCTGATGTTCCTAATGGGCTGAAGGTGGGCACTAGGGTGCTTGCCAGGTAGGAAATGGCCCTGGGGAGCTTGTGGGAGGCCTGAATGCTGAGGTTGAGGCCTAGGTGCAGCAGGAATAAGGGATTTAGGGGCAGTCCACCATGGGAGCTTGAGGGAACAGCTTGATGGGGAAGAGAGAGAAGTCTAGAATAAAAAGTAACTGTGGTTTTTCCCTTCTCTAAACTGTTGAACCCCAACTTGCCCTGGGACCCCTAAAATTTGCATGAAAAGAAGTGACGACCTGCTACTTTGACCATTTTACCTCCAGATATATCTGAGTCTCTAGCCATAGCTCCTGCTTGCTCCAAAAAGCTGGAGTTAACTGTAGTTCTTCTTACAGTACCTGTACCTGTAAGTTGAGTAACTAGGGTTTTTGGGATTTGGAAAGGAAGAAAGGGGAAAGAGGAAAAGGACCAAAGCCTGAAGCTCTGATACCGCTTGTAATGAAAGAAGCTGAGGGGAGAGAGAAAGAGAACAAGAAGAAGAAGGAAAAAGACTAGAAGAGGAGAGAGAAAGAGAGAAAAGAGAGAAAAGAGGAGAGAAAGGAGAAGGAAGCCATGGAAGCTGGAGATGAAGGTGAAGAGTGTGATCTTGATAATAACTAGTTGCCCTAATCTGGGGCTCTTACACCTTAAATACCCCGGTCAGTGTGACGGGGTGTTTAAACCCTAGTCGGTGTGTATCACGATTATTACAATGACTCCAAGTACATATTGCCCAAGGGGAGTCGAGAATATGGAACCCTTGAGTCCATGCACATATCGAATCTCAATATCATAGAATGGCCATTGTGTAGTAGTGACATTTTGCACATGTGTAGCACAAAAATTTAAGAAGACACATTGAATTCTATGAAGCCAAGCACCGGCTCAAAGAATGTACATCTAAGTTGGTTCATACCGATTGCAATATTTGCACACATGTTCAAGGAATGTAAGGGTTTGAGACATATCAAAAGCACGTACATCATAAAAAATACATAAGAGGATTATGTAACAAGGATTCTAGGCAAAACTTGGACTTTAAAAATAACTCACTGTCTTGACACAGTGGAGTGTCGAGTCACAACAAGGGACATGGCTTTTAGGTAAAAAATTTCTCTCTTAGTTGACTATTATCCTACTTTGGGATGAATAGCCTAACTTTCCTTTCCAATTACGGGTACTTTGTCACACGACAGACTTTATGCCTAGCGTTCAAGTATCGTAGATGGAGGATGCTCAAGGGTAAATGGTTATGCCTTGATCAAGACATGCATGAAAGTGCAGTTGTGGATGTTACTGTCATTTGTCAGGGCTGCGAGCCCCAAGTGTTGCAAACGAAGGATGATTGGCCCTTGAGTATAGTGCGCCAAGAAATTACAATGTTAATGCAGAATCCACCTGTTAGCTTCTATTTTAAACTAGATGGTAGGAAAATTCGAAGCTGAGTTGAGGATACTATTACCAACGGAAAGTATGTGGCTTCACATATTTTAGAAATTGTAGAGTCTCCCTAAAAATCCCAACACCACAAATTGTAATATCCAATTCCTATAAATTTTTGGAATTTTTTGGCCAGTAGAATATTGTCGCTTACAAACTTGCAATATTTAAAAATTATGGTATTTATGCAAAATCATACACGTTATACAATTTCCACATCAACACATTTACATATGCATGTAAACTTAACAAAGACGTAAGTAAAGCCATAACTAAATATCATATGCGAACAACCCTTAATGGTTTAAAACTTAAGGTTTTTAATGTAGAACTAGTTTCGTTCTTGTTTCATTGTTTCATTTCACACTTTCTCTATGCATCTCTTTATATCCACCACATCCCTCCTACCTGCTACGATGGATGCTTGCACACACTTTGATGAGTGGATCCACGAGACTTCTTGGGTGATGAGATAATCCAGGTTTTCTCTAAGAACTTCAACCTTGAAAGCATGCTCTCATCGCTGAATCCCCCCCTTCAGATTCTGGAAGACTTTGTGAGCACCATTGCTACATGCACATACTCCATCCAGGGATCCGACATGACTTGGGATCTGACATGACTTGGGTACATGACACGGAAGAATCACCAAAAAGTGGCGAATAGGTGTCTGGCCCATGTGGATCCTTCGCACAAGGTATGCATTGTTCCCATGGGAGGTGCACCAGGTACATTACCTTTGGATCTCGTGGAGTGTGATTGCGCATTGGCAATTTACCTCCTTGCATTGGATACACCCCTAGAGGAGGAGAGCGATGAAGATAAAACTCCACAAGTTATTTCTATCACATACACGGGAGAAGAACCGGGAGAAAAACCGATTGAAGAGCTCATAAATGTTGAAGAGGAACATCGAGTGGTGGCAGAGCAAGGGTTGGCTCTCATGGTGCCACCTTCTTTAGAATAGCCACAAGTCGACAAGCCCAACCTTGCCTCATTGACACCCATTGAAGTAGATGGTGTACAATACTTGCTTCTATCAGATGTACTACAATACTTGGACATGAAGGAAGAAGAGTTGTTTTCTATCCTAGTCAGGGATTCAATGGAAGACCTTATCGATTATGATTACATAGATGTGCATTCGACAATGGCAGATATTAGAAGATATGATGGTACAAGCTTAGATACTGTGAGTACCATCATAGTAGCATAGGAGTATATTACCTCGATTGAAGAAGATTACCTTGTGCCAGATGATGAGTTTGAAGCACTGTAGCATGATTTGTTTGGACCAAGGCCCTAGCTTCCTACCAAGGAGTTTGTAGATCCCTCTACCTAAAGAGGTGTCTCCCTGATACATGAGGAAATGAAGATAGAAGATAATCTGGAGAAGGTGAGATTTCTAACTACCATATATTTTTATGTGATGAAACTTGACGGTAGGGTGCGTCAGGTCTCTGGAAGTCCACCGGTGAGATCTTGGCCAAAAATGATGCCTGCAGCTGCCCTGTCCAAAGTTTGGCATCTAGGGCTACTTTCTGGCCTAGAAAGTGGCCCTAGACGCCGGACTTTGGACAAGGCAGCTGTAGGCATCATTCTTTACCAAGATTTCACAGAAAGTGGGCCCAGATGTCAGACTTTAGACAGGGTAGTTGCAGGTATCATTTTTTTACTAAGATTTCACCAGTGGACTCCGGGGGACCCGACGCACCCTACCGTCAAGTTCCATTGCTTTCTGATAACTCTAGGTTAGTCGCTAAATATATTGTTTGATTTGACTGTCATTCAAGACATAGTGTATATAGATGATCTTGCATCAAGGAAAGGAGGAGCTCGACATATGGATTGACGGAAGGATTTAGCTCTGAAGGAGTATATTGGTAACCTTGTTGCAGATTTGGTGGCCTTTCATAAGAAGTGCTCACTAGGGGGGCAAGAAATAATCATGAAAATTCGAGCTTTGAGAAAGTTTGGACCTTTTCGAAAGATACCTGTGACATCTAGCTTGGAGAAGGTGGTGGTAATCAAGCGGTCAAAGCTTCTTTACTTGTTTGACCAAATGCGTGGTGAAGCAATGTGTGTGCTTGCTACATTAGGTGACCTCACTAAAGTGTCAAATTCGATTCTCTTGAAGAAAGAGTTGAAGGGGAAGAGCTTATTTTTTGAAGCAAAGAAGGAACTTATATTTTCATCGGAAGCTGGCCCCTCCTCTCTACCGATGAGATAGCCAAGGAACAATTGAGAGTTCTTGTTGGCTATCGACTTTTTGTATCTACCATCACTAACAACCATCACATGTAATTTTCTTCATGAATATAAGATACTTTACTTTGTTCCTATAAATAAATGTGTGATTCGTATAAGTGTGACGATAATGTGTGGTATGTGAATGACGCATTTGCATACATTAACATAATTCAACGCGTAACACTGCACTTGCGATTGTGTAAGTATGACGATAATGTGTGGTATGTGAATGATGCATCCGCATACATTAACATAATTCAATGTGTAGTACTGCACTTGCGATTGTGCATAAGCAATAACGTAACTTGTATATGTACATATTACTACATTTGATGCGTTCATACGTTAAACAAAAATTAAGAGTCATGCGTTTCAAGAAACAAAACAAAATAACTTTACTCAATTATTTGAATTCAATACACATCACATGAGATATTATGTATATATAAATAAATATTCCAATGTGGCGACAGAGTATACAAAATTTTTTGGCCTTCCAAGATGTTATGGCGCTATAACACTCATTACAAACCTTGTATCATTAATCTAGTAAACTATGGTGGAGTCCCCTTGCCGTGTCCAAGGCGAATGATAAAGTTCATGTCTTTATCTGTGATTGTGACACGCTTTGCATGGATGGCTACAAGCTATGTATCATCAAATAAGTTGATGAGAAACCCCTCTACAGTTTTTTGTAGGGCCTCCATAAATGCAGCAGTCCACCTTCTTGGCTGGTGGGCCATCCCGCACTCGTGCTCAAAATCTTCCAATCCCTTTCAGCTCCAAGTCTTGCATGACTACTTGAACAACCTTCTGAAAAGAACTTTTCGGGATGAGAAGCTCATATCCGCGTTGGATTCTCCTTATCTCTCGAAGGGCGACAGTGCCCTGTTTCCATCTCCTCTTCTTTTGTGGTAGTCTTTGTACTCTATGGGGAGCACCTGTTGCTGCACTAGAGGAGGCTCCACCTTGTGCTCCAGGTGGCGGGCCTTGGCGTGATGTCTTCCTGGGGCCAAAACGGCGACATGCTTGCTTGATGCGTGCCATGCAAGCTCAAGGAGGGAAAGAGGGAGAAGAGATAGAGGTTGGGGATGTGAAAATGGAGGAAGCAAAGAAAAAAAGATGTGAAAATGAGAAGAAGAATGAACTTTTAACCCATTTAAACCCCAAAACCAAGTTAATGTAGCTTCATACGCACTATCCATGATGTGATCGTAAATCCATAACCTTTTATTGGAATGCGACCAAACTTCACAACACACTCATTAGGTGGCCAAGAGTCCAAATTATTATTATTATTTTAAAAAAGTGCATGCAGACCCCTGGTCTGAAGTGCCAGGAAAGTGGCTCCAGACATTAGACTTCGGACCACGGATCTGCAGGATTTTTTTTTCAAAAAAATAATAATTCGGACTCTTGGCAACCTAACGAGTGTGCCTGTGAAGTTTACATTCTGATACAGCATAGTATTTTAAAAATTATCCCACATCAAAATTATGGATGGATTAATAATTGAGAAATCAACATCGTGACTACTTGCCCTTAGAAACTTTGCACCACATATAGACTATACAGAGGCATCACGAGTAAAGTCTGCAACAATAAGAAATGGTAAATTTTTGCATGTTATTCCTATTGAAATTGGCAGTAGTAACAAAAACTATAAGTAAGAATTGAAAATAGAGCAAAGATGCACAGTCAAAGTTGAGAGCGAAGGACAAGTGTAAAATTTTAATTATTATTTTAAGGGCACATATAATAATTTTGCACTAGGACATAGTCATATATCCAGTGCACGAGGATAACACTATGCAAAAAAAGATAACATTACAAACTATGTTCATTCCATTGGAACGGATGCATCCTTCACTACTTGAAGGTTTCTTATAAGTTGAAAGTCCTTGGCAGTTATAGTGATGTGCTTTCCATGTATTGCACAATGTTGAGCATCAGTCATCAAGTCAACTAAAAAGGCCTCTGCATCACATTGTAGAGCATGAAGACATTCTTTTGTGAAGCGATCAGGTCTATCCTGACCTTGTGCCAAAAATCACCTCCTGCTTTCTATGCAATCAAGGTCTTGGAGAATCTCGTGAACAAGTCTCGAAAAGCTTGCCTTCAGAATGATGAGATCAAAAGAGTTTTAATACCTCCTAATTTCTCTCAAGGCCATTGTATCTAGCTTCCACTTGCATTTCTTGTGGGGATGTTGAGGAGGACCCTTGTGAGGGCGACTTGAGGAAGGTGGATTAGGTTGAGAAGGGGGTGCATCTGAGCTAGTAGATGCTCCAAGGGGCTAAATACAATATTGGGCTTTGAGTAGAAGCTTATTTGCAACTATCTTAGACCTAGCCATCTTTCCTGCACAAGAGATGTAAGAACTCAATGAATAAGATAGAAAGTGAAACCCTCTTTTATATAACCCTAAATTGTGAGACTCATTCACATAGATGCACACTCTCTCTTTCTCTCTTAAACTATGAATTGCATTCACACTGAACACATTGTTTATCTTACTATCTTAGCTCTCTTCAAACCCATTTGTTGCCTTGTCGAAGCCTTGTTTCTAGCCACTTGGCATGGTTTTCTTTGGCACTTGAGGCTTCATAATGCACTCTTTTAGTGACACGACGTGATTCCATCATGTCTACAGCCATTTCATAAGCACTTTCATTTGCTCTCTTTTGCAAGAGTTTAGCTTCATCCGCTACTATAATCCTATATCACCAAGATAGCAATTAGATCATTGGATTGCTACCATTAACCCCTCCACCATGATTAGTTTTTCTTTGGTATGCACCACGCACTATCCAATGTGAATTTTCCATCCCTTGTGTGGACCAAATTCCGATGCTTCCCTTTTCTGCAACAAAGTATGGCTCATGTGCCTCAAGGATATGCTACAAAGACACATATCACACATGAGTAAAACTATGCTCAATAGTTTATACAATTCATACAATTTTAAAATATTAACTTAGTACGCACCATGTAATGTGTGATAAAGCTTTTGCCCCATACTTCCACCATGTTTTCGTAGAAGCTATGCACAACATTGATAAATTCTTGCTTATCTTCATTGTTAAACACCATCTTGCGAAATAAGGGAGCCAATTTGTTAAGACTTATCCAAACCTTAGCTTTGGCCAATCTTGCTTTTCCTCCATTACTTCGATCAGGAATTGCAAAATGTAACTTTTTCCACCCATCGTAGTCCTGCTGCCTATGAGCCATGACATTTCCTTTCTCATTGATGGGTTTTGAGAGAAACTTCCTAGCCTTTTCTCCTCCAAATCAAGGCTTTTTTGGCAAGTTACCAGATTTTCCTAATCTCTTCTCATCTTTTTCAATCGTCACTTGATGTTTGTGTAGCCCAATTTCTAATAGCACTCGCTCCACATTCCTACACGTTGCAATGGCTTCTTTTTATGGTTGCATCCTATAAGAAAAGAAAATGTATTCATATACAAGTTTCTCCGTGATTCTGATAAAAGCATGCAATGAAAAAATGTGAATACGATCCAAGGGAATGTTGAAGATGGGCTTCCAAGTGGGATCTTCTCTATCAAGCAATATAGGCATGGATTCTTTGTATTTGCACCATTGCATATTCCACACATGCATTTTAAAGTTTTCAAGTCTCCTGCAAGATGCCATTCAACCAAATATTGACCATATCCTTCAACCGAGAGCATCTCACCATGTTCTTGAGGATCAATGATGCTTGGAATGCTTGTGTCCATAAAGAACAGTTGCATCACCTCAAATGTTTCCTTAGGAACTTCAAATAGAGTGAGCCACCACACATAACACTCAAATTAAACACTAAAGTTCCGTGGGTTGTTCTTGTCCAATTGTAAAGCTCTATTCATTAGGGTTACACTAACTCTTTCAAGCTTTACTCCTTTGATAACCTCACTTTCATCTAATTTTATAACAAACTACAATTTACCATTACATTCCTTAACAGACATATTGTAGTACATTACCATTGCCGACTGCACCTTGTTCGAATCTAAATAGTAATTGTTGAGTTTGGTGAACTTCACCTCATATGAATTTTTGGTCCCAACCTTTAGTGTTTCCACACATCCCTCGGGGGGTTCACTATATATATATTCTCTATATAACATGTGTTCATGGCCTATTTAGAAAATTTCCTAATCTTTGAAAATTTGTTGAATAAAACACAACCCTTTTCTATTCAATCTATAAGTAACCCCTTTATATGACACCCTTCTATATGTAAAAAGAAATGTATAAATTTGGTGTTTTAAAAACCCCTTATTTTGAACTCATGTTATATATACATATATTCATGAGCAACTCCCCCCCGAGACACATCCGCACATTGAATATGCATGGGATCTCTTATCAACCCCAAAACCTTTGTATTAAGTTGCCGTCGGGCCTCTACTAACTTCGAAGGTTGAGGAAGAGGCACGATTCTATTTCTCTTCAGCACACGACCAAACCCAACCTTCACACCTTTGAATATCTTTGAGTAAGTCATTGTGCTAATACCGGCCCTATCACAAATACATTGTGCATCCACAGCTGAGAACTCATTTGACACATATTTTAATGTGCATCACTTTTCCTTCACAGCCTTAAACTTAGGATTTCTCAAAGCGTTTTCCAATGTACTTGCCTTCAGCAATCTACTAATACATGATCCAACCTCACCCTCACCTAGGTTCTCTTTCTGAGCTACCTTACATGCTTTGATATGTCGCTTCCACTAGCCGTTATTCACAATTAACACATTTATTGACTTCTTCTTTCGTTTACGCTCCTGTGTTAGCTTACTGTTGATCTTTCTCAAGTCGTCCAATTGTGCCTTTTGCCTCCTCATATGAGATACCAATGTCATGGATAATGTCATGCATTGAAATAATTTAATTGTTTTGTTGAATTATAGTGTCATTCAGTTGTACCACTTGTCCTATGAGCTGTTGTATATGAAGTTAATGCGTAGCGATCACATCATGGCAATTTTTTATGGTTGCTTGGCAAGTTGTAAATACTTTGAACACCTCATCATTGAACCGCCTAGTATAACCGAGTAACCCATTTTCACCCTCGCACACATACTTCAGCAAATTTGTGATTCCTGAGAATGTTGGAGGTCTACAGTTTAAGGGGTCAATTGGGTAGATTCCCCCATCAACCCACAAATCCACATGTTTCAATCCCATTTACCTGTAATTGTGCAAAACCTAAGGGTTGACACTGGTACAGTAGGTTCTTTTCAATAATGGGCCATATTCAATCTGTACCTCAATATGCAGCTCCTTCTTTGATGTATTCATTTTACTATTAATAGAAATGGGGAGCCTACTTGGTTGTCACAAGAGGCAGAGTGGAGATGCACAGAGAGGCACACAAAGATGGCAAGGTAAAGGAGGGTGTAAGTAATTCACTTTGTTAATGAAGGTTTCATAAACATAGAGAAGAGGTCACAATAGAGCCATGAGAGGATATAGATATGGGGGGAAATAGCTCAAAGGGTAGGGATTTCCAAGACTTTTCGTATTTTATATATTTCTATTTTGCCTCCAAAAACATCTCCAAAAAACACGAAATTTGACCAGTTGGTTTGTTTTTTGACCAAAAGCTAGAATATAAAAAATCCCCAAAATATCTTAAAAGGAACTTCCAAAATTTTATTTTCCTTGTTGTCAGTTTAAAAATCAATTACCTCGTATCTACTAATCATTTTGCATTGAAAACGAAGCAACACACTCCCGTAACTAATTCCTTTTTGCATATAAAATTTGGTTGAAAAAAATTCTTGAATGAGGAGAGAGAAGGAATCTGAGTATATCTTTGTAGATAATATAAAAAAGGCAAAATGAGATTGCAAAAGTGGAGAGAGAGGATGATTATTTTACTATTCTTCTCTCCTCTTTTCCTTGTTTTAAGGAGGAGAGAGGGGAGGGCTAAAAGGCCCATTTGTGATTTCATTTTTTTCCTAATGAAACTTGTGGATGTACAACCTTTTCAGGTTATTATCTGCCTATGAGATCCATAACGTTAGCACAATAATTGATGCAAGGGATATGAAATAGATCTTGTCCTATCGTGAAGCTATGATATTGGATAGATTATAAGAATCCAAACATCTAGCTTCTAGAATTTAGCATCTTAATCCCAAAGTATAGTTTCTTAATCCCAAACTCAAATAGAGAGTAGAGAGAGGCAAACACAATGGACATAATTAAGAAATACAAAGACTCGTGTGTGTGTGTGTGTGTGTGTGTGTGTGTGTGAATTTGTGCATGTATACATGTGTGTATGCATGTGTGTGTGAGAGGGAGCAAACTTACATGGTTGTCTAGATAGCTCCTTCATGGTCACACTTAGCTAGCCTTCTTTGCATGAGAAGATGAGCTCCTTGTGTGCCATTTCAAATATTTTTTTGCAATTGTAGTCGTTGCTGTTGTCGCTTATGCGATGCTTCGCAGTTTGTAAACATCACTACAACTGTCATTTGAACGATGTGTTTTGCAACACAAAAAATCATTAAATAAGTGATGAAAAAAACGGATCGCTTATGAGATATGAAAAATAATATTTTTAAAATGTGTTTCATAAGTGATGCATGAGAGCCTCTTATGTGATGCTCGCTATTGTCCCCCGCATCCCTAAGCCCCTCTCTCCAAATGTTATTCATATGAGATGAATTTTTGTTTGAACCTTTTTTGCATCATGTTTGAGGGCTATAACTACAAAAATGTAGAATCCATAATGATTTAGAGTCATTATTAATTCTTTAAAATAGCAAAATGTCATTTTTCAATAGAAATTAGCGGTTTTTTAGATTTTGAGTTGGGAAAAAGGGGTGGGAATAGGATAAACTCAGAGAAAATGTTAAGTTTAAGTCAAAATAATAAGCCAACACAAACAAACCAGAAAATACCTATTTTTCATGAATAATAAATAGGAAAACATAGTAAAAAATAGAGAAAATTAGGATTTTCGCGCTCAAAAAATATGAAAAAATAAAATTTATGTACGTGAATGTTTGCGAGGTTAAAGCATGAGGTCAAGCCTCAGTTTGGCCTCATCCTTTGTGTTATAGTACATGTTCATTGTTTTTTTCATACAAAAATGATACAAAATAACCATTTACACCTATGCAATGCAGCAACACCTAAACGGTGAGGGGGGAGGAAGTTTGTGCGACGATCTAATTGCTCAAAAATATACAAATTTTGATTTTTCTATTTGTGCATAGCATTTAGAGATCGTTCTATAATTAAATATAGGCGACTAGTAGCACGGAAGTTCTGGTGCTAGTCCCTAAAGTAGCGCAACACGTAACGCTTAGTTCAAATTCATAAAAGGGCTATTTTTCACACCTCATATGGTTGGTTTTTTTTAAATTATAAAATGGTTGTGCACAATTGGTATACACCTTGCATCAAGTTTGTCACGTGGTATCTCTTGGTGGAATGCATTGCAATTGATTGATAAACTTTGATCAATGCTGAGAGGACAGGAAACCTAAGTCATCGGTCAGAGGGGCGCTTCTGTTGGGGAATGTTTTGTGAGGCAAATCAAAATGTCCTGGAACATTGAATTATGAAAGAGTGGAGTTTGTGCGAATGTTATATGTGTTAGCGATGCATCTTGGGGCTAATCCCTGAGGTGTAGGAGAGTCACAGTGGAGCCGCGGCAATCAGCCAAGAGGAGCTTCCCTATGTGTGTATTATGAGGCATTATGCCTATATGTTATGGAATCTGTCAAGATTGTGGGAGAGAAGGAAGGAGTCTCGCTTGAAGCTTTCTTGCTTGCACAATGGGGGAAGACACACAAGGGTGGAGGCTGAAAACAGTTTTCCTCTTCTTAGTTGTGTAAGCCAAAAGAACTCTCGTACAAAGAAATAGAAGAACCCTATGTATGGGTCTCAAACCAAACTCAACTAACTAAGGTGGCATACTAACTGAGCCACGAACTAGAGTAGATAAGGATAGCTATCATGTAGCTATTATTCATCGGCGGTGTACCAACCGCGTCTGCAACTGACAAGTCGGTGACATAAGTACTCAACGGTCACCCTGGCGTATCACGAGTGGAGCTCGATATCTCAACACTCCCCCTCGAGCTCAATCCCAATTCCTGCACACCAAGCAGGTCTCTGAACTTGCGCAGCTTCTCTGCGCCCAATGCCTTCGTGAATATGTCAGCTACCTGATCCTCTGTGCTGACATAAACTAGATCAATAAGACCTAGTAAAACCCTCTCTCGAACATAGTGATAATGCACCTCAATGTGCTTTGTTCTAGCATGATAGACTGGGTTATTTGCCAAGTGTATACTACTCATGTTGTCACAATAAATGACAACTGGCCCATCTGTAGACTGATGCATATCATAAAGTAGCTTATGCAACCAAGCTACCTCACATGCAGCCATTGTTGCACCCCTGTACTCCGCCTCTGTGCTCGACAAGGCAACTGTAGGCTGTTTCTTGCTGCTCCAAGTGACTGCAGCACTCCCGAAAGAGAACACATATCCACTGGTAGATCGTCTATCAGAAATGCTACCAGCCCAATCTGCATCAGTGTATCCATGCAACTGTATCTGAACCCCAGTCTCATAAAATAGTCCATACTGCAATGTGGACTTCACATACCTGAGTATGCGTCTAGCCGCATCCAAATGCGGTTTCCTTGGAGCCTGCATAAACTGACTTACCAATCCAACAACATAACTCAAATCTGGCCTGGTAATAGTCATATAAATCAAACTTCCTACTATGCGTCTGTACATAGTAGGGTCTTCTAGAAGCTCACCTGCATCTGTGCTCAGCTTCACATTCTGCTCCAAAGGAACTGAAATAGGCTTACAGCCTGTCATCCCATATTTGGACAGCATGTCCAATCCATACTGTCTCTGCAAGAGCTGTATCCCACTTGGTGATCTAATCACCTCAATGCCCAAGAAATAACGCAGCTCTCCCAAATCCTTCATCTCAAACTTCTGCTTCAATAGCATTTTCACATGAAGGATATCTTCATCACTGTCACCTGTCATAATCAAATCATCAACATAAATGACAAGTAGCATAATACCTTTCTCTGTTTTTCTCACATAAAGTGAGAAATCTGCCTTGGAAATCTGAAAACCAATAGTGACAAGATACTGTCCTATCTTGTCAGACCATGCTCTAGGTGCTTGCTTCAAGCCATACAAGGCTTTCTTCAACCTGCAAACAAACTCAGGATGAACAGCATGCACATAACCTGGTGGCTGCTCCATATAGACCTCTTCTTGCAAATCACCATGCAAGAAGGCATTCTTTACATCCATCTGATGTAAAGACCATCCCTTTGATGCAGCCATAGCAATGACTGCTCTTACTGTTGCCATCCTTGCAACTGGACTGAATGTTTCTTCATAGTCAATGCCATATGTTTGTGCATACCCCTTGACTACTAATCTTGCCTTGTATCTGTTTACAGAACCATCTGCATTGTGCTTCACCTTATAAACCCACTTACAGCCAATTGCATTCTTACCTTTAGGCAAAGGTACTAGCTCCCATGTAGCATTTGCTTCCAAGGCATCCATTTCTTCATCCATGGCTTTCTCCCATTTTTCTTTTCCCATGGCTTGCTCAAAAGATGTGGGTTCTGGTTCCTGTATCACTTTGACCATATATGCATAGTGAATGGCTGTAAATCCATCATATTTCAGCCTATCCACAGGATACCTAGCTCTCGTAGACCTGCGCAAAGTAGGTTCACTCCCAGGTGCTCTCAAAACATCCCTGGTCTTCCTTACTCCAGGTGTAACAATAGAAGGGATACCCAACTCATCATCAATGCTCTGTTCTGAGCCACTGGATTCACCATCCACATAAGAGTGACCTGCATTCACATCAAACATGGGCTGATCAACCTTCTCTTTTCCTTTTCGTGATACCTGCATACCACTATCTGCATTGCTTTGAGAAGATTCTCCTGATCTCAATCTGCCTGTCCATGGCGAACAATGTGAACCATTGCTAGAGGACGCTCCAGGTCCACTAATATTTTGTGACTGCTGCTGTGAATTCTGTGCAGCATTACCATTTTGTGCATCTACATCATCAATCACATTTACTGGTTTATACCAACTACTCATCTCATCAAAAACAACATCTCTGCTCACTGTAAACTTACAAGTAGAAGGGTTATAGCATCTATACCCTTTTTGCTGCAGAGAGTAACCAATAAAGATGCACTTCTCAGCTTTTGGATCCAACTTGGATCTCAGCTCATCTGGCACATGTACATAGGCAATGCAACCAAAAATTTTCAAATGAGAAATATCTAGTTTCCTACCAGTATACCTCTCCTCCGGAGTCATTCCATGTATTGCTGCAGTGGGAGTCCTGTTCATTATGTAGACTGCTGTAGCAACTGCTTCAGCCCAATAAAAATCTGGCAAGTCTTTTTCATTGAGCATGGCACGAGATACCTCTCCAATATGCCTGTTTTTCCTTTCTGCAATTCCATTTTGTTGTGGGGTATAATTGCATGAATATTGCTGCTTTATGCCATGCTCCTGCAAGAACTTTGCAAACTCATTTGAGAGGTACTCTCACCCTCCATCTGACCTTAGGCATTTTATTTGCAGACCTGTTTCTTTTTCAGCCATAGCTTTAAGGGTTTTGAAATGCCCAAAAACTTCACTTTTCTTTTTCATAAAATACACCCAAACTTTTCTGCTATAGTCATCAATAAAAGTGACAAAATAATGACAGCCTCCAAGAGATGCAGCTTTAGTAGTCCACACATCAGAGTGGATTAATTCCAATGGCTTCTCACTCTCTTGAACATGTCTAGGAAATGGTTTCCTTGCCTGTTTTCCAAACTGACAGGCTTCACATACCTTATGCATTTCTGCAACCTTGAATTTTGGCAATCCTGCAACAATATTTTGGGCCTGCATTGATTTAAGTCGCTGTACATTAACATGACCAATGCGTTTATGCCAGATATCAATATCTGCAACTACACCGGTCCCATGTGCAAACATTGCTGCACTCAATTCAGACATGTCTGCATCCAATGTAAACATTCTGCCCTTCTTCTTTCCTTTTGCTATCAAGCGACCTTTATTTTTCATATCCTCAACAAAGCATCCATGAGGATTAAATCTGACCTGCAAGCCCTGCTCAACCATTTGACCAACAGAAACCAGATTTTTGGTGATATTCGGAACATGAAATACATCGGAGAGGTATTTCTTTTTCCCATCCTGCATAGACAAAGGTATTTTTCCAATCTGCACAATAGGATGTGCAGTATCATCACCAGTCTCCACAAATCCTGGTTTTTCCATTTTCCTTGCATCCTCCATCCATTCTGCATGACCTGTCATGTGGTTTGACGCACCTGAGTCAACATACCATACATCGTTGCTTTCTTCTGCACTTGTCACAGAATTGTTCATGTGCTGCACCATAAACAGATGCTCATTTCTGTCATCACCCTGTCTACTAGAAGATGCATAATTTCCTTGTTGCAGTTTTCCATTCATGATGTCATTCTGCTTTTTGTAGCAGTCTTTAGCCATATGACCCATTTTACCACAATAGTAGCATTCAACATTACTGTTTGCATTTTGGCCTCTTTGCCATCCACCACGACCTCTTTGGCTCCCCCTGCCTCTAGAGTTACCACGTCCTCCTCCATAGGACTGATTTTCTTGAGTTTGCTGCATATTCTGATTTCTACCACGGCCTCCAAATCGGCCTCCTCTACCTCTGCCTCTACCTCTTCCAGCATTTGAGTAGAAGACAGCTTCTTTTGAAGTTCCTCTTGAAGAAGATGCACCACCATTTCTCTGCTCCTCAGAAATTAGAAGAGCAATCAACTCCTCAAAGTCAGGAAATCTTTCACGAACGGAAATGGATGTTCGAAACTGTGCATAATCCTTTCCTAGACCATTCAAGGTCACGGAAACTAAATCATCATCTTCCACTGGCGACCCAATGGAAGCAAGTGCATCTGCAATCTTCTTCACCTTCATGTGGTAGTCATTGATGCTCATATTTTCTCTTTGCACATTATGCAACTCTTGCTTGAGCTGCATTTTCCTGGCTTGTGTATTTGTGCTATACATTTTTGACAGAGTATCCCATGCCTCCTTTGGCGTACTTGCATCCTGAATATGCACAATCATAGAGTTTGAAATGCTGATAGACAGCCAGTACATAACTTTCCTGGCTCTCTCATGCCATGCTTTGAATGCCTGCATTTGCTGTTGATTGGGAACATCAGGAAGAACTGGTTCTTCTTCATTTCCTGCAACAAATTCCCAATATCCTTTTCCCATAAGGAAATTCGTCATTCTAAACTTCCATGCCTGGAAGTTGTTCTTGTCAAGCTTTTCAGTGACAATCTGTGAAAGAGATCAGACGCCATTACAGAATACTGCAAGAAATTCTGTTACTGCAAAAAACACAGCTTCACCCTCACAAGGAAAAATCTGCAAAACTGGCGAAAGTGGTATTTGACCACACAGTCACTTCCTAGTGACGATTTTGCATAAATAGGAACCAAGGATGATTCTGAAACTCCCAATGTCTCTGCGCACAAGCATACGATGCAATTTCTACAGTAACTTTTCACCGACCTGTAGAACAGTGGCTGCACAGCATAAAACTGAGCCTTTTCCTGAGTGCGTGCAGAAAACTTCCGTCTGCAAAACAGGCCCCAAAATGGCCTCAAAACAGAAAATGAAAGCAACACTGCTCCTCTTACCAGACCACCGTGAGCTTGGCTTGCTTTCTTGAGCTCCTTACCACGAACAAGGCTCTGATACCATGTCAAGATTGTGGGAGAGAAGGAAGGAGTCTCGCTTGAAGCTTTCTTGCTTGCACAATGGGGGAAGACACACAAGGGTGGAGGCTGAAAACAGTTTTCCTCTTCTTAGTTGTGTAAGCCAAAAGAACTCTCGTACAAAGAAATAGAAGAACCCTATGTATGGGTCTCAAACCAAACTCAACTAACTAAGGTGGCATACTAACTGAGCCACGAACTAGAGTAGATAAGGATAGCTATCATGTAGCTATTATTCATCGGCGGTGTACCAACCGCGTCTGCAACTGACAAGTCGGTGACATAAGTACTCAACGGTCACCCTGGCGTATCACGAGTGGAGCTCGATATCTCAACAGAATCTCCCTCTGAGGGGAAGAGAAGGTGAATGTTGGACTACATATTGGATACAAACGCAAAATCATCATAAGCATTTAGTGCAAAGTGAGTTTTAGACGCTCTTAGCCTGCGAGGCCATGTGGTGGGGTTGTCTGTCATATGCATGAGGTCCAGCTAGTGCTATGGCTAGTGCCAGCCCATTTTAGGTCCCATCATGTGGGGATTCATGCTCAATTGGACCTTACTTTGTTGCTTGGGAGGCATTCTATAGTTCGGCCTTTCCTTTACGAAAATGCACTCAGGCTACTAAGGAGTTGACTCCTCCCGAGAGAACCGCAGTGGGAACCCTCTCAAAGAGAGGGGGGAGAAAGCTTGGAAGCATCTAAGGAGATTCCCCATTTCTCTCTCCCCCTGTCTCTCTTTCCCTGTCCCTTAGTGCCCTCTCTCTCTCTCTCTCTTTATCTCTCTTTCTCACATTGAATCCGACAATAGGGGGAGGGAAAAATGAGGTGCCCCTCTCTCTCATGGGGGGGATCTTATAGCATTATTGGGGCGGGAGGGGGGTAATGGCGTGGCACATGGAGTCCCCCCCTCCCTTATCTCCACTAGGTGACCAAGTGAACCGCGGCCATGTAGAATATGGTTGAGAGGGAGAGAAGGGATAGTCGTCACTCTTGTTGCCTCCATCCATTGTAGCCTCTCTGCCCATCACATCATCATGTCCTTGCATGGTATCGATGACCACTATAGCTCCCCCTTTCTCTTCCAGCTCTCATAGCGTCGACAAGGGGGGGCGTTTCAAAAAATTTCATTTAATTATAAAGGGGGGTGTCTTACGGATCACAGCCGGGGATATTACATCCTTTCCCCCTTTAAAAAAACGAGATATTCTCATCTCAAAAGGAATTGGGGGTATTGTTGGTTGAGAGTACTTTCATCAATCCATGTGGCATCTTCTTCTGGTATAGTCCTTCCACTAGATGAGGTACTCTTTGAGGATTCTACTCCTCAATTTCTTTTCTCGAATGTCTAAGATTCTATGTGGCCAGAGCTCAAGGACTCCTTGGCTTGGCATCACAACTTGTTGATCATTGAGTACATGGCTAGGATTGGATACATATTTCTTTAGTAGGCTAACATGAAATACATTGTGAACCTTTACATTCTCGCGGAGTTGGAGTTTGTAGGCATTGGGCCCTAGGCACTTGAGAATCCTATAGGGTCCACAATACCTTGGACTCATATTCTTAAATCATCCTAATGATAATGAGATCTTCTTGGGTCATACATGAATAAAAACCATATCTCCCTCTTTGAAGAGTCGGTCTTGTCTATTTAGATATGCATAGGCTTTCTAACTATCCTTAGCGGCTCTAGTGTCTTGTCTGATGGCCTTGACTTGCTCATCCATCTCCTGAAGCATTTTCTTGGAAGTCTTTACCCTTAAGGTAGGGTCCGAAAAATTCAATGGATTACAATAATCATGCCCATATAGTGCTTGAAAATGTGTCATTTGAATGCTTTGTTGGTAAGAAACATTATAGGAGAACTCTACCAATAGTAGATATTGGATCCACTTTTTGAGTTTGTGATAGCAATATCATCTAATAATATCTTCAATGACTTGGTTGACCCTCTCTGTTTGGCCATCAATTTGAGGGTGATAGATTGTACTGAAATAGATTTGAGTTCTAATGGCCTTGAATATCCCTCTCCAAAAGTGTGATGTGAAGAGGGAGTCGTGGTCTCTAATGATCCTTCTAGGCAAGCCATGCAGCCTGAATATCTCCTTGATGAATAATTTGGCAATATCTGAAGCTTTATAGTTTGTCTAGAATAGAATGAGGTGTGCAACCTTGGTGAGCATGTCTACTATAACCATATTTGTATTATATCATCCTTGAGCTGGGAGTAACCCAATAACAAAGTCCATGATGATAAATTCCCACTTCATTTGGGGAATGCCAAGAGGTTACAGCTTCCCAGGAATCTTGACATGTTTTGCCTTAATGCACTGGCAAGACAAACATTCTGTGACATATTTGAGTATGTCTCCTTTGAGCCTTTCCCAATCGTAGCTCTTCATGGCTGTGTTGAGGGTCTTGACATATCTGAGATGGCCTGCAAAGGGGGAGTCATGTGCTTCCGAAAGTATTCTCTTTTTTGATTTTCTTGCTTGAGGGTATGCATAATTTTGTCCTAAAATAGGCAAGTCCTTCATTGATAGAGAATTCTTGATACTTGACCTTAAGTCTGGGGTTTTGGTCCTTTCCCAAAATCTCCTTTATCATCTTCAGATATTCTAGGTCATGGCTAGCTTCCTCCTTAGCTAGTTCAAGGATAGGGTTGGTAGGCATTGACACCATAGTTATTAATTCTTCTACCTTTGAGGGTTTCTCCATAATAAAAGAGTTGAGGAATGCTTTGTGACTTTTGTTAACAACGACCACATTCTCTTTACCAAGCTGATACATGATCTCAAAGTTATATTCTTACAGAACCTCAATCCAACGTCGTTGCCTCATGTTGAGGACAGTTTGTGTGAAGATCCATTTGAGGCTCTTATGGTCCGTGACCAAAGAGAGAAAATAGTGTCTCCAGAGTTTGAGAACATGAATAACTACTAGTAGTTCTAGATCATGAGTGGCGTAATTCTTCTAATGAGTTTTTAGCTTTCTTGAAGAATATGCTATAGGATGACCTTCTTGCATTAGTATACAGCCTGGTACAAGCAAGCTAGTATCCGTGATAACTTCAAACTCCTTACTCAAGTTAGGGAGTTTTAGAATTGGTGTTCTTACTAAGCTATGCTTGAGTTGATCAAAACTTGATTGTTCGGTGGCTATCCACGCTATGGCAACTTTCTTTTTTAGTAGATTTGTGAGGGGTGCTGCAATTCAGGCATAGTCCTCTGTACCAACCAGTTAATCCAAGAAAACTACGCACTTCTTTGAGAGTGGTTGGTGGAGGTCACTCTTGGACATCCTTACCCTTTGTAGAGTCTACATAGATTCCTTCTTATGATACAATAAACCCTAGATATTTGATCTGCCTTTTGAGGAAGGCACACTTTTTCTTCTTAGCATAGAGCTTGTGTGTCCTCATAGTCTCAAGGATGATGCAAACTTGGGGTTCATGATCCTTCTCTTCCTTGGAATAAACCAACATCTCGTCTGAGAAGACAAGTACAAAATCATCTAGATATGGTCAAAAAATGTTCTACATTAGCCTATTAAATGTGGTAGGGGCATTAGTCAATCCAAAGGACATTACTATGAATTCAAATTGACCATATCTAGTAAAGAATGCTATTTTGGGAATATCCTCATCCTTGACAAGGATCTCGTAGTATCCTGACCTCAAATCAATCTTGTAGAAGATCTTTGCTCCCTACAATTGATCAAGTAACTCATCTATCCTTGGGATAGGATATTTATTTTTTATGGTTACTTGGTTCAGGCCTTTATAATTGATGCAAAGGCGAAGTGTACCATCCTTCTTCTATTGGAACAAGACTAGAGCCCCCCAAGGAGAACTACTGGGATGTATGTACCCTTGGTCCAATAGTTGTTTGAGTTGTTCTTTTAACTCAATAGCTTCAGAATGGACATCTTGGAGGGTCTTTTCATAACCGGTGCAGCTTCTGGTATTAGCTTAATCTCATGGTCCACTTCCCTAGACGGTGATAATTCTGTCAATTCTTTTGGGAATACATTAACGTACTCTTTTAACCATGATGGTTCTTCATTGGAGTCCTCCCCCTATTTTGGCTTGTTTAGCTTGATCAAATAGTCAGGTAATCCTTTCCTTTTTCCATGAGCTATTCGCATTGCCTTAGCTAGCTAGATCTTTGGTTTACCTACTTCTCCTTGAGTTGTAACTAGCTCACCTTTAGGATTCCTGAAAGGAAACTTGGGCCTTCCCACAATGGATGTGAGCATTATTGGGGACTAGCCAATCCATTCTAAGTAAGCAGTCATGGACTCCTAGATTCATTATCCTGAACTTAACATATGTGGGCTCATTTTCGAGTAGAAATTCCACCTTAGTAGATTGTCTTGTGAAAAGTATTGGAACCCCCAGAACACAGTTTGGAAATCAAAGGGTTTGGTAGTTTGTAAGAGTCTAAGGAGTCCTCACCTCCTCTTGTCGACTAGAGTTCCCTACGACAAGACTTTTCACGTCATGATTGGTCTAAGCTCACTAACACAAAACAAAAAAGAAAAATGCCTTGGAGTAGGTTTTATTCATGCTGGCCTTGGGGAGGTCTAGCACCATCAAGAACAGTGCCTCAGTCTCAGCGTTCTATGTTCACCAGAATACTACCTCATTCAGCAAATCTATACTTAGTCATCCATCTTTTAGCTTAATGATTTTAGGAAAGATCAGTACCTAGCTTACAATCACAAACATCTTACTTTAAATGCATTGTATATAAAATTTTAATGAGTTTATTTCCAAGAAAAATCTTTTCTGTCAAAAAATAATAACATCGAGGAAAATCAACATAAGTGGCAAAATAACTTCGAGACAAATCAACATAAGTGGCAATACCTTCCAATAGTCTTCCTAGATTCCCTCTCTCTTGGGGATTAGTTTGGATTGAATTTAAGCAAAAATTTCATACTTGAGGATAACTCCCTTGGAGTTTCGTGGGTCTTTTCCCACAATAAAATAAAATCTTGATTAGTTTAATTATGAAAAGTATCATTTAGCAATTGCATCTCAAAGTCTCTTATATACTGAGGATTAGCATTTTTGATTTAGAGATTGTATTTGATTAACAAAAAAATAAAAAATATTAAATCTTTTAGGGACACAATACCTTCCTTGTACTCGCATAGGTTCATCTTGTACAGACCCAAGTTAATCCTTGGAATTCGCGGTTCAGAATTCCTCAAAGAAATTATATGCATGAATGGAATAAAATCTTATTTTTTCCATGCAGCTACTTTTATTTAAGAAAATTGGTACCTCAAGATCCTTTACGGGTGTTTGGTTGATGGCATTCACATCTTTGTTTGCAATCCCCGTACTCGCCATTCCATTTGTAGTAATTATATCCGTAACATTATTGGCAGCTTCTACCTTCGCGACTTTCATAGCTTTCTTCTTCGGGGCCATGGTCTTTAGTTGTGAGACCGCAAAAAAGAAAAAAATGGCAAAGGAGCATGGGGGTTATCAGATTAATGAAATTTTGATGTATGGTGGGGGCGGGGGAAGGGGGGGAGGGAAGCAATCACCAAAGATTTTGAGAAATCGAGAAGAGTTTTAATTCCATAGGAAGGAATAGGATAGAAGGGGTGGAGGAATTGAATTTGAGAGCTCACAGAATATCCTTATCTTCTTGACAAGAAGTTATTGTGCTCATACTTCTCTTGCCTCACTCCCTCTTGTTCTATACTTCTGAGAAGAGTCTCTTCCCTCTTGCTCAGACTACTCTCAATGGCTCCCCATGGCTCTTATTTATAGCTAAATTAGAGAGAAAGGGTTATGGCTAAGAAGAAGAGTTCTTTATGGAGGGGATCTTAGAAAAATCAGCAATCTAATGTGCTCCGATCACAAATCTAATAGTTCGATTGGCTCCAAAAGGGGGGTAAAACTCCAAGACACTTGATTAGAAATCTTCTACATCACTCCTCTTTCTTCTCCTTGTTCGGAGTGTTGTTTACTGCCTATAAAATGCGATCGCGATGCGTATGATTTTGCCAATCCTTCTTTTTTTGTATTAAATCTCCAAAATTGGCTGAAAGAACCACTTGTATTTTTTTACATAACACCTTGTTTTAGAAATTTCCATAGATTTTTAGGATATTTACAATAAATAATATCCAAAATATAAAAAATATACACTAATATGACTTCTAACTCTTGTTCACATAGTAACTTCCATGACGAGTGGCTATAATTCTTGTCAATCGAGAAAATGTCAGGTTATGATCCTTGGGTTTTTTTGTTTGAGATCTTCTCTATTTAATGATTTTTAGAGTTCTCGAAGTCCATTTTTCGAGAAGTTGGAAAAATTTAAATTAAAGTCAAGATATCACATCCATCCTACAGATAGGTGGTCCCAATAAGCTGGGAGCTTCTCTCAAGAGATTGAATGAAACATTAATTGGGAAAATTTAGGTAGAGTCGAGCATTGACTTACCTAGGGTCAAGTTTTAAGACCTTGATCATTAATTATCTTAGGGGAAAGGTGTGGCAGTTGTGCTAGAACTCCGTTAAGGTTCCGTGAATTCTAACCACTTACTAGAAAAAAGTGTTGCACTCCATGAACCAAGGGCAACAACGATCACTAGAGTCAGACGAGAAGCCCTTGTGGGACACCTTTGACGGAGCTAGCTAATGTATCAAGACCTCAGTTGTCAAATTAGGACATCGATATTACAGGGTTGATCCTTGTGGGGATGGCTGATACCTTCCGTTATGGGATGGGCTTTGGGAAACCTAGACGATAGACCCTATGCATTCTCTTGAGTGCCGGGTGAAGCCGTCTAGGATCGTTCCCCCATGGACCACTAAAACACATACATTGCAAAGTATTCATTTTAAAAATTGTCTAGAACTTATGATGGACCATTTCAATTTTAGATATTATATTCATAGAAAATTCTTCATGATTTAAAGTTGAAGTTGAATGGTACATTCATAGAACATTGTGATTGATGTCTTTCAAGAAAGAGCCATTGATAATGCAAAAGGATCATTATACTTTTTATGCATCTCTCTTTAGGGATGCATTAAGAGGATCTAAGATCCAAATTGGATTTATTTGCAAAAAAATGAACATTGTATAAACATTGTTGGATTTAGGGTTAATAGGATGTACATACATAGCTAGCAAAAGAGGAAACTTGAGAGAGCATAACTCAAAGTGTATTAAGAGAGATCCATAGTGAAGATATATAGGACTAAGTATTCTCTAAAGTGAATAGGCATATACACAAGGCTGAGGTAAAAATGCCTCTTAAAGAGGGAAAAACATGCCATGCCTCAACTACCCTAAATATGTTCACACACATCACTTTAGAAATATGGTAACAAAGCTTAAAGTAGCCATAATGGTGGTTGTTACAAGAATAGTGCGTGTTGAAACTCCCAATGTAGGACATACTATTTCTATTGATGGGTATATATTTGTGTACTTGTCTGTCTTGTGATATTAATATTGGACCCTCCTAAGATGAATATTTACAATGCATCTCTAGCCATAATAAGTTTAATCTCACATAAGCTAATCCACCTAATAACATTGGATCTACAGAGTGATCTTGAGGTTTCATTCAAACCCATATATCTCTTTCGAAAGTCGGGGTGTGGGTGTTAGTAAGAGGGGTTTTACTTTTGCCAATGCTGTTCCAAACTTCTCGGACATATCAAGTGTTTCATGAGGTGCAAGGGACCAATCAAAGCTATGTAACAAGCTTGCAAGAGAAAACTGCACATTGCATAAGGCCAATGGTATCCCCATGCATATGCATCTACCTCCTCCAAATGGAACTAGCTCAAAATTGTGTCCGTGAACATCAATGCTTGTGTGGAGGACTCTTTCAGGAATAAATTCCAAAGGTCTCTCCCAAACACTTTCATCATGCCCCAATGACCATGCATTGACTATGAGACGTGTGCCCTTGGGTATAGAATATCCTGCGATTTCACAAGAGTCTAAAGCTTCACGTGCTCCAAGAAGGGGTGACGGTGGATGGAGTCGTAATGTCTCCTTTACAATGGCTTGCAAGTACTTGAGTTGTTGGATGTCTGATTCTTGCACTATGCTATTCTTTCCCACTACACAATCAAGCTCAGCTTGAGCTTTCTTCAACACATTTGGATTACATAGGAGCTCTGTCATTGCTCATTCAACACAAACTGCCGTGGTATCAGTGCCAGCTGCGAAGAGGTCCTACATGTACACAGAGACAACCTTTGGTGAAGATGAAATAATATGCAGCTATGCCCATCAAGATGACCATAATAAGAAGAACCCTAAGATCCAAATTTAACTTCCAAGATGTGAGAAGAAGAAAACCATTCAATACAAACCATCAAGGCACCCTTAACTTCCTCCATGTTGAGCTTGTACAATTCTGGAGTAGTCAAAGTAGTAAGGGACATAAGGAAGTCAAGGAAATGCCCCCCTCTTTCACACTCTAGGTGAGAGTGCTCTCGTATGGTGCGCTCCCAAAAAGAGTCAAGTTTCTTGTGGAGCTGTTTCATTTTGCCCTCATATCCTTGCAAGTTAAGGCTTCGTAAGAAGGGGATGTAGTCCCCAAGGTTGAAGACTCCTACCAACCAAAAGAAGTCATTGATCATTTGCTTGAACTCCTCCACTTGGGGGGTGGGAGCACTAGTCCACTCGAAGAAACGATTCCCCATCAACTTCAGCTCCACGTCAAACACATGTTTCTGTGGAGCAACCACTGTCCATACCTCAGGATGACCCTTGCGATTTCCAGATGCAATGAGCGGATGAACCCATTGCCAAGTGAGAAGACTGGGGATGGGAGCTTGGAGCTCCGGACCGGGCCTTCTTGTCGCAGCTCATCATGAAGCCGCAAGTCCAGCGTCACAGAGTTCAGACAGAACATGCAAGCACGCTCGCCATCTTGACAGGTGGTATTTTGTCTTCTCATAAGCGCCACGCCGGATTCCGCTACCTGTCTTTTTCCTCATTTCTTACCTACATTTAGCTGTGCAGGTAACGAGAGAGAGAGAGAGAGAGAGAGAGAGAGAGAGAGAGAGCGCTGTGCAGGTAACAAGAGAGGGACAGAGAAGAAGGCTACGGGGGAGAGAGGAGAAGAAGAAGACGCAGCAGCAGGCCTGAAAAGCAACATTAAGGATATACCATGCTTTTAGGTTCCCCACCCGCAGATGTGGCGTCACCAGATTGATTTGCATGCTAGCTTTTTTCCATTTAATCCGCACGCCATGCAATAAGCATCTGTTACCAAACCAAGAACGACACACAAAGAAGCAAGTAGGATTTTTTTTAAAAAAATCCAGAAAAAACATTTCTATGTCAAAAGGAGCTTACAAGTGGGCGACTTGAGTTAAGTTAATTAGTAGCAAAATTTCTAGAAAAAACATTTCTATATCAAAAGCAACTTATAATTGGGTCATTTAAGTTAAATTAATTAGTAGCTAATTATTTTGAGAGAGATACTACCCTGTCATCGCATCATTGGAATATCATATGCCTTGAACGTGTCCCGTAGCTTTGCTTTGTTCCATCACTATATGAGCTTGTAATCCAAGTAGATAAGGACGGTAGAGAAGCATGGTTTAGGAAAGGTTTTAAGATATGCAAGATAGCAAAGTCTTAGGTCTCTAAGAGAGAAAGATTAATGTTGTTTGAAGTAGACAACAAACTATATGCAAAGCTTTGACATGAACGAAGTAAGAACAAGGGTGCACTATCACAAGCAAGAGCATTGCCCTTCTTCTCTGAGGGAGATAGAGAGAGAGCATCCTCTTTCTTTAATTTTCTACAAATAAACTGTTCTAAATTTCAAAAACAAAGATATTCACACATTTCAAAGCTAAGTGGACCACTTACTTGAAGTTAACAATGGGTAACTTTTAAGACATGCACCATCTCGTCACTACACTATTGTATAAGCATATGCCCTAAACGATAATGCTAACAAAGTAATGAAACATCCAATATACAAAATTGTAAGTACAAAAAGTTTTAAGTTAAAAAGGTATATAATAGTAATAAGGTTGTTAAGAGACAAAACCTTAGAGTATTCTCAGACAAGCTACAACCCTTAATCTTTAATTGAGTAAGGGCAAGTTAGTTCAAAGCTTTAGGAGTCTATATTTCATCAAGGACCTAAATTTTTCTCTTATTACGTTAGTCCATAGGGGATATAAAAACTTGAGAAGAGAAGTGGGAAACTAGAAAGGGAATACAAAAGTTCTAATAAAAAAATCTCAAACTTCCTCAAGATAAGCAATAAAAAAATATGCAACCCTTAATCTTTAATTGAGTAAGGGCAAGGTAGTTCAAAGCTTTAGGAGTCTATATTTCATCAAGGCCCTAAATTTTTCTCTTATTACGTTAGTCCATAGGGGATATAAAAACTTGAGAAGAGAAGTGGGAAACTTGAAAGGGAATACAAAAGTTCTAATAAAAAAATCTCAAACTTCCTCAAGATAAGCAATAAAAAAATATGCAACCTAAAACCCTAAATTGAGTTAGAGTGAGGTGATTCAAAGTTTTGAGAGTCAAGGTTTCTTCAAGGAAAATTTGGATTTTCTCAAACATTTGCACGCATAGGATATAAAAACCTAAGGATTTTGTTCCATTACATGTCTATACGACCTATATAAAAAGAGAAAACTTCAGCTCCCTAGTATTAGTGCATGGGGACATAGAAGTATAAGGAAAGGAGAAGGATGATTGAAAGAAAAGATTAAGTTTTTCCTTTTTCCACATATAATACCATATTACAGAATTCAAGAATCTTCCAAGTCCCACTTTCAAATAAGCGGTAAAGATTTGATCATGTGGCTAAATCTTAACCCATGTTTCAAAGTGGGACTTGGAAAGACAACCTATATAGTAATTAGGGTAGACTCCACTTTCAAGAAAGGGGACAAGATTTGATCATGTGGCCAAATATCAACTATATTGGGAATTCCCAAACTATATGAGAATTTGTAAAATCCCTAATGTAGTGTTATGTGAATTCAATGGTCTTGTTTGTGTTTATTTTTCATGCGTTCAACTTAATCTTCCATCATGCGTTCAACTTAATCTTTCATGCGTTCAACCCCAGATCCTAAGCTAGAAGCTATTTGAAGTCCCTACTAACCCAACCCACTAGTTAGACAAAGCTAAGTAGATTGAGCCCTAAAACGCTATAGAGTAGGTTTCTTAGACTCACCTAATAATCGATTCCATTGTGTTTAGTTCTCGCAACATGGCTCCCATTAGGAAAAAAATGAACTCACAAATGGGCCCTTAAAATTTATTTACTTTAAGATGTGGAAATTTTGGATGTTGGCATCCATGGAGGATGAGTCTTCTTTGTCCAAATCTTGGGTTTTTTATTTAAAAAAAGGAGTAGTGGGGGAGCGCTTAAATTTAATATAGTTTAAGATGTGGGCCTTTTGGATTGTTGAATAGGAAGGCTAGATGTTGACATCCATGAAGGGTGAATCTTCTCTCTCCAAATCTTAGGGTTTTTATTAAAAAAAGGGGTAGTGGGGGATTTAAAAAAAGGGAGAATGAATAGTGCACAAAAATTGAGTTTCTCTCACCTCATATTTTTTTCCTTTTTTGGGAAAATTTTCAATTTTGTTTTTTTTCCCTCTCACGAAATCAGTTTGACCCAAAAGTTGACCAATAGACCACTTTCCCTCTCTTCTCTATACTGGTGAATTTTCGTCTCCATTGAAGCTCCTTGGTGAGAGTAATTAGGGTTTTGAGTTTTCTGCGTACCCACTACAAGATATAGGCCTTATACCGACGTTAAAAGTGACAAAAATATAAATAACAAATTTTACCCTCGTCATTGCAAAAAGCGTCGTTATTGACGGTGCCATAGAATAGTCGGTATCAGCGTCACATTTACTGATGCCAATAATGACGCTGATATCGACGGTCTGCGACGATAATAACCGACGCCAATAACAATGCGAGCAGTAAATTTGCGATACTAATAGCGACGGTAACATGGAAAAAAAAAATTGTGGCAGGGCAGCTAGCACTATGTGCTTTATTTGGGCCATACAAAATAGTTTCTGCACTGTGTACAATACTCGTGTAAACAAAAACAAACTATACTGAAATCATAACACTGATGCATGAAATAAATACATGATCGCATAATGAAAGTGACTGGTACAATCATGACAAGATATCACTACTACATAAAAAATGTCTATACAGATCAGGTGACCAAAAAAGAAAGGTGTGTGAGCTCCAGGGATCCAAGGGCGAGCTACATATCCTCGCCATCCAAAAGCTTGTCCCGTCGCAAAGGAGCATTGAACGAACTCTGCAAAAAAAAAAAAACAACACATCAGTCCACCATACAATAATACATTCTAATTAAACATGGTAACTATGGACAAGCAAGATGAATGACTTACAAGGCCGCCGTGTCTATACAATCGGTCGATCAATGTAGTGAGACCGTGCCTCTCTGCATATCGAGTCTCAAGGCCAGTCGGATCGCGATTTGTAATGGAGTGATGCAAAGAAAACAAAATACTAAGTGTTAGAAACATGATTGTCAATACAAAGGATATTGCAAAAAAATAAACAAGCAAAATAAAAGAAAAACTTACAAAGTCCTCCAAATATGTCCTGTGGCCACCACTCCCAAGATGATGGACCACTTCGGCCTCGAGTTGTTGATGCTAGGAGGCATATTCCACGGTGGATTCCGTGAGGTTTTGTGGTGGATTCCGTAAAATTTTATTACCGGGGCTCATACACAAGGTGGATTGGGCGAAAAGTCGATGGGGACGCCTATTCTTTTTGGGCGTTTTGTTAATTTAATGTGTAGGTGGGTAATTCCATAGTGGGTGATTCTGCAAAATACATATTTAAATTAATAAATGTTTATGAGTTTAGAGTGTGCACTCGTAATTAAGGTTAGGATTGAGTTCTAACCAATTTATTTTTGTAGCTGAAGACTACTAGGTATTCACTTTTGTCGGTTTAATTGTATTATTTTTCTAACAATTGTGAATGCTTCAGTTGATGTGTAGAGCAAGCAATGGTGGCATTGGGAAGCATTGGAGGATAGCGTGTATTCAAATTATCATCAATTTTTTATGGGCGCGTATCTTAGGCATGGCGTCCATATTTTCATGTGCTTATTTATTAAAGCGCTTGATATTTATTTATTACTTTTGTATGCACATGGGAACACGATTTAAATATTTGTATTGGACATTGTATTTGGGTATCGCCTGACTCCTTGGGCACCCAATAGCTTTAATTCTTTAGTGGCACAAAAGTAAACACAAAAGCTAAAGCGTGCTAATTGTAAATTGGGCTATTTCTTGAGCTTGAAGATGAATAATATATAAAAATACATACTTTCTGGAGCGCTCACACAAGGCATGGGGGAAGATTGCACCCAATTAGTCTCTTGCTTCATGTCGTGCAAGCTTTCTTCCTTGTTTTTTGTGCAAAAGTAGAGTTCTTTTGTTTTTGGGGACCTTCTGACGCTCACTACGTGCGCATACGGCGTCCGATCTATAGACCAGTGGTATCAAAGCGAAGCAAAGATCGAGAGCTTCCAATCGCTTACCATCTCGCGCGAAGGCGGAGCTCCTGGAATAATCAAGCTCTACAGTCAGTATCGTGGCAAATGGTCGATACCAGCGTGTTGCTGGCAGTCAAGAACCTCCTGTTGTACACTCAGATCGCGAGGGACCAGCCTCTGCAGGCAGAGGACCACGCGGGAAGATCCTTCATGAAGTCGTTGGTTACTTCACCCACAGATAAGAAATTCTTCACCATAGCTCTTAAAGCTTAAGGTTAAGCTTGTAAAGCTTCAAGAGAAGCTTAATAAAAAAAGCTTCATCACTCGATTTAACGATAAATCAACACTCAATTCATCACCAGGTCCTATAAATCAATGATTAGTCTAAAAGTCTAAAATTCCAGGTCACAAAGGTCATAACTTCAATCTTGAACAATTACTATAGAGGCAGTTCATATTCAGCAACACACGAATCAGTTTACTACCCTCTGGAAGCCCCTGTTCACACCTGTGAACTGACAGAAGCAAATTATAGCAAACAATCGGCAATACATAATCTATACGAAAAATTACTTTCTTGAAAGATGATTGTGACATCGAATTACGCAATCATAAAGGAGAAATACTACAAAAGCTAAACTAAATATATATATATATATATAAGCCTTGTAAACCCACCTTTGAGCTATGCTCATCCCACTAACAAGGTTTCGAGTGTGTGAGGTCTTTTGGAATTTTGCAGGATGACTGATCAAACCATGGAAGATTTTATGGCTAAAGGTGATCTACCCGAACCAACAATGGAGCAAAAATTGGATTTGATTATGATGCAGCTTCAAGAAGAACAAAGAGCACGATAAACTTTGCAAGCTCAATTGGCCAATCTGCAACAATCTACCACCGACCGAGATGGATCGCAACCTGAAGATCTTATATGACGTACCATCGATGCAACACTTGAAGCCCAATCTATTCGGAAAGAAACAAAGATAAGTAAAAGAAACTTCAAATTTCGTACTTTCAATGGATCACGCAATGGAAAGACTATCCTTGCTTTTATCAGTCAATTTGATGATTATTTCCATGAAGAATCATATGCTAAGAAAGACAAAATTAAATGTGTCACTAACCATTTAGTTGACTGAGCATCCTTATGGTGGACTGTGGTCTACAAAAGCGTTGATTGTCCCACTACTTGGGAGACTTTCCAAAAGAAATTTTTGCAGAATTTTCTTCCACCTCAATTCCGTGAAAAAACAATCAAACAATGGGATCTTCTACAACAAAGGGATCACAAACCTATTTCACAATATATTGAACGTTTCTGGAATGCTCTACTGCAACTACAAATGCTCGAAGATGTACCTGAAGCAACTCATAAACGCAAGTTTATGTCTGGTCTACTTGAACATTTTTATGCGGAGGTCAATATGTTCAAGCCAACAACCCTTGAAGATGCAATTTCCTTGGCCATGACACTGAAGACAAAATTTGCGGACGAGATAAGCGACCACAATAATTTCCAACTAATGGTAACTTTGGTTCCAAACAATTCAATTCAAATTTTTGAAGATTCAATCAAAGTCGTTTTCTTCCATCTTCATTCCGTAAACCTTGGACACGACCACCTGCTTTGCCATCAAACACAAATCCAAACCCTAAGCCATCTCTACAGTCAAATCCCAACATTTTTAAACTTTCTGCCATTACCAATAATGTATCCAAAGCAAAACCCATAGTTTGTTATAAATGTTATCAACGTGGACATCTAGCAGCCAATTGTCAATCCAAAAAGCCATCTGTTCATATCAATTATCTAGGAGCAATAGAAGATGAAAAAGGTGAAGAGATGCCGGATTTTACGGAAGAAGATGACGACATTGGTACTACTTCTGATACTTTGCCAGGTATGCCAACTCCCCATTCCTTATTAACAATGAAATGTTTTGTGCATGGTAAAGAAAAGACTATTTTACATGATGATGGGAGCACACATGACTTTATTTCTACAAAATTGGTCAAAGAATTGAATTTACGTACTGTTTCTACACATTATCGTATCAAGGCTTCATTCCTAGGTACGAGATATAATGGAACACAAGAGGTGCATAATTTGGAAATTAAAATTGGTAATTATACTGAACGAAAAAATTTCTTAGTTGTACCTTTACAGTCTAGTGACATTATCTTAGGAATGCCCTGGCGTCATCAATACAATCCTGATATAGATTATTCTACGCATTCAATTAAAATTTATTTTCAAGGAAAATAAATCACACTGCATGGAATGCACACTTCCAATAATTTTCCATTGCTTACTCATACTCAGGCTAAACGTGCATTACGTAAAAGTAGCAAATCCTATTTAATATGGGTGAATGAAATTCAAGCTAAGGAAAACCAGATGCATCCTAGGCATACACAATTTCTTTCCCAATTTCAAGATTGTTTTGCTGTTGATTTACCGCCTGGATTGCCATCTGCACGACCTGAAGATCATAAGATAGATTTAATTCCTGGAACACAACCACCATGTAAAGCACCATATAGACATAACCAAATTGAACAGAAAGAAATTCAAAACCAAATAGATGAATTGCTTAACAGAGGATAATTAGACCTAATAGTTATCCATTTGGTGCACCTGTCTTATTAGTGAAGAAGAAAAATAATACATATCGCATGTGCATTGATTATCGTGCCCTAAATAAAATTACTGTTAAGAATAGATACCCGATTCCTAGGGTAGATGATCTTATGGACAAGCTACAAGGATCTGCCATATTCAGTAAGATAGATCTTAAATCTGGATATCATCAAGTAAGATTGGACAAATCTGATATATTGAAAACTGCATTTAGAACACAATTTGGACACTATGAATTCCTAGTTATGCCTTTCGATTTAACTAATGCACCAGTCACATTCAGTCGTATGATGAATCGCATATTTTTGAAACATCAGCATTGTGTCATTGTTTTCTTTGATGACATATTAGTTTTCAGTAAAAATGAGAATGAGAATTATGAACATTTGTCTTTAGTTTTTAAGTTATTAAAAGATAATCAATTATATGCTAACCCCGAAAGAGTGAATTCTTCCAAATAGAAATTGAATATTTAGGACATATTATTTCATCAGAAGGTATTAAAGTCAACCCTTAAAAAATAGAAGCAATCTTAAATTGGCCGATACCAAAAAATGTGCATGAATTACGTTCTTTTCTAGGTCTTGCTAGCTTTTATAGAAAATTTGTGAGGAATTTCTCATTACTTGCATTACCTTTGACAAAACACTTAAAGAAGGGTATCGTGTATAATTGGTTTGACAATCAACAAAAGTCCTTTGAATTGCTGAAACATGCTTTAACTCATGCTCTTGTATTACAATTACCTGACTTTAATAGACCATTCTTCTTAGTAGTTACTGACGCTAGTGGATCTAGAATAGGAGCAGTCCTTATGCAAGATTCTCACCCCATAGCTTACTCTAGTTGCAAACTCAAACCATCTGAACTTAAATATTCTACCTATGACAAGGAATTGTTAGCCGTAGTACAAGCCTTACGTCAATGGAAACATTATTCAATGGGATCTGAGTTCATGATCATAACTGACCAACAAAGCATTAGACATCTTCTTAGTCAACCACAAATATCTGACCGACATATTAAATGGGCTGCTTTTATTCAAAGTTTTCATCCCCTTATACAATATCAACCTGGAAAAGAGAATGTTGTTGCTGATGCTTTGAGTAGAAGACCGACAATTCAAAATATTTTTGTGATATCATTTGATTCCCTTATCCCTATGAAAGATACTTATCACCAAGATCCTACTTTTCAAGCTGATTGGAATAAACTAGTTACAAATAATTGGATTCCTATTGATTCATTGTCTTACACTAATGGATTTATGTTTTATGAAAAAAGATTATGTGTGACTGTTCCATTTCAATCATTTGTTTTGCATGAAATTTATTGTTCCCCATATCAAGGTCATAGAGGAATTATATCTACTTTGCGTACATTGATTGAAGATTTTTATTGGCCACATATGGACACTAATGTATCTAATTTTGTATTTGAATGCCTAATTTGTCAACGAGTAAAAAGACACCATGGTAAACAATATGGTTTACTAATGCCATTATCCATTCCATCACGACCATTTTTTAACAAATTTCAATGGATTTTATCACTAGTCTACCTAACACTAAAGCTAATCACGATATGATTTGGACTATTGTAGATAGGTTTAGCAAACAAGCATATTTTATTCCATGCAAGAAAACTTTAACTGCATCTCAAGCTGCTCAATTGTTTTTGAAAACTGTTTTCACTAACCATGGTTTACCAAAAGTCATTATTTCTGATCATGATTCTAGATTCTGCAATAATTTTTGGATTACTTTGTTTGCTAACTTAGGAACAAAGATTGATTTTTCATTTGCATTTCATACTGAAACAAATGGTCAAACAGAAGCTACTAACAATACCATTTTAGATCTTTTGTGTGCCTACACAATTTCAAAACCATACACATGGGATACATATCTACATTTACTTCAGTTTGCATATAATAACACACCACATACAGCTACAAAGAAAGAACCATTTGAAATTATTTATGGATATCGATTGCCTACACCTGTTACATCATTATCAAACAAAATTCAGACTGCTGATGATATTGCTAATATGCATGCTACTATTTTTTATGAATTAAAGATATGATTGCCAAAGCCCAGCAATCAAATACAAAACAAGCAAACAAGAAAAGAAAAGCTATGAGTTTTAAAGTTGACGATTATGTTTGGTTACGAATTGAAAAACAAAGATTACAAAGTGTAGATAAACACCCCATTGTCAAAATAGCACCTAGATTTTATGGCCCATTCAAAATCATACACAAAATCAACGACAATGCATTTAAACTAGAATTACCACAACATTGGAAAATCCACAACACCTTCCATATCAGTTTATTACGATCTTTTAGAGGACAATTACCTATACACCCAGTCTATGAAAACCCTCCTTTGCTAGATGACGAAACTGAAATCCTTGAGCCTGAAACTATTATAGATACTGACTTTATGACCACTAGAACTGGCCATAGATATTCTAGATATTTGGTCAAGTTTAAAAATCATCCTGTTAAAGAGACCCAATGGATGCACGCTCGAGACCTAAGTGCTTTTCCCACACTGTTTGCTCCACATTGAGCTAATAGCAATTGAGGACAATTGCTATCCCACCTTGGGGATATAATGCTAGGAGGCATATTCCGCGGTGGATTCCGTGAGGTTTTGCGGTGGATTCCGTAAAATTTTATTACTGAGGCTCATACACAAGGTGGATTCTTTGTGCGAAAAGTCGATGGGGACGCCTATCCTTTTCGGGCATTTTGTTAATTTAATGTGTAAGTGGGTGATTCCATAGCGGGTGATTTCGCAAAATATATATTTAAATTAATAAATATTTATGAGTTTAGAGTGTGCACTCGTAATAAATTAAGGTTAGGATTGAGTTCTAACAAATTTATTTTTATAGCTGAAGACTGCTAGGTATTCACTTTTATCGGTTTAATTATATTATTTTTCTAACAATTGTGAATGCTTCAGTTGATGTGTAGAGCAAGCAGCGATGGCATTGGGAAGCATTGGAGGATAGCGTGTATTCAAATTATTATCAATTTTTTATGGGCACGTTGTCGTCATGTTAAGGGTTGAAGATCTACCACCAGGGCTTTAGTGCAGAAGAGGAGTTTAGGATTCAAAGTTTAGGAAGGGGAAATAGATTGGGGTTTAATAAGATTCGGGATTTAGAAATGATTTAGGTACGGAAGAAGAATTCAAGATTTTTCTCTATGTATTTAGCATACATGAACGGAAGAAATAACTCTATCTTGATAACATAAAATGCCTCTGGATACATACATCATATCATAAAGGACATTTTCAGATTCTCAATTCAATTATGAATATCAAATGCAAGTTCTAATGGCTTTTATTTCAAGTACATAGATGGATTTCAACCCTTTGGAACAAGTATTATGTTGATAGACTCAAATGCGTTCAAGATTTGGGCCAATGATACATGAAATGAATTGAAGAAACATAATTTTAGCTTCAGCCCTGTTTTAAAACAGAAATTTCCAGCCCATAATCAAGCTCAAAATGAGTGCATAAACTCATGAAGAAGCACCTCTAATCATTAATGAACAAAGTCCCGATGAAAAGAGGTCATTTCCTTCCATTACAACCACATAAATCTCTTGTTTGCTCATAAAAATAGACCATAACAGTGGGCTGCCCTGTTTATGACTAGTTATTTCAGCCCATAACAACCCATATACCTTCAAAATCCTCATCACTCTTTGCTTGCCCCAAAGTCACTCAAGTACTTGGGTACAAGTCGGGCTTCATTGGACCAAGAATGAGGTAGACAAAATGAAAGAAGTCGTGCATAAGAGCAGGCTGAATACTTTTCTTCTCAGATTTCCCTCTTTTATAGACTGTTTTAACATGCATTTTCGTCAGACCAAATGGGCAGAGAAGTGGAGCTCGCACCATGTTTTCACCTTCTGTTAATGGGCCTGTTGATCTTTAGTTTGCATGCTCCAAATCATGCACCGTAGTTTCAGCTCTCTCCAGTTGTGCTCAAACTGTGCAGCCCGCATTTTGCGCCAAAAAATGCGGGCTACTCCCTGCTCAGGCCCTGGTCACTTTTTGATCTACCTAGGTCACTTGATGGTCACTTAAGTTTATTACATCAGGTCCCATGTGAACCTAGTGGACTTTTGGCAACTTTTGGCATTTTTCTTGAGTTCTGACCATATTTTTGCACCTAAATCAATGTGATTTATCCTGCAGACTGTCAATTACTTCCAATTGACCAAGTTGTAGGTTCCCATAGACTTTTTTTTCATCAATATACATGGTATAACTGAAAATTATATGCTGAATACAAAAGAACTTATGTAACTAAGTTGGTTATTGGATAACAATGTTTGTATTTTGTATGCAAATTCCTCATATAACTCCCAGTGAAGTTCTTCTGTGTTCATAAGAATTCCATGATTTATATTATGAGCAGTAAACTCTTTGACATTCACCCCCTCCTAACTTGCACATCCTCCGGCATGTGCCATTTCATAAGATTACAGGTCAAGGAGGGTCTTCTTCTGTTATATCTTCATCTTCATTTTCTAAGTCTTTTTCTTCCTGCATGTCTTCAAGTAGAGGGCTCATATCTAAGTCATCAAGTTCATAAGTTGAAGGTTCTCTTCGTTTGAAGAGTTTGATTCTTTTCCCGGCTATTGGAATCTTAATCATGGTCCCATCCATTTCAGCCAAAGAGTAAGTAGCATTATTATGTACTACTTTTACAACATATGGTCCAAACCATCGCTTGGCTAACTTCCTATGAGCACTATATTGATTGTCCAGGCTGCTATCATAGATAAGAACCCAATCATTCTCTTGAATAGCTCTTGGTCGGAGTCGATGATGCTTATCAAACCTCTTCTTGTTCTTTAATCTTGTTGTTTTCAGCCTTTCAATGGCTGTTTTGACATCTTCTGGCCTTCTTTCGAGTTGCCTTATGCGCAAAGACAGCAACTCTTCTCTATTTATGCCTTCGTCCCAAGGTAAGATACTCCATGTGACAATGGATTCCTCAATAGGCATAACAGGTGGCTGTCCATATATAAGTTCAGCTGGCATATATCCTGCCACTGCACTATGGGTAGTTCTATCAGCCCATAATGCGAATGGTAGCATTTTAGGTGATTCCCTCAACTTTCCTTTGCATGATTTTGCTAAAGCTTTAAGAAAATTTTCATGACCTCTTTCACTCTTACCATTGCCTTCAGGGTTGTAGGCTGAAGTAAGAGATAGCTTAATTCCCAATTGAGTAAAGAAATGGCGAGCCTCATCAACATCCAATTCCCCTCTATCAGCAATTACTTTAGCAACACATCCATACCTGCAAAATACTTCTTCAAGTAAAAATCTACAAACAACATGAGTGGACTTTGTTGTCAAGGCTTTTCCTTCCACTTGATTTGTGAGATCTTCTCTAGCCAGTACTAGATATCTCATGTTCCAAATTCCTGTAGGCATGGTTACTAAATCAATAACCCATCTATTGTGAATGGATAAAGGATAGGTAGGCTGAAGCCCATCTCTATGCTTTACCATAGAGTACATTTGACAAACATGACAAGACTCAACAAAATGCTCAATGTCTTTATACATGTTTTGCCACCAAAATTTCTCTTTTATTTTGGAAAAAGTGCCCCATATGCCTCTATGACCAGCCAATAGGCTTTCATGAAATTCTTGCATGACCTGTCTTTGTGTCTTTTTGTCTCCTAAGACACGAACATGTGCCCTTTCTTTCTTTTTCGCATGCCTCCAAAGGTAACCATCTTTAAGAAAAAAACCATAAGCTTTTCTCTTAATTCTCTTGAACTCTTCATTAGTCCAATCTTCCTTTTTTGACATAGTGCTAAAAATTTGGCCAAAATTTAGCCAATCATCTGCATAATATTCTTCTTTAAAGTATGAACAAACCATAACATAACATTGAACATGCTGTTTACTGGCTGTCCATTGTCCTTCTTTGGTTGTTTCATCCTTCCTTGCTGATGTAAAATTTGTTTTAGTAGCTGAACCTATTGTACTTGCTATAATTTTTCTTGTACCTGCATTTTTGACTGCTGAATCAATATTAGATTCAGCTATACTTGCTGTTTTCAAATTTGTACCTGCATTTACCGCATCATTTATAAACTTTGATTCTTCTTCATCCATCATTTCTTCTTTATCCCTATATCTGGCACACGAAAGCATGTCAGCAACTGGATTATCTCTACCTGCAATATGTTTCAAATCAGGATTTAAGGATTTAATATAGGCTATCCATCTTAGCATGGCTATGTCGGGAGTGGAACAGTTGGCGATCATGCCCAAGAGTGGAAGGCAATCTGTTTCAATTATAACGTGTGCGCCCATGAAGTACTCCTTGTCACATTTTAATGCAGTTACTACTCCCCAAAGTTCTCTTTTAATTTGAGTATACCTTCTTTGTCGTTCATTAAGAACTTTCGCTCCAAAGCGGATCACATATATGTTGCCTTCAAGGTCGTCTTGACCAACTGCCCATCCTATTCCAATAGGACTTGTGTCCACTGTGAGTATAATGGCCTGTCCATTAGAGTAATTAGCCCTCTTTAAACTGGGGGCTGAAATCAGCATTTTCTTGAGTTTTCGAATAGCGTGAGTGTGTTCTTTTTCCCATATAAACCTTTGGCCCTTTCTTAGAAGCTGATAAAGACTTTCAGCAACATGAGCAAAATGTGGTATCCAAATAAGGTAGAAGACACATGCACCAAGAAATCTTCTCACCTTTGAAACATTTCTACATTCTTCCCGCATTTTGCTGATAGCATCTTTCGGCCATATGGACCACACATATGTCCGACCACAAGGACTTCTTCGACTCCAAAAATAGATTTAGCTCCTGAAAGAGTAAGATGGACTTCTTCTAATTTAGACAAGATTTGAGCACAATCATTAATATGATCAGAAACAAACTTTCGACATCCAACTTCATTGAGTTCTTCATTTTTCTCATGAACTTTACATCCTTTGATTGGAACATCATCAAGAAAAGAAAGAGTCAATTGAGGAATATAATCCGTCAATACTTTATGCATGGCATTCATCATGTGAGATACTGAATTCGTAGCCCCTTGAGGTAGAGTACACATGCGTACTAGGCCAAGAGGCGTCTTCATTGTGGTAATGTCACGGCTTTCCAAAGCAAGCTGAAATTTGTCGTAGCCTGAATATAAATCTCCCATGGAATAGATTGCCCTACTTGCAAAAGCTTCAGTAAACTCATCAACAATTGGCCCTGATCCAACATTTCTAATAGTGACTTTATTGACGGGTTGTAAATCTTGAATGAATCGCAAAGATCCATTCTTCTTAGGTACGGTAAACCATCGGTTGGAATATGGAGCTCAAGATGGCTCCAATATTCGCATTTTTATCTTTTCATTTAGAAGTTCCAATAACTTAGGCAAACGAGCCCTTGGAACCAGAATTGGTTTAAGATTCCAAGGAACATGTGGGACCGTAAAAATCACCATTGGTGCCACAATGCTTGGATCCACACAGCCAATTTCATGTGGCTGAAATGAAAAGGATTTACCATGATTCTTTAACATCTGCATGAAGATTTGCTTTTCAACCGGCAAGAGGAAAGAGTCTTCACCAATTTTCAGCTTTTGTAGACTTTCTGATGTAAATTGGTAACCAATATTTTTAGGATCGGGAAGGCTTGGCTGTTTGGATACCCTTTCTGCCAGTCCTTCACTTTCAGGTGGCAGAGGAGTAGCTACCGGCTTGACCTTTTTATCAAGTGTTTTATACTTTGTTTATACTCTTACTTCATCCTTGCTTGGCTGTCTGAAAGCTTCATAATCTGCAAATTTTTGAATTATGTCATACATATCCAATGTACATACCTGTATGGACTGATTTTCAGCTTGATTTTCAGCATGAACGGCTGTATAAATTTCAGCCATTGTATCATTATAATTCAGCCCATAGAATAGTCCTGAAATTTCTTCATCTTTAGGTAGAACATCAATTTTCTTCAACTCTTGCTCCATATGACACAAATACTTTCTTTCAGTCCTGTTCATGGCTGAAAACTGTTTATAACAACCCACACCATTGGCTGAAAAAACCTGCAAATCAGCTTTTGGCCTTGCCTCCTTCATATGTGGAGGCAATTTTTTGTGACATGATGCATTGCTATAGCCTCCACTTATAGTAGTGCTACCCGAAAACCCTTAAATTCTCGGGCATTAGGAGAAACATGATGATCTCTTAATCGATCCCTATTCCGGTGGTGATTAACACAGACGGTCAAGAATTGGTCAGCTTTATCATTATCCTTGCTTCTTATCCGAGCATATGATGAACCATTATCAAGAGCCTTTGTCTCTAAATGAGACTCGGAAATAAATGGTTTTCTAAGAATGATAGGATAGCTGCAGGAATCTTGAACAAAGAAATGAAATTCATCTTTTACATTACCAATAGTAACTTGTACATAAGGACATGCTGCATAAAGATCGCCAGAAGAGTTATTGGCTGCCTTCATGCGCCATCGTGGGTCCACATCAATGGGCCATCCGCCATTCTCATAGAGACTTCTTGACATAACATTAATTTCCAAACCATGGTCTATAAGGGCAATGCATGGAGTTTCTTTTTCACCGATTTTAACAACAGTTCCAATAGTCGCCCTTGCCCAATGGGTACGGGAGTAGTGACTACTAGGAATAAAGTGAGCTTCACTTTCTTCTTGCATGTTGTGAAGTAGAGTCTCTTTCTTACGTATGGGCTGCACTTTAGATTGAGAAGTCCCCACCATAATGGCTTCTTTAGTTTCTGCTTCATAAATGTCTTCATCTTTGGCTTCTATGGCTGCAATCAATTCTTTGATTGCCTCTAATCGGATTCCTTGAGTTTTCAGCTTCTCTTCATCTTGCAAATACACATGAAGTACTTGTAAAAAAGCATGTACAGATTCTTCAGTTTCCTCACCAACATATTGTCTTTTTCGTTTAATTACATCAATTATTACATCATGAAATCCTCATTTTGCAATACCAAGAATTTCACCTAATGTAAATTCAATTCTACTTCCAAGAATCCTTTCTTCTAGGATTCGTTTAAGATCCGTTGTGGTCTCTATGTCAGACTGCAACTTGTAACTCGGAAGTTTGCTTTTTCTTTTTCCTTCTGTCTTCTTTGCTTGAGGGCATTGTCAAACTCTGGCGGTGGTGGATTTTCAGCAGCCTTCTGTTGGTCTGGTTTACTTCTTGTTATGCATTTAGTTGGTCCTGAAGAAGAAGGACCGGCAGCATCTTCTTCTCTTTTCTTCTATCATGGCTTCTTGATTATTAATTTCAGCTAACTGAGCAAAAGCTGAAAATGAATCCACAGGCTCGGACCAACCGGTTCTTCCTCGAATACATTGACTGGTAGTGGTTAAATCATCTTTAGTTGCCTTGCCTTGCTCCATGTGTTGTCGAAGGGTTTCGAAAGCAATGTCGCAACTGCAGAAGTCCTTGATAAATTTCAGGATAGAAGTTCAATCAAATGAATAAGCAAGATGAGAGGATTTGTGTGTAGTAATAGATCCACCAAGCTCCCAACAAGACCTCATCTATGCAGTAATGATATGACCAAAAGCAAGGTTTCAGCTGAGCATAGAATTCATCCTTCAACATAGGAACCTTTAGTACAAATCTGGTTATCAACTATAGATAGAAATTTCAGCATTGTACTTTCAGCAGGATCAGCCAAAGGATGGATCTATGGATCCCCAGACTTAACCATAAACCCATAGGGAATTTGATTCTAAATGATGAGGTGAACACTATCTTAAGCAATAGTCAATGTTGCAGGCATGTCTTTCAGAGGTGGCTCCCTTCCAAGAACAAGAGGGTTGGTCACGGGATGATCTAGAACCATGTATTCATTTGCATTCTTTATAAGCTGACAAACTGACTTGTGGCAATGTTTGGCACATCTTTCTCTTCCATGTTAGTAATATCTACATATAAACAACAGTCATAATCATGTGCAAGAACTATTGCATCACCTTCACAAACATACCACCAGTAGTTGCAACCTAATTTTTGAGGTAATGTAACTGTCCAGCAACAAGTAAACTGAATAAACCAGGGCCTGTGCAAATTCAGTCTTCTGCCGTGAGTACAGCAAGGGAAGATACAAGAGGCTGGGGTGGAATCACTGCCCATCCATGAGAGACATACTTTCAGTCAGCCAAAGACTTCCACTTTGGGCCTATCCGGGATAGCATCTTTCAAGAAGTAGAAACCCTTGCAGGTAGAGTAAAACTCTTCAACAAGAGATTTAATCAATCGAATAAAAAAGAAAAGTGCTTCCTCTTATTGAAGAATGGCTTTTCTGGTTGTAGAGCTCTTCTTTTGCTCTAAGTATGGTCTCGTGATTCAGAAGTGAACGATGAAGGATGATGTGTTGTCTGGCAATTAAGCGCAGATAAACCTTTCAGAGGCACTCATACATCTCCTGAATCTATCCGCAGGACAGAACAAAGTCACATTTTTATATTGTGAATCACGCAGGGTGACTGAAGGCCCATGGACAAATCAGTTAGGTGAAGTCCAAAAGATCAATAGAACCAGATGCAATGGACAATCTGTTTGATGGTGAAGAAGACGGAATTGTTGATGCTCAAGTTCAGGATAGTGCTGAAGACAGTGATTCAGAAGATGGCATACTTGATTCTTCCACTTATCACAGCGTAGAAGCAGCGCAGCTCCTCCTTTGTCTTCTTGTGCAGCATCTGACTCGTTGCCAACGTCGCACCTTTTCTGTGGCTCGTCTGAAAGAAGAGAAGTGTAAGCTCTCTCTTCATAGCTACAATTCGAGCCGTCGTTTTCAGTCTGCATCACTCGCCACCGCCTGAGTGCGTTCGATCACCATCCTTAGCAAGGATCCTCCCCAATTCATGTAAAGCTCTCCCTTTTCCTCTGGATTCCCTAAAAACTCCTTTCTTTCCGTTCCTGAGATTCGTTTCCTCCTTTTTTTTTAACTTTAGCTCTTTCCCCTCTATAAACAGGACTTCTCATATTATCTCTGCTTTTCCCTCCTTCTTATCTGATCACCATGTTCTCTCTCTCCTCCTAAAAAAAACTTCGCATTTTCAAAAAAACAACGACCTTCCCCCTCCGTGTTTTTCTGCACTCCTCTCCATTAAGCCCTTTTTTTTCCCCCAAAAAGGCCCTTTCAAAAATAGTCCTCTTCATTTCTAATGAAAGTAATGCTTCCCACCATTGTTGCTCCAATTGCCACAAAAACCATCTTAAACAATCAACTTTCTTTTCTACGAGAAGATCCTTACATAAACCAAAACCTTTCCAAATTCCTTGCTATTGACGATATTGATTACACGCTTATTGTCTGTGAAAACATTGCAGTATTTACTATTCACAGCAATAGGATTGACCGTATACAGATGACCAGGCACCATGATATTCTTTCCAATGACTAATCCTGTGGGGCTAATCCATGCTCATAGCATCTTCCTTCTCAATGAGGGCACCACATGCTTGAAATGTGATCTTAAATGTCTACTGATTTGAGAAAATGCCCTCCTCTTGCATTTGTTTGTATAGTTGTAATGTCTTCTCTCCTTGACCTTGCTCAACATAGACTGAAAGCATCCCTTCATGTTCACCACTATGCCTCCAAACTTCTCTCCACTATATTTATACGCAGAAAATAAATGTAAACACAACAACTAAGTATATACAAAGTATCAAATCACACACACAACTTTTGGGTGGTTTTCACACCTCGAATGCACAACAATACGACAGCGTTCCAAGGCCTACGCCCACACTTTAGATTTTGCATTAGTTTTACATGCTTTAATAATTTCATTAGTTGGCTCAATTTGCAGCCCATAAGTTGCAGCATCAACAGCTCCATAGGCCTTTCTTGTTGCCGAATCCTCCAATCTTTTCTTCATACCACCGTTGCTGAAGTTTGGCTCAAGAGGAAGCCCGGTTTTGGTTGCATGAATTTTACCATCCTTCCAAAAAACTAATTTTTGTGCTTCAGCTTCACGGAATGCACCGCACTCTCTCTTGTCATGCTGAAGGCTATCATATCAAATACAGCATCTTTTGAAGCCTTCTCGTATAGGCCTTTGGGCAGTTGACCAACCCCTTTCTTCTACTTTTACATCAAGCCTTTCCACTTTAGAATTAATCTCCGTTAGATTAAGATGGAGATCTCGCATGCTTTTAATTAGCTCATCCATGACATTCTTCTTTGGAGATGGAACAACAGAATTTCTTAGTTGCTCAGCCATAGAGACATGAGGTCAAGAAACTAGGACATGCTCCTTCATAGATTCAGTTGTTACAGGGGTTGATCCCCATCTTAGGCACAATCGCTCTCTTCGAGCAATCATATTAACTGCTTCAGTGACATCACTCCAAGTAGTCTTCAATCCCGTCTCAGAGTCAGGGTCTTCAAGTCGATCAGTTAATTTCTCCTGAAGAGAAGAATCTGCAGCCTTTAGAAATAATTCAATCTTTTGACTTTCCATACCTTGTTGATCCTCAGGATTTAGTTGGGCAAATTTACTTTCAAATTCTCGATGAAGAGCAGTGGCGGTTAGACCCTTATTGGGCCTTTCGACCCATTCGGTGAAGACTTTCTTTGTCATAAGGCCATAATCTTCAAGGAAAAATTCTTCTCAAAGAGCCTTCTTGAACACAGTCCATCCTGCATCTTGTTGGAAAAGACCATGAATTCGGTCTTGGAGACCATGCACAGCCAGACAGGAAAAATAATGGCTCCAGGCATGTTGTGGGACTCCAAAGAAGACCATCTTGTCAGTATAAAGGCGGATAAAAGAGGATACATTTTGCCCATTAAATTGCTTAAGCTCTTTTCCAACTGCTTCTAAGGCTTTAATGGCAGCAGCATCAATCTGCTCTTCTTCTTGTCTCCGTTGTTGTTGCAATTGCAACTGCTGCTGAAATTGCAATTATTGTTGTTGGCTTTCTTGCATTAGAAAAACCAACTGTTGCAAGGCATCTCCTCCCGAACTTGATGATTCTCCCATTGGACTTCTTCTTCCGCAGCAGACCTTCACGTCGGGTTCACCACTGTCGTCGTGTTAAGGGTTGAAGGTCTACCACCGGGGCTTTAGTGCAGAAGAGGAGTTTAGGATTCAAAGTTCAGGAAGGGGAAATAGATTGGGGTTTAATAAGATCCGGGATTTAGAAATGATTTAGGTACGGAAGAAGAATTCAGGCTTTTTCTCTATGTATTTAGCATACATGAACAGAAGAAATAACTCTATCTTGATAACATCAAATGCCTCTGGATACATACATCATATCATAAAGGACATTTTCAGATTCTCAATTCAATTATGAATATCAAATGCAAGTTCTAATGGCTTTTATTTCAAGTACATAGATGGATTTCAACCCTTTGGAACAAGTATTATGTTGATAGACTCAAATGCGTTCAAGATTTGGGCCAATGATACATGAAATGAATTGAAGGAGCATAATTTTCGCTTCAGCCCTGTTTTAAAACAGAAATTTCCAGCCCATAATCAAGCTCAAAATGAGTGCATAAACTCATGAAGAAGCACCTCTAATCATTAATGAACAAAGTCCTGATGAAAAGAGGTCATTTCCTTCCATTACAACCACATAAATCTCTTGTTTGCTCATAAAAATGGACCATAACAGTGGGCTGCCCTATTGATGACTGGTTATTTCAGCCCATAACAACCCATATACCTTCAAAATCCTCACCCTTTGCTTACCCCAAAGTTACTCAAGTACTTGGGTACAAGTCGGGCTTCATTGGACCAAGAATGAGGTAGACAAAATGAGAGAAGTCATGCATAAGAGCAGGCTGAATACTTTTCTTCTCATATTTTTCTCTTTTATAGACTGTTTTAACATGCATTTTGGTCAGACCAAATGGGCAGAGAAGTGGAGCTCTCATCATGTTTTCACCTTCAGTTTATGGGCCTGTTGATCTTCACTTTGCGTGCTCCAAATCATGCACCATAGCTCCAGCTCTCTCCAGTTGTAGTCAGACTGTGCAGCCCGCATTTTGCGTCGAGAAATGCAGGTTGCTCCCTGCTCAAGCCCTGGTCACTTTTTGACCTACCCAGGTCACTTGCTGGTCACTTAAGTTTATTACTTCAGGTCCCATGTGAACCTAGTGGACTTTTGGCAACTTTTGGCATTTTTCTTGAGTTTTGACCATATTTTTGCACCTGAATCAATGTGATTTATCCTGCAGACTATCAATTACTTCCAGTTGACTAAGTTGTAGGTTCCCATAGACTTATTTTTCATCAATATACATGGTATAACTGAAAATTATATGTTGAATACAAAAGAACTTATGTAACTAAGTTGGTTATTGGATAACAATGTCTATATTTTGTATGAAAATTCCTCATATAACTCCCAGTGAAGTTCTTTTGCGTTCATAAGAATTCCATGATTTATATTATGAACAGTTAACTCTTTGACAACGTATCTTAGGCATGGCGTCCATATTTTGACACGCTTATTTATTAAAGCGCTTGATATTTATTTATTACTTTTGTATGTGCATGGGCACACGATTTAGATATTTGTATTGGACATTGTATTTGGGTACCGCCTAACTCCTTGGGCGCCCAATAGCTTTAATTCTTTAGTGGCACAAAAGCAAACACAAAAGCTAAAGCATGCTAATTGTAAATTGGGCTATTTCTTGAGCTTGAAGATAAATAATATATAAAAATACATGCTTTGTGGAGCGCTTACACAAGGCATGGGGGGAGATTGCACCCAATTAGTCTCTTGCTTCATATCGTGCAAGATTTCTTCCTTGTTTTTTGTGCAAAAGTAGAGTTCTTTTGTTCTCGGGGACCTTCTGATGCTCAGTACGCGCGCATATAGCTTCATGTCGTGCAAGCTTTCTTCCTTGTTTTTTGTGCAAAAGTAGAGTTCTTTTGTTCTTGGGGACCTTCTGACGCTCACTACACGCGCATACAGCGTCTGATCTGTGCACCAATCGTGCCCTCGCCACCTCATGCTATTGACTCCAATGTCTTGGAGAATTTATAGCCTCCTTCCTCAGTCAGCGCCAGTCGTCTGCGTCTAGCCACTCGGGCTTTACAGCCCCACTCTTGAGTGCCTTCATTAGGGCAAAAAACGTTTCAAAAATGGCACTTGTAAGAAAATGATTAAGTTACTAATTAGTTGAGGTTTTAAAATAATGAACCCTCCAAATTTGGCCATTCAAACGTGATTAATGAGAGAATTTATTATTCATTTAAGAGGTTAGCCATTAAATGCCTAAGGGCGTTAACTCATGTCAGAGGTCACTTTTCGGCCATTATTCTTTCATTTTGAATATTTTACTATCACGTTTCCCACCAAAATCATGCTTCTTTTTTCGCCTGCATTCATTTGAATCATCGTTCTCTCCTCTTCACTTTGTTTCTTAGTTCTTAAAGTAGATTTTACTCTATCGTAAAATTTCTCACCAAAATCACGTCCGGTTCTTACCAGCAGCGTGCATTGGTCTCCCTTCGTCTCCCTTCGTCTCCTTTCACAAAATCTTGAGAAGGTGATCAACAATCAAAAGAGTCTCTACACAGAGGATCAATACCACTTACTTGCCGATTGAGCTATAGAGATATGGTCCTCCATGGACCTAAGACGAGATCATCTTGTTAGTTTTCAGCAGACCCAACTAGGTTGGGACATCCAAGCCACATCTTTACTTCAACCCCTAAGATATCCATTCTGTAAGATTTTGTTCCAACTAAATCCAAGCTTTTTCTTCAATCTCTTCAATTTGATTCATAAGAAAATGCGTAAAAGAGTCCCATGGTGTTGATGCAAATTGGTAGGGATAGATATACTAAGGATAATCCTTAAGCTAATAGAATAGAAAGTGAAAATTTTCACTTTGATCTTGACACTTGAAAATAGAATATCTTCATTATACAGTGTTGTAATATCAACTTTTTAGCAAGGACTAATTGATAAGACAAGGATAATATATTATAATTAGAAGAAAGGAAGTACTTTGATTTCTGGGAGATAAAAATATTTACCTAGTAATAGATTAAAAATATTTATTATTCAATTTTGTCTCTTAAAATATAAAAAAATTAAACAAGTAATAGATAGAAGTATTAGTGATATTGTGTATCATATCAACTTTAGAACTAAGATGATTTTATGTGTACAGGATGCTTCGAAGAATATGAAGGATACAACTTCTTAATTAATATTAGCTCTTGGGAGTATTTTTCTCATCATACCCTCAACTATGATTAGCACTATGGGGTTTCAAGTTTCAATATCTTCAATTGTGATTCTTATTAGCACTATCAAATTTCAATACCTAAATGGTGGCTTGATGTCATGGGATGATACTACTCATGATATCATATCCTAGCAAATCTCTTAAGATCTATTCCCTTGATTTGTAAGAAGAAATAGAAAGGACTTCAATCTATTTCTTTCTCTCAGAACTCTGATTCTAAAGCAGACTGATTTTATAATTGAAAGCATCAATACATTATTGATGCTTTATCCTTGTATATCTTTTTTCAAATGTAATATATCTCAATTTCACACAAAAAAAGACGATCAAAATAATCAGTCTCCATTTCACAAAAAAAAATTACATAACTTTATTAGGCTCTGAAATTTTTTTAGAAAATTTTAAAGCTTTTTTTGAGCTCGTTTGCTATTTTAAAAATATTTTTAAGCAAAAAACGGCCTAAAAGAGACCCAAAAAATCACAAAAAAACCACCCAAAAATAGCATTGCCGATACAACGCGAATATGGGTATCCGAGCGTCTCGGATACGCATATTCGCGTTGTATCGGCAATGCTAGCTTTTCCAAAGAAGCTAACCCGCTACTACTCAAAAAATAAGCTGCCCTTATGCTTAAGTAGCCCCTGTGCTTATATAGTTCATGTTATTTTTGCATATGTAACAACATTTTCTTGTTGATTATTCCTTTTTAAGCTTTCTTAAGCTAAACTTTAATTCACAAAGGAATCCCTTTCATACTTCGCTTCAATGAACTAGATTTATTAAACCCTCTCGCACTTCACAAGTCATTGAACTAGTTGGAAAAATATCCGTTGTTGGAAAAGCAAAAGGCTTGGTCAAGCAATGAAACGGGATGCTTGCTTTAATCTCTAATCGATGAAGAAGACAGATTGAAATCTTTATGTATAGCTTATCTAAGAGCTTGAAGTTCTTAATCAAATGAAAGAGCAAATTACATTTTTTGCTCAATTTAAAGGTATAGCATTGCCGATACAACGCAAATATGGGTATCCGAGACGCTCGGATACCCATATTCACGTTGTATTGGCAATGCTATTTTTGGGTGGTTTTTTTGTGATTTTTTGGATCTCTTTTAGGCCTTTTTTGCTTAAAAATATTTTTAAAATAACAAAAGAGCTCAAAAAAATTCAAAAAAAATTCCATGAGTTTATTAGGCTTTGAAAAAAATTTAGAAAATTTTTAAGATTTTTTTGAGCTCATTTGCTATTTTTAAAAATATTTTTAAGCAAGAAAACACCTAAAAAAGACCCAAAAAATCACCAAAAAACCACCCAAAAATAGCATTGCCGATACGACGCGAATATGGGTATCCGAGGCGTCTCGGCAATGCTATTTTTGGGTGGTTTTTTTGTGATTTTTTGGGTCTTTTTTAGGGTTTTTTAACTTAAAAATATTTTTAAAAATAGCAAATGAGCTCAAAAAAATCTTTAAAAAATTCTAATTTTTTTTCAAATCCTAATAAACTCATGGAATTTTTTTTGACTTTTTTTGATAGGTTTAAGTTCTCACAAAAAATAAGTTATTACAAGGGGATGTTCTTTGCACGCGCATGTTTACTCCTTCACGATAGTGAGGGAGGAGGACCCCTACGAAGATTTTGTTGTGCCATTCTTGCACCATATCAAGTCATCCATGATATGCAGTGAAAAGTATAGTACCAAACATTATGCTTTTTGCCACGTTCGCGCCGTATGAACTGCTCCACGATACGGTGTGAATATGACCCTGCGAAAATTTGGCTTTGCTGCTCTCGCGTCATATCAACTTATCCTCATATGGTTGACTTTATGAATTTATGAATTATCCTTACATTGTTGCTACTCATGCTCATAAGATCACCCTAATGAATAAAGATTTTAATATGATTAGCAGAATAAGGTACCGAGGATGATGTTTGCAAGAGAAAAATCGATGTACTTGGACCTGTTAATTATAAGAGAATAGGTGAGGTGTATGGGCAAATGGTTATTAATGTTTCTTGCACTTCTAAGGAAGAGGACTATCTTAGCATATCTCATGAGGATAAGTCCATGCTAGTTGTAAAAAGAATATTTAATTGTTAGATTCTGTAGTTTATTATTGCATAAGGTAAGGCATTTTGACTCTTAAAAATTTTAATATATAGAATAATTGTGCTATTGATTGCAAATAACACTCCTTTATTTTTGCTATTAGCTTTAGGACATTGATTGCATCTCTTAGCCAATAAATCTCTAAAATTATGTGTATTGTTGATCCACTATTATCAATGGATTTTTTTTTTAGATTTGGTTCAAATATAACAATGTCTTTCAAAGCTTTTGATTCCATCACAACTACCATAAATTTTTTTATTACATTGGATACACTCACCAGAGAAATTATCCTCATGAACTCTCTAAGTGGTATCCATGGCCAAGGAAGAATGTGGGTTGAATGGAATACTGCTTGCTTTTTGGTTAATTATTATTTTATTTGATTATCTATTTTAGTTACATGTTTCCATTTACAGTGCTGGCAGGCTCCTGACTACCTTCTTGGACACCACATATGAGGATATTGTTGATCCTAGAAAACCATATAACTCTCTCTAACAAGAAGTACCATTGCAAAGTCACAAAGTCATACATATACTTATGGAAAAAGAGTGCTTTTCAAATGTCTGCAGGACAATAGATTCAAAGATACTCAAGATAGATGGAGTGAATGTAAGTCTCTTTCATATTGTTGGTTTTTTTAGGGACCCCTTTTTACCAACTTGTTACATTTTTTCTCACAGTGCTGGTAGGCTCCTCTTCCGAAAAGTTTCTACTTAGCCAGGATACCTTCATTCTTTGTAAATTTGCTGTTTTGAAGCAAGCCACGAAGATATGGAGAGGTACAAACCATGATAAACGTATTCTTCTTGAGATCCTTCCAGCTGTCATGGACTTTTTAATATCCTGAGATATTTTGAATTTAAAACTCTGCACCGTTACCTTGTCAGGAATCTCCCAGTTTAGAGATGAAAGACTTGGCAATGGCAAATCTTCGATATTCCCATACCTATCCGCTTTAGAGGGAACCACATATTGTGCATAATATATAAAAACCTTGCATTCACTAAAAAAAGACACAGTTTGATCGGCATAAATAATGTCTGCCAATACCTTATGAATGGCATGGAAAGTCCCACTTAGGCTTTCCACAGGTTGCCATTCAATACTTGTTGACGGAAAGATATCTACAATGACGAACCGTTTGTTAGAACTTGCATAAATGGAAAAGAATTATATACGTTATTCAACTAATAACTTACAATGTGTTTGTTGGGGAACACATTTGTTTGGAGGCAAGTGCATATCCTTGGCCATGTAAACATGTTGCACCTTGACAAACCAGCCTTCGGGCATAATTTTGAAGGCAATGATACGCCCCTTCCAGTGATGTTTTATATCATCTCGTTTTCTTATTTTCACCTTATGAGAGCCCTTGCAAGATGGCAGCATGGTAACCCAGTCGTTTACAGCAAAGGTTTTGGGCTCAAAATTTCCATCTGCTCCCTGGCTATAGACTGTGCAAGAGTGTATTAAACAAGAAGGGCGCCTGGAGGAAGCCATGAAAAGAATGAAAGCGCAGAGAAAGAAGCTCAAAGAGGGGTGAATGAACTAAAAAGTAGCGCCAAGAATACAAATGAGTATGTATTGGGCGCCAAAAACAATATTGAAAGATCTCCCGACAGATACCAAAGCATGATCTTTAGCTTGATGGTTGCATATATACTACTACTACTTGTGAAATAAACCTTAAAATAGTTATTATGCTCAAATATGTGCTTATTAGAGCAGAAATTTATTCCTAAGACTATTCTAAGGAAGAAAGAGGGTTAATAATAAAAGAGTGTCCTTCCTTGCAAGTGATTTTATATTATATTTATTAATTAAAATTGATAGTTGAGGATGAGATTCCTAAGAGATCTTTTGGTGATGTTGTTTTAGTTTTTTGTATTTGTCTTTTTAAGAAGAGATTGATTTTTATGGAATATCCAAAGTCATTTTTGGATTTACGTTATGAAAAATGAATATTTTTTATACTGATAGGCTGATTGCCTTCGTGGTATACTTGCGTGATGGAGGCTAGGACAAGCCCCATGTATGAGAGGTCTCTTTGCAAGAAAAACATTATGCTAGGAGGCACAAGTATGCTAGGGCTCTCTAGCCTTTTATTTGTTTTTGTTGTTTCATGATCCAAATGTTGTTTATATGCAATTAATTTTAGTTTGAACCTTTTTTGCATCATGTTTGATGGTTGTAACTACAGAAATACATCACTCGTAATGATTTAGAGTCGTTATTAATTCTTTAAAACTTGCAAAATATCATTTTTAATGGAAATTAGTGGCTTTTTTAAATTTTGAGTTGGGAAAAAGGAATGGAAATGGAATAAACTCAAAGAAAATGTTAAGTTTCAGTCAAAATAATAAGCTAACACAAATAAAACAGAAAATACCTATTTTCCATGAATAATAAATAGAAAAAAAATAGTTAAAAATAGAGGAAATTGGGGTTTTCACGCTTAAAAAATATAGAAAAATAAGATTTATGTGCGTGAATGATTGGTGAGATTAAAGCATGAGGTTAAGCCTCAGTTTGGCCTTATCCTTTGTGTTATAATACGTATTTATTGCTTTTTATATACAAAAATGATACAAAACAACCATTTACACCTATGCACCGCAGCAACACCTAAATAGTGAGGGGGGGGAGGAACTTTGTGTGACGATCTAATTGCTGAAAAGATACAAATTCTTACTTCCCTCTTTGTGCATAGCATTTAGGGATCGTTCCATAATAAAATATAAGTGACTAGTAGCACAGAAATTCCAGTGCTAGTTCCTAAAACAGCACAACACGTGACGCTTAGTTAAAATTCATGAAAGGGCTATTTTCCACACCTCACATCACTAGTTTTTTAATCATAAAATGGTTGTGCACAATTTCCATATACCTTGCATCAAGCATGCCATGTGGTATCTCCTCGAATGCATTGCAATTGATTGATAAACTTTGACCAACGCTGAGAGGACATGAAACGTAAGCTGTGACGCACCTGGGGCCTGCGAGGCCATGTGGTGGGGTTGTTTGTTGTATGCATGAGATCCAGCTAGGGCCATAGCCAGTGCCAGCCCATTTTAGGTCCCATCAGTGTACTTCTTTGCCTTTATTATGGTTGGTGGCTCGAGTGATAGTGCAATCTTTAATATTAACAAGATGGATGGTACCAACTTCAGCTATACTGGAAGGCCTAAATTTGGCAAGTTTTAGTGCAAAAAATGTAGATGTTAGACCTTTGAAACATAAGGGTGTCAAGCCTGAACCTATTGATGCAAAGGATTGGGTTGAATTAGATGAGCTATGTAAGTCCACCATCATATTTTCCCTCTCTAAGAAGGTGTTCTATTATGATGTCTCTATTGAGCAATCCACATGAAACTTATGTGAAAAGATTCACAATGTCTATGACCAATAGAGTCATGTTTCTCACATATATTAGGTGAAGCAACTCGTGGACCTTTGCATGAAAGAAGACACTTCTATGTCATCTCACTTAAATGAGTTTCATTTCATAATCAATCATTTGCCTTAATGGGGGATTGACTTTAAGGGTACTCTACTTCCCTTATTGCTCTTGGTTACAATACCTAAATCATGGGATACTTTTCATACTACTATGTGTGCTAACATGCTTATTGATAGGGTACAATTACATGATGTAGAGGGTGTAACCTTGACCAAAGAGGTTAACAAAAAGAATTTTGATACTTCCCACACCTCTCATGCTTTGATAATTAGAGGCAATAATGCTAGGACCAGTAATGCCTGCTACATGAGAGACTCTCAATAATCTTGATCTTAGTCACATGGATAGTCTCATACTAAATCCTGTAGCATGCAATCCTCATTGACTTGTCATTACTATGAAAAAGCATGACATATTTGGCTATAGTGCCATAAAATGCACAAAGATAAGTGCAAGGAAAAGGGCAAGGATAAAGTACATGACAAAAACAATAATCATAGCATTGTCCCTAGCAAATCAAGCATTACAATTGAAGAGACTAATGCTGTGCAAACTAATTTTGATGAAGATTTCATACTTGTATCTTCTTCTCTTGATACTTTATAGTTGTCTAATGCTTTGTCAGGATATATTTAGTGTTGGCTAATAGATTCAGGGGTTTCCTTTTATGTGACCCCCACAGAGAGTGGTTTTACTCCTATCGTAGTATGATTGGATCTGTCTATCTGTGACATTGAAGATAGTTGGTATTGGTGATGTCTAGCTACAATTTGGTTCAAGTTGTATGTTTACTCTTCATGATGGACATCATGTACTGGCTCTCACAAAGAGCCAGTACATGATGTACTGGCTTTCACAAAGAGCCTTATCTCTTCTAGCACTTTGGATGATGCAAGTTGTAGTTTCTTTTGGTGACTCCTCATGAAAGATTACCCATGAGAAAATTGTAATTGCAGATGGTGCTAAGTCCAACACTCTCTACCCATTGCTTATATGTCGATCAATTGACCATACTTTGGGAGTGGATGCCATTCCACATGTATCTCTGTAGCATCATTGCCTTGGGCACATAGCCTTGAAAGGAATGAAAATGCTTACCCATTTGCAATATCTTGTGCTCCTTGACTATAAATATTTTGAGTCTTATGATCATTGCTTATATGGTAGGCACATATGCAAGATGCATAAAAAGTCTAGTATGACACACATGGGTGAGCCTTTTGCTCTTGTTCATTCGAATGTATGTGGTCGCATACCCTATAAGTCATTAGGTGATGCAAATGATCTCATCACCCTCATTGATGACTATATAAGGTATGGGCATATCTTATTAGCAAAAATCAAAAGTCTTGGCTACATTTTAGTCTTGGCTTCCTTTGATTGAGAACCAGTCTATGTATAGGCTAAAATGCCTAAGGTCAAATAATGGGAGCGAATATGTCTCTAAAGCCTTTGAGTAGTTTTGTGATAAGAGGGATATTAAGCATCAGTTGATTGCCTTGTACATCCTAGCCAAGAATGGTATGGCTGAGCATATGAATAGGACAATTCATGAGCGATTTCATAGTATGCTTAGATAGGTAGACTCACCGTAGTATTTCTGGACCAAGGCAATTACTACTACTGTGCACTTGATAAATTGATCCCCATGTATTGATCTTGACTATCACGCTACAGAGGAGGTATGGTCGTGAGAACCTCCCTAATATGCTCATTTGTGTGTCTTTGGTTGTGAGGCTTTCCACCATGTATCCATGGACAAGGGCAATAAACTAGATCCTAAGTCTAGGAAATGTATCTTTCTTGGTTATGGGGATGCAAATGAGATGGGCTATCACCTATGAGATTTGTAGGCTCAAAATATTATCCGTGGCCATGATATTGTTTCCCACGAGGAGAAAATTCATAAGCAATTTGAGCATGTCGGTGAGGTATGTAGGGTGATATTTTAGAAGGAGCCTCTTGGTACTATACAATAAGCCAGATAGCTTGTAACAGTGGTCGCCGCTAATGCTCTAGTGGCCCAAATCCTTGATGCTCCATAAGATAGATAGGTCTTGTAGCCTAGTCTAGTAGAGATAGATGAAACCTTACACAGTTTGAGCCCTCTATTGATTATGTTATGGTGATAGATATTAGTGAGTCTCTTACTTATGATGAGACCATATGGAGGCCATATATAGAGGTGATAGTAACTCTTGGGAGAGGGCCATGTAATCAAAGTATGACTCATTGCTGAAAAGTCATATGTGGGATTTGGTTCCTTTGCTTATTACTACTGAATAAGTGTGCTTTTCCATGCAAGTGGATGTACAAGTTGACAAGTGCCCTTGGACAACCCAAGCTTCTATACAATACCATATTGGTTGCTCAGGGCTTCAAGTAGGAACATGGTGTGGACTTTGATGAAGTCTTTTCTCTTGTTGTGAAGATGACTATGCTTGATACTGGCTTTGGTTGCTCAACTTGACTTGGATCTTTATTAGGTGGATGTCAAGATGGCTTTTTTTCATGCAAATTTGCATGATGAGATTTATATGGAGCAACCTAAGGCTTTGTAGACCCTAGCAAGGAACACCTAATGTGCAGATTGAGAAAGAGCCTTTATGGCCTTAAGTAAGCACCTAGGGAACGGTACCATAAGTTTCCTGCCTTTATGCATTCAAAAGGATATTTTCACAGTTATATAGATATGTGTTTATACATGAAGAAGGCTCGTAATGGCAGCCTTATGATTTTGATCCTTTATGTGGATGATACATTGATTATTTGGAGTACTCATGATGAGTTTGATGCATTTAAATGTTAGCTCAAGCAAAGCTTTGAGATGAAAGACATGTAATAGGCCTCATATATTCTATGGATGTGCATTACACGCAATTGCTCTAAGGGGCTCCTCTACTTGTCACAAAAGAAGTACATTTAGAAGGTCCTTGAGTGGTTTCATCTACAAGATGTCAAGCCTATTGGCTATCCTTTACCTTCTCATATGAAGGTTAGTCAGAATGAATTTTCTATACTCTAATGAACAAAAGGCCAAGATGTCAAAGATCCCTTATGCATTTGCAGTGGACAATTTGATTTATCCCACGATAGTCACTCTCCTGACATAGCATTTGTAGTGGGAGTTATGACACACTATATGGCTATACTTGGCAGATGGCATTGGGATACCATTGTTAACCCTAGAATAAATAAAGGAAAAAGAAAATTAAAAAGATGCAAAGACAAAGAAGAAAAAGGCAGTGCAGCTGAAGAAATAAGAGGAAAAAATGCCAAAAGTGCAAGGAAAATCTTAAACGTTCAGGGCAAGTGCAAAAAAGAAAAGGCACATTTTAATAGCAAAGGTGTACTATAAATTTTTGTAAGAGAGAGCCAGGCTCCCTCCTGTGCAATTTGTAAATGTAGACGGACATGGGAGAAAGCACAATACAAATAGGAAGGAAAAAGAGGACCTAGGCTAAAATGGACACGTATATAAAAAAGGGATGGGTGCCCAAAGGGGATTAGGGTTTAGTATAAAAGGAAAAAAGTAAATGAAGAAGCTCATTCTTGTGTGTGGCCAAAATTAGCTCTCTTCTTCTCTTCTTCTTATGCTTCTTGTTCTTGCTTGCTTGAGCTTGTGTTTGAGAGAGGGAGTGTGAGGAAGTGAGTAAGTGAGGGTGAGGGACCATGGTGGAGAAGCTCTCCATCTTCTCCTCTCTTGTCTTGCGCATGGCAATGGAGCATGAAGCTTGGAGATTGATGATTGAGCTTGCTTGAGCTCACACCTTGGATCATGGAGCTACCGGAGTGCTTGAGGGAGGAGGCAACTTGATCGAGCATGGAGATAATCTCACTACACTCGTAGGTGTGAGAGCGCATATAGCTATATGAGAGGTAGCCATTACACTTGGCTTGAAATGCTTCAAACAATAAGCGGTCAGTGGGTCTTGGTGGTCGAGTGAGAAGCTCCCACCATAATCGTCAAGGGTATCATGAGGTACCTGAAAAGCACACTGGCTATGTGTATATGTTATGGTGGCTAGGATATAGGAGCCGTGAGATACACTGACTTTGATTATGCAGAACATGTAGATAGTAAGAAGTCCACCTCTTGGCTATGTCTTCATCTTTGTTGACTAGAGGTGTTGTTCCTTAGATGTCCAAGATTTAGAAATGCATGATTGTATCTACTAGAGAGGCAGAGTATATTGCAATCACTAAGGCTTGCAAAGGAGGCTCCCTGGTTAGATCGTTTGGTGGCAAACCTTGGCATTACTAATATGGTCCCTACAATGCATTCAAGTTCTATGAGTGCTATTTAGTTGGCTAAGAATTTGGTCTTCCATGTGAAGATAAAGCACATTCAAGTGCATTACCACTTTCTTTGAGAGGTCATTAAGAACACATCCATTGAGCTTTTTAAGATCTCAACTAACCAAAATCTTGCAGATTTTCTCACTAAAAGTCTTTCAGCAGCGAAGCACTTTTCCTTCCTTAGGAAGTTGATGGGCATTGGATGAGATGACATCTTTCCTCATCTTGTTGTACTTATGTACATTTGTACTTTGTTACTTTTTTGTTATTTGGGTTTATGTCTCTTAATTAGGCATTAAGGCTTTTAAACTATAAAAAAAACTAGTTCTAACTTCGGATTTTCATAGTGCGCAAAGTGGTTTTTTGTCGAACAGAGACCCAATGACCTCCGATTCATGAATGGACTAGACAGCTAGTTTTATGGTATTGAAATTTGTCAACCTAGCCTCCGCCACAAACTTTCTAGCTCCCAGATCACATAGGTGCTTTATAATGCCAAACCTTGTGAGGATTAAATGGGGGGTCAAACGGACTCTAATTGACGAACCGAGACTTACATTGCATTCTTAGCATCGAACTTCATGTAGAAAAACTCCATCTCATCAATCCGTAATCATTCTATTTTGCATAAAAATTTGGTCTTTTATGCCTCTCGCACACTTTTTCCCTTTAAAAACGGGTCCCAAAATCCAACTTTTAGTGTATGCTTCACCTCTCTCCCTTCTTGCTTATTTTCATGGTATCAGAGCCACTCCATAGTTGCACAGAGCTCAATTCAAGACTGAGATGAATGCATTCGAGCAAAAAGTTAGAAAGTAAAAAATGGATAAGAAGCTCTTTCACATTGCTTGATTTACCTTAGGTTATAGCTATAGGAGGCTCTTGAGGCTGGTAGGGCTACAATCTCTAATTGCAATGAACTTGGTAAGTAGATTACAATTTTTGCAAGATTTTTCTTTTTGTCAAAATATCTAATAACTTCAACCAAATTATTAGTGAGAAGCTTGATAAGAACAAATATCATGCATGGAACTTTAGAATAACAAAGTTCTTAAAGGATAAAGGTGTTTGAAATTACATTGAAGGAGACATGGCAGTAGCACCACCTGAAGTTCCTACACAGAATGCTATTACAAAATAGTTAAAGGCTAAGAAAGATTGGGAGTAGACATAGAGTAAAGTCATGTATTGACTACCTGTTAGTAGTACAAATAACATGATGGGCTATTTACAAGCATCTATTGCATGGAAGAACTTGGTAAGGCCATTCAAAGAAAATACAAAGGCTAGAAAGTTGCAACTCAAGTTAGAGTTGATGAACCAAGTAAAAAGAGAGAACTTGTCTATTAATGATTATGCCTTGAAGATCAAGAGTATTGTGAAAGCTCTTGGATCTATCAGTGTGGTAGTTGATAATGATGATGATGATGTTGTGTATGCATGCTTAGATAGACTTGAAAATGAATACAAGAACTTCAAGTCATCTGCGAATACAAGAAATGATAACCTTGATTTTGTAGACTTGATTTCTATGCTGATACTTGAGAAGAAGAACCTTGGCTTGGATTCCTCTTCTTCTCAAAGCAAAAACAATTTTGAACATGTATTTTACTCTACTAGAAGAGATAGAGGTCATGGCAGAGGCTAAGATGGTAGTTGTGATCAAGGTTATAATACACAACAAAATAGAGAAGGATAGTCTTGAGGAAGCGGGAGTCAAAGAGGCCAAGTTATAGATTCTAGTATGCAATAGAATTTTGGTGATAGCAAGGAGTACTCCCATTGTGGTAAAAAATGTAACATTTTTAAAAATACTTTAAAAGTAAGACTAAAATTAGAAATGAAAAAAAGTAGCAAGGTAATTATATATCTAGAAATAGAAGCAATGATGAAAAAAGTGAATAGTTGTTTGTTATATAGAACTTTATGAATACTATGACTATTGATGGTTAGAATGATACATGGTATGTAGACTTAGGCGCTTCTAACCATGACTTAAAGGGATGCATAGTCTAGAGTCCAGGCTATGTGGAGGCATGGGATGATACAACTCACCCCATTACTCATGTAGGAAAAAATCCTTTGAGTATGTAAGAAGGCAAAACTAAGTACTTGACTAATGTAGTACAAGTGCTAAGCATTATAAAAAACTTGGTTTCTGTTTGTCAGATGTTAGAACATGGATTGTAGGTTTGGTTCACATTTGATGGTTGTTATGTAAAAGATTTCAAAAATGATTGTATATTGATTGCAAAAGGAAAAATTGTTGGTAGATTATTTACACTTGATATAAATCTGCTTGAAATGGATGATGTCATGTTTGCACAAGATTCATGTATTGTAACTGATATTGAAAAAGAGAACTAGTCATGTGAATACGCACTGATTGAAAGACATGCAGTCAAAACAAATTGTGGATGGCTTGCCTAAGTTTAGAGTTGATGGAATGTATAAAAATTGTTGACTTGAAAAGTAAACAAGAGATAAATTTCCACATGAAAAGCATGTATACAAGAAGTCACTTGAATCAATACATTTTGATGTGTGGGATCCTACAAAGACTACAACTTTGAGTAGTTGTAGACAGTATATTCCTTCATTCATGATCATAGTCACAAAGTATGGGTTTACTTTATGCATAAGAAAAATGAGGTGTTCACTCAATTTAAAAGCTTTAAGGCTTTGGTTGAGAAGAAGACAAGATTGGACATTAAATGCCTAAGATCTAATAGAGGGGAAGAATATATCTCCAATGAGTTTTCTGATTTTCTACAAAAAAATGGTATACAAAGGTAGTATGCATGTAGATATACTCCACAAAAAAATGGAGTTGTTGAGAAAAAAAATAGGCATATTATAGAAGTGGCTTGTACAACATTGATATAAAAAAGAAACTTATCTCATTACTATTGGGCAAAGGCAGTTGCTTATAGTATATATATCATGAATAGCCACCCACTGCTGCTATATATGGTATGATACTCGAAGAGAAGTTTACGGGTAGAAAGCCAAATTTGTCATATCTGAAAGTATCTAGATGCATTGCTTATTTGCATATTCCTGATGATTTGCATAGTAAATTGAATTCCAAAGTAAAAAAATGTGTACCTATTGGATATTATCTTGAATCTAAGGGATATAGAAGTTACAAACCTATTACATGTGAATTAAGAGTTAGCAAGGATTTAGTTTTTTTTTAATGAAACAAGTAGTTGGTATAGTAATGGGTAGAATACAATTGGGGTTGATGAGCACAAGAGTGTGGTTGTGCAAAAAATAGGTTAGTAGTTATATACATTTTGTGGACCACAAGAGTCTCCTAATCGAGAGTATGTTGATAGACATTGGAGTGGCAAATTGAGGTCATAGGTTACTCCACCAAGTACATCATAGATGTTAAGAGAAAGTTGGAGACTCACCTATTGTGATATATGTATAATCCAATTTCTCTCATGTTAATACTAATTCCAATTGATCTGAGCATAGCTTGGATAAGGAGTTTGGGATTTCGTCTATTAAAACACCAATTGTGCAAAAGGCACAATAGGATGCTAAAGCACATGGTAGTGATCCAGGTCATGCAAGTCAAGTAGAGTGAGAAAGCCAACACAACGATTGACATATGATAGCTATGTGGCTCATCACTATGCATATATAGCTAAGGTTATGTAGAATGTGGAACCCACTTGTTTTGAGGATGCAGTGGGTATTGAGTATTGGGATCATGCTATGAATGAAGAAATGGATGCATTTATGGGTAATAACACATGGGAGTTGATGCCCTTACTTGAAGATAAGAAAGCTATCGAGTACAAATGGGTTTAAAAGACCAAGCATAAGTTAGATGGATCTATTGAGCATTATAAGGCAAAATTGGTTGCCAAAGGGTATATGCAAATTTCTGGTATTAATTATGGGAACAAATTTTCTCCAGTGGTGAAAATGGCTACTATAAGGGTTGTCACAGTAGTGGATGCATCAAAGAGTTGGATCATGCATCAAATGGATGTAAAAAATATCTTCTTGCATGAGAAGTTTCAAGAGGAAGTTTATGTGGAGTAGCCACTTGGTAATGTGAATGAGAATCATCTGGATTATATATGCAAGATTCCTAAGGCCTTATATGGGCTAAAGTAAGCACTTAGGACATGGCGTGATAGGATTACAAAATACCTTGTTAGCATTGGATTTTGTAGAGCACATATTGATCACTCACTCTATGTATATGACAGTGATGTAGGTATTATGGTCATTACTATATATGTGGATGATTTTATCATTGTAGTGTCAAATGTTATTTTGAAAACTAAAAACCCCTAGTAAAACTATAGATAGATTTGATTTTTTAAAGTTGTTTTGTAGTTGGATTTTTTTGTTTGTCTATCTTAGGATTTGTATTTGTCTTTTTTTTTTGTTTTTTGAGTGTGGAAACTTGATAGCCTTGGTTGACTTTGGTATTTTTTTGGACAAGTTGGAGCCAGAGTTTGTTGATGGCTTTTGAACATCATGGAACATGCATTTTTTTTATAGAGAATTTTGCACATCATAGGGGATTTTGGGTTCACAAGTACTTCACGTTGTCAAAGAGTTTTTTGTTCATAATATAAATCATAGAATTCTTATGTTTGCAGAGGAACTTTATTAGGATTCACATGAGGAACTTTCATACATAATTCAATCATTGTTACCCAACAACTGACTTAGATATCACTTAGTTTCATAAGTTTGTAACTGCCATACAATTTTTAGTTGTACCATATATATTGACAAAAATTAAGTCTATGGGAACCCACAACTTGATCAACTGGAGGTAATTGATAGTTTACAGGCTAAGTCACATTGGTTCAAAAGGAAAATTTGGTTGGAAATCAAGAGAAGTGCCAAAAGTCCACTAGGTTTGTGTGGGATGTGAAATAATGGTCTTATATGACTTATAAGTGGCCTAAATGGTCAATCTGAAGAGTGGGAGCTCATGAGGATGCAGCCCACATTTTTCGGCACAAAAAACGGGCCTGCATACCTGTGGCAGATGGAGGATGAGTTGTGGGCTATGGTGCATGCTCCAAAGCATGCAAACTCAAGGCAAACTGAAGCTGAAGAAGGAGATACAAACAAGGAAGGTGAGAGCTCTTCTTGCCCGTCCATTTGGTATGACGAAAATGAGTGGTATGATAGTCCATAAAAGGGGGAAACCTGAGAAAAAGTATTCAGCCTGCTCTTATGTATGTCTTCTCTCATTCTTTTACAATATTCATGGTCCAATGAAGCCCGTCTTGTACCCAAGTACTTGAGTGACTTTGGGGCCAAGAAAAGGGGAGGATTTTGAAGGTGTATGGGCTGTTTTGGACTGAAAAAACCAGTCATAAATAGGGCAGCCATTGTTCTTGTCCATTTTGATGAGTAAACAAGTGATCTATGTGGTTGTAAGAGAAGGAATTGACCTCTTAACATCAAGGCTTCATTTGTGAATGATTAGAGAAGCTTATTCTTGGGATTATGTGCATTTTTGGAGCTTGATTATGGGTTGGAAATTACTATTTTAAAATAGGGCTGAAGTAAAATTTATGCTTTGTCAATGCATTTCATTAGTTTTTGATCTATGTCTTGGATGTAATTGAGTCTACCATCAAAATACTTGTATCTTGGAGTTGTTATCCATTCATGTTCATGAAATAGAAACCGTTTGAGCTTGCATTTGGAGTATGCATTTGGATTAAATATGAGATTATCCCTAAATGTATTAGTTTATTATCTGCATATGCATTTGATGTGATCAAGACAAAGTCTTTCATTCCATTCATGTATGCTAAAAGAAAAAGCTTGAGACCTTCTTCTTCAACTAAGTCATCTCAAAAACCCAAATCTTATCAAACCTGAATCTTTTCTCCTTCTCCTAACCTTGAATCCCACACTCCTCTTCTACTCTAAACCCCGGTGGAAGACCTTCAACCGCCAACACGACGACAATGTTGCGCTTGTCTGATGCGTTGTACTCGGGGGTCACCTCCTGATCTTATCAATTGCTTCCATACCATGGGTTGGATTTATGAATGAATTGCACCATCATTGAGTACTAGTATGGAATGAGGCTCGCTGAGACCTACTACAACTATATGCAGTGAATCTTAGTTGCATGACTTGAGAGAGCACCTTCATTGTGCACTCATTGTTTCTTGCATGTACGAGAGTTGGTATTTTCATCACCAAATTAGGAACCTCTAGTCAAGTTGAAAAAGTGGTTAGATGAGTTTAAGGGTCGTGAAGGATGTTGTCAATTGTGAGATGGGTTGTTTTTATCTAGTCAACATCTTGAGAACCATCATTTTTCTTGAGCGACAATGAGAATTTCGGCGAAGTACAATATATTCTCGTTGAGTTTTGAGAGGTGAGGATAAGGATCTTAAATAATCAAGGAATTGTGTTTGCATTTTGCATAATGCATGGCCACATGTAGATAGGCTAGGCACTCTATTTTCTAGTGCATGCATCTTTTGAGTGGAATGTCACATGTTTGTTTGTATCACATAGATCCAAATTTTCATTTTTTCTCAAATCATGAATGGTTGAGCACGGAGTATATTTCAATTACATGTTCTCTAGGACACATTACATAAAAGAAACTAGGTACATATGCAAAATCTCAGTCTTTGAAGACTCAAGGGAGGAGTAAATTGAGTTCGAACTTTTGATCTTGGAGGAGACTTCTTTGATTTAAGTTAGAGATGGTTACGTTGGTCACTGTATATTTAGTAGTTTTTTGTTATTTTCATGTGCAAGAGAAGATTTTCTAATGATGGAAAGTCATAAATAGCTTCGAGCAAGATGCTAACTTTTCAAAATTGGATTTCATAATTAATGTTTCAAGGCATGATGAAGAAGAGAAACTTTGTAAGGAAGAAACATACAATACTGAGGATCAAAGCATACAAATTATAGTTTACCAAAGATGATTTTTTCTCTGACCATCATCAAAGTGGTTGACATTTCCAGTTGATGGAGATGTTGTAATGGAGCTTACTTGTGTAGTATTGGTCTAGTAGTGGAAGTGGTAGCTATGTTCCAGTTTGTGCTGAAATAGAGATGGCGTTCCATGGAATTATACCATCAAAAAGTGAGGTTTACTTGGATGGTGATGACTTTCCAACAAGAGTCGATGTCAAGCCTTTTCTTGGAGTGGAAATATTATCACTAACTACTACACTAACTATAATACGATGGCTTGGAAGCATCAAAAAATGAAGAAGAATTAAGATATGAAGCTAGCTACCTCTAGGATAAAAGGAAAAAGCTATTGATGTGTGCACTAAAGCTTGATGGTGGTGAGGAGCTGAACGTATTGACAAAACAGGCACCAAAAGGTTGTGAGCAGAAGATATGGTCATTTAGCAAATCACAACCTTTGTAGATTCAAGGCTAAAATAGGTACACAAAACGTCTAAGGGTGGACATAAAGGTCAACATAGATTGAATTTTTGACTTTTTTTTTCTCCATTCCTACACGTGAGAATCATAAACCATAAGTGTTTTGGACGTGGTGGAGGCTTTTTGAAACGCAAAGATTTAGTGGCATTTTGGGAACACAGGGTGGAAAAAAACCATGAGCCTTAGGATTTTTCAACAACAAAAGAATATAAAGCTTTGAAGCTTATTTGAAAAGCATGGAACAATTGAAAAGCTTTAGACTTTACTAAAAGCATCCTCAACGTTTAAGCGTTGTAAATCCTTATAAAGAAAAAGCTTTCAAAAGGACCAACGTGTGTATAGAGATCTATTTAAAGGAGGATGAGTGAAGAGAAGGGGCTAGCCCTACTCCTTGCATTCAATTTGTATCTTGTGTGAGGAGAGTGGAGGGTCGCACATGAGAGTGTGGAATCTTGTCCTGTTGATTGAAGGGATTGAGAACTTGGAAGTTGAAGTGCCAAGTGTTGTATCAAGGTTTTTTTAATGTATGTGAATTTAGTACAATAGATTTTTTCTAAGTTTGTATTTTCGAACATTGCATAAGGTGTGTGTGATTCTCTACACCGAGAATGTGTTATTGAAGTTTTTTCAATCTATAAGAAGAGACATTGCATTTGTTTGGTTTCTTGTGTGGATTGTATGGTGTTTGTAAAAATTTGAAAATTTTCATGTTTGTGTTGTACATCAACAAAGTCAATTATCCTAAGTAGCACTCCTTGACATCTTGTTATTAAGTAGTGAGTGAGGTTTGATCCCGATCACAGCCCACGTAACAATGGGTGATATTGAGATAGAGATTGACAATGTGGTCTTGTCAATGATAAATTTGAGATGAAGGATTTGAGAGAGCTATATTATTTTCTCCATATAGAGATAATCAATACTCGAGAGGGTATATTGTTGTCACAGAGATAATATGTATTGTATATGCTGAAGAAGTATGGTATGGTTGATTGCAAGACTATTTCTATAGCTTTGGATGTTAATGATAATCTTACTACACATGAGGGTGACTTGATTTAGGATGTCACTATGTATTGGAAGATTGTGGGTATCCTTATCTATTTGATGATCACTAGGCCAGACCTAAACTACACAATTTGTTTGGAGAGTCAGTTTATGCAGCCTCCACGAGATCCACATTTGGATGTAGTGTGATGCACATTGCAGTATATCAAGTCCACATTGGAATATGCGGTATTCTATGGTATAGGTATACCATTGGACTTGCATGGTTACATAGATGTAGGTTGGGCTAGTAGTATTTCAGACATGAGATCTATGAGTGGTTTTATGTTTTCCTTTGGGAGTACTATTGTTACTTGGAGCAATAAGAAATTACCGACGATTGCCTTGTCTAGTACACAGAGGTAGAGTATAGAGGTACTACAATTGTCGCATATGCGGTAGCTTGGTTATGTAGGCTACTTGATGATTTGGAAATGTAGGTGGATAAGAAGGTTATCATCTATTGTGATAACCTTAGTAACATTTAATTGACTAGAACACTAGTGTATCATGTGCAAACTAAACACATAGAAGTCCATTATCATTTCATTTCGAAGTGGGTTTTGGTAGGTGATATTGACTTGGTTTATATCAACATAGAGGATGAAGCTATTGATATTTTCACTAAGGCCTTGGGGGCTAAGAAGCCTCAACTTTTCAAGACTTTGCTTGGGTTATATGAGGCTATATTGAGCTCAAGAGGGAGTGTTGAGATATCGAGCTCTACATAAGCTGGCATCCACTACCTGCCTTAGTGATATGGCTCAATATTATTCACTGGCATGTTAGGTGATCGAAATGAGGATATGCCCTCAAGAATTTTTGTATAAATCGAAAATCCCCTAGAAAAACTTTAGATAGGTAGTTTTTTTGTAGCTTATTGTTGTGTGGTTGTTTGATTTGTTATTTTGTAGTTAAATTTTTTGTGTTGGTCTAGATCAGAAATTATTTTTATCATTTTCTTTGAATTTTTTGAGCATGAAAACTTTGATAGTCTTGGTCGAGATTGGATTTTTCCTAGGTAGCTGAAAGCTAGAGCTTATTGGTAACTGTTGAACATTGTGAAACAAGTATATTTTCTTGTTGATATTTTTGCACATCACAGGGATTATGGGTTCATAAGCACTCTATATTATTGCACTTGTTTGATACACTACACTCGGGGATCACTTCCTGATTTTATCAAATACTTTCATGCTAATGGATGGGTTAATGCACATTTTGTACCATTATTGAGCACTAGCACGGCATGATGCTTGCTGCAGTTATATGTAGTAAATCTTAAATGCATGCACACTTGAGAGAGCGCCTTTCATTGTGCATGCATAGTTCTTTGCACACACAATTCTTTGCATGCACGAGAGTTGGGATTTTTTAGGAACCATTGGATGAGTGGAAAAGGTTCTTGGGTGAGTTTGAGGGTCATGAAGGGTGGCTTCAGTTGTGAGATGGGTTGTTTTCTTGGTCAATATCTTGAGGACCATTATTTTCTTGAGAGACTGTGAGATTTTGGGAGGGTGGAGTGGAGTACAAATATTTTACTTAGTTGAGAGGTAGGTTAATGATTGTAAAGTAATCAAGGAATTGTATTTGCATTTTACGTGATACATGAGCATATGTAGATAGACTAGGCACCATATTTTCCAAGGCATATATCTTTTCATGTATGCCATTGTTTGCAAGATTGCATGGCATGGATTCTTGGTCTTGCACTTTTTCAAATCATATGAATGTTTGAACATGATGTTCATTTTCAAAGCATGTTTTTTTGAATAGGACACAATTGCACTAAATCAAAAGTAGGTAACTATGGAAAATAACATTCTTTGAAGAACTCAAGGGAGGGTTTGAAGACAAATTGGAAAGATTCAAGCCTTTGGTATCCAGATTTTGGATAGTATCATAAAGGAGAATAGTTAGATGTCAAGGGGTTATGGGGAAGCTCCATTAGTTAAAGCATCACGCTGAACTATGGATGTTCTGTGTTTATGGAGATGTATCCATTGGTAGTCAAATTAGGAAATTTCAAAAGGGAGTACATGTTATAGTGGGTACACCTAGTAGAATTTTTCACTTACTTAAGTGAGGTGCCCTGAATCTCAATGTTGTAAAGTATGTGATTCTTTATGGGGCTGATCGGAAGTTAGCAGTTGGGTTTGTTAAGCCTATTCAAGGAAATTCTTCACTGTTGATCACATTCTCTTCCTTGAATGCACCATCACTCAAGATATTGATGTTGTCTCTCTTAGTAGGTTAGGGTGGCCTTTTTATGGTGATGTGTGGGTTGATCAAGTGATTTAGATTTCTTATGATGTGTTCTATGTAGATAGAGATGGGCTTCTTAATAATGCAACGGCTATTGTTTCCACATTGGGTGAATTTGGAACCAATGAACAAATGGAAAAGCTTAATGGTGAAGCAAATGTGTTGGCAATCAATGTTACAAGCAATGCAGATACTATTGTCTCATCACTTTAGGGGTAATTTCTTATATTATAAGCTGCTTCTTCTCATCTACTCATCACAAGGCACGCATACTCATGCTATTCATGACGTGGATGATTGTGTCGGAGAGTACACGTCTTTCTGTGATGAGCTAGCTTGCCTTAGTGACAAATATAGCTCATATCTTAAGCATGATTGCCGTGGCACTATGGCCATGGCAACAGTAGTTGCAAGCGCCAGCCCATCCAACTATCTCCCTGCTTCCCAAATTCTACATTGTTGTCTTGTCGATGAAACGGTGCTCGTGTTTTAAAAATCAAATGAAGATAAAGATGAAAAGATTAAAAAGATTTATAGAAAGCTTTAAACGTTAGAAAAGCATTGAGCTTTTATTAAAAAACACACAACGTTTATGGAAGGAGAATAATCTATATAAAGAGGAAAGAGTGAAGCATTGGGCAGCCCTTCTCTTGATTTCCAATCTTGTCTCTTGTGTGAGGAGAGAGGAGGGTCACACACAAGTGTGTGGAGATGCACTTTGTTCATTGAACATTCATAAAACTAGATGCTTAAGGTTTGAAGTATTGTAACAACAACTGCAAAGAGATATGAAGACATTATGCAATTATTTTTTTAAAACTCGTGTTCTAAATATTGTTCAAGGTATTCAAGGTGTTAGATAATCTACATTGAGCATATTTTTGTTGTAATTAAGGCTAGAAGAGGCATAATTGTTTATTTGTGCTCTGGTGTGTAAGTTGAGTTGTGGTAGTAAAGAATACAAAATTTTCAATTGTGTGTAGAACTTAGACAAATTTAATTCCATAATTGACACTCCTTGTCATCTTTTTTTCAGGTTGTGTGAGAAGATTATATTCGATCACTCCTCACTAGACAATGCTAATGATTCTATAGCTGGACAACACCCATGTAGTCCACCCTTAGTTAGGGAACATTCATTGTGAAACCTTTTTTTCCCTAAGAGACTCACACTTAGTGACCCCTGTAAATACGTTGTGGTACTTTCATATTAGTCTTTTATCATGTTAAGAGGAAGAAGATTTCAACTCTATCTCTCTATGTTCTCAAGTCTCCATTTCTTTTATGTGTATTTGCTCTCGGATGCTTTATCTCTTATTTGTTTTTAATAGGTCTGCATAGAAAGAGGAGTCTACTTCATTCTTGAAGAGCTATTGTATCCCAGTCTCTTTGCCTAGATTGCCCATGCTTCTCTCCTCCCCACACTACAAGCTGCCCTCCTTGTCCTTCATCACTCGTAACGATGACTCCTCTACCTACAAACTCTCATTTTGTATGCTAGAGACATTACTTTCATGATACACTCGAGCACTTTGAGGTATTGATGGCACAACATACCACCAATGAGGTTGCCGTGGGTTTGGGTAGAAGATTACCTATTCAATATCAAATAAGAGCTTGTAGCAAAGAATAAAAAAGCATTTGTGGCTATTTTTTGCTATGGAAAATTTAACAAAAAAGGTAATATACCTACAATTCACAATATTAACCCGGTAAGACAAACATGTCACACAAATTGCTTCATCTTTTCTTAGAGCCTACCTCCAAGAATCTAAAGGGTCCTAGCCGAATGGTTATTCTTGCTACTTCCAATACTACTTTAAATGATTGTACTTCGAATATGATCACAGAGAAGTTATGGCAATCTACTAAAATAACACTTTGTAAATTGCCAAAATGCTCCATTTAATCCACTATAGTGTTCAGACCTCTGGCCCACCGTCAACTTTCTTGCTCAAACTTTACCATGACAACACATTCTGTCGTGAAGTGCATTTTGTCAATGTTCTCAACTTAAAAATATCGCCTATGTGACCATGTTGCATTGTAGGTTTTGCAATGTACATTGAAACACCTAGGTTAGTTGCTATATATGATTGCTAGATAACAATAAAGAAAGCACATGGTTACGTTCAAAATGCATCCCCTTGAGAACTCTCATGCCTCCCCAAAGTCTTCTACTCCTTTGCATGAAGCTACAATCAAGGCATCATGCAACCATCTTATAGGCATGAACCATGGTAACTCCTACCCTTAGGATATCAAACTAGCTATTGGTGTATACTATGCTAAAATTTTGATCGCACTATCTTTTGTTCTCTTATGGCGGCTGCTTGTAAATATTGAGTCACTTATCCATGGATGTATGGTGCAACATAAAAAAATGATTCACTTTTTTCTCCATGGCACCATACATCCTCTTCTCTATTTCATTTCCAACAACCACATCTCTTGTTAGTCTATTTTCATCCTTTAGCATCCACATCATTGTGTTATTTGAATCCATAATCGGCAACCACTTGAAAATATACACGAATGTCTTCAATCTTCAGCCATGCTACTCTCTAGATGAGCATGTTCCCACAAAGCTTTTCAAAGTTTTCATCAAGTGCTCCAAGAAGAACATCCGTCTGATCTGGATTGGTCCTACAATCTCCACTTTATTCACAAGATATATTAGGAGGTGAGTCTATATCGTGAGCATACTTGTGGAAAAGTACTTCTTATAGAGATAAGACTGTCTACATTACTCCTTGCCTTGTGGATTCAATGGGAGATAGATTTTCTCCACTACTCCTTATCCTATGGATCCATTATTGTACTAAATTTGATAACTTATAAATCATTGAATGTATCTCTAGAGTGTGACACCCTTTGATTGCAATCAATAGTATAAAATGCAAAACATTTAATGCATTAAAAAGTATAGATCAACACAAAGTAATGAAATATTGGATGTACTTACTATTAAGGTTGGAAAAAACTTGGCATATCTTGTGCTAATCATGGGATTTTAGTCCTAAACACAATATTAGTGAGTTTGTGAATCGCCCAATTCCTATTTTTTGAATACTAAAAAGGTGGCACCCGGATAACATGCCCATAAGTTTCTCAAAACTATAAGATGTGACCTATCATTGGAAAGTGCTTGAAAAATGGAATCTATTGAGCTATAGAGAAATCGATTTGGAGTTATAGTGTTCAAGTTATGACAAATCCAAATATTTGATCACGTGACCCAAACTTATGGAAAATTTCCATATTCCCCAATATGGTGTTCCTATTAGTTGGTCATCTTTAGAAAATGTGGACCTAAGAGAACATATCATACTCATTGACATGCGGATAGACATGATAATTTTCTTCATCATGCGCTCCTCTCTTTAGTACTGGATAAGACCCAAGGAGCATGAGATAGTTGCAATGACCTTCATAGCTCATCTATGGCACCATCTTCACTACCTCCTTCAAATCCATTCGTGCCACTAGAATGTCTCTCTTTCATGTGATATGGTTCCACAACAAGCTACCAACATTCTTGAAAATGTGCATAGGATCCATCAAATAATTGATATATAAATGGTCCAATATGAAAATTCAACAAAGAACTCTTGCATTTCACTTAGAAGTGACTCCTTGTGAACCATCTTCCACTCATAGTAGCTATGGGCATTCATTTGTGTGGGGGTCATCCAAGGAATCCTAGTCTTAAATCATGGCCCTCTAGCAAGAATGTGGTGTGCTCCTAATAGACCATCTTCTTCATGGTTTGTGACCTTCGAGAGTCACATAATGGACATATATGGTAATTCAAGGTGAGCAAGCCTATCAAAATATTTATATCTAGTCAACACAAATATAAATTAGCCATGTAGATATGAACAATGAGAATGGAAGGTCATTTACCTGGGCACTCCCTGAATCCTAGAAAGTCATGTATAGTCCACATAAGAATAGCTTGGATATTAAGGGATCGTTCCCAATATAGTTGCTCATATCTTCCATAGCAATTCCCTTCTCCCACAAAATCTTACGCACATGAACTAACGAATGGAGATAGACATCCATATTCTTGACTTTATAGCACCCATGAATGAGCAAGCTAAGAATCAAGTGACCTTTCTTCCTAGAAAGACATGGTAGGATGTTATAGTTCACAATGACTACTAGGCACACATTGTAAGAAGTTGAGTGGAATCCAAATGGATTCACACTATTCATAGCAAGATGAAGTTGAAGATTCCTTGGCTCTTGTATAAAACCTAGAAAGGTGGAGTCAATGTGACCCCATGCTTGTGAGTGTGTTGGTAATCCATTGGATTTCATAAGTAGACCTATTTTGTCATGTTAGGTTGTCAAGCTCACCATACTTGATGTGCAAAACATGTGATGACACACGCTATAAATGGAATAAATTTAAGAATATTTGAGGGATGGTTTGCCCCTGCAAGTCTTGTCAATTCTTTTGAGCACTATACTTTAGACATGTTTCCATGGACTTGTATTCTCCTTGAAAGAGCACACAATCATTGACCACATGCATGAATGCTATTATAATCCATGCCAAGCTCCTATAATACTTGTCATGTGTCATCAAGGGACTCAAGTATCATGTTTTTAGATAGTAGTATGTGACACTTTAGTAGCGTGAAGAAATCCAAATTTCTTTAAAGAAATATTTTTTTAATTATCTATGCATTAAGACAAAGGAGTATAGTGTATCTAAACAACTTGGTCACACTTGCATTACTCTATTTGCACTTTTTCTATATACTTAGGAGTGTAAGGAGCATCTTTAAGTAAGATACCTAGCATCCATTGTATAATGGTATGGATGCCTCCTCTCTTAATGGATCTCATGATCTGATATCCATGGCTAGTAATGCATTGATTATAGCCTCCATCTTAGGCTCCAAGATTTGAGGAAGTTCTAGAAGGTCCCCAATATCTTTTGGTATCGAGGTTGCAATTAGCAGAGTGTTCTCTAATGGGTTTATTGGCTTGGGCACTCCCATTGTACAACCATGAACTCTTCTTACGGGCCACAATAGGTGCATTTCTTGGGATGGACTAGTACCTCTCTGTGGACATTTCTAGGGCACATTTTATATTATTGAAGTTTATTTTGATTAGAGTTTGATTGCAAAGTATGATCGGTATAAACTTTACTTATTGCTAATTTGAAGTCCAAGACCTCTTGATCAATGATTTTTTATTGAAACTCATCGAATCCTCCCATGTGGTCTATAGGAAAGCAACATTTTTATCAAATTTCAAGCTTGCACTAAGGACATGGGACATGTTGATTGAGATATTCCACTAGATCTTGAATGTTGTAGCCCTTATGGTTGTCTATTTTCTCTATGTCATGGCAAACAGTACACTTTTTTCTCTCAATTTATCACTCTCTCTTTTCCTCCCTCTCCCTTCCTCCCTCCCTCTATATTTTTTCTTAGTTCTCTTTTTTCTTCCCCCTCTCTATCTATATGTATCACTTTTCTGCTATCTTTCTCTCTCTATCTATTTTTTTAGTGTCATTTTCTTATATCTCTCTCCTTCCCTTGATCCATATATATATTTCTCTCTCTCTCTCTTTATACACACACACACACACACACACACACACACACATATGTGTGTGTGTGTGTACGTGTATTCTTTCTTATATATACATATATATATTTCTCTCTCCCCCTCTATATCTCTATTTCTCTACTCCTCTCTCTCTCTCTCTCTCTCTCTCTCTCTCTCTCTCTCTCTCTCTCTCTCTCTCTCTCTCTCTCTCTCTCTCTCTCTCTCTCTTTGTTTCTCTACCTCTCCACCCCTCTCTCTTTGTCTCCATCCCTCTCTCTCCCTACACATCTTTGTTTCTCTCCCCCCTCTCTCTTTCTTTCTATCTCTCTCTCCTCCTCCCTCCATCTCTCTATTTTTTTTCTATTTCCCCTCTCTCTCCCTCTCTATTTCTCTACCTCCCCATCTCTCTCATTGTTTATACCTCTTCATCCCTATCTTTTTTTTTGTCTCCTGTCCTCTCTCCCCTCTTTGTTTCTCTCCCTCCCTCTCTACTTTTCTCTATCCCCCTTCCTCCCCTTTGTTTCTCTCTCCTCTCTTTCTCTCCCACCCTTCATCTCTCTATTTCTCTCCCTCTCTTTATCTCTCTCTTTCCCCCTCTTTCTTTGTTTCTCCCCCCCCTCTCTCTCTCTCTCTCTCTCTCTCTCTCTCTCTCTCTCTCTCTCTCTCTCTCTCTCTCTCTCTCTCTCTCTAGTTTTCCTTTTCCACTCTCTTTTGCCCTTCCTTTATTATCTCTCTCTATTCCTCTTATTACAAGATACAGAACTCATATCGACGTTCAAAGTGACGAAAATGTTCATCAAAAAAATTATCCCCATCGTCACTAAACACATCGGTATTAGCGTCTCCATGAAATTGTCACAATTTGCATTAGTATTTATGTCAATATCAGCATCACAATAATTAACGTCGATTTTGTGACGTAAATACCAACACAAATTGCAACATGTATTGTGATGCCAATAGCAATATGTGTAGTAAATTTGCAATACTAATAGCAATGGTTACAGAGAAAAAAATTTGTGGGCAGAAGCTACCCTACCACATATAGCACTATGTGTTGTATTTATATTCTACAAATGGATTACATATTAAATATGCAATGGTCATCAAGATGAGCACAAAATATACTTGAACCCAGAAGACTAATACATAGAATAAGTACAAGATCACTTATGAAAATTCATGGAATTATGGCAAGATACAAAGGATGATAACACCATAGTACATACAAGTTGTCTGTATAAATCAAAGGACCAAAAGGGAAGAGGATGTGTGCTTGATAAATCCAAGCGCGAGCTATAGATCCTCACTATCCAAAAGCTCATCTGGATACAAAGGAGCATCGAACAGAGTCTGCAAAATGAACAACTACACATTAGTCCACCATACAAAATGCATTTTAATAAAAATAGTAGCTATGGACAAGAAAGATGAGTGACTTATTGGGATGTCGCGTGTATATAATCTATCGATCAATGCAATGAGATCGTGTCTCAGTGCATATCAAGTTTGTAGGCTGGTGAGATTGCAGTTTGTAATGGAGTGTTGCAAAGAAAACAGAATACAACTGTTAGAAACATGATTGTTAGTACAAGCAATATTGCAAATAAGAAAGTGAGAAGAAAAAAAGAAAAACTTACAAAGTCCTCCAGATGTCTCCTGTGGCCACCGCCACTCCCAAGATGATGGACCACCCTTGCCTCCAATCTTGCCCCCGCTGCCTCCCTACTACTGCTGCCAACATCTTGGAGAATCTGTAGCCTCCTTCCTGAGTCTCCACTAGTCATCAGTGGACTAGCCACTCAGGCTTTGAGATGCCACTCTTAAGTGCCTTATGTACATTAGATCGTTTGTGTGACATGTACGCATGCATGCACTCCATCATAGACCCTTTGGAAAACCTCTCTACCGCGGTGGATATCAAAAACTCCTTATGCAAGGATGCTACTGTGTAGTCCTTGCTCCCCTCGGGTATGTTCTTCTAATGGTCCAATACGTTGTGCCAAAAAACTTGTCTCCACAACTCCCTCATACGATACATCACTCTCCTCCCCTCATCATTCATGATCACGGCTCTTGTCGTGTCATCTACAAGGTATCGATACTACTCTAGGGTTGTCTAAGGTGTGTCCTCTCCCACCTACAATCACACTCCTAGATATAACCAAGAGACCCTTGTACATCTAGTGTACCCACGGGGGTGGTATCTCTCGGAGTAGCATCCATAGGGGTGCCACCTATGGACAGCTAAGCAAAAGCTAGAGTCATTGGAATAGATGTCCCCACAGGTGTGACAAATCCTACACGTGATGTAACTCCACCAGAATGACGAGACGGAGACACTGTATCAGTGCCTCCACAACAAACTTCTAAGCCACCCTCTCTTGAACCTGTATGAGAGCGAGGAGTAGCATCCATATCTCGAGCCGACTGCAGGCTCACATCATTCCACGTCTTTGCAGCACCCCCCTGAACCACTCCCTCCATTTGGGCCCAGTGTGGAGCATCGACCTCACCTACTAGAAATTGAATCATCAGAGTGTGCCAAAGTAGATCTAATGGGACAACTTGATGGTGTCTGAGACAAATCCTGATCTATCATATCTTTGAATGGGGCCATCGGATCTAGAGACATACGTGTAAATATCTCGTACAACTCCTCATCGCTTATCCTCGACTCACCCTGCTCTCCAAATATAATCAAAGGTCACCTGCACTAACGGAAGTGATGTTAGTATGATCAATATAAAGATTGAAGAAAAGCATATAACTATAAAAAAAATGATGTTACTTAAAATGCATATTCTAGACTACCCTTATAAGTGATTCATCAATGAATTGAGTCAGCAGATGCTGCAAGTATGACATAGCCTATGGTCCGATGTCAATCTCCTGGCACAACTTTGCATACACTAGAAGGTTGATAGATAGGTCACCACAAAATGATGAGTCCACCTTGTTCTCAAAGAATTCATGGCCTCTTGTCTTTCCTTCATCATTACCCGATTCTGCCTCCTCTACATGCTCCAAGCCATCTTCGACCTCCACCCCTTGCAATATCTACCCCTTCATTTGCATACTGTCATCATATACGCTAGGAACATTGCTGTCATCATACACTCTCGCACTTCAGGGAGATGAAGGCACAACATACCACCATCAAGGTTATCAAGGGTTTGGATAGAAAATTACATGTTCAAAATCACATATAAGAGAGATTCAAAATTTGTGACATAACTGTGTCGTGAAAAAAAAAAACAGTTCATACACCTACTCACAATGGGCCAGCAAGACAAACATGTCATGCAAATCCATCCATCTTTTCTCAGAATCTATTTTGAGAAATCTAGATAGACCTCACCGAATGGTTGCCCCGGCTCCTTCCAATACCACTTTGAACCACAGCACATCGAATATGATCATGGAGAAGCTTCAATAATCCACTGAGATAACATTTTGCAAGTTTCCAAAATACTCCATCTCATCTATAACAGTGTTTGTATCTGTGGCTCCTCATCAGCTCTCTTGCTCAAACTTTGCCATGACACCGCAATCTGCCATGGAGAGCATTTTGTCCATGCACTCGAAGCGGAAATGTCACCCACGCGACCATGCCGCACTGTATATTTTGTATTGTACATTGAAATTATTAGATTAGTTGCCACATATACAATCTAGATATGACAACTTATAAAACATGTGGTCACCTTTGGACTACATCCCCTCAAGAATTCCCACTTCTCAGTAGAGACCTCCACCCCTTCGCGAGAGGTTGTGATCAAAGCTCCATGTAACCATTGCATGGATATAAACCGCGACATCTCCTCTATGCCCTTAGGATATTGAATGGGTCGATGGTGCATACTGCGTTGAAATTCTAATCGCACTTCTTCCCGATCTTTCTTGGGCTTACTCGTACCCATCGAGCCACATCTCCATGGATGCATGGTGCAACATACAAAAATGATTCACTTTCTCCTCCATTGTAGCATCCATCCTTTTTTCTATCCCATTTCCAACCACCACATCTCTAGTTTTTCTATCATCATCCTTCCGTGAACCATAGCATATTGTTGTCTGAATCCACCATTGGTAGCCATCACTATGAAATATGCACTAACGCCTCCGACACAAGCCAACTTTTAGCCATGCTACCTTTTGACCGAACTCATTATCATACAAAGCCTTTCAAGGTTTTCATGAAGTGCACCAAGAAGAACATCCATTGCATATGGACAAGTCTCGCAATCTCCACTTCATCTATAAGATGCACCAGGAGGTGGGTTTGTATCGTGAGCATGATAGTGGGTAGGTACTTCTCAAAGAGATAGACTATCTCCACTACTCCCCACCTTGTGGATTCAATAGAGGATGTTTTGATCTCCTTCTATGAGATCCATTGCACTAAATTTGACAACCTGTAAATCACCTTGCGTATTTTTGGAGTGATGCATCTTGCAATCGTGATTGATAGTATAAACTGCCATAAATGAAGAAGCATTACGAACATCTAGTAGAATCCGAATTGCAAATTACACAAGCCACTTAAAATCAAGGCAAGTACAAACCCAACATATCTTATGAAAATCATGGGATTTTAGCCCTGATAGTTGGTTGTCTTTAGAAAAAGAGAATCTGAGAGAACGCATTATGCCCGTCTGGATGTGGATAGACTTGATAATTTGCTTCACAATGCACTCTTCTTTAGTGGACAGAATCCAAGGAGTGTGAGGTAGTTGTTGCAAGCGACTATCAGTACTCGATTGTGGCCACTGTGGCCAAAGTGCCTCCATCTTGCCTACCTCCTTCAAATCCATTCGTTCCCTTGCAGTGTCTCTCTTTCCTATAATGTGGTCCCATAGTAAGATACTCACATTCTTGAAAATATGCATGGGATCCAACAAGTGGCTGATTTGTAAGTGAGTCCAATGTGGCAACTTGTAGAAAATTGAGAATTGTCGCATTCCATTTGGATGTGGCTGTATGGACCATTTTCAACTCGTACCATAATGGGACATAAAATGGGCTGGCACTAGCTATGGCACTAGCCAGACCTCATACATACGACATACAACCCCACCACACGGTCTCGCGGGCCAGGAGCATCTAAAACTCACTTTTCACTAAATGCCTATGACGATTTTGCGTTTGTATCCAATATGTAGTCCAACATTCACCTTCCCTTCTCCTCAGAGGGAGATCCCATAACATATAGGCATAATGCCTCGTAATACACACATAGGGAAGCACCTCTCGGCTGATTGCCGTGGCTCCACTGCAACTCTCCTACATCTCGGGGATTGGCCCCAAGATGTGTCGCTAACACATATAACATTTGCACAAACTCCACTCTTTCATAATTCAGCATTCCAGGAGATTTTGATTTGCCTCACAAAACTTTTCCCCAATGGAAGCACCCATCTAACCCTACAGCTTGGGTTTCCTGTCCTCTCATCTTTGGTCGAAGTTTATCAAACAAGTGCAATGCATTCCAGGAGATACCACGTGGCATGCTTGATGCAAGGCATATGAAGATTGTGCACAACCATTTTATGATTTTAAAAAACTAGCCATGTGAGTTGCGGAAATAGCCCTTTCATGAATTTTAACTAAGCATTACATGCTGCGCTACTTTAGGGACTAGCACCGAAACTTCCGTGCTACTAGTCACCTATATTTTATTATGGAACGATCCCTAAATGCTATGCACAAAGAGGAAAATTAAATTTTGTATCTTTTCAGCAATTAGATCGTCGCAAAAACCTCCTCTCCCCCTCACCGCTTAGGTGTTGCTACGGTGCATATGTGTAAATGGTTGTCTTGTATCATTTTTGTATGTAAAAAATAATAAACACATACTATAACACAAAGGACGAGGCCAAAGTGAGGCTTAATCTCATGCTTTAATCTTGCCAAACATTCACGCACATAAACCTTATTTTTTCATTTTTTTGAGTGCAAAAATCCTAATTTTCTCTATTTTTTGCTATTTTTTCCTTTTTATTATTCATGGAAAATAGGTATTTTTATTTATTTGTATTGGCTTATTATTTTGACTGAAACTTAAAATTTTCTCTGAGTTTATTCCATTTCCACTCCTTTTTCCAAACTCAAAGTCGAAAAAACGACTAATTTCCATTAAAAATGATATTTTACGAGTTTTAAAGAATTAATAACGGCTCTAAATCATTATGGGTTGTGCATTTTGTAGTTAGAGCTCTCAAACATGATGTAAACAAGGTTCAAACAAAAATTCATTGCACATGAACAACATTTGGACCATGAAACAACAAAAACAATCAAATTTCTTTGTAAAATTGAAGCATACTGACTGTCCTGCGTGTTGCGGATTTTTTAATAATTATTCTAGGCAGCCCACAAACCAACCAGCAACCATCCTTCAGTGTTGAACCTCTTTTCTCAGCCTCCTCTTCATCTTGAAGCAATCCGATCACAACTAGACAAGCATTCTTTAGTCCCTCTTTTTCTTGATTTCTTGCACATGAATTGCCTCTATGCAGGACAGAGAGGGAGGAGAGAGAAAGACTGGTTTTTTATCTCCACAGCCAGGTAGCCAATGGAGTAGCGAAGACCGGTGATGGAGAGCGAAGATAGGAAGAAGAAGAGCCATGAAACCAGTTGGGGGGGTTGTTTGTAGGTGCCATAGCCCCCCTCCTCCACAAATGGAATGATGGCGCCTCCATCCATGCAGGCGGTGAAAAAAATGCACCTCCTTCCCACATTTTTGATTATTGGGCTCCTCAAAGGGAGCCCCAAAGGGTCGCACCCTTTGGGCTCTTCTAAAGTCCATTTCCACACTTGCCAATTCGGCCTTTGGCCTTCCGGGCACTCCCTTTTCCACGTCCGATGTCCGATTCTTGGTCTAAAAAATCGTGGGCGTCCATCTTGAAGTCCTTCACTGTTGGGCATCTCCTAGGGTTTCATCTATCATGCTAAAAAATTATGAAAATTCTCTGACCGCTATTTAGTGACTCTTTCAAGCATTTTTGGGGCATTATCGCTTAATATCGTACTGATTAGCATCGCCGCCTTCAACCAAGTCTATTTTTCCTCGAATATTCGTAATTTTTGGCTATTTTTAAGCACTTCTCAACATAAAAAAGCATCTGTCATTGGTGACCACGGGATAGGGCGACTCAGCCGGTCGAATCCCACGAATAGATCTGCACATAAACAACAAAAAGGAGCATCAAGCTGATACAAAAAATACACAACACAACACATCACAGCTCATACCCTACCCCCTGACAAAACCAAGGCATGAAATCCATGAGGAGTAGGCCTAACATAATCTCATAGAAAGTCTGAAGCCAATCGCTAACCAACTGCTGCAACACAACCAAACTAAAAAGAACTATCAAAGAGGTCACCCCAAGTGGTGGTTTGAACTACCGTCCTAACAAAGGACAACTCAACCAGGAGCTCCTACTAGGTGAGAACTCCTATAGTCTGATCAAGAAATATTTTCTTTTAACACATTATTCTTTCTTTTAGGCTTTTATTTTTCCATACTCGGGCGTGTAAAAAGGAGGGAGCTGAGCGTGGTGACCCAAGGAGAACAAGGCATCGGCCTCAGATCCTATATCGGTACCCAAAAACCTACCAAGCCCTCTATAATATTTCCACTTAAAAATATTACTAGACTGACTTTCCACACCCCACATGAAACTCATGCAAAGGTTATTTTTGGTATTGGAGTTACCGGTAGTGTAACCTGTAAACCGTAAGCGAGGAATCAAGGCCTCCGCATTGGCAAACCGGGACTGGGGTTCAAAATCGCATAAACCGCGGGAAAACTCCCTCTTGCGAGGAGGTTAGGTGCATAAAGTGGAAATTTACTGCAAATGTTTTTACTTATTTTCCTCCAACCGATGCGTGGCTAAGGGAAGGGGATGGCTAAGTGGGAGAGGTGGTAATTAAGGGGGAGTCGTGGGCTGCATGCACAGCCCACGTGGGGGAGGTCCCCTCTCCCCCCTTCGACCTATAAAAACCCCCCCTAGGGGGGGTAACAAGGGGAGAGGGAGGCTACATGAGACCCTGAACTGTTGTCATCACCGTAGAAGAGGAGGACTTGACATCGACGCTGTGCGGCCATGCTGCACGACTGGGAGGACATCGCGAGACATCATTGCTGTGAAGCCAAAGGCTGCCGCCTGCAACGCCGACAGCCATCCCATCATTCCTCTTCCCTTCGTCATACTTATTACCCCTCCTCTCATCCACGTGGTCCTCTGATTGTAGTAAGAAGCTTCTTAGAAGCTTCTAAGGGGGCTTCCCTAAGCCGCCCTTCCCACCAATCACCCACAAGCCTATCCCGGGACTTTGAAGAAGAGGAAGTCTATAAAGCCCCTTCCCACCAATCACCCACAAGCCCATCCCGGGACTTTGAAGAAGAGGAAGTCTATAAAGCCCCTTCCCACCAATCATCCACAAGCCCACCCCGGGACTTTGAAGAAGAGGAAGTCTATAAAGCCCCTTCCCACCAATCACCCACAAGCCCACCTCGAGACTTTGAAGAAGAGGAAGTCTATAAAGCCCCTTCCCACCAATCACCCAGAAGCCCATCCCGGGACTTTGAAGAAGAGGAAGTCTATAAAGCCCCTTCCCACCAATCACCCACAAGCCCACCCCGGGACTTTGAAGAAGAGGAAGTCTATAAAGCCCCTTCCCAACAATCACCCACAAGCCCATCCCTACCCCTGGGTTTTTGTAGAGAAGAAGAGGGGCTTCCTTAAAACCCCTTCCCACTAGATCTCCCAATAAGTCCATTCCTAGCCGGGGTCTTTATGAGAGGAAGAAGAAGTTCATAGGCCTCCCTTTTCCACAAGGCCCCCATAAAACTAATCCTAGACCCGAAATTTTAAGAGAAGAAGAAGAAGAACTCTCAAGCCTCCATTTCCGCAAGGCCGTTCACAAGAACCCTTTCCCGAACCCCTCCCCTCTCGCAACAAGGCCCAAGTTCCAAACCTTAAGGCCTTCCATAAGCCAAATTCCGGAAGTCGGTACTTCTGTCAAGGATCTGTACTTCAAAGGGGATCTCTGCGTATGAGGGAGACATGCAAAGATCTTAAGGCTGCGAACCAAGGCGAGTAATTCGTACACCGCGAAGGCATACCAGAAGCCGAAATCACGTTTGCGATGGCCCCTAAAAAGTCACAAGGCGCGCGTGCAGGAGGATCATCTCCTAGCATTCATGCAGATATCTCACCGAGCCCACAAGTCTAGGTTTTCTTCCTATTTTTGATTTATGTAGAACTATTGCAATTATGCGAGGTTATTTCATGGAACTAGGATGCATTTATGCTTGTCAAATCCACTTAGCTAAATGCGATTGAAATAAATTGGCTATTTGAAATTTACTTGAAGTAACTCACGATACGAAGTTGGTTATTTGTACTTTCAATGGAATGAACGAAAAAGAACATAAGGTGTCTATGCATTTTTAGCAAGTTGCCTTTGTGCATTGCAAACTGGCGAGTCTAAAACAACTAATGACTATCACTACAAAGTCGAAATTATTGTAGTACACCTTTGATTATGCATGGAAAGATTAAATCGCATGTCGCATTTTTAGACAAATCTTCTTCGTAATGATTCATTAAGGAAGTCATTATCAACTGTAGGAAATAGCAAAGCATGGAAAAAAATTTAAGGGTTTCATGAAATAGGTTAACTCTAGCTTCAATTGGCATGAATCTCAGTTAACTACATAGTAATTAGGAAAGGTTGCATAATGCACACTCATCGTACGAAGAACCTCATTCATCAAGAGATGTAGTTAGGGAAAGGCTGCACGGTTCATTTAAGCATAAAATCTTAAAAACTTAGTGGTATGATTCGTGAATGCAAGTCCTGGTAAGATCAATGGGAATTATGCCGTAATTTAACATATGTTTTGGTCTTAACAAGAAAAGTTAGGGATTGTGAATCTAGTCGTACGTAGAGGCAATGAATCAAGTGCTTACGTGAATTGTGACGTAATGCAACTAGTTTTCCCCTTTTAGATCAAATTAACATCCCTAGGACTGGTTCGACCTTATCGCAAGACAAGTAAACTGGATTCCCTAAATCACCTAAACCATAAAGGATTCGCATAGGATGGTTAAATGGATACAATAAAATACTCCCAGTGCTAACTAGGGTTTAGCACGTTGAGGACTTGATCTAGTTTTGCACTTGTTGCCAAATCGAAACCCTCATACCCAAAGGTCCTACCCACATTCACGGAATGTAGGGACAATTGGACACGCTTGCAAGAAATGATCTAGGGTTTCTACCCTAAGGATCACTCGGTCAAATGTTGAAACTCGGATTGAGTTGGAACCCCTAGGACCGAACGTTGTCGGCCTAGGGCAATTGGGAATGGGTTGGATAAGGAGACACCCTAAACCTTACTTCTTGTCTAATCATGATTCCGTGACCAGAAGACGCCGTTTGATGGGTGAAATGATCCCATGGAATAGATGCAACACTTGTGCAACAAGTTGCAACGTCACATGATCTTGTGGTTCGATCACAAGAGAGTTGCCCTTGGAATGAGATTGGCAGATTCTTGCGCAAGTTTATCTTGCAAGAGGATGAGTAGTCATCCTGTCATATCACCTTTCTTGGGAAAATTTGCCAAGTTAAGATAAGGAAATTAGTTATTTGCTTGGAAGCAAAGGACCAATCAATAATTTGGAGCGACATAGTCGCCATGATTTACTGTTAATAAAACCTAAGGTATTGGTTGAGTTGGGTTAATAGGGTACGACCCTAACCCAAGGACAAAAGGGAGAACATACAAACCCTTGGGGATCTTGCCAAGTTGCAATTGATCCCGGATCGAATGCTGGATGCATTCGGAGAGAAGAATTCACTCCTTAGCAGTTGGCCAAATAAACGACCATTAGAAATGATTGTGCTTGTAATAGTTTAGGAGCACAGTTTGCATTGTTTGTTCAAGGAACTAAAAGATGGAAAGATATTTAATGCTTCAGGTTGAAGGCCTGAAGGGCGAGGCAGCTTCAGTTACCCCCGACTGTATGCCTGACCCCAACTAAGGGGGTTGTTAGCCATGCCGAGAATGTGGACTGAACCCGCCGCATGAGGTCTCTCTGTTGGGCACTACTTGGAGGAGGAGGACGCTTGGGTGCCAGGGGGGCTCTGGCCATAAATCCCTTGCCTTCCGGGCCCTGCACAAGAGGCCAATGTGACTCGGGATTGGATCTCGAGGCCCGCATACTAGTCTATGGGAAGAATCTTAGATTAGTAATCCCTGTGGATTGCTGGATAGCCTTCGGGCGGATTATGGATAGCCTTCGGGTAGATTATGGATTAGCTTGCTAGCTGGACTTTATGGATGTATTCCAAAGATAAATAAGATAACCTATTGAAAAGGAACTTGTTTGAAATTGTTTTTCTATGTCAAGTGCTAAGATTACGTGAAGGAACTGGTGTCTAACGGGCTAATTAAGGAAGCTGCTTGATGCATGTCCAACTAAATGTGGTATGTAATTAGACAACTAAAGCAACCTTGAGGAAAGTACGGTGGATATGGCCATGGGTCCGTCCTATGGATGGGTGGTCCTGGTTGGCCGGGAACTTTTCTCAATCATAATAGACAGTAAGGAGATCTTCTCAAAGGAAATGAATAGCAAGGGCACTGACCTAGAGTCTAGGTTACAAAAATCCCAATTTATGTTGTTTTAGGGGAACGGAATGGGACTATGCCTTATGGCAGATAGGTCGAGCCTTGCATCCCTCTCGTTTCCCATTCTCCTTGAACCAAGTGCAGCATGAATCCGCTTCGTCCCTGGCATTTCTGCGTAAACTAGTTTGCTTGGGGTTTGACGCTAGTTACCATTTAGAAAATGACCATTAGGGGAAACACTGATTCAGGTTGGTCCTAAGTGGGAATGGCTGGAATACTTTCGCTACGTGGCAGACGCGGGAAGTCCTAGATCGCAAACTCCGTAACATTCCATGGGAGTACCGGGCGGAGCTTTCTAGACTCTCTTTCCGATGGACTACTAAGACGCGTCCTGAAAGGAAACAGGTGGACACGTTACAATTGGTATCAGAGAAAACCAACGAAGGATTTGTTTTTATCAAAAATCTTAATAAGAAGAAGTAAAGCAAATGTTGCTGTTAAGAACATTTCCTTACTTTCGATGCTGTCTTGCAGAATTATGAGGCATGGAACAGGTTCTTAGTGTTCCGAGTCATGTTTATGACTGCAATGCATTCCTCGGATTATCGAAAAAGTGTCCATATGATGAACATCCTAGATGGTATTTATAATCCATCGCCTTTGTACATGGAACGGAGGTGGATGGGTGACTCAGGAATCTACTACATAGCTGCCCACCGGTTTGCATACCCTCGAACCAACCTAAAGAGGATCAAGTGGTTGGAGGACCTGAAGATCTTGAAGCTTTCATTTTTGTGGAGGCTCACGTAAACTCAACTTTACATATCGAAGGTCGGAGGGTTGAGCTGAACTCGTATGTATACGAGGAAGTGACCCACATAATCCCCGCCGACAGGATCAAGGTGCTGGGACGCTACGAGAAGAATGGGTACCAAAGGAAAGGATACCCTAATCTTTCGATGACTTATTGATTCATGAAGATCCATGACCCGAAACCATACTATTATCCAATTCCCGTGGCTAAATGTAACACAACATTATTCTCCCTGAACTGATGTACCAGTTGCTTTACTATCCCAAGAAATATTGTACTCCGAAAGGGCTATGCCCATATAAATGAAATAAGACATCTTTTTATCAATATATGTCTTGTCTATGAGAATTGTTAAAAAGTTAAGTGGCTTGGGTTCTTGGCTGAAAGCTAAATTGGGTATGAAATATAATCATAACAATTAGCGAGTTGTAACATTAAAAATCCTCTATCCAAGCACAACCCTAGGTATAGGTTCCTAGTCCGCCCCCTACATCAAGTACGGCTGTGATCCAGAAGAAGAAGTTTCTTCTCAAGTAGATGAAGCCGCCAGAATTTGACGGGAAAGGTAGGACTGTCCAAGCGGATGCTGAGATTTGGATAGAGTCCATGGATGATTACTTTGAAGCAGCCGGTACTGCACCCGCCAACCAGGCTATGCTCACCAAGCTGAAGCTCACCAGCAAAGCCAAGCTTTGGTGGAAGCAATAGTGCAGAGATCAAGGGATCTCGAAGGATCTATTACCTGGGAAAAGCTGAAGAAAGCTGTGCAAGGCAGATACTTACCACCTGCATATCGCACGCAGAAAATGAATGAGTTCTACGAGCTGAAACAACTGGGTCTCACTCTTGACGCATACTACTAAAAATTCGTCTCACTTCTGAAGTATGTGCCACAGATGGATATGACATAGCAAGTGTCGAAATTTTGTGCCGGTTTAAACCCACCAGTGAATACCCGCCTCAAATCTATGCACCCAATAGATTTACAGGACACACTCATTCGAGCTGCACCCATAATTCAGGAGGTGCTGCAGGCTAGGCCAAGAAGTAACAAAACTTGGTCTTATAATGATCAGAACAGAGGAGCTATAGGCCCCAAGCAAAGAGAGTTCAAGGTCAAAACCGGGGACAAAGAAAGAAGCAAGGACCAATAATGTCAACAACTTTGTCCCTACCCAAAGCAATGGCCAAAATCTCCGTTGTTTCCACTACAACGAGCCCGGTCATTTCAAAAGGCAATGTCCCAAGCTTGGCGGAGGACATCATCAAGCACCTTTCTAAGGAACTGGCTGTGGCCAGGGAGCCGCTATCCGAGGCAGAGGAAGAACCGCTTGTGTTGCCAGTAGAGAAATGTGCAAAGAAGAAGATCCGACCATGGAAGCAAAGTTTGAAAGGGCGACAGTCCATGCTGCGCTTCACAAGAAAGGCCTGAATTGCCAGTTTTCGGTGATTCAGACACCATCGGGCTATCAAGGTAAAGGTTTCAAAACCTTGATTGATTGTGGCAGTACACATTCCTTTATCTCACCAGCTTGTGCAAGAAGATTAGGAATAGCCACAGTAGAAGCACCTACCTTGCTTGTGGAATTAGCAAATGGTCGTGAGGTCACTTGTACCAGGCAAACTGCTAAGGTGGAATTCTTTCTGGGAGGAAAGATGACTTCGATCAAATTCAGGTTCATGAACCTAGGTATCTATGAGTGTTTGCTCGGAATGGATTGGCTTAAACCTAATGATGCCCACATTCATTGTGGAAAGGGCCAAGTGTCCTTTCGAAACTCTGAAGGATAATTGGTTACCACTCAAGGAGAGGTTGGAAAGCCAAAAATTCAGTTGGCTAAAGCATCTCGGATTATAAAGGGAGTTAGAAAGGGACTACCTGTCTACTTGATTAAGCTTAATAAGCTAGATTAGAAGCAAGAGTCTAGTGAAGAACCTTCATGGCTAAGGGAGTACGCGGACGTATTTCCTGAAGAGCTGACAAAACTCCCGCCTCAAGAGAAGTGGATCATGAGATCAAGCTAGTGCCAGGAGCTGTGCCAATTGCAAAGAGGCCTTATAGGATGTTCCATCCCGAAAGTAATTGAGCTGAAGGAGCAACTCAAGCAACTGTTAGATCAATGCTACATCCGTCCTAGTAGCTCACCATGGGGAGCACCAGTGTTGTTCCAGAAAAAGAAAGATCGAATGCTTCGATTGTGTATTGATTACAGAGGGTTGAGTCAATCAACTGTTAAGAACAAGTACCCTATTCCTAGAATAGATGAGCTTCTTGATCATCTTCAGGGTGCAAAGATCTTCTCTAAGATTGATCTCAAGTCTGGTTACTATCAGATAAGGATCAAGGAAGAAGATATCCCAAAGACGGCCTTCAACACAAGATATGGACACTTTGAGTTCCTATTATGTCATTCGGGCTCACGAATGTGCCTGCCACCTTCAACATGTTAATGCAAGATATCTTTAGGCCATATCTTGATGACTTTGTACTTGTCTTCTTCGACGACACCTTAGTCTATTCTAAACAGGAAGAAGATCATGAACCCCAGCTTCGGATTGTCCTTGAGACAATGAGGGCACACAAGCTCTATGCTAAGATGAAGAAGTGTGCATTCTTCAAACGTTAGATTGAATATCTGGGATTCATCGTATCAGCAGCAGCTGCTGCTGAAGGAATCTTAGTGGAGATGTTCTAGAATGGCCAATACCAATAACTGTCAAAGAAATACACAGTTTTCTTGGATTGATAGGATGGTATAGGGTCTTTATCAAAAACTATGCTTTGATTGCAGCACCTCTGATGGATCTACTGAAGAAGCAAACATCTATTGCATGGTCAGCTACCGAACAATCTAGCTTTGATATATTAAAGCAAAGTTTGGTATCAGCACCTATCCTGAAACTTCTGGACCTTAGTAAGGAGTTCGAATTAATAACTGATGCTAGCACGCTTGCCTTAGGATGTGTGCTCATGCAAGAAGGTCATCCTGTAGCATACTCTTCAAGGAAACTGAAGAGCCATGAGAAGAATTATGCTACCCATAATCTAGAACTGTTAGCTGTCATCCATGCTCTAAAGCTTTGGAGACACTACCTGTTGGGTAACAAGTTTACTCTGGTGACGAATCATAAAAGTCTCAAGTGGATCTTTACCCAGAACGAGCTCAACATGAGGCAACGTCGGTGGATTGAAGTGCTGGAGGAGTATGATTTTGAAATTAAATACCGACCTGGAAAGGAGAATGTAGTTGCCCATGCGCTTAGTTGCAAGGCATTCCTTAATTCTCTAATCTTACAAAATCCATCAACAGCTAGATCTCTAGCCACAAAGGTATCCATGCCAAACAACCCAATACTTGAACTAGCTAGAGAAGAAGCATGCCATGATCCAACCTATCAGAAGATGCTAAGGGAGATCCCTATCAAGGATCAAGATCAAAAGCTATAGGCTAAGTATCATGAATTCTCTATCAATAGTGGACTTGTCTACTATAGAACGAGATTATGCATACCGGCAAGCCAGTCACTCAAGCAGAAGATATTGTGGGAAGCTCATGATTCCCCTTTCTCAGGACATCCTGGCTATGCCAAGACCCTTAATGCAGTTAGGAAGAGCTACTATTGGGAGAGGCTTAAAGGTGACGTCCTCAAATATGTCACTGAGTGTTTGTCTTGTCAACGTATCAAAGCCGAACATGTCATAATGCCAGGAAAGTTGCAACCACTTGACATTCCCCAAATGAAATGGGAATTCATCAGTATGGACTTTGTTGTTGGCCTACCCCAAGTATAGGGAGAATACAACTCCATCATGGTTGTGGTTGACATGCTTACTAAGCTTTCACACCTTATTCCTGTTAAGACAAACTATAAAGCCTCAGACATTGCAATGTTGTTTATCAAGGAGATATTCAAGCTACATGGGTTGCCCAGAAGAATCATTAGTGATCGTGATTCTCTCTTCACATCTCACTTCTGGAGAGCTATCTTTGAAGCCATTGGGACTCAACTCTATTTTAGTACAGCTTACCATCCCCAAACTGATGGCCAAATGGAGCGAGTCAATCAAGTCATTGAGGATATGCTAAGGGCACACTACTGCCGTGAACCAAAAAGGTGGATTCAATACTTGCCACTGGTTGAATTTGCCTACAATGCTTCTTACCAACAAAGCATTCAGATGACCCCTTTCCAAGCATTTTATGGGCATGACTGTCGAAGTCCCCTAAACTTCTCAGATCCAACCTTGAGGGTTGAAGCTTCAAGGCAGATGTTGGAAGAGATGGATGACCTAATGAAGTCAATTAGACAGGACATCCAAGCTGCCAAGGATAGACAGAAGGCATATGCGGATTTGAAGTGTCAAGATAGAACCTTCGAGGAAGGAGACATGATCTTCATTTGCGTATGGCCAAAGAAGAGTTCCCTATCCTTAGGAGATTGCAAGAAGCTAAGTCCAAGGGTATTGTGGACCATACAAGATCCTCAAGTGCCTAGGACCCAATGCTTATAGATTACAACTCCCTGAGAACCTAAAGGTGCATAATGTATTCCATATCAGCCTACTGAAGAAGTATGTACCTAATCCTAGCCATATACTTGATGACCAATAAGTTGCAATGCCTAGCCAAGGAGTCCTTGAGCTACGGCATGACAGGATCTTAGATGCTAGGGAGAGACAACTAAGATCCAGAACCTTGAGAGAATGCCTCATCCAGTGGAAAGATTATCCTGAGGAGGATGCCACACATCTGGATGGATGAAAGCACTCTCATCCAACAATATCCCCAGTTCATCTCGAGATGAGGACATCTCAATTCCTCCAAGGGGGAGAGTATGTAATATTTCCACTTAAAAATATTACTAGACCGACTTTCCACACCCTGCATGAAACTCATGCAAAGGTTATTTTTTGTATTGGAGTTACCGACAGTGTAACCTGTAAACTGTACGCGAGGAATCAAGGCCTCCACATTGGAAAATTAGAAACGGGGTTCAAAACCGCATAAACCGCGAGAAAACTCCCTCTTGGGAGGAGGTTAAGTGGATAAAGGGAAAATTTACTGCAATTTTTTTTACTTATTTTCCCCCAGCCGATGCGTGGCTAAGGGAAGGGGATGGCTAGGTGGGAGAGGTGATAACGAAGGGGGAGTCATGGGCTGCATGCACAGCCCACATGGGGGAGGTTCCCTCTCCTCCCCTTGACCTATAAAAACCCCCCCTAGGGGGGGTAACAAGGGGAGAGGGAGGCTACGTGAGACCTTGAACTGCTGTCGTCGCCATAGAAGAGGAGGACTTGACGTCGACGATGTGCGGCCGTGCTCCAGGACTGGGAGGACATTGCGAGACATCGCCATCGTGAAGCCAAAGGCTGCCGCCTGCAGCTCCAACACCCGTCCCATCATTCCTCTTCCCTTCTTCGCCTAGCCCCGGAATTTTAAGAGAAGAAGAAGAAGAACTCTCAAGCCTCCATTTCCGCAAGGCCGTTCATAAGAACCCTTTCGTGAACCCCTCCCCTCCCGCAAAAAGGCCCAAGTTCCAAATCCTAAGGCCTTCCACAAGCCAAATTCCGGAAGTCGGTAGTTCTATCAAGGATCCGTACTTCGGGATCTCCGCGTACGAGGGAGACGAGCAAAGATCTTAAGGCTGTGAACCAAGGCAAGTAATTCGTAGACCGCGAAGGCATACCAAAAGCCGAAATCACGTCTGCGATGGCCCCTAAAAAGTCACAAGGCGCGCCTGCAGGAGGATCATCTCCTAGTATTCATGTGGATATCTCACCGAGCCCACAAGTCTAGGTTTTCTTCCTATTTTTGATTTACGTAGAAGTATTGCAATTATGCGAGGCTATTTCATGGAACTAGGATACACTTATGCTTGTCAAATCCACCTAGCTAAATGCGATTGAAATAAATTGGCTATTTGAAATTTATTTGAAGTAACTCACGATACGAAGTTGGTTATTTGTACTTTCAATGGAATGAACGAAAAAGAACATAAGGTGTCTATGCATTTTTAGCAAGTTGCCTTTGTGCATTGCAAAGTGACGAGTCTAGAACAACTAATGACTATCATTACAAAGTCGAAAGTATTGTAGTACACCTTTGATTATGCATGGAAAGATTAAATCGCATGTCTCATTTTTAGACAAATATTCTTCATAATGATTCATTAAGAAAGTCGTTATCAACCGTAGGAAATAGCAAAGCATGGAAAAGATTTTAAGGGTTGCATGAAATAGGTTAACTCTAGCTTCAATTGGCATGAATCTTAGTTAACTACGTAGTAGTTAGGAAAGGTTGCATAATGCACACTCATCGTACGAAGAACCTCATTCATCAAGAGATATAGTTAGGGAAAGGCTGCATGGTTCATTTAACCGTAAAATCTTAAAAACTTAGTGGCATGATTCGTGAATGCAAGTCCTAGTAGGATCAATGGGAATTATGCCATAATTTAACATATGTTTTGATCTTAACAAGAAAAGTTAGGGATTGTGAATCTAATCATATGTGGAGGCAATAAATCACGTGCTTACGTGAATTGTGACGTAATGCAACTAGTTTTCCCCTTTTAGATCAAATTAACATCCCTAGGATTGGTTTGACCTTGTCGCAAGACAAGTAAACTAGATTACCTAAATCACCTAAACCGCAAAGAATTCACATAGGATGGTTAAATGGATACAATAAAATACTCCAAGTGCTAACTAGGGTTTAGCACGTTGAGGACTTGACCTAGTTTTGCACTTGTTGCCAAGTTGAAACCCTCATACCCAAAGGTCCTACCCACATTCACAGAATGTAAGGACAATTGGACACACTTGCAAGAAACGATCTAGGGTTTCTACCCTAAGGATCACTCGATCAAATGTTGAAACTCGGATTGAGTTGGAACCCCTAGGACCGAACGTTGTCGGCCTAGGGCAATTGGGAATGGGTTGGATAAGACGTTGTCGGCCTAGGACCGAACGTTGTCGGCCTAGAGCAATTGGGAATGGGTTGGATAAGGAGACACCCTAAACCCTGCTTCTTGTCTAATCATGATTTCGTGACCAAAAGATGGCGTTCAATGGGTGAAATGATCCCACAGAATAGATGCGACACCTGTACAACAAGTTGCAACGTCACATGATGGTCTTTCAATGCCTGACAATGCCTTGCAAGAGGCAAGGACTACTCAGACCTCCCCCAGACATACAGAGCCTAAACCTGGGACTTCATGCCTCAAGTGCCGATCCCCAACAAACAAAAGAAAGTAACCCTTATATGCACATATATCATTAATTGCTTAAAGGAAAAAACTAGAAAAGGGAATGAAAACACCTGGACTAGCCACAAGAAGCTTCTTCGCAGCAAAGGCTTCCTCCAGCGACTTCATCAACCTATATTGTGCAATCACTAAAACAACAAAGCATTAAACGTACCTGCACCAAACAGAGATAGGGCCCTCTTGGCCTAAAGAAATAGCACATTTCACTACAAACTAACTGGCCCTCTTGGCCTAAAGAGATAGATTATTAAAACCTGAAAACAACTGGCCCTCTTGGCCTAAAGAAATTAGACATTAACTACTTAAAGCTACTGGCCCTCTTGGCCTAATGGAATCAAACAAAACAGCTCATAGAGATATCTCCTTGGAAAAGGGCAAATATACGCAAACACGCTCCATTCCAAGGGAAAAAATAGGGCTCTAAGCCCTAAACTAAATGCATCAAATTATGGTCCATACCTCCTACATATGTAGCAAGAGGCGTACGCATAACATGTCTTCTGATCAACCTATGGATCCAGGATAACAACGGTAGATGGGTCTCGGCTACTCTTTGCATTACCCATATCAACCATCGCCTGCCATATAACGCCTGGTTTGATAACATCCCCCATAAGCGACCAGGTCCTGTCTCAATATCAATAACAACATCCAGACTAGGACCACAGTTGTTAAAGAGGTCATCTTCATAAGCAAAATTAGCTAAGCAATCTCCAAACTGATTCCAATAACGTGAAATCAGCTGAAGAGATATGCTCTCAAATTCATCAAGTAGGGTTATAGAGCAGTTCGATGATATATACGAAGGTTAGGATTCTGAATTGTATATGTCCCATTGAATTGATTTAAGATCAGCTAGGAATCCCCTTTTATTAACAACTGCCTAATGCCACCTTTCTTGACAATATTCAGTCCCATAATCAGGGCTTTATACTCGGCCATGTTGTTAGTGAATCCTACCCGAGGTAAGCAGCTAATTTCATTGTAACTCTACGTCGGGGATCTCGGATAACTAATCCAACACTTCCTTTTCTATTCGGACCCTTGGATGCTCCATCAAAGTATAATGTATACACCCATAATGGGTTTACATAGCCAGTCATCAAGAACTCTCCTATTCGTAATCATGATACTCAAAGTTCAACATATTTAGAGGATGAACTAACGACTCCATCCCACCTTCTTCATTAAACTCAATAGGGATGCTTATCAAGATTTGTAAGCAGTGATGGCAGAAAACTTTAATTTCCCACACAAAGGTACCATCTTCTTGCTCAATCACTTCATATCCCTTGCTCCACCAGATAAGCCTCCCCTTATGATATCTTTGCTCGAGATATGGGTGCTCCAAATAAGGAATTAATCGTCCCATCAACCAATTCAAGCTCTCCTGTAGGTCTTCGATCATCCTCAGCATGGACTTGCAATGCATTTAGCGCGTTAGCATATTTAGAAATAATAAGGTTTAATCTTATTAAGATTAACCTTATTCTTAAATTCCACTCCTTGTAGATAAGCTAATAGAACTGTGGACTTATTTTTACCTATCCCAACTATCTTGTAAGGACCATCCCATCAAGGTTCTTGCTTTCCTGGAAATAGCTCCCTACGTCCATCGTAATATAGAACTAACTGCACCTTTTTAAATGTATATTTCTTCACTTTCAAATCATGCAATTGTTTCATCCGACATTTAGCTACCTCCTGGTGCAACAAACTCTACAATTTGAGTTCATCCAAGTGGACTATAGTCGTAAACCGCTCAAATAGGGCATCTTCATCACCCAGAGAATGATTGATTGCGAATCTAATGGTCAGCAACTCAATTTCTAAGGGCAAGACACACTCCTTCCCATAAACTAATTTGAATGGGGTGTGGCCAGTGGCTCATTTAAACGTCGTATTATATGCCCAAACCGCCACATATAATTTTGTATCCCAATCCCGCTTCTTTTCAGAGACTATCTTGGATAGGATACCCACAAGCTGCTTATTGGTACTTTCGACTTGTCCATTTGCTTGCGGATTATAGGGGGTTGTCTTATTATGCTTGATTTTCTATACTTTAGTCAAACTTTTAATCACTTTATTTAAAAAGTGAGTTCCACGGTCCGATATTATTTCTTTTGGCAGACCAAAACGACAGATAATTTGCTCAAGTAGGAAACTGGCAGTCTCTTTTGCATTGTCTTGCCTCGTTTCTCGTGCTTTTGATCATTTTGTAAAATAATTAGTTTCTACTATAATATACCTCTTCTGAGTAGTAGACGACAGGGTGATAGGACCCACAAAGTCAATGCCCCACTTCTCAAATGGAAGGATAGCCATGATAGGCGTAAGTGGACGCTTCCTATTCTCTCAACTATCATGTCTTTGACATGTATCACATCTCTTAACATACTCAAAGGAAACTTGGAAGATGGACGGCCACCAATATCCAGCTCTTAAATCTTTCTGTGCCGTTAACCACCCAGCGAAGTGCCCTCCACAAGCAGAGTCATGACACTCTTCCCAAATAAAGGGAACCTCGTCAGGCATCACACATCAGCGGATAGATATCATCAACACCCTATCGATATAATGTGCCTGCGATCAAGGAAAATTTTAATGCATGTTGTTTAATCTTCCTCTTCTCCGATTTTGATAAAGTAGCTCCAGTCTTTGCCGTAGAAAGATAGTGCGTTATAGCAGCATATGAGGAGGTCAATCTTGAACAAAGTCTCTGTGTCACTTCCTTTAGCCAAGACCTCTTTTGGTTCTCCGAAATCCACAAGGCATTCCACAATGCCCTGAAGCTTTGGCTGCTTGCTCTTAATCTCATAATCAAATTCCTGCAAAGTGATTAACCACTTTGCTAAATGGTCAGGCAGCTGTAACTTATTCAACAACAATCGAAGTCCTTCCGCCTTCGTATAAAAAACCACCCTCTCATAAAGAATGTAGTGCCTGAACTTTTTGGTCGCAAATACCATCACAAGGCACAACTTCTCCATATAGGTGTAGTTAATTTCCAATATGCCCAACTTCCGAATGGCAAACACTATCGGATGATACCACTTTTCCTCCCAAATTTGGGCCAAACAATAGCTGATACTATACATGGTTGCTTCTGAAAATATATAGAACATTTTGTCCCTTTTTGGTGCTTTTCAAACAAGTGCTTTGGCAAGCTCCTGCTTCACATCGTCAAAAGATACTTTGCAAGCATCACTCCATGAAAACTAACAATTAAAGGACAATAGGTTGGTCAGGGCAAAGTTCTTTCTGCCAAGGCATTGATAAACCTCCGATAATACCCTACTGATGACAGAAAGCTATGCACTTCCTTTGGAGTATGTGGTGGACTCATGGCGACTATGACCTTGATCTTTTTAGGATCAGTTGTAATCCCTACGGAACTGACCACATGGCCTAACAAGAGCCCATAAGGGACTCCAAAGACGCACTTCTGTGGGTTAAGAGCTATGCAAATCTATCTGCAATGCTCAAAACACTTCCGCAAAATGATCAACTGTCTATCCCTTACGGTGGCTGCCCCTAGATCGTTTATGAATACTTTCAGCTCCTCTAGGGAGATGTCACCAAAGGTCTTATTGGCTGTTCTTTGCCACAAACCAGGTGTATTACACAACCCAAATGCCATCACATGGTACGCAAAGGTACCGAAGACTGTAATAAACGTCGTTTTTAGCTTGTCTTGCTCAGTGATCACCATTTGGTTATACCCTACAAAGCAGTCCATGAATGAATAGAATTCCCTACCCGCTAATTGATCCAAAATTTGGTCAATAAACGGCAACGGGTAGTAATCTTTAACAGTCTGCCTATTTCGCTCTCTAAAGTCTACACAAAGACGGATTTGATTATTCTTCTCCTTCCTGATCACAATTGGTGAGCCCCATTCAGTATGCTAAACAGGAAAGATCAAACTCGCTTTCCGCAACTTCTGTAGTTCCTCGTACAACCCGTCCCTTAATTCTCTTTCCCTATTATGTTTAATGTTTTTTCTCTCTCCTCTCCCTCTCTCATTTTCTTTTCTCTCTTCCTCTCCCTCTCTCATTTCCTCTCCCTCCCTCACCCTCTCCCTCTCTTTCTCTCTTTCCCTATTAGGTTTAATGTTTTCTCTCTCTTTTTCTCTCTCCTCTCCCTCTCTCATTTTCTTTTCTCTATTTCTCTCCCTCTCTCATTTCCTCTCCCTCCCTCACCCTCACCATCTCTTTCTCTCTTTTCCTATTAGGTTTAATGTTTTTTCTCTTTTTCTCTCTCCTCTCCCTCTCTCATTTATTTTTCTCTCTCCTCTCCCTCCTCTCCCTCTCTCATTTCCTTTTCTCTCTTCCTCTCCCTCTCTCATTTCCTCTCCTTTCCTCTCCCTCACCCTCACCCTCACTTTCTCTCTTTCTCTATTATGTTTAATGTTTTTTCTCTCTCCTCTCCCTCTCTCATTTCCTTTTCTCTCTTCCTCTCCCTCCCTCACCCTCTCCCTCTCTTTCTCTCTTTCCCTATTATGTTTAATGTTTTTTCTCTCTTTTTCTCTCTCATCTCCTCTCATTTTTTCTCTCTCCTCTCCTTCTCTCATTTCCTTTTGCTCTCTTCCTCTCCCTCACTTATTTCTTCTCCCTCCCTCACTCTCTCCCTCTCTTTTTCTCTTTCCCTATTATGTTTAATATTATTTCTTTCTCCTCTCCCTCTCTCCTTTCCTTTTTTCTCTTCGTCTTCCTCTCTCATTTCCTCTTCCTCTCTTTCTCTCTTTCCCTATTATATTTAATGTTTTTTCTCTCTTTTTTCTCTCTCCTCTCCCTCTCTCATTTCTTTTTCTCTCTACTCCCCCTCTCTCATTTCCTCTCCCTCCCTCACCCTCACCCTCTCTTTCTCTCTTTCCCTATTATGTTCAATGCTTTTTCTCTCTCCTCTCCCTCTCTCATTTCCTTTTCTCTCTTCCTCTCCCTCTTTCATTTCCTCTCCCTCCCTCTCCCTCTCCCTCTCTTTCTCTCTTTCCCTATTATGTTTAATGTTTTTTCTCTCTTCCTCTCCCTCTCTCTTTCCCTATTATGTTGAATGTTTCCATCTCTTGCCTCTCCCTCCCTCTCCCTCTCCCTCCCTCTCCCTCTCCCTCTCCCTCCCTCTCCCTTTCCCCCTCCCTCTCCCTCTCTTTCTCTCTTTCCCTATTATGTTTAATGTTTCCCTCTCCCTCTCCCTCCCCCTCTCCTTCTCCCCCTCTCCTTCTCCCTCTCCCCCTCCCTCTTTCTCTCCCTCTCTCATTTCCTCCCTCTCCCTCTCCCTCTCCCTCTCTCCCTCCCTCTCCCTCACCCTCTCTTTCTCTCTCATTTCCTCTCCTTCTCTCAATACACACGAATTATACCAAAAACAAGTAAAAGAGAGAGAGAGAACACAAAAGCAAAGAAAGAATGGATAATGCACTCACCATAAAGGCTCGAAGAAGGGTTTGGCAGCTCTTTTTCTCCCTTCGTACACCTCCTCCTCTTCTTCATGAATGGCGGCAGCGACGGTGAGAAGCCTTCTTTCTCCCTCTTTCTCTCTTTCTCTCCCTCTCAAATGCAAGATGTTCACTCTCCCTCTCGCTCTCCCTTTCGATCTCTCTTTCATGAATGCGCGCAAAATAATGCGCTCGGGTTTCGGCCCGCATTTTTTTCATCTGAGTACCATCGCTATTGCTAATAGCGATGCCGTTCTTTCACGTCGCAAATCACCGTCGCTATACCCTAATATCCTTGTAGTGCCAACTTATCTAGAATTTGATTGATAAAGGCTAGAGGATAGTAGTCCTTTACTATTTGCTTATTTAACTCAAAATCCATGCAAATATGGATTTGATTGTTGTTGTTCTTCTTCCTTATAACAACTAATGAGCACCATTTAGTGTGTTCTATAGGAAATATTAGACCTACCTTCCTCAAACACATCACTTCTCAAAAAGAGGCCCTCTCAGCTCAAAAGGCATTCATCTAACCTTTTGGTTTATAGGCTTTCTAGTTCTTTTAATGGGATCATATGCATGGAAATAGTAAGGGGAACCCCCTTTTATTATCCATAGCTTCATGCAAAATCAGAATCATTAGAGCTCGAGGTTCCAATGGTGGAGGTCCTCTCAAGTGCCTCCCATTTTTTGATGGGAGGTAATCCCCATTCATTCAATGGGTGCTTAGGGTAGGCATCCACAAGATAGTTCTCCTCAACCCAAAATCCAAATGTAAGATTCATGGTTGTCCAAGTAGCCAATTTGATAGCTGGCTTCCTAGCAAATCGAATAACATAGAAGTCAAGAATACACTCAATATGTGATAGATTCACATGCCCTTGTGACACCATTCCTTCTAGTTGTCTCAAACTATCATTAGCAATTCTTAGGATAGGTGTGACATCCAGGTAGACCTAACATCTCCAATAAATGAATACTCGTAATTTTCACAAAAGAGCCCGGGTCTACCACTGCACTTTCTATCAAAATGCCATCCACATAAGCAATTTGTACCCTAGGGAAATGTTTTTTCACATGCTCCCACCATTCATTTCCTACTTAATTAACACTAATAGGCTCTATAACATAATATTTTTGTAGGACTTTCTCCTAGGGAGTCCATCTATAAGAAATTATTTATATAATGTGCCTTCAAAGGATATTAAGAAATACCCTTTCTTTACATGCTATAAGGCCTTCAGATGACTCCTTTTACTTTATTAAACTTACAAATTTTCTTCAAATTAAACTTAAAAACCCCTTTTGTAAATATAATCCTATAAATTTTACTAAATGGAATGCCCTTTCTTCATGAACTCACCGGTATCTTACATGTCCTACAAGGTAGACCCCCTAGGGAACCTCTTAAATTCTTTACAAACTTTAGGTTACAATTGGATTAGTTGTAACACATTCACATCCCATTTTACCTTGCATAAAGAATTTGCTAAATCGAACTCCCAAAACTTGCTATTACTTTCTTTTCTTTCCATACCATTTTCTCTTTTGGTTTACTAATGGCCTTAATTGCCTTCTTTGCTTTTTTCTTTGTGTTTATAATTCTCTAAGATACCCTCATGTTTAAGATGACCCACCTGGGTATTGGCATTTGTGACCTTCTTGTCAACCACACTAGGCTTAGGGTTAGCTTTGCTTGTACTAGGGCCATCATTTTGATCTTCTTTCACTTTTTGACCTCTATTAAGCACTGTAATATTGTTAGAGGTGGAATCCTCATTAACTAGAAGTGTCTCAACTAAGTTGACCCCATTGGGCATTTCCTCTAGGGTGGCTTTTCCTATTTGCAAGATCTACTTAGGGCCTTTGAGGGGCCTTCCCCTTGAGTATTCCCAATATTTGCATGATGATTTAGGACTAGGTAGTTGAATACATTGTTGGAGAGAACAGATCCTACTCTAACATGTATTGACTATATGGTCTCACTTCCCAAATATATCATACTTCACATGAGGACGGTTTCATGGGAGGTGCTAACCAGCTACACCACTCGTAGCTAAAATTTGATGGACTTGCATGGTCAGGCTTCCTAGTGCCCATCAGGTTTTGCTGACACTTCAAGAAATTAATGTCTACAATCATCTACCACTATTGTTCGGTGACCCTATCACTGTAATATTTCATCATGTCCTTGACTTTCTCTACAATATTGAATGTAGACGACTCATATATCAAGGCCTTAGGAGCCACCCCCCACTCTAGGTTTTACGATTTGCAAACTTAAGGAGGTGCCACTCATGCAAACCCCTCGTTTGTGACATGGACCTGCTTAGTGCTCATTGATGCCACATTTGGAAATGTAGGGTCGAGTAATTGGAGAAACCCTTGATTTAGGGATCCTTGAATTTGAACCACTACATTACTAGGTAATGCAATTAATGAATTGTAACCCATTAGCACTGCATGTGGCACCAACCCAATGATGAGAGGCCTCACTCGCTTACTGCATATGCAGCCTGAAATCTTGACTCAAACTCCTTTGCTACTACTATAGTTGCATCTTAATCATTTAGTGTAGTGTTTCTCAAGTATAGTTGGATTATAAAATCCAACCCTCTCAAGAAGAACTACAACTAAGCGGCAAGGGGTAATTGGATAATGTAACCCAATCACACAAAAAACTTCATGTAGCTTTTGAGCATGCACTTTATACTCTCATTGAGTTATTATCAAGTCTCATTTAGGACATGTAGCCAATATTGTCTCCCCTTTTCATGGAATAACTCCCTATGAAATGCATTGTAGAACCCTTGCATAGTAGTAATCGAATTTACCATAAGTGTAACACCTCACTGTGGCTGTGAGACCACCCCTTAAAATCAAATTAAAATGAATTTTGTTTAACACTTCTCCCCTCTCAATGCTACCAACTGGTGAAGAGAGGGGGAGCCATAATTTAGTGGAAGTAGGTGAAGAAGACAACGATGATGAGGGAGCCACAGTGGCTATCGGCACTGGGAGAAAGCAGGAAGAGATGGTGGGGAACTGGAGCTACAGCAACCATCGGATGACGATTCTAATGGGGTGGAGGGGCACACCTATGCCACCTCCAACCCCCCTCCCCCACTACCCCTTCTTTTACCCTTAATTCTAATGGGGTGGAGGGGCACACGTGTGCCACCTCCAGCCCCCCTCCCCTACTACCCCTTCTTTTACCCTTAATTAGTGCTCCATGGAACAGGTATACAATTCGTGGAGTGGAGGTAAGGGCCCCCTTGTCACAGCGCCTTCCCCCCAATCAATACCCATCTCACCTCTATGAAACCCCCCTCATTAAGCAAGGCACGATAATTTTCTTCTTTTTTCCCTGTGCTTCTAGTTTGAGAGAGAGAGAGAGAGAGAGAGAGAGAGAGAGAGAGAGAGAGAGAGAGAGAGAGAGAGAGAGAGAGAGAGAGAGAGAGAGAGAGAGAGAGAGAGAGAGAGGGAAGGGGAAACTTAGCGTAAGAGAGAGGGAGATAGATAGATAGATAGATATAGAGAGAGAAAGAGAGAGAGAGAGAGAGAGGAGGCTCAAGGGAAATTCCTTTCTTGGATGAAGTTTCGAGTACCCTCTCTCCCCATCGCTATTTTCTAAGATCTCTCCATCAAGTGCCTCTAGTTGACAAAAAGATTGTGAAAGTCAAGGCAAGGCGTAGGGAACTCTGGGACAAAGGAGTGCTTTGAGAGAAGTGAAGGCCATATTCCAATCTCCGAAATGGCCCCAAAGTGCAAACTCTCCCAAGTAACCGAAAAAGCCGTAGCCACGAAAGGAGGATCGGGCAAGGATGTCACTACTAACATGAATGGGTTTTCAAGTTTAAACACCAATTTGACACTCCAAAACTAGGTACTGTTACGATGTCTAGTCCTATGAACGAAACAGTAAAGCATAATCATTGTAAAAAGAAATCATACTTTTGCATTGTTGAGTGTTGAAATGACCTATTTTTTGGCTGATTTTTGTTGTTTTTGAGAGCTGAATGGTTGATTTTATGAGATGATTGATTGGTTTGAAAGTGCTTTGACAGTGTTTTGGATGATATTGATTATGTTTTGGAAGTTCATGATGTTTATTAGTGGAGATGTGAGGTTCTGTGATGTTCTGATAGATTCTGATTGGTTCTGTATACCTTCTGTATAGCTTCTGTTTTGTTCTGTTTTGTTCTGATTGTCTTCTGTAAGGAGGGATGGAGTATTGATTGATAGGGATTGAGATCTTGTGAAAGCTTATTGAATAGTTTTTGAGAGTTTGAAATGGTTTGAGTATGAGTTATGAGGTTTTGATGACCTTCTGTAACCTTCTGTAGGTCTTCTGTAGAGCTTCTGTCTCTGTACTGTCTCTGTACTGTAGCTGTTCTGGTACTGTACTGTGACTGTTCTGTATGCTTCTGTATGTGTTCTGTAGAATGTATGTGTAGCTTGGGAAATTTTTCTAGCCTTGGAAAGAGGTGAATACAAGTACAAAAGAGCTAAAAGAAGTGAAAGAAGTAGTTGCTGAAGATTCAAGTAAAGACTGAAGTGAAGTGACAGTAGTGAGCTATGAAAAGACACTGTAGTGACTCTGGTGACTCTTCATATCAGACATACCTCTTGGGAGGGGTATCCACGACCTAAGAGGGATTATTGAGAGTGATTTTTAGAGATTGTAGTGAGGATATGATGTATTATTGATGGAGAGAGAGAGAGAGAGTCAGAGATAGCCAAATCTACTAAAACAGAGTGATTGTATATGAGAGATTGAGAGAGAAGACTATGAAGATATTGAAGATGAATACTATGTGATGTATTTTCATTCAAAGATGGTGTATTCCTTTGCTTTCTTTGTTATATTTATGGATTTTGTGAAGATATTGAAGAATATGGTTGATTCTATCAAATCGGTGGGAGATCTACATGATGCTGCATGAAGATTTATTGTGCCTGGTGTTCTTTTCTTCATTGTGATCATATAAAACCTAATAAACAAGCTTGTTGATGTTACAAGATAGATTTTCTTGCAAGAGAATTCCCTTTTCCTTGGTGTTCCTCTTGGGGCTCCATGTTTTTTATGCGCAGCCGGGGAAACTTGTCATCAACAAGCACCAGAAGAGGCTAAAAATGAAGGAAATGACATTACCAAGAAGAGAAGAATTCAATGGATGTTTGTAAAGTTTCTTCTTCCACTGAAGAGTTGGAATTTCTCATAATCAAAGCCACTTTCCATAAGAAGTTCATCCCACAATGGCAGAAACACATCACTATCATGATGCATGCTCTATGTGGTGGACAGTTTCCTCTTTCTGTTGAAGCAGCAGAAACTTGCATCTTGGTGGCAAACTGTTTGGGAATAAACTGAAGAGCAGAAACAGAGAGAATAACCATCCATGGAAGATTTGGCATTCATTGAGAAGTTTCCAGACATCATCAAGTGGGAGATTGTGAAGAAGCTTCAGGAGTCTTGGTCTGTAGAGGTTCACAAAGACAAGAAGGAAAAGAGTTGGAATTTGTTCGTGGATGCTCAACAGCAAGATACATGGGATGCTTGGTGCACTGATAATCTTCTGTTTGTTCAATTAGCAACCCACTGAAAGTTGGTAGATAGAGTATTCTTTACAACATACACTGTTGAAACCATCAGAAGCTAGCATTACTATGATGATGGCACCACCACAATGCTTAGACGTATGCATTTTGACACCTTCAGAACCGAATACCTTCCTATGTGCAGTGGCATGAAAGTAGAATTCAGAGACGTTGAAAAGGAAGAAGTAGAAGAAATGTTGGCAAGACAGTCCTCCAAAGACTGAAGCCTTCTATTAACCCTCTGTGGAGCATTAACAACATAGTGGAGCCAACCCCCTGATGAATGACGCAATAAAGAGGCAAGTGTTAGAACGAGTCCAGGGGTACGTGAGAAGAGAGAAAGCAAAAATCAAAGCTGAGAACGAGCTCGCAGCAGAAGCCGCCTTTGACGCCCTTGCAGAACTCTTTACAGAAGTCCCAATGGCACATCAAGCCCTTCCTCCTCCTGCTGGAGGTCCACTTCCAAGCCAGATCCGTCCTGGAAATATTGATGAGACAGGCCAGCGAATGTAGTTCCATTACCAATTTTTAAGGGAGAGTACAATGAAGACCCCGATCTTCATGTAGCAGATTTTATGGTAGCATGTGTGGCTAACAATGCCAGAACCCCTAAGCATTGGTTAGCAATATTCCCCGCCACTTTCAAGGGCGTGGCGTTTCAGTGGTATGAGAGACAAGCAGCAGGAACTTTTGGCACATGGAACGACCTGAAGTTGGCCTTCCTCACTAAATTCAGGCGTGAAGGTTTTGAAGAGCAGATGCGAGAGAAATTTATGAATTTAAGTCAGTCCTCTGGAGAAAGAGTAGAAGCTTATGTCTCACGAATGGAATCCATCCTGAAGAGATGGACTAACCATAATCTAGATGATGGAATTCAGAAGGGCGTGTTTCTCAGAGGATTACAACCAGAAGTCCGTAAGTTTGTGGAGCTGCAAAGACCAGCCACATTGCAAGCTGCAACAGAAGGTGCGAGACTGTACGATGAAGTGGAAGCTAGATTGGCGATGAATCCAGGAAGAGGAGTCCTACCTCCTCTGATGCCAAGAATGATGTAACCACCAAATGCAGTCCCAGGGACAGTTCCCTACCCCTACCAACAGATGCCCCTAGTATCACAGTACAGTGCACCACATCCATAGTGGCCACAATCAATGCCTCAAATGATGGTTCAACCACAACAACAATGGTTCCAACCAATTTTCCCAATGCCAAATCAGCACAGTGGAACCCTACCAACTGGAGCCAACAGCCAACAGTTCAAACAGGAGTTCTGAATCAGAACCAGAACAGAGACCCCTCTGCACCAGCCCAACCTGTTTATGCAGTGATTACAGAGACTCCTCAAAACCCTACTACCAGTACCTCAGGAGGAGAAAGCTTGAAGGATTACTTATCCAACTTAGTTGCAAATATTAAAAAGGAGTTGATGGATGTGATTACAGAGCAGCTACAGACGCTGAAAGTGAATACCGCTAGCATATCCAATGTTGCAGGAGCAGGAAGAGATGTGATGCGGTCAAATACTTAGTGTGGTAAGTGTCATCAAGCAGGCCATTTAGCCACTGAATGCACACGAAAACCGACCATTCCTGGAGCTTTCTGTTCCTACTGTTTGCAGAAGAACCATATAGAATATATTTGCTCTCTGAAGGAGATGCATGATAGGAGAAGGAAGGAAGAAGACGCAAGATTCAACTTGCTGGAATCCAAAATGACAACACAGGATATTGGACCCAAGCCTAGGGAGTTTGGTCCTAATTTCGGACCTAGAAGATTTCCTTCTCAAACTTACAGAGGAAGATAGTCTGGTGGTGGTCAGAGATCAGAAGTGGAGTGTTATAGATGTGGAGAAAAGGGACACATCTCACGAAATTGACCAAATCCCAGAAGGTCAGTGGATTACAAGCCCTTATGCAGTCGATGCAAAGGAGAAGGCCACACTGGAAAAGACTGTCCAAGCCCAGCCCCAGTGAAAAACAGTGCTACTGATAGTCTGGCTAAGGCCCAAGAGCCTACCTCCAATTTAGTGGAATTGGAAGTTATTGCCATCGCGCATGCAAAGAAGAAGGAACCACCTATACAGAAAGAAAACAATCCTCCTGCCAGAACAGTGAACTTCAATTTTCCACCAGAAAAACAGAACATAACAGAGCCTGACAGTGCCGTAAAGAGCACTACAATGCCACAGAGAGTTACAGAGACAGGACCAGAGATCCAGGAGATAGAAGAGGAGGAAGTGCCACAAGGGGCAGAAGAAGTTCCCATGATTCCTCTGTTGGAAGAACGAAGGAAAATGAAAATGGGTGTTGCCCCATTCCCTAACCGGTTAGAGAAGCCAGTGGATCCTATTAAGTTACGATCTGGTCAGAGATCTACATACCTTTAAACCAAACCTCACATTCTGATAATTATTGATGCTTTCTCCCAGTTGCCGAAAAAGGTTCAAAAGTATACTAACAAGAAGACGTGACTTAAGGATTGCTCCCTCAACAGCAACAAAGTCCAACAAAGCTTCAGAGTCTGTAAAAGAAGTGGAAGTGGCTAATGCCTTCCTAGATTCGGGTACCCCAAAGACTGGCGTGTGGATAGAAGGCTGCTTCATTGCAAATGCACTGATTGATGGAGGTTCATCAGTGAACATTATGACGGATGTGACAATGAAGGATCTAGGCCTACAAGGTGTGCAACCAACCCAATGGCTCATCAGACTGGCGGATCAGAGCAGAATCAAGCCTTTGGGAATTCTCCGATATGTGAATACTACAGTGGCTGGAAAATATTATTGGCTAACCTATCTAGTGCTCAAAAAGGACATGGATCCACCTCCTTGGAATTATCTTTTGACTCCCCTAATGAGGCTACAGATGGAACATCAGCAGACGAAGATGCTATCAAACAGATCCTTCCCAAGAAAACAATGGCGCGTTCCTTAACAGTGGATACTGTAAGCCAACTTCCAAAAGATGCAAAGCCATTATCAATGGGTGAATACTTCCTGCCTGAACCAGGAACGATTTCCGAAATCACTTCTGACAGTGAGATAGAAGCATGGATGTACTGCTCTCCCTGTTACATGGCCATAACAGAGACAGAGACAGAGACAGAGACAGAGACAGAGATAGAGACAGAGGCAGAGACAGAGCCAGAGACAGAGACAGAGACAGAGACAGAGATAGAGACAGAGCCAGAGACAGAGCCAGAGACAGAAGAGGAGGGAGATGATATAGAAGAAGAAGGTTATGAAAGCGAGACGGAAGAGTCTCTCCCACCCGAAGCGGATACATATGAAGAAGAAGTTCCAGAAGCCTCAGAAGTAGACGAGCTCATGCTGTGGGACAGAATGGCGATGGTACCATTTGGTCTGGTAAATGGATCTTCTCATATGAAAAATATTTATAAGAAATGGATTAAGAAGAATAAGCCATCTTTCAGCAGTGGCCCATGCCGCCCTCACCCATCCTTGCCAAAGAAAGATGATGATGATGCACCGTGCCAACAAGCACTAGTCTCACAAACCCAATAGGCATCAGAGGGTCCCTGCTATGTGGCATTCCTAGACGTGTCATCAGAAGATGATTCTTCAATCCAAGAGGTAATTAATCGTGAAATCAAACCCGAAACGGCTCTAATCCCATTCCAACATCTCAAGGAGCAACCTAAGTCTCCACCAAAAGAAGAAGTTGGGTCTAGTGGGACATCAGAAGAGGACATCACTCCCTTGAAGGAGTCGGATCTGTATCTAGAAGCAGTCCGTGGGACCTTCATCCGTGAAGTAGAAGGTGAAAGGCAGTTCACTTTTGTGGATGCAGATGGTACTGAACGCCACTTGAAGGTGGGTAGCAGCCTCCAAGAAGAGGAGTTGTCAACCTTGTATAACTTGTTGAAAGAAAATTTGGACGTGTTTGTGTGGTCCTACAAAGACCTAAAGGGGATTGATCCCACAATATGTCAGCATCATATTGACTTGGAGCTTGATGCCAAGCTAGTACGGCAACAACGACAGAGGCGAATGAACCCGAATTATTCCACATTGGTGAAAGCAGAGCTGCTGAAGCTTCTAGAAGCCGAGTTCATCTATCCAGTGGCAAATAGTGAATGGGTTTCACCCATCGTGGTGGTACCCAAGAAGAATGGCAAGCTTCAAATATGTGTTGACTTCCGAAAGCTCAATTCCAAGACGAAGAAGGATCACTTCCCGATTCCTTTCACAGTCCAACTGTTGGACACAGTGGCAGGACATGAGCTTTATTCCCTTCTGGATGGATTCAGCGAATATAGCCAAGTCCAAATCACAGAAGAAGACCAATCCAAAACAACCTTCACCATAGAATGGGGGACCTACACTTACCGAGTGATGCCGTTTGGGCTCTGCAATGCCCCTGCTACTTTCCAGTGAGTCATGATGGCCGCATTCCAAAATCATCTGCACGATTTTATTGAGGTATATTTGGATGACTTCTATGTCTATAGTTTGATCCGTGAACACTGGGGACACCTGGAACAATGCATTGACCGATGCCGGGAGTATGGGATTTCCCTCAACCCCGACAAATGCATCTTTGGGGTCTCTTCTGGAGTTCTGTTGGGCCACATTGTCTCTGCACAAGGGATATCAATAGAACCTGCAAAAATCGAAAAATTTGCAGCTCTGACAGCACCCATCAACCTCAAACAGTTGAGGGGATTCCTAGGCCATGTGGGTTACTATAGAAGGTTCATCGCCCAGTTTGCAACAAAGGCAACCGCCTTGCACAAGCTTTTGAGGAAAGATGCAGAGTTTGTTTGGACAGAAGAATGTGACAAAGCCTTCAACACTCTCAAGCAATGTCTGATTGAGGCACCCATTCTGCAGCCTCCTGATTGGACGAAGGAGTTTCATGTACACACTGATGCATCCATTGAAGCCTTAGGCGCAATTCTCTGCCAGAAGGGCTTCTCGAAGCTGGATCAGCCGATCTATTACGCAAGCTGAAAAGTCACTGATAGGGTACGGAACTATACAGTGACAGAGCTTGAGTGCTTGGCAATGGTGTTTGCCCTAGAAAAGTTTTGCCACTACCTCCTATCTATCCACTTTAAATTTTATGTGGATCATGAGGCCCTGTCCTTCCTGATGAACAAAGCAGATGTGAAAGGACGAATGATGAGATGGCTCCTTCTATTCCAGGAGTTCGACTTTGAGGTGATTACTAAGCCTGATCGTTCCCATGTTCTAGCTGATCATCTGTCGTGTATCCCACAAACTACAGACAAGGAGCAGGATGATCCAGACCTCCCTGATGCTTCCCTATTCCTGGTAGAAACTGTAACCCCCTGGTATGCAGACATTGCCAATCTGCTGGCAACCCAACAGTATCCTCCTGGCATTTCTAGTCGGGAGAGGAAGAAGCTTATGTTAGAATCAGCCCCCTACACCCTATTAGGCGGTGCACTGTACAAGAAAGGCAAAGATGAAGTGCTTAGAAGATGTGTTGTAGGAGATGAGATTGGGATTGTTCTGAAGGCTTGCCATGACGAGCCATGTGGAGGTCACTTTGTAGGAGAAGCTACAGCCAGGAAGGCTTGCTAGCAGGATACTGGTGGCCTACCCTTCATAAGGATGCCTATGATTACTGTAAAAGATGTGATGCTTGTTAGCGAATGGGGAAACCTACCAAGACAAGTGCCATGCCACTGCAACCTATCCTTCCTTTAAAGCCTTTCGAGAAGTGGGGCATTGATTTTGTAGGTCCAATCGATCCTCCCACCAGAAGGAAGCAGAATCGATACATCCTCGTATGTACAGATTATGTCACAAAGTGGTGTGAAGCTAAAGCCCTAAAGCGGGATGATAGTAACAGAGTGGCCTTGTTCATGTACGAGAATATCATCACCCGTTTTGGCAGTCCCTTAGAGCTGGTAAGTGACAGAGGCACTCATTTCATTAATAAAGTCATGGAAGAGTTGATAGAGTTGTATAAGAACCGCCATCACAAGTCCACTCCTTATTACCCCAGAGCCAACGGCCAAGTCGAAGTCACGAATTGCATCCTCTGCTCGATCCTGACAAGAACAATTGCCGCACATCGTCGTGATTGGGACGATCGACTTACAGAGGCTCTTTGGGCGTAGAGAACCTCCCATAAAGCAGCAATAGGACAAACACCCTTTCAGCTGGTGTATGGTACAGAAGCTGTTTTACCTGTTGAACTGGAATTACCCTCTTTGAGAGTGGCTATCAAAGAGTGTTTGGGGGACGATGATTCACTGCAACGCCGTCTCCTGCACCTGGAATGTTTGGACGAAACTCGCAGGATGGCTCTACAGTGCATGGAAGCCACGCAAGCTCGACGCAAGGCTTACCATGACAGCTTCATCAAGCACAAGGAGTTCCAAGAAGGTGATTTGGTCCTAGCCTATGATTCATGATTTGGCAAGTTTCTTGGCAAGCTCCAACAGCGATGGATGGGTCCATATATGGTACTTGCTGTCAATCCTAATGGCTCTGTCCAAGTGCAGACCGTTGATGCCTCTGATGATCCCTTCCTGATCAATGGATATCGCCTAAAGAAGTACTTCCCTCTTTGGGGATCTTGACAATCACGGTCACCTGATCCTTTCCCTCGTTGGCGTGGCACTGTCATTCTTATGATGCTACTTCTGATAGCCGTTCTTCAGCCACTCCTGATGAGGTGGATGCAACCCTCTGTCCCCTCAGCCCCACCTTTCATCCTTGATCTCTTATCCTCTATTTTTCACCAGCGACAGTGGCGAGGTGGGTTCTGACAAGTGGTATTTCTACCATTCCCTTGCTTAATTTGAAGAGAAAAAAGAAGAAAAAATATATACATATCGGTCATGGGAGAAAAGGACTTAGGTCCCTGTCATGCCGACCTATTCTTCGAGAAAAGGTGGAAACACCCTCGGGAATAGGGGAAAACAAGAAAAAAAAAGAGAAAGAAAAAAAAACAAACAAAGAAACGAAAAAAAAAGAAAAAAAACAAATCTGTTATGGGAGAAAAGGAAGCAATTCCCTGTCATAGCAGGCCTCGTTCCAAGAAAAGGTGGTAAACACCCTTGGGCGGGAAGCTAGCTGTGGAAAAGGTGGCAACACCCAGCAGTCTTGAAAGTGGATTCATTAATGGATATCCCCAAGATCCAGTTCCGAAGCTGCCTCCCTTGGTACACTGTGTCCTGGGTCTCTCTATAGAGCGTCTAACTGTCCTCTAGCAGACGACATGTTCTATCCAACACAATGTTCGATTTGACGGCTATCTCCCTGGGTATGCCTCTTCAACAACTGATGACACAATCTTCATCGACAAATCCCTTGAGTGATGTGAACTTTTATCCTAACCGGATGGGGAAGTGCGTATGGGTTGCCCTCTGTAACTATCAACAGAGAGTGAGACAGAGGGTGGGGCGAGTGACCAGTCTTTTCCCTTCAAATCAAATGAGAGGTGAGTAGTGTGAATGAAGTGTTGCAAGCACGGGATGGGCCTCTCAATGCACAAAGCACAATTTGTTTCTGTGCATTGCACCATAAGGCTCCCTGGCCTTCCTTCTCGCACAATATGCTGGCACAGGGCGGGATGCATAGTTGCACCATCAAATGCGCACAAGACATACAACCTTTGCACAAGTGACTGTGAGGATAACATCAATGGGTTTCGGGAAAAGGGTGCCCTCCTGTATCTATTAGCAGAGCGTGAGATAGAGGGTGGGCTGAGTGTGACTGGAGTTTCTTCAATCAATTACCGAGAGGTGAGATTGAGGGACGTTACGACACTTGGAGTCAGGTATGTTCCTATTTCTCTATGCACCCACGGGATGGGTCTTTGCCATCAACACAGGACACGCCACCCTATTCTATACACTGCACTGTAAGGCTCCCTTGCCTTCCTCCTTGCACTTATGCCAGATGGGTTGGATACACTAATGCACCATCAACTGTGCACCCTGGCATACTCCCTCTGCACCATTCCCCTGTCGATTTCTAAACCGGGGTGTGAGACATGGGTTTTCATTCTGCTTTCCTCGAGTGATATTAATCATGGGGCGAGTGACTGTTCTTTCATTCCATTTGAATGATTGTGAGTTGAGTGCAATATCCCTCATCATCGACAAATTTCTTGCGATTCCTTTAACCAGCTACCTCCCTGGGTGCTACCACGTGGTCCTTGTTGAGATATCGAGCTCCACTCGTGATATGCCAGGGTGACCGTTGTGCATTTATGTCACTGACGTGTCACTTGTAGATGCGGTTGGTACATCGCCCATGAATAATAGCTACATGACAGTTATCCTTATCTATTCTAGTTCGTGGCTCAGTTAGTATGCCACCTTAGTTAGTTGAGTTTGGTTTGAGACCCATATATAGGGTTCTTCTATTTCTTTGTATGAGAGTTCTTTTGGCTTACACAACTAAGAAGAGGAAAATTATTTTCAGCCTCCACCTCTATGTGTATTCCCCCATTGTGCAAGCAAGAAAGCTACAAGTGAGACTCCTTTCTTCTCTCCCACAATCTTGACATGGTATCAGAGCCTTGTTCGTGGTAAGGAGCTCAAGAAAGCAAGCCAAGCTCGCGGTGTTCTGGTAAGAGGAGCAGTGTTGCTTTCATTTTTTCTGTTCTGGGAGCAGATCTCTGCAAGTAGCATAGCTGGAAATTGCAAGAGTGCATTGTCTCAGGTTGAGACGCCCTTCGCGGTGAAGCAAGAGGGCAGTATATACTGCGGGAGAGGGCTTTAGCATGTGGCGACCCTGTTTTTTTTATTTGAGGCCATTTTGGGGCCTGTTTTGGAGGCGGAAGTTTTCTGCACGCACTCAGAAAAAGGCCCAGTTTTATGCTGTGCAACCACTGTTCTACAGGTTGGTGAAAAGTTACTGTGGAAATTGCATCGTATGCTTGTGCGCAGAGACATTGGGAGTTACAGAATCATCCTTGTTGCCTGTTGATGCAAAATCGTCACTAGGAAGTGACTGTGTGGTCAAATACCACTTTTGCCAGTTTTGCAGATTTGCCCTGGTGAGGGTGAAGCTGTGTTTTTTGCAGTGACAGAATTTTTTGCAGTGTTCTGTAATGGCGTCTGATTCTCTTTCACAGATTGTCACTGAAAAGCTTGACAAGAACAACTTCCAAGCATGGAAGTTTAGAATGACAAATTTCCTTATGGGAAAAGGATATTGGGAATTTGTTGCAAGAAATGAAGAAGAACCAGTTCTTCCTGATGTTCCCAATCAACAGCAAATTCAGGTATTTAAAGCATGGCATGAGAGAGCCAGGAAAGTTATGTATTGGCTATCTATCAGCATTTCAGACTCTATGATTATGCATATTCAGGATGCAAGTACGCCAAAGGAGGCATGGGATACTTTATCAAAAATATATAGCACAAATATGCAAGCCAGGAAAATGCAGCTCAAGCAAGAGTTGCACAATGTGCAAAGAGAAAGTATGAGCATCAATGACTACCACATGAAGGTGAAGAAGATTGCAGATGCACTTGCTTCCATTGGGTCGCTAGTGGAAGATGATGATTTAGTCTCAGTGACCTTGAATGGTCTAGGAAAGGATTATGCACAGTTCCGAACATCCATTTCCGTCCATGAAAGATTTCCTAATTTTGAGGAGTTGATTGCTCTTCTAATTTCTGAGGAGCAGAGAAATGGTGGTGCATCTTCTTCAGGAGGAACTTCAAAAGAAGCTGTCTTCTACTCAAATGCTGGAAGAGGTAAAGGCAGAGGTAGAGGAGGCTGATTTGGAGGCCGTGGTAGAAATCAGAATATGCAGCAAACTCAAGAAAACCAGTCCTATGGAGGAGGACGTGGTAACTCTAGAGGCAGGGGGAGCCAAAGAGGTCGTGGTGGATGGCAAAGAGGCCAAAATGCAAATAGCAATGTTGAATGCTACTACTGTGGTAAAATGGGTCATATGGCTAAAGACTGCTATAAAAAGCACAATGACATCATGAATGGGAAATTGCAACAAGGAAATTATGCATCTTCTAGTAGACAGGGTGATGACAGAAATGAGCATTTGTTTATGGTGCAGCACATGAACAATTCTGTGACAAGTGCAAAAGAAAGCAACGATGTGTGGTATGTTGACTCAGGTGCATCAAACCACATGACAGGTCATGCAGAATGGATGGAGGATGCAAGGAAAATGGAAAAACCAGGATTTGTGGAGACTGGTGATGATACTGCACATCCTATTGTGCAGATTGGAAAATTTCCTTTGTCTATGCAGGATGGGAAAAAGAAATACCTGTCTGATGTATTTTATGTCCCAAATATCACCAAGAATCTGGTTTCTGTTGGTCAAATGGTTGAGCAGGGCTTGCAGGTCAGATTTAATCCTCATGGATGCTTTGTTGAGGATATGAAAAATAAAGGTCGCTTGATAGCAAAAGGAAAGAAGAAGGGCAGAATGTTTATGTTGGATGCAGACATGTCTGAATTGAGTGCAACAATGTTTGCACATGGGACCGGTGTAGTTGTGCAGATATTGATATCTGGCATAAACACATTGGTCATGTTAATGTACAGCGACTTAAATCAATGCAGGCCCAAAATATTGTTGCAGGATTGCTAAAATTCAAGGTTGCAGAAATGCATAAGGTATGTGAAGCCTGTCAGTTTGGAAAACAGGCAAGGAAACCATTTCCTAGACATGTTCAAGAGAGTAAGAAGCCATTGGAATTAATCCACTCTGATGTGTGGACTACTAAAGCTGCATCTCTTGGAGACTGTCATTATTTTATCACTTTTATTGATGATTATAGTAGAAAAGTTTGGGTGTATTTTATGAAAAAGAAAAGTGAAGTTTTTGGGCATTTCAAAACTCTTAAAGCTATGGTTGAAAAAGAAACATGCCTGCAAATAAAATGTCTAAGGTCAAATGGAGGGGGAGAGTACCTCTCAAATGAGTTTGCAAGGTTCTTGCAGGAGGATGGCATAAAGCAGAAATATTCATGTAGTCATACCCCACAACAAAATGGAATTGCAGAAAGGAAAAATAGGCATATTGGAGAGGTATCTCGTGCCATGCTCAACGAAAAAGACTTGCCAGATTTTTACTGGGTTGAAGCAGTTACTATAGCAGTCTACATAATGAATAGGACTCCCACTGCAGTAATACATGGGATGACTCTAGAGGAGAGGTATACTGGTAGGAAACCAGATATTTCTCATTTGAAGATTTTTGGTTGCATTGCCTATGTTCATGTACTAGATGAGTTGAGATCCAAGTTGGATCCAAAAGCTGAGAAGTGCATCTTTATCGATTATTCTCTGCAGCAAAAAGGGTATAGATGCTATAACCCTTCTACTCGTAAGTTTACAGTGAGGAGAGATGTTGTTTTTGATGAGATGAGTAGCTGGTATAAACCAGTAAATGTGATTGATGATGTAGATGCACAAAGTGGTAATGCTGCACAGAATTCACAACAGCAGTCACAAAATATTAGTGGACTTGGAGCGTCCTCTAGCAGTGGTTCACATTCTTCGCCATGGACAGGCAAATTGAGATCAGGAGAATCTTCTCAAAGCAATGTAGATAGTGGTATGCAGGTATCACAAAAAGGAAAAGAGAAGGTAGATCAGCCCATGTTTGATGTGAATGCAGGTCACTCTTATGTGGATGGTGAATCCAGTGGCTCAGAACAGAGCATTGATGATGAGTTGGGTATTCCTTCTATTGTTACACCTGGAGTAAGGAAGACTAGGGATGTTTTGAGGGCACGTGGGAGTGAACCTACTTTGCGCAGGTCTACCAGAGCTAGGTATCCTATGGATAGGCTGAAATATGATGGATTTACGGCCATTCACTATGCCTATATGGTCAAAGTGATACAGGAACCAGAACCCACTTCTTTTGAGCAAGCCATGGGAAAAGAAAAATGGGAGAAAGCCATGGATGAAGAAATGGATGCCTTGGAAGCAAATGCTACATGGGAATTGGTACCTTTGCCTAAAGGTAAGAATGCAATTGGCTGTAAGTGGGTTTATAAGGTGAAGCACAATGCAGATGGTTCTGTGAACAGATACAAGGCAAGATTAATAGTCAAGGGGTATGCACAAACATATGGCATTGACTATGAAGAAACATTCAGTCCGGTTGCAAGGATGGCAACCGTAAGAGCAGTCATTGCTATGGCTGCATCAAAGGAATGGCCTTTACATCAGATGGATGTAAAGAATGCCTTCTTGCATGGTGATTTGCAAGAAGAGGTCTATATGGAGCAGCTACCAAGTTATGTGCATGCTGTTCATCCTGAGTTTGTTTGCAGGTTGAAGAAAGCATTGTATGGCTTGAAGCAAGCACCTAGAGCATGGTCTGACAAGATAGGAAAATATCTTGTCACTATTGGCTTTCAGATTTCCAAGGTACACTTCTCACTTTATGTGAGAAAAACAGAGAAAGGTATTATGCTACTCGTCATTTATGTTGATGATTTGATTATGACAGGTGACAGTGATGAAGATATCCTTCATGTGAAAATGCTATTGAAGCAGAAGTTTGAGATGAAGGATTTGGGAGAGCTGCGTTATTTCTTGGGCATTGAGGTGATTAGATCACCAAGTGGGATACAGCTCTTGCAGAGGCAGTATGGATTGGACATGCTATCCAAATATGGGATGACAGGCTGTAAGCCTATTTCAAATCCTTTGGAGCAGAATGTGAAGCTGAGCGCAGATGTAGGTGAGCTTCTGGAAGACCCTACTATGTACAGACGCATAGTAGGAAGTTTGATTTATATGACTATTACCAGGCCAGATTTGAGCTATACTGTTGGATTGGTAAGTCAGTTTATACAGGCTCCAAGGAAACCGCATTTGGATGCGGCTAGACGCATACTCAGGTATGTGAAGTCCACATTGCAGTATGGACTATTTTATGAGACTGGGGTTCAGATACAGTTGCATGGATACACTGATGCTGATTGGGTTGGTAGTATTTTTGATAGACGATCTACCAGTGGATATGTGTTCTCTTTTGGGAGTGCTGTAGTCACTTGGAGCAGCAAGAAACAGCCTACAGTTGCCTTGTCGAGCACAGAGGCTAAGTACAGGGGTGCAGCAATGGCTGCATGTGAGGTAGCTTGGTTACATAAGCTACTTTATGATATGCATCAGTCTATAAATGGGCCAGTTGTCATTTATTATGACAACATGAGTAGTATACACTTCGAAAATAACCCAGTCTATCATGCTAGAACAAAGCACATTGAGGTGCATTATCACTATGTGCGGGAGAGGGTTTTACTAGGTCTTATTGATCTAGTTTATGTCAGCACAGAGGATCAGGTAGCTGACATATTTACGGAGGCATTGGGCGCAGAGAAGCTGCGCAAGTTCAGAGACCTGCTTGGTGTGCAGGAATTGGGATTGAGCTCGAGGGGGAGTGTTGAGATATCGAGCTCCACTCATGATATGCTAGGGTGACCGTTGTGCATTTATGTTACTGACGTGTCAGTTGCAGATGCGGTTGGTACACCGCCCATGAATAATAGCTACATGATAGCTATCCTTATCTATTCTAGTTCTGGCTCAGTTAGTATGCCACCTTAGTTAGTTGAGTTTGGTTTAAGACCCATATATAGTGTTCTTCTATTTCTTTGTATGAGAGTTCTTTTGGCTTACACAACTAAGAAGAGGAAAATTGTTTTAAGCCTCCACCTCTATGTGTATTCCCCCATTGTGCAAGCAAGAAAGCTACAAGTGAGACTCCTTTCTTCTCTCCCACAATCTTGACAGTCCTTGCAATGAAGGACGAGTACCGAGAAGATGCCTTGGTACCTCTAGCAACCGACAACGACACAGGACGTGCCATCGACAATCAACCTTAATTCCCGACAACATGGGCCAATTTTTTCTAACCCTACAACTTCTGTTTCTCAGTGATGGTCATGTTTTAAGTGTGGGGATGTTAATGGATGGTCTGTGGCATGGTCCTAGGTCCCTGTTGTTCAGTTAACCCTATCCGTTAAGGTCTTAAGTGTGGGGACGCGTCCCTGCGCGTCTACATTGCATGCCCCTCTGCATATGCCTTAACCTGCTAATGCCTCTATGCCATGATTTTCTTTTACCCTGATGGGGTCCGTGCCCACCCACTCGTCCATTTTCCCCCCACCCTCGGGGCTGTTCCCTTGCAGTTTTCCTTCATTCCCTACTTTTGATGTCATGCCATGTGAATGCATCCTACGTTCACCGAAGTACAAATCCAACATTATAGCCATGTTTCTCCCTTTGAATTGACCATTTTTCCTTTTTACCAACCCTCATTCTGATGCACAGTTTTTGAGTTATTAATTTTTGAAGCATTTTGCGCAAATTAGCTGGTTTTTCATGTGAACGCGCTTTGCTTGCTTCAGCACCATGATCTGACATCATAGCCCTGACAACCACTTTCTCCCTGACATTTTTTCTTTTTACTCCGTATCATTCCGATGCACTGTTTGTCCAATATTAATTTTCCAGTTTTTTAAAGACTTTTTCGTGCGTCTTTTTGACATTTTTCCATGTGAACCTACCTTGTTTGCGTCGGAATTCCAATTTGATTTGATAGCCGTGTCCCTCATGCCTTCCCCTACCTTTTTCATTTTTCCTCCACTCACTTTTGCCTTCTAGATTTTTAATTATTAATTTTTAAATGTGTTTTCGGGCATATTTTTGGTGTTTTTCGCATGTGAACGCCTCCTACTTCTGCCAGAACTGTGTTTTGCCATGACGACCCTGTACCCCCCCTTTCTGCAGACATTTTTCCTTTTTAATGCATGTCCTTCCGGCGAGTGGTTCGTCCAATATTAATTTTCGATCCTATTTTCGGGTCAGATTTTTAGGTTTTTTCCATGTGAACGCATCTTATCTTAGTCAAAACTATGTTTGAATGCGATAGGATTGTCGGGCACGTCTTTCTGCACATTTTTTCTTTTTCTTGCACCTCGTTCCGATGGACGGATCTTCTGATATTAATTTTTAATTGCGTTTTTGGACCCTTTTTTGCGTTTTTTGCACGTGACCGCCCTTTACCCCCCTGGAACTCCCGTTGCACATTTTCCCTGTCTTCCCCCTGTCATCTTGCCCACTTTTTGTTTTTACGCCATTTCGTTTTGACGATCAGATTGGGAGTTATTAATTTTTATTTATTTTTATGTGTTTTCGCGCGCCCCGTCTTGCGCGTGAATGCTCCTGTTTTTGATTTTATGCGTCTTAACGCGCCCTGGTCGGGTCCATGAGCTCCGTCCCGACGTTTCGGCGCCCTTTCAATCCCGTCACGGCAAATTTTTTTACCCCGCCCCGTGCACACGCGCGGGACAGGGGTACGCCTCCTTCTTGGGCCCCTACCCATCCCATGACCTCCTACCCCTACCCCTACCCACCCCAACCCTACCCCGCCCATTCCCATTACCCCTACCCATCCCATGACCTCCTACCCCTACCCCTACCCACCCCATGACCTCCCGCCCATTCCCATTCCCCCTACCCACCCCAACCCTACCCCGCCCATTACCCCTACCCACCCCAACCCTACCCCGACCCCTCACCACCCTAACCGTCTCCCTCCCTTCCTCTTCCCTCTTCTTGCGTGTACCCCCCTCCCCTCCTCCTCCTCTGCTCCCCTCCGCTCCTTCCCTTCCTTCCCCTCCCTCTCCTTCCTCCTCGCGCCAGTCCTCCTCCTCCTCGACGTCCTCACCGCTGGCCGCTTCGCTAGCGCCTGCACGCCGTGAAGCGGCCGCCACCACCACCCAAGGAAGCTGCAGCTGCATAGGCGCGGACGAGGTGGGAGGTGGTGTCGTCCGACAGGAGCCTCTGGTCAGATTCGAGGACGCCATAGCCTCGCAGGAGGTTGGCGAAGAAGCTGATGTCGAACTGGGTCTGGCTGCCCGCCCTCCTCTGCGCCCCTCCCTGCTCCTACCGCTGGTCCCGCACCCGCCTGTGGCCACCGCCTGAGCCCGCCCTACCGTCGCCTGCGTGCCTCCCATGTGGCCACCGCCTGAGCCCGCCCTGCCGCCTGCTGACGACGCCCTACTCCCTGCACTCGAGCCTGTGACACCGCGTCGGGTTGCCAGCTCGCCGCCCAACGCTGTGGACCTTCTCATTGGCGCCCTTTCGTCGTGAAGCCCGCCTGCACGCCCTGCCACCGTTGCCCTCCACGTGCCCATGCACACCTAACACACCCACCCCCAACCAAGCCCCCCTTCCCCCCCCATCACACACAACACCTAACACACCCACCCCCAACCAAGCCCCCCTTTCCCCCCTCACACACACATAATCCAACACCCCCCCACCCTTCCCCCCCATTCCCCACAAACACACACCTACCCCACCTAAACACCCTTTCCCCCCTGCACCTAACCTTTTGCCTATCTAAGCCCCCATTCCCACCAAACAAACACACACCTACCCCACCTAAGCACCCCCTTCACACTAAACCCACCTACCCCCATCTAAGCCCCCCTTCCCCCCACCATTACCCACTACATTGAACCCCCACCTCAGCCCCTTTCCCCCCACCTTTGCACCAACCTACCCCCTGCAAGCCCCCAGTCACACACTCAAACCCGACCCTAACCAACACCTGCAGTTAACCCACAAAACCCCCCTACCCCCCTGTAAGCCCCCTGTTCCCCCGCACCAGCTCACCACACCCCCTCCATAAACCCCCGTCCCACCTGCCGACACCCTCGCTTCGTCGTCACACGCGCAGGTGTGTACGCGCGCGTGGGGGCTTGAGATTGTTCGCGATTGATCATGCGCGGGTGCGGGAGCTTGTTCGTTGGTTGCGAACACACAGCTGCCACGCTGCTTATTTTTGGGTATTTTCCCAGATTTTTAATACAAACACCCAAAACCTTTAAAAAAAAAACCATTGAAAATTAAACAAAAACCAACATTAAACAACCTTTCAAATTCTGAAAAAAATGCAGAAACATCTAGACAAATTCCTAATATTTTTGCAACCAATTGCCTATTTTTTCTAACCTGTCAATTTCCAGAAAAACATTCAAACCATTTTAAAAATTCAAAATTCTTTTAAAAATACTCTAAAACATGAATAAAACTCATTACAAATGCTAAAAAATTCCAAATTAATTTCCAAAAAATTCCTAAAAATTCCATTAACATTTTTGCTTATTTTTGGATATATTTTCTAAGCTGACAAACTACTTCATGCACCACCTAAATTCATTAAAACAAAAAATACAAAAAAATATAAAAACAACACTAAAATAAAAAATCATTTTTCATCCACATACCCACTAACCCTCCAGAGAAAAAATCTAGATATTTTTTGGATTGAGGAGAGCGCATTCTTTGCATTCACATACACCCACTACCATGTATTTTTCTTTTATTTTTTATTTTTTTATTTTTTTCCAGCTACCCCAAACATCACGATTAATTTCTTTAAAAAACACAAAAAAAATGATGAACCCTAAACACCACCATGGCACGCGCGTTCGCGCTAAACACACCATTTTTTTTAAATAAAAATAAACCAGTCGTTCACTTAGCACGCGCTAAGTGCGCTAAAGAGGCACTTTAATATTTTTAATTAAAATGAACCAGCTGTCACAAGAGCATGCGCTGGCAAAAAAGCACTCCACATCACCTTAATTTTTTAAATAAATGAATTTGCATTTAGAGACCTAGTCTAGGTATCGAAGTTCGGGATTCGAATTAAAGCACAGCTTTAACCTAATAATTGGTAATTAAAATTTTAAGAAGGAACCGCCGTTTTCTTGATAAGGTTTATCACTTAATAAAAATTCACCCATTTCTTAATAATTTATTAAAATAAACCTTTCATTTAAATTAATTTCCCCCTCACTGCACTTAATTCCCCTTTTTAATGAACCCGGTTTCGTGGGATGGGTATGCGAAGTCTTCGGAGTTAAAGTTGTGGTCTTGATGTGTGTGGGTTGTTGTGATGTTTTGATTCAGTGTCTTTTTTACGGTTAAGGATACGGTGTGTAGTTTTTTTTTCTTTATTGCCTGATACGGGGTTTTGGGTGTTTGTATGTTGCATAGTATGAAGCTTTCGGTCGCATGTCTCGAGGTCATGTCGAATTTTTTTCTAGGCTGTGGTTTGCTTGGGGATAGTTGGTCGAGTTACGATTTATCATTTTCGGTTGATCTCTTATCCTTGGTTTTTGTCTATTGCTTTGCAGGCATTCTCCTTGATTGTCTGTGTTTGTGGTGTGTGTGTGTAACCATCTGAATGGCGCCTTCTCATGCTCCTCCCCTATCTAGTATGTCCCGCTAGTCAGTAGGGATTACTCTTCCCTACTCACTTTTGAGCCTCTCACGAAGGCGGGACTCGCTGCTTTTGTGGCTACCTCCTTTTCATTGCTTCCAGAGGATCCATCGATGTGTGACGAGTTTTTGGCCTCCTACAGTAAGAAGTCGGGACTGGTCCAGGGTATTTCTATGACTTTGACACCTCGAGGCCTAGGGAAGGCTCTTTCTCTTCCCTCCAAAGGTGAACGCTTTGTTACCACTCGCCAGCTTTTCTCGAATGAAGAGATTTTGAAGTTGTTACAAAAACAAACAAGGAAAATGCTGGATGTTAAGAAGGTGATCAACTCTTCAGGAGTTTCCTTTTCCATGAGATCACTGATCCTGTGTGGAAGTTGGTTTGTCAATTTCTCCAAGACAGGTTTATGCCTGCAAAAACGCCATCCCATTACTTGTCCAAAGAGCTTTTCACAGCTTCAAGGATGGTGTTGAAATGAGTAGCTATTGATTGGAGCACTTACCTACTCACTAAGATGGATCAACATTTCGTCAAAGTCACTAGGGGCAATGCTACCAATGTCACCTATGGATCGTATTTGTCTGCCTTCTTGACCTACTCAGGTTTACAGAAGAGTGTGCCTCCACCTCCTCCATCAGTTCCTGTACCTCCTCCTCCACCTTCAGATGAGTCAGAACCCATTGATATAGAGGATGATGATTCTCTGCCTCCCTTGGTCATACAACGCAAACGCTTGAAGCGGGTAGCGGATAAAGCTCCTTCAGTTCTTCCTTCAGTGTCCATTCCTGCTATCTCTGGCAGTGATCTCCCTGGTTATCTCACATGTAATAACCTGTTTAGAGCACATCGAGAAGGTTCATTGGATATATCAGTCCCCTCACTGAACAGTCTAATCTCGGGAGATGCAATTCCTTTCCTCTGTAAAGACATTCAGAGTTCCATTGAATTGTCAGTGAGACAGCCTGTGTTCAATAGCTGTACGCTTCCTTTTATGAAGAGTTGATGCAGTCTAAGGACCAGTTGCATAAGGCAACATCCGAGTTAGCCTCTGCTAAGGATACCCTAGCAGATTTGTTTAAGCAGATGGAGCAACAAACCCACCTGGTTGCAACCCAAAGAGATGAGATATCTTCTTTGAAGATTCAGTTAACCGAGGCTCAATCAGAGGTTACTAGCCTTTCAGAGGAGAAGGAGAGGATGTCCAGAGAAGCGCAAGAGTTCCAAACTCTTTTAGATGACAAACTTTCAGCCTTACAGACTGCTAATGACACAGTGGAATCACAAGCTTCCCAAATCAAGCAGTTGCAAGATCAACTAGCAAAGTCACGGTCTGTTCCTCCAAGCCCTCATGTTCCCTTGATCCCTTCTCTCTCACAACAGGACTTGGCTGCTCTTCAGAGACAGGCTACCTTGTGTCCTCTCTTCCAAGATAAAGTGGAAAGATTGCAATCTAGAATGGACTTGCTATGGTCTACATTTGAGCAGTTTCAAGAATATGTTCCTCTAGACCATTCTTTCTTTGTCCACTACCACTTACAGAAGTTGGCCTTCTACATGAACCTTTCCACGATGGATTTACCTCTTCTAGAGGATGGCTGGAGTGGGGCTTGGTCTGCTGAGTTGCTGATAGAGGTGGTAAGGATGGTGTTTGAAGATTCTGTCACGACAGATACCATGTTGATGTCATACATGTATTTACGAGGAGATTTGTTGATTCCAGATGAAGTGGATATGGCTTGGTATGTGGGAGACGTGGTTCTACAAGCTGTTTTGTATGTCAACCATTTGGAGTTGCGCATAGCTGACATGTTTCAGAGTTACTCCTCCAAAGTGGCTAATTGCCCTGATAATTCTTGGCATACCATGATTGATTCTGTGGTCCTGAATCAAATATAGAACACAGTCCCTACCTATGCCCAGAGTACTAATCAACTAAGGGTGGATCTCTTAGCTTATCTTTCAAAATATAATCCGTTTGATTCTACATTTTTTGATGCCTATCATAGAAGATCTCTCTTAGGACCTTCTGTTCCTACCCTCCTGTATTACAAAGAAATGGCTCACCAATATGATATATATCTTTCCCTCTGTCAAACTAATTCCATAACTATTTTACCCCTTCTTTTCCAACCTTCATTTTTTCCTCAAATTCCCATCTTTACATACTGCTCTTTTATTGAGGATAGAGTATTTTCCCCTTCTCCACCATGTCCTTCTCCATCCATTCATGTACCTTCTACCTTTCCTATTTATCAGTTAACACCCTTTTTAACTGATTCCCTCCAAATTTCAGTCATTCCTTCTTTAAATCATTCTTCCTTTTATGATTTTGCCTACCCCTCTCTTCATCCACTTTTCCTTATTTCACTTCCCTCTCCTAACACTTCTATATCTCAACCACCTCAATTGGTTAGTGACTATGACGGGTTTGATCTCATCAGATTTCTAGAAGGAGGGGATGGAGCTCAAATGATTCCCTTATAGGACCTCAGATAAACTGGCCAGTAATTCCAAGAGAATGGACAACTGCCAGTCAAGCTTATCAAAACTATATTCATTTTGCTCAGCAGTATTCACAGTCTGCAGATCCTTCAGTGAGATTAACTACTCACTTTGCTTGGTATCTGGCGTATATGCATAGGCATTCTCATAATGATTCAAAGCCTATTCCAAAGTTGTGCATGAATGTCAATGTGAGCATTGATTCCCAGCCCAGCTCGATATATTGTATTTTCATGCCCTTTGTTTGCCTAGCAGATACCTTGTCATGTTGGAAAGGATGTGCTGCCTTTAGTTTTTTCAGAATCCTCCCAAAACATTTTTAGATGAATCCTTGTCTATGGATCATTTTCGAAATCATCAATCTTTTAAGAGGGATCATCTTCATTGATACCTTTTCCAATGTATGGTGGATGATTTTTAATGAAAATCTCTCTTTTTGGAGGAGTCATTCAGATGGTTGTGTTGTGTGTAGTGTTTGTGTTGTGAGTTCATTTATGTAAAAAGAACGTGGTGATTGCCTATTGGATTGGCTTTCGTGCGAGCTACATTTTTGGAGAATTGTGGTGATGGGGTTGTGGTTGGATGGTTGAAGAAGATGTTGATGCATAAGAAGAAGAAGAAGACAACCTCTTATATCCTTTACCAGTTTGTTGTGATTTCCAGTTTGATAAGAAGTGTTAATGTATAAAGGGTTTTCCTTTCGTTGTATTTTTATATCAGATACAGGTTATAAGTTGGGGTCATGGTTGGATGGATTGTTTTTGAAGATGTATTGAAGATCAAAGTTGAGCTTTTAAATGAACTTGTATTCCCTTTTTCCTGGGTCGCGAGGACGCTTCCTTATTAAGTGTGGGGATATGTTGAGTGTTGAAATGACCTATTTTTTGGCTGATTTTTGTTGTTTTTGAGAGTTGAATGGTTGATTTTATGAGATGATTGATTGGTTTGAAAGTGGTTTGAGAGTGTTTTGGATGATATTGATTATGTTTTGGAAGTTCATGATGTTTATTAGTGGAGATGTGAGGTTTTGTGATGTTCTGATAGATTTTGATTGGTTCTGTATACCTTCTGTATAGCTTCTGTTTTGTTCTGTTTTGTTCTGATTGTCTTCTGTAAGGAGGGATGGAGTATTGATTGATAGGGATTGAGATATTGTGAAAGCTTATTGAATAGTTTTTGAGAGTTTGGAATGGTTTGAGTATGAGTTATGAGGTTTTGATGACCTTCTGTAACCTTCTATAGGTCTTCTATAGAGCTTCTGTCTCTGTACTGTCTCTGTACTGCAGCTGTTCTGGTACTGTACTGTGACTGTTCTGTATGCTTCTGTATGTGTTGGAAAGAGGTGAATACAAGTGCAAAAGAGCTAAAAGAAGTGAAAGAAGTAGCTGTTGAAGACTCAAGTAAAGACTGAAGTGAAGTGACAGTAGTGAGCTATGAAAAGACACTGTAGTGACTCTGGTGACTCTTCATATTAGACATACCTCTTGGGAGGGGTATCCACGACCTAAGAGGGATTATTGAGAGTGATTTTTAGAGATTGTAGTGAGGATATGATGTATTATTGATGGAGAGAGAGAGAGAGAGAGTCAGAGATAGCCAAATCTACTAAAACAGAGTGATTGTATATGAGAGTTTGAGAGAGAAGACTATGAAGATATTAAAGATGAATACTATGTGATGTATTTCCATTCAAAGATGGTGTATTCCTTTGCTTTCTTTGTTATATTGATGGATTTTGTGAAGATATTTAAGAATATGGTTGATTCTATCAAATCGGTGGGAGATCTACATGATGCTGCATGATTTGTTGTGCCTGGTGTTCTTTTCTTCATTGTGATCATATAAAACCTAATAAACAAGCTTGTTGATGTTACAAGATAGATTTTCTTGCAAGAGAATTCCCTTTTCCTTGGTGTTTCTCTTGGGGCTCCATGCATCTCATAAGTTGCTTAACTAGAAAGGTAGTTGTAAATGCTCAATGACCATGATTTTCCACGAATCGATTAAGCATCTACAGGTTGTTGCAGTACTAAGTAGAGTATTAGGCTCAAATTTTTTGCAAGTGCATCTTAGGTTGCTAGTGTATATAAATATACCATGTAAGTCGATTGCATCCCATAGACCATTAGAGTATATTAACTCGCATTTATGTTAGGTATGATAAACTCGTATACACGTGCACTTAAATACATAGGTCACACTTTATGCTTTGCATGAATCACTAGAAGAAATTTTCATGAATGTGAATCTTGCATCGCATCATCAACTCAGAAAACACTTGCATCTAGATTTTCGCAGCTTCATGGTTAGTTTCGATTGCACCACATGATAAGGGTTCATCGTAAAAGATGGACTCAAGATGCACATGTAAATTGTTAGCTTAATTGCAAGAGACAGTTTGAAGAATGAAATCCTATATGATAACTAGAGTTAGGGTTTAATTTGACTTATTTAGGATTAATTGTAAATAAGCTAAGTTATTGTTATGATCATAGCTTGACCTAGTATCAAGTAAATATGCTCACGGGTCTCCATCCTAGCAGCTGTCCGCAATAAGTCCAATAACACCTTTAAACACCATATTGGGGAATATGGGAATTTCCCATAAGTTTGGGACACATGGTCAAATCTTTGGATTTGTCATAACTTAAACACTATAACTCCAAATCGAGCACTCTATAGCTCAATAGATTCCATTTTTCAAGTGCTTTCCAATGATAGGTCAGATCATATGGTTGTGAGAAACTTATGAGTATGTTATCCGGGTGCCACCTTTTTTGTATTCAAAAAATGGGCATTGGGAGATTCCCAAACTCACTAATATTGTGTTTTTAGGGGTATCATTTTTAATCATGATACAACTCCATGACAATACAAAAAAACTTGAGTATCGTATCCGTAAGAAAGAATGACCATTCACCACATGTTGTTTAATACTCTCGACTACTCAAGGATTGCAAAGGACTTAGTTTGCTCTTGGCTTGCAGAAGGAATGAACAAAATTTTATGTTACAAATTCTTAAGGGAGTGAAACCTTAGGGTAAAACTTAGAAACCCGATAAGACTCTAAGAAGAAAAATGGTTACCAAATAACCATTTAAAATCCTAGATTGAGGTATTTTAGGACCTTTGATTCCAAGACAATAACTCTGGACTAAAGGCTAGCAAATAAGGGCAACTACCATCCAGATATAAATTCAATAGCGTAAGTGCTCGCTCCTGTCACATAGGAATGAGGTTGTAATGAGGATATTCTCTAACCCCCAGAAGTTCATGGCAACTAACATCAAGGCAAGAAAGACTCAAGAAGGGTGAACGCTAAGCATTCAAAGATAGGAACTCCACGTTAGCATATGTTCCGAGCAGTCGCCTTCATTATTATTTGTGCTTGTTAATTTAGGAACACCATCTATGAAAGGATTGTATGGCCCCAAAATCACAAAAGAAATTGGAACAATGAATCATGCTAAATTCATGGAGGGCATGCCAAACCACCCCCAACTGGCTGCCAACCATATCAAAGGGGGTTCTAAATAACCGTGACAGGAATACGGACCGAACATGCCATGAGAGGTCTCTCTATGGGTTGGTTTGAATGTAGGAGGATGCTTGGATGTCAAGGGGGCTCTGGCTGTAAATTCCATGCCTCCAGGTCCTACTCAAACGATCTATGTGACTCGAGATGGATTCTGGAGGCCCTGTTACTAGTGCAAGGGCAAAAACTTAGAGGAAACAAGACACATCCTCATGGATTGTAGGAATCTTCTTTTTGGACAACACTTATATCTCAGTTAAAATGCTAATATAAAGATTACTTCTAAGGAAACTGTCTAAACTGTTTTGTGTCAGTGCCATAAGTTACACGAACGAACCCTGTTCCTTAAAAGGCTTAATTCAAGAAACTGATTTTGAATGTTACACATGAATGTGGTAGGGCATAATTAGATAACTAAAGAATGCCTATTGAGGGAAGCGGATGGGTGAAACACTGGACGGGTTCGTCCTATGGAAGGGTGATCCCAGGGGATTGGGAGGCTTCTCACAAGGTTCTAAGTTGTAGGATCTTTAGGTATTATTAGGTTAGAACCTGATTCATGCTGTTTTAGGGGACCCGAATAGGACTATGTCCTACAGGTAGAGAGGTTGAGCGGTGCATCCCTCTAGTTTCCCATTCTCTTTGAACCAAGTGCAGCATGGGTCTACTTCAACTTGGGTACCTCTGTGATGGAACCTAAAATGGGATGGCACTGGCTATGGCACTAGCCGGACCTCATGCGTACGATAGACAACCCCACCACACACTGCCTCGTTGGCCAGGAGCGTCTAAAACTCACTTTGCACTAAATGCTTATGACGATTTTGCATTTGTATCCAATATGTAGTCCAACATTCACCTTTCCTTCTCGTTAGAGGGAGATCCCATAACATATACGCATAATGCCTCGTAGTACATACATAGGGAAGCACCTCTCGGCCGATTGCCGCAGCTCCACTGTGACTCTCCTACACCTCGGGGATTAGCCCCAAGATGTATTGCTAACACATATAACATTCGCACAAACTCCACTCTTTCATAATTCAGCGTTCCAGGAGATTTTTGATTTGCCTCACAAGACTTTCCCCAACGGAAGCACCCGTTTAAACCTACAGCTAGGGTTTCCTGTCCTCAGTGTTGGTCAAAGTTTATCAATCAATTGCAATGCATTCCAGGAGATACCACGTGGCATGCTTGATGTAAGGTGTATGACAATTGTGCACAACCATTTTATGATTATAAAAACCAGCCATGTGAGGTGCAAAAAACAGCCCTTTCATGAATTTTAACTAAGTGTTACGTGCTGCACTACTTTAGGGACTAGCACTGAAACTTTTGTGCTACTAGTCGCCTATATTTAATTATGAAACGATCCCTAAATGCTATGCACAAAGAGGAAAATCAGAATTTTATATTTTCAGCAATTAAATCATCGCACAAACTTCCTCCCCCCTCACTGTTTAGGTGTTGCTGCGTTGCATAGGTGTAAATGGTTGTTTTGTATCATTTTTGTATGTAAAAAGTGATAAAAACGTACTATAACACAAAGGACAAGCCCACCTCATGCTTTAACCTCACCAAACATTCACGCATATAAATCTTATTTTTTCACATTTTTGGAGCGCGAAAGCCCCAATTTTCTTTATTTTTGGCTATTTTTTCTATTTATTATTCATGGAAAATAGATATTTTCTGATTTATTTGTATTAGCTTATTGTTTTGACCTATACTTAACAGTTTCTCTAATTTTATCCCATTTCCATCCCTTTTCTCCAACTCAAAATTAAAAAAACCACTAATTTCCATTGAAAATGACATTTTACGGGTTTTAAAGAATTAATAACTGCTCTACATCATCACGGGTTTTGCAGTTCTATAGTTACAGCCCTCAAACATGATGCAAACAAGGTTCAAACAAAAATTCATCGCATATGAACAACATTTGGACCATGAAACAACAAAAACAATCAAATTTCATTCTAAAATTGGAGCACATATCTCCTTGATGAACATTCTGGCAATATCTGAAGCTTTATAGTTTGTTTTGACTGGAATGAAGTGTGTAACCTTGGTGAGTATGTCTACTATAACCATAATTGAGTCATATTCTCCTTGAACTCCAATAACAAAGTCCATGCTCATAAATTCCCACTTCATTTGGGGAATGTCAAGAGGTTGCAGCTTCCCAGGCATCTTGACATGTTCTGCCTTAATGCATTGGCAAGACAAACATTCCTTGACATCTTTGAGTACGTCTCCCTTAAGCCTTTCCCAATGGTAGCTCTTTCTAATCGTGTTGAGGGTCTTGACATATCCGGGATGGCCTGAAAAGGGGGAGTCATGTGCTTCCCAAAGTATTCTTTGTTTGAGTTACTTACTTGAGGGTATGCATAATCTTGTCCTAAAATAGAAAAGTTTCTCATTGATAGAAAATTCTTGGTACTTGACCTTAAGTCTAGGGTTTTGGTCATTTTCCAAAATCTCCTTCATCATCTTCAAAAATTCTAGGTCATGGTTAGCTTCCTTCTTAGCTAATTCAAGGATAGGGTTGCTAGGCATTGACACCATAATTGCTAATGATTCTGCCATTGAGGGTTCCTCCATAATAAGAGAGTTGAGGAACGCTTTGAGACTTAAGGCATCAATGACTACATTCTCTTTGCCAAGCCGATACTTGATCTCAAAGTCATATTCTTGCAGAACCTCAATCCAACAACATTGCCTCATATTGAGGGGGGTGAAGGTCCATTTAAGGCTCTTATGGTCTGTGACCAAAGAGAACTTATTACCAAACAAATAGTGTTGCCAAAGCTTTAGAGTATGAATAACTGCTAATAGCTCCAGGTCATGGATAGCATAGTTTCTTTCATGGGTTTTTAGCTTTCTCGAAGAATGTGCTATAGGATGACCTTCTTGCATTAGTACATAGCCTAGTGCAAGTGAGCTCGCATCTGTGACAACTTCAAATTCCTTGCTCAAGTCAAGGAGTTTTAGAATTGGTGCTGTCACTAAGCTATACTTGAGTTGATCAAAACTTGATTGTTCGGTGGGCATCCACAGTATGGCGACCTGCTTTTTCAGCAAATTTGTGAGAGGTGATGCGATTAAGACATAGTCCTTAATGAAGATCATGTACCAACCTATTAATCCAAGAAAGCTATGCACTTCTTTAATAGTAGTTGGTGGAGGCCACTCTTGGACATCCTTAAACTTTGTAGGATCTACAGAGATTCCTTCATTTGACACAATAAATCCAAGATATTTGATGTACCTCTTGAGGAAGGCATACTTTTTCTTCTTAGCATAGAGCTTACAAGTCCCCATGGTCTCAAGGACGATGCAAACTTGGGACACATGATCCTCCTCTTCCTTGGAATAAACCAAGGTGTCATCAAAGAAGAAAAGTACAAAATCATTGAGATATTATCTAAAAATGTCTTGCATTAGCCTCTTAAAGGTGGCAAGGGCATTAGTCAATCAAAAAGGCATTACTATGAATTTGAAATGACCATATCTCTGGTATTGAATGCCGTCGTAGGGATATCCTCTTCTTTGACATGGATTTGGTAGTATCCGGACCTCAAGTCAATCTTGGAGAAGATTTTTGGTCCCTACAATTGATCAAGCAACTCGTCTATCCTTGGGATAGGATACTTATTCTTGATGGTTACTTGGTTCATGCCTCTATAATCGATGCAAAGGGAAAGTGTACCATCCTTCTCCTTTTGGAATAGGACTGGAACCCCCCATGGAGAACTACTGGGCCGTATGTACCCTTGGTCCCAATAGCTGTATGACTTGTTCCTTTAACTCAATAGCTTTAGGAATGGACATCTTGAAGGGACTTTTTGCAACTGCTAGTGCAACTCCTGGCATTAGCTTATTCTCATGATCCACTTCCTTGGGCGGTGGTAATTCTCTGAATTCCCATGGGAGTACATCCTCATACTCTTTTAGCCATGATGGTATTGGAGTTCTCTAGTTCTGGTTTGTTTAGCTTGATCAGATAGATGGGTAATCCTTTTCTTATTCCTTGAGCTATTTGTGTTGCCTTAGCTAGCCGGATCTTTGATTTACCTGCTTCTCCTTGAGTTGTAACCTGCTCACCCTTAGGATTCCAGAAGGAGACCTGACCCCTTCCACAATGGATGTGAGCATCATTGGGGATTTCTGCCTATAGGCTGTCCAAGCACATTTTTAGTGGTCGAATCGAAGCGATGCTGTCCGACACTCCCATGGAATGTTATAGGTTTTGTTGCCTAGGGTTTCTCGAGTCCGCCTTGTAACGGAACATTCGTGGTTGAACCCACTAGGATCGACTTGAAATTAGGATTCCTAGTGAACAAGGTCTCTTCACAGCATTCTAGCATTGGGACTTGGATATCCTTCTTTATTATGTAGAGGTACCCAAGCTGAAGCAGACCCATGCCGCATGTGGTTCAAAGAGAATGGGAAAGGAGAGGGATGCACCGTTCAACCTCTCTACCTGTAGGGCATAGTCCCATTCCGATACCCTAAAATGGCATGAATCGATTTCTAACCTAATAATACCAACTTAGTTGAGACACTTCTAGTTAATGAGGATGCCACCTCTTACGATATTATAGTGCTTAATAGATGTCAAAAAGTGAAAGAAGATCAAAAGTATGGCCCTAGTACAAGAAAAGCTAACCCTAAGCCTAGTGTGGTTGACAAGAAGGTCACAAATGCCAATATCCAAGTGGGTCATCTTAAACATGAGGGTATTAAGGCTATTAAACATTCTCTCCTTAATGCATCCCTCTCCTTTCCCATTCTCTTAATACCCTTAATAGCCTTAATACCCTTAATAGCCATAATGAGGGTCATCTTAAACATGGCAAAGAAGGCTATTAAGGTCATTAGTAAACCAAAAGAGAAAATGGTATGGAAAGAGAAGAAAGTAATAGCAAGTTTTCGGAGTTTGATTTAGCAAATGCTTTATGCAAGGTAAAATTGGATGTGAACTTGTTATTACAACTAATCCAATTGTAACCTAAAGTTTGTAAAGAATTTAAGAGGTTCCTTAGGGGGTCCACCTTGTAGGGCATGTAAGATACCAGTGAGATTCACAGCTTTGTTTCATCTGTGGGCTATTATCAATGTTTAAGGTAGAGGTCATTAACTCTAAAAATCTCATGTTCAGCATTAATATCTTGCACATTAAGAGAACCATTTTCATACACTTTAACAACCTTAAAAGGTCCTAAGAAACAAATTTTTAGCTTCCTAGGAAATTTGTAGTAGCGACTATCATATAATAAAACTAAATCATTTTCTTTAAACTCTCCTATTTTGATATTCTAATCATGCCAAGCTTTACGAAGTTTCTACATTGCTTCTAAGATTTGTAAAGCTAACAGTCTTTCCTCATCTAGCCTCACCAATTGTAAAATTCTTTGCTTCAATGATTCAGCCTCTCCTAATCGTAACAAGAGGGTGATTCGTAGAGTAGGAAACTCTTGCTTAATTGGAAAAATAACATTAGTTCCATAAACTGAATTGAAGGGTGTATTTTGCAATGTCACCTTATAAGTGGTTCAATAGGCCCATAATGCCTCATATAAATGCTCATCCCAATCTCTCCAGTGAGAAGCAACCATTTTAGTTAAAGTTCCATGCACAAATAATGTGATTGGTTAATTCAACTTCATTGTTAGCTCGGGGATAATAAGGCACTAATTTGCAATGCTTAATTTTATCTATTTCCATTAGCTCGCTAATAAGAACATTCAAGAAATGGGAACCTCTATCACTTACTAATTCTAGTGGGCACCCAAAACGGGTAATAATATTCTCATACATAAATTTAGCCACATCAACGTATTTATCTGTCTTAAGCGCTTTTGCTTCTACCCACTTGTAATATAGTTAGTACAAACCAAGATATAACGATTAGATCTATATCTGGTAGGCATATCAATTTGGCCCACAAAGTCAATTCCCCACTTCTCAAAAGGCGCTAATGCCAATATAGGTGTCAAAGGTGTAATAAAACTCTTGGAAGGACGACCAGTCAGACATCACATTTTCGACAATAATAATAAGCATCTTTAAAGAGGTCAGGCCACCAATAACCAACTAATAGAACTTTAATAATAATAATAAGCATCTTTAAAGAGGGTAGGCCACTGATAACCAACTAATAGAACTTTTTGTGTTGTGAATTCACTGGCAAAATGGCCACCACACGGCTCATCATGCAATGCCTTAAGAACCATAGAGACTTCATCTTCCCTTACACATCGTTGATAAATACCCTCACATGGAAATAATTTATAAAGGTAACCCCCTAATAATCCATAGGAGCATGCTTGCATTAAAATTTTTCTCTTTCGTCATTTTTCAACACAGGTGGATAACGGGCGGTACTAAGAAAATTTGCAATATTAGCATACCATGGAACTTGCATTTCCACACTAAACAGTGAGGCATGTGGTAAATCATCCTCCACGCCTTCTTCCTTATTAGATGTTAATAATTATGAAATATGATATGCTAGAACATGAGCTCTACAAGGATGAGTAAAAATTTGAAAATCAAACTCTTGAAATAACAATATCCAACGAAGTACATGTCCCGAAATTTTTGCTTTATTAAGCAAATACTCTAACGCATCATGATCCACATAAATGGTGAATTTATTGTTGAGATTCAGCAATCACACTCACTAAACAGCCACTTTGTATGGAGCTTCAGGGCCAAGGACATGCAGGCTAACTTATCCCATATGCACAATGGTGCCTACTGCAGTTTCCTACTTTCCTATAAAGCATTATACTTGCTTCCTTTCTTAATGTAATGATAGTACTCTTTTCTTTTCAGTGAAGTGTCAATGTCATTGTCCACATACACAAGATTGTGTTTATGAGTCCAAGTCTCAATCTTGGAACCTAATTCACTTGTGTAACAAACAGTGTCTTTGTCTTCTCCATCATGAGTCCACACTTCTCATTTCATCCTCCATAGCTTCCGGTTTGGCCATGCTCTAGATCCCGCATTTCTCACATGGTATCAGAGCCTAGTTGGGTATGGCATTGCTTCTCTAGCCTCTCTTGATTCCTCTCAACCTCAGTCTAGCTCAATGTTAGCTCATGACTTCATCTCCCAACTCTACTCTCACTGAAGCTTCCATGGCAACCATAGCCAGCAGCACCCTGTCAGATTGAGCTGCTTATATCTCACTCCACAGGTCAAATCTCTTGGAGCTTCCTTCTGGAAAAGTATTTCCCAACTCACAAAGCTTCCCTGTATCACATCATCCAGGACATTGGACCATCTGGAGCTCAGCATTGTGAAAATCCTCAATCTCTGCTCTGCGTCTGCCATAGCCAGACAGGACCTACCTTGCTTGGAGCTTCAATAACTCCTCAACCAGGCCATTTCAGCCCACGATTTCTTCTAGGGAGTTGTTCCTCTACTCAAGGCGATTCATCCTGGCACAAAAATTGACTGCATTACTGCGCCCTGACTCCAGCATTGCGGAAATCGCGGAAATCTGTCAGAATTGCACCTGCTTACGTTCGAGCTGCCTGCGTGCTGCATACAGTCCACGATGTTGACAATTATCATGGGGATTTGATAGCCCATGAAGTCAACTTCCTAGGCATATAAAATTTTTTGAAAATGATCCACTGTAGCTCCTGCAATCAGCAAAAAACCAGGCTGCCCCCAGAAACCCTAATGCAAAAGCCATAGCCAAAGCTTCAAAATTCTGACATTTTTCACTGTTTCTCTCACTGAAGTTATCAACAGTGATTTTAATCACTGAGCAATACTCTCTGAAGTGTCAAGATTGTGGGAGAGAAGGAAGGAGTCTCGCTTGAAGCTTTCTTGCTTGCACAATGGGGGAAGACACACAAGGGTGGAGGCTGAAAACAGTTTTCCTCTTCTTAGTTGTGTAAGCCAAAAGAACTCTAGTACAAAGAAATAGAAGAACCCTATATATGGGTCTCAAACCAAACTCAACTAACTAAGGTGGCATACTAACTGAGCCACGAACTAGAGTAGATAAGGATAGCTATCATGTAGCTATTATTCATGGGCGGTGTACCAACCGCATCTGCAACTGACAAGTCGGTGACATAAATATACAACGGTCACCCTGGTGTATCACGAGTGGAGCTCGATATCTCAACACTCCCCCTCGAGCTCAATCCCAATTCCTGCACACCAAGCAGGTCTCTGAACTTGCGCAGCTTCTCTGCGCCCAATGCCTTCGTGAATATGTCAGCTACCTGATCCTCTGTGCTGACATAAACTAGATCAATAAGACCTAGTAAAACCCTCTCTCGCACATAGTGATAATGCACCTCAATGTGCTTTGTTCTAGCATGATAGACTGGGTTATTTGCCAAGTGTATACTACTCATGTTGTCACAATAAATGACAACTGGCCCATCTGTAGACTGATGCATATCATAAAGTAGCTTATGCAACCAAGCTACCTCACATGCAGCCATTGCTGCACCCCTGTACTCAGCCTCTGTGCTCGACAAGGCAACTGTAGGCTGTTTCTTGCTGCTCCAAGTGACTGCAGCACTCCCAAAAGAGAATACATATCCACTGGTAGATCGTCTATCAGAAATACTACCAGCCCAATCAGCATCAGTGTATCCATGCAACTGTATCTGAACCCCAGTCTCATAAAATAGTCCATACTGCAATGTGGACTTCACATACCTAAGTATGCGTCTAGCCGCATCCAAATGTGGTTTCCTTGGAGCCTGCATAAACTGACTTACCAATCCAACAGCATAGCTCAAATCTGGCCTGGTAATAGTCATATAAATCAAACTTCCTACTATGCGTCTGTACATAGTAGGGTCTTCTAGAAGCTCACCTGCATCTGTGCTCAGCTTCATATTTTGCTCCAAAGGAACTGAAATAGGCTTACAGCCTGTCATCCCATATTTGGACAGCATGTCCAATCCATACTGCCTCTGCAAGAGCTGTATCCCACTTGGTGATCTAATCACCTCAATGCCCAAGAAATAACGCAGCTCTCCCAAATCCTTCATCTCAAACTTCTGCTTCAATAGCATTTTCACATGAAGGATATCTTCATCACTGTCACCTGTCATAATCAAATCATCAACATAAATGACAAGCAGCATAATACCTTTCTCTGTTTTTCTCACATAAAGTGAGAAATCTGCCTTGGAAATCTGAAAGCCAATAGTGACAAGATACTGTCCTATCTTGTCAGACCATGCTCTAGGTGCTTGCTTCAAGCCATACAAGGCTTTCTTCAACCTGCAAACAAACTCAGGATGAACAGCATGCACATAACCTGGTGGCTGCTCCATATAGACCTCTTCTTGCAAATCACCATGCAAGAAGGCATTCTTTACATCCATCTGATGTAAAGACCATCCCTTTGATGCAGCCATAGCAATGACTGCTCTTACGGTTGCCATCCTTGCAACTGGACTAAATGTTTCTTCATAGTCAATGCCATATGTTTGTGCATACCCCTTGACTACTAATCTTGCCTTGTATCTGTTCACAGAACCATCAGCATTGTGCTTCACCTTATAAACCCACTTACAACCAATTGCATTCTTACCTTTAGGCAAAGGTACTAACTCCCATGTAGCATTTGCTTCCAAGGCATCCATTTCTTCATCCATGGCTTTCTCCCATTTTTCTTTTCCCATGGCTTGCTCAAAAGATGTGGGTTCTGGTTCCTGTATCACTTTGACCATATATGCATAGTGAATGGCTGTAAATCCATCATATTTCAGCCTATCCACAGGATACCTAGCTCTTGTAGACCTGCGCAAAGTAGGTTCACTCCCAGGTGCTCTCAAAACATCCCTGGTCTTCCTTACTCCAGGTGTAACAATAGAAGGAATACCCAACTCATCATCAATGCTCTGTTCTGAGCCACTGGATTCACCATCCACATAAGAGTGACCTGCATTCACATCAAACATGGGCTGATCAACCTTCTCTTTTCCTTTTCGTGATACCTGCATACCACTATCTGCATTGCTTTGAGAAGATTCTCCTGATCTCAATCTGCCTGTCCATGGCGAAGAATGTGAACCACTGCTAGAGGACACTCCAGGTCCACTAATATTTTGTGACTGCTGCTGTGAATTCTGTGTAGCATTACCATTTTGTGCATCTTCATCATCAATCACATTTACTGGTTTATACCAGCTACTCATCTCATCAAAAACAACATCTCTGCTCACTGTAAACTTACGAGTAGAAGGGTTATAGCATCTATACCCTTTTTGCTGCAGAGAGTAACCAATAAAGATGCACTTCTCAGCTTTTGGATCCAACTTGGATCTCAGCTCATCTGGCACATGTACATAGGCAATGCAACCAAAAATTTTCAAATGAGAAATATCTGGTTTCCTACCAGTATACCTCTCCTCTGGAGTCATTCCATGTATTGCTGCAGTGGGAGTCCTGTTCATTATGTAGACTGCTGTAGCAACTGCTTCAGCCCAATAAAAATCTGGCAAGTCTTTTTCATTGAGCATGGCACGAGATACCTCTCCAATATGCATGTTTTTCCTTTCTGCAATTCCATTTTGTTGTGGGGTATAACTGCATGAATATTGCTGCTTTATGCCATGCTCCTGCAAGAACTTTGCAAACTCATTTGAGAGGTACTCTCCCCCTCCATCTGACCTTAGGCATTTTATCTGCAAGCCTGTTTCTTTTTCAACTATAGCTTTAAGAGTTTTGAAATGCCCAAAAACTTCACTTTTCTTTTTCATAAAATACACCCAAACTTTTCTGCTATAGTCATCAATAAAACTGAAAAATAATGACAGCCTCCAAGAGATGCAGCTTTAGTTGTCCACACATCAGAGTGAATTAATTTCAATGGCTTCTCACTCTCTTGAACATGTCTAGGAAATGGTTTCCTTGCCTGTTTTCCAAACTGACAGGCTTCACATACCTTATGCATTTCTGCAACCTTGAATTTGGGCAATCCTGCAACAATATTTTGGGCCTGCATTGATTTAAGTCGCTGTACATTAACATGACCAATGTGTTTATGCCAGATATCAATATCTGCAACTACACCGGTCCCATGTGCAAACATTGCTGCACTCAATTCAGACATGTCTGCATCCAATGTAAACATTCTGCCCTTCTTCTTTCCTTTTGCTATCAAGCGACCTTTATTTTTCATATCCTCAACAAAGCATCCATGAGGATTAAATCTGACCTGCAAGCCCTGTTCAACCATTTGACCAACTGAAACCAGATTCTTGGTGATATTCGGGACATGAAATACATCGGACAGGTATTTCTTTTTCCCACCCTGCATAGACAAGGGAATTTTTCCAATCTGCACAATAGGATGTGCAGTATCATCACCAGTCTCCACAAATCCTGGTTTTTCCATTTTCCTTGCATCCTCCATCCATTCTGCATGACCTGTCATGTGGTTTGATGCACCTGAGTCAACATACCATACATCATTGCTTTCTTATGCACTTGTCATAGAATTGTTCATGTGCTGCACCATGAACAAATGCTCATTTCTGTCATCACCCTGTCTACTAGAAGATGCATAATTCCCTTGTTGCAGTTTTCCATTCATGATGTCATTCTGCTTTTTATAGCAGTCTTTAGCCATATGACCCATTTTACCACAGTAGTAGCATTCAACATTACTGTTTGCATTTTGGCCTCTTTGCCATCCACCACGACCTCTTTGGCTCCCCCTGCCTCTAGAGTTACCATGTCCCCCTCCATAGGACTGGTTTTCTTGAGTTTGCTGCATATTCTGATTTCTGCCACGGCCTCCAAATCGGCCTCCTCTACCTCTGCCTCTACCTCTTCCAGCATTTGAGTAGAAGACAGCTTCTTTTGAAGTTCCTCCTGAAGAAGATGCACCACCATTTCTCTGTTCCTCAGAAATTAGAAGAGCAATCAACTCCTCAAAATCAGGAAATCTTTCACGAACTGAAATGGATGTCCGAAACTGTGCATAATCCTTTCCTAGACCATTCAAGGTCACGGAAACTAAATCATCATCTTCCACTGGCGACCCAATGGAAGCAAGTGCATCTGCAATCTTCTTCACCTTCATGTGGTAGTCGTTGATGCTCATACTTTCTCTTTGCACATTATGCAACTCTTGCTTGAGCTGCATTTTCCTGGCTTGCGTATTTGTGCTATACATTTTTGACAAAGTATCCCATGCCTCCTTTGGCGTACTTGCATCCTGAATATGCACAATCATAGAGTCTGAAATACTGATAGACAGCCAATACATAACTTTCCTGGCTCTCTCATGCCATGTTTTAAATGCCTGCATTTGTTGTTGATTGGGAACATCAGGAAGAACTGGTTCTTCTTCATTTCCTGCAACAAATTCCCAATATCCTTTTCCCATAAGGAAATTCGTCATTCTAAACTTCCATGCCTGGAAGTTGTTCTTGTCAAGCTTTTCAGTGACAATCTGTGAAAGAGAATCAGACGCCATTACAGAATACTGCAAGAAATTCTGTCACTGCAAAAAACACAGCTTCACCCTTACAAGGGCAAATCTGCAAAACTGGCGAAAGTGGTATTTGACCACACAGTCACTTCCTAGTGACGATTTTGCATAAACAGGAACCAAGGATGATTCTGAAACTCCCAATGTCTCTGCGCACAAGCATACGATGCAATTTCTACAGTAACTTTTCACCGACCTGTAGAACAGTGGTCGCACAGCATAAAACTGAGCCTTTTCTTGAGTGCGTGCAGAAAACTTCCGTCTGCAAAACAGGCCCCGAAATGGCCTCAAATCAAAAAAACAAGGTCGCCAAGGGCTAAAGCCCTCTCCCACAGCATATACTGCCCTCTTGCTTCACCGCGAAGGGCGTCTCAACCTGAGACAATGCACTCCTGCAATTTCCGGCTGTGCTACCTGCAGAGATTTGCTCCCAAAACAGGAAATGAAAGCAACACTGCTCCTCTTACCAGACCACCGCGAGCTTGGCTTGCTTTCTTGAGCTCCTTACCACGAACAAGGCTCTGATACCATGTCAAGATTGTGGGAGAGAAGGAAGGAGTCTCGCTTGAAGCTTTCTTGCTTGCACAATGGGGGAAGACACACAAGGGTGGAGGCTGAAAACAGTTTTCCTCTTCTTAGTTGTGTAAGCCAAAAGAACTCTAGTACAAAGAAATAGAAGAACCCTATATATGAGTCTCAAACCAAACTCAACTAACTAAGGTGGCATACTAACTGAGCCACGAACTAGAGTAGATAAGGATAGCTATCATGTAGCTATTATTCATGGGCGGTGTACCAACCGCATCTGCAACTGACAAGTCGGTGACATAAATATACAACGGTCACCCTGGCGTATCACGAGTGGAGCTCGATATCTCAACATGAAGTTTATTTAAAGTACTGCCACTCAGATTTGAAAGTATCAGCATCAAATCAAGAAGGGGAAGATTACACTTGGATTTAAAAAGAGTAAAGGACTTTGTAGATTTGATATTCATTGACACTCAGTTAGTGTTTTTTAGCACTTGTGTCTCTCAACCAACTCTTCTGCTGCTCAAATCTAATAAGTCTGAAGTTGATTTGCTACTATTCCCATAAGTCTAACATGGGAAAAGACTCTCCAAATGCTCGATTCAAAGGAGTCGGTTTTCACACCTGGCAAACCCGCATCAAGCTCATCTTGATGAAAAAGGGTCTCTGGGCCATCACAAATGGCAAAGAGAAGAAACCTCAGGACGCGGACCTTGCAAATACTTGGCAAAAGAATGATGACAGAGCCCAGGCCATTATCAAGCTGGAGCTAGACGACAGTTATATCCACCATGTGGATAACTGTGAGACCTAACAGGATACATGGAAAAGACTTGACACCCTGTTCGGTGCACAATCTAAATCATCAAAGTATGGTCTCCTGATTGAGTTCTTCAGGCTTGAAATGAAGTCCAGCACATCACTTGCCACACATCTTAATTACATGGAAGGACTCCTAACCCAACTTGCAGGAATCAACATTAAAATGGATGAAGATGTTTGCATCGGTGTTCTACTTAAGAGCTTGCCTCCTGAATATAATAATGTATCAACAACTTTAATCAACATGCCAAATCCTGAACTTGTTGATATCCAGGCATCACTGTTAGAAGAAGAAAAGAAGCTAAAAACTGAGGAAGAACCAAGTACCTCTAGAGATGAGCATGCATTATATGTTGGCAACAGGTACAAAGGCAAGAAGGATCAGCTCTTATGTGACTTCTGCAAAAGGACCGGACACAACGAGAAGTTCTGCCACGCAAGAAAGAGATCCCAAAAGGCCTATCTAGTCGCAGTCAAAGAAGAAGAAGAAAATGGAGCAAAGGAAGAAGAAGATGAAGATGAAGACCACCAGGATCAGAAGGACAAGACTCATCAGTCCTTGTACTCTCAGAAGTTGTACTCTCATAATTCTGATAGACTGTTTTAATAGCCTTGTATTTTCCTTGCCCTAATGCTTCCTGCCATAAGCTTTGTAAACTCCTTATGTAACTTGGCATTATAGTCCCTGTACACTCTGTGAGGCCCCTGTTATAGCCTCTGGATGTTCACCATGTTTATGGTACCCACACTTAGCCTTTTCTGTGACAGCCTTTGGTGTTTTGCCATGTTTGTGGTATGCCAACACTTTGCAGGTGGTTCTCATTACAGCCTCTACACACTTTGTGCCTTTCTAGTTGTGATTGAGGAGGGGTGTTGAGATTCAGCAATCACACACTAAACAGCCACTTTGTATGGAGCTTCAGGGCCAAGGACATGCAGGCTAACTTATCCCATATGCACAATGGTGCCTACTGCAGTTTCCTACTTTCCTATAAAGCATTGTACTTGCTTCCTTTCTTAATGTAATGATAGTACTCTTTTCTTTTCAGGGAAGTGTCAATGTCATTGTCCACATTCACAAGATTGTGTTTATGAGTCCAAGTCTCAATCTTGGAACCTAATTCACTTGTGTAACAAATAGTGTCTTTGTCTTCTCCATCATGAGTCCACACTTCTCATTTCATCCTCCATAGCTTCCGGTTTTGCCATGCTCTAGATCCCGCATTTCTCACATTTATTCCCTAATAAATAATGACACATTTTTTCCACTGCAAATATCATTGATAAGCATTCTTTCTTAGTGGTAGTATAATTTTTTTCCACATCACTTAAATTACAACTTGCATATTACCCATCCATGAAAGAATATAGCTCATGGCCTATAACTTTATCAAGTACATGATCTGTATATGGCAAAGGAAAATGATCTTTACTTGGGATTCCAATTGAGCCCTGAGATTCAAATATTTTCCTTTTGCCATTTCTATTTTTACTGCTTCCACTTCCGACTCTTCAAGAAACAAAAAGGCTATTTTTTTAGGGTTGATTGTAGGTACATCCTCAAATATTCCCATTGATACATTTTCAAGAAAATTATCCCTGGCACTCGGTTTTGGTTCTTCTTCCCTCGCATCCATAGAGTTTACTAAGGATACATCCGTATAAGGAACAATAGCGAGATTATTCTGAATACCCTCAGTCATTTCTATCATATGGACATTCAATAAATCTGGAAATAGCTTACTGGTATGAATTCCTTGACCTTTACTCCAGCCATGCAAAATGGGCTTCAAATTTATATTATACTTTGTCGTGAACATGGTATTTATAGAACCTATCATCGAAAAATCTGCTCTTGATCACATGGATATTGATCATGTAACTTACGACGGTATTGATGTAAGATCTCATTGTTCTTTTCTAAACATTATTGATCATCTAAACTTCAAGATCATTGGTTACCCTTATGCTTAAGATCTAATGAATGAAAATCCTCATTTTCCTCACCTTGAATTTGATAACCCATATAATGTATGACTTGTTTAAGTTATGCAAAATCCCTAGGTGTCACAGGTTCAAACCATCTAGGTTATGGTTCCTCTCCATCCCCATAGATAGTAAAATCCATCACCCTTTCTTTGGGATGAGGTAATACAACCTCTAGAATATTTTGCATATTGATCTTAGCGGATTGGACTCGTTGGTAACCAAATAGTGGTCACTTAGAACAATGATGCATCTTCTGCATAGTTCCATTGAAGCGCTTAAAGGGATGATACAACCAAGGAGCACTAGTAGGGTTTTTCCCTCTAGTTTCTAGTTCAAAAAGACACTTAGACTTATCTTTTTTCCAAAAAATGATTAGTCTTCTACTTTCCCCATAGAGAGCATTAAACAATCTAGGGTTGTATCTTCAATCATAGACAACTAGTGAGTAATCTCACTATCCAAATCATTGTCTGCAGAAAATGTTATAGCATATTCACCAATACTAATCTGTTCTACCTTATGAGGCTGATGTATTGTATTTACCTCCACTTTTTCTTCTTTTTCTAGGCATTGTGTTCTAAATAACCATGCATAAGGCCCTTCATTCTCTGTCCTCTCCATTTCTGAACATAAAACTCACTGTTGGATTTCTCATCTACTTCACTAACCATCTCATCTCCCGACTCTTTCAAAAATCATTTCAAAATAACTTATATTTTAACCCGATCATTTCGAGGACCAATCACAATTGAACATTTATACCAATCATGAGTGCACTTTGCTTGCTATAACCAAGGCTGACCCAACAACATAGAATATGAAGAGACATTTGACAATGAGTGAACTACTAAGTAATTCACATGAAATTCTAGGCCTGCAATCGCAGATTTCACATTACGAAGTAACCCCAAAGGAATCACTTTCCTTTGATCAATCACATGTAAAACGATATTGGTAGGTTCTAGATTCTTCCACTCTAATTCGTGCATTGTTTGTTGTGTCATCAAATTAACTGCTAAGCCATCATCTAACTACACTTCATTTAGCAGTGGTCATTAATAGTAGTATCTAGAAATGGAGCTCTTGGATCCACAAACAAATCTACTATTTTCATGTCCTTAATTGCTTTTCTTTTGGAAGAATTTACGGTTACTTTAGGAACGTTGATTTCAATCCTCTTCCTTCGATGCCAAACTAATTTATGTTAAAATTTCTTTCAACATGTAGGCACTATTTCTAGAAATTGCCGAAGATTAATGGTCAAAGATACTTACTCTAATGTAGCCCAAAGATCATAAGTCTTATATATTGCTTCCGCCTGCTCTTTACTTTCTTCCTTAGGAGGTATCAGTCTTTCGAGAAAAGGAGCTACCCCACTTGAATCTTAGGATTTGCTAAAGTCACAACTAATAATGGATGGTTAAAGGAATGTTGTGGAGAATCTGACTTAGGTAGCTCTACATTAGGATCAATATCCTTATATTTATCCTTCGTTACTTCTTTTAATTGTAAACTTTATTCCTCTAGACCTTGCTCCTCTTGTTGCTCCTTTTGCACTCTAGCCACCACACCAATCTTGGGGTCAGCCTTAAAGGTCACCCTACGGGTTATGAAATTGGTTCTAACTTCATTCTCTTTCCTTGTTGTTTCTACTTCAACTAAATTTGCGGATGAGGTTGAGGGTTCATTAAAAATTTTCTTACCCTTGTCATTAGGTTGATTATCTTCTCACTTAGGGAAATCCTCTTTGTGATGTCCTTCGCCACTACACCTCCTGCATAAAGGAGTATAGTCCTGATTTTTATTCGCATTTGGATAATATGTAGCTATATGACTTTCCTATTGGCATCAATAACAAATTACCGGTCCCCTAGGCCTTTGTGGTCCCCCTTGCCCCATTGGATTATGAAAAGTACCATCATTTCTCCAAAAAGGAGAATTTCTCCCTCCATTTCCATCATTATTATAATTATTTTGGGGTAGTGGGGGTCTACCCTGTGTTGACAATCCTCTTGGCCTAAAAGGTTGATTAGGTGGTCCAATCGCATAAGTCGTATTATTACAATCCATGTAATTGTAATTCATTTGCATTGAACGAGCTTGTTGTTGCTCTTGACCTATCTTATGCCAACAGTTTGCATCTAGATGCCTATCTTAAGGCAAAAGGTGCAAAACGGTGGATGGTCAAGCATTACTCTTGAAGGCGTTGGACACTCTGTAGCCACATGGCCATACCCATGACACTTACCACACCAAATATTGGATCTAAGTGGGTTGGGAGTTGAGCTACTCGAGGATTGTTGTGCACTAGAAGACTGTGTTGTTATCGAATAAATTTCTTTCAAAGGTACTTACACTGCACTCATAATTTCCTCCTTCAATTTTCCTAGGGATTTTGCAATAATATCAGCTATTTTCGCTTCATCAAGAGGGGAATGAGATTGTGGCATAGAGGGCATTCATGTTTGCATCATATAGGCTGGAATAGAAGTGTACGGATTTAAAGGTACACTTGACACATTTGGATTTGTCGTTACCAACAGATTGAAAGGAATGGTCACATAAGATAGGTTCTTAGACATTGTGATTGAAGTGCTTGGATATTGCATCTGAGGTTCTTTAAATAAGTCCCTTCGTCGTTGTTGATTGAGTTACACTTCTTCCCACCATTTAGCATGTATTTTAGCATCTGCCACACGTAGCTGGTCATTGTGGGCAAACATGCTGATGAACTTCAGGGTTAAGCCCATCAATAAATTTACACTTTTGCGTAGGTTCATCAGGATCTAGATTCATCTTCTGAATAATTTCTCCATACGTTCAATATAATGTTATACACTTTCGGTTGTTCCTTGGGACAAATAATCCAATTGAAGGGCTAGTCTATCTTGGAAACCTTGTCATCAAAATTTTTCCAAGAATACTCTTGATAAGGCCGCATAAGTCACTTTATGTTGGGCATCTGGATCATCATCCAATAACCCCCCAAATTGTGTGAAATCAGCTAATCTGACAAGATTACAAGCCATTGTTTCTCTAAATAATATCTCTAACCCTAAATCTTGGGTAATATCCAACCACGCAGGTTCCTTAGGCTCCTTAAATAGTTGGAGCAATCCAAAATTCAACTCTAAATCCAAATCAAAGGGTGGTTCAGTACTCCCTATTGAACCACCCTTTGTCTACTATACTCCCTACTGTAGACATTAGCTTCACTCTCTCTACTTGCAAATCAAAGGGTGGTTTAGTACTCCCTACTGTAGCATTAGCTTCACTCTCTCTACTTGCACTACTTTGTCTACTCTTTTCTCAGTGACACTACTGGTGCCTGAGGCCACTCGATCCCATTGATATGAATCTACTTCACTTCTCGTTTGACAGTGTTCTATCGAAATATATACTAGGCCTAAAAGGTTCAATGTTTAAGTTAGACACAGCATCTATCCCTAGATTCAATAATGCATTCACTCTCTCAAGCCTATCTAATAGCAAAGCTTCCTGTCGCGCCTCACGTTCTCTAGCTCGTTGATCTCGAGCTTCATTTTGTTGTCTCCGTCTCTCCTTTGAATTCATCCACTATTAATGTAATAGCTATTACTGTCATACTCCAAAATTTCACACATTTTGATTGAAGGTATAAAGTTAAATTTTTGCTTGCATGCACGCTTAGAAGGTTTAGAATGGTTGGTAACTTTGGGTCTATTTCTCCATAAGGAAACTTTTCTTCTTGCTCATGAATTAGGCCTACAATTTCAGTGATATCTCTAACTTCGTTTGTGTCGAAAGTAACTTTTAAACCTTTGGATACATGTATCCAAGGCAACACATCATCCCATATCACTCTTCTAAAAGTTGGATAAGTGTTACGATAATACCAATCAAAGTACTATGATATTACCACTCTTCTAAAAGTTGGATAAGTGTTGTGATAATACTAATCAAAGTACTATGATACACTAATTGTATTTATTTCCACTGCATCTATTAGCCCAAAGTGCACTACTAATAAAACTATGGTTTGCGTGCAATTGTTATAACACCAACTCCAAGAAGATAACTGTTCTACGTCTATAGTTAATTTAGGGCCAAAATATTTACCCCCCTCTACTAAGTCTATCTCTCTTGCCAAATCCAATATTCTCCTCTGGCAATTTTGGGGCAAATTCGAAAAATAGTCCCTTAGAAAAGAGACCTCATATTCACTCATAAATACCTAGGATATTAATATCCTAGGGAGATTGATCACCCATTCTTGGCTCTTGGGAAATGCACTGAAAAATGACTGGCCAAAGACCAATCCACTTTTACAAGTTGCTGCACTGAATAGATAATATTGATAACTAATTTAAATGATTTGTCCTAGCCTTCCTCAATATTTACGACACTCGAACATAGTAGTCCAACTAATCTAATATCGAAAACTCAATAAAATTTCATATTCTCACAATTTGTCTCTATCTCTCTACTGGACACTAAGATACTAAAATTAGGATTTTTATCCCTTCAAGAATTAACTTTAGAGTATAAATCCAGTAGTTCTATCTAATTTCTTTTATTATAAAATCAATAAAAATTCCTCAAATCCATAAATTTTAATTTTCTTTCAAAAACATTTTCCTTATCCAATATTAAATAACTTAATATCTCGTCAACACTTTTAATTTACATAAAGTTAGATACATCATATTTTATATTAATAATATTCAAAGTAATAACATCAAATAAATTTTATTTTTCTCTAACCCCAAGAACATTTCATAAAACATCCAAAACTATATGCTTAGGTTTTTTATAGAATATTTGTATTCTTGTTGAATTAAAAACATGATTTTTATGAAAAAAATAATGTAATGTTCATAAGAAGTAACTATTTTTTATTTTTAAGACATAGTAAACATCTTCCTAAAATTTTGAAATTTTTTTAAAATACTTTCAATAGTACATAATTTATTTTTAAAAACACATTTTATAATTGTTTAATCAAATATTTTATAAAAAATTATCTATACAATTTTAAGCCATTTTTAAGTATTTTCTACTATTTTTTATTTTTAAAATATAGAATAAAACCTACATAAATTTTAAAAACTATCCAAAGTTGAAATTGAGATTTAAAGACAATTTATAAATATTCCAAACCAAAGAGATATTTACGCGAAATTACTTTTTTTTGTTAAACGAGTTAAGGTAGTTACGTAAAGTATGAGAATCATATTTACGTCTTTGGAAGTCGTGTCCTTTGCAGTCCAACCAAGGGGAGTCTATCCAGTCATTCCCAATGGTGAGCTCATCATTTCCTCTCTCTCGAGACATCCATTGGCCAATTGCATTGTTGCCATATGATTACCACTTGTAACTCTTTTAAGACTTAATCTTGATTAATTTCAAGCTTAAGAGCTTAGCCTACATGGTTTTATGTTGACAACTAAGAAAGGAGAGGAGAGTAATGCAATATCTCCATCATCTGTCCACAGAATCAGGAGTGAAGTAGAGCGACTGGAAGGCAACAGAGAATTCTCCTACTCTATCACTTCACAAGGAGGGGGTACATTGAAGCTCCAAAACTTGAAGTGAGAGGAGAAGTCATGGCGATGGCTATGGGAGAGGCATTGATTTCAATTCTCTCCTCTTGCCCTCTCCAACTACAATTTCCTTGAAAATCCCCTTGCTTGGATGGCTTTGCAAGCCTCTTAACTCTCTTTCCTTCTCCAATCAATGGCGCCCCCTCTCCCCAAGGATGATGGTGCCCTCGTCTATCCTCTATTCGTTTTCTCTCTCTCCATTTGCAGGACTGTGCCCTCCATTCTTCCTCACGACTCTCTAATTTCCCACTAAATCCTCCCCTTCCTCTCCAATTGGCATCCTTTGGGCTTCGTCTCCCCTTCCTAATCCTCTTCCACCAACAATTGACCTTTTTATTGCATGTTTTTGTTCTAGATACATTTATTAACAATAATGCAAGTGATCGTTTTTCTCTATCTTCCAATCTCTAAGTTGCACATCAAATTGGTGGCAAGTGCATGGATGATCACTAAAACTCAATATTGATTTGCATTTATCTCTTCATGGATAAGTAACCATGTTAGTATCTTGTCATATTAACTCAAATACTCATGGTCCACTAATTGTTATATCCATGTCATTAACTCCACTTACTCGAACAGGTCTCATATACTTGGCATTGTAGAGTAGTGACTTTCCTTGTCCACACTAGCATTGCCTTTGTTCTTTAACTTGTCCCTCCCCTTCTTTAATCTTTAACGTCCTGGAAATACAATTCTCTCCCTACCATATCCCAATGTCTATCATATGTATGATGTGGTGAAAAATTTGCCAGTTCTACTGCTCCTATCTACGATCATAATCAATGACCAAGACCACTCGTCCAATCTGTGGTGCTATCAAATTCATGTCTTTTGCTTTTGGAAAGTCGTACTCGACTATCCACTCAACCATCTCTAACCTTCCAAAAACAACTCATTTGGATTTGTCAATATATTCTTTATGGGAAGAAAGGTCAAATGATAATCCAAGCCGAAATTCTAATCCCTTCTGATTAGATAAAACTATCGAATTCTACCTGGTACGTTCTTGAGTCCACCCTCTAGCACAAAACTCCTTCAAACTAGGATTTTTCACTTGCCAGACTACAGAGATCTCAAACGACAAAATGTCAACCGCATTTGCATTCAATTAATGTGAAAAGTTGGTAACAATGTGCCAATTGTGTACAATTTTGCTTAAAAAATTTGCAATGCTAGGCATTATTTCTAGGTGTTGTCATTTCTCCCCCACTTAATTGCAAAGCGTCCTCATGAGTACAACTACATCACGAACATCCAGTAGCACAAACACAGCTACCACGAGCATTGTGATGCAACCTCAAAAGAAAAATATACTCTCCCTCAGTTAATTGAGAAGTGTCCTCCCAAGCATAGCTAGAAGAACTACAAAACCGCACAAAGAAAATTAGTAAACACTGAAAATATAGAAAAATATTGTCATATTATAAATCGAGCAAAGAAAATATTAAATTAAGTTATGTAAAAAATGGTGCATACTAACATTCCCCTTACTCACTCTCCCCACTTAAGTGCATAACATAGCTTCATTCAGTTGTATAGAATATACCAACTAGGAAGCTTTCTAGAGCCGCCGAACAACAATAATCCCTCAAGGTAAGAAAATTCCACACTACTATCCTAGTACTAGGAATATTATAGCCTCACGGATAAGGTCCATGCCTAACAAAGAACCCAAACAAAGCAAGCTAACATTACGACACAAAATAGGACTCCTATGGTTTAGTTGCCAGTTGTGTACAATTTTGCCAATTGGTTTACATGGTAACAATGTGCCAATTATGTACAATTTTGCTTCAAAAATTTGCAATGTTAAGCATTGTTTCTAGGTGTTGTTAGTTACACCTACTATTGAATAATAATTAACCCCTTGATTGACTAGCCAAGTGGTTAATCTATTTACAAGAGTTTGGGTATGAGATTTAAAGCAACTACCAAAATTGCAAGGAATTGTCAAATTGTTTAGTAGATTTTTGCAAGCCTAAGGAAGACTGGATTGATATCACTGATTGTGAGGATCTATACAAGATTGATGTAGCCTCAACTTTTTTGTGGTATGAATCTATCATACATTACCTATCTAGAGGCAACTTGACAAAAACTCTTTTGATGTCTAAAAATAGAAATATTAAGTAAAACACAATATTAATGAGTTTGGAAATCTCCCAATTTTCATTTTTTGAATACTAAAAAGGTGGCACCCGGATAACATGCCCATAAGTTTCTCAAATCTATATTATGTGACCTATCATTGGAAAGCACTTGAAAAATGGAATCTATTGAGCTATAGAGCACTCGATTTGGAGTTATAGTGTTCAAGTTATGACAAATCCAAAGATTTGACCATGTGTCCCAAACTTGTGGGAAATTCCCATATTCCCCAATATGGCGTTGCAACAAGTATTTTGCTTTTCATTAATACCTAGTATCTTGTATAAAAAGGGTGTGGAGGAGGTTTATCACTGTTGTGTGGTGCTTGATGAGGTGTAATTTATTTTAGAGAAATGCCATGATTTAGCACCTAGAAATATTTATGTGTTGGATATTGGTGGTGGATGGTTTTCCAATATGCTTTTGACTATGTAAATGGTTGCACTATCTGTTAGAAGCACAACACTAGGGAAATTTGTATGAGACCGCTTAATCCCATTTTAGTGACTTTTCCCTTTGGAAAGTGGGGCCTTGATTTTGTTGAACCTATCTATCCTTCATCTACTATACAGAAGCATTATATTATTGTGGCAACTAGTTATTTCATGAAATGGTCTAAAGCTCATGCCATGATGTGAAGGATAATGCCAAGGGAATGGCTAGTTTCATTCTTGAATATATTTTTTGCCATTTTGGTCCACCCAAAGAGCTAGTACCTAACCGTGGGACACATTTCTTGAATAATGTCATAAAGCATTGATAGAGGCTACAAAAATTAAGCACAATAAAACTGCACGTTATAACTACCAAGTGAAAAAGTAGGTGCAAAGCACCAATAAGCAACTTGTGGGGATTTTATACAAGGCTATATCAGAGGACAAGCATGATTGGAATAAGAAACTTTATGTGGCTATTTTGGCTTACAACATGATGTTCAAAAGAGCAAGAGGCACACCCCATTCAAGTTATATATGGGAAAGAGTGTGTCATCCGCTTGCAAATTGAGTTACCTATCATCAAGTTTGCTTTAAATCATTCTTTAAGTGAGATGGTTATTTTTAGTATCCCTATTGAGTTTAGCGAGGAAGGAGGAATTGTACTTATCACTCATCCCCTCTCTCAGCTCGACTTTGATTATCATAAGTAGGAGTAGGTTGATCTATATGGCATAGCCCATCAATGAAGCCTTGGTTTATACATTGTAATGTGATGGAGCTTCATGAGGGCCCATCAAGCATGCGAGTATAGGGGTTGTCACTAAGATCCCCACTGTAGAGTGATTATGAAAATGAGAGTTTATTCAGGCACCACTTTTATTAATAACATGGTAGAGTACAATGCCTTACTCATGGGGCTAAATTTAGCTAGACATGGTGGTATTCATTGTTTATTGGTGAAAGGAAAATCACAGTTAGTGATTAACTAGTTGAATGGGACCTGTAGTGTGAGGGAATCCATTTTGCAGATGTACTATCATGCAATCACAGACGTGCTAGAGATCTTTGAGTCATAGACTTGTTAGCAAGTTCCATGTCTTAGTGGAACCACTTTGTGGATTCCTTAGCTAATTATACCTTTATTGAATATATGTTTCTTAACTTTGGTCTTAAGAGTCTTCTAGAATTACATAATGGTATTAGCCCATGGCTACTTTTGAGGACCGCTCACTGAGATATCCTGCAGAGCATATTCCCTAGTTAATTATGCATTTATTGAAGAAACGTTTCTCAACTATGGTCTTAAGAGCCATCTAGCATTACGTAATGATATCAGCCCGGGGATACTTTGAGGACCACTCATTGAGATATCCTACTTTGGCCATCAATGGTGAGTGTGGATAATGAGTCAAGTAGCAATTGATCACCTTGTGATCCTTTGATGGATGCACTAGATCATTCAACATCATATTCATCGGATTCCCTTGCTATTTATGCAGGGGATTTGAGGGGATCAAGGGATTAAAGCAGCATAATTTTATTAAGGTTGTTACTTTATCGACATATTTCATTGGGCCAAAAGGTCCAATTTCCTTTGTGTGGGTGCTTTAACGTGTGGGCTATTGTTTGAGTTTGGTCTTGCAAGTTAGTCCATTCATAGCCTAGGGTGGTGTTTTGTGCATCAACATGGATATTTTCAATACCAGGTGTCTGTGTCACCTTGTCTCTTATTGGTTTCTACTTTATATTTTGAGAGGAAGGAGGAGGGATCACCTGTGTATTGTCTTCCATGGATCTGGGGCTAGGACCTTGACTTTGGGTGTCCTTATTGAGTGGAATGTCTTGATTGCTAGTTTTCTTTTGTTGGAAGGTGCTCTAGGATGATCTTGGGTGCCATCCTTGTAAGTTTTATGGTCAATAGGTGGTCACCTTTATTCCCTGAGGTAGCTTGCCTAGTTCAAAGGATTTAGTTTGACTCCTTGTTATGATAAAGTCCCCCTAGTGTGTAAGGGGTTGGGTTTTGAGTGTATTCTATGGGTATAAATTTGTTATAAGTCCCATCATAAGGAAGACAAATGGCCAAAACTATGCTAGAAGATACTTGTTGCCTTGTGCAGGCTTGGTAGGTTCCTAGGTTTGAGTCAAATAAAGTAACTTTCTCAAAGGATATTGGGCTTAGTGTTTATTTTATTTGGCATTAGTGGGTCCTAAGTGATAGGGAGTCAACTTGGGCCTCTTGCTAGTTCTTGTGAGCCTTATGTGTAGGAGGGTTCTCCCCTCGCTGGTTATCTGGCTAGGCTAGGATGGCTTTTGGGTCACCTAGTGGGTGTTTGATAGCAAGGATAGTTATTGAGTGTCATTCCCTTGGGAGGACCCTCATTTCTAGATCCTAGTCTTGAGCATTGGATCCCTAGTTTGTGGGACTAAATGTTTTATATTTTCTTTGTTCTTTAGTTGAGTCTTTTCCTATCAGTTGTGCTTTCACATTTTATGTTGTGTTGGCAAATTTGATTCGTGTATTTGATGGGCTAGGTCACCCTATCCTATTGTTGCCAATAAGAGATGGATTTCAAGGTGCAAATTATAGGATTTTAGAGCATTTTTCTGGATCAATGAGGTGTTTTAAGTGAAAATTGAAGATTTAAAGCTTTAAATTTGCCTTTTTTGTGCAAAGCATGTGAGGCACACGATGTGGGTTATTTTAAAGCTAGAGCCAAAGTGGAGTAGAAAGTAGAGTCTACAAGTAAGGAAGAAGAATCCAGCCATCATTTGGACATTAATTCCAAATGTTTGAGGCAGAATTTCATACTAGGAGATCTTAATTTATGGAGGAACACAATGTGGGCAACCAAGAAGGCCCAAAATTGGCCGATTTGAAGGGATGTGGATTGATTTTAATGAGGAATGGGCCAAAGGGAAAGGGCACATTAAGTTATGCAATTCCTAAATGAGGGATTGTGGAGAGAGAGGAACAGAGAGCACAAAAAATGGGATCCATATTTGCATGCTTTTATTGATCACTATGGGATTTGCATTCTTCTTCACATGAAACACGAGAAATGGATCCCCCTCTTTGCCCTCTATGTGATAATGTCAATTTTGTGGCGTGATACGAAGGATTAAGAATGTTGGTTTTTTAGTCTTTCTTTGTCCTTTGCATTCTATTCTTTCTCTCTCCTCCCTTCCTACTACATGCATAAAGACTTTTTCGATGAGAGAAGGGGGTTGGGTGCAAGAGAGAGAGAGAGGTGATAATGGTATAAAAAATAATGTTTTTGGTATATTTCTAAGTACATGGAGGATTTTCCAAGCATGTTAGCATCTATCACAAGCATCAATAGCCTTGGGTTCCACACGCTGTCTCAGTGCTCTAATTTTTATAACAAAAAAAATCCAAATATAAAACTATTTTGGAGATAAATTAAAAAAGGATTGAACTTAACTTTTATCCCTTCACATTTTCTTTTTGCTATTTTTGTAATTTATTATGAAATAAGTAGTAAACAACTAGAGAATTTTGAAAAAATAGCAAAAAAAGTAGAAAATTATAAAAAACCAGTAGCATGCTAAGAATAATCTAAGAAATCATAAATTATAGAAATATCCCATTGTAATTTTTAAAATGTTAAAAAATAAACATTTTGATATCCAAATATTACGGTTCACTAGTGTGGGATTGGCCTAGTGTTGTATTTTAAGTGTGTTGTGGTTAAAATTCTAATAAGCATCACTAAATCTGATCAAATTTTGATGTACATCATGTATAGGTCATTCATGTATTATCTTTTTGCTCAAGGGTAGCATGAGTTAGGATACTCAGTGCCTTGAGTTTGTGTACCAATGCTGCATATCATTGGAGCATATTTATGAGAAAATATTGAAAGATTTTTTGTTGCATACATACATTTATTTCCTTATTATTAATTCTTGTACACCTTTCATTTAATTTATGTATGCAAGCATTATTTTACACATACCCACTCATAACAATTGTATTCATTTAACCGAGTGTATGAGGAAACTCAAGCCATCCAAATACGAGGATCCAAGGGGATCTAAGTGAGGTTGAGTGGAGTAACTATATCCATTTCTGCAAGAAGACGAGGACCAATGGGTCAAATCCGTAGTATGCTCATGATTAGAGGCCCCAATCAATTAGCCCCTAGGAGGAGCCTGTGTTATGTTTATGTGGTGTGCTTATACCTTATGTTGGGCACTCTTGCTTGGAGTTTAGGGTACTAGGCAATTAGTTGAGTGGAATACAATGTAGTGTGTTAGTGTCTAGAGAGAGTTCTTATATCTTTAGTGAGTCACTCAGGGCGGCAAGGCCATGGGGGTTGGTTGTGTGAGGTTTGGTAGTGTATAGAGTGAGAGAGTCAGTGTGCGCCCCATTTTAAATCCCAAAAAAGTAGCTCCCCAACAAGGAGTTGGAAATAACTTTCCACAACCTACAAGAGATATTGAGGCATATACACCTAGATGAGGGCTCTTCATGAGATCCACATGCAAGCCAACGGGCACACAGGTTTCAATCTCAATTTATGCAATGAATATATTGTTTGTACATATGTGTATAAAAATATACCATTTTCTAAATCAGAACTTGTGGATCTAATAGGGCTCCTACTTGAAGCCACTCAACACAACACAACATGATCCTTTTCTAGGCATTGTCACACAATAGGACCTTGATATACAGTAAGACTTTATCTATAACTATAAATGTATAATGTTTTAAAAAATATTTTTCTAATTATATTTTTCTAAATCCATGCATATAATGAGCCTCCCTAACTTCAATGAGAGATCTCGATGATCCCACCTACGTCTACGACCCCAACATCCTCTTTGTTGACTCCCCATGCATCTGCCACATCCTCAGTAAGGGCTTTTATTGATCACCAAGCACCATTCTGTACCTGCATTGGGTTATATGGAGTAATATGTGACACTGATGTGGATGGACTAATCATACCCATCAGAGGTGGGTGGATCTTTCATCGACGTGTGGATATTTATTGGAAATTTACATGCCCAGAATCAACATACTCTGGTCATATGTATCAAATAACTCTTTAATTGTTTGAAATAGTATCCCCTTGTTCTAATTTATTTTCTTCCAATGCAAAGATCGACTAATAGTTTGTGATTGCAATGCTAGAGCTCGACAAAAAGTTTCTCATTGCCCAATTAGAGTGAGAGTTTGGAGTGGGATGGAGTCAAAGAAGAGTGATGGCTAAGCTTCTACATCATCAAAGGGACAACACATAATTAGTGTCTCTTGCATGAGAGTGAGAGAGAGAGAGAGAGAGAGAGAGAGAGAGAGAGAGAGAGAGAGAGAGAGAGAGAGAGAGAGAGAGAGAGAGAGAGAGAGAGAGAGAGAGAGAGAGAGAGAGAGAGAGAGAGAGAGAGCAAGAGAGATAAATGAGAGATAAATAAATAAATAAATATTAATGTCTACAAAAGGCCAATGTGGCCTATGAGACAAAACCAAAATATATCTCTCTAATGTCATCTCATTACGAAAGTGAAATAAAAATGCATCCTAGTATAAGGCTAATATCTACACATCTCTATGTCTAAAACTAGAATGTATAAAATGACTAGCTATAGTAGCTCCTCTTTAGATATAAGTATCAACAAGCATAAATGTTTTAAAAAAACCATAAACCATTGAAAGATATAGATGGGACACTTATAAGCTTGTAAGAAACCTTCTTCTATTTATCCACTCCTTCATTTTCTTCTTAGTCAAGGCATGACCTATTCCAAAGACAAAATTGAGTCAATCGGGAATCAATCCCCAACTAGTCATACATGGTTATCACCAACAGACTCTCCATCCAACCCACCGATTATTTCTAATGTTTAATTTAGATAAAGAGAATTCATGCTTACCAATGGATCCAATTACTCATTCTTACTAACAGATTGGAATGCTCAATATCATTCCTGTAACCCACTAGAAATTTTTAAGAATTCAAGAATCAAATCCTCCTAAAATAAAAACTGACTTTGCAAACACATATTTGATACGGTACCTTGGACTTTAGGGTTCAATTGAGCTCAGAAAGATATCGATAATTAGTTCAATATCTTCATTGTCCTTTGATGATTCTTGAAGCTCCTCATCTATCAACACTACATCAAGATTGCGAGTGGATGGTAAACCAATCGATGGTTGAGGCTTTGTTGAAGGCTCAATGTCCAACTCTAATGCAAGATCCTTTGCTTCATTGTCCACTGCATCATTGATGCTCTCCTCCTGGTTAATAGAGTAGTCATCATGTGCTAATGATGTGAGAGGATGGGATTGTGTAGAAGTAAGGTCATCCTCAAGGAAATTGTCTTGGATTGACTTTTTTGAGATCTAAACCTAGTTGGTGGTGTCATACATTTGTCATCCTTGAGGATTGAGATGCACAAATCGCCTCCATGGATCAAGAGAATCTGGCAAAGTGTAGAAGAAAGCATGCACTCAGTCCCAGGGGGTCCACCTTATAGAACATGTGAGATACCATGTGAGTTTAACAGAAAGGGTATTATATTTAGTAAAATTTCCAGGATTATATTTACAAAAGGGGTTTTTTACATATAGTCTTAAAAAAATCCGTAAGTTTAGTAAAGTAAAAGGGGTCATTTAAAGGTCTTATAGCATGTAAAGAAAGTATATTTCTTAATATCCTTTGAATGTACATTATATAGATGATTTCTTATAGGTGGATTCCTTAGGCTCACAATGTGACATAGTCAATTAGCATTTTCTTATATTTTGAGTCAGGATATTATTCTTGAGGATTTGTATGCCTCAAATTATGTGTTTTTTGATGTTTTAGTTCAAAATTATATTTTTGAAGTTTTTGAGGAATCCAATCAGCTTATTTTAGGGAAGTTAGAACTAATGGAATTATACAAGTGTCAAAAGTAGATATCTATGTAGCTTATATTATAGCAAGAATGGTTCATATTGTTTTGATTAATCAATCTTTGAGCTCATCAAAATTTCTTTTAGATGCGCTAGATGAAAACAACAAAAGTATGATGCAATTTTTTGTAACAAGAAGTTATGCATATCCTTTATCTAGAAGATGATTTTTCAAGTTTGCTAGAATTTTTAGGTTTGCAACAAAATTTAGTAATTCATGAGTATAGATCTACTAGAAATCTCAAATTTACAAGATGGATTGTAAAAAATTGAATTTCTACAACCTAAATTCTTGAAACTACAAACTAAACTTCTATAGCAACATGAAGTATTGTAGTATCCTGAAAACTAGGATATACAACAAAAAGTGCTACAACAACTTGAAGAATAACAAGTATAGTAGCAAACTAAATCAAAAGCTTCAAGAATCTAAACATAGACTTGGAAATCAATAAAAACAAGTAGTTTGAATAAATAGTTAGAAAGAATGTTATGCGGATAATTACTTAATACCCAAGTTCTATCTTGATCAAGGCAATCCACAAGCAAAACTTATATGTAAAGCATCGGTTTGGATTGATGTTGTGAAATACTTTGCAGATGATATTGGGAGTTAAAGGCTACCTATGCTTATCTGTCTACATTTACTTATACTTATTGCTTGCACACTTATTATATACTACAAGTAGCAGTTGCCCATCAATATCACTTTATCCTTTTTTCTACTTATGATAATAGAATAAGGGAAGGCATGCCACACATTTTGACTATTGGAGTTTCCACATACGGTCTTGCTCTCTCTCTTGTTTGGATCTCTATAGTTCTTGCATCTTCTTGCTTTTGCTTGCCCTCTCACCTCTTGCTCCACCTTTCAACTGGTATCAAAGCAGGCATTCAAGGAGCTTCACTGACATTCAGTTTAGCCAAGGAAGAGAGCTTTACTCACAACTTCCATGGTAACCACATAATGGGATATGCATCGGCCCCATTGCTTCCTCGATACCTTTCATGTTTGTTGGAATTGCTCAAGACCTTCCCAACATTGATTTGACCTCCAACAAACAACCATTGGAGTCAATGGCAATACCAAGAGCCTCAAAGATAGCGATCATGATTTATGCCAGTTGTCTTAACTATTTGCACTTAGTTCTCCTCAGTCATTTTCAGCTTGCTTACTTTAGTATTGGTTATTTGCATGGCATCCTCCAGGAGAGCTGTGGCTTCGATCTTGAGAATTTCCTAAAGGGTTTGAGGTCAATCATTGACCTATAATTTATGATAGTCTATTGTTCACTATTTGGATAGTAAGTATTTTCTTGTTTTGTGCTCTATTGATCCTTATGGGTCATGTTTGTTATGCGTGGATGATGTATTCATGTTGCAGAAAAGTCTTCGGACTACTTGGAGCTTGTTTAACTCGGTATTTGAAGGGTTCTTTGTTGTTATACCATGTGGGCAGTGAGCATTCACTTGAAAGCTTATGTATTGAAAGCTTACAAATGCTTTAGGGATGCTACATGGATGTATTGATGCTTTGCATTGATTATTATACAAGAATGTACTTATGTTGAGCTCTAGGCTTTTGTTTTGAGCTCTGGTGGTTGCATACTTTTTGTGGCTATTTGATTCAGTGATTTTCCATTTAGGAGCTTGAAGGCTTATTGTTTGTACATGCTCTTGGATGTGTTTCTTCATTAGGCACCCGGATGCTATGAGGCATATGTATTAAGATGTGCTTTGCTATTGGATATTTTGGTTTTACTACATGAGAGTACTTTGATCTTTTCTTTGCAGAGCTTAGACTCTTGAGTTAGTGGGACTCTTACTAGCCTATGTATATATGCTCAACTAGTTATTGTCTACCTTGTGCATGCTAACACTGATGCTTGTGGGCTGATTTCGCTTTGGTTTGTACATTCGGTACTTTCTCTTGTCAAATGGGTTTGTCAACTTTGGATGCATGCTTGGTCATGTACTTGAGCCTCACTATTCATATGTAGTAAGTTAGTCTTAGAGTGATGGATCTCTATTTCTTCTAGAGATCTCGTATGCATAGTTGGCTTATATATATGCTACTCCTTTGTTTGGGATTGCATCTATGTCTCTAACATCTTTGGGTCTATGAAATTATTTGGTATCCAAGTGGATTATGCTTATCTTACACTACCAATTGCATTATGTATCTTGATTGCTACTCGGATATTCTTGGCAATAAGAGCTTTGCCTTTTTCTTATTTACCTACACTCATACATTCATTTAATAGAGTTTTATGGACAACCATGTTGAAATTTAGTTTTAAGCAGTTTCTTTGAGAGTAGACATTTGTATTTAGCACTCTACTACTTCTTACTTGTGGATAGTAGTATACTCATTCAATTTTCCTCTTATTATATGCATCTTGGCTCATTTTACAACCCATATTCTCTTTGATACACAGACATAATGGTAGGTGCTTCAAATGTATCTAAAGATGATGTTATCTTTAACATAGAGAAGTTGGATGGAAATAACTTCTATTATTGGAAGACTCATATTTGGTAGGTATTAGTACAAAAGAAACATGTCATGCCATTCAAAACCAAGGGAATAAATCCAAAAATTTAGAATAGAGAGGATTAGATGAGTTTGACGAGCTATACAAGTCCACCATTAGATTATATTTATCTAAGGAGGGGTAGTTCAAAGTTATTGTGATGAGATTGAAGGTGGTGCTTATGATATATGGGGAAATATATATTGGTTGAAGGTGGTGCTTATGATATATGGAAAAAGATATATTGGTTGAAGATGAGATTGAAGGTGGTGCTTCAAAGTTATTGTGATGAGATTGAAGGTGGTGCTTATGATATATGGAAAAAGATATATTGGTTGAAGAAACTGGTGGACCTTTGATGAAGGAGAACACTCCTATGTCCACTCATTTGAATGAGTTCCACTCCATTTTTACTCAGCTTATCTTGCATGGCATTGAGTTTGAGAAAAAACATAAAGTTTTTTTTTTTGCTTTTCACACTACTTAAGTCCTAGGATACATTACATATTTCTATGTGTTGAAGATGAAAGGCAATATGTGCCTAGCCACCTATATTTACTTGTACTTATCACCCGCACACCTATACATTGTGTAGGTGGAGACTACCCATTATTGTCACTTTATTCTTTATTCTTACTATGACAATAAAATAAGGGAAAGCTAGTCACAGATTGTGACTGTTAGAGCTCCTCGGGGAGTTCAGTCACCATAAATATATGTATGTGTCAAGTGGGGTCAATATAATATATTTTGAAAATACCATTTTAACACATGTTTTTACATACAGAAGGGTTCCATTTAAAGGGGTTACTTATAGATTGAATAGAAAAGGGGTATGTTTTATCAAGGAGAAATTCACAGATAAGAGTATTTATAAATAGGCATTGAACGCACGTGATATACAGGGTATACATATAGTGAATTCCTTGGGTAGAGTTCCCACACATTGGTCTCTCTCTTCTTTTCTTGAACATCAATAGCTCTTTCTTCCACTCATGCTTCCACTCCTACTTCATCTTTCAACTGGTATTTTAGTAAGCATATGAGGAGATTCATTAACTTTTTCTTCAACCTACCATTAGGGCCAAAAACGCTTCAAAAAATGCACTTTTGTTAATCACGGGATTAAGGAAAGGGCCAAAGAGAGTTCGCCACGTGTGCAAGAATATGGTATTCTTGTCTCCTCTTTTTTAGAGATAGTGGAGTCCATTTTGTGATTCTCTCTTCTTTTTTAGCCAAAACCCCTAAAGTCTGACATTTTTTGGAGTCCCAAAGACGTTATTTACTTACAAATCTGACAAAATACATGACAGAGATGTGATGAAATTAATAATGAGTTTTTTGAAAGTCGGGAGATCTTTCAATATTGTTTTTGGCACCCAATACATACTCATTTGGGTTCTTGGCGCTACTTTTTAGTTCATTCACCCCTCTTTGAGCTTCTTTCTCTGCGCATTCATTCTTTTCATGGCTTCCTCCAGGCGCCCTTCTCGTTTAATACACTCTTGCACAGTTTATAGCCAGGGAATAGATGGAAATTTTGAGCCCAAAACCTTTGCTGTAAACGATTGGGTTACCATGCTGCCATCTTGCAAGGGCTCCCATAAGGTGAAAAGAAGAAAACGAGAAGATATAAAACATCACTGGAAGGGCGTATCATTGCCTTCAAAATTATGCCCGAAGGCTAGTTTGTCAAGGTGCAACATGTTTACATGGCCAAGGATATGCACTTGCCTCCAAACGAACGTGTTCCCCAACAAACACATTGTAAGTTATAAGTTGAATAACGTATATAATTCTTTTCCATTTATGCAAGTTCTAACAAACGGTTCGTCATTGTAGATATCTTTCCGTCAGCAAGTATTGAATGGAAACCTGTGGAAAGCCTAAGTGGGACTTTCCATGCCATTCATAAGGTATTGGCAGACATTATTTATGCCGATCAAACTGTGTCTTTTTATAGTGAATGCAAGATTTTTATATATTATGCACAGTATGTGGTTCCCTCTAAAGCGGATAGGTATGGGAATATCGAAGATTTGCCATTGCCAAGTCTTTCATCTCTAAATTGGGAGATTCCTAACAAGGTAACAGTGCAGAGTTTCAAATTCAAAATATCTCAGGATATTAAAAAGTCCATGACAGCTGGAAGGATCTCAAGAAGAATACGTTTATCATGGTTTGTACCCCTCCATATCTTCGTGGCTTGCTTCAAAACAGCAAATTTACAAAGAACGAAGGTATCCTGGTTAAGTAGAAACTTTTCGGAAGAGGATTTGGACAACACTATAGGGACGCATTGGAAATCTAGAGAGTGCGATCATAAAGGTGATATCTTGAGGTGCAGTGCATGCCCTCAATCCTTGGCTTTGGCTTACAGTATCCCTCGCCAAAATCTTGCTTTGGGCTTTGATTACAGGCGATACAAACTAAGATTGGGTATTTGGGTTCCCTTGGATTCTGATACAGATAACACACCATATAAACTTGTGGTGCACGTTTTTCCACATGAAGAAGTAAAGAAGGTGAATGTTACTTCCAATTGGAGTCTGAAAGATGTGAGGGATACCTTGGAATTGCTAGACAATACATCCCCTAGATATAAGTTCAAAGTGAATGGTGTAACAATTGGTAAAAGAGCCGAGCGCTCTTTCTTTTGTACGAGTTGTTTGTCTCCCACAATTATGAGTTTGGGGCCTTGAGAATGAAAACTTGGCAGGAATTTATCTTAATAGACTGTCCTTAAGATATTTTTTAATGGGAACTTCATAAGCTATTGTGAAGCAAGTCACCTTTCGAATGTGTATAAATAAAATGTACATTGCATCCGATTTACAAGTGAAAATTTTCATTACACAATGAGGTACAAAAATTGCATAAAAATGTACAAAGTCAAAATAATAAGGCTCTTGTATAAAATGTACATTACATTCGATTTACAAGTGAAAATTTTCATTACACAATGAGGTACAAAAATTGCATAAAAATGTACAAAGCCAAAATAAAAAGGCTCGTGTATGCTTATGTTTGCTATTTTCATTCTTTATCGATTTCTTCAAAGATATTTTTTCTCACAGGGCCTTTCTTTGATTGTTGAAAAAATTTGACCTTTACAGGTAGTCTCTTTTCTTGGGGCTTAAGAGGGGATGGATCAAATTTAAGAGGAGAGAGCACTGGCATTCCTTTTTTCTTAGACTCTGCAGCAGTGGTCCCATTGCCTTTTCCCTTGCCCTTGTCTTTACCATTGCCATTGTCCTTACCCTTTCCCTTGACCTTTCCCTTGCTTATGCCCTTGGCCATTGAAGTTTTGGGAGGAAGAGGGGAGTCAGGATCATACGGTGTGATTGCTTTGTCTAGAATCAGCTCGATGCATCTCTCCCTTATCCACCAAACATATGATTCAGGATAGTCTCTACACTGTAAGAATAAATATTATAAGTTAGTGAAAAGACATCATGATAAGGGTTACACAAAAATCAAATGAAATAAACTTACATTCACTCCTTCTATTTGTAACAGCTTTGAATCCACTGTTCTGCAAATGTTTGAGATAACTCTCCATCCACAAGAATGCGCATCGCTTTGCAATGGAACTTCTTGTAGAAGAAAAGTATACGGCCTTTGAGGATCAGCAAGATCCTCGTATGTTGTATCCAAAAATGTAGAAACGAGTCTACCAGCACTGCAAAAGGAAGCTTTGTAAGTTCAAAATATTATTTATAAAAGAAATCAAAGTAAGTAATTTTCTTCCAACATACATTCGTGCTTGACCGTGAACACCGCTGAGAGAATTCATAAAGATAATTTCCCTTGAAAGACAATTAATGTAGATGAGACTCCAATGCCCTTTGCAAATTCATAAAAGAGGTGAGTAGAAGGGTGAAAGCAAATGAACATAAATTTTCCTCTACAGAAAAAGAAAAATACCTTTCTACATAAGGGAAAAAGATGTGGTAATTTCTCACACTATCGAAGCTACGAAAAAATGGTGAAATATTAGAACCAGATTTTGCAAAAAGTCCCACAGAGAGAAGTGGATCAACAATGTATATGGTTCTTCGGATATCGAGAGTGAGAGAGGAGACCAATGCCCTGCAGATAATAGCAAAAGCTATTCAATACCAATTTCATCCAAAATATAATTGAACCTATAAGACTTAACTTATGCAACAAAAAACCTTACCTTATGCAACAAAATACTACGGAGTCAGATAGTTGGACATCCCTTTTTTCCAACATGGGCTTGTCCTCGGGAGATATACTAAGATATTACTCCTCAGGTTCCCCAGCAACATTCACAAGAATCTGCCCATACACTTTGCCCATCCTCTCGCTGTTGACGGGAGCAAGTGATGCGGCTTTCCTCTTGTAAACATCGTCTTCAGTTTCAAACACCTCCTGATTTTCTTCACTCAAGAAAGCCTCTTGCTGGGTGGCACCCCTTGTAGGGTAAAGGTCACTAACATCCTCAACATTTAGCTTTTTCTCTTTCCTGGACAATTTTGGGGGAACGTTAAGGATTTCAAAGGCTTTTTTATCATTGGAAGGCAAGGGCCTCAGGACTTTGTCAAACCTATACCTCACTCTGCTAATGATGCTGAAATCTTTATTCATAAGGGTGATCCTATGAGCATGGGCGGCAGCAATGTAAGCGTCGTTCATGAAATCAATAACAAAATCTTCTGCGGCCTCTTGTAGGGCAAGAAGGGCTGAGAGTTGCCACTTCTTATTTAGACTAGAGACAGTTGCCACTTGAGACAATCTATCAGAGATCTCTTTAACCACCCTTATAAAAGCAGCTTTTGGAATGACATGCTGTGTAGCTCTCTGGGCTTTCCTGATCTCACTGAAACATCTCTGCATATAGAAGAACCTGGACTTCCTCTTTCTCTTTTGTGGCTTGGGGTGTTCAGTGGCTTCAGCAGATGTGGGCTCAGGTACCATTGTAGGGAATGAATCTTTCACAGGGTAAGTCTCATCCTTTGCTTCCTCAACTTCAGGTGAAGAAACATTTATAGAAGATGTAAGGACAACACCTAGTGTAGGGGGGATTTCTGTTGTAAAATGCTCTGGAGCCTGTGATGGACCAGCTTCTTCTACCCCCTTAGATTCATCAAATTTTAACTTTCTTCTACCCCCACTGTCCTTCCCATCTAGATACACTCTTCTTGCAGTTTGCTTTGTCCTTGCCATCCAGAAAAGCAAAAATAACAACCAGAAGGACAATAACTGAAAGACAAATTGGTGAGGAAAGTGACGAAATGAGCAATTCCGATACGGCGCGATATGAACAAAGCGAGTAGAATGGAACAGCGCCTTCGCTCCGTATTGGAGATCAGATGCCGATACGGCGCGATATGGAGGAAACCAACACCGCGTAAGGAAGCCCTCGCTCCGTATTGGCACGATATGGAGCAAACTGCTGATACGGCGCGATATGGAGGAAACGAGCACACTGTTCGGACGCCCTCGCTCCATATTGGAGATCAGATGCTGATACGGCGTGATAGGGAGGAAACGAGCACACCGTTTGGACGCCCTCGCTCCGTATTGGTGATCAGATGCCGATACGGCGCGATACGGAGGAAACGAGCACACCATTTGGACGCCCTCGCTCCGTATCGGCACACCTCTTTTTGCTAGCGAAAAAAGGACTTGTATCGCACCGTATCGGCAAGCAAGGCGGGAAGAGATCGAGAAATGAAAAGTGTACATGTCGAAAAAATAACCACTTATATACCCAGGTAAATCATGACACGTGTCCGATACTGATTGTGCCACGTATCTGCATTTATGGTCCGTATGCTACGTGTCAAGTAATGACCGGTCCACTTGTTCGCCACGTGGTTATCGTCCACGTGTTGCCCAACGGCTACTGCCACGTGTATGAGACTAACGGATACTGCCAGGTGGCATAATCCGCGCCTACATAAGAGTGTGTTTCTTATCTGTATGGCTTTTTTCGATTTCCGACCTCTGTTTGTATTGCTGATACGGCGCGAGAGCGACTGTTGGTTTTCTTCGCTTTCCTCTCTTCGCTTCGTTTTGGAGGTTCTGTAGATCTAGTCTTCTTTCAACGTTCCCCAAGCTCGTGTGACCACCTTTGTTGTGGGTCTAGCGCTTCTTACTGGGATCACCGATACGGCGCGAGGGGGCCTTTCCGTCTGAATCGTTTCTCTCTTATCGTGCCGTATCGTCAGAAGTTGGAAACATGTCTAAACCCATAGAATCCAAGGTTTCTTCAGGAACTGGTAAAAGAAGAAGGCTTTCAAAAGGCTCAAGTGCATCAACATCTGATCAGCCTGTGCTTTCTTTTTCCTCTCCATCCTCTGCCACCAGTGTGAGAAAGCCAAGTACATCTCCAGGGAAGCGAATGTCAGTAGTGAGAGGTCAAGGAGTATCAGAGCTCATTGACATCACTCCATCAGAGAGGCTACTTGATTTTATGCTTCACAATGGAATGGATCTCTCATTCTATGGAGTTGTGAAAAATATTTTTAATCCTGATTGGGAACTTGACAAAGTTCTGAAATCTTGTGAAAAATATATTATGGAGGACTTTTTGGAGTTTGAAACTCTTGCAGGTCCTTCTGTTGAAGTTGGCACAATTGAATATGTCCATGTTCCCATTGGGTCAACAGGAAATGAAAAGGCAGTATTTACTAGAAAGTGCAGGGCCCACTCTCTGGAGAGGTTTCATTCAACAGACATATTTTGCTGCACTCATTCCAAAAACTGCAAGATGATGAGAAAATCTGCTGCTTTTATTATTTTCATCCTTGTCAAATACCCTGTGAAAGCTGAGAAGCAACAGTTGGAAGGAGCAAAGACTGCCAGCTTTTGCATGTTGGATGATCTGGCAGATGAAAGGGAAACAGAGGAGGTTGTAGATACAGATTTTGAGGCTTCCATTGCTGAGAATTTGGATGTTGCTCACTTCAAAGCTGAGACTATCATTGAGGAGAGCCAAGGAGATACAAACCCTCAACCTGATGAGAGTTCTCACCATATTGTTCCTTCCCTGCCATGTATACCTTTCAAGGATAAGGAGTACATTTTACTATCAGATATTCAAAAACTTTTTAATCTCAGGGAAGATTATTGTCTTGCAATTATTGCAGAGGCTTCTGATGCTGCAAATGGGATAATTGACACAGAAAATGAATCAAAGGAAGAGATTCTGAAACTTGATAAAGAAACTCTAGATGATAAGTTTATTGATGCTGGTGAGGCATTCTCTCTTTGTTTTAAAAAGGCCAAAGAAGCTGAGAAAGAGTTGAGTATTACTGATGAGGACTTCGATCGCATTCAAAGCGAGCTCGGCATTTCCAATTTTGGAAGAGAGGAGTCTGAATATGTTAAAGAATTGACTAACACCAATGAGACAGCATCATCAATTAATTTATGGAATCCGTTTAAATTGGAGTACGATGAAAATCAAGTGGTAAGATAATTTTGAATTTGCTTTTACACATTGGTAGGTTTACTTTTCATGCTCATTCAGTATGGGTTTTATTTGCAGTTGGAGATTGCCGATACAGATAACTTCTTGGGGCATGGCAAAGGATCGAGAGCTGCTAGTAACACCACCAAAGACATTGCACTCGGCCACTACTTGGCTAGGATTGACCCTGAATCCTTTTTTGTACTTCATAGTAGTTTCTCAGAGGACGCAGCATGGCCGATACTTTGTATTAAAGCTCTTACAAGGCTTCTAGGTTTCTCAGGATTACAATATAATGCCCACAAAATAATGTTTTTGGAAAAGACTGCAGCAATTAGGATTTTTGGCTACGGTCCATGTTACTCTGCTTCTAGAGCAGGATACTTTTTGGCGTTTTCATCCCACGCCTTAGCTGCAGACAAAACTGATGTAAAATCTATAGCTGGCTACAAGAGAAAAAAATTTATACGTTATAGAGGAAAGATTCCTGAGGAGGAAGAGAATGTGAGAGTTTTGGAAAAATAGCTTTGTATATATTATTTCTTATATATAAAAGTGCGATTGCTCATGTGTCATTGCCGTCTTTTATTTGCATTCTTTGAAGTTGTCGTCGAAAAAACCAGTTGAATAGCTCCTCCAAAGCATTGCTTTTTGTAACTCCTCCCCCATGCCTTGTGCTTCAAAAATAACTTGTGCGTGCTTGATAGTGGGATTTTTCCATGCCTTGGTTGCTATAAGTTGCTAAGGGGCCATGCTCCTCCACAAAGAAAGGTCCATGAATATGAAGAATATGCTGCAATACAAAGCAAGACAAATTTTATACCAATTGAAAAACCTATCAAAATAAGTCGATATTAAATAATTATTACTTTACCAGATAAAAAGTGATATCTTTTTCTCCCCATGCCTCTTTTATCGCCTGAACAAGCTTTGTGATTGATCTTTTGAACTCTTCCGCATATGTATATGTTGTCTTATGTTGCTTGAGGAGTTTTAGAAAAACATCAAGGTGTATCCAGACCTCCATTCTAAGAAACGCAAGCCTCGGCGTGCTTGCAACATTTGTTGTGATCTCACATAGCTCTCTCCAACACTCCCAAGCCGCATTCACCTGCTTTCCTGAATGGTTTCCTAAGAATCGTCTAGCTTTTGAGCCTCCCATAGAGACATCGGCCAAGATATCTCTTGTTTTTCCTGAAAGTATTGGATCCTTTCTCAAGTGAACTTGGCCCCCATGAAATCCCATTTTCGATAGCAATGCCTCGCATTTATCAATACACTCATATGATAAAGATAATGGCTTAATGGAATATGCGTAGTCAAGATGCAACCTGAGAAGCTTATCGATTATTCTAATCTCTGCATGCAAAGTACAAATATGAACATTCTTAAGAGAGATGGAAAGAATGGGATCCCAGATGTCTTCTATGTTTTTAAATTTACTCAAATCTATAGAGTCTCTATTTGGGGCTCTTCTTACTGGTCGCAAACTACTCCAATCTTTGGATCCAATACTTTCCATGCAATAAATGCAAGGATATTTTGCATTTGCACCATTACATATTCCAAGCATACATTTGATAGTTTTCAAATCAGCACTCATATGCCATTCCACATTAAATTTACCAACCCCATCAACTACCAACATTTCGCCTTCACTTTGAGACTTAATGATATTTGGAATACCTGTATGGTTGAACAACCATTTCAACGTTTGATGATTTTCAATTGGTACCTGGGCTGCACCAATCCACCAAATCTCCATCTTGGATTGGATCTTATGCAATGGAGCTTTGCCCTCGCCATTGCCATGGTCCAATGCCATGTTCATGAGGCAAATGCTAATTCTTTCCATCTTCTGTCCCTTTTGAATCTGTGCTTCATCCAACTTCAAGGCAAACTTTAGAACACCATAACTTTCTTCTACTGTGATTTTATACATGTGAACCATTGCAATTTGCACCTTTTTTAGATCAACCCATATATTGTTAAACTCATTGTAATAAAAAATTGCCAGTTTTTTTTGTTTTTCATAGGACATAGACCTTTCGATGTAAAAGTAATCTCCAAAAACATGTGGAATCTTGCGATTCATGGAAATTCTTGCAGTGGAAACTGCAAGGGCTCGGGGCAATCCAAATATAGTTACCCTATTGCGTTTAAGATTTTTAAACCATAATCCAGAGATAGCACGGTAACCTTTTCGACTTATACCCACAGTATCGCATGTCTCTACGATTTCATTTGCTTTCACTGTGCCTTTTAAATCCTTCACTAACTCTCTCAGAGTTGGACCTCTCAAATCCACATTTTCTGGTGACTTAAGAATCCTCAAAATGTCTTTCTTATTCATGGTTTCCTTCAAAAGTTTGATTCTTTCCTCATTCTCTCGGATATTTATGCCTAATATGTTAGAGACATATTTCTTTGTAAGATTTAGTCTCCTTTTCTTTTCTCTCTCACACAAGCTGGTTTTATTTTTTAATGGTCTCTTCCTCTCTCTAAATCCTACTGGAGTTTCTTTCAAGCGTATTAGCTTATTCTACAATGAATTGTTAATATTTTTCAAAATATCAATCTGACTTGTCAACTCTAAAATTTTTGTTTGTGTAGTTTCTAGTGGTTTTTTCATTTCGTGCACTTGAGCTATATATGTGTAAGATGCAGAGTATAACCTCATACAGTAGCCAAGCATTCCATTGTAACCTTCTCCAGCATATCTTATATAGTCATGGACATTCAAAAAAGGAGGTGGTTTACCTGTAGAAGGATCCCTGGGATAGATATTTCCATCCACCCACAAATCTATATGCTTCATTCCTTGTGTTCGCAACCTGTTGGCTTCAATCTCATCTATCAATACTCGATGATGTATACTTCTCCAAGATGTGTAAGTCGGATCTAGCTGAATAGATAGCTTGTATTTACGTGTGCTTGCGCCTGTGTTATTTGAAGTAGTATTGCTAGACATTCTAGCAAATGAACCAAGCAAGAATCTCACAGTGATAGAAAGCAAGTGCAGCAAAAGGAATGGTAAAAGAGAATAGCATATAGAAAGAAAACGTGGGAGCAAACAAATTCGAAGTTCGTACGAAAATCTCAAAAATACAAAATCTCTCGAGTTCCAAGACAATAAACGGCCGAAAAGGTGACCCCTGACCTGGATTAAAAGATGAGGGCAATTAATGGCCGACCTCTTCAATGAACCAAATATTCTCTTATTAATCACATCTGGACAACCAAATTTAGAGGTTTTATTCTTCCTAAACCTCAATTAATTAGCAACTTAATCACTTTCTTACAAGTGCCATTTTTGAAGCGTTTTTGGCCCTAATGCAAGGAGTGCTTCACTTCAAGCTTTCATGACTATCCCAATCCTTCACTCTCCATATATGTTTTCACTTTCCTCTTTAGCAAAGCTTGTCCTTGATATTTTTTCTAGTTTTTAGAGGCATTATAGAGCATTGCTCAATGATCACTAAGGTGAGAAGGAAATGAAGAAAAATGTAGATCAATAATTCATTTTGCACTAATTTTTAGCCCCTATTCCTTGCATCAATTCACCTCATCTACCTTGTGCTCTTGCTCCCGAGTGTTGTCCCTACTCTTTGGCTTTGTCTTCTGGCATTGGAGGCTTGATCTTGAGCTTTCTTTGAAGCGATTAAGCTATTGACTATGTAAAGAGAGCAGGTCTTCTATAATGCACTATGGGTAGCATATATCTGAATGCTTATATACTCCTGGATGTATTGATTCATGTATTTGGAAACTTGGATGCTATGTAATTGATTTATTGATCTTTTTTGTGCTCTTGGGCATTCCAAACCCTCTTCTACTAGGAGCCATTTGAAATTACATTGCAAAGGTTGGTTCTTTCGAGTTAATGGGAGACTATGTATGCTTTGCTCACTTTATGACAAAGATTCATGATTGTGGGTAATTTTCTTTTAAGCCTAGATATCCTATACCTATCATTATCAATGGGTTGTCAATGGTTGATACATGCTTGATACTCATTGTTGTATGCATCTATGCCTATGAGACCTTGGATGTCCTAATAGTTTTCTGTACTTAGTGGTTTATGCTTTCTCTTGCACTACTAGTTTCATTACATATACCAATCGCTACTCACATATTCCTAGTAGTTGGACCTTACCCATGTTTTAGCTGTATGCCTACAGATATATGGTCATTTTCTCTACATTTATGGATAGCCATGCTAAGATTTTTTTTGAGCAATCTCTTTGAGAGCAGACACTTTGTTTGAGCACTTTAGTGCTGCCTACTATTTGGTGACAACTATATACTCTTTAGTTCCCCACTTTGTGTCCTCGGTTTTGGCTCACTTTAGGGGCTCTTTTTTTGTGCAATTACAACAACCCATATTCTTATACTTTGCAGTCCTTTGCAGATAGAATAGCATGTACTTCAAATGCATCCAATGATAATGCTATTTTCAACATCAAGAAGTTGGATCGCAATAACTTCTAGTATTGGAAGACTCAAATATGGCAAGTATTGGTGAAAAAGAAGCAAGTAAGTCCATTGAAAGACAAGGGCATAAATCCAAGAAATTGGGATAGAGATGATTAGGATGAGGTTGATGAACTATGAAAGTTTACTATTTTATTATTTTTGTCTAAGTAGGTGTACTTCAATGTTATTTTGATTGATGGTGGTGCATATTATTTATGGAAAAATATATGTGATCTCTATGAACAAGAAATCCATGTATCTTGGGTGTATTGGTTAAAGAAGATTGTGGATCTTTGTATGACGAAGGACACCCCTATGTCTACTCATTTGAATGAGTTCCAGTCTATTTTTAGCCAATTTATCTCACATGGAATTCAATTTAAGGATAACATAAAGTTTTTGTTCTTACTTGTCACACTACCAAAGCCATAAGATGCATTCCATACTACTATGAGTGCTAATCCTCTTGAAAATGGTTTTAAATGCAATGATATAGAGATTGCTCTACTTATAGAGGAAGTGAACATGAAGAATATTGATGCAGTCCACAGTTCTCATGCACTTACAGTGAGAGCTAGAAATGATGGAATTGAAAATAATAATCATGGTAGAAACTCACCGAAGTCTTAGTCCGACTCTTGTGGATAGTCTCATAGTAAGTCTAGTGGCCGTAAGTCTTCTTTGACATGTCATTACTGTGAGTAGTAGGGTCACATTAAGTTGTAGTATTATAAAATTCAGAATGATAAGTGCAATCTAAAAGGCAAAGGAAAAGCGCTAGATAATGTCAAATCTTCTTATTATAATCGCATCATTGTTCGTAGTTCCAATGTTAAGATAGAGGAGATAAATGCCTTGGAGTATAGTTCAGATGACTACATTCTTACTACTTCATCACGTAATACTACTCAGTTGACCAATGTTGCATCCTTTGATTCTCAGTGTTGCCTTCTTAGCATAGCTAGCTCTAGTTAGATAGTGTGATGGAGCTTAAACAATTTAGTGGCCTAAGATGTTATGCATGATCATATACAAGCCCCATAGCCAATCTTGAGATACTCCACTAGAGCCTCATGTCCTTATCATTTTGATCCCTCTATGCATTATGTTGTGTGAATAGATGCTAGTGAGCCTCTCACTTATGAGAAGGCTGTGCAGAAAGGTGATAGCAATGCTTGGTAGAGCCCCATAAAGTCCGAGTATAATTCATTGCAAAAAAAATGTACATAGGATTTGGTTCCTTTACCCAATGGGAAACATGCATTACTGTGCAAGTGGATGTATAAGTTGAAGAGTACCCCTCATTGTCCTAAGCTAGCATATAAGGCTAGATTTTTTGCTAAGGATTTTAAGTAGGAGAAGGAGTTGATTCTGATGAGACATTATGTCATGTGGTCAAGATAACTATCTTATGCTTGGTATTGGCCTTGGTTATGCACATGGATCTAGACTTGTATTAGATATATGTGAAAACTTATTTTCTTTATGGAGACCTGCATGAGGACATTTATACGTAGTAGCCTAAGGGCTTTGAGAAAAAGGACAGGGAATACCTAGTGTGCAAGAGTCGAGGAAGAGTCTTTATGCACTTAAGCAAGTACCTAGGGAATGATATCATAAGTTTGATGCTTTTATCCATTTACATGGTTACTCCCATAGTGATATGGATCTATGCCTTTACACAAAGAAATCCCCTAATGATAGCTTTATCATTTGGTGCTATATGTTGATGATATGCTTATTGCTAGGAGTGTCAATGATGAGCTGGATGCTTTGAAGACTCAGCTGAGGAAGAGATTTTAGATGAAGGATATGGGGCATGCTTCTCATATACTTTGTATGCACATTATGCATGATCACTCTAAGGGACGTCTCTACTTGTCACAAAAGGAGTACATTTATAAAGTCCTTGAGCAATTCCATATGTAGAGTGATAAGACTATTGGTTGCCCCCTAACTTCTCATGTGAAGGCTATTCAGAAAGATTGTCCCTAGTCATATGATGAGAGAGTCCAAATGGTCAAGATCCTATATAGATATATGGTGGGCAACTTGATGTATGCCATGGTAGCTGCTAGATAAAACATGGCATTTGCAATGGGAATTGTAGCTTGTTACATGGCAAGTGACATTGGGACATTTTGAAGGGTATCATGAGATACCTTAAGGGAATTGTAGATATATGCATTTGTTATGGTTGCTAGGACACTAGAGTCATGAGATAGACAGACTCTCATTATATAAGATATGTATATTGTAGGAAGTTTGCCTCTAGCTATGTCTTCACCTTTGCTAAAGGTGATGTTTGTTGAATGTCCAAGATGTAAAAATGTAAAGCCTTGTCTAGTAGCAAGGATAAATATATTGTAGCCACTAAGGCTTGCAAGAAGGCCCTATGGTTAGTAGGCCACATGGTGATAGGCATAGGATTAGATGACATCTATTTACATCCATTTTTCATCCTATTGTACTTCTATGTACACTTTGTACTTTGTCACTTTTTCTTATTTACTCCACACTTGGACATATTTGTCTTTAAGTGGGAGGTTATTTGGGATTAAAGGCTATCTATGCCTAGTCATCTACATTTACTTGTATTTACTACTTGCACACCTATACACTACATGTAGTGGCCGCTCGCGTCATAGTCACTTTATTCTTTATTCTTACCATGACATTAGAAAAAGGGAAGGAAAGTTGCACATTATGACTATTAGAGTTTCCACATATGACTTCTCTCTTCTTTGCTCAAATCTCCATAGATCTTGCTTCCACTCATGCTTTTACTCCTTGCCCATCTTTTACTATGAGTGATAGTCTTCCTAAAGATGGCTTTAAATGCTCCAATCTAGAGAGTTTTTTGCTTATAGAAGAAGTGAACATAAAGAACATTGATGCAGCCCATACTTCTCATACACTTACAACAACAGGAAAACATGATGAAAAATGGAATAATAATTGTGGTAGAGACTCATAGCCCAATCCGGGCAAGTTTAAGTATTGTGGGTAGTCACCTTGTAAGTCTCATGATCCTACGTCATCTTTCACTTGTCATCATTGTAGACAGTAGGGTCACATAAGGCCACAATCCCATAAAATGTACAATGATAGGCATAAAAATGGAATAGGAAAAGTTCAAGATAATCCCAAGTCTTCTTATGAACACGACATTGTTAAGTCCACTGTTAAGATTGAGGAGATAAATTCCTTGAAATAGAGTGTAGATGATTACAATTTTAATGCTTCTTCAATTGATGCTACTCATTTGCTTGAAGTTCAATATGCTTACTCTCAATGTTCGCTTCTTGATTTTGGATCTTCCTTCCATATTAGCCCACATCCTCATTGATTTAAATACTTTCCACACTGTTATAGGTTTAGTGAGACTTGGGTGATGATCATGTATATGACATTGTTGGCATAGAAAATGTGAGATTGCAGTTTAGTATTGGTACTCCATTTGTATTTCATGATGTATGTCATGTCTTGGTTTGAACTAAAAGCCTTATCTCAGCTCTACAATTGGATGATGATAGGTATCATGTATCTTTTGGTGATTTTGTATAGAAGATTACATGTGGCAATCTCATTTTTGCTAGAGGTATGAAGATTGACATCCTATATTTCTTGCTTGTATTTGTATCTAGTGATCATGTTTTAGCCACGACCAATCTTCCACATGTATCTATTTGGCATCATCATCTTAGATATATGTATCTTAAAGAAATAAAAATTCTAATTTTTTTGCAATATTTATCACATCTTGACTAATCATGTGATCATTGTCTAGATGGCAGGAAAACTTGCAACTCACATAAAAATTCTGATTCTATACACATGGGTGAGCCATTGGCTCTTGTGCACCCATGCCCTGTCAATCATTAGGTGATGCAAAATTTTTCTCACATTCATTGATGATTATTTGCATAAGGTTTGGGCATATCCCATAAAGTAGAAATCAAAAATTTTGCCTACATTTCAATGCTTTCTTACTATGGTTGAGAACCAATCAGAGCATAGACTAAAATAGTTATGATTTAACAATGGGGATGAATATGTTTCTAAGGAGTTTTATGAGTTTTATGATAAGAGAGATATTAAGAATTAATTGACCACCCCCTACACCCCACCCCAAAATGGTGTTGTAGTGTGTATGAATATGACTATTTAGGAAAAAGTCTACAATATCCTTAGTAAGTAGGCTTACCACAATATTTTTGGACTGAGGTAGTTACTACTCTAGTTCATTTGGTTAATAAATCCCCATGCACTGCTCTTAGTGGTAGAGTTACAGAGGAGATATAGTATAGTAAACCTTCCTCATATGCACACTTGTGAGTCTTTAGATATGATACTTTCTGTCATATTTGCAAATAGAAATAAAACTAGTGATCCAAAGTCTCTCAAATACATCTCTCTTAGATATAATTATATAAGTGAGATGGGCTCTCACTTTTGGGATCCGTAGGCTCATAAGGTTATCCATAGCCAATGATGTATTCCATGAGGAAAAGATGCATATAAGACCACAATTGAGAGTTTAGATACATAGGGTGTTCTTTCAAGAGAAGCTTCCTATTACAATATAACCATCCATAGCAACTTGTCGATGATGTAGTGGTCTAGGATCTACTGGTTGTGCAAGATCATAATGCTAGATAGAGAGAATAGGTAGTACATGCCCCACAATTGGCTTTAAGATTCTCTACTAGACCTTTATGTCCTCCTCATTGTTTTGAGCCCTCTATCCATTATGTCATGGTGAAAGATATTGATGAGCCCCTCACTAATAATGAAGCTATGCAACTGAGGTGATAGTCACTCTTGGGAGAGGGCCATGTTGTCTCACTCCAGAAAAATCATACATGTGTTTTGGTTTCCTTGCTAGATGATAAACATGCATTGCCATGCAAGTGGATGTATAAGTTCAAGAGCGGCCATGGTCACAGTAAGCCAACATACAAGTGAGGTTTTGCTAATAAGTATTTAAAATAGAAAAATGGATTTTACTTTGATGAGATATTCTTCCCTATGGTCAATATGACTACCCTTTTCTTGGTATCGGCCTTGGTTGCGTAAATAGATTTAGACTTGTACCAAATAGATATTGAGAGCTGAAAAAATGAGTGGGTTATCTCTTACCCATCAACCTCCAATCCTCACTAAGAGAGCTAAATAAGGATACCACCTAGCCAAAGGAAGGATGGGCTAGGACATCCCTTTTCTCAAAGAGAATGGAAAGAACCAAAACACAACTTCACAAGAGAGAATTTGTAGCCTATCTTAAGGGAAATGAAGATTATGGAAGGTTAAGAGAGTTGATGGCTCTTAATTTCTCCCATGAACATATATATAATATGAGAAAATAAAAGATTCCCCACCAATATAGCATATGGCAAGTCTTACTTAATAAGTTTAAGTATGAATGTAGAGGGAGCATTAGAAGAGAGTACAAGTGATCTAGACACCATATGATCTAGACGTCATATTAGAATATGAGAGAGAGAGAGAGGGATAAGAAGAGAGGGAAACAAGAGGAGAAGAGGTAGAGGGAATTTCCCATTATGTATTCATGGAATTCTATTTAAAAAAAATAGACTCACTCATAGTTTACCTCAAAGAGATGGACTAGCATGAGGGTGTTGCATAATGTGCTCTTAGTGGCTCCCCTTTGGGCTTGGTGATCTAGAGTGCTCCCATGTGCTTGTGATTGTTTCTCTTTACATCTCTATGGGCACCTTATATAGCCTCCATGAGAGATTATATTAAGCTAATATTCTTGATTAACATAATCCTAAATGATGTATGGCATCTTTAATCATATGGAGAATAGTAGATGGGACAAGTCCCCACCTTGGTCATCATGCAAGAAGTCAAGGGTGGTGGTAGTAGACAAGTTAGAGAAAGGGAGCTAGATTACAAGAGGTGGGTGCCCAAAGCACATTATTATAATATATTTACAAGAAGGATAAAATGGAAAGTTGATGTGATAATGGTGAAAGAGAGAAGAAAATTGCTTGTAGCCTACAGTCTGCACCTTTGTAACTTCAAATAGATGAAGAATCTGAAAAAAGTTTCTTCTGCAACTTTGTAGACCAAGTCTAAACCGAGTTGGACAAAGCGGAAATTTTCTTAAAATTTTATTTTTCCTGGGATTTACTAAAATGATAAAAAATAGCTTCCAAAATATGCTTTGGCTTTAATTCTTTATATACATATAAATACATATAAGCATGTGACAGAGGAGGTCCATGCTTGTAAGCTTTTATGTAATATCCAAATGACACCATCATGTGGACATTGACTTATGTAAAAGGGTGAGGTGTCCTCTAATGATAGTGATAGATCCCAAATCTTGTTGATGCAGGTGGAACCCAAGTGTAATTGGAGGCTAGTCCTTTGAAAAAATCTATGCACTCACTCAACCCCTAGGTGTAATCTAATTCCATCTTCACGAAGATAACCCATCCCTTTTATCCTTTACATTGACATCCCTCCTAAGAACTTGTTTCTCCACTTGCTAGAGTTATCATAACCGAGAAGTAATGTAGTATACCTAGTGCTTGAAGAGTAAACCCAAAGTGATAAGATGTAGGGTTTAAGCTATGGGTAAGGCTCTTCATAGGGGTTTTGGCCAAATTTTTTGGTAGAAATCTGGTTTGCAAAAAACCTAAATCAGATATTAAGACAACTTTCTTACATGTGAGGAACTACATGAGGATATATAAATGCAGTAGCCTAAGAGGTTTGAGGTAAAGTGTAAGGAATACCTTATATGCAAGTTCATGAGAATAGTCTTTATGGACTTAAGTAGGCAGCTAGAGAGTGATATCATAAGTTTGATACCTTTATGCATTCACAATTACAGTGATATGGATCTATGTCTCTACATAAAGAATGCCTATGATGATAGCCTTATCATTTTGGTACTATAAGTTGATGATATGTTGATTGTTGGGAGTGCTCATGATGACCTAGATGCTTTGAAGACTCAACTCAAGAAGAGCTATGAGATGAAGGATATGGGGTTTACCTCTCATATCCTTGGTATGCACATTACATGCACTCACTCTAAATAAATCCTCTACTTATCATAGAAGGAGTACATTTATAAAGTCCTTGAGTAATTCCATGTGCATGCCAGTAAGCCTGTTGACTATCCATTATCTTCTCATGTGAAGGTTAGTCAAGCAATTATCCCTAGTCTAATGATAAGAAGGCTAAGATAGCATTTGCAATGGGAGTTGTGGCTTGTTATCTAATGATACCTGGTTGCAAAGACATTGGGATGTTGTCAAGGGTATCATTTGATATCTTAAGGTCACTGCAAATATGTGCATTTGTTATGGTGTCCAGGATACTAGAGTCATGACTACATTGACTCTAATTATATAGAACATGTAGACAATAGGAAGTCCGATGTCTTCACTTTTGCAACAAGTATTGTTTCTTGGATGTCCTTTAGATGGGGTCTAGTTAATTTCTCTATCATTAATTTTAGGTAATAAAGTATCAAGGGAATTAGTGGTTTTAGGTCTTGGTTTTCACAAAGCCAATTCACTAGTCTCTGAGACCTAAATGGACTCCACTATTGACCTTAATTTGTGCATTATAGGTGTGAGATTTCTTTAATATTCATGTGACATGTAAGTTGCAAGATGTGTCTCTTGAGAGCACAATGTGCATGTAATTCAAATTTCTAATGTTGTTGATGGAGGGAGAAATATGATTCAAAATCAAAAGATGAACAAAATTTGAGAATTACAAGTTTCAAGAAATCAAGAATAGCAAAAACTGCAAATGACTAGCAGTGCTAATTTTGAGATGTCTAAGGCTTCTTGGGTACTATTTTCATACAAAGCTTTATTTATCCATGATTGATTCAGCCATATATACCACAAAACATATAGCACTAATACTAGCATGGAATGGTTGTTTACCTTCTTATATATCTAACATGTTGGCTAGGCAACTACATAAGAGAGTTGCAAGTATTCCTACTATTGCATCTAGTCTCTGCTTGTGACTTGCTAGTGTGACTCATTCTAGGGTACAAGGCTTTAGAAGGGGTCTAGTTAATTTCTCTATCCTTAATTTTATGTAATAAAGTATCAAGGGAATTAGTGGGTTTAGGTCTTGCTTTTCACAAAGACAATTCACCAGCCTTTGAGACCTAAATGGACTCCACTATTGACCTTAATTTGTGCATTATAGGTGTGAGATTTCTTTAGTATTACTATGATATGTAAGTTGCAAGATGTTTGAGAGCATAGTGTGCATGTAATTCAAAATTTTCATGTTGTTGATGGAGGGAGAAATGTGATTGAAAAGAAAAAGATGGACACAAATTGAGAACTACAAGTTTCAAGAAATCAAGAATAGAAAAAAATGCAAATGACTAGCAGTGCTAATTTTGAGATGTCTGAGGCTTCTTGGGTAGTATTTCCATACAAAGCCTTATTTATCCATGATTGATTCAGCCATATATACTACAAAACATATAGCACTAATACTAGCATGGAATGGTTGTTTACCTTTTAATATATGTAACATGTTGGCTAGGCAACTACATAAGAGAGTTGCAAGTATTCCTACTATTGCATCTAAGATCTACGTGTGACTTGCTAGTGTGGCTCAATCTAGGGCAAAAGGGTTTAGATGGGGTCCAGATAATTTCTCTATCCTTAATTTTAGGTAATAAAGTATCAAGGGAATTAGTGGTTTTAGGTCTTGGTTTTCACAAAGCTAATTCACCAACCTCTGAGACCTAAATGGACTGCACTATTGACCTTAATTTGTGCATTATAGGTGTGAGATTTCTTTAATATTCATGTGACATGTAAGCTGCAAGATGTGTCCCTTGAGAGCACAATGTGCATGTAATTCAAATTTTTGATGTTGTTGATGGAGGGAGAAATGTGCTTGAAAATCAAAAGATGGACAAAAATTGAGAATTACAAGTTTCAAGAAATCAAGAGTAGCAAAAACTTCAAATGACTAGCAGTGCTAATTTTGAGGTGTCCGAGGCTTCTTGGGTACTATTTTCGTAGAAAGCTTTATTTATCCATTATTGATTTAGCCATATATACTACAAAACATATAGCACTAATACTAGCATGGAATGGTTGTTTACCTTTTAATATATGTAACATGATGGCTAGGCAACTACATAAGAGAGTTGCAAGCATTCCTACTATTGCATCTGGGCTTTTGTTGTGACTTGCTAGTGTGGCTCATTCTCGGGCGGCATAAGGCTATAGATGGGGTCTAGTTAGTTTCTCTATCCTTAATTTTAGGTAATAAAGTATCAAGGGAATTAGTGGGTTTAGGTCTTGGTTTTCGCAAAGCCAATTCACCAACCTTTGAGACCTAAATGGACTCCACTACTAACCTTAAAGGACTCCAATATTTTCATACGAAGCTTTATTTATCCATGATTGATTCAGCTAGATATACTACAAAACATATAGCACCAATACTAGCATGGAATGGTAGTTTACCTTTTTAGATATGTAATATGTTACCTAGGCAACAACATAAGAGAGCTCGCATCTAATCTCTGCTTGTGACTTTCTAGTGTGGCTCATTCTAAGGCACAAGGCTTTAGATGGGGTCTAGTTAATTTCCCTATCCTTAATGTAATAAAGTATCAAGGGAATTAGTGGTTTTAGGTCCTGGTTTTCACAAAGCCAATTCACCAGCCTATGAGACCTAAATGGACTCCACTATTGACCTTAATTTGTGCATTTTATGTGTGAGATTTCTTTAATATTCATGTGACATGTAAGTTACAAGATGTGTCTCTTGAGAGCACAATGTGCATATAAGTCAAGTTTCTAATGTTGTTGATGGAGGGAGAAATGTGCTTGAAAATCAAAACATGGAGAAAAATTGAGAATTACAAGTTTCAACAAATCAAGAATAGCAAGAACTACAAATGACTAGCAGTGCTAATTTTGAAATGTCTGGGGCTTCTTGGGTACTATTTTCATACAATGCTTTATTTATCCATGATTGACTCAGCCATATATACTACAAAACATATAGCACTAATACTAGCATGGAATGGTTGTTTGCCTTTTTATATATGTAACATGTTGGCTAGGAAACTAATAAGAGAGTTCCAAGTATTCCTACCATTGCATCTAGGATCTACTTGTGACTTGCTAGTGTGGCTCATTCTAGGGCGCAAGGCTCTAGATGGGGTCTAGTTAATTTCTCTATCCTTAACTAACCTTAATTTGTGCATTATAGGTGTGAGATTCCTTTAATATTCATGTGACATGTCAGTTGCAAGATGTGTCTCTTGAGAGCACAATGTGCAGGTAATTCAAATTTCTAATTTTGTTGATGGAGGGAGAAATGTGCTTGAAAATCAAAAGATGGACAAAAATTGAGAATTATAAGTTTCAAGAAATGAAGAATAGCAAAAACTGCAAATGACTAGTAGTGCTAATTTTGAGATGTTCGAGGCTTCTTTAGTACTATTTTCATACAAAGCTTTATTTTGACATATAGCACTAATACTAGCATGGAATTTTTGTTTACCTTTTTATATATGTGACATGCTGGCTAGGCAACTGCATAAGAGAATTGCAAGTATTCCTACTATTGCATCTAGTCTCTGCTTGTGACTTGCTAGTGTGGCTCATTCTATGGCACAAGGCTCTAGATGGGGTCTAGTTAATTTCTCTATTCTTAATTTTAGGTAATAAAGTATCAAGGGAATTAGTGGGTTTAGGTCATGGTTTTCACAAAGCCAATTCAGCAACCTTTGAGACCTAAATGGACTCCACTACTGACATTTATTTGTGCATTATAGGTCTGAGATTTATTTAATATTCATGTGACATGTAAGTTGCAAGATGTCTCTGTTGAGAGCACAATGTGCATGTAATTCAAATTTTTGATGTTGTTGATGGAGGGAGAAATGTGCTTGAAAATCAAAAGATGGACAAAATTTAAGCGTTACAAGTTTCAAGAAATCAAGAATAGCAAAAACTGCAAATGACTAGCAGTGCTAATTTTGAGATGTCCGAGGCTTGTTGGATACTATTTTCATACAAAGCTTTATTTATCCATGATTTATTGAGCCATATATACTACAAAACATGTAGCACTAATACTAGCATGAAATGGTTGTTTGCCTTTTTATATATGTAACATGTTGGCTAGGCAACTACATAAGAGAGTTGCAAGTATTCCTACTATTGCATCTAGGCTCTCCTTGTGACTTGCTAGTGTGGCTCATTCTAGGGCACAAGGCTTTAATTGGGGTCTAGTTAATTTCTCTAATATTAATTTTAGGTAATAAACTATGAAGGGAATTAGTGGGTTTAGGTTTTTGTTTTCACAAAGCCAATTCACCAACCTTTGAGACCTAAATGGACTCCACTATTGACCTTAATTTGTGCATTATAGGTGTGAGATTTCTTTAATATCCATATGACATGTAAGTTGCAAGATGTGTCTCTTGAGAGCACAATGTGCATGTAATACAAATTTTTGATGTTGTTGATGGAGGGAGAAATGTGCTTGAAAATCAAAAGATGGACAGAAATTGAGAATTATAAGTTTCAAGAAATGAAGAACAGCAAAAACTGCAAATAACTAGCAGTGCTAATTTTGAGGTGTCCGAGGCTTCTTGGGTACTATTTTCATACAAAGCTTCATTTTGACATATAGCACTAATACTAGCATGGAATTGTTGTTTACCTTTTTATATATGTGACATGTTGGCTAGGCAACTGCATAAGAGAGTTGCAAGTATTCCTACTATTGCATCTAGTCTCTGCTTGTGACTTGCTAGTGTGGCTCATTCTAGGGCACAAGGCTCTAGATGGGGTCTAGTTAATTTCTCTATCCTTAATTTTAGGTGATAAAGTATCAAGGGAATTAGTGGGTTTAGGTCATGGTTTTCACAAAGCCAATTCACCAACCTTTGAGACCTAAATGGACTCCACTACTGACCTTTATTTGTGCATTATAGGTTTGAGATTTATTTAATATTCATGTGACATGTAAGTTGCAAGATGTCTCTGTTGAGAGCACAATGTGCATGTAATTCAAATTTTTGATGTTGTTGATGGAGGGAGAAATGTGCTTGAAAATCAAAAGATGAGCAAAAAATGAGAATTACAAGTTTCAAGAAATCAAGAATAACAAAAACTGCAAATGACTAGCAGTGCTAATTTTGAGATGTCCGAGGCTTCTTGGGTACCATTTTCATACAAAGCTTTTATTTATCCATGATTGATTCAGCCATATATACTACAAAACATGTAGCATTAATACTAGCATGGAATGGTTGTTTGCCTTTTTATATATGTAACATGTTGGCTAGGCAACTACATAAGAGAGTTCAAGCATTCCTACTATTGCATCTAGGCTCTGCTTATGACTTGCTAGTTAATTTCTCTATTATTAATTTTAGGTAATAAACTATGAAGGGAATTAGTGCGTTTAGGTTTTAGTTTTCAGAAAGCCAATTCACCAACCTTTGAGACCTAAATGGACTCCACTATTGACCTTAATTTGTGCATTATAGGTGTGAGATTTCTTTAGTATCCATATGACATGTAAGTTGCAAGATGTGTCTCTTGAGAGCACAATGTGCATGTAATTCAAGTTTTTTATGTTGTTGATGGAGGGAGAAATGTGCTTGAAAATCAAAAGATGGACAAAAATTGAGAATTATAAGTTTCAAGAAATCAAGAATAGCAAAAACTGCAAATGACTAGCAGTACTAATTTTGAGGTGTCCGAGGCTTCTTGGGTACTATTTTCATACAAAGCTTTATTTATCCATGATTGATTCAGCCATAGATACTACAAAACATAGAGCACTAATACTAGCATGGAATGGTTGTTTACCTTTTTATATATGTAACATGTTAGCTAGGCAACTACATATGAGAGTTGAAAGTATTCCTACTATTGCATCTAGGATTTGCTTGTGACTTGCTAATGTGGCTCATTCTAGGGCCCAAGGCTTTAGATGGGGTCTAGTTAATTTCTCTATCCTTAATTTTAGGTAATAAAGTATCAAGGGAATTAGTGGTTTTAGGTCTTGGTTTCACAAAGCCAATTCACCAACCTTTGAGACCTAAATGGACTCCACTATTGACCTTAATTTGTGCATTATATGTGTGAGATTTCTTTAATATCCATATGACATGTAAGTTGCAAGATGTGTCTCTTGAGAGCACAATGTGAATGTAATTCAAATTTTTTATGTTGTTGATGGAGGGAGAAATGTGCTTCAAAATCAAAAGATGAACAAAAATTGAGAATTATAAGTTTCAAGAAATCAAGAATAGCAAAAACTGCAAATGACTAGCAGTACTAATCTTGAGGTGTCAGAGGCTTCTTGGGTACTATTTTCATACAAAGCTTTATTTATCCATGATTGATTCAACCATATATACTACAAAACATATAGCACTAATACTAGCATGGAATGGTTGTTTACCTTTTTATATATGTAACATGTTGGCTAGGCAACTACAGATGAGAGTTGCAAGTATTCTTACTATTGCATCTAGGCTCTGCTTGTGACTTGCTAATGTGGCTCATTCTAGGGCCCAAGGCTTTAGATGGGGTCTAGTTAATTTCTCTATCCTTAATATTAGGTAATAAAGTAGCAAGGGAATTAGTAGTTTTAGGTCTTGGTTTTCACAAAGCCAATTCACCAACCTTTGAGACCTAAATGGACTCCACTATTGACCTTAATTTGTGCATTATAGGTGTGAGATTTCTTTAATATCCATGTGACATGTTAGTTGCAAGATGTGTCTCTTGAAAGCACAATGTGCATGTAATTCAAATTTTTGATGTTGTTGATGGAGGGAGAAATATGCTTGAAAATCAAAAGATGGACAAAATTTGAGCATTACAAGTTTCAAGAAATTAAGAATAGCAAAAAATGCAAATGACTAGCAGTGCTAATTTTGAGATGTCCGAGGTTTCTTGGGTACTATTTTTGTACAAAGATTTATTTATCCATGATTGATTCGGCCATATATACTACAAAACATAGAGCACTAATACTAGCATGGAATGGTTGTTTACCATTTTATATATGTAACATGTTGGCTGGGCAACTACATAAGAGAGTTGAAATTATTCCTACTATTGCATGTAGGCTCTCCTTGTGACTTGCTAGTCTAGCTCATTCTAGGGCACAAGTTTTTAGATGGGGTCTATTTAATTTCTCTATCCTTAATTTTAGGTAATAAAGTATCAAGGGAATTAGTGGGTTTAGGTTTTGGTTTTCACAAAGCCAATTCATCAACCCTTGAGAGCTAAATGGACACCACTACTAACCTTAATTTGTTCATTATAGGTGTGGGATTTCTTTAATATTCAACTTGCAAGATGTGTCTCTTGAGAGCACAATGTGCATGTAATTCAAATTTTTGATATGGTTGATGGAGTGCAAAATGTGCTTGAAAATCAAAAGATGTACAAAAATTGAGATTTACAAGTTTCAAGAAATCAAGAATAACAAAAACTACAAATGACTAGTAGATCTAAATTGGAGATGTCCGAGGCTTCTTCGGTACTATTTTCATACAAAGCTTTATTTATCCATGATTGATTCAGCCATATATACTACAAAGCATATAGCACTAATACTAGCATGGAATTATTGTTTGCCTTTTTATATATGTAACATGTTGGTTAGGCAACTACATAAGAGAGTTGCAAGTATTCCTACTATTGCATCTAGGCTCTGCTTGTGACTTACTAGTGTGGTTTATTCTAGGGCACAAGGCTTTGGATGGGGTCTAGTTAATTTCTCTATCCTTAATTTTAGATAATAAACTATGAAGGGAATAAGTGGGTTTAGGTCTTGGTTTTCACAAAGCCAATTCACCAACCTTTCAAACCTAAATGGACTCCACTACTAACCTTAATTTGTTCATTCTAGGTGTGAGATTTCTTTAATATTCATGTAATATGTCAGTTGCAAGATGTGTCTCTTGAGAGCACAATGTGCATGTAATTCAAATTTCTAATGTTGTTGATGGAGGGAGAAATGTGCTTGAAAATCAAAAGATGGACAACAATTAAGAATTTCAAGTTTCAAGAAATCAAGAATAGCAAAAATTGCAAATGACTAGTAGTGCTAATTTTTAGATGTCCGAGGCTTCTTCAGTACTATTTTCATACAAAGCTTTATTTATCCATGATTGATTCAACCATATATACTACAAAACATATAGCACTAATACTAGCATGGACTGGTTGTCTACCTTTTTATATTTGTAACTTGATGGCTAGGCAACTACATAAGAGAGTTGCAAGTATTCCTACTATTGCATCTAGGCTCTGCCTGTGACTTGCTAGTGTGGCTCATTCTCAGGCATAAGGCTTTAGATGGGGTCTAGTTAGTTTATGTATCCTTAATTTTAGGTAATAAAATTATCAAGGGAACTAGAGGGTTTAGGTCTTGGTTTTCACAAAGCCAATTGACCAACCTTTGAGACGTAAATGGACTCCACTACTAACCTTAAATTGTGCATTATAGGTGTGAGATTTCTTTAATATTCATGTCACATTTAATTTGAAAGATGTGTCTCTTGAGAGCACAATGTGCATGTAATTCAAATTTTTGATATAGATGATGGAGTGCAAAATGTGCTTGAAAATCAAAAGATGGACGAAAATTGAGATTTACAAGTTTCAAGAAATCAAGAATAACAAAAACTACAAATGACTAGCAGCGCTAAATTGGAGATGTACGAGGCTTCTTGGGTACTATTTTCATACAAAGATTTATTTATCCATGATTGATTCAGCCATATATACTACAAAACATATAGCACTAATACTAGCATGGAATGGTTGTTTGCCTTTTTATATATGTAACCTGTTGGCTAGGCAACTACATAAGAGAGTTGCAAGTATTCCTACTATTGCATCTAGGCTTTGCTTGTGACTTGCTAGTGTGGCTCATTCTAGGGCACAAGGCTTTGGATGGGGTCTAGATAATTTCTCTATCCTTAATTTTAGATAATAAACTATTAAGGGAATTAGTGGGTTTAGGTCTTGGTTTTCACAAAGCGAATTCACCAACCTTTGAGACCTAAATGGACTCCACTATTGACCTTAATTTGTGCATTATAGGTGTGAGATTTCTTTAATATCCATGTGACATGTCAGTTGCAAGATGTGTCTCTTGAAAGCACAATGTGCATGTTATTCAAATTTTTGATGTTGTTGATGGAGGGAGAAATATGTTTGAAAATCAAAAGATGGACAAAAATTGAGCTTTACAAGTTTCAAGAAATCAAGAATAGCAAAAAATGCAAATTACTAGCAGTGCTAATTTTGAGATGTCCGAGGCTTCTTGGGTACTATTTTCATACAAAGATTTATTTATCCATGATTGATTCAGCCATATATACTACAAAACATATAGCACTAATACTAGCATGGAATGCTTGTTTACCGTTTTATATATGTAATATGTTGGCTAGGCAACTACATAAGAGAGTTGAAAGTATTCCTACTATTGCATCTAGGCTCTCCTTGTGACTTTAGTCTGGATCATTCTCGGGCACAAGGCTTTAGATGGGGCCTATTTAATTTCTCTATCCTTAATTTTAGCTAATAAAGTATCAAGGGATTTAGTGGGTTTAGGTTTTGGTTTTCAGAGAGCCAATTCATTGACCTTTGAGACCTAAATGGACACCACTACTGACCTTAATTTGTGCATTATAGGTGTGAGATTTCTTTAATATTCATGTGACATGTAACTTGCAAGATGTGTCTGTTGAGAGCACAATGTGCATGTAATTCAAATTTTTGATGTTGTTGACGGAGGGAGAAATGTGCTTGAAAATCAATAGATGGACAAAAATTGAGAATTACAAGCTTCAAGAAATCAAGAATAGCAACAACTGCAAATGACTAGCATTGCTAATCTTAAGATGTTCGAGGCTTCTTGGGTATTATTTTCAGACAAATCTTTATTTATCCATGATTGATTCAGCCATATATACTAGAAAACATATAGCATAAAAACTAGCATCGAATGGTTGTTTACCTTTTTATATATGTAACATCCTGACTAGGCAACTACATAGAGAGTTGCAAGTATTCCTACTATTGCATCTAGGCTCTCTTTGTGACTTGCTAGTGTGTCTCATTCTAGGGCACAAGGCTTTAGTGGGGTCTAGTTAGTTTATGTATCCTTAATTTTAGGTAATAAAATTATCAAGGGAATTAGAGGGTTTAGGTCTTGGTGTTCACAAAGCCTCACCATATTTGAGACCTAAATGGACTCCACTAAATGGACTCCACTATTGACCTAAATGGACTACACAATTCATGTGACATGTAAGTTGCAAGATGTGTCTCTTGAGAGCACAATGTGCATGCAATTCAAATTTTTGATGTTGTTGATGGAGGGAGAAGTGTACTTGAAAATCATAAGATGGACAAAAATTGAGAATTACAAGTTTCAAGAAATCAAGAATAGCAAAGAATGCAAATGACTAGCAGTGCTAATTTTGAGATGTCTGAGGCTTCTTGGGTTCTATTTTGATACAAATCTTTATTTATCCAGGGTTGGTTCAGCCATGTATACTACAAAACATATAGCACTAATACTAGCATGGAGAGGTTGTTTACCTTTTTATATATGTTACATGTTGGCTATGCAACTACATAAGAGAGTTGCAAGTATTCCTACTATTGCATCTAGGCTCTGCTTGTGACTTGCTAGTGTGGCTAATTCTAGGGCACAAGGCTTTAGATGGGGTCTAGTTAATTTCTCTATCCTCAATTTTAGGTAATAAAGTATCAAGGGAATTAGTGGGTTAATGTCCTGGTTTTCACAAAGTCAATTCACCAACCTTTGAGACCTAAATGGACTCCACTATTGACCTTAATTTGTGCATTATAGGTCTGAGATTTCTTTAATATTCATGTGACATGTAAGTTGCAAAATGTGTCTCTTGAGAGCACAATGTGCATGTAATTCAAAATTTTGATGTTGTTGATGGAGGGAGAAATGTCCTTGAAAATCAAAACATGGACAAAAATTGAGAATTACAAGTTTCAAGAAATCAAGAAAAGCAAAGAATGCAAATGACTAGCTACAAATCTTTATTTATCCATGACGGATTCAGCCATATATACTACAAAACCTATAGCACTAATACTAGCATGGAATGGTTGTTTACCTTTTTATATATGTTACATGTTGGCTAGGCAACTACATAAGAGAGTTGCATGTGTTCCTACTATTGCATCTAAGCTCTGCTTGTGACTTGCTAGTGTGGCTCATTCTAGGGCACGAGGCTTTAGATGGGGTCTAGTTAATTTCTCTATCCTTAATTTTAGGTAATAAAGTATCAAGGGAATTAGTGGGTTTAGTCTTGGTTTTCACAAAGCCAATTCACCAACTTGTGAGACCTAAATGGAATCCACTATCGACCTTAATTTGTGCATTATAGGTGTAAGATTTCTTTAATATCCATGTGACATGTAAGTTGCAAGATGTGGTTCTTGAGAGCACAATGTGCATGTAATTCATATTTTTGATGTTGTTAATGGAGGGAGAAATGTGATTGAAAATCAAAATATGGAAAAATTTTGAGAATTACAAGTTTCAAGAAATCAAGATTAGAAAAAAATGCAAATTGCTAGCAGTGCTAATTTTGAGATGTCTGTGGTTTCTTCGGTACTACTTTCATACAAATCTTTATTTATCCATGATTGATTCGGCCATATATACTACAAAACATATAGCACTAATACTAGCATGGAATGGTTGTTTACCTTTTTATATATTTTACATGTTGGCTAGGAAACTACATAAGAGAGTTGCAAGTATTCCTTCTAATGTATCCATGCTCTACTTGTGACTTGCTAGTGTGGCTCATTCTAGGGCACAAGGCTTTAGATGGGGTCTAGTTAATTTCTTTATCCTTAATTCTAGGTAATAAAGTATCAAGGGAATTAGTGGGTTTATGTTTTGGTTTTCACAAAGTCAATTCACCAACATGTGAGACCTAAATGGACTGCACTATTGACCTTAATTTGGGCATTATAGGTGTGAGAGTTCTTTAATGTCCATGCAACATGTAAGTTGCAAGCTATGTCTCTTGAGAGCACAAGGTACATATAATTCAAATTTTTGATGTTGTTAATGGAGGGAGAAATGTGATTAAAAATCAAAAAATGGTCAAAAATTGAGAATTACAAGTTTGAAGAAATCAAGAATAGTAAAAACTACAAATGACTAGCAATGCTAATTTTGAGATGTCCGAGGCTTCTTGGGTACTATTTTCATACAAATATATATTTATCCATGATTGATTTAGCCATATATACTACAAAACATATAGCACTAATACTAGCATGGAATGCTTGTTTACCTTTTTATATATGTAACATGTTGGCTAGGCAACTACATAAGAGAGTTGCAAGTATTCCTACTATTGCATCTAGGTTCTACTTGTGACTTGCCACTGTTGCTCATTCTAGGGCACAGGGCTTTAATTGGGGTCTAGTTAATTTCTATATCCTTAATTTTAGGTAAAAAAGTATCAACGGAATTAGTGGGTTTAGGTCTTGGTTTTCACAAAGCCAATACACCAACTTGTGAGACCTAAATGGACTCCACTATTGACCTTAATTTGTGCATTATAGGTGTGAGATTTCTTTAATATTCATGTGACATGTAAGTTGCAAGATGTGTCTCTTGAGAGCACAATGTGCATGTTATTCAAATTTTTGATGTTGTTAATGGAGGGAGAAATGTGATTGAAAATCAAAAGATGGACAAAAATTGAGAATTACAAGCTTCAAGAAATCAAGAATAGCAAAAACTGCAAATGACTAGCATTGCTAATTTTGAGATGTTCGAGGCTTCTTGGGTACTATTTTCATAGAAATCTTTATTTAACCGTGATTAATTCAGCCATATATACTACAAAACATATAGCATTAATACTAGCATGGAATGGTTGTTTACCTTTTTATATATGTAATATGCTGACTAGGCAACTACATAGAGAGTTGCAAGTATTCCTACTCTTGCATCTAGGCTCTTTTTATGACTTGCTAGTGTGGCTCATTCTAGGGCACAAGCCTTTAATTGGGGTCTAGTTAATTTCTATATCCTTAATTTCAGGTAATAAAGTATCAAAGGAATTAGTGGGTTTAGGTCTTGGTTTTCACAAAGCCTCACCATATTTGAGACCTAAATGGAATCCACTAAATGGACTCCACTATTGACCTAAATGGACTCCATTATTCATGTGACATGTAAGTTGCAAGATGTGTCTCTAGAGCACAATGTGCATGCAATTCAAATTTTTGATGTTGTTGATGAAGGGAGAAATGTGCTTGAAAATCAAAAGATGGACAAAAATTGAGAATTACAAGTTTCAAGAAATGAAGAATAGCAAAAACTACAAATGACTAGCAGTGCTAATTTTGAGATGTCCGAGGCTTCTTGGGTACTATTTTCACAAATCTTTAGTTATCCATGATTGATTCAGCCATATATACTACAAAACATATAGCACTAATACTAGCATGGAATGCTTGTTTACCTTTTTATATATGTAACATGTTGGCTAGGCAACTACATAAGAGAGTTGCAAGTATTCCTACTATTCCATCTAGGCTCTACTTGTGACTTGCTAGTGTGGCTCATTCTAGGGCACAAGGCTTTAATTGGGGTCTAGTTAATTTCTATATCCTTAGTTTTAGTTAAAAAAACATCAACGGAATTAGTGCATTTAGGTCTTGGTTTTCACAAAGCCAATACACCAACGTGTGAGACCTAAATGGACTCCACTATTGACCTTAATTTGTGCAATATAGGTGTGAGATTTCTTTAATATCCATGTGACATGCAAGTTGCAAAATGTGTCTCGTGAGAGCACAATGTGCATGTTATTCAAATTCTTGATGTTGTTAATGGAGGGAGAAATGTGATTGAAAATGAAAAGATGGACAAAAATTGAGAATTACAAACTTCAAGAAATCAAGAATAGCAAAAACTGCAAATGACTAGCATTGCTAATTTTGAGATGTTCGAGGCTTCTTGGGTACTATTTTCATACAAATCTTTATTTATCCTTGATTGATTCAGCCATATATACTACAAAACATATAGCATTAATACTAGCATGGAATGGTTGTTTACCTTTTTATATATGTAACATTCTAACTAGGCAACTACATAGAGAGTTGCAAGTATTCCTACTATTGCATGTAGGCTCTGTTTGTGACTTGCTAGTGTGGCTCAAACTAGGGCACAAGGCTTTAATTGGGGTCTAGTTAATTTCTATATCCTTAATTTCAGGTAATAAAGTATCAAGGGAATTAGTGGGTTTAGGTCTTAGTTTTCACAAAGCCAATTCACCAACCTTTGAGACCTAAATGGACTCCACTATTGTCCTTAATTTGTGCATTATAGGTGTGAGATTTCTTTAATATTCATGTAACATGTAAGTTGCAAGATGTGTCTCTTGAGAGCACAATGTGCATGTAATTCAAAATTTTGATGTTGTTAATGGAGGGAGAAATGTGATTGAAATCAAAAGATGGAAAAAAATTGAGTATAGTATTGAAAGCTTCAAGAAATCAAGAATAGCAAAAACTGCAAATGACTAGCACTGGTAATTTTGAGATGTTCGAAGCTTCTTGGGTACTTTTTTCATACAAATCTTTATTTATCCGTGATTGATTCAGCCATATATACTACAAAACATGTAGCACTAATACTAGCATGGAATGATTGTTTACCTTTTTATATATCTTACATGTTGGCTAGGCAACTACATGAGAGAGTTGCAAGTATTCCTACTATTCCATCTAGGCTCTGCTTTTGACTTGATAGTGTGGCTCATCGTAGGGCATAAGGCTTTAGATGGGGTCTGGTTAATTTCTCTATCCTTAATTTTAGGTAGTAAAGTATCAAGAGAATTAGTGAGTTTAGGTCTTTGTTTTCACAAAGCCAATTCACAAGACTTTGAGACCTAAAAAGACTCCACTATTGACCTTAATTTGTGCATTATAGGTGTGAGATTTCTTCAATATTCATGTGACATGTAAGTTGCAAGATGTGTCTCTTGAGAGCACAGTGTGCATGCAGTTCAAAATTTTCATGTTGTTGATGGAGGGAGAAATGTGCTTGAAAATCAAAAGATGGACAAAAATTGAGAATTACAAGCTTTAAGAAATCAAGAATAGCAAAAACTGCAAATGACTAGCAGTGCTATTTTAGAGATGTTTGAGATGTAACATGTTGGCTAGGCAACTACATAAGAGAGTTGCAAGTATTCCTACTATTGCATCTCGGCTCTACTTGTGACTTGCTAGTGTGGCTCATTCTATGGCACAAGGCTTTCGATCGGGTTTGGTGAATTTCTCTATCCTTAACTTTAGGTAACAAAGTATCAAGGGAATTTGTGGATTTAGGTCTTGGTTTTCACAAAGCCAATTCACCAACCTTTGAGACCTAAATGGACTCCACTATTGACCTTAATTTGTGCATTATAGGTGTAAGATTTCTTTAATATTCATGAGGCATGTAAGTTGCAAGATGTGTCTCTTGAGAGCACAATGTGATGTTGTGTGGGGACTAAGTATGGAGTTTTGTAGAATATCATAGATCATTCATGTTGCATTCTATCATGTTTTTGCCATTGTGATTTTGTTCTTCACTATGTATAGTTAAGATCTACAAGTTCATAGACCTTGAATATGTGATATATTCAATTTTGAATAACAATGAGTCTCTCTAGAGTGTCGAGATTGTGTGATGTACTCCTTTCTCAGCAACAATATGTCTCTATGTTTACTATATGTTAGATTAGAAATTACACCTAGTCTCACACAAGTATATTGATGTTCAATTTGGATGAGTCATTTGGGATGAAAGATTTATGAATGAAAGAATACATTGCCCATGCAACTTGTGCAAGGCAACCATTAGATGACAATGCCACAGCACCTTTTAGCATGTACAATGTTATGGGAGATTTTATGCATCAAGACTCATGCAATAGCAAAACTCATCTTCAATGTGACTCTAGACCTCTAGGAAGTTACTATATGTATATCCTCTACATCACATGCATTCAAGGCCTATTTATAAATATCATTATCTGTGAATTTTTTGAATAAAACATAACCCTTCTCTATTCAATTTGTAAATAACCCCTTTGTATTGCACCTTTCTATATGTAAAAAAATGTATAAAAATGGTATTTTAAAAATACCTTATTCTGAACCCACATGATGCATACATGTATTTGTTAGTAACTTACTCGAGCTCTAGACTCAATCTATTGTGGTAGCATTTATGAATATTTAATCAATGGTCTTAAATATTATGATGCAATTACTATGCGAGTATACATTCATACATAGGTCATTATATAGTGAGAAGAAAACTCCATGGGCTCTACTTGTTAATGATAGCGGTTGAAAATAAGCATATTTTGTTAATGAAAGTGGAAGAAATTAGAGTGGTTGAGGGAAAGGGATGCTTGAAGATGATCATAGGGAAACCTGGAAGGTATGCTAGGCGGTCATTACATAGTGAGAAGACAAATCCATGGGCTCTACTTGTTAATGATGGTGGTGGTTGACAAATAAGGAGATTTAGTTAATGAAAGTGGGAAAAATTAGAGTGGTTGAGAAAAAGGGATTCTTGAAGATGATCATAGGGAAACCTGGAAGGTATGGTAGGCAAACTTTAAGTCATTGCAAGTAGATCTTGAAGGATAGGGTTCTTTGGTGGATCAACAACCTGTAGCATTTGGAATTATTGGCCTCCTCCTATTAAAGTGTCTTTTCCACCTTGCATTTAGACTAGGCATATCTGCATTTATTAAAGGTTTAGGAGACAGGAAAAGTACAAGTGACTCAAGGAAACAAGTCTAACTAAAAGTGTAACATGAGCTTCATAGGTGTGTCTTTCCCTTTATGAATCTTGAGTGAATGTGAAAAAACTTGGGGAAAAGGACTAGAGGGTTAAAAATAGAGCCATCTAGCCATGACCACTGAATGTGCCTAGCTTTGACCCCTAGGTGTTATGCTAGTGCTTGTATGTGTGCATTACTTTTCTTCTTCTTTTCTTTTAATTTGTTTTATGAATAGATATAAAAAGTGCCATGCAATAAAGCTTCTAGTCTTACATAGAAAATTTAGAGATTGGCTGGCTTATTAAGATGGTAGTCTTGGCTCTTAGTATTTTTTGTGAACTAGAGCATGTACAATGAATATTGAGCCAAGATAATTGAAATTCAAGACTTGATATTGGAGAAATGTTTTTGATGAAGAATCACAATTTTTTATGAAGTTGTGTACTATTGGTGAAGAAAATTGTACATTCTTCCAAGGAAATATAATTCCTCTTTAGTTGGAGTATTATTAATCAATGGGGGTGATATTGCAATGCATGTGGTGAATCAAGAGTATGAGCAAGGATGACAGATCAAAGTGAAGTGGTATGATAGTAAGTTGGGTCAAATTGAATGGTACTAACTACACATTACTGCTCAATCATCATCATGAGGTTAGTGGCAACACACGAAAGCTCAAAGCAATGGAAATATCAATTTTGGAAAAATGGGCTCAAGGAGTTGCATTTTTGCTTAAGCTCAAAAATAGTTGATTGGTCTTTACTTCTTGTCAGAGAAGTATAGGAGGTAATAAGTTGCCATGGCTGTAATTGCTTTTGAGTAAAGGTTTTGGAGAACTTTGTGTGGATAACGATGCTTTTGCAAAAGAGATGCTCATTCTTCTCCCAAGTGAGATGCTACTTTGAAGCAAGTTGAATAATGTTAGCATTGGCAAGAGCCATATTGATCAGAGCAATAGTTTGGCAAAAGTACTAAAAGTGGAGTGAAATCGGAGCAACCACTTTATTTTAAGAGAATTATCATTCTTGTCTAAACTACATTAGGAAAAAAGTGAACTCACAAATGGGCCTTTTAGTCCCCCCCCCCCCTCTATCCTCCTTAAAAAAAGAAAAGAGGAGAGAAAAATAGTAAAATAATAATCTTCTCTCTCCACTTTTGCAATCTCGTTTTTCCTTTTTTATATTATCTACAAAGACATACTCAGATTCGTTCACTCTCCTAATTCAAGAAGCCTTTTTCAACCAAATTTTATATTCAAAAAAGAGTTAGTTACGGGAGTGTGGTGTTTCATTTTCAATGCAAAATGATTAGTAGATAGGAGGTAATTGATTTTTTAATTGAGAAAAAGAAAAATGAAATTTTGGAAGTTCCTTTTAAGATATTTTGGAGATTTTTTATATTCTACCTTTTTGTAAAAAAACAAACCAACTGGTCAAATTTCGTGTTTTTGGAAGTAAAATAGAAATGTCTAAAATGTAAAAAGTCTTGGACATCCCTACCCTCTGAGCTATTTTCCCCTATATCTATACTCTCTCATGGCTCTATTGTGACCTCTTCTTTGTGTTTATGCAACCTTCATTAGCAGAGTGAATTACTTACACCCTCCTTTCCCTTGGAACCTTTGTGTGCCTCTCAGTGTATCTCCACTCTATCTCCTGTGACAACCAAGTAGGTCCCCCATTTCTATTAATAGTAAAATGAAAACATGAAAGAAGGAGTTGCATATTGAGGTAGAGATTGAATACACCCCATTATTCAAAAAAACCCAACGTACTAGTGTCAACCCTCAGGTTTTGCAAAGTTACATGTAAATGGGATTGAAACATCTAGATTTGTGGGTTGATGGGAGAATCTACCCAATTGACCAATTAAACAATAGACCTTCAACTTTCTCAAAAATCATAAATTTGCTGAAGTACATGTGCAAGGGTGAAAATGGGTTGCTCTGTTACGCTAGGTGGCTCAATTAGGTGTTCAAAGTCTTTACAACTTACCAAGAAACCATAAAAATTTGTCATGATGTGATCACTGCACATCAACTTCATATACAACAGTTCATATGACAAGTGATATAGCTGAATGACACTATAATTCAACAAAACAATCAAATTATTTCAATGAACGACACTATCCATGACATTGGTATCTCATATGAGGAGGCAAAGGCACAATTGGACGACCTAAGAAAGATCAACATCAAGCTAACACAGGAGCGCAAACGCAAGAAGAAGCCAATCAATGAGTTAATTGTGAATAGTAGCCAGTGAAAGTGACATATCAAAGCATGTAAGGTAGCTCAAAATGAGAAACTAGATGAGGGTGAGGTTGGATTATGTATTAATAGATTGTTGAAGGCAAGTACATTGGAAAACACTTTGAGAAAACCTAAGTTTAAGGCTGTGAAAGAAAATGTGATTGAGTACATATTAAAAGATGTGTCAAATGAGTTCTTAGCTGTGGATGCACAATCCATTTGTGATAGGGCCAGTATTAGCAGCACAACTTACTCAAAGATATTCAAAGGTGTGAAGGCTAGGTTTAGTCTTGTGCTGAAGAGAAATAGAATCGTGCCTCTTCCTCAACCTTCAAAGTTAATAGAGACCTAACAGAAACTTAATGCAAAGGTTTTGGAGCTGATAGGAGATCCCATGCATGTTCAACGCATGGAAACACTAAAGGTTGGGACCAAAAATGCATATGAGGTAAAGTTCACTGAATTCAACAATTACTATTTAGATTTGTGCAATGTGCAGTCGACAATGGTAATGTACTACAATATGTCTATTGAGGAATGTAATTGTAAATTGTAGTTTGTTGTGCCTGAACTCAGGGTTCATGGATTTTATGTACCCAATCCACCTAAGCATGGCAATATCTGGAGAAGAACAACTCGTGATCATACCTAGAAGAGGCAAACAATTAGTCTCGACTACCACAGCAGCACCAATGAAGTACTCTGTGTCATTCTTGAGAGTCGTGACAACTCCCAAGAGCTCCCTCTTAATTTGAGAGTACCTACATTGCTGCTCGTTTAGTACTTTTGCCCCAAATTGAATAGCATACCTATTCCCATCTGCATCGTCTTGGCCAACAGCCCATCCAATGTTGATAGGACTAGTATCAATAGTAAGAACAATAGGTCTTCCACACTCATAATCTACCCTTCGAAGAGTCGGAGCAGCTCTCAATAATTTCTTCAGTTTCTGCATAGCTTTAGTATGTCTCATCTCCCAAGAAAAACGTTTCCCTTTCCTCAAGAGCTGGTAGAGATCATCTGCAATTTGAGCAAAATGAGGAATCCAAATAAGAGAAAACATACAAGCTCCAAGAAACATGCAAACCTCCGAAGAAGAAGAGCAAGTCTCTGTGATCTTATCTATGGCATCAAACTTCATAGGAGAAGGCTTCCTGCCATAATATCCACACATATGTCCAACAATCAAACCTTCTCTAGCTCCAATAATAGACTTCAACCCTAACAAGGTCAAATTTACTTACTCTAACCTGCAAAGAATCCTCTCAACATCTCTAATATGTGAAGCCACAAAGAACCTACATCCATGATTGTCGAAAGAATCATCCTTCTCTTTCTCCAAGCAACCCTTGATAGGTAAATCATCAACGAAAGGCATCGTAAGCTCAAGAATAAAATCTTGTAGAACCTTGTTCATCCCATTCATCATATGGGCAACTGAATTAGTAGCTCCTTGCGGAAGTGTACACATCCAGATAAGGCCTAAAGGTGTCTTCATCATAGTCAAAACTCTGCTCTCAAGAGCAAGCTGGAACTAATCATACCTGGAATAAACATAGCCGAATGAATAGATAGCATGTCCAGAAAAAGGTTCAGCAAACTCATCCACAATAGGTCCTACACTAACATTTCAAATAGTGACCTTGTTTATTGGCTGTAAGTCCTGTATGAATCTAAGTGTCCCATTCTTCTTAGGAATTGTGAACCATCTATTGGAATATGGGGTTGAAGATGGCTCTAGAATCCCCATTCTACTCCACTCATTCAAAAGCTCCACTAATTTGGGCAAGTGAGCCCTCGGCATGAGAATAGGCTGTAGATTCCAAGGGACATGCGGAATGATAAAAATAACCATAGGCGTTACAACCCTAGGATCAACACATCCAATCTCATGTGGGAAGAAAGCAAAAGCTTTCCCATGTCTGCATAACATCTCTTCAAAACATCTTACCTCTTCAAGAAGTAGAAAATCTTCAGTCCCAATCTTCATCTCTTTCAATGTATGAGCTGAAAACTTATGTCCAATACCTGCAGGATCTTGTAAAGGAGGTTGCAAAGCAACTCTCCTAACCATCTCATCACTATCCAAAGGTGGCAATCCTACAACTCGTCTTAACTTCTTGTCAATTGTCTTATATTTTATCTAAACTCTAGCTTCATTGCTACAACTTGCAAATTTCAGCTCTTGTTGAAAATCCCCTGGTAAACACAAATTTCACTGTGTATAAACAGCAACATTCAACTCTTTTTGCTGAGATATATCAGCAAATAATACTTTTTGCTGAGAATCCTCAGCATCCAAATTCTTTTGAAGCATGAAATCAACAATTTCCTAATACATCACTAGAGAATGGACCTATAAGACATATGACAACTCTTAATTGTTAGTATTCAACAATACCAAAAGATCTTCCATAGTACTTGGGCATGAAAGACTATCATAGAGACCATCTATCTGGTCTTCTTCCTACAAAACACCTGTAAGCATCAACTCATTTTCTTTTCTTTTTATATACTACCTGGAAACTCTAGGCATATCAGAAATATGCTGAAAACACAAGTACTTCAAGTGGATACACCATAAACACATGAGAAAAAACTACCCTGCCAGGAGGTGAGAGCTTTCCCTATCTTGTACCACTATCATCTTGGAAGACAGTGGTATACCTAGCAAAAATCTAGCTCTCCTGCTCTGGAAGAGGGGAATCCCTCAAAGAATCATTATTCCACTGATGGGTTGATACAAATGGTCATGAACTGGATAACTCTCTTTCCATCCTTGCTTCGAATCCGTGCATAAGCAGACCCATCATCCAAAATCTTAGTCTCCATCCAGGACTTAGCAATAAATGGTTGCCCCAAAATAATAGGATAAGAACAAGATTTCTACACAAAGAAATGATAAGACTCGCCCACATCTCCAATAGAAATCTTCAAGTTTGGACAAGCAGCATACAAATCTCATGCAGTGTTGTTGGCCTCACGCATGCACCAACCATGATCGACATCAACTGGCCATCTACCAGTATCATATAAACCTTGCACTATGACATTAATCTCGGAACCATGATCCAAAAGAGCAACACAAGGAGTCTCTATCTCACCAAACTGGACTATAGTCTCTATAGTTGTACAAGCCCAATGACTATGATAAAAATGGCTACGGGGCACCAATCTAGGTGCATCTTCACTCTCATCATATAGTACGGGCTGAAGTAAAGGATGAAGAGACTTCTTGGACTATATACATAGAGCTCCATCTGTAGACTCCTCAATAGTCTCCTCATTAGAATCAATCTCCTCAATCTACAACCCATAGAGAATAGCCTCGGCAAAACAGCTAAAGCCTCTCAGTGGATCATATCCTATGTCCGCTCTTCAATAACCTATCGTTTTCTTTTAATGATGTCAATGATAACATCATGAAATTCTCTTTTGGCAATCCCCACCAAGAGTAAACTCAATTTTTCAATTAAGAATTAGATCCTCAAGTACCTTTTTCAAGTATATGGATGTCTTAATGTCAGATAGCATCTTGAATCCAGGTTGCTTTTTCGACTTTGGATCCTTTGTTTTTGGGGCCTGATCTTCTTGTACTTTTGGCTTTTGTACATCAGCCATACTCTACTTTGGTCTTGAAGAAGAAGGCTAAAGAACTGGATCACTCCTCCTAGTTGTCCTCTTCAATCCTTCAGGCTGATCAGTATCTCTTTTCTGCTTCTCTTCAACAAGTGCTTCAAATCCTTGAGATTTCGTGATGTAAGCATAGATAGAAAAGATATCAACTCATTCATTCCATCCTATCCCTTTTTTTATTATATCTCCTATGGCTGAAAGTTTGGATGATGAAGCTTTACCTTTCTTTTCTACATACAGTGTATAGGACCACAAAGGAGATTTGTCCTTCGGCATGTGCTCCAATTAAAGACCATAGGCAGGAGCTTCTCTTGCCACCTCTTGCATCACATAAAAAGAGTGCAAAAGAGACTCCTCCAACAATTTCTTCATACCTCCTTTACCAAAATTTGGTTTTATTGGTTGCTCTATATCTCCAAAACATATCACCTTGTCCTTCCAGACTACCAACTTTAGCATTTTTGCCTCTTCAAAATCTTGACAGTCTTTCCTCTCATAGTCTAGACTATCACACCACATGCAATGGTAAACATGCTCATTTCTGAAAGAACTTGTAGGAGTAGATGAGGTTGGGGCACAAAGTGGTTGTTGCTCCCTTCTGGTCATCTTAATTTGAAGATCTTTCAAGATCTTTGAAATTTCCTCAACCACAGAAAAGAGAGATACTGCAAGGGCACGAATGGGTTTGAAGGAGGTAGGCAAGATGGAGGCACTTTGGCCACAGTCGAGCGCTAATGGTCGTTTGCAACTACCTCATGCTCATTGGGTTCTGTCCACTAAAGAAGAGCGCATTGTGAAGCAAATTATAAGTCTATCCACATCCCGACAAGTATGATGCGTTCCCTCAGATCCGCTTCTTCTAAAGACAACCAACTATAAGGGCTAAGATCTCATGATTGGCATAAGATATGTTAGGTTTGTACTAGCCTTGATTGTAAGTGGCTTGCATATTTTTCTATTTAGTGTCTAGTCGATGTTTGTAATACTTCTTTATTTGTAGCAGTTTTGTACTACCAATCATGATTGCGGGATGCCTTACTCTAGAAATATGCATGGCAATTTATAGGTTATCAAATTTAGTGCAATGGATCTCAAAGAAGGAGATCAAGACATCCTCTATTGAGTCCACAAGGTGGGGAGCAGTGGAGATGGTCTGTCTCTTTGAAAAGTACCTGCCCACCAACATGCTCAAGATGGTATGTCTCTTTGAAAAGTACCTACCCACCAGCATGCTCACGATACACCTCCTGGTGCATCTTGTAGATGAAGTGGAGATTGGGGGACCTGTCCATATGCACTGGATGTTCTTCTTAGAATGCTTCATGAAAACCCTGAAAGGATTTGTGCGACAATGAGCTCAGTTAGAAGGTAGCATAGCTGAATATTGGCTGGTATCGAAGGCGTTAGTGCATATTTCATCATGGCTACAACGATGGGTTCAAACAACATTACACTATGGTGGCTAAAGAGAGATGATAGGCTCTAACTACTGGAGATGTGATGGTTGGAAATGGGATGGAAAGAAGGATTGATGCTACAATGGAGGAGAAAGTGAATGATTTTGATATATTCCACCATGCATCCATGGAGACGTGGCTTGCTAGGTACGAGCAAGCCAGGAAAGATCAGGAAGAAGCGTGATCAAAATTTCAATGTAGTATGCACCATCGATTGATTTGATATCCTGAGGGCATGGAGGAGATGCCGCAGTTTAGGCCTATGTAATGGTTACATAGAGCTTTGTCACAGCTTCTTACGAAGGGGTGGACGTCTCTATTGAGGAGTGGAAATTCTCAAGGGGATGTAGTCTGAAGGTGACCACATGTTTTATAAGCTATCGTATCTATATTTTATATGTGACAACTTATAATCTGAACATTCCAATATACAGCAAAAAATATATAGTGCAGCATGGTCGTGTGGGCGATATTTTCGTGTCAAGCGCATTAACAAAATGCACTCCACAATGAATTATGGTGTCATGGCAAGGTTCGAGCAAGAGAACTGATGGTGAGCCACACGGATCCAACCACCGTTATAGATTAGATGGAGTATTTTGGAAACTTGAAAAGTGTTATCTCAGTGGATTATCGTAGCTTCTTCATGATCATATTTGATGTGTAGTGGTTCAAAGTGGTATTAAAAGGAGCTAGGGCAACTGTTTGGCGAGGTCCATCTAGATTTCTCAAAATAGATTCTGAGAAAAGATAGACAGATATGTGCGACACATTTGTCTTGATGGCCCATCATGAACAAGTACATGAACTATTTTTTTAATTTTTTTTACGACATAGATATGTCACAAATGTTGAATCTCTCTTATATGTGATTTTGAACATGTAATTTTCTATCCAAACCCCCAATAACCTCAATAGTGGTATGTTGTTCCTTCAATGCCCTCTTAGAGTGCAAGAGTGTATAGTGAAAGCAATGTTCGTAGTGTAGATGAGAAGAGTATGTAGGTGGAGAGGTCGATATTGCAAGGGGTGGAGGTTGGAGATGGCTTGGTGGAGCATGTAGAGAAGGCAGATTTGGGTAATGATGACAAAAAGACAAGAGGCCGGGAATTCTTTGAAAACCAGGTGGACTCATCCTTTTGTGGTGACCTGTCTATTGACCTTCCAGTGTATGCAAAGTTGTGCCAAGAGATTAACATGGGACCATAGGCTATGTCATACTTGCAGCATCCACCTACTCAATTTGTTGATGAATCGCTTTTAAGGATACTCTCGAATATGCTTAAGTAACATCATTTTTTTTAGATTTATATTACCGTGCTTTGCTTGAATCTTTATATTGATTATGCTAACATTATTTTATGTTTGTGCAAGTGACCTTTGATGATATTTGGAGAGCAGGATGAGTCTAGGGATGAGCAACGAGGAGTTGCAGGAGATCTCCAAATCAAATGGCCTGATTTAGAGATATGCTTTGGTTTCTAGTAGATGAGGTCGACGCTCTAGATTGGGCCAGGATGGAGGGAGTGGTTCTGGGGGGTGCTACAAAGATGTGGATGCTGTGAGCCCGTAGTTGGCTCAAGATATAGGTGCTACACCTCACTCTCATACTACAGGTTTGAGAGAGGGTGGCTCAAGTGGGTATTGTGGAGGCACCAATATAGTGTCTCTGTCATCTCGTCATTCTGGTGGAGGTATGTCACCTGTAGGATTTGTCACACCTATGGGAACATCTACTCTAGTGGCTCTAGCTTTTGCTCAGTCGTCCCATAGGTGGCACCCCTATGGGTGCTACTCTGAGAGATACCACCTCTGTGGGTACACCAGATGTAAAGGGGACTTCTCGTTATTCCGAAGAGCGTGGTCATAGGTGGAAGAGAACACACCTTAGACATACCCAAATGGGTATGGATACCTCATAGATGACAGGATAGGAGCCATGATAATGAATGATGAGGGGAGGAGGGTAATATCTCACATGAGAGAGTTGCGCCAACAAGTTTTTCAGCACAACCTCTTAGACTATTGGAAGAACATACCTAAGGGTAGCAAGGACTACATAGTAGCATCCTTGCACGAGGAGTTTTCAGTACCTAACACGGTAGAGAGGTTTTCCATTGGATGGATGATGAAGTGCCAGCGTGTATACATGTCACATAGACGATCGGCCACACACAAGGTACTCAAGAGTGGCACCTCAAAGCTCGAGTGGCTAGACAAAGATGACTAGTAGAGACTCAGGGAGGATACAAAATTCCCAAGACATTGGTGACAACAGCGAGAGGCAGCGAGGACACAATTGGAGGTAGGGGTGGTTCATCATCTTAGGAGTGGAGGGCCACAGGACTTATCTAGAGGACTTTGTAAGTTTTTATTTTATTCTTCTCGCTTTCTTATTTGCAATATTACTTGTACTAACAATCGTGTTTCTAACAGTTGTATTCTATTTTCTTTGTAGCACTCCATTACAAACCGCGAACCCACCGGTCTTGAGGCTCAATATATAGAGAGACACAGTCTCGCTGCATTGATCAATAGACTATATGTACGTGGCAAACCAATAATTGTGTATATAGAACATCCCACCTATGTGTGCAAGTTAAAGAAGATGCTATATGGGCTAAAGCAAGCACCTAGAGCATGGTTTGAACAAGATCAGACAATATCGTGTCAACATTGGCCTTTATATTTTTGAGGCTAATCAAACACTTTATGTGAGAAAGGGAGATGCAGGTTTGGTTATCATATTCATCTATGTGGACGACTTGATCATTGCAATTGGCTATGACAATGGGAATGTAGAAGTCAAGGAACTTTTGAAGAAGAAATTTGCAATGAAGGATTTGGGTGAGCTAAGGTACTTTCTTGGTATTGAGGTAATCAGATGTGATGATGGTGTACGGCTATCCCAAAAGCAGTATGGCTTGGATGCATTGTCCAAGTATGGTATGATAGCATGTAAGTCTCTTCTAGTGCCATTGAAGCAAAATATGAAATTGAGTGATGATATTGATAATGAGATAGAAGACTCTACTATGCTCAATAGGATAGTAAGGAGTCTAATTTATATGAATATCACAAGACTATGCTTGAGTTATGTTGTTGGCCTTGTCAATTAGTTTATGCAAATGTCTACTTTGTAGTTGGATGCATATTGAGATATGTAAAGTCTACTTTGTAGTAAAAGGAAACCTACAGTTTCTTTAATAAGTATAAAGATTGAGTACAGAGGTACTACTAAAGTAGCATGTGAGCTTATATGTGATTTGGATATACAAGGAGATAGTCCAATTGACATTCACTATGACAAGATGAGTAGCATACAACTAGCTAGGTTTCATACTAGGACAACATACATTGAGGTACATTATCACTTTGTGAGAGAAAATGTACGTGCAAGTGAGATTGACTTTGTATATGTCAGTACACAGGACAAGACAATTGATATTTTCACAAAGGCATTGGGTATAAAGAAGCTTTGAAATTTAAAAAATTTCAAAGCTTACTTGGAGTTGCAAAGGTATAGTTGAGCTTGAGGGGGAGTGTTGAGATGGCAAATTCAACATGTATGGACACTACAACATATAGACCCAATAGTGACGTTTGAAGAAATGAAATTATTCATGAAAAAAATTACCCACATCATCGCTATTTGTGTCATTATTAGCAACGCAATAAATTCATTGCTATATGCATTGCTATTAGTATTTCTAATGATGGCGACGCATATAGCAATGCCAATAGCGATGGCTATAGAGTGAATTTCCGACACAAATAGCGACGATTACAGAGGGAAAAAAAATTAGTTGGCGGGGCATGTAGTCCTCCCACCCTTCTAGCTATATTCACTAAATATTATTGTATAATTCATTTGGCAACGTCACCTACACCTAATGTCTAAAATTTCTGCATCAGATTTTCTAAAAAAAAGGAATCCTCTAATTGAAAAAGATAGATATAATCAATTCAAAAAGGTATTATGCAAGGAGCTTTTTCATCACTTTCTTAGGCTCGAGAAGGAAAGATTATGATTGCAAAAGCTAGATATAATCAATTCAAAAAAGTATTACTCAATGAGCTTTTTTATCACTTGCTTAGGCCCAAGAAGAAGAGCTTCACTTCAAGCTTTCATTGTAGTAAGAACCTTGAGGTATGAATAAGTCCCATTGATCTTCTGCTCACTCCAGCTTATTTCAAACTTGTTCAAGTCTTTTTGGGGGAGCATTTGGGCATTTGTAAGAGTTATACCATGGCGTTGGAGCTAGAAACACTTATATAGGGAGTGGCAATGTCTCTGAGCTCTACTTCTTCCTTCTTGTTTTTACCTACATCTATGTCATCTTCTCTCTCTTCTTCTTGGCCTCGCCCTTCATCAAAGGCATCACATGCCTCACAAGAGGGCGTTGACCTTACCTCACCCTCAATCTCAATGGATGGACGTATTTCAAGGTCAAAAGAATTGAGCCCATCCTCCCCCTTCTCAAACTCCATTTCTTGAGTTGTAACCTATCTCCCCCTCTTTCTTTCTCTATTTCCCTTTCGTTGTTTCCTCTATCTTTGTTTCCCTCCCTTTCTCCCTCATTGTTTCTCTCACTCATCCTCCTCTCTCCCTCCCTTCATTTCTCCCATTTCTCTCCATCTTTCTCTTTGTTTCATTTCTCCCCTTTCTATCCATCTTTCTTCCCTTCCTTCTTCTCCCTTCCTCCCTCCCTCTCTTTCCATTCATATATTTGCAAAGAAAAACAAAAAAAGAAAGAAGAGAACACTAAAATAAAGTAAGAAGAGGCAATGTACCTACCTCAAAGGCATGAAGATAAAACCCTTTGTGTCTCCTCTTTGAACCTTCCCTCCCTTCTCATTTTCACACTTCTTTTTCTTCTTCGTGTATAGCAACAACGACGACAATGGTGGTGATGAGCTCCTTCTCTCACTCTCCATCTTCCTCTCCCTCTCCTTCTCAAACTTTAAGCTCTCTTGCTCTCTCTTTCATTCTTTCCCACAAATGTTTTCAACAAATGTCACAAGGGTTTTCAAAAAAAAATTCTCAGAGCGACATCGCTATTAGCATTGCTATGCCATCACTATATGCATCCCTATATGCGTCACTATCTGCATTGCTATATGTGTTGCTATATACATCGCTATTAGCATCACTATATGCATTGCAAATAGAATTTGTGACGCTAATAGTAATGCCACTATTTTGAATCATAAATGGCCATCACTATTGCCACATTCCCTTATAGTGGGATATTGATGATGGATTGCTTAGTTAGATAAGACCGCATGTCCACACTTAGCACTTCAATGGTCATTATGAACCTGACATGACCATTAACTTATTACTTAGTATATTTAGTTTGTTGTACCTACCTACAACTAGCATAGTTATAGTGCAAGTTTATTAGTATAATCAATTATGCATTTTTTGACTTAGTAGGCCACTTTTCTTTATGTTGTATCTATCTATACTTTGTGTATATTATATTGCGTGAAAAAAGAAGAAGAAGATGCCAGTAAGAAAATGTTTTGGCCTCTATCTCTCTTCTTAAGAAGGTAAAGATGGCAATTGATGAAGTGCCTACAAGTGAGCATTACATGTTTAATTGATAGATTATCATAGCTTGTTGGAAATTCCCAAAGTATGTCAATTGATTGATAGCTTAAGGGCAAGGGAAGAAGCTACTTATGAAGGACCGAATCCTCCAAAAGATGGTGATATTATAGGAAACACCATTGCACCAATTGATGGTGAAGGTGCAAAGCATCCAATTGTTGAGAAGCTTCCTAGAAGGAAGAAGGACTCTCGGGTCAAGAAGAGTAAAAAGACCTCACCTTGAGTGAGGCGGATAAGGAGGGAGTCATCTCTCTCAGCAACTAGATACTCCCCTGGTTACTCAAGTTCCTCCTCCTCATCATCATCTTCTAGATCCTACTCTCTTGATTCTAAGTCTCGTGCAATCTGCAAACGGACAAAGAGGGACCATAAGAGGAGCAAGCTTAAGAAGACTAAGACTTTCAAGTCTGGGGATAAGGACATAAAGTTTGAATCTTACTCCAGTAAGAGAGATCCTACTAAGGCATTAGCCTTTGTGAGTCAATTTGAAGTTTCTTTTTCTGATGGTAATTTCTCACAAGATTCCAAGTTCATGCATGTAGGCATGCACTTGAAAGACACCGGTAGCAATTGGTGGTTGACTCTCATTTTGGAGGGAAGGAAACCTACAACTTGGACAAAGTTCAAGAATAAGTTTTATGCTCAATTCTTGCCTCCTGATTTTGAGAATGATGTCAAGAAGGAGTAGGATTGGCTAGGCCAGAAAGAGCATGAGAAGTTATGTGGACAAGTTTGGGTCTACTCTTCTCAAGGTTACTCCTTTCATGGAGATCAATGATGAAGAGAAGAAAAGGAAGTTTGAAGCTGGCCTACTCCCTCATTTATACAGAACCATGAAGGTATATCCACATGAAATCTTATCTCGCATGATGGAGTCTGCCATCATAACTGAAATTTTGCATACACCTGGTACATCTCAAAAGTTGGAGATGAGTTCTTATAGAGCTAGACAAGAGCAGCTCTATGATCAACCAAGAGAAAATATCTACCTCTACCCATGACCAATATTCAAATCCAAAGGGTAACAAGAAGGAGCCCAAGTACCTCTCACCCTCTGAGATACAAAAGTACAAAGAGGAAGAAAGTACTTTGTTTATGGTGAGTTAGGGCATGTGGAGCTTGATTGTCCTCACAAAAGGAAGGAATCAAATGTGGTTAAAGATCCTCCTCCACCATCCTCAAATTCTATTATGGATGTGCAAGATAACATTAATTCAAAATAGAAGAAAAGATAACTCTTAAATGGTTGGGGGACACTCAACAATCAACAAGTTTTGATACTCTTTGATCTAGGGTCCACATATAATTTTGTGTCAGTAGATACTATTGAAAGACTACAAATTCCACCGGATCGATTGGGAACACCAATTGGATCAGGTTTCGACATTTGAAGGGCTTACAACCAATTCTACTCCTATCCAGGGGAAGTTGAATCTTAGAATTGGGGATTACTGTGACCAAGAATCTTTTCTACTTGCACCCATTGGTAACTGTGATGTTATCTTAGGTATGCCTTGGCATTACAAGATTAGACCTCTTCCTGATTTTGTTAAGAAGACTCTTGCATTTCAATTCAAGGGCCGGAACATAGTATGCATTGTTGATGTTGAAGATTGGCCTATGCCAATGGTTAGTCATGTTAGCATTTCTAAAGAAATGAAGAAAGCTATTTTTACGTACATGATTTTTGTAAGAGAGTCAAAAGAAGCTAATGACTCAAGGGCACTTGATGCCTCTAATGAACACACAATACCAACTAATGCTTCTAAATCTAAGACTTTAAAAGAACCCTCTCTTTAATTGATCAAGCCAAACATGATTTTGTTAAACAATATGAAGATTGTTTTAGTGATTCACTCCTAGGAGAGTTACCTCCTAAGCACCCGGAATATCAAATAATTGATCATATCCCAGGCAGTTCACCACCTAACCAATCGCCTTACCAAGTAATTGCAAGTCAACAAGAGGAGATCCTAAAACAAGTAAACAAACTATTGGAAAAATGGTTGGTTTAATCTAGCTATTCTCCATACTACTCCCTAGCCTTACTTGTTCAAAAGAAAGAGGGTTCTTTCAATATGTACATAGACTACAGATCTTTGAACAAGATCACAATCAATAATCATTTTCATATCCCAAGGATAGATGATATCTTGGATAAGTTGCAAGAGGCTAGTATCTTTTTGTCGCATTGATCTCAAGAGCGATTATCACCAGATACGGATAGCACCTGAAGATGTTCATAAGACAGCTTTTCATACAACTTTTGGACTATACGAGTTCTTAGTCATGCCATTTGGTTTGACTAATGCACTTGCCACATTCAATCGAATGATGGAGAGAATTTTTAGACCTCACTCGAAGTTCACAGGTGTCTTGTTTGATGACATTCTAATATTTTCATGGTCTAAAGAAGAGCATAGAAAACATCTATCTCTTTTTTTTCAAGAGCTTCGCAAGCATAGAATACAGGTCAATGCTAAGAAGAGTGAATTTTTCCTTTCGAAAATTCATTCCTCAGGCCATATTGTTTCTCACAATTTGGTGAGAATGGATCCTAAGAAGATTCGAGCCATTGTTGATTGGCCTACACCTACTTATGTACATGAAGTTAGAATTTTCTTGGGACTATGTTCATACTAGAGGAGGTTCATACAAGGTTTTGCGTATGTTACATCTCCTCTACATACTTACTAAGAAGCGAATGCCTTTTCTCTAGGGATCAAGGCAACTATAAGCCCTTGAAAGAATTAAGTTTCTTGTGACTCAAAAACCAATTCACATAGTTTCGGATCTTCAAAAACCTTTTGAAGTTCACTGCGATGCTTCTAGGGATTGCATTGGAGATGTGCTTAACCAAGAGCATCATGCAGTAGCATTTGAGAGCTGACACCTCAAGGACCATGAGCTACATGCTCCAGTATATGAGAAAGAGTTTATGGCGGTGGTACATGCTCTTCAAGTATGGAAACACTATTTACTTGGTGAAAATTTTGTTTTAAACAGATCACCAAAGTCTAAGATACTTTCTCACTCAAAAGAAGCTCTCAAAGAAACAGATGTGTTGGGCGAATTTCTTATCTATGTTTCACTTCCAAATCCTTCACACATCTGAAACTAAGAATGTGGTAGCAGATGCTCTATCACAGTGACCTTGAGTGAATGCAATCACAACTGTTTACCATAATGAGTTCATGGATTTACCCAAAATGTATGCAACTGATTCTGATTTCTCAACCATATGGGATCAGTTTAAGTCAATTACACCTTACTTGATTCGAGATGGTTATCTTTATCATCATCAAGAAATTTGTATAGCATTACCATTGCAACACAAGGTAATGGATGAACCACATGCATCTCCATATGCTGGGCATAGGAGTATTCTACCCACTACTCAAGCATTGGAAAGATATTTCTTTTGGCCCACTCTTAGAGCTGACATTGAAAGATATGTCTGCAAGTGCAAGATATGCCAAAAAGTAAAGTATGACAAGCATAAATCACCTGGTCTACTAAAGCCATTACCTATTCCCAATGAGCCTTGGGAAAGTATAGCCATGGACTTTATCATGGAGCTTCCTCTCGCGCACACAAGTAGGCAACGATGCAATCTGGAATATCATTGATAGATTCAATAAGCAAGCTCACTTTATACCTATGTGAAAGACAATCAAATCCAATCATATGGCTAAGCTATTCATTGCTCATATTTTCAAGCATCATGGCATGCCTAAGTCCATTATAAGTGATCAAGATCCCCGCACGACTAGCCTTTTTTGGCAAGCTCTCTTCGAGAACCTCAGGACTCGGTTAAATTTTTTATCCTCTTATCTTCCTCAAAATGATGGGTAGAGTGAAAATTCTAATTCTGTTGTTCTAGACCTTTTGAGATCCTATGTCTCGAATAATCAAAGAGAATGTGAAAATGATTTGCCTTTAGTAGAGTTTCCATATAATAACACGATGCACTCTAGTACTGGTAAGGCACCATTTGAGATCATCTATGGTAAGCCTCATTTACCACCCATTCTTCTTATGAAGGATAATATATTTGCAGCAGATGAGCTTGTTAGAGACATTGATACAACTTTTACTCAAGTAAAAGGCGCTATCCAAAGGACAAAAGAGAAGCATGTTCTTCTTAAGTTTGAGAAGGCTCGCTTGAAGATGCTGAATGGTCAAAAGGATAAAGTGGTTAAGCTTTCTAATCGCTATTATGGCCCTTTCAAAATCACAGATAAAATAAACGATGTGACTTTTTGTTTGGATCTACCAAGTCATTGGAACATTCATAAAGCTTTCCATATAAGTTTGCTATGTCCCTATATTGGAGAACCTCCAATGGAACCAATCAAGGAAGATTTACCTAACATAGAAGAAACAGAAGAGTTCCTTGTGCCTGAAAGAATTTTACACCATCAAGACAATACTCTAAGGTCAGGTAAGGTATTATGAAAGTATCTAGTTAAGTTTAAGAATTATCCCCCATTGGATGCTCAGTTTATGACTCGGAGAGAACTACAAGACTTTCCAGATCTTCTAAGGACTATGTATCCCCTCTACAATTGAGGTCAACTGTTTAGAAGCCAGAGGGATGTCACTAAATTGATTACTTATTACGCATTCTCTATTTAGTAAATTTATATCAATAAACTAATGACTCACTTTTCTTTAAGTGTTGATGATGATCTAGCATGGCCATGAGACCATTTAGAGACTAGTTTTCCTAGTGTATGACTTAATGGGATGATCACTTTTCTTTAAGTGTTGATGATGATCTAGCATGGCCATGAGACCATTTAGAGACTAGCCTTCCTAGTGCATGACTTAATGGGGTGATCAGAGCACTGTGACGGGGATATCTAGTACAGGCAGCAGTACAAGTTATGAAGGGGGAAGGAAGTGTCTGCCAAGTGTAAGAGTGTACATAAGAACTAAGGCGTTACACATAAATAAGATGGTTTGAGTTCTAAGAAGAGGAAGTGCATTAGCATTGTGTATATGTATTTATGTGTGCATCCGGGGACATGTGGGAATGCTTACTTGTGTGTAATGAGCATTGCATTCATTTGGGGTCACCCTCTCCCTTAAAAGTTAGGGTTTAAGGTCTTTTCTCTCTTAATGAATTAAGAAGATAAGTAATTCTTTCACTAAGAAAAATGAGAAAGGTAATTCTCTCACTAAGAAAGACAAGAGACATGATCCTCTGGAAGTGAGGAGAGAAGTGATTTTCTCTTTCTAAGGGCCAAGATGACACAAGATTTTGTGGGAAGTCAATCTTAAGATTGAGGCCCAAGCCAATCTAATGAACTCTCCTTATCTATGGTTCAAGGTGGTTACATGGACCATAAGTTAAGAGTAGAGTTAAAAAGTTGTTTTTCTTAAAATAGACATGGTGAAACCATTTTTAAAATATCTTGCAATAGAAATCCTATCTCTAAAAATGGCCCGTGGTGGTTATAAAAAATGGCAAGATCTACAACTTTCATGTTGGATTTTCCCACCCAAACAACGTACAGAGAGATATTCTGAAATTGGTGCTGCAAAGCAAGTCCTCGAACAGCCACATCATCCATAAAGATCAACCTTTCCAATCCTGGCACTTAAGTCTCTCTCTAAGAAGAGAAGCTCCTGAAGCTTATAAAAGAGGAGTCTCTCCTTGGGTGTGGGGGAGGTGAAGGAAGCATCACTTTGCATGTATCCAAGAGGAGGAGAGAAGGTGCAAAAGCTATGGAAGCACTGCTGAAATTAAGTTCTAAGAGAAGGAGAGAAGGTGCAAGTGCTACGGAAGCCCTGCTAAAATCAAGTTCCAAGAGAAGGAAAGAAGGTGAGTGTTTCGGACTGCGGAAGCCCTACTGAAATCAAGTTCCAAGAGAATGAGAGAAGGCGTAAGTACTATGGAAGCGTTGTTGAAATCAAGTTTCAAGAGGAGGGGAGAAGGTACAACTGCTGCGGAAGCTCTACTGAAATCAAGCTCCAAGAGAAAAGACCTGCACATATTGTGTAGGAGAGAAGGAGAGACTCAAGAAGGATCAAAAGGAGCCAACTTCGAAGTTGTGCAAGTGTTAGTTGGTTGTATACCGTGCAAGGAACCATGATCTTGTTCCCAAGATCTACAAGTTAAGAACTAGTTTATATGTAACAGAGGAGCTTGCTCCTTATCAATAATATAACTCCACAACGGGGGGACTGGCCCATCTTCCAGTCCCTAGTGTGTTGTCAATATATATATATATATATATATATATATATCTACATGTTTCTTTTCTCTCATCTGTTCTCTCTCTACACCAGCATAACATTCACTACATATCTTTTAAGTATATAAGAAAGTTGAGCGTGTATCTCGAATCTTATAACAGATCAAGAGATCTCAGACTTTGAGTGAACAATAAGGAAAGTGTATATCAATCATGCCTTACATTTGCAAACTAATTGAATGTCATATACAAAAACATTAGATGTGGCCGTAAAATTTATACAGGGAGGTGACATCTCATCCCAAGGAGGAATGCACCTATTGTGGCTAGTTAGAAGATTTCATGGGCATGCGATGGATGGAATGCCTAAGCCAATCCATCACTTGGAAGGCATGAGTCAGTCTATACCGTCAATTCCAGAGGAGACAAGCAGTCTTTCGGACCTTCCTCCAATCTTGGAGCCTTAGATGGAGGCAATGATCAATGCATTAATGCCCATGGATGCCGAGGCATTTGATCTGCTAAGAGAGAAAGTATCCATGCCATTATATGATGGGTGCCAAGTATCTTGCCTAAAGAAGCTATTTGCACTCCTGAGTGTGAAGGAAAAATATGGGTGGAGCAATGCAAGTGTGACCGAGTTGTTCATGTACATTCTATGTACGCTCCATTGATTTTTTTTCGGCACCATTATAAAAAACACCTGCTTTTTTGTTTTATGATTTTTTTCAGGTTTCTAGAGTATTATATATTACCACTTGGAAATACCATGCCTGAGTCTCATAATGATGCGCAATATGTTTTATGAAAGCTTGGTATAGACTACAACAGCATCCATGCATGTGTCAACGATTGTGTGCTGTTTTGAGGAGAGTACATGACTATGGAGACATGTCTAAAGTGTGGTGCTCGTAGGTATTGACATGACTTGCAAGGGAAAACCATCTCTCAGAAAGTTCTTAGACACTTTTCACTTATTATGTGTACATGTCACATGTTTTGTATGTGGAGCATGGTGAGCTTGACAACATGGCATGTGTAGAATAGATCCATAGATGGAGTCCAACAAAGCGGATTCACATGCATGGAGCCACATTGACTCTACCTTTCAAGGCTTTGCATAAGAGCCAAGGAATCTTTGGCTCGGTCTTGCTATGGATAGCAAAAATCCATTTGGTCTCTGCTCAACTTCTTACAGTGTGTGGCTTGTGGTCCTTGTTAACTACAATATCCCGTCGTGGCTTTGTACGAAGAAAGGACACCTAATCCTTAGCTTGCTCATTCTTGGGTGCTACAAAGTCAAGAATATGGATGTCTATCTTTGTCCATTAGTTGATGAGCTTAAGGTTTTGTGGGAGGAGGGGGTCTCCGTGGAAGATATGAGCAAGCGTGATGGTCAGTGGTCGCAAATATACAAGCCATTCTCATGTGGACTATACATGACTTTCGGGGATTCAAGGAGTGCTCAAGTAAGTAGGCTTCTATTCTCATTGGTGATATCATCCAAGTTTGTGTTGACTGAATAAGGGTGTTGGGACAAGTCTAGTTACCTTGGGTTATCATGCATGTCCATTGTGTGGGCCACAATTAGACTCTCGAAGGTCACAAGACATGAAGAAGATGGTATATCAAGGACATGTAGCTTTCTTTTCGGAGGGTCATGAACTGAGGGAAGGTTTTCTTGGATGACCTCCAAAATGAATGAACGCCCAAAGCTAATATGAGTTGAAAATGATCCACACAGAGTCACATCCAAACAAAATGCGATGGTTCTCAATTTTATATGAGTTGTCGTATTGGATCCACTTACATATCAACCACTTGTTGGATCCCATGCATGATTTCAAAAATGTGGGCAGCTTACTATGGGGCCACATCGCAGGAAAGAGAGACACTGCAAGGGCATGAATGGATTTGAAGGATGTAGGCAACAAGATGGAGGCACTTTGGCCACAGTCAAGTGTTGATGATCACTTGCAACAACCTCACACTCCTTGGGTTCTGTCTACTAAAGAAGAGCACATTGTAAAGAAAATTATCAGGTCTATATACACCGTGACGGCTATGATGTGTTCTCTCAAATCCGCTTTTTCTTAAGACGATCAACTATCACAGCTAAAATCCCATGATGGGCATAAGATATGTCAGGTACCTTCTGACCTCGATTCTAAGTGGTGTGTGTATTTTGCTATTTAGTGTTTAGTTGGTGTTTCTAATGCTTGTTCATTTGTGGCAGTTTGTACAACTGATCACGATGGCAAGATACCTCACTCCATAAATATGCAGTGTGACTTACAGGTTATCGAATTTAGTTCAATGAATCTCATAGAAGGAGATCAAGACATCCTCTATTGAATCCGCAAGGCGGGGAGTAGTGGAGATAGTCTATCTCTTTGAGAAGTACCTACTCATCAACATGCTCACAATACAAACCCACCTCCTGGTGCATCTTGTAGTGAAGTGGAGATTGTGTGACCCGTCCATACCTTATGGATTTTTTTCTTGGAGCGCTTCATGAAAACCCTAAAACGCTTTGTGCAAAAATAAGCTCGGCCATAAAGTAGCATGGTTGAAGATTCGCTAGTGTTGGAGGATTTAGTGAATATTTTACAATGGCTATCAATGGTGGATTCAAACAAAAGTATGCTATGTTCACTAAAAGACGATGCTAGACTGACCAGAGATGTGGTGGTTAGAAATGGAGTAGAAAAAAGATGGATGTTGCAGTGGAGGAGAAAGTGAATCATTATTGTATGTTGCACTATGCATCCATGGAGACATGGCTTGCTAGGTACGAGCAAGCTAGGAAAGATTGGGAATAAGCGCAATAGAAATTTTGATGCAATACGCTATCGCAACGCGTAGGGTTGAAGATCACGACAGGGGTTTGATAAGAAAACTGGACAAGATAGATAAAGATGTGTCTTCAATAGATAAGTAGATTACATTGAATGTTTAAAGGTTCAAGAGATACTTCACGGTCAATCACAGGGGTTAGAGAGAGAAGAATGTATTGGGGTTCAAGAGCTTAGACTCCAAAGATAGTAGAGATAAGAGAAGGGTTGAAGGTTTCAAGCCAAGTTCTTGAAGATGTTGATAGAGCTTCCAACTGCATGTTCTTAGCAAAGATCACAAGAGTATTATCTCATAAGTTCTAACTCAAATCAAGCTTGTTTTCTTGATTGTAAGAGCAATAACCAATTATAAAATCAAGTACAATATGCTATCATGTATCATAAACAACTTTGCATCCCATCATTCATACATGATAACATATCATGAATCAACTTTGCATGATTACATTCAATGTAGACTATTAGGGACAAAAGCTTATGAGTCAATTACAAGGCTTGTAGGGCAAAGAGACTTGCTTCAACAGAGCTTCAAATTGATTTCCTGATAAGGATAAGTTACCACAACCAAGAAATAAGAGAAAAAGCTCCTCTTAATTCAACTCAAAGCATCTATGAATGATCTACAAACATTATCATATCATAGGTGCACATAATACTTGCATATTTTGACAAGATGTCTTCTATAGAGTAAGAAATGAATTAAAAGAACAATGCTGTAGCTAATTCTTTGAATATTCCTGAAGATATCAGCCCAAATATCTTTCAGAATTCACATTTGATGATAGCATAAACTTCCCCTAGTACCGGTGTGTTTAGTGTCAAGAGTCCACCACGAGGGTAAGAGACAGCAGGGTGAAGGTAGATTTAGGGAGAGGAGTAGACGGAAGAGAATGGGTTTGAATAAATTGGAGACATAGAAGAATACTCCCAAAAAGAATTAGAAAATGTAGAAGAATACTAACAGAGATGAAGTCTATCAGTTTATTTTAGCATTATGAGAAGATATAACTCTAATAGACAAAAACGTATATAAAATAATACCTTCCTCTATGCTACTTAGATCGCCAGTTTGATGCTTCCATTGGCTCCAAAAGGGGGGTAAAATACCAGCACACCTGGCTAGAATTCTGCTAGATCACTCATTCTTCATCTCCCCTTTCAGAGTACTTTTCACTGCCTGCAAACAGTCATCATGCGTCGCGCGATTTCGTCAATCTCTCTTTTTACATAAAATCCTCTCAAATTGGCTGAAAGCTACATACTTTCTTTTACATGTCATCCTAATCTAGAAGTTGTCTACAGTTTTATGGATTTTTACAAGAGATAATATCTAAAATATCAAAATTTGGCTAAAAACTAATATTTTTGAACCATGGACACTAACACTAATGTTTAAAATGGCATTGGCTCTCTAAATCAATAAGAAAGCCACACTCTAGATTTTTTTTACATGGTGTGCGCATAGCAACACAACGTCCACCCCCTCCTAACCTACACATCCTCTGGCATGTGGCAAAGTTTTATGAATTGCAGTGTTAGAAGAAGTGTCTTCTACCATGTCAATGTCTTCATCTTCTGCCTCTTCTTCTTCCTCTATGTCTTCATGCTCTTGAATTATATCCAAGTCTTCCAACTCATATTTTGAACTTTCTCTTCATTTGAAGAGCTTTATTCTTTTTCCATCTGTGGGTATCTTCATGTTTGTTCCATCCAATTTAGCCAATGAATATGTCATGAACGACCTTTACCACATACGAGCCAAATCAGCGCTTTACCATCTTCTTAGAAGCACTGTATTGATTGTCTAGGCTGTTGTCATAGACAAGTACCTAGTCATTTTCTTGAATTGCTCTTGGCTGAAGTTGATGTCACTTATCAAATCTTCTTTTGTTATTTAGTCTTGCTGTCTTTAGCTTCTCAATAGCTGCTTGAACATCTTTAGGCCTTCTTTCTAGCTGCCATATGCGCAAAGTCAGCAACTCTTCTCTGTTGATACCTTCCTCCCAAGGTAGAAAACTCCATGTGAGAATAAATTCTTCAACTGGCATAATTGGTTGTTGTCCATACATAAGTTTAGCTGGCATATAGCCAGTCACTGTACTGTGAGTAGTCTGGTCTGCCCATAATGCAAAAAGTAGCATTTTAGGCCATTCTTTGATCTTTCCTCTACAAGAATTTGCTAAAGCTTTGAGAATAGGTTGAGGTCCTCTCTCACTCTTTCCATTGCCTTCAGGGTTGTAGGTTGATGTTAAAGCCAACTTAATACCCAATTGAGCAAAGAAGTTGTATGCCTCATCAGCATCCAACTCTCCTCTATCTGCACTTACTTTACCCACACAACCATATCTACAAAACACTTCTTCAAGCAAAAAATGATAAACAGCTTGAGTGGTTAGATCCTCTCTTGCAAGCAATAAATACATATTCCATATTCCTGTACGCATAGTTATAAGATCAATAACCCATCTATAATGTATAGACAAAGGATAAGTTGGTTGTAACCCATCTCGATGCTTGACCATAGAATACATTTACACATAACAAGTTTCAACAAAATGTGCTATGTCCCGATACATGTTTTGCCACAAATATTTTTCTTTGACTTTACTAAAGGTTCCCCATATGCCTCTATGGCCAGCCCACAAGCTTTCATGAAATTCCTTCATTACCCGTTATTGCAATTTTTTGTTACCTAAAACTCGGACATGCACTCCTTTCTTCTTCTTTGTGTGCTTCCATAGACCCCCTTCTTTAAGAAAAAATCCATAAGATTTCCTCTTAATATGCTTGAACTCTTCATCAGTCCAAGACTCCTCCTTCTTCATTGTGCTCAAATATTTGCCAATCTTTAGCCAATCTTCTTCAAGGAAATGAACTAGAACTTGAGCAATGCAATGAGCATGTTGGCTTCTAGTTGACCACCCGTCTTCCATGGATAAATCTTTGATCTTTGTTGTTGTATGTTGATTTACAGCAGTACCTTTTCTTGTTCTTACTGTACTTAATGCTATACCATTAAAAAGATCAGCTTCACCTGTAAGATTCAGCTTTGGGTTTGTATATGCAGCAACTGAAAAGGTACTTTCAATGCCATGGAATGAAATTTAGCAAGTATAGATTCTTCAGCTTCATCTTCTTCCATAAGCTCTTCTTCATTGTCATATCTTGCACTGATAGCATGTTAGCAACGGGATTCTCATTTCCTGCAATATGCTTTAATTTGGGGTTGAGAGATTTAATATATGCAATCCATCTTAGCATAGCAATGTCGAGTATAGAGCAGTTGGCAATCATGCCCAAGAGTGGAAGACAATCAGTTTCTACCACTACGAAAGTACCTATAAAGTATTCATGATCACACTTTAATGTTGTTACAACTCCCCACAATTCCCTTTTTACTTGTGCATACCTTCTTTGAAGTTCATTGAGAATCTTTACTCCAAAACGAATTGCATACATGTTACCTTCAAGGTATTCTTGGCCAAGAGCCCATCCTATCCCAATTGGACTTATATCCACAGTAAGGATGATGGGTAGACCATTTGAATAATCAGCCCTTTTGAGAGTAGGGGCTGAGATTAACAACTTTTTTAGTTTGCGTACTGTGAGAATATGCTCTTCCCCCCAAGAGAATCTTTGACCTTTTCTTAATAATTGATAAATATTTTTGACTAAATGAGCAAAATGTGGTATCCATATGAGATAGAATACACATGCACCAAGAAATCTTCTCACCTCTAAAATATTTGTGTATTTTTCTTGCATTCTGTTGATGGCATCTATCTTGATTGGTGAAGGTTACATCCGTAGGGGCCACACAGATGTCCGACCACTAGGACTTTTTCTACTCCAAAAATCAACTTAGCTCTAGAAAGGGTAAGATATACCTCTTCTAGTCTTGTCAAAATCATATCACAACCATGAATATGGTTAACTACAAATGTCCTACAGTCACCTTTGTCAAGCTCCTCATTCTTTTCATTGACTTCACATCCCTTGATAGGTACATCATCAAGAAATGGAAGAGTAAGTTTTGGAATAAAGTCCCTTAAGACTTTGTGCATGGCATTCATCATATGGGCTACGGAGTTTGTTGCACCTTGTGGTAGAGTGCACATGCGGACCAAAGTCTTCATTGTGGTAATGTCTCAGCTTTCTAATGAAAGCTGAAATTGGGCATATCTTGAATATAGGTTGCCCGTAGAATAAATTGCTCTACCTGCAAAAGCTTCAACAAACTCGTCAACAATTGGACCCGAACCAACATTTCAAATTGTGACACGTTTAACAGGCTGTAGAACTTGGATGAACCATAAAGATCCATTTTTCTTTGCTATAGTAACCCATCAATTTGAGTAAGGTGTTAAAGAAAGTTCTAAAATCTTCATTCTGATCTTCTTATTTAGACATTCAAATAATTTGGACAAATGTGCCCGTGGAACGAGAATGGCTTGAGGTTCCAAGGCACATGTGGGACCGTAAAAATGACCATAGGAGCCACAATATTTGGATTCTAGTGAGGCCGCCTGACTAGCCATGGGCATAGTCATGCTAGGAGGAGCTATCAACATAGGCAAATTCGGCATGATACCTCCTCTCTCGTTTGCGTTTGACATGGGATCCCCTTGACTCCCATTGGTCAAGGCCAAGTTATTGCCATTACAATTTATCCTTTCTACATAAGCCGCTTGCAAGCGCGACTCTACTCTTTCTGCTTGGGTAATAGCAGTGTCAATGTCGGCCAAAGCAACACTACTCAACTGCACCTAGATATTAAAATCCAATCCATGTATGAAATATTGTAACTGGGGGGCAGCCGCTGGAATGGGGATATAAGTATTTAGTTTACGAAGAACTTGCTTTAATTTATTGGCATAGGCCTAGACATTCTCATTTGGCTCTTGGTGTATTACATTCAAGACACGCAACTAATATTGTCCACCCTTCTCAAGGGCAAACTCTCTACGAAAAGCCCGTAAAGAATTAGGCACTGCTAGTTATGGTTCCGGCTTCGAGACCATGGTACCATACTGCCGCTCTTCCTTTTAACGTCATGTTAAAGAACATCATTAGGTGTCCTTCGTCTTGGATTGGATAATTGAACATAAGTGTTTGAAACTCCTTAATGTGGAGTTCTCCATCTTCTTCTGCTAACCCATGGAAAATGGGCAACGATGCTCCTAATGCCGGAAAATCTGGTGTCCCTGCTGGAATTGCAATAGGTTATGCCATGGCTACAACTGCATTGACAACAGGAGTATGTGTACGTAAAACTATACCCCTACTTGTTGTGGGTTGATTAACTGGAAGTAGGGAAGTACTAGGACTTCCACTTGCACTCGAAGAGCTACTACTTGTAACACTTAGGTTACTAGAACCACTGCCACTTATGCGCAACGAACTACTCCTTTGAGGAGAATAACGATTTACAATCTCCAACCACTGTCTAGCCCTCTCAGCACGTTCTGCTTTTTGTATTTCGGCTTAACGGCCCTTGTCAGAGGACATAAACCAACTATTTGGTCCCTAGAAACCGTAGATTCAAGAACCGCCACTTGTTGGTGGCTCCCAAAAAATGCACCACTAATGGGACCTAAAATGGGCCAGCACTGGCTAAGGCACTAGCTGGACCTCATGCCCTCAACAAACAACCCCACCTCATGGCCTCGTAGGCCAAGAGCGTCTATCGAGGGATACACTATCCTAAATACTAATTACTACAAGTTTATAGTCTATAATCCAATGGATGTTCCCTTTCCATGTCTCCTCAGAGGAGATTATACATATATCGACATTAAATACCACATATCCCACACACAAGGGCACCCCACCGGGGCTGATTATCATGGCCCTACTGTAGCTCTCCTACATCTTGGGAATTGGCCCCTCGATGTGTTGCTTCCACACATAGACACATTTGAAACAAACTCCCCTCTAAGTGCCAATATATTTAACGTTCCACGAATGCACTTATCCATCCCCTTTGACCCACCGTCATCTAGACCTATAGCCGGGTTGCTCACTCTCTCTACGTGGGTTAAATCCTAGAGAAACCAAGTGCTATGCATCCAGGAGCTTGTAATTGATGCCATTTAACGATGCTTGATGAAAATGTGTATATGATTAAGTGCTTAAATAATTAAAATAACAGCCTTGTGCATTGTGCAAATCCATTCTTTTCATGTTTCCATATACTAACGCATAATTGCTGTAATGAGAGAAGACACCGAGCCTTACACTCGTATTGTACTTCCCTTTATTTACCTTAACGTTATCCTATATGAATAATGCAGCAAATACATATGATTTTATAACATATTTCAACACTCAAACTCCCCTCTCTCCCTACTGTTTAGAGTTTTGCTTGCGGTGATAGATAAAAGGGTAATTTCATGTGTATTTCGCACAAAATAAGCAGTAAATACTCACAAAAACATATAAATAGGGATAACATGAGGCAAAACCTCATGCTTTATCCTCATTATACACTCACAGACACATCCATAATTTTCTATAATTTTCCTCGTCCGTTCTCTATTTTTTCCCCTTTTAAAGAGCATTTTTTTCTATTTTTCCTTATTTATTATCAATAAAAATGGAAAAAAACTAGAATTATTTCAGAGCTATGGCTCTTGAGTCTTTAAAAATCAACCATGTAAATTTAGTTGGTGTTTTGTTTCATGCTTTTCCGATTTGAAGCCCGAAAATCCCATTTTTACTCTAAAAACCATGCTTTTCGGGTTTTTTCCATTTATTTTCCACGCTTTAAGTGTATATTTTCTGATTTTTTTATTATGAAATACTAAAACCAACAACAAAAAACATGTCCATCAATTTTCAGCCCATATGAACATTGCTAACCTTATCAAATGAGAAAAAAGAGCCATTTTCTTTGTAAAAATGCCATTATCGTGTATTTTTTATTATTTCGGGTTTTGAAATTGTTGCGGGTTTGCTAATCAGGGCCCATTTGATACTCAGTCCACCTTCACACTGCCATCTTCAGCGTACCTTTGATTTGGAAGCAATTCGGTACCACACCGGAGAAGCATTCATCAATCGGGCTTCATTTTTCTTCACACACAGGAACTGTCCCTTGCAAGAGAGAGAGGGAGGAGAGAGAAATACTGAAATCTTATCTCCACAACCGAGCAGCCATTTGAGGAGTGGATTGGAGCGATGGAGAGCGAAGATCAAGAGTAGAGCACGCATGTAATCGGTTGGGGGGGTTGCTTACAGCCCCCATATCCCATCTCAATGATTGGAGAAGATGGTGCCTTCTTCTCCTCCACATGAAAAAAACAGTAAACCCCCCCTCCCCCCCCCCCCCCCCCTCAAAATCTTTTTTTTTTAGGGCCCCCCCTAAAGGGAGTCCCCAAGGGTCATGCCTTTTGGAACTTATCAAGTCCCATTCACACTTGACTTTGATCTTGGCCTCCCAGGCACTCCCTCTTCCGCGTCTGGTACCCGATTTGAAGTCCAAAAAATCTTGGGCATCCGTCTTGAAGTCCTCCACTGCAGAGCATCTCCTAGGGTCTCATCTGACATGCCAAATAATTATGAAAACTCATCAACTATCGTCAAGTGGGTCTTTTAAGCCTTTTCCGGGCATTGCCGCTTAAAATCGTACTGATTGCCACCGCCGCCTTCAACGAAGTCTACTTTTCCCCTGAAATTCAAAATTTTTGGTTATTTTTAAGCACTTCTCGGCATCAAAAATCATCTATCACTCATCATGATTCTCAGCAAAAATATGAGGTTTTGTGATGTTCCGATAAGTTCTGTTATGGGTTTGATTGGTTCTGATACCTTCTGTTTTGTTCTGATTTTCTTCTGTATGAAGTATGGATTGATGATTGATTAAGGTTGAGGTCTTTTGAAAGCTTATTGAATAGTTTTTGATAGTTTAGGATGGTTTAAGTATGAGTTATAAGGTTTTGATGTTCTTTGTTGACCTTCTGTAGAGCCTCTGTTCCTGCTCTGTTTATGTTCTGTAAATCCTTTGTAGATCTTCTATAAGTGTTCTGTGGAATGTACGTGTGACTTTGGAAAATCTTTCTAACTTTTGGAAAGGATAAATCTAAGTTCAAAAGAGCTAAAACAAATGGAAGAAGTAGCTACTGAAGACTGAAGAGAAGACTGAAGTGAAGTGACAGTAGTGAGCTATAAAGAGACACTGTAGATGTTCTGGTGCCCTTTCATACCTCTCATGCCTTTTGGGAGGTGCATCCATGACCTAAGAAGGAATTTTGAGAGTGATTATTGATTATTGTAGTGAGGAGATGATGTACTATTGATTCAGAGAGAGAGAGAGAGAGAGAAAGAAAGAGTTAGAGATAGCCAATTCTATCAAAACAATGTATTCTTCTACGAGAGATAGAGAGAGAACTATGAAGACAATGAAGAGGAATAATATGTGCTTATTTCCATTCAAAAATGGTATATTCTTTTGTGTTTCTTGTTCTATTGATGGATTCTATGAAGATGTTGGAGATTATGGTTGATTCTATTAAATCCGTGGGAGATATCTACTATGATGATGCATGAAGATTTGTTCTTTTCCTTATTGTGGTTCTCAAAAGAATGAAACAAAAGCTTGTTGATGTTACAAGATAGATTTTCTTGTAGTAGAAACCCCTTTTCCTTGGTGTTCCTCTTGGGGCTCCACGTTTTTGGTGCGCAATCAGGGAAACTTGCCATCAACAAGCATCAAAAGAGGCTGAAAATGAAGGAAATGGCATTACCAAGAAGAGGAGAATTCAATGGATGCTTGCAAAGTTCCTTCTTCCACTGAAGAGTTAGAGATTCTTATTGCCAAATCCACTTTCTATAAGAATTTCATCCCACAATGGTGGAAACATATTACCATCATGATGCAAGCTCTATGTGGTGGACTATTTCCTCTTCTTGTTGAAGCAACAGAGACGTGCATCTTGGTGGCAAATTGTTTGGGAACAAACTGAAGAGTACAAACAGAGAGAATGACTATCCATGGAAGATTTGGAATTCATTGAGAAATTTCCAAACATCATTAAGTGGAAGATCATGAAGAAGCTTCAGGAGTCGTGGTCAGTGGAGGTTCACAAAAATAAGAAAGAAAAGAGTTGGAATTTGTTTGTGGATGCTCAACAGCAAGATACGTGGGATGCTTAGCAACCCACTGAAAGTTGGTAGACAGAGTGTTCTTTACAACTTACGTTGTTGAAACCATCAGAAGCTAGCATTATTATGATGATGGCACAACAATGATCCTAAGAAGAATGAGTTTGGATACCTTCAGAAGAACGGAATATCTCCCCCTCTGTAATGGTTTGAAAGTTGAATTCAGAGATGTTGAAAAGAAGGAAGTAGAAGAGATGTCCTCCTAGCAACTCAACAGTATCCCCCTGGCATCTCGAGCCGTGAGAAGAAGAAGCTTCTGTTGGAATCACCCCCCTACACCCAGTTTGGCAGTGCACTATACAAGAAAGGTAAAGATGAAGTGCTCAGAAGATGTGTTGCAAGAGACAAAATCGGCATAGTATTGAAAGTATACCATGATGACCCATGTGGTGGACACTGGTGGCCGACCCTCTACAAGGATACTGGTGGCCGACCCTCTACAAGGATGCCTATGACTATTGCAAGAGGTTTGATGCTTGTCAGCGCGATTGAATGTAAAAGCCCACCAAGACCAGTGCCATGCCACTGTAACCTCCCCTAAAGCCGTTTGAGAAGTAGGGGATTGATTTCGTGGGTCCCATTGATCCACCCACTAGACGAAAGTAGAATAGATACATCCTAGTATATACAGATTATGTCACCAAGTGGTGTGAAGCTAAAGCTTTGAAGCGAGACGATGGTAACAACGTAGCCCTATTCCTGTATGAAAACATCATCACCCATTTTGGAAGTCCCCTAGACCTCGTAAGTGACCAAGGTGCTCATTTCCTTAACAAGATTATGGAAGACTTGACACAACTGTATAAGATCCGCCATCACAAGTCCACCCCCTATTAACCCAGAGTCAACGACCAAGTTGAAGTCACCAATCGCATCCTCGGCTTGATCCTGACTAGGATGATTGCCGCACATCGTCGTGATTGGAATGATCGACTTACAGAGGCCCTTTGGGTATATTGAACCTCTTATAAGGCAGCTAAAGGGCAAACTCCTTTCTAGTTGGTGTATAGCACAGAAGTCGTCTTCCCTGTTGAGTTGGAGTTGCCCTCTTTGCGAGTGGTAGCCAAAGAACGCCTCAAAGATGATGAGTCCCTCCAGCACCACCTATTGCATTTGGAATGTTTGGTAGATTCGGCGGATGGCCCTACAATGCATGGAAACCACTCAAGCGTGACACAAGGTCTATCATGATAGCTTCATCAAGCACAAGGAGCTCAAAGAAGGTGATCTTGTCCTCGTTTATGATTCTCGATTTGGTAAGTTTCCTGGCAAGCTTCAACAACGCTAGATGGGTCCCTATAAGATACTCTCTATCTAAGTGCAAGCTGTCGACGCTTGTGAGGATCTCTTTCTGATCAATGGCTATCACCTAAAGAAGTACTTCCCTCCCTAGGGATCTTGACAATCACAGTCAACCCACCCTTTCCCTTTTGGGTGTCGCACTATCCTTCTCTTCATGCTTCTGATAGCCCTTATGATCTTCCTCATGAGGCAGTCTCATTTTGCTAGCCCCTCCTAGACACCTCCCATCCTTACTCTGTTCTCCTCTAGTCTAATCCAGCAATGGTGATGTGGATGGTCCTGACATATGGTATTTCTACCATTCTCTTTCTTCACGAGAAAAAAAAACAAAACAAAAAAGAACAAAAACACAAAAAAAGATATATCGGTCATGGGAGAAAAGGACTTATGTCCCTGTCATGCCAACCTATTCTTTGAAAAAATGTGGAAACACCCTCGCGAGTAGGAAAGAGAAAAAAACAAACAAACTGCTATGGGAGAAAAAGAAGCAATTCTCTATCATAGTAGGCCTCGTTCCAAGACAAGGTGGTAAACACCCTTGGAGACGAGAAGTTGGCTGTGGAAAAGGTGGCAACACCCCACAGTCTAGAACAATTGAATCACTAGCCGAACCTTTTTAGATGCAACTTTCTAGAGCCACCTCCCTTGGTGCGCTTGATTGATAGTCTCATTGGAAGGACTGATTCCCTACAATAGACTACCTTTTCCAAATACAATATGCTCTACAGATAAAGCAAGTACCATATATGTTGGCTATCTCCCTGGGTATGCTTCTTCATCGACACCTTGTCAACAACCAACCAGTGATCTTCATCGACAACCCCTTGAGTGATGCGCGCTTTCATCCTAACCGGATGGGGATGTGAGTATGCTTTGCCCTTTGTATCTATCAGTCAGTGTGAGATAGAGGGTGGGGTGAGTGACCAGTCCTTTTCCTTCAATTCAAATGAGAGATGCGATGTGTGAATGGAATGTTGCATGCATGGGTTGGGCCTCTCAATGCACAAAGCACGATCTATTCATGTGCACTATACTATAAGGCTCCTTGGTCTTTCTTCTTGCATCATATGTAGACACAGGGCGGGATGCACAATTGCACCATCCAATGTGCACAAGGCATACAGCCTCTACACAAGTGACTATGATGCTTACCTCAATGGGTGTAAGGAATGTGATGCCCTCCTATATTCTCCAATAGAGTGTCAGCCAGAGGGGGGTTGAGTGTGATTAGTGTTCCTAAATCCATTATCGAGCGATGAGGATTGAGGAATGTTATGGCATTGGATTCAAGTACGTTCTTGTTTCCCTATGCACCCACGAGATGGGTCTCTGCCACTATCACAAGTCACGTCACTTTATTCTGTACACTATACGACAAGGCTCCCTGGCCTTCCTTCTTGCACTGTATGCCGACACCGGGTGGAACGCACGAATGCACCATCAATTTGCACACTGGCATACTCCCTCCAAATCATTTTTTCCTTGTTTAATTCTAAACTGGGCATGCATTATGGGATTTCATGCTTCTTCATTGAGCGATGTGCATCATGGGGCGAGCAACTCTTCTATCATCCTCCTGCGTGCTCGTGAGTTGAGAGTTCTATTCTTCGTCATTGACACTTGAATCGATGGACTCTACCAACAAAGCTGTCTCCTTGGGTGTTGTTGCATGGTCCCTGCCATGTTGGACATGTTCTGTGACGGTCTCTTGCTGACGATGGCTCTAATCTTCCTGCATCAACAACGACGGTTTCCTTCAACCATCTACAAAATGGGCTAAGTGTTCCTAACCTTACCTTTCTATTTGTCATTGTATGTTATGTTTTGAGTGTGGGGACATCAGCGTCCAGTCGATTGACAAGTCCTCAGTCGTGTTGATCAATCTACTTTAATTGGTAAGGTCTTCAGTGTGGGGATGCGTCCCTACGCATCTGATGTGCATACCCCCTACATCTGTCATTAACCAATCATGCATGTCTACCATATACTAGTTCTGCCCTGATGGGGTCCCTTCCCCATTTAGCCACCCTCGTACCCCCTGTTGTCGAGGTTGTTTCCCTTGTAGTTGCTTTTATTGCACACTTTTTTTCATTTTCTATGTGAACGCACTCTACATTCACCACACTTCTGATCCAACCACATAGCCATGTCCGTCCCTTCCCATGCCACACTTTTCCTTTTTATATCCTCCTGTTCTAGCTTACTCTTTTTGCGTTATTAATTTTTGAAGTGATTCTCGCCAATTGGATGTTTTTCTTTGTGAACACTCCTTTATTATTTCGGAATGCTGATATAATATCCCAACCCTGTCCTACGCCTTCCCTTGGACATTTTTCCTTTTACCCGCCTGTCATTCCGACATACGGTGATCCGGGTTTTTTACAACCCGGATTACTACCACAAAATTTTGGCCAAAGCCCCTATCAAGAGCCTACCATATCACTCTGGGTTTACTCTTCAAGCACTAGGTATGCTACATTGCTTCTCGATTATGATAACTCTAGCAAATGGGAGGAACAAGTTCTTAGAAGGCATGTCAATGTAAAGGGTCAAAGGGATGGTTATCTTAGTGAAGATGAAAATGGATTACACCTAGGAGTTGAGTGAATGCATAGATTTTTTCAAAGGACTAGCCTCCAACTACACATGGGCCCCGTCTGCATCACTAAGATTTGGAATCTATCACCATCATTAGAGGACACCTCACCCTTGCACACAAGTCAATATCCACATCATGGTGTCATTTGGATCTTGCACAAAAGCTTACAAGCATGGACCCCTTTTGTCACATGCTTATATGTATTTATATACATATGGGATACTAAAGTCAAAGCAGCTTTTGGAAGCCTTTTTTATAATCTCAATAACTCCCAAGAAAAAGCTAATTTCAAGAAAATTCCCGCGTAGGCCGATCGGTTTCGACCTGGTCTACAAAGTTGCAGAGGAAACTTTTTTCAAATTCCTCACGGATTTGAAGTTACGAAGGCGCAGACTGCTGGCTACATGCAATTTTCTTCTCTCTTTCACCACACCAACTTTCCACTCTATCCTTCTTGTAAATATATTATAATAATGTGCTTTGGCCACCCACCTCTTGTAATCTAGCTCCATTTATCTATTTTGTCTACCACCACCCTTGGCTTCTTGCATGATGACCAAGGTGGGGACTTGTCCCATCCACTATGCTCCATATTTTCAAAGATGCCATACATCATCTAGGATTATGTTAATCAAGAAGATTAGCTTAATCTAATCCCTCATGGAGGCTATATAAAGAGCCCATGGAGGGAGGGGAGGAGGACAATGACAAGTCCATGAGAGCATTCTAGAATACCCTCATCTCTTTGAGGGAAGCTATGAGTGAGTTCTTTTATTATGTAGCATAAGGCAAGCTTCCTCTACCTCTTCTCCTCTTGTCTCCCTCTCCTCTCATCTCTCTCTCTTATATTCCAATATGGTGTCTAGTACATGTATTCTCTCTTGTAAATTTGTGTCTTGGTTCTCTTGATTCTCTTTTAGAAAAGAGGGAGGAGGGAGAATGACAAGTCCATGAGAGCACTCTACAATATCCTCATCTCTTTGAGGTAAGCTATGAGTAAGTTCTTTTATTATGTAGCATAATGGCAAGCTTCTTCTACCTCTTCTCCTATTATCTCCCTCTCTTCTCATCTTCTCATTCCATGTAGCATAATGGCAAGCTTCTTCTACCTCTTCTCCTCTTGTCTCCCTCTCTTCTCATCTCTCTCTCTTATATTCCAATATGGTGTCTAGCACATATATTCTCTCTTGTAAATTTGTGTCTTGGTTCTCTTGATTCTCTTTGAGAAAAGGGATGTCCTAGCCCATCCTCCCTTTGGCTAGGTGGTGCCCCTCTTTAGTTCTCTTAGTGAGGATTGGAGGTTGGATGGGTAAGAGGCAATCCGTTCATCATTTCAGCCCTCATTATTGGTGCCCCCACTGAGGAGTTCTCAAGCTATGCTCTACAACTTCCATGAAGAAAGAAACATCTAAGGAGTTGTCCTCTTCTTCAACGAGTGTTTGTCAAGAAGTCACTAAGGAGGAATCTTCATCAAACCCTATTCAAGGGATTCGCCGCTCAAGAGTACCGCAATGGTCTCCAAAAGAAGCTCAAGAGAAGAAGGATCTTTATCGACAAACGGCACGTATGCGGGTAAAGCAAGTTAATTACACACATCCTTCTTTGCTTCATGAGAAATCTTGCTCTCATCAAGTCTCTACGTCAAGGCATTGTGTTGAGTGCTTGGTGTCTAGTGTAAAGACACTCCCTACGGAGCTTCGTCTTCAAGTGGTGAAGGCGGTTTCAAATTCGGGGATTAACAAGTTTTTGGAGGGTGAGTTACACATCAATGGTGTGCGGTATTGGCGAGAGGCTACATATGGTGATGCGCTTCAACTACTACTAGCAAGAAGACTCAAAGTAATTGAAAAGATAGCTATCGAAGCCTATGAACTTTACAAGGCTGATGATGGTCACACAAAAGCTACGCTAATTAGTGGTAAGCAAGTCCTTCGCATCTCTCGAATGGTGGGATCTAAGAGGCCATAGCTTCAACGACACGCTTCATGAAAGTTTGTAGTGTAAATTTGTAGTTAATGCATAAATGACTACTCCTACTTTCTACAACTTTCAATCGGTTCAAAACATTCGGGTGGATGTGTGCATTAGTAGAAAGATACATTTTCAGCAAAGGTTGGTCTTCTATTTTGGAGCTGAGAGGTTGAGAGAGATCTTGTTGTCACCTGATCCCATAATACTCCCTATTTTGGATTATAACATCTCCTTTAATGTGCACATATTCATTCTACTCTAAGTGTATCCCATGAACCATAGGGACTTGTACGGACCTATCCGTCCACTTGCTAGACAAACCGTGCATATAATCGTTAGCACAAAGATCAGGTTTCAAAATGCTATAAGGGTCTTATTGGGCCCTCGTCGTCTTGCTGAGATTAATGCATCTGTAAATCCATTTATTCTACCCTTAATAAGATATGACTTGGGCCTAGACGTGTTCATCTTTATTTTGTATTGAGCTAGGCCAACATCTTCCTATCATGGCTTTTCCAAGTTTTTTTGGGCACAAAGGGGAGAAATCTCTGGACTTTTTGGATGACTTAGAAATGGCCTTCCTAGTCACAGGCCGGGATGACGAAGCAACCAAAGTACGGGCCTTCCCTTTAGTTCTAAAGGGTGATGCTCGAGTGTGGTATCAAGCTCTCCCGGAGGCTACAAGGGGTAATTGGGAGAATCTCAAGACCGCATTCATGCACAAGTACCAAGATACAGAGCCACCTGAAGATATTTGGAGACAACTCTTAGATCTTCGCCAAACCATAGCAGGGGAGTACCAAACCTATGAAGGCATGTTTATAAAATTGTGGGATAAATGGACAACATCTTTAGCTGAGGGAGAAAGAGTACCTGATTGCCTTAAGAAAGATTGTTTTCTAGCCGGACTCCATCCTCTACTAAGGGAGAAGGTCAAAGGAAAGTTTCCCACATCCTATGAAGAATCAATCACTTATGCGAGAGAGAAAGATAGAAAATTGAAGTATCAAGCCCAGTTAAAGGGGGGAGTTGAGCCCATACAGGTTTTACCAACCATGCAAAGGCCTAGAGAAATAGCAGAGGCCCCACCTGAACCAGAGATACCACAGCAAGAGCTCCTACAACGCATTACTAATCAACTCGAAAGCCTTTCATTAAATTTGGTGCAAGGAGTGCGGCCCCCTCCCCTCATAAATGAAGGCAATCCAGGTCCAAGAAGACAAGAAAGAGAGTATGTTTGCTATAATTGTGGGGAGACTGGCCATGGTATGTACTTTTGCCCTCATCCCAGGCGTTTTCCAGGAAATGGGTTCCAACCAAGAAGGAGGGGACAACAAGTGACACCACCTAGAGAAAGGTTTGTTCCACTGAATCCAAGGCCTCCACCATCGGTTCAAGTTCTCCAGCATCCTCGACCACTTGCAGAGGTGCCGCCCTTGCCTGTTCAACTGCCAGAGAATCATGATGTTAGGATAATTAGTTTAGATGAGAGTGATGTCAAAGGAAATGACAAAGTAGTAGAGGTTGAAGCAATGCCGGTGAAGAAAGCCCGGAGAATTGAGAAGATGGAGCCTACACCACCAAAGGAGGTTGAAAATATGGAAGAGGAGGCAGAGTCATCAGTGGCTGCAAAGACACGCACCAGTAAAAAGAGGAGGGCTCGCTCACGCCGACACATTGAACCAGATGATTTTCCCTTGGGTAAAGGTACTAGAGCTTATGATTTGCTTGCTGATGTGAGGAATCAAGGGCCAAAAATTTCATGGCCACAATTACTACATCTATCTCCAACAGTGCGGCGACAATGGTCAAAGATGGTAAGCATTAGACCCATGAAGAATAGACATGTGAATGCAATCCAGGCTAGAAAGATGAAAGATATTGTACCTCTAGTGGAAGCCGAAATCAATGGGCAGAGAGTGTCAAAGACATATGTGGATGGAGGTGCAGAGATTTGTGTCATGACGGAAAAGTTGATGCATCGTTTGGGATTAGAGGTAAATGAAACTACTAAATTTGGGGCCAAAATGGCTAACAATGTGGTAGTAAATTGTTTGGGAGTTATAAAGAAAGTCAAGGTAAAGGTGTGTGGAGTGCAATTGGAGCTTGACATGTATGTGATGCCAGTGAAGGGGGATGGCTATCCGCTCATTCTTGGGCGACCATGGCTAATGGGAATGAAAGCCAGACAAGATTGGGAGACAGGGGCTTTAGAGCTCAGGCCACAAAAGGGGCTGCATAAAAAATGGAAGAGCACTATCTACAACATGAAGGAGGGCCGACAGGAGGATCTTGTGTTAGAAACCACCGCTGATGAATGGAGTTCCAGCGAGGGTTGGTCATCTATGACAGAGGGAGAGTCTTCTAATGAGGAGGAAGAAAGCTCTCTAGAAGTGATGGGGATTACATTAAAAGGGCCTTCTAGTAGTGAAATTCCGCAGCAGCTTCCAAAGGTCGAGAAGGAGGGGTTAGAAAAAATGTTGGCTAAGGATCTATCAGTTGAGGAGAAGGCAGCCTACATGGAAGTGGTGATAAAACATTCTGCACTTTTTATTTCTGATTATGAACACATCACAGGTGTGACAGCAGTACAACATCACATTAATCTAAAAGAGGGAGCACGGCCAGTGGTGCAGCGACTACGACGATTGGGAGTAGTTCAACAAAACGCTCTACTCACTAAGGTGCAACGACTTTTAAAGGCAGGCTTTATCTATCCAATAGGGGATTCAGAGTGGGTTTCACCTGTGGTGGTGATACCCAAGAAGAATGGAAAATGGAGGATTTGTGTGGATTACAAGCCACTAAATGCTGCAACAAAGAGAGATCACTTTCCTCTTCCCTTTCAGGATGAAATACTCAACGAGGTGGCTGGGCATGAGAGATACACTGTTTGTGATGGGTATTCAGGTTATTTCCAGATCCGAATAGCTGAGGAGGATCAACAGAAGACCACCTTCATTACACCTTGGGGTTGTTTTGCTTACAAAGTAATGCCATTTGGATTAACAAATGCCCCAGCTACCTTCCAACGATTCATGAATTATGTCTTCCAGCCATATTTTGGGAAATCCATCAGGGTCTTTATTGATGATTTTTGTATTTATAGTTCTAAGGCTCTACATCTAGGGAAGGTGGATGAAGCTTTCAACCGACTCGCACAAATGGGGGGGCAGTTAAACCATGAGAAGTGTCGCATTGGCGAAAGCAGTGTAACTTTGTTAGGGCATGTCGTAAGTGAGAGGGGCATTGAAGCTGATCCAAACAAAGTTAAGGCCCTATTGGCGGTGCCATCACCATCTTCTGTGAAGCAACTAACCTCTTTCATTCAGAAGGTGCGATATATGGGGCGGTTCATTCATCTCCTCTCCCAATTAATATTTCCACTGCAACAGTTAACCCACTCTGAGGAGCTCCTGTGGAGTGACGAAAGCGAAAGGTGCTTTCACGAGGTGAAGAAGGCTCTTAGCACCCTTCCTATAATTTTACAGCCTTGTTGGGATCAAGAGTTTTTTGTCAACCCGAGTTTTGGGGACAATGCTCTAGGGGCAGCACTAATACAAAAGGATGCTAAAACTGGCCTAATGAGACCGGTTTACTTTTCTAGTAGAGTAATGACAGCATCAGAACGAGGGTACAAGATGGTCGAGGTAATGGTTTTGTCTCTAATGTTTGCTATAAGAAAGTTTCGTCCTTATCTTCTCCCTAGGCCATTCACAGTGATCACGACAGAAGAGCATTTTCCCTATGCCTTACAGCACATGGATGTTTCAGCTAGAATCGCTAAGTGGGTGATACAACTCCAAGAGTTTGACTACACCTTCAAAGTGGAGGATTCTACTCGAGCTTGCCTAGCTGATTTGTTGACCCATAGATGCCATCAAAAGAAGGAAAATGAGAAGGGAAAGGTAAAAGAGGAGACACCTCCTCTTGAGGAGCCGCCACGGGTGGAGAATGCCCATGCCCTCTACTTTGATGGAGCCTACAAGCGTATTAAAGACAGAGCGGCAGCAGGAATAGTGGTGTTCAGTCCCATAGGTGACAAACTTTATGGAGAAGGTATCAGCTTGGAGGATGTCCATTCTAACAATGAGGCAGAATATCAAGCCTTGCTTTTAGGTTTGAAGTGGTGTCTCTCACATGGTATCACTCGGCTTAATGTTTTTGGGGATTCTATGCTCATTGTTAAGCAAATGAAAGGAATCTGGGCTTGTAAAAATGATAACTTAGCAGTGAAAATGAGGGAAGCTAAAACTCTCATGAGAAAGCTACAGAAAGCCCAAATCTATTTTGTGCCAAGGCGCACAAATGGCGACGCAGATGCTCTAGCAGCTGAAAAATTGAAAGAGGCAATGGTGGGCATCATTGCCGTAAAGCTTCCCTTGTTTCAAGGAAAGTTTCAACTACAAGATGTGCTTTATTTTCTCGAGCAAGGTGAGGCACCTACACATATGAGTAAAAGTGAGAAAAGGTGGCTAGCTACTAAGGCCACTAAATACCGCTTGATAAATGATGTGTTGTATTGCAAAGGAAAGGATGCAGTGCTTAGAAGGGTGCCAACAGCAAAGGAGATTATAGATGTGATTAAGAGCTGCCATGAAGGGGTTTGTGGCGGACATTTTGCTCAAGAAATAACCAGCAGAAAGATTCTCCAAGCCGGTTTTGTGTGGCCTAGTCTACATCGAGATGTGCAACATTGGTGCCGCACTTGTGACGATTGCCAAAAGGCCGGACCAAGGAAGCTAGTGCATGAGGAACAAAATCCCATAACTACATATGGCCCATTTGAGAAATGGGGGATTGATGCAATAGGACCACTCCCACGAACTCAATCTGGCAAGGAATACATCATAATGGGAGTGGACTACATGACGAGGTGGGCAGAGGCTTCAGCAACTAGTAGGATCACAGCCCAAGAAGTGGGAAAATTTGTGTTTGAAAATATTTGTTGCAGGTTTGGCACACCTTTGGAAATTATCTCTGATCGGGGTCCTGGTTTTAGGGCAAACCTAGTAGGGGAGCTAATGGAAAGGCTAAAAATCAAGCACAGGCATTCTACTCCCTACTATCCACAGTGTAATGGTTTGGTCGAAAAAGTGAATGGGCTGATTTGTAAGATAATTACCAAGCAGGTACACATGCACCCCAAGCACTGGGATAAAAAATTGAATGCAGCTCTTTGGGCCTACAGGACTTCATTTAGAACCTCGCTTGGCTATACTCCATTTCACCTCGTCTATGGCCAAGAAGCTTTGCTTCCTATAGAGGTGGAACTGGCCAGTTTGCGTGTTTTAGTAGCCAGTCAAGAGAAGAATCAAGATAAGAAGTTAGAGGAAAGGATCTTGGATCTAGAGAGGCTGGAGTTAGATAGAGAAGCAGCAGTCCAACACTATTCCATGCAGGCTGAAGAGAGGAGGAAGACCTTTAATAAGAAGCTGGCTAGCAAACACATAAGGGAAGGATCACTTGTGCTACGCTATGATAACCGCTTCGATAACAGAAAGGATGCTAAACTTGTGTTCAAGTGGGAAGGGCCATTCATGGTCATAAGGAGATATGCAAATGGCAGTTATAAGCTAGGTGACATGGATGGGAAGGTTCACAAGACAAGGGTAAATGGATGGCGACTGAAGCCTTATTTTCAAAGAAATATGAACACTTTGGAGCAGTCATTCAATGAAGAGCCACCAATGAGGGGGTGCAGTCCTCCTTGCTCTATTGGACCATCATTATCAAGCTAGAGGCATGAATACCTCTAGCCTAAGGGGAGGGCTAATGATCCGGGTTTTTTACAACCCGGATTACTACCACAAAATTTTGGCCAAAGCCCCTATCAAGAGCCTACCATATCACTCTGGGTTTACTCTTCAAGCACTAGGTATGCTACATTGCTTCTCGATTATGATAACTCTAGCAAATGGGAGGAACAAGTTCTTAGAAGGCATGTCAATGTAAAGGGTCAAAGGGATGGTTATCTTAGTGAAGATGAAAATGGATTACACCTAGGAGTTGAGTGAATGCATAGATTTTTTCAAAGGACTAGCCTCCAACTACACATGGGCCCCGTCTGCATCACTAAGATTTGGAATCTATCACCATCATTAGAGGACACCTCACCCTTGCACACAAGTCAATATCCACATCATGGTGTCATTTGGATCTTGCACAAAAGCTTACAAGCATGGACCCCTTTTGTCACATGCTTATATGTATTTATATACATATGGGATACTAAAGTCAAAGCAGCTTTTGGAAGCCTTTTTTATAATCTCAATAACTCCCAAGAAAAAGCTAATTTCATGAAAATTCCCGCGTAGGCCGATCGGTTTCGACCTGGTCTACAAAGTTGCAGAGGAAACTTTTTTCAAATTCCTCACGGATTTGAAGTTACGAAGGCGCAGACTGCTGGCTACATGCAATTTTCTTCTCTCTTTCACCACACCAACTTTCCACTCTATCCTTCTTGTAAATATATTATAATAATGTGCTTTGGCCACCCACCTCTTGTAATCTAGCTCCATTTATCTATTTTGTCTACCACCACCCTTGGCTTCTTGCATGATGACCAAGGTGGGGACTTGTCCCATCCACTATGCTCCATATTTTCAAAGATGCCATACATCATCTAGGATTATGTTAATCAAGAAGATTAGCTTAATCTAATCCCTCATGGAGGCTATATAAAGAGCCCATGGAGGGAGGGGAGGAGGACAATGACAAGTCCATGAGAGCATTCTAGAATACCCTCATCTCTTTGAGGGAAGCTATGAGTGAGTTCTTTTATTATGTAGCATAAGGCAAGCTTCCTCTACCTCTTCTCCTCTTGTCTCCCTCTCCTCTCATCTCTCTCTCTTATATTCCAATATGGTGTCTAGTACATGTATTCTCTCTTGTAAATTTGTGTCTTGGTTCTCTTGATTCTCTTTTAGAAAAGAGGGAGGAGGGAGAATGACAAGTCCATGAGAGCACTCTACAATATCCTCATCTCTTTGAGGTAAGCTATGAGTAAGTTCTTTTATTATGTAGCATAATGGCAAGCTTCTTCTACCTCTTCTCCTATTATCTCCCTCTCTTCTCATCTTCTCATTCCATGTAGCATAATGGCAAGCTTCTTCTACCTCTTCTCCTCTTGTCTCCCTCTCTTCTCATCTCTCTCTCTTATATTCCAATATGGTGTCTAGCACATATATTCTCTCTTGTAAATTTGTGTCTTGGTTCTCTTGATTCTCTTTGAGAAAAGGGATGTCCTAGCCCATCCTCCCTTTGGCTAGGTGGTGCCCCTCTTTAGTTCTCTTAGTGAGGATTGGAGGTTGGATGGGTAAGAGGCAATCCGTTCATCATTTCAGCCCTCAACGGTTTGTCCGTTATTCATTTTTGTGTGGTTTCATGCCTTTTTCGCGTACGTTTTTTACATTTTTCCATGTGATCCTCCCCTATTCTCCTTGGAATTCAATTTTGACTAGATAGCCTTGTTCGCCCACCCTTCATGCACAATTCTCCTTTTTTCTCTGCCCTATTTTAACATCTATATTTTTTGTTATTAATTTTTATTGGAGTTTTCAAGCTCCATTTTCTTATTTTTTCCATGTGAATGCCTCCTAAACCCCCCGAAACTACCTTCCAACATTACTGTCGTGTGAAACACTATTGTGCGGACATTCTTTCTTTTTACTGCCATTCATTTCAGTACCCAATTCTTTTTCTATTAATTTTCGTGTCCCGTTTCGGGGTTCATTTTTTAGTTTTTTCCATGTGCATGGGGCTTATCTTGCTTGGCACTGTGTTCTGATGTAATAGGATTGTCATCTTGTATGCATTTTTGGGCTCATTCTTCCCACTTTTTTCATGTGAACGCCCTCAATTCACCTCGGCCACCCCTGTTGCACTTTTCATTCCTCTTCCCCTCATCGCTCGACACATTTTTTGCTTTTTTTAGAATTTCATTCCGATGCTTGGTTTGCATGTTATTCATTTTTCTTTGTTTTGTGGTGTTTCCGCACACCTCGCCACACGCGTGCACGCACATGTTTTTGCTTTTCCATGCCTCGCGACATCCCCGTGGCATTTGCACCTCCCCCATCGTTGTCCCAACCCCCGTCTGCTCCCGGTACTGCAATTTTTTTTACCTCGCCCCGCGCTTATGCGTGGGACAGGGGAGGCTTCCTTGTTTTTCCTTTTCTTCTTCTTTTTTTAAATCTTTATCTTAAATTTTTTTAAAAAAATTAAAAAACATACATTTCCACCCCCCCACCCGACAGTTTTCCCTCCCGAGGCCCTTCTTCCCTTTCTTTCTCTTTCTTTCTCTCTCTCTCCCTCTCTTTCTCTCTCCCCACCATTTTCCTCCTCCCCCCACTCCCTCCATCCCACCCTCCTCCATCTCCCTCCTTCCCCCCGATCTCTCCCTCCCTGCCATCCTCCTCCCTTCTCCCCTCTGCCTCTCCCACCCCCCTTCCCTATCGCCGCCCCGCCCGGGTCCCCCTTCTTCGCCACCCCTGCCTCCTCGTCCGCCTCCTCTTCCCCCTCCTTCCACCTCCCCCGCCACCCCGCCCGTTCACTAACTCCACCCCCCTACCCCCTCCCTGCCCGCCCGTCCCCTCCAATTACCCCCCCCATTCCCACATCCTTCTCAAGCCCCCCTTCCCCCCTCCAAACCACACTCCCCCGCATGCCCCCATTCCCACCACCACCCACTTCAACCCTCACCACACACCTCAACCTATGAACACACGCCCTCCTCCCACAGGAACAACCCTCTGTCGGCCCCCGTTCGTGCCTTGCCCTCCCCCTCTTTCAGGTCTCTTTGTTGGCCCCCTGTCACGTGGGCCTTATTCTACATGTGTGGGTTTCTTTCACTGATGTTCGTGTGCGCAAGCTTGTGGACGATTTTCTATGTGTTGGACACTACTGGTCACGTGCCCCAAGTGTGTGTTGTTCGTGGATAGTTTGTACGTGCTATGTTCTAGTGCTCGTTCACGTACAAGGACGTGCCTCTCGTTTCAATCGTGCCATGCAGCTGTCGTTCATACGCAGCTGCTATCGGGTACCTCGATGTCCCACCTTTAATAAATAGAAAACCCGAAAAATCATTTAAAACAAATTGGAAAAGTTTGAAAATTCCATAAAAATTAATTTAAATTCCAAAAATACTGGAAAATTTAAAAAAAACCCAAAAAAAATCAAAAAATTTCCTTGCATGATTTTGCCTTAGTGTAAACCTATAAAAATTTTTCAAAACCCTTGTGGGATATTAAATATTTGAAACAATCCATTTAAATGCTTTAAAAATTGTGACAATTTGCCAAAAAATATTGTTTAAATTCAAAAAAAAAATCTAAAATTTGCTTTTTAATATTTTTGATTTTTGGGATTACTATTTGGGTTTTGTTTACAAATTACCAATTGCCAAGCAAAAAACAAAACAAAACAAAGAAGAGAAAAGAAAAAAACAACAAAATCACTTCAAACCAAACAAAATAAACCAAAACAAAAACACAAAAACACAAACAACCAAATTCCATTTAGGACAAACCAACATACATAAATCCAAACACATCACCAAAAATACAAATCCAAATCTACCTAAACTTTTTTAAAAAAAGCAAAAACCAAAATAAAACAAAAACACACAAATAAATGGCCGAAAAATCATAACGCATGATTCTCTAAGATGTTTTCTAATCCCACTTCCCCAACATGCCTAACACTATCCATAATACAAAATCCAAAAAGAAAGGAAAATAACAAAAACAAATAAAACTCACATAACAAAATACAAAATTATAAGCCTTACAGACACATCAATCGCTGATACATTCACTCAACATGTAACATGTTGCATCCATTTGCCATATGTCCCGCTCTTTTGTTTTTGTGTATCATGGTATTCGCATTTTGTTTTTTCTGTCTTTGACAGGAGGTCAATTGTTATTTAGTTGCCTACTATGGTCATTTGTGGAGTTGTTTTCCAACTTGTATGGACAAGGACTTGCGCTTCAGACCTTGCGGGTGTCCACACACCGCCAGGTTCTTTCTTTTTCGCTCTCCCACATGCACTCCAACACACATGTAATTGTAATAAAATCAATCGACCGTTGCATCCACCAAACAAATAGAATGCACTTCATTAATTGTAAAATGAACTCTCGTTGTTGCACGAGCACATGGCACAACAACCAACATAATTTTCTAAAATAAATCCACAGTGCACGCACACATGCGCTACATACACAATTAATTTGTAATTAAAATGAACCCCCGTCATCACGCATGCATGCGCTTTGCGCCACAGATCACGTAAGTTGTAACAATGAATTGCATTTATAGAGACCCCCAGTCAATCAAGTCAGTCTAAGTAGGGGTGGGAATTGCGGAATCGACTCACTATGCATTAATGGTTAATTAATAGCGAACTGTAATTTAATTTGTAAATGGCTAAAATGAATTCGATAGTGTTCACCCATCCACGTTCACTACACCACCATAGGTTTACGCAGTGTGCTTCCGGGGATTGGGATTTATTAAGTTAGAGATATCGATCTTGTTCATCTATCTTTATTCTAATTGTTTTGGATTTTGTTTGAGTCTAGTCATTATCTGGGGTACGGTGTGTTTGAGGTTTTTTTTATTTTTGATTGCTTGATTATGCAAGATTAGAGTGACTGTTTGTCTACATAGCATGAAGCTTTCGATCACATGAGCGTGTAGGTCATGTCAAAATTTTACATAGGATGTGGATTATTTGGGGAAGTCTGGTTCAGTCTGGTCTGGTAGTCTATCCTTTGTTTTGATATTCATCTCAATGTTGGTTTGTCTGGGTTTTGTAGGAAATTTGTCGTCTCTTTTCTTGGTTGTGTGTGTGGGTATTCTGTGTAGTCAGAATGGCATCTACCTATATTCCTTCTATTGTCATCCAGCATGTGTTGTTGCCAATGCGTGACTATGCTCTTCTCTTGGAGGCAGATTGCATTCGTCGTGCTAGTCTTTGTTCTTTTGTGGCCCTGAAGTTCCTGTCAGTGGACAATGTGATTTGCTACTCCTTCCTGGTGTCATATAAGAACCAATCTGGCTTCTGACGCTTTTGCTTATCCACAGCCAATATTAGTGATGTGTTGTGTTTGCCTCTTTTAGCGTCTTTTGTCCCTAGTGAAAATCAATTATTGACAGCTGAGGAGATCCTTTCTATCGTACAGAAGGAAACCTCTACCTCTTTGGTCTCCATCAAAGTTATTACCAGTTCTGGGATTTCTATAGCTCACATCTCCTCCCCGGCATGGAAACAACTTTGCCAGTTTCTGCAAGACAGGTTCATGTCAGAGGGAAGCTTGCTTCCAAATGTCTATCCAAGGAGCTATTCACTACTTCTATTTGGATCCTGGAGGGATCCAAGTTCAATTGGGCAGCATTCATGCTTGCGAAGATGGATCATCATTTTCAGCAAGTTAGGAAAGGTTAGGGCAGTAATGTCTCCTACAGTGTTTTCCTTCAGAAGATTATCTCCCTTGCACCTCCTCCTGGTGGTACGTGCCATTGGCTGATCATGCTCCTCTTCTGAAGTAGCCTCCACCTTCTGATCCAACTCCTCCTCCATTGCAACCTAATTCTAATAGGGAGGATGAGTTCCCTACCATATTCTCTCACATTAAAAGATTACGTACTAAAGGGCTACTTAGTCATGTTTCTGTTTTTGTTTCTGATCCTCTTGTAAAGGACTCCATTCCTCCTATTTCTACCAGTTCCCTCCCTTCATTCTAGTCATGTCCTAATCTATTTGCAGCACAAAGGGATGGGCAGCTAGATAAATAGATCCTTGCTTCCTTACAAACAATGTTAGCTGGACCTTTGCTTCCCCAATTAGTTTCTGGTATCTAGGCTACATTGGAGACTTCATTGATGACTTGTCTTCAGTCCATTTACACAGGAGTGTATATTTCCCTGCAAGACAAAGTGGATTCCCTAACTAGTCAGTTAAGTAAGGCTTTGGAGGATCTAGCATTTGAGACAACCGCTCTCATTGATATTCACAAACAAATGATTGAAGCTACTACTCTGATGGATTCCCAAAAGGCCACCATTCACAAGTTAGAAACTCAAATAGTTACCTTGGAAGAAGAGAATGCGTCCTTGACTAAAGAGAATATTTCTGCCCTTGAGGAGATGATAGACTTAGCCAGTAGGCTGGGTACTTGTGAGGGTCAGCTACTACAGTCTTTTCAAGAAACTATTGAGTCACAATAGAAGATGATTGCAGAGCTTAATTAGAAGATTGTTACTCTTTCTATTCCTCCACCTCCTGTGGTTTCTTCTGTAGTATCTTCCAAAGAGGATCTTGACCAATTACGGTAGAAGGCGAAGTTGTGTAATGGTTTTTCTACTAAGGTAGAACACCTTCAACAATGTATGAATTGTGTACATGATGATTTTACTCGTTATGCTAGGCTGGTGTCACCCCCACCATCTTTCTAGATCAAGTATCATCAGCAACATTTTGCCTTGTATATCTCTTTGAGCAATGTGGATTTAGAACACCTCCAGAGCATGGATGGCAAAATTTGTTGTCTGCAAATTTACTAAAGTCTGTGTTTGATAGATTTTTTTATGAGCTGATTTCGCATGAAGTACAATTGCTATCTTTCATGTATCTTACAGGGCATTTGCAGATTCCTGATGAGAAAGATATCAATTTGTATGTGGGAGATGTGGTGTTACAAGCTGTGATATATGTACAATCAGGGGAGCTTTTGTTAGCTAAAGGGTTGAAAACTTATCATCAGTAGACATCTTGGTGTAGAGGATATGCTTGGCATCTTCCTTTGGAGGGTGATGCTTTGGACCCTCGTCGTCTCATGAGTGTATTTCATAAATCTGATATTCAACCTTTGCAAACTCAACTGTTGAGTCATATTGCTAATAATCCATTATTCACTGATTTCTTTTTCCAGGATCTTGCCTATCGTTGTTTTGTTTATCCATTAGATCCCATTGATCTTTTGTCTTATTCTCTTATGTCCTATCGTTTTCCATTGTATATTTCCCTCCTTACTTCCAACACTAACACTATTCCTATGTTGTCTTTTACTCCTTCTGGTTCCCCTTATATTCATATCTTTACTCTTTGTCCTTTCATTGCCGATCTGACATCATCACCTACCCCTTCTGAACCTCCTCCTGTATTTTCTCATGTTCCTTCTGTTTTCTCAAAAGATTCCCTTCATAAGTTTTTGCTGAATTTTTCGTCTTTCCCATCTTCCTTATCTCTTCATTCCCCTTCTTTTTATGATTTATCTTATTTCCCTTTACAATGTTCTCCTCTTATTCCATCACTCTCTCCCTCCGATTATATTAACCTTCCTCCTCAATCAGTGTTGGATACACCTAGGTATGACAGTGATGTTCTCCGTCGAAGGCAATGGATGCTGCATGATTCTTTGACATGACCGATGTTTAACTGGCCTCTCATTCTTGGGTCTTGGGAGACATCTGTTTCACGTTCGATATCTTACCTTCATTTTGCTCGGGTGCATGCTCATTTTGAGGATACCTCTGTACGCCTTGCTGCGCACTTTTCTTGGTATCTTGCTTTTATGCATCAAAAGTTTAATCTGAACACTCATAAGCGTATCCCTAGTTTGATCATCAATCCAAATGTGGATGTGACTACTGCTCAGATGGATATTATGTATTACTTCACACAGGCTTTCCCTACTAGGTTTCTTATTTTCCTAGAAAGGATGTGTTGTTTATAGTTCCTCCAAAATGTGTCTTTGCATTTTGTAGATGGAAGTAAAGCTCTGGAGTGTCTCAAGTCTAGCATGCAGTTTAAGAAGAAGTGTATGCAGCATGCTTAGCAGTGGAGTTCTTTTTGGATGTATCAATTCTTTTTCTTTAATGGAAATCTTTTTCTGTGCTCTCCATTTTTTGGGGGCATGTGCCATTCAGATTACCTGGTATTGTGTCTATGTGAGTTGTATATATGGTATGTGTATATTGTTTATCTTTGTTGAATGGAGCTGAAGTTGAAAATGGATTGATGAAGACGATATTGGATTCAAAGCTAGCAGAAGATGATGCTAATTTAAAGAAAACTCTTATATCCTCTATGAGCTTGTGTTGCTATCAATTTTTTTAAAACAAATGGAGATAATATCAAAAAGGGTATTTTCCTTTCGTTGTAGTATTGTCGGATATATAGGGTACTTGTTGGGGTCGTGATTGGATGATTTTATGAAGTGTTGTTGAAGAAAAATGATCACACTGAGCTCTTTACTGAATTTATATTCTTCTTTTTCTTAGGTCGCGAGGATGCTTCCTTTCTAAGTGTGGGGATATGTTAAATGCTGAAATGATTAGAATTTTTTGGTTGATTTTTGTTATTTTTGAGGCCTGAATGGTTGATTTTTGAGTTGTTTGAGTAATCTTTAGTTATTTTGGAAGTTTTTGAGAGTGTTTTGGATAATATTGATTATGTTTTGGAAGCTCATGATGATTCTCAGCAAAAATATGAGGTTTTATGATGTTCTAATAGGTTATGTTGAGGTTCTGATTGGTTCTAATACCTTCTGTTTAGCTTTTGTTTTGTTCTTATTTTCTTCTTTATGAAGCATGGATTGATGATTGATGAAGGTTGAGGTCTTTTGAAAGCTTATTGAATAGTTTTTTATAGTTTGGGATGGTTTTAGTATGAGTTACGAGGTTTTGATATTCTATGTTGACCTTTTGTAGAGCCTCTATTCCTGCTCTGTTTTTGTTCTGTAAATCCTTTGTAGATCTTTTGTAAGTGTTCTGTGGAATGTACGTGTGACTTTGGGAAAGCTTTCTAACTTTTGGAAAGGATAAATCTAAGTTCAAAAGAGCTAAAACAAATGGAAGAAATAGATACTGAAGACTAAAGAGAAGACTGAAGTGAAGTGACAGTAGTGAGCTATAAAGAGACACTATAAATGCTCTGGTGCCCTTTCATACCTCCCATGCCTTTTGGGAGGTGCATCCATGACCTAAGAAGGATCATTGAGATTGATTTTTTGATTATTGTAGTGAGGAGATGATGTACTATTAATTGAGAGAGAGAGAGAGAGAGTCAGAGATAGCCAATTCTATCAAAACAATGTATCCTTCTACGAGAGATAGAGAGAGAGAACTATGAAGACAATGAAGATGAATACTATGCGCTTATTTCCATTCAAAAATGGTGTATTCTTTTGTGTTTTTTTTTAATTGATGGATTATGTGAAGACATTGAAGATTATGGTCGATTCTATTAAATCCGTGGGAGATATCTACTATGATGTTGTGTGAAGATTTGTCCTTTTCCTTGTTGTGGTTCTCAAAAGAATAAAAAAAAAGCTTATTGATATTACAAGATAGATTTTCTTGCAGTAGAAAACCCTTTTCCTTGGTGTTGCTCTTGGGGCTCCATTTGTGGCGCATCTTCCATCTCTTGATTTGGGGTTATATTTTCAGCAAGCTTTGGTTCTTCAGGCATTCTTCTAGTTACCCGTTTCGGAGGGCCAGAAGAGGAAGGCCCTAGTTCATCTTCTCTTATTCTCTTTTCTTCAATCAATATTTCTTTATGATTGAGGTCAGCCAAATGTGCAAAGGCGAAAAAGGAATCTACCGGTTCTTTCCAACCAATTCTTCCTCGATGCACTGATTGGCATTAGCCAAATCTTCTTTGGCTGCTTTACCACATTCCATTTGATCTAGTGCCTGCATACATATTTTAGATTGCACATTAGCTTTACATGTTTTTAGACTTGATTTAGTTGGCTCAATTTGCAACCCATAGGTAGCTGCATCAATTGTTGCATAGGCATTCTTTACAGCTAAATCTTCTAATCTTTTTTTCATTCTACCATTGCCAAAATTTGGCTACAGTGGAAGATCAGTTTCAACTGCGTGAATTTTTTCATCTTTCCAAAAGAAGAGCTTTTGTGCTTCAGGCTCACGGAAGGCAGAACACTCCCTCAGATCATATTGTTGGCTGTCACACCAAATACAATGCCTCTTAAAGCCTTCTCTCAAGCGTCTTTGAGTTGATGAACGTCCTCATTCTTCAACTTTGACATCCAGCTTCTCCACCTTGGAACTAATTTCTGTAAGATTCAGATGAAGGTCACGCATGCTTGTAATGAGTTCATCTATGACATCATTTTTAGAAGGAACAGAAGAAGAAAGAGTTAGTTGATTAGTCAAACGAATAGGGGATTTTGAAGGTGGAACAAGCTCGATCAACGGAGTTGTTGTAGTTGAAGTAGAACCCAATCTTAGTCGCATCCGCTCTCTTCAAGAAATCATGTTAACTACATCAGTAACCTATGTCCATGCAGTATTGACTCTTGATTCGGAGGTAGCATCTTCTAGGCGATCAGTAAGCTTCTCTTACAGAATGGGATCTGCAGCCTTAAGGAATAATTCAATCTTCTGACCTTCCGTACTTTGTTGATCTTCAGCATCAAGTTGTCCAAATTTACTTTCAAACTCATGGTATAAAGCTGTTGTAGCTAAACCTTAGTTGGGTTTCTCAACCCAATCAATGAAACTTTTCTTCCTCATTAGGCTAGAGTCTTCTAAGAAGAATTCTTCGCATAGGGCTTTTTTAAATGCAGCCCAATCCGCATCTCACAAAGAAAGACCATGGATTCTTTCTTGAAGACCATGCTTGGCTAGTCTGGTAAAATAATGACTCCATGCATATTGCGGTATACCAAAGAAGAGCATTTTCTCAACATACAAGCGAATGAAAACATAGATATTTTGACCATTAAATTGTTTTAATTCCCGTTGTCGTGATGTTATGAGGACAGAGTGTGAAAAAGTATGAAATGCATCATCATCTGAATTCTTTATTGATCTAGAGAGTCAATGTGATCTGAGCCATTAGTACTAGTGTGAGTTGCATGGATTATCTAAAAATACTAGATTTTTGGATAATTTTAGCTTATTTTTTATATTGTTTATTGTAAAAATCCAAAAAAGTAAAAAAAAAAGCTTCTAGATTAGGATGGCATGCAAAAAGCTAGTTGCTTTTTCAGCCAATTAGGGATTTTCACAAAAAAGATAAATTGATGAAATCGTGCGCGTCGCGATCTTTGTAAATAGGCTGAAAACTACAGATTGAACTGAAAGAAGAAGAAGTTATCTGGGAGATCCGTGAGCAGGTGTCCTGCAGTTTTACCCCCCTTTTCGGAGCCAACGGAGCCATTAGATTTGGATTCCAGGCAGCAGAGAAAGAGTTGATTTTTCTGATCCACATTTTTGGTCTATGAGGGAGCTCCAGGAGAACTAATGCTTGGATATTGCTTCCAAGTAGTGCAAAGATTCCAGGTTCTTTCAATACATATTGATTCAATTCATTGTGATTTGTTTTTGTAGTGTTTACCACTTTGATATTCTCTATCTTCTCTTCCATCTCCTATCTCTACTTCCTTCTACTTCTGATCCCTAGTGGATTCGGCCTTTCGACAAAAACCCCTCTGACATTGGTGAACCCGACGTGAAAGGTCTTCACAAAAGAAGGAAAGATAATATGGGAGAACCTTTGAATACAATCTCCAGTGATGTTTTGCAATAGTTGGTACAAAATATGAATATGTTTATGCAGGTACAACAACAACAATAAGTGATGCAAGCTTCAGCTCAAATAGAAAGTGTTGGGATGAATGCTTTGCAAGCAGTTGAGCATGAGGTGAAGTTATTCAATGGCAGGAATGTATCTGCATATGTACATACCTATGCTCGAAAGATGGAATTCTTTGGAGTGGCTCAATCTGCATGGAGCCGGTATTTTGTACGTGTTACTGTTCATGAACTGAAAGCACAGTTTACTGAATTATACTTGTAAGATGCTGACTGGGTAGCCTTCAAGAAGACACTCAGGGAAGAATTTTACATTGAGGACACCAATTTGATTAGGCACGAGACTTTTCAGGAGTGGGTTATACAACCCAATAAGGATCTTGTGGCTACAGAATTGTTAAGAGAATTTGAAAGTAGATTTGAGCAGTTCGATCTTGCAGAACAGCAAGCTCTTGCAAGTTAGAAAATTGAATTGTTTCTACAGGCAGCTAATCCTGAGCTTCAAGAGAAACTTGATGATTTGCTGGAGGATCAGACTATAAAGACAAGTTTGAAAATAGAGTGGAGACATGTCAAGGAAGCTATTACTGCACTTGTGAAGAAGCATAGAAGAAGAGAAAGATTGCATGTCTCTAGCTTGCCCACTGTTACGGGTAAGACAATTGAAGTATCCAGTAAGCCACCCGCTTCTGTGGCTAACCGTATGGCTGTACTTGCTATTTCTCCCTCTGTTAGGGAAGATGTCTTAGATGAATTGGTCAAAGGGATGTGGGATCTTCAATTGAAGGTTGCAAAATTGGATGAAAAAGTGTGGAAGCTTTCGCTCAACCGCCAAGACTCATGGACCGCTTATTGTTCAAGCGTTCCAAGCAAGCTCTAATGGCCACCTCTCACATAGCCAACGTGCCCTTGATCCTACAAGTGTAGTGAGCTCACCTTGATGCCGATATAAGTTGCCTCCTCTCTTCCACACTCCGGTAGCTCCACGATCCTAGATGCTAGCTCAAGCATGCTCAAGCCTCTCCCCTCTCCAAGCTCCAACCGCCATAGCTGTGCACGCAAAAGAAGGAAAGAGAAGAGAAGAGAAGAGAAGATGATGAAGAGCTTCACCCCCTTGATCCCTCACTTCCACTCACTCCCTCCCTCACTCTCACAATCACTCTCTCTCTCTCAAGAGCACACACAAGCAAGGAGAGGACAAGAAGAGAAAAAGAGAAGAGCTCTTGTTGGGCACACACCAAAGAATGAGCTTCCATTCACTTTTTGAACTTTATATATAAAGACCCTAGAACCCCATGGGAACCCATCCTTTTTTACATGACCAACCATTGTGGCAAGGTCCTTTTTCTAATTCCCTCTTTTTGCTTCATGCCGTAGGCCTATATTCAACTATTCTTTTACAGGTGGCACAGGAGGGAGCCTGGCACTCTTTTACAAGAGTTTTTGGAGTTTTTGAGGTACCTTTTATTTAAAACTGCAATTTTGGCCCTGGCTTAGCTTTTGAGCCCGCCTACATGTCCTTGCTCCTTTTCCATCTTCTTTCTGATTTTTCATTCGTCTTTCGGCCTTCTCGGCTTGGGGTTAACATTACCCCCCTCTAAGACGGGTGCCAATCCCATGGCACTCTTGTCGATTGTTGGTGGTTGAAGAGACAGTCGGCGAAGTAGTGATGTGAGGGCAGGGCAGCTTGTAGACTCGGGTGCTCGTGGAAGCGTGGGAGTAAGGTTGGTTGGAGAAGTAATGGATGTTGATGAGGGCCTCCGAGGTCGGTGGGTGGGCGTGGTGGTGGTGCTTGGAAGGACAAGGGGTGGTGCTCCATCTAAGGAGGGGGATGTCTATCTTAGTGTGCAGTGTGAGTGGCTCAGAGTGACAGATCTAACCATAGGCGAGTGGCCTCCCTAGGTATGTCCTGCTTTTGATGAGCCCTAAGCGTGAAGTGGGGGAGAAGAAAAGGGCTAGGGGGTTAGGAGTGGAGCTAGCCGACCGAAGCCACCGGACACGCCTAACTTGAGGACCCTTAGGTGTGGTGATTGTGCTTTTTGTGGTGTTGAGTGGTTGTGGAAGTGAGTTGTTTGGTTTCTTCCATGCGTAAGGATGCACAAGTATTCCATCTGTAAGGATTCGCCTGCACGGTTTTTTTTTTGGCACTACTAGGAGAACGACAGCCTGTACCTAATCTTCCTTGTCTGATGGAGGTGAAGAAGGGGATCGGATGGACTTGCTCAAAAATTGACGGCTTTGCATGTACCCTTTGAGGTTCATGCGAACGTGGAGAGAGGTGGTAGAAAGGAATGGATGGTTGCACCTAGTAAATTGGTTGTCATTCATATCTTCTAGGAGAGCTAGGCAAAAGGAGGGAAGAAGACTAGCTCTCATCATTAGGCATGTCATGGCACAGCTATCAATAGCGTTGGGGTCAAAAAAGAGAGGGGGCAAGCCACGCTCTTGTGGTGTCAGGTCACTTGAGTAATAGCTTAAGAAACCTAAGGTAATTACATGTAGTTATAAAGGTGGGATCTGGACAGGAGGAGAAGTCTGTGAGAAAGTGCATCATGGAATCACTTAGGCTTCCTAAATCAAAAAGGAGGGCATCCTTAAAGGAGGTGGCATTGGAGTTGTAGATGATGGGGAAGTCATGCCGCCCATGGAGGGTGGCAACAAAATCCACGCCTACTCTACGAGGATACACCATGAATGTGGGGTCGTTCCTCTCGTAGGGTAGGGTGTTGCAAAACGCCATCCAGGCAAGCATGCTAATATCGTATACTCACCTTCTCCAAAGAAGTTGGCAGTTGTAGCCCTGTACAATGTGTGGTACCTCAAACACCTTGTCTTTCCAAAACTCTGCTTCCTCCATGCCCCACAGAGTGGGGGTCTTTGCTCTGTCTTCCAGCTATTTTTGGCCCAGCCGGCCGCCAGTCGCGATCACCTCCTCCATTACCTTAATTGGTAGGACCCTTCTCAGGCTGTTAGGCATGAGAAAACTAAAAGTGAAAGGGTCCTTTTCGTTTTCTTGCTATTCCCAAATCACCAGCTCCGCGTGGAATTGCATCGGGAGGTCATCGGGGCATGGTGGAAGGGGTGTAGATGGCCGCACGACTGGTTTGGCTCTCAACTGCCTCCTAGTTTCTTCAACTAATTTCCTCCGTTGCTCCCTGAGCACGGCTTTTCTATCCGAGGGTGGGTCGATTTGTTGTTGTTCTTGATCGTGCAGTGAGGGGTGTTGTGGGATTATTTCTTCACTGGTTCTCCTTATGAAAAATTCAATGTCAGCCTCCTCCCCCTGCCGGTCGTCTAGTTGTGCTCCTTCCTTAAAGCGGAGTGCATCCAACTCCTGGGGGTTAGGCCAGCCAATACTAGGTACTTTTGTTGTTCTTCTAAGCCCATCCTAACCTCCGCAGGTTGGGGTGACATCTATAGCCCTGCATGCAAGGCCCTGCTGCGATGCTCAGTTTCTTCTGCACCACCTCCAATGACTCCTTTCCCTCTGGCTGGGTCGTGTCTAGTAATGTGTTGAGGAAGGCCTATTGTTGGGCAGTGAAGGCTGTCTGGGCAACATCTGCTTTGCTTTTTGCCAAGATTTTTTCTTTTTCCACCAAAGCAAGGTGCTGTGCCAGTGCCTTCACCCGTTTCTCGTTCTGCACGGTCGGCCCTTTTGTTCATTCCTTCCATGCTCTCCCCCTACCTTTATGCTAGGATTACGAGCTTCTGCTCCTAGTCTCTAAGTTCTTTGCTCATATTCTTGTGCTCTTTCCTTCCGAGGTGCAGTTGATTCATAAACTCGATCTCTCATCATTGTTGCTCCCTTTCTCGTCTTCTCTCCTCTTCTTTGGCATTTAGTTCCTCCATCATTTGCTCAATGTTGGCGGTTTTCGCCTCCAGTTCCCCGTGTTGCATCAGGAGGAGCTTGTATTCCCGCTGCATCTGCACAAGTTCTTGATTTTTGTCCTCAAGCCGATGTTTGTAGCTTTCTTCCATGTCTTTCGTTGCTTTCAATTCTTGCTTGAGGTCAAATATTTGTCGTTGTTGCATGGCTATGATGCGGGTTTTCTCCAGTTGGAAGGCGGCTACTGATTCTTTCTCTGCCACCAACTCAGCCACTGCCATTCTCTTTTCCTCCTTTGCCCTCTCCAATTGGGAGAACAGCTCAGCGACGTATTCGTCGTAACTGGCTGGTGGCGTCCTTGTTGCGTGGGTGGGGGTGGTTGAGGCCTCCACACGTGGACGCTTATGGTCCTACCTTGATTCTGTATCCGGAGCTGGCCTTTTTTGCCCCGTAGCCATGGTTTCTGTGCTCTTCCCTTGGGCCATTTCTTTACTGATGAAGTATTGCATCCAGGCCACAAAGTTGGAAACTTCCATACTAGTGGGGATACTAGGGGTGAGCATAGCGGGTTCAGTGGAGGGCGCCATGAGGGTGGGGATAGGATGGAGGGGTGCTTTGCCTTTGCCTTCCATGATTGCAGGTGGCACGACTTCTGGTACCTGCATGCTAGAGCTAGGCCCTTCTTCCCTCAGCTAGCTCCAGGCTCCTGGATCATCCGCCCTGCATTGCTGCTCAATGGACCGGCGTGTGGCCTCGGCCAAGTCCTCCTCTTCCTTTCTTCTTAATTCCTCTTCTTCCTCCGCAGCTCTTCTTTGCCTTTCTTTTTCAGCCTTTCTATATTCTTCCTCCAGTTTCTCCTTTTCTTCTTGCTCCTCTCTTTTTCTCTTTTCAGCCTCCTGCTTCGACACCTTTTTAGCCCGCTTAACTTGCTCTGTTGTTTCTTCTTCTTCATGCTTCCTCTTCTTCTCCCTCTCCTCGGCCTCCCTGAGGGATTGTCTTTTTGCTTTTTCCAAATCTTCCTTCTCCTTCCTGCGGCCTTCATCCGGTTTCTTTTTCTTCTACGCTGCCTTCTTCTTGGTTTCCTTGACCTGCTTTTTGCTTGGTTGCTCTTCTTGCCCCTGTCCTTTCTTATCGGTCTCAGTCCTCGCTGGATCTCTCCTGGTACTGATGAGGGGGTGACCTGTCGGGCATTTCCCCTTCCCCCTCTTCTGCATCCTACATCTCTTTCACGGCCTCCTAGATGAGCGCTGTTAAGATGCTTCCATAGGTGATGAACGAGGCATTGGATGAGGCCTTCTTTCTTTCTGTGGCTTTAGACGCTGGAGACTCTCCTCCTGTGGGCATGCTTCCTAAAGCCAGTGCTTTAGCCGCCTGGTCGATGGTTTTACACACATACCCATTCCAATCAACTTCATGTAGGGTATGAGCCGCCACATTCTCCAACACAAGCACATTGATTCGGTGCATCAATGCATTGTAGCGCTGGCTAGAGAAGAGCACGTGTACCAGTTTTGCCTACAATCTGGTTTCTGCATCAGGGATATCTTGAATGTTGATGCCATCATTTGTCAGCACGTCCTCCTTTCTCATCCCGAGCATGGCATACACATCTCTCTTCTACTTCTTTTCTATTTTTGGTTCTAGTCCCAGCGTCTTTTCCACCAAGGGGGGGGTTAAGCAAACCAGCACTTGCTTGGGGTTTTGTCCCCTTCCTATTGTGACGATGCCACACTCGTTGTCGGGGTCGTAAGACCTGAGAAATTCCACACACTTTGTGTGGTCGGGTTCTTGTGCAAATCTTTCCAGGTACTTGGTGAAGTTGCATTTTTCAACAACTCTCCTGGCTGCCTCTTCCTTGGCCACCAATCCTTCTATGCTGTGAATGGTTCGGAATTTTAGTTGGTTGTAGGCGCGGCTCTCTAGGGTGATGCTGTACTGTGCTCTCTCCTCTTTCATGAATGGAGGCCGGTGGGCACGGTCTTGTTGCGACATTTTTCGTTCCTATCATGAACCTTAGTTTCCATTAGTTCTTCCAAATTGACAATACAGAAACATCATAGACTGAAAAGGAAAGACTTTACGTGTTTATTGAATGGAAGCCTCAAAATCCTATCCAATGTAGAGCCCCCCTTTTCAGCTTTAACTTTTTGCCTTTTATTTTAAAGTTCTCTTGACATTTTTCTACCGCACTTGTTGCCTACGTGCTTATGCATTTTGCTTAACTCCCACTAATTTTAATTGATCTCTTGATTTTGATTTTAATTGATATCTTGATTCACCTTACTCCCCTTCCCCTCCCAGCTTGAGAAGAATCCTTACTAGGATTGAAGGTGTGGGGGGTTGAGGACCTTGGAATGGGTCTTAGGAATCATCAGTGTAGGAACCAAGTGTAAAAATTAGGGTTGTACTCTAACTAAGCTGTGCGATCGAGATCAAAAGGGCGAGTGCCAACGTGCGTTATGTAAGTGAGAACATCTATTAGGAAGTCATCGGAGGCACCACGGCTAGCAATGTGTAGCTCCTCCTCAGTCAGTAGAGGCGATCGAGGTAAGGATGTCCCTTGAAGTGCTCTTCCAGGGGGCGGTTGCGAAGAGTGGTCAACACTCTGTACGAGGTTGGCGCGATATAAGTGGGGTCGTACTCCGCTGTTCTGATTGCGTGGTGTTGCTCCGCGTTGGTCATGACTCAGCAGCCCTCTACTTCCCATTGCAACCTAAGAGTGTACCAATGCCGCAAAAATGGGGATTTAGTTGCAGTAAGTTGGGATAATTGTGCAATTTCATAGTCGCGGTGATGGCCGAAGTGGTTCGCTGATCGTATGACATTATGAGGCGCTATTTGAGGGCTTGCTCTTTAGAGACCTCGATGTCAAGCAATACAGAAGCGGAGTTTGCTGCCTTTGTGAAGGCAAGTTCAAACGTCTCAAAAGAACAAGCCATCGTGCGAATTTCGGTTGCCAAAGGCTCAGGAAACAAGCCTAAGTCCAAGCAGTCATAGCTCAGAGCTAGCTCTCTGAAGGTGGCATCGAGCCATCTAATGCAATCAACCACATCATCTCCTGTATCATCGGCTAGATCTGAGGCCAGTGTCAAAAATGACTTCCGCTTGTAGGAGGGCTTAAGACCTACCAATGGTTGTGGTTTGATGGCCCTAGAGCCTTTGACAGTGGATAGTTGTGGTTGCGGGTGTAACTTAGGTTGCAATTGGGCATCCTGGCTTAGGGCTAGGGGAGCGGCAGCTACTTCTGATGGACTGATGCCTTCAGTATGGATCATTGTAGTCGGATGGACTCTAGTGGGTGATGGGTCACGCGATGGTGTCTGTCGTTTGGGGCGGTAGGCTTGTTCGAGTCTTTCGGGCATATGTGTAGATGGGCTTGATGGATGTGGTCCTGGGGAGCACTGCGGCTCGTGGTTTTGAGGTTTAGTGGAGCTGGGGGTGATCAAGCTCAGGGTTAGCATACGAGTGGCGGTTTTGGACAGGTGGATTTTAGGGATATACAACTAGGTGTTTCCCTCATAGTAGCCTTGCGCGTGCAGGAGAGCTTTGGAGACCCACCTGTGCCAGATCATGCTCTGATTTTTGTAACTATGCCTTGGTGTCCTAGGTTTAGATCTATGGGTCTTATGAGGTCATGTGTGATGACTCCTAGGCCGCAGTTGTGGTTGTTTAGGCCTCCATTGGAAACTATGCTTTTAAGCCTTAGCTTTTGTCACCACAAGTAGTGGTTCTTGAGTGGTGGTGGGGAGAGACCGGGCACTACCCTTCTCCTTAGATTCGAATGCTAATAGTTCTATCAGTGGTCGTGTGGACTGTTCCATTGCACCATCCTTATTGAAAGGTGTATCAATGCGGATGTTGCCTATGGCGAGATGAATGCATTGTGACTCATAATCGATGTGGCAACGAGTTTTCTTCTTGAAGGTTCGCCCTAACAGCGTCTCCGTGCCTGTGTCCTTGGTGTTTGGCAGCACGTAGAAGATCATTGGTACAGTTTCAGTCTCGATAGAAACGGCGGCCCTGCACTTGCCGAGGAGTGCATAGGACCGGCCCCCATATGGGTTCAACCTGGCGTTAGTGGGTTGTAGTGGTAGTTTTCCAAGTTGGGTCCAATGAACATGAGTTAGGACATTGAAGTCTGCTCCCTCATCAATTAAGGCATTGAAGATGCATGTCCACTTGGGTAGTGACCGTGATGTGCAGGTATGTAGGTTCCACAACTTCCTCATCCGCGTCATTGATTTCGATGATGGTGGCTACATGAACGTTGACCGGTGTTTCCAACATTGGTCGTTCATGCAAAGGATGCATAGGGGGATAGTATTTCTTGACACAGCTGCCATTGAAGAAGTCAATTCCATCGCCGACTAGATTTTTGACCTCGACGTTGCCTGTTCGGCTGATTGCACGGACCCTGAAAGGTCCAAGACCCCGAAACTTCATTTTTTGCTTGTGCCCCTTGACTGAGTATGGGAGCACTAGGTCACCTTTTTCGAAGTCGCGTTGCTTGACGTGTTTGTCAAACTAGCTCTTACGTCATGCCTTCTCACATATGAGTGCACAATGGCTAGAAGACGGGACTCCGAGAGGCGTTTGAGTTCTACTAGGTGTTGCGTCTATGCTTCATTTCCTTCCCATCGCTCCTGAAGCGCAATTCGTAGGCTAGGCACGAAGAATTCTACGGGGAGAATTGCTTCGGTTCCGTAGGTGAGGCTAAAGGGGATCTATTTGACGGCTGTTTTGTAAGCTGTGTGGTAAGCCCACAAGGCCGCCATCAGCTTGTTACCACAGTCACTGCATGAGGCCAAGACTACCTTGGTTAGGATGTTGACAAGAATCTTATTTTTGGATTCCGCCTGGCCGTTTGCTTGAGGGTAGTATGAAGAGGATTTTCAATGGATAATCAAGAAGGTGGATAGGAGATGAGTTATCACTTCATTGATGAAGTGTGTCCCCTGGTCACTGACTAGTTTGATGGGGCATCCAAATCATGAGATCACCTATTCCCATAAGAACTTGGCAGTCATTCGAGCATCACTCTTTCGGGTTGCTCTTGCCTCTGCCCACTTCATTAGGTAGTCTATGGCCACAATGATGTATTTGGCCTGAGAATACTGTGCAGCAGGACTGATGGGTCCCATGAAGTCGATCCCCCATTTTTCGAAGGGTTGTTGTGCAATGACTGGGGTCAACTCCATCTGATCCTTACAAATCGGGACCTTTGTTCGACTGACATTCGTCACAATGCTTAACAAATTGCGCGGCATCACGAAGCAGCGTTGGCCACCATAGTTGAAATTGCAACACCTTGCAGGCTATTGTGTCTCTACAAAAGTGTCCTCCAACAATCCCACTGTGTGCCTCCGAGAGCACGTCGTGCATCTCATGCTCACATACACATCTGCACATCAATCCATCTTGCCCTAAGTGATATAGCTAGCCTGCTATCAACTGATAGGGTTGGATTTTGAGAATAAGTCGCCTTAGTCTTGCCTTTTCTATTGGTCGTTCAGGTAGTCCATGCTCAAGCAGTTGGACTATGTCATCTACCCAATATGGTGTTAAGTCGGCTTTGAATAAACCCCTCCCGTTGGAGAGGTTAAAGAGGTGGGCGTCTAGCAATTCATTAGTGATGCCTTCTCCAGTGGGTTCCCCTGTGGGGATGCGTGACATATGATCAGCCATGTAGTGTTGTTTCCCCTTCCGTACAACCACCGAGAAGTCAAACTCCAAGAGCAGAAGGAGCCACCAAGTTATGCATCCCATAGCACAAGGTTTGTTCACTAGGTATAGCAAGGCTTGATGGTCTACAAAGAAGGTAAAGGGTGTAGCCAATAGATAATACCAGAACTTCTTCACAGCCAACACCATGGCCAAGCCCTCTCTTTCGATCGTCTAGTAATTCATTTTCATCTCCGTCAATTGTCGACTTGCAAAGCTCATTGGATAGTCTAGGTTGTGCTCACCAGATTGGCACAACACTGCCCCCACTGCTATTTTAGAAGCATCGATATGCACGTGGAAGGTTATGGTCCAATCCGGGGCTCGTAGAATTGGTCCTGTGGTTAGAGCCTTCTTCAGCTCTTCATATGCACGTTGGCAGACTTCAGTCCATTCAAAGACAATCAGAAGTTTGTACAAAGGTCTTGCTATCAATGTGTAATTCAACACAAACTGTCGATAGTATCCCATATGGCCTAAGAAGCATTGAACTCCCTTGTAGTTGGTTGGGGGTGGAAGGTTGACAATAGCCCTGAGCTTTGAGAAGTCAGTGCAATGTCGTTCTTCGACACCACATGGCCAAGGATGCATCCATGTTTCACCCAAAACTCGTATTTCAAGGGGTTCAAGGAGAGACAATATAGGCGATACCGATCAAAGACTACTTGGAGTTTGTTCAAGTGTTCCATCCAGGTCGAGTGAACGCAGAGGTCATCAACAAAGACTTCTAACTCCTTGCGAAGCATGTCTTTAAATATGGTGCACATGAGACGTTGAAAGATGGCAAGGGCATTAGTCAACACAAAATGCATGACTATGTGCGCAAAGACGCCCCACTCAATGGCGAAGGCAGTCTTATGCCTATCGGCAAGATGCACTTGCCCCTGGTTGTATCCTGAGAAGCCATCCAGGAAACTGTAGGCCTCCTTGCCTACCACTCTTTCAAGCATGTGCTCGGTGTATGGCAATGGATAGTTATCCCTCTTGGTAGCAGCGTTCACCTTTTTATAATTGACGCACACTTTAATTTTTCCGTTTTTCTTCATCACAATGACTATGGGTGATACCCAATCCGTATGCTCAATTTCGTAAATGAATCCTGCTTTCATCAGCTTATCAATTTCTTCCTTGACAGTATGAGCGTGCTTAGGATTCATTGGGTACGGTCGCTACTTCGCCGGTGCTACATTTGTGTCATGGGTATGTTATGAGTCACCACACTCGGATCTACCACTTTAAGCTCTTCCAAGGACCATGTGAACACGTCCACATACTCTCGCAAGAGGGCGACCAGACTCGCCTCCTCATCCTCAGCCAAGTCATCGACAACGAAGACTGGTCGGGGTGTCTCCCCTTCCCAGGCTAAGTTCACCTCTTTGACCTTGGCTGGCCCTCAATTGGTTCGCTCGTTTGCCCTTGCCATTTGGCACCCATCAAGACCACTACCCTATCTGATACCTTTCTTGAATTTCGTAAATCGTTTTGGTAGGTCCCATGGTTTTCATTGCTCGTCTGTTTGGGTGTCCCTAGGTTGGTTCGCCCTTTCTTGCTTCAATTGTTTCTGCCTCAAGTGGACGAATAAGTCCTCTGCTGTGTGTGGGTCTTGGGCGGCCTAGGTATTTTTGGGTCATTATCCGAGCTCACTTCTGACTCAGAGTCGAACTCGTCGTCTTCGCTAGAAGAGGGGGTCTCCCCTGGTGGTCGCAGTTCAGATGGTGATTCTGCTCTAAGCAATTGTGTCACCCCTGGTTGAGCTAGGCCTGATTGCTCAAGGTCTATGGCTGCTATGTGTTCTAACTAGGCACTGTCACAATTCATGTGCATGAGTCCTCGCTCTGTCTTATAGGCACTTCTTTTTTGCGGCTTGGAATTTGCCCGTATTTGTTCTATTTCATGTCCCTCCGTGTAGTACTCTATCAAATCCACCTTCCCTTCGCTTTCATCCTCGAAGGGTTGGCAGTCTTTGTACTCGTCATTAGAGTCCTCTGCACTAGCTAATTCGTTGTCTCGTAGGTCTTGGTACTTCTCTTGTCATTGATCCGGGACTAAGGCCCAGTTGTACATAAGGTTCAAGTCATGCACTCTGGTCCATTGCCACTAAGATTCGCCTAAGTGGTCCTAGAGAGGTGTGAGGTTTGTTGCTGAGTTGTCAGTTAGCTTGTCTGTTAAGTATTCCAGGGCCTCCTGGAGTTCTTTCTTGTTGCCTGGCACTTAGAAGGTAACAGGCTTAGGTTTCCCAAGGTGGAATCCTTCCATCATGCACATTAGTATAGTGGGCATGTTGTCGATCGTGCCCATCATCTTGATGGCTTGCTCATGCGCTTCTTGGTTCAAGAATGACAGGTCGATTGTAGCAAGGACATGCATCCAATCTCGCTCGTCTTCTGGACATGGGATATACTTAGTCAAGGTCCCATAAGACTTCTTGACCTGACTGTCGCCCTTGAGCATCAAGGAGATGGCATCCAAGTTGACTGGTGAGGTTTTCCAAGTGTCGATCTCCACCCTCATAGCTTCCATCCTATTGCCTAAGAATATCAAGCCGTTATCCCAATCTTCAATAACTCTAGCATTGTGCATCCAGGGCCGGCCTAACTGGACATCGTAGTCCACCCCCTTCATGACTATAAAGTCGACCGAGAACTGGACACCTGCGATTTTTACTGGCCAGTTTTTAAGTACCCGGAATGGCCTCACCTTCATGCCGTTTGCTAGCGTGACATTAAACCGAGCGATCTCAAAAGGTGGGTTTCCCCAGGTTTGCATTACCACATGGCTTAGCACACTAAACCCGGCTCCCGTGTCTGTGATCCCCTTTCTTGTTGTGTCTCCTAAGGCTAGGACTAGTAACACTGTATGCATCTCGGTGCCTTCCCAGAAAGCGTTAATGTGCAAGGATTTTGGCATAGAGTGTAGCGTTAGACTCGGTATTTGTGTTTTTGCATCCAGATCTTGGAGATCCGACGCCTGTTCTCGTGACTCCCTGACCCACTGCTTGAGGTTTCGCCATAGGGTGGGGTTGCTGCTTAAGCAGGTCTCCTAGGCTTAATGTCACTAGGGTGGTCACTAGCGTGGTGAGGAGGCTATTGGTTGCTCGTCCCTCTCCTATGCCGAATTGTCATGGCCAATGGCCGTGACTAATTTGTGGGCCTTCAGCATCAAGGCTTGCCCTAAGGGATGCTGTCTAGGGTGCAGTTGCCCTTCCTGACTTTGGTTGAGGGGGTGAGTCTTCCATGGTCACGTTGATGAGATCCTCGCTCCTGTCCTCTAGAATGGGCTCAGCGTCTCTTAAGTGCGCTTGAGCCTCTTTTACCCAGTCCCTCACATTCTCTATGGCCTCGAGTTGGCGCTTTGGACGCAGGTACTCCCCTACCTTGGCACTCCCCTTTTCGGCCGTCTTGGGGGCTGAAGTTTCTGTCTCTGCATCCTCGACCTTCTTTCCAACAGGTAGAGTTGTAGCACTCTCAGCTTTCAGTGCGATCTTAGCCTCCGGCCTCCTCTTCCTTTGCATGCGGCTCTTTTTTCCTATCGAGGCTGCATCGAGGTTGCTAGACCCTGGTAGAGATATGCTGGCCTGCTTTGTCTGGGCATGGGTCATGACACGCAACGGGATGGGCATGGCCTCCCCATCAAGGTTCTCGACGCCGAACAGCCCCAATGGGACAGATGGTACTTCGGTTGAATTTGTAGAAGGTTTTCGCTTTGGGCAATCGACGAAGAGATGGGTGATTCCACATTCTACACACTTAGGTCAACCTTGTCCCTATTCTGCTACTCCCTTTCTGGGTATTAACCCCAAGGCAAGAGGGCGAAAGATGGAGAAAAAGCAAAGAAAGATGAAAAAAAGAGTGAAGACACGCAAGCGGCCCCTAAAGATGGATCGAGGCAAAAAGTGCAACCTTAAAAGAAAAGGCGCCTCAAAAAACTCAAAAAATATTTGTAAAAGAACGCCAGGCTCCCTCCTGTGCCCATTGTAAAATATTAGACAAGTGTAGGCTAGAGGCACGGGGCTAAAAGAGGAAATGGAAAAAGGACCTTGCCACAATGGCCGGTCACGTAAAAAAGGGATGGGTGCCCATGGGATTTTAGGGTTTGTATATATAAAGTTCAAAAAGTGAATAAGAGAGCATTCTTTGGTGTGTGGCAAAAGGAGTCTTCTTCTTCTTCTCTCCTTCTCACCTTCTTGCTTGTGTGTGCTCTTGAGAGAGGGAGTGTGTGAGAGAGGGAGGGATCGAAGGGTGAAGCTCTTCACCATCTCCTCTTCTTCTTCTTCTCTTCCCATCTCTCTTCTTGCGCGTGCAGCTATGGAGGATGGAGCTTGGAGGCAAAGGAGGCTTGAGGATGCTTGAGCTAGCATCTAGGATCATGGAGCTACCGGTGTGTGGAAGAGCGGAGGCAACTCATATCGGCACTAAGGTAAGCTCACTACACTTGTAGGATTGACGGCGCATCGGCTAGGTGAGAGATAGCCATTAGAGCTTGCTTGGAACGCTTGAAACAATAAGCGGTCCATGGGTCTTGGCAATTGAGCGAAAGCTTCCACATTTTGGTTCCATTGTCGGGACCAATGGATTCAAGCTTGAGCACTTGCGTGCCTCATATCGAGCATCGAAGTAAGGGATTCATCCCCGAAATGGAGCTTGAGATAGGTAGGAAGTTTGGTGTTTTTTATCTTCAAAACAAGTAAGTATTTTTTTTTGGTTTGATGATTAGGAAACATGGAGAAATCAGTTCAATATTTTGCTTTCGATTCGTGTTGCATTTAGAGTAGGATAGGATTAGGAAATCGCACCGGAGAAGGGTAGGGTTTAATGTTGCAAAATAGAGCAAACAGGGCAAAAAATCATGTAAAAATAGCAAAAGCTCGCTTGTGATGCTTAAGAGTGGTAAGTGAGTGATTCAGGGCGTCAACACCATACCCGGGAAAGGGTATAAGAGCCAAAAGGCCATGGAAACACTCATTTGCAACAGTTCAGTGTGAAAGAGAGAGAGAGAGAGAGAGAGCTACCAGCCGATTCGATTCGATCGCACCAACGACGAGCCCGTCACTCCATCCATGTATATGAATCCCTTCTCTTACTCCCCTAGGTCGAATCTGGAAGGTTATGCCTGGTATGATTGAGTGAAGCACGAGAAACGATCGAAATCAAGTTTCCACTGTTTACATGCGCCGCGCTTGGCCCGTCCGAGTGACACTCCTGGGCCGAGTCCCAGAATCGGACCTTGGCCACGTGTCAAATTCGGCCCATCCAACCAAAACCCTAATCGGCCTGTCCAAGTCTATAATTCAGACTGTGGACAAACTCGGTCCTCAACCACGTGTCAAATTCGGCCCTCGGCCCACTTGCCTCGGCCCGTCCGAACAACCTTGTCTGAGTCAACTGCTCGGCCCGTCCGAGTCCACCCTGTCCAAGTCCCCGAATTCAGCCCTCGACCCATGAGCCTCGGCCCGTCCGAGTAACCCATTCGGACCTTGCAATTCGGACTAGTTAGGCCGAGTGTAGATTTTTGCCACATCTTCAGAAAATTGACATGACCCAGCTAGAAGGCAAGGAAGCCTACAGTTTTCTGGATGGCTTCTCAGGGTACAACTAGGTGCAAGTGCACCCTACTAACAGGCATAAGACTGCCTTCACCACTGAGTGGGGTGTCTTTCTTACATAGTCATGCCCTTTGGGTTGACTAATGCCCCTGCCACTTTCCAATGCCTCATGTGCACCATCTTTAAGGACATGCTTCGCAAGGAATTAGAAGTCTTTTTCGATGACCTCTGTGTCCACTCGACATGGGTCGAACACTTAGACAAACTCCGAGTAGTCTTTAAGAGGTGTTGTTTATAGCGCCTCTCCTTGAACCCCTTAAAGTGCCAGTTTTGGGTGAAGCATGGATGCATTCTAGGGCACGTGGTGTCAAAGAACGGCATTGCCACTGACTTCTCAAAGGTCAGGGTCATTTTTGACCTTCCACCCCCGAGCAACTACAAAGGAGTTCAATGCTTCCTAGGCCATACTAGGTACTATCGGTGGTTTGTACTCAATTATGCGTTGATCGCCAAACCATTGTACAAGCTGCTTATAGTCTTTGAATGGACTGAAGCATGCAAAGGGCATACAAAGAGTTGAAGAAGGCTCTAACCATAGCACCAATCCTACAAGCCCTCGATTGGACCATCACCTTCCACGTGCATATCGATGCTTCTAAGTTTGTCGTGGGGGCAGTGTTGTGCCAGCCTAGCGAACACAATTTAGACTATCCAATGAGCTTTGCTAGCAGACAACTCACTGAGACAAAAATGAATTACTCAACAATGGAAAGAGAAGGACTAGCCATGGTATTCGCAATGAAGAAATTCCGGCATTACCTCTTGGCCATGCCCTTCACCTTTTTTGTGGACCATCAAGCCTTGCTATATCTAGTAAACAAACCTTCTGCTACAGGACACATAGCTCGATGGCTCCTTCTGCTTTTAGAGTTCGACTTCTCCGTAGTGGTAAGGAAGGGAAAGCAGCATTACATGGCTGATCACATGTCACGCGTCCCCACTGGAGAAGCTGCTAGACAAGGTGTTATTGATGAACTGCCCGACGCCCATCTGTTTAACCTCTCCAGCAAGAGAGACCTGTTCAAGGCTGATCTAACATCGTATTGGGTAGATGACATAGTCCAAGTGCTTGAGCACAGACTGCCTGACCAATCAATAGAAAAAGCTCGGCTTAGGTGATTAATCCTTAAGATCCAGTCCTATCAACTGATTACAGGCCAACTCTACAGGCTAGGACAAGACGGATTGTTGCACAGATGCATGTGCGAATATGAGATGCACGATGTGCTCTTAGAAGCGCATGGCGGCATTGCCAGGGGGCACTTTAGTGGAGACATGATAGCACGAAAAGTGTTGCAGTCTCAACTGTGGTGGCCCATGCTTTTCCACGACACAGCACGATTCGTCAAGCACTATGACAAGTGCCAGTGGACGAAGGTTCCAATTTGCAAAGATCGAATGGAATTAACCCCAGTTATTGCTCGACAACCCTTCGAAAAATGGGGAATTGATTTCATTGGGCCCGTCAGTCCTACAGCACAATATTCGCAGGCTGAGTACATCATTGTGGCCACGGATTACCTCACTAAGTGGGCAGAAGCGCGAGCCACACGAAAAAACAATGCTAGAACGACGGCTAAGTTCTTATGGGAGCAAGTAATCTCACGATTCGGTTGCCCCATCGAACTGGTCAGTGACCAAGGCACACACTTCATCAATGAAGTGATCGCACACCTCCTGTCCACCTTCCTCATCATCCATCGTAAATCCTCGCCGTACTACCCTCAGGCAAACGACCAGGTCGAATCAACAAATAAGGTTCTCATCAATGTCCTAACCAAGGTTGTCTCTGCTTCATGCAGCGACTGGGACAACAAGTTGATGGCAGCTCTGTGGGCTTACCGAATCGCTTATAAAATGGTTGTCGCGGTCAAACCCCCTTTAGGCTGACATATGGGACAGAAGCGATTCTATCGGTAGAGTTCTTCGTCCCTAGCCTGAGAATAGCGTTGCAAGAGTGATGGAAAGGGAGGGGGCATGGACGCAACGACTAGTGGAGCTCGAACATCTCTCAGAGACTCGTCTTCTTACCACCCATGCGATCTGCGAAAAAGCCCGACGCAAGAGCTGGTTTGACAAGCACGTCAAGCAGCGCAAATTCGAACAGGGTGACTTAGTGCTCCTCTACTCAATTTAAAGGCATAAGCAGAAGATGAAATTTAGAGGTCTTGGCCCATTCAGGGTTCGTGCAATCAGCCGAACACGCAATGTCGAACTTGAGACCCTAAACGGTGAAGAAATGGGCTTCTTCAATGGCAGCCATGTCAAGAAGTACTACCCTCCTACGCATCCTTTGCATGAACCACCGATGTTAGAACTGCCTGTCAAAGTCCGAGTAGCCACAATCACTGAAATCAACAACGAGGACGAGGAAGCTGTGGAACCCGCATATCTTCGTATCACGGTCATGGCCAAACAAACATGTGCTTTCACTGTCTTGATCGATGAGGGAGAAGACTTCAACATCCTGACCTACGATCATTGGACCCAACTTGGCCACCCACCACTGCAAAATTAGGCCCATATGGGGCTCATTCCTATGCACTACTTGGCAAGTGTAAAGCCGTTTCTATCGAGTCTGAGACTGTTCCAATGCTTTTCTACATGCTGCCAAATGCTAAAAATGCAGGCACAGAGTCACTGCTAGGGCGCACCTTCAAAAAGCAGACCCATTGCAATGTCGACTACGCATCGCAGCACATCCACCTAGCAATAGGCAACGTTCGCATTGTTACAGCTTTCAGCAAGGGCTATGTGACCTCATCCCGGGCCACCCAGCCACCGATAGAAACACCCGTCGGCAATTCTAAGGAGGGGGTAGAATCCGGTCGCCACTCCCTGAGTCTCATCGCCCGCAACCCATACCAACCCAAGCTAAGGCCCCACAATCCCTCCTCCAATGGGTGCCTAAACAACCGCAACAGCCGCCTAGGAGTCGATGCTCCTATCCTCAGAAGACCAAAAACTCTAAACCTAGGAGGCCCAAACGTAGCCACAGGAATAGACGTGCAATCAGTCAGAGATGGGTCCCTAAGGCTCTCTTGCGCACACAAGGCTACTATGAGGGCAATGGTTGGCTATGGATACCTAAGGCCCACACGGCCAAAGGAACCACTCGCACGCCAACCTCAAGCTCGATCATCCCAAAAACCGTAAGACCTCGAAACCACGAGCTGCAGAGCTTCGCTGATCCGCAACCATCGAGTCCATCCATGCACGAACTGTTGAGATGACAAGCTCAACACATGTGGACATTGATGATGGACTGCCTGGTTAGATGGGTCCACACGTCTACACTTAGCACGTCGGTAGTCATTATGAATCTCACATGGCCATTGACTCATTACTTATTATATTCAGGTTGTTACACCTATTACAGCTGGCATAGTTATAGCGCCAGTCGACTAGTGTAGTCGATTATGCATTGTTTGACTTAGTAGGCCACTTTCCTTTTATGTTTTTTTCTTATCTATACTTTGTGTACATTGTAAAGAGTGTGGAAGAAGAAGAAGAAACCAGCAAGAAAACGTTTTGGCCTCCATCTCTCTTCTTATCTCTTGAGTGAGCTTCTCTTTGTGCATTCTGTGTGTGTTCGGCGCAGCATCTTGAGCAACCCCCTCCACCACGCAATTCTTGACATGGTATCAGAGCCGCGCCATTGAGAGAGGCTGATTTTGAAGGTTGAAGTGAAGGAGAAGAAGCAAGGTTCGAGCAAGCAAGCTACGGGTAAGAATCTCTCCCATTCTTCCACTCCTTCTCTTGGATAGTGCCTGTGGAGTCACCGGAAGCAGGGCAGAGCAAAAATCTCAGATTGCAGTGAGATTTGGTGTGCGCGAAGAGCGCTGTATATTCTGCAAATAAGCCATTTAGGGCTTTTCCTGCAGTTATTTTGGGCATTTGAGGCCGTTTCAAGGCCCGTTTTAGAGCCGCAAGGTTGCGGACATCAGTTTCAGGGTACACTGTGACTTCGACTGTATTGATGAACGTGGGTGCGTAGGTTACAGATTTCAGATCTGTAAGTTCAAAGGTGTTTACCAGTGAGAGTAAACACAAGGTTTATCTACAAACAGGTTGCAGATTGCATGTATTGTTGAGCAGACAGTGAAAAAGGCTGTCTGGTGTATTGCTGTGCACTACAGGTCCAGCGTTGCAGAAGATTTGCTTGCTGTTGGTATTAATTTTGTGATAATGGCAGAGAATAGTGGAAGCCCCATCATTGAGAAGCTCGACAAGAACAACTACCCTTCATGGAAGTTCCGTGTCACGAACTTCCTTATTGGAAAAGGCCTCTACGAGTTCGTTCCAGGTGAAGAAAAGGAGCCGGAGGTGAGTGATCCTCCAACTGCAAAAGAGACAAAGGCACGAAAGGAATGGAATGCAAAAGACAAGAAGGTCATGTATTGGTTGTCTGCAGTAATTGACAATAATATGCTGGGACACATTAGAAATGCAGAGAATGCATATGCAGCTTGGACCATACTTGAAAGTATGTTTTCTGTAAATACAAAGGCACGAAAGATTCAACTCAAGCAAGAGTTGAATACATTAAAGAAAGGGAAGATGTCTATCAATGAGTATGCACTGAAGGTAAGAAGCATTGCAGATGCATTGGCAGCGATTGATGCAATGCCCGATGATGATGATTTGGTGTCGTCTACCTTGGGTGAACTTAACAATGAAAAGGCTTGGAAGTCTTTTGTAACTTCTATATATGTCAGAAAGCCATTTCTAGATTTCGATGAGTTGGTCTCCCTTATGATCACTGAAGAGATCAACATGCAGAGTGAGACATCTGAAAGAAGTGGTGAACAGGTCCAAGCTTTCTACTCCAGTTCTGGAAGGGGACGTGGTAGGTTCTCTTCAAGAGGCTGTGGTACAGGACGTGGTAGTGACAACCAGCAAAACAGATTGAATCAGCAATTTGGCGATATGCAAGTTTCAGGAGGTCGTGGTAAATTTAGAGGCAGGGGGAGCTTTAGAGGAAGAGGTGGATGGCAGAATAGAGGTTCTAACAACTCTGGTATTGTGTGCCACTACTGTGGCAAAACAGGTCATATTGCAGCCCAATGTTATGCTAAGAGAGATGATATCCGCAGTGGTAAGTTGCAGCAAGGAAACTATGCATCGTCTTCACGACAGAATGAAGACAAAAATGAACGTTTGTTCGTTATGCAGCATATGCTAAATGCTGTTACAGGAAAGGGAACACATGAAGATGTTTGGTATGTTGATTCAGGTGCATTCAATCATATGACCAGCCATGCAGAATGGTTTGGAGAGATGCAGGATTTGCAGAATGCAGGTTATGTGCAGACAGGTGATGACTCATGCCACCCAATTTCACACATTGGAAAAGTTCCCTTGTCCTTGCATGATGGTAAGACAAAGAGTCTTTCAGATGTATTACATGTGCCATCTATTACAAAGAACTTGGTGTCAGTCAGTCAAATGGTAGAGCAAGGGCTGCAAGTCAAATTTAATGCAAAGGGCTGCTTTGTAGAAGACTTCAATGACAAGTGTAGGTTGGTAGAAAAGGGAAGTAGAGTTGGACGTATGTTCGACGTATGTTCACTCTAGATGCTAGAATTCCTACTATGAATGCTGCTATGTATGTCAAAGGAAAAGGTGTTGTTGCAGACATTGAAATTTGGCACAAACGCATTGGACATGCAAATGTACAAAGGCTGAAATTAATGCAGTCCAAAGGGTTGGTTACATGTTTGCCTACTTTTAAAGTTGCAGAATTTCAGAAGGTATGTGAAGCATGTCAGTTTGGTAAGCAGGCAAGACAACCCTTTTCACATGACAGAGATGTAAGCAGAAATATCCTTGATGTTGTGCATACAGACATTTGGGGGCCTACACAAAATGTATCTCTTGGAGGTAGTTCATACTTCGTCACATTCATTGATGATTGTTCTAGAAAGCTGTGGGTATATTTTATGAAGGAAAAGAGTGAAGCGTTTGAGCACTTTAGAACTTTCAAGGGTGCAGTTGAAAGAGAAACAGGCTTGAAAGTAAAGTGCTTGAGGTCAAATGGAGGGGGAGAGTACCTCTCCAATGAGTTCAGTGATTTTCTGAGGTCTCATGGGATAAAGAGACAGTTCACATGCAGGTATACCTCACAGCAAAATGCGGTTGCAAAAAGGAAAAATAGGCATATTGCAGAAGTTGCACACACCTTGATGGCTGAAAAGAATATGCCTAAGCATTTTTTGTCTGAGGCTGTTCATACTGCTGTTTATATTATGAACAGAACTCCCACAGCTGCAGTTCATGGTATGACCCCCGAAGAATGTTTTACAGATAAGAAGCCTGATGTTTCACACTTGAAAGTATTTGGCTGCATTGCGTATGTTCATGTGCCAGATGAGTTGCGGAAGAAACTGGATCCAAAGGCTGAAAAGTGTGTCTTTATTGGATACTCTTTAGAGCAGAAAGGGTATCGCTGTTACAACCCTGTCACATGTAAGTTCAGAGTGAGCAGGGATGTCATCTTTGATGAAATGAGCAGTTGGTATGCATCTAGTGGTGATGCATTGGATGTTGATAATGATCATGACACTCATGTGCAGGTTGAAAGGCAAGAATCACAGACTCTTAGTGGACCAGAGACATCATCTGGTAGTCCTTGGTCTGGGAGACTAAGGAGTACCTCTACATCTTCGAGTGCATCTAGTAGCACATGTAAAGACAAAGGAAAGAATAAGGTGTCAGAAGGCATTGATGCAGTTCTTGATGGAGACTCTAGTGGCTCAGAGAGCTTGGATGATGAGCTTGGCATTCCTTCAGTGAGGACTCCAGGTGTGCAGAGAGCACGTATTAATGCAAAGACTCCATTGAGTGATCCAGTGGTACGCAGGTCTAGCAGGGTGAAATACCCTGTTAAAAGACTTGGTTTTGAGGGTTATGCAGCTCACCATTATGCTTATATGGTGAAACTAGTTGAGGATGTTGAGCCCACATGTTTTGAGGAGGCTGTTGGTCATGCTCATTGGGATGCAGCAATGGATGAGGAGATGGCTGCATTAGAGGCCAATAAGACTTGGGATCTAGTATCATTACCGAAGGGAAAGAAAGCTATTGGATGTAAGTGGGTTTATAATATTAAGCACAATGCAGATGGTTCTATTAGCAGGTACAAAGCTAGGCTAGTTGCAAAAGGCTATGCCCAGACATATGGCATAGATTATGATGAAACCTTCAGTCCAATTGCTAGGATAGCAACTGTCAGATGTGTGATTGCTTTGGCAGCAGCCAAAGGTTGGAGGTTGCAGCAACTGGATGTAAAGAATGCCTTCTTGCATGGTGATTTGCAGGAAGAAGTGTATATGGATCAGCCAGCAGGTTATGAAGATTTAGAGCATCCCACGTATGTGTGCAGGTTGAAGAAGGCACTCTATGGGCTCAAGCAAGCACCTAGAGCATGGTCTGACAAGATCAGAGAGTATCTTGTCAATATTGGCTTTTATGTTTCTGATGCTGATCACTCACTTTATGTGAGAAAGGGAGATGCAGGTTTGGTCATCATAGTCATCTATGTGGATGACTTGATTATTACAGGTGATAGTGATAGTGGAATTGCTGAAGTCAAGGGTTGTTTGAAGATGAAGTTTGAGATGAAGGATTTAGGTGAGCTAAGGTACTTCCTTGGCATTGAGGTGATCAGATGTGATGATGGTATATAGCTGTCCCAAAGACAGTATGGCTTGGATATGTTGTCCAAGTATGGTATACTGCATGCAAACCACTTTCAGTCCCGTTGGAGCAGGATGTAAAGCTGAGTGCTGATGTTGGGGATGAGATAGAAAACCCTACTATGTTCAGGAGGATAGTGGGGAGTTTGATCTACATGACCATTACAAGGCCAGACTTGAGCTATGCTGTTGGTCTTGTGAGTCAGTTTATGCAAGTACCTAGAAAGCCACATTTGGATGCAGTCAGACGCATATTGAGATATGTGAAGTCCACATTACATTATGAACTTTTCTATGAGGTAGGTACAGATGTACAGGTGTTTGGATACACAGATGCAGATTGGGCTGGTAGTATGTCTGATAGAAGATCTACCAGGGATACATGTTCTCTCTTGGTAGTGCAGCAGTTGCATGGAGCAGCAAAAAGCAATCTACAGTTGCTTTGTCGAGTACAGAGGCCGAGTATATGTTGAGATATCGAGCTCCACTCGTGATATGCCAGGGTGACCGTTGTGTATTTATGTCACCGACTTGTCAGTGCAGACGCGGTTGGTACACTGCCCATGAATAATAGCTACATGATAGCTATCCTTATCTACTCTAGTTCGTGGCTCAGTTAGTATGCCACCTTAGTTAGTTGAGTTTGGTTTGAGACCCATATATAGCGTTCTTCTACTTCTTTGTACTTGAGTTCTTTTGGCTTACACAACTAAGAAGAGGAAAACTGTTTTCAGCCTCCACCCTTGTGTGTATTCCCCCATTGTGCAAGCAAGAAAGCTTCAAGCGAGACTCCTTCCTTCTCTCCCACAATCGTGACATGGTATCAGAGCCTTGTTTGTGGTAAGGAGCTCAAGAAAGCAAGCCAAGCTCGCAGTGTTCTGGTAAGAGGAGCAGTGTTGCTTTCATTTTCTGTTTTGGGAGCAGATCTCTGCAGGTAGCACAGCCGGAAAGTGCAGGAGTGCATTGTCTCAGATTGAGACGCCCTTCGCAGTGAAGCAAGAGGGCAGTATATGCTGCGGGACTGGGCTTTAGCACTTGGCGACCTTGTTTTTTTTATTTGAGGCCATTTCGGGGCCTGTTTTGGAGGCGGAAGTTTTCTGCACGCACTCAGGAAAAGGCCCAGTTTTATGCTGTGCGACCACTGTTCTACAGGTCGGTGAAAAATTACTGTAGAAATTGCATCATATGCTTGTGCACAGAGACATTGGGAGTTACAGAATCATCCCTGTTGCCTGTTGATGCAAAATCGTCACTAGGAAGTGACTGTGTGGTCAAATACCACTTTCGCCAATTTTGCAGATTTTCCCTTGTGAGGGTGAAGCTGTGTTTTTTGCAGTGACATAATTTTTTGCAGCGTTCTGTAATGGCGTCTGATTCTCTTTCACAGATTGTAGTTGAAAAGCTTGACAAGAACAACTTCCAAGCATGGAAGTTTAGAATGACGAATTTTCTTATGGGAAAAGGATATTGGGAATTTGTTGCAGGAAATGAAGAAGAACCAGTTCTTCCTGATGTTCCCAGTCAACAGCAAATGCAGGCATTCAAAGCATGGCATGAGAGAGCCAGGAAAGTTATGTACTGACTGTCTATCAGTATTTCAGACTCTATGATTGTGCATATTCAGGATGCAAGTACGCCAAAGGAGGCATGGGATACTTTGTCAAAAATGTATAGCACAAATACACAAGCCAGGAAAATGCAGCTCAAGCAAGAGTTGCATAATGTGCAAAGAGAAAGTATGAGCATCAATGACTACCACATGAAGGTGAAGAAGATTGCAGATGCACTTGCTTCCATTGGGTCGCCAGTGGAAGATGATGATTTAGTTTCCGTGACCTTGAATAGTCTAGGAAAGGATTATGCACAGTTTCGGACATCCATTTCAGTTCGTGAAAGATTTCTTGATTTTGAGGAGCTGATTGCTCTTCTAATTTCTGAGGAGCAGAGAAATGGTGGTGCATCCTCTTCAGGAGGAACTTCAAAAGAAGCTGTCTTCTACTCAAATGCTGGAAGAGGTAGAGGCAGAGGTAGAGGAGGCCGATTTGGAGGCCGTGGTAGAAATCAAAATATGCAGCAAACTCAAGAAAACCAGTCCTATGGAGGAGAACGTGGTAACTCAAGAGGCAGGGGGAGCCAAAGAGGTCATGGTGGATGGCAAAGAGGCCAAAATGCAAACAGTAATGTTGAATGCTACTATTGTGGTAAAATGGGTCATATGGCTAAAGACTGCTATAAAAAGCAGAATGACATCATGAATGGAAAACTGCAACAAGGAAATTATGCATCCTCTAGTAGACAGGGTGATGACAGAAATGAGCATCTGTTTATGGTGCAACACATGAACAATTCTGTGACAAGTGTAGAAGAAAGCAATGATGTATGGTATGTTGACTCAGGTGCATCAAACCACATGACAGGTCATGCAGAATGGATGGAGGATGCAAGGAAAATGGAAAAACCAGGATTTGTGGAGACTGGTGATGATACTGCACATCCTATTGTGCAGATTGGAAAAATTCCTTTGTCTATGCAGGATGGGAAAAAGAAATACATGTCCGATGTATTTCATGTTCCCAATATCACCAAGAATCTGGTTTCTGTTGGTCAAATGGTTGAGCAGGGCTTGCAGGTCAGATTTAATCCTCATGGATGCTTTGTTGAGGATATGAAAAATAAAGGTCGCTTGATAGCAAAAGGAAAGAGGAAGGGCAGAATGTTTACATTGGATGTAGACATGCCTGAATTGAGTGCAGCAATGTTTATACATGGGACTGGTGTAGTTGCAGATATTGATATCTGGCATAAACGCATTGGTCATGTTAATGAACAGTGACTTAAATCAATGCAGGCCCAAAATATTGTTGCAGGATTGCCCAAATTCAAGGTTGCAGAAATGCATAAGGTATGTGAAGCCTGTCAGTTTGGAAAACATGCAAGGAAACCATTTCCTAGACATGTTCAAGAGAGTAAGAAGGCATTGGAATTAATCCACTCTGATGTGTGGACAACTAAAGCTGCATCTCTTGGAGGCTGTCATTATTTTGTCAGTTTTATTGATGACTATAGCAGAAAAGTTTGGGTGTATTTTATGAAAAAGAAAAGTGAAGTTTTTGGGCATTTCAAAACTCTTAAAGCGATGGTTGAAAAAGAAACAGGCCTGCAGATAAAATGCCTAAGGTCAGATGGAGGGGGAGAGTACCTCTCAAATGAGTTTGCAAGGTTCCTACAGGAGCATGGCATAAAGCAGCAATATTCATGCAGTCATACCCCACAACAAAATGGAATTGCAGAAAGGAAAAACAGGCATATTGGAGAGGTATCTCGTGCCATGCTCAATGAAAAAGACTTGCCAGATTTTTATTGGGCTGAAGCAGTTGCTACAGCAGTCTACATAATGAACAAGACTCCCACTGCAGCAATACATGGAATGACTCCAGAGGAGAGGTATACTGGTAGGAAACTAGATATTTCTCATTTGAAAATTTTTGGTTGCATTGCCTATGTACATGTGCCAGATGAGTTGAGATCCAAGTTGGATCCAAAAGCTGAGAAGTGCATCTTTATTGGTTACTCTCTGCAACAAAAAGGGTATAGATGCTATAACCCTTCTACTCGTAAGTTTACAGTAAGCAGAGATGTTGTTTTTGATGAGATGAGTAGCTGGTATAAACCAGTAAATGTGATTGATGATGTAGATGCACAAAATGGTAATGCTGCACAGAATTCACAGCAGCAGTCACAAAATATTAGTGGACCTGGAGCATCCTCTAGTAGTGGTTCACATTCTTCGCCATGGACAGGCAGATTGAGATCAGGAGAATCTTCTCAAAGCAATGCAGATAGTGGTATGCAGGTATCACGAAAAGGAAAAGAGAAGGTTGATCAGCCCATGTTTGATGTGAATGCAGGTCACTCTTATGTGGATGGTGAATCCAGTGGCTCAGAATAGAGTGTTGATGATGAGTTGGGTATTCCTTCTATTGTTACACCTGGAGTAAGAAAGACCAGGGATGTTTTGAGAGCACCTGGGAGTGAACCTACTTTGCGCAGGTCTACGAGAGCTAGGTATCCTGTGGATAGGCTGAAATATGATGGATTTACAGCCATTCACTACGCATATATGGTCAAAGTGATACAGGAACCAGAACCCACTTCTTTTGAGCAAGCCATGGGAAAAGAAAAATGAGAGAAAGCCATGGATGAAGAAATGGATGCCTTGGAAGCAAATGCTACATGGGAATTGGTACCTTTGCCTAAAGGTAAAAATGCAATTGGCTGTAAGTGGGTTTATAAGGTGAAGCACAATGCAGATGGTTCGGTGAATAGATACAAGGCAAGATTAGTAGTCAAGGGGTATGCACAAACATATGGCATTGACTATGAAGAAACATTCAGTCAGGTTGCGAGGATGGCAACCGTAAGAGCAGCCATTGCTATGGCTGCATCAAAGGGATGGTCTTTACATCAGATGGATGTAAAGAATGCCTTCTTGCATGGTGATTTGCAAGAAGAGGTCTATATGGAGCAGCCACTAGGTTATGTGCATGCTGTTCATCCTGAGTTTGTTTGCAGGTTGAAGAAAGCCTTGTATGGCTTGAAGCAAGCACCTAGAGCATGGTCTGACAAGATAGGACAATATCTTGTCACTATTGGCTTTCAAATTTCCAAGGCAGATTTCTCACTTTATGTGAGAAAAACAGAGAAAGGTATTATGCTACTTGTCATTTATGTTGATGATTTGATTATGACAGGTGACAGTGATGAAGATATCCTTCATGTGAAAATGCTATTGAAGCAGAAGTTTGAGATGAAGGATTTGGGAGAGCTGCGTTATTTCTTGGGCATTGAGGTGATTAGATCACCAAGTGGGATACAGCTCTTGCAAAGGCAGTATGGATTGGACATGCTGTCCAAATATGGGATGACAGGCTGTAAGCCTATTTCAGTTCCTTTGGAGTAGAATGTGAAGCTGAGCACAGATGCAGGTGAGCTTCTAGAAGAACCTACTATGTACAGACGCATAGTAGGAAGTTTGATTTATATGACTATTACCAGGCCAAATTTGAGCTATGCTGTTGGATTGGTAAATCAGTTTATGCAGGCTCCAAGGAAACCACATTTGGATGCGGCTAGACGCATACTCAGGTATGTGAAGTCCACATTGCACTATGGACTATTTTATGAGACTGGGGTTCAGATACAGTTGCATGGATACACTGATGCTGATTGGGCTGGTAGTATTTCTGATAGACGATCTACCAGTGGATATGTGTTCTCTTTTGGGAGTGCTGCAGTCACTTGGAGCAGCAAGAAACAGCCTACAGTTGCCTTGTCAAGCACAGAGGCTGAGTACAGGGGTGCAACAATGGCTGCATGTGAGGTGGCTTGGTTGCATAAGCTACTTTATGATATGCATCAGTCTACAGATGGGCCAGTTGTCATTTATTGTGACAACATGAGTAGTATACACTTGGCAAATAACCCAGTCTATCATGCTAGAACAAAGCACATTGAGGTGCATTATCATTATGTACGAGAGAGGGTTTTACTAGGTCTTATTGATCTAGTTTATGTCAGCACAGAGGATCAGGTAGCTGACATATTCACGAAGGCATTGGGCGCAGAGAAGCTGCGCAAGTTCAGAGACCTGCTTGGTGTGCAGGACTTGGGATTGAGCTCGAGGGGGAGTGATGATATCGAGCTCCACTCGTGATACGCCAGGGTGACCGTTGTGTATTTATGTCACCGACTTGTCAGTTGCAAACGCGGTTGGTACACCGCCCATGAATAATAGCTACATGATAGCTATCCTTATCTACTCTAGTTCGTGGCTCAGTTAGTATGCCACCTTAGTTAGTTGAGTTTGGTTTGAGACCCATATATAGGGTTCTTCTACTTCTTTGTACTTGAGTTCTTTTGGCTTACACAACTAAGAAGAGGAAAACTGTTTTCAGCCTCCACCCTTGTGTGTATTCCCCTATTGTGCAAGCAAGAAAGCTTCAAGCGAGACTCCTTCCTTCTCTCCCACAATCGTGACAGTATAGAGGTGCTGCTGTTGCAGCATGTGAGGTAGTATGGCTGCAAAAGCTATTGGCTGATTTGGATGTCCAGGTGGAAGGTCCAGTTGTCATTTATTGTGACAACATGAGCAGTATACAGTTGTCTAGGAACCCTGTGTTCCATGCCAGGACAAAACATATTGAGGTACACTACCACTTTGTGAGAGAGAAGGTACTAGCAAGTGAGATTGACTTGGTGTATATCAGCACACATGATCAGATAGCTGACATCTTCACGAAGGCCTTGGGTACAGAGAAGCTTCAAAAGTTTCGAAGCTTACTTGGAGTTGCAGAGATGCAGTTGAGCTTGAGGGGGAGTGTTGAGATGACAAGCTCAACACATGCAGACATTGATGATGGACTGCCTGGTTAGATGGGTCCACAGGTCTACACTTAGCACGTCGGTGGTCATTATGAATCTCACATGGCCACTAACTCATTACTTATTATATTCAAGTCGTTACACCTATTACAGCTGGCATAGTTATAGCGCCAGTCGACTAGTGTAGTCGATTATGCATTGTTTGACTTAGTAGGCCACTTTCCTTTTATGTTGTATCTTATCTATACTTTGTGTACATTGTAAAGAGTGTGGAAGAAGAAGAAGAAACCAGCAAGAAAACGTTTTGGCCTCCATCTCTCTTCTTGTCTCTTGAGTGAGCTTCTCTTTGTGCATTCTGTGTATGTTCGGCGCAGCATCTTGAGCAACCCCCTCCACCACGCAATTCTTGACACGAACCAACGCGAATCACCCAAGCTTGCCAGACCAATCAACAACGCCAGCTCGAGCATCATTAACAAGTAGGAAACGATCTGGGTTTCCAACTCCATCCTGAAAGCAATAGGCCATCATGCAAGGCCACTGCTAACCTAGCTTTCGTCCCAGCGACCCAATCGCAAGCTCCTAAAGTCCTACCATAGCAACTCTCCATAGTCAAAGGCTCAAGTCCTACCAAACCCCAACCACCCACAAGCCTTAGGCCCTCTTACGAGAGGAAATCCTTTCTCTCACTAGCAGCTGATTTAGCTGAGGAAACAGGGGATGATGTGGTGGATTGCATTAAACGACTGGACGCTACCTTTGTGTCGCTAGCTGTGAGCTACAATCGCCTTGACTTAGGCCTATTGGATGAATCCTTCGCAGCCGAAGTTCAAACGATGCCTTGTTCTTGGGAAACGATTGAATTTGCATTTGCAAAAGCCCCTACCTCCATTGCTAAGTTGCTCAGCGGGTGAGATCTCAAAAGAGCAGGCAATCAAACAATGCCTCATCATGTCATATGATCAGCAAACCACCTCCGCCATCACTGACCAAGAAGTGGCAGAGTTGTCAAAATTGGCTGAGACAAAATCCTAGTTCTTAAGGCATTGGTACGATCTTAGACTGGAATGGGAAGTTAAAGGATGCCGAGTAATGACCAACGCCGAGCAGCAACGCGCTATCAAAACGACAGAGTATGACCCCACATACATCGCGCCGACATCATATCGAGTGTTAACCATGCTGTGAGGCCGTCCTATAGAAGACCACATCAAGGGACACCCCTACCTCGATCGCCTGTTGACTGAAGAAGAGTTACACATCACTAGCCGAGTCAACTTGGGCGACTTCCTAACTGATGTTCTCACATACATCACTCAAGCGGGGATTAAACCCTCCGACCTGGACCGCAAAGCCCATTTGGAGTACAACCCCAATTTCTATACTTGGCTCCTTCACAAGTAGTCGTCCATGCCGAAAGACCTCACCTTCTAACCCTCATCCTAGGAAGGATTCTTCTCAGACTAAAAGGGAAAGGGGTAAGGTGAATCAAATCAGAATCAGATAAGAAGTAATAAAGCAAATCAAATCCATGAAGTATGTAGACATACATTGTGAAAAACGGATGGGGTAGGAAAGAGGACACAAAAACTTTGAATTAAAAGACAAAAAGTCAAAGTCTGAAAAGCGAACTTGCACTAGACTTTAATGAGCTCATTCAGAAGCATAAATTTTTTTCTATTTTAGTGATTACTATGTCGTAAGCACTAACGAAAATTACAGTTATGACAGGAACAAAAGATGTCACAACAGGACTGAGCCCATCGACTCCCCTTCACAGAGAAAGAGAGAACACAGTACAACATCAACCTGGAGAACCGCGCCTATAATCAGCTGAAATTCTAAACTATCCACAATTTGGAAGAATTAGTGGCCAAGGACGAAGCAGCCAAGAGTATCGTGGAAAGTTGCAACCTTAAAAAGTACTTAGAAAGTTTCTCACGAGAACCTGAGCACATGAGCTGTGTGGAATTCCTCAAGACCTACAATCCCGATGGAGAGTACGGCACTGTCACAGTGGAGAGAGGACAAAATGCTAAGCAGGTGCTGGTCCATCTAACCCCGGCCTTGGTGGAGAAGGCACTGGGACTGGAACCGAAGGTGGAAAAGAAGCAAAAGAGGGACGCATATGCCATGCTGGGGATGAGAAAGAAGGATGTGCTAACAAACGATGGCATCAGTATCCAAGACATCCCCAGCGCAGAGACCAGGCTACAAGCGAAGCTCGTACACGTGCTCTTCTCTATCCAGCGCTATAACGCACTGATGCAAAGGATCAGCGTACCAATCCTGGAAAATGTAGTGGCCCAGACCTTGCATGAAGTCGACTGGAATGGCTACGTGTGTAAGACTATCGATCAGGCAGCCCGAGCTCTAGCATTAGGAAGCCTGCCCAACAGGAGGAGAATCACTGATTCGAAGACCGGAGAAAGAAAAAGGGCTTCCTCCAAAGCCTCATTCATCGCATATGGGGGCATTTTAATGGCACTTATCCAGGAGGCCGTAAAGGAAGCAGAAGAGGGGGAGGGAGAAACACCCGACCGATCACCGCCCCATCAACACTAGGACAGGTCTAGCGATAGGACGGAGACAGAGGAAGAAGGGGAAGAGCAGAAGAGCAAAAAGTAGGTTAAGGAGACTAAGAAGAAAGCAGCGCAGAAGAAGAAGAAACGGGATGAAGGCTGTAGAAAGGAGAGGGAGGACTTGGAGAAAGCAAAACGACAATCCCTCAAGGAGGCAGAGGAGAGAGAAAGGAAGAAGAAGTAGGAAGAAGAAGAGACAACGGAACAAGTCAGGAAGGCTAGAAATGCATCCAGGCGAGAAGCCGAAAAGAGAAGAAAAGAAGAGCAGGAGGAAAAAGAAAAACTAAAGGAAGAATGCAAAAAGACCGAGGAGGAAAGGAAAAGAAGAGTCATGGAGAAGGACAAGGAGTTAAGAAAGAAAGAGGAGGAGGACCTAACAGAAGCTACCCGCTGGTCCATCAAGCAGTAGTGCAAGGCAGATGACCCAAAAGCCTAGAATTAGCCCAGGGAAGAGAGGCCTAGCTCCAGCATGCAGGCCCTAGAACCCGCACCCCCCACAATTCTAGAAGGAAAAGGCAAAGCACCCCTTCATCCCATCCCCACCCTCCTAGCGCCCCCCGCTGAACCCACTATGCCCACCCCTAGCATCCCCACCAGCTTGGAAGTGTCCAACCTGGTGGCCTAGATGCAATACTTCATCAGCAATGAAATGGCCCAAGGGAAAAGCACGGAAACGATGACCACATGACCAAAAAGGCTAGTTGCAGATGCTGAATCAAGGCAGGATCAAAAGTGCCTGCGCATGGTGGCCTCAACTACCCCCACCCACACAAGAATGATGCCACTAGCCGGTTATGACGAATACATCGCTGAGCTCTCCCAACTAGAGAGATCGAAGGAGGAGAAAAGGATGGTTGTGGCTGAGTTGATGGCAGAAAAAGAGTCAGTGGGCGGCTTTCCAATTGGAAAAAACCCGCATCATCGCCATGCAGCAACGCCAAATCTTCGAACTCAAGCAAGAGTTGAAAGCCAAGGAGAATAAGGAAGAAAGTTACATGCAACGACTGGAGGACGAGAATCAAAAACTCGTGCAGATGCAGCAGGAGTACAAGCTCCTCCTAATGCAATATAAGGAACTGGGGTCAAAGCATAAGGAATTGGAGTCAAAGACTGCCACCATTGAGTAGATGATGGGGGAGCTGAACGCCAAGGAAGAGGACAGGAGCCAAGAGAGGGAGCTACAACGAAAGAAGATCGAGTCTATCTCCGATCAGCTACGTCTCGGGAAGACAGAACAAGACAACATGATCAAAGAGCTTAGGGCCCAGGAGCAGAAGCTCATAACCCTAGCTCAAAAGCAGGGGGAGAGCATGGAAGGAATGAGCAAAAGGGCCGAGGAATGGGCTACGCAGAACGAGGCGTGGGTGAAGGCTCTGGTGCGGCCCCTCATCTTGGCGGAGAAGGAAAAAATCTTGGCAGAAAGCAAGGCGGGCGCCATCCAGACAGCCTTCACCGCCCAACAACAAGCCTTCCTCAATACGCTGCTAGATACAACTCAACTAGAGCGAACGGAGCCGTTGGAGGTGGTAAAGAATAAATTAAGCATCGCATGCAGAGCTCTGCATGCGGGGCTGCAGATACCACCCCAAGCTGCACAGTCATAGCTCATTACCGTGTGTGGCACCTCGTATATCTTGTCTTGCCAGAATTCGGCCTCTTTCGTGCCCCACAAGGTGGGGGTTCTTGCCCTGTCCTCCAGCCATCTTTGGCCTAGTCGGCTGCCAGCCGGGATCACCTCCTCCATTGCCTTGATCGACAGGACCCTTCTCAAGCTATCTGGCATAAGGAAACTGAAGAAGAAAGGGTCATTTTCCAGTTCTTGCCATTCCCAGACCACTAGTTCTACGTGGAATTGCATAGGTAGGTCTTCGGGGCATGGTGGGAGGGGAGCGGATGGCTGCACGATGCGCTTGGCCTACAATCATTTTCTTTCTGGCCTCTTCCACCATCTTTTTTCGCCTCTCTTTAAGGATTTCCTGTTTGTCCAGGGATGGGTCGGGTTGTTGTTGATCTTGTTCGTGCGGGCGAGGGGGGCTACGGGATTACATCTTCTCTGAATCTGTTCATGTCAATTTTGAATTTGACTTCCTCCCCCTGCCGGTTTTCTTGTAGTGTTCTTTCCTCAAAGCTGAGGGCATCTGCCTCCTGGGGGGTTAGGCATATCCCCGTAGGGTAGGTGTGGATTTTGTCACCACCCTCCATGGGAGACACGACTTCCCCGTTATCTACAATGCCGACGCTATTTCCTTTGAAAATGCTCTACTTTTTGATCTAGGAAGCCTGCCCGCCTCCATGACGCGTTTTCTTGCGGAGTTCTCCTCTTGCCCAGATCCCACATTCATAACCACCTGTAATTACCTTAGGCTCCTTAAACTCCTACTTAAGCAAGATCCGGCACTGCAAACAAGTGGCTTGCCTCCCCTCTTTTTTGATCCTAACGCTATTGATAGTTGCACTATGACCCACTTAATGATGTGGACTAGCCTTCTACCTTCATTTTGCCTAGCGCTCCTAGAGGATATGAGCGACAACCAATTCACTAGGTGCAACCACCCCTTCCTATCCACCACCTCTCTCCATGTCCACATGAACCTGAAAGGGTACATGCAGAGCCATCAATTTTTATGCAAATCTATCCACCCACCCTCCCCCCCTCATTCTAATGGACGAGAGCTAGCCTTGGCTGTCCTGCTCCTCATGTAATACTATTCCGCAATGTGGCAAAAAAAAAAACCGATCACTACACCTAGGGGTCCTTAAGTTAGGCGTGTCCAGTGACCTTGGTCGGCTGGTGGCTCCACTCCTAACCCCCTAGCCCTTTTTTATCCCCCACGTCATGCTTAGGGCACATCAACGACAGGACACACCTAGGGAAGTAACACTCCCCTATGGTTTGACCTGTCACCTTAAGCCACTAGCACCACTCCATCTTGGCACAAATGGGGTCCTCAAGTGTGGGACATCACCCAGGTCCGCCTGCGGTTAGACCCACTTTCCCATTTCACTAGTACAAGCATACTACACCAACACGCTGATGACAGCACCCCCCTAAGTAGAGCACAGCACCTTCTTCTTCAGGTACATCACTTCCGCCCAACCACCAACTTCGGAGGCCCTCATCCACCCATGCAATCCACTGAGCTACTCCGACGACCATCGTTCTTGAGTTTCCATAAACCCCTGAGTCTACATGTGGCCCTTAACCTTACACCCACGCCAAAAGTGCCATGGGATTGGCACCCATCTAGAAGGGGGGTAATGTTAACCCCAAGGCAAGAGGGTGAAAGATGGAGAAAAAGTAAATAAAGATGAAAAAAAGAGCGAAGACACGCAAGCGGCCCCTAAAGATGGACCGGGGCCAAAAGTGCAAACTTAAAAGAAAATGCGCCTCAAAAAACTCAAAAAATCTTTGTAAAAGAGTGCCAAGCTCCCTGTGTGCCCATTGTAAAATATTAGATGGGTGTAGGCTAGAGGCATGGGGCTAAAAGAGGAAATGGAAAAAGGACCTTGCCACAATGGCCGGTCATGTAAAAAAGGGATGGGTGCCCATGGGATTTTAGGGTTTGTGTATATAAAGTTCAAAAAGTGAATAAGAGAGCATTCTTTAGTGTGTGGCAAAAGGAGTTTTCTTCTTCTTCTCTCCTTCTCACCTTCTTGCTTGTGTGTGCTCTTGAGAGAGGGAGTGTGTGAGAGAGGGAGGGATCGAAGGGTGAAGCTCTTCACCATCTCCTCTTCTTCTTCTTCTCTTTCCTTCTCTCTTCTTGCGCGCGCGACTATGGAGGATGGAGCTTGGAGGCGGAGGAGGCTTGAGGATACTTGAGCTAGCATCTAGGATCGTGGAGCTACCGGTGTGTGGAAGAGAGGAGGCAACTCATATCGGCACTAAGGTAAGCTCACTACACTTTTGTAGGATCGACGGCGCATTGGCTAGGTGAGAGATAGCCATTAGAGCTCGCTTGGAACGCTTGAAACAATAAGCGGTCCGTGGGTCTTGGCAATTAAGCGAAAGCTCCCACACTAGGCAACGCAATGAGACACAGCCTGGGTGTCCACAGGTCCAACAGATGATTGGATCCTGCATCTACCTCCCTAGGCCTCTACCTCGTCCCCTTCCTAACGCCATCACTGGTACTAGTCGATAGTCCATGAGGATAGTGTTACCCTCTTCGTTGTGAGAGACATAAGGGTATAAGTAAGCCTCTTCCTCATTTGGCTCTTTCACATAGTGGACTGGGGCGTCACTCAGTGGATGAGTCACATAGGGACCGGGCGGCCTAGCTATACCTGTGGGGTTTATGTCCATCCTAGGAACAGTGGACTTCATGTTGTTAGGTGCAGGAAGGGCCAATGGGGCTCCCCTTCCGAACAGTGGTTGCGGTCTATTTGCTAGGTAAGGCTGACCATATGGTTGGGAGTACGGAAGTCTCCTGGGCAATTTGCAATGTATAGCGTCATGACCGAACCTACCGCAATTAGCACAAGGTCTCGACCGAGGGTCTTGACACTCGGCTGGAAAATGATTTCCGCCATAGTACACACATTGGATGTGTGGCCGCGTGGTCATCTCCACAAGTCTTGCAGCTTGACTATCTCCATCTTGACATCAGCCAAGTCCTGGTTCGTCTCGGTGGCCTTTCCCTTATCTTGGGATAATGGTGTGGTCGCTCACCAGAGGTTGGTGCTCTTTCCAAACCACCTCGCAAGCTGGTTTCTTCTGAGTTGGAGTTCCTGGAGCTCCTCTCTCTTAGTTGGTCGTCAACTCTAATAGCTTCATCAAAAACCCTAGCTAGCATGTCTCACTGCAAGCTCGAGTTGGCTGCCAAAGCCTTATACAGTTCCTCGCTTCGAATTCCACTGATGAACACAGTTGAAACTGCTCTTTCAGCCGGTCGTTCACCTATAGGGATTCTCTTGAAGAGGCTCCTTACGTGGGTTACGTAATCGCGAATGTCCTCCTCTGTTTACTTGACATTCATCAATCGCACCAGCAGATTGTCAGAGTATCCAGGCTTGGCAAATCTCTTAATGAAGAGATCCTTGAGGCTGTTGAAGTTTTCCTGCTATGCAGCGTCTAAACTTGTATATCAGGTCCTGCCCTTGTCAACTAAGTAGAGTCCGAACACTTGAGAACGTCGAGTCAGGTCGTTGAGGCCGTTGGCTTCGCAAACTTGCTCAAACTGCTCTACAAAGCTGTATGAGTCGTCATGGGGTTGGTACTTGTCGAGCTGCTTTGCGACTATCGGGATTTTAGACTGGCTCTTAGAGCCTTGGGTTGCTCCTAACCCTGCCAGCAGTGAGGTTGCTAACGCTGCAGCACTTTGCTCTGTTGTGGTGTTGTCTAACAAGCACTTCATAAGAAGTTTGCTCAACGTTAAGTCTCCTTCTAGGGCTCTCTCGTGATCCATTCGATTTCTGCCAGCTAAGTTCAGTACTTGTTGTACCTCATGCAACTCCATGCTTTGCTTTTGGCTCCTAACCTATTGTTCTATTGTACGCAGCTATGCCTTGCAATGCCTTATGGGCTAGCTTCCTCTCTTCTTCTAAGTTTGCGATGATAGCATGTGTTGTCCGACCGCAGTGCTCATATCAGGCGTGCGTATCGTAGCTGCTAACCAATTGCTAAATAGCCTCTGGGAAGACATCGAAGTCGAGTTCCTCATTAGACCTGAGGTCTGAGCTTTTCTTCGCCATGGTCGTGGTGCGCAGATCGGTCGCAGTATGCTCACGTAGTGAATCCCAGAAGGTCCCCAAGAACAATGAACTCCTTTGCTTGCAATTCATTCACCCAAATGAGATATGATTTAGTACTCTTGCGTAGTGCACGTTTTGCTTGAGTATGCGAAAGCAGTGGAAAAATATTAGATGCATGCATACCATATAATGTAATAGATTTTCCTTGAAAATTAATATTCATTGTGTGCGTGGAATAATCTATATTTGGATTATGCTGGTGTCTCCAAGGCATTCCTAAAATAATGTCGCTTGACTGTAATGGGACAACTAAGAAATTTCTTCTTTCAATGTATGAACCAATTTGAATCTCTAAATCTTGTACTTCTTGTGTGCCATTATACCTAGTGCCTAAAAATGCAGCTTTTATGCGATAATGCGTAGGTACTGTATGTAATTTCAATTCCTTTACCAATTTTGCTGAAATAAAGTCATGAGTCCTACCGTCATCATGCAAGATAGTTCTTTCCTTTCCATGCACCATACATTTCATAGTCAACAATGAATGTGGAGTAGGCATACCTAGTAAAGTGTCAGAAGTAGTAGTAGGATCATCCTCATCTTCAGTGAAATCAGGCATATCCTCATACTTGTCTTCGTCCATGGCTCCAAGATAGTTGATATGTGATGGTGGCTTCTTTGAATGACAATTTGCTGCGAGATGCCCTGGCTGGTGACACTTATAGCATACTATTGGCTTGGCTTTGGTTACATTATTTGCAATGGCTGGAAGTCTGGGTACATTTGGATTTGCTTGTGGAATAGGCTTTGGATTTGGATTGACATTGGATGGTAATGCAGGTGGTTTAGCCCAATTCTTGCAGAAAGATGGTGATGAGAAACGACCTGGATTAAACCTTCTAAAATTGGAATTGAATTGTTTAGATCCATAGTTATCATTGGCTTGGAATTGATGTGGTCGCCTGTCTCTTCCGCGTAACTTATCTTCAGTGTCGTGAGCTAGTGAAATGGCATCTTCAAGGGTAGCAGGCTTGAACATGTTCACTTCAGCGTAGTAATGTCCAAGGAGTCCAGACATATACTTCCGCTTATGTGTCGTCTCTGGTACGTCTTCAAACATGCGTAGCTGTAGAAGTGCATTCCAAAAACGCTCTGTATACTGTGGAATAGGCTCACGATCCCGTTGTTGAAGTAAATCCCATTGCTTGATAGCCTTCTCATGAAATTGCGGTGGAAGAAAATTCTGCATGAACTTCTTCTTGAAATCTTCCCAAGTAGCAGGACATTCTATGCTCTTGCGTACTACAGTCCACCAAAGTGATGCTCTGTCTATCAGATGATTAGTAACACACTTGATTTTATCTTTTTCTGGATAAGTTTCCTCATGGAAATAGTCATCAAACTGGCTAATGAATGATAAAACAGTCTTTCCTTCTCGTATGCCATTGAAAGTGCGAAATTTGAAACTTCGTTTACTTATCTTTGATTCCTTGCGAATGGTTTGTGCTTCAAGAGTGGCGTCGATGGTACGTCGAATCAAATCTTCAGCTTGAGGTTCTTCTTTGTCGGTGGACGCTCTTTGTAATTTTGTCAATTGCGCTTGCAATGCTTGCCTAGCCCTTCGCTCTTCTTCCAATTGTAACATGATTAGATCCAGCTTTTGTTCCATGGTAGGCTTAGGTAAGTCGTTTTCAGTCATAGGATCATCCAGATGTGGAGTCGTCATCCTGTAAAACTCAATAGACCTTTCTCACTCAAAATCAGGTTAGCGGGATGAGAGTAGCTCAAATTCGGGGTTACAAGGCTATGTATTTTTGGGTATTTATTTCTCAATTTTCAAAAAATCTGCAATATTTCCTTCTTCGTTTGTTGAAAATACTTCAGTGAAGCTGTAGATAGGTAGAACACTTTGCCACGAACAACTTTCCAGTTCAAAAATTTTGCATAGGAACAAGCCTTCTAGGAGTTTTGAGCACTAGTCAGTTCTGATTCCATTTGACTAGTTTGACTTGCAGAGTTGCAGACTTAGCCGACTTGCAGAGTTGCAGACTTGCAGAACTTAGGCCGACTTGATGAACTTGCAGGACTTGATTCCACTTGACTTGCAGAACTTGACTTTTGATGTGCAGGACCTGAAGTTTATGAACTTGATTGCCTTGTATGATTTGACTTGATAGTTTAGCTTTGACTTAAGGAATTAAGCTTGAAAAGCTTAATGAAAATTCAGTCGTCATCTGATTTCGTGGCGGGGGGGGCCGTTTTTTCCGCCAGCGGAAAAATCGGAGGTCCTCAAAGACCTCACGGTTGAAAATTTGAAGCAATAAGCTTCTTTTTAAGCTTGTAAGCTTAACAATTAAGCTTTTGAAAAGATGGATTATAAAGTTTGCTCACTGCTTCTTGACGACTTGATGAAGGAGATGGATGCATGGTCCTCCGCCTATACAGCCTGGTCCTTCGCGATCTGACAGTAGAAACAGGGGTTCTTGATCGCCAGAAGTCTGCCTGTATCAACGGTTTGCGATGAGATTGACTGTAGAGCCCGATCGTTCCTGGAGCTCTGCCTTCGCTCGAGATTGTAGCGATTGGAAGCTCTTGATCTCAGCTCCGCTCTGATACCACTGGTGCGCAGATCGGTCGCAGTATGCTCACGTAGTGAATCCCAGAAGGTCCCCAAGAACAATGAACTCCTTTGCTTGCAATTCATTCACCCAAATGAGATATGATTTAGTACTCTTGCGTAGTGCACGTTTTGCTTGAGTATGCGAAAGCAGTGGAAAAATATTAGATGCATGCATACCATATAATGTAATAGATTTTCCTTGAAAATTAATATTCATTGTGTGCGTGGAATAATCTATATTTGGATTATGCTGGTGTCTCCAAGGCATTCCTAAAATAATGTCGCTTGACTATAATGGGACAACTAAGAAATTTCTTCTTTCAATGTATGAACCAATTTGAATCTCTAAATCTTGTACTTCTTGTGTGCCATTGTACCTAGTGCTTAAAAATGCAGCTTTTATGCGATAATGCGTAGGTACTGTATTTAATTTCAATTCCTTTACCAATTTTGCTAAAATAAAGTCATGAGTACTACCGTCATCATGCAAGATAGTTCTTTCCTTTCCATGCACCATACATTTCATAGTCAACAATGAATGTGGAGTAGGCATACCTGGTAAAGTGTCGGAAGTAGTAGTAGGATCATCCTCATCTTCAGTGAAATCAGGCATATCCTCATGCTCGTCTTCGTCCATGGCTCCAAGATAGTTGATATGTGCTGGTGGCTTCTTTGAATGACAATTTGCTGCGAGATGCCCTGGCTGGTGACACTTATAGCTGGTCGAGTTCTCCTGCTTCGCCAAGCTATCAACTGAATTGAGTGGGTTTGTCAAATCCCCTTCGCTCGCACCGCTTGCTTGGCTCTACTTTGTGTGTTGATGGTTTGTCTCCGTCCGTGGGTTCTCTCTTATTTATGGATCCCTTGAGTGGCTTATCTGAGTGAGTTCCTTGACTTATTAAACGCAATTCTCAAGTTATCTCCACTCCATGTGGGTGTTCTTTCTGGTGCACATGTGTTCCATTAGGCTTTCATTTTTTCTTAAGTGCCCTTCAAGTGTGGAAATTCAAGGTGAGTGTGACAAACAGCCTCTAAGCGTCTCATGCACCCTTGGGCCTGATAGGCTTGGTAGATCAATTCTCTAGTTGTCTAGGAGGGATTTAGGGCCTCTCGGCTACGTTGCCTTGCCGTTTCTTTTGGCTCGATCAGGATTTTATGGCTCGACGGGTTACCTCTAGGTCTCTGGGTTTCTAGGTATCGCAATAGCCCACTCCAACTGTTAAGCGGCCATGCCTTACGATTTTGTCTACTCGGTGCACCAGAAACAGGCTTTAAGCATCAAAAAGGCTTACGACAGGTTACGCCACTGAGCTCTAGTTGGGTCAAGTCAAATCTCTGAGACTGAGTTGGGGCACACACTTGGCCCAACTGGTCCGAATTGCAGGGGCCGAGCAGGTGACTCGAACGGGCCGAATCTCGCCTATCCGAGTGCAAAAAGTTTTTTTCGTAGGCTGAGGTCCGAGTGGAGTAACTCAGATGGGCTGAGCCAGATGTTGGGCCGAGGGCCGAATATCGTGTCCTGGGCTGAGTGGACTTGGGGCCGAGTGTTAGTTTGGTCAAAGGGCCGAGTCAAGTAACTCAAACGGGCCGAGTCGAGTAATTCGGACGGGCCGAGTCGAGTATCGGGTCCGAGGGCCGAGTAGGGTTTTTGGGTCCGAACTCTGATTGGGCAGGTCTAAGGGCCGAGTCTGGGACTCGGCCTAACAAGGGCTGTTCGGATGGGCCGAACGCGGCGCGACGAATGCCGCACAATGACGATTTCGATCAAATCTCCCTAATCATGCAATCATCCCTTGCATAAACTTCGAGATCTTGGCTAAGGCACCAAGGGAAGTGATTGGCATATCTGGGGTGAGCGGTAGACTCTCCGACGATGCGATTAAATCAAATCTTCGTGGGCTCTCTCTCTCTCTCTCTCTCTCTCTCTCTCTCTCTCTCTCTCTCTCTCTCTCTCTCTCTCTCTCTCTCTCTCTCTCTCTCTCTCTCTCTCTCTCTCTCTCTCTCTCTCTGCAATGGTTGCAAATGAGCTCTCCCTTGGCCTCCTGACCCTTAAACCCCTTCTTGGGCAGAGCTTTGACACTCTCAATCATTCACTTGCCGACATTAAGCATCCCAAGCTAGTTTTTTGCCATTTTTTGCATGTTTTATGCCTTATTTTTCCTTGTTTGCAACAGTAAACCCTACCCTTTTCCGGTTCGATTTCCTAATGCTATCCTACACTAAATGCAACGAGAATCGAAAGCAACAAACTAACATGATTTCTCCCTATTTTCCAATCATCAAACTAACTAACTAACCCAAAATACTTACTTGTTTTGAAGATCAAAACATCCAAGCTTCCTACCTACCTCAAGCTCCGTTTTAGGGGAGAATCCCTTACTTCGATGCTTGATGTGGGGCACGCAAGCGCTCAAGCTTGAATCTGTGATCCCGGCAACGGAACCAAAATGTGGGAGCTTTTGCTCAACTGCCAAGACCCACGGACCGCTTATTGTTCAAGCGTTCCAAGCGAGCTCTAATGGCTACCTCTCACATAGCCGACACGCCCTCAATCCTACGAGTGTAGTGAGCTTACCTTGATGCCGATATGAGTTTCCTCCTCTCTTCCACACTCCCGTAGCTCCACGATCCTAGATGGTAGCTCAAGTATGCTCAAGCTTCCTCCCTCTCCAAGCTCCAACCGCCATAGTCGTGCGCACAAAAGAAGGAAAGAGAAGAGAAGATGATGAAGAGCTTCACCCCCTTGATCCCTCACTTCCACTCACTCCCTCCCTCACTCTCACAATCACTCTCTCTCTCTCAAGAGCACACACAAGCAAGGAGAGGAGAAGGAGAGAAGGAGAGAAGAGCTCTTGTTGGGCACACACCAAAGAATGAGCTTCCATTTACTTTTTGAACTTTATATATACAAACCCTAAAACTCCATAGGCACCCATCCTTTTTTACATGACCGGCCATTGTGGCAAGGTCCTTTTTTCTAATTCCCTCTTTTTTCTTTGTGCCCTAGGGCTATATTTGGCTATTCTTTTGCAGGTGGCACACGAGGGAGCCTAGCACTCTTTTACAAGAGTTTTTGGAGTTTTTGAGGTGCCTTTTATTTAAAACTATGCTTTTAGCCCCAGCCTAGCTTTTGAGCCCGCCTGCGTGTCCTTGCTCCTTTTCCATCTTCTTTCTGGTTTTTCATTCGTCTTTCTGCCTTCTCGGCTTAGGGTTAACAAAAAGGACAAGAGGAAAGGGGACGGGCAGCAGTCCCTAAGTCTAGAAAAATATGTATGTGGTGTAACAGTTTGCAGCATGAGAGAAAGGATTGTGCTGTCTATCAAGAGGCCTTGGCATAACAACTTATCTTTTGGAAAGATGGCAAGATCCATACACAAGAAATGGGATTGCCTCTTACTTTGAATTTTGGAAAGGGAGGTATGTATAAGTTGTTGGAAGACTTGGCTGTCCGAAATGCTTATGCGACAATACATGCTTCTACTTTTGTTCTACAGTTGGATAGAATGCATGGCCAAGTGATGGTTGGTCCAAAGGCTGAAATATGGACACATGCTTTACATGCAACTGAAAAGAGAAAGGTCACTGATAGCGAAATGTCTCATGCAAGGCAAGACATTCGTGGCATAACTGGTTGGGAATCACCAGTAGATGCATATTCAGTGTATGCATATTTAGCAAAGTTACAAAACACGGATGTACTTGTGGAAGAAAAATGAAAAAAGAGATGAAGATATTACAGAGATATCTAAAAGAATGACAAGAAGAAGTGTGGATGAGCCTAAAGCTGCAAATTAGCCACCTCCCGAGCATGTTATGGAAGAGGTCATTTTCAGAAGAAAAAACAGGATAACAAACAAGAGGGCAAGCAGCCAGGATATAAGTTGCAATCTGACATTGAGATAGCCACAGATCTTAAGAAGGTTCTTGAAGAATGGATCTTAAACAGTCGAGTGGAATTTATCTTGGGAGAGGTTCTTGGCATTGCGAAGCAAGAATTTCATGATGAGATCATTGACATAATTAAAAGGAAGTATCAGTTTCTTGGTGATACCACTAGTGCATTGCCGTAATTTGAAGAGGAAACTTGTTTGTTGGGTATTCGGGCTGAATATGAGCATGAAGTAAGTACTGGATTATTTATGCAAGATGCTACTAATCAGTGGTGGACAGCATATGGAAAAGACAAGAAAGTGGCTGAAAATGCATTGTCTTGTAGCAATATGCATGGTGGAGTAAGGCAAAATGCAGCAATATGGAGAAGAGACTCTAGGATTTATTCCTCACAGTCACTATACAAGAAATCATTGGGCTAGAGCTACCACTGAAACGGTAGTGAAAATAGGGGAGCGTGAAACTCCTTGTGTTGCTTTACTTGACCATGGGTCTAAGATAAATGTCATTGAGCGAGGATTGTATGAAAATGGTGCATGGCTTGTGGACACTAATCATGGTTGGCGTATGAGGGCTGCAAATAATTCTTCAAGGGAGCTTTATGCTGCATTTCCTAATGTAAAAGTGACAATTGGTTATGTACAGGAAGAGTAACACTTCTTTGTGCAAGATAATTCCTCATATGCAGTGATTTTGGAATAACCCTATATTACAGGAGTGCGTATGGAAACAAAGGTACTTGATGATGATTCTGATTATGATTTACTATGCCCAAAAAGAATGGGACTTTGAGATTTATTCAAGACATGCAACCAGTCAATAAAGTGACCATAAGAAATGTGGGTGCAGGTCCTGTGGTTGATGAATTTGCAGAGGCTTTTGCAGGTAGAGTGATCTATTCTTTAGGTGATCTTTACTCGGGGTATGATTAGTTTCAGCTTGCAATTGAAAGTAGGGATATCACAACCATGAAGACTCCTTTGGGGTTAGTATGGATGTGTACTCTCCCACAAGGTGCAACAAACTCAGTGGCACACATGACAAATGCTATGAATAGGGTACTCAGGGATTTTATACCACAATTGACTATGCCCTTCTTGGATGATGTTCCAATCAAAGGGTGTGCAGTGGATGAAAAGAATGAAGAGATGGATGCTCATGGATGCAGACAATTTGTTGCAGACCATATTGTGGATTGTGAGAGGATTTTGACACAACTAGAAGAGGTGCATTTAACTCTTTCTGGACAAAAGTCTGCCTTTGGAGTTGAAGAGATTTTGATTGTTGGGCATATGTGTGGGCCTTATGGGTAAAGGCCATCACAGCAAAAATAGATGGGATTGATAGAATGCAAGATGTATGCACGAATGTATCAGAGGTGCATAGATTCTTGGGTGCATGTGTGTTCTATTTGATATGGATTCCTCACTTTGCACATGTAGGCGATGCTCTTTACCAACTTCTAAGGAAAGGTCAAAAATTTCATTGGGAAGCATCAAAAAGCAATGAAGAAATTGAAGCAACTCTTAAAATCTTCTTCTACATTGAGAAAGGCTGACTATTCACATGGAAAGCCTATCATTATTACTGTTGATACAAGCCCAATTGGGATTGGATGGGCAATTGGGAAAGATGATGAGGAAGGACAAAGATATGCAATTCGCTTTGGTGCTAAAGTATTGACTGAACGACAGAGAAGATATCCATAGGTTAAAAAAGAATTATGGGGAATTGTGATAGCCCTTAAATGTGATAAGGAGTATTTTATGGGTGCTCATGTAGTCATTGAGACTGATTGTTTGCTGATATTGGGTATAATTACTAGTTGTGCTACCCCAGACATTGCTATGCTCCGGTGGATTGCATACATCAAATCTTTGAACCCTGAATGTCAACATATTGCAGGAAGAGATAACCCAGTGGGCAGACATGTTATCTCGAGCACGCTATGAGAATGAAGATGGGATGATGGATGAGGAGGAAGAAGATGACTTTCTTATGGCTGAAAATGATGTTGCAAGAGTGAATTTAGTAATGCAAGGTGTTGCTATAGCATTAACACAAGCTTGGACAACAAAGAGAAGACACTTTAGATGTTTTGCATCTTGTGTAGAAGTGTTTCTGAAAGACAAATATGCAAGAGAGTGGCTAAGAATTGGTCAATATCTCAGTACATTAACAAAGAGAGATGAATGGTCAGATGAGGAGTTTAAGAAGATCAAGAGGAAACCCTATGGATTTTTCTTAAAAGATGGATACTTATGGAAGCATGCAAAAAAGAAACAGGGTATGCCATTGCGAGTTTTGGGTGACAGAGCTTCATAAGTAAAAGTAATGCAAGAATTTCATGAAAGCTTGTGGGCTGGTCATCGAGGTGTTTGGGGTACTTTTACAAAGATCAAAGAAAGATATTGGTGGCAGGGTATGTAGTATAAGGATGTTGCTCACTTTGTGGAAACATGTACGACATGTCAAATGTATTCAACTATGAGACATCGAGATGGATTGCAACCCACATATCCATTGTCTCTTCATTTTAAGTGGGTGGTGGATTTGATCACAATGCCTACAGGTCTTTAGCAAATGAAGTATCTTGTGCTTGCTCGTGAAGACTTGACTAATCAAGTGGAAGGGAGAGCTCTACGTACTAAGATGACAAATGCCGTATGTACTTTTCTCTTAGAAGAGATCTTTTGTCAATATGGCTGTGTGGAAAAAATTACAACAAATAGGGGTGAGTTGGATGCAGATGAAGCTCGTGATTTCTTTGCACGGTTGGGGATAAAGCTTGCTTTAACTTTAGCCTATAACCTTGAAGGAAATGGCAAAAGTGAAAGAGGTCATCCACCTATTGTGAAGGCATTGGCAAAAGCATGTGGAGAGAAGATAAAAGAGTGGCCACGATTGCTCCCTTACGCTTTGTGGGCTTATAGAACAACTCATAGTGCTGTTACACGATATATGCCTGCAGAATTGATGTATGGTCAAAAACCTATCATGCTGATAGAAGAGATGACAGTCACATGGAGTGTGTTACCTTGGGAGGAGGAGTTGAATCGAGAGAAGTTGTTGGCCTTACGCATTAGACAATTGGAAAGAAATTCAGAAGACATAGAGGCAACAACTACAAAGTTAAGGGCAGTAAGGATACAGAACAAGAAACAGTTTGACAAAAGACATAAACTGAGACCAAGAACCATATAAGATGGGGATTGGGTATTGGTTTATGATAGCAGTTTAGATAACCAGCATAGTGCCATGCCTAAAGTTTCCAAAAGATGGTTTGGACCCTTGATAATGCTACTTATGCATTAAATGAGTTGGATGGGACAGCCATAAAACTTCCGGTAGTAGGAAAAAGAATCAAATTATTCAAAAGGTGGGAATCTACTACCTATGAGTTGCCAGAATTGGAAGAAAATAGTGGCCATGATATAGGGGCTAGCCATGCAGATATGGAAGATAAAGAAGTAAAGGATATAGATGCAAAGGATGAGGAGGACTCAGAATTCGGTGACAACTAGGATTTTGGCACATACCAGAGGATGTGCAGGTTTAGAGGGGATGGATGTCGTGATGTTATGAGGACACAGTGTGAAAAAGTATGGAATGCATCATCATCCGACTTCTTTATTGATCTAGAGAGTCAATGTGATCTGAGCCATTAGTACTAGTGTGAGTTGCATGGATTATTCGAAAATACTACATTTTTGGATAATTTTAGCCTATTTTTTATATTATTTATTGTAAAAATCCGAAAAAGTTAGAAAAAGCTTCTAGATTAGGATGGCATGCAAAAAGCTAGTTGCTTTTTTAGCCAATTAGGGGATTTTCACAAGAAAGACAAATTGACAAAATCGTGCGCGTTGCGATCGCTTTAAACAGGCTGAAAACTGCAGATTGAACTGAAAGAAGAAAAAGGAGTGATCTGGGAGATCCGTGACCAGGTGTCTTGAGGTTTTACCCCCCTTTTGGAGCCAACGGAGCCATCAGATTTGGGTTCTAGGCAGCAGAGAAAGAGTTGATTTTTTTTATCCACGTTTTTTGTCTACGAAGGAGCTCCAGGAGAACTAATGCCTGGATATTGCTTCTGAGCAGTGCAATGATTCCAGGTTCTTTCAATACATATTGATTCAATTCATTGTGATTTGTTTTTGTAGTGTTTATCACTTGGATATTCTCTATCTTCTCTTTCATCTCCTATATCTATTTCCTCCTACTTCTGATCCCTGGTGGATTCGACCTTTCGACAAAAACCCCTCCAACACCGCCCAACTTCCTCTAGGGCCTTGATAGTTGTGGAATCAATCTTCTCTTCGTCTTGCCTTTGTTGTTGTTGTTATAACATTTGGATTTGTTGTTGCTGAGTTTGCTTTAGTATGCGCACCAACTATTGTAGAGTATCTCCTGAAGAATCCCCCATCTTGGAGTTCTCTTACACCGACCTTCACGTCGGGTTTACCAACACCAATGTCGCAACGCGCAGGGTTGAAGGTCACCACAGGGGGTTTTTGCAACAAAACTAGATAAGATAGATGGAGATGTGTCTTCAAGAGATAAGTAGATTACATTGAATGATTAAAGGTTCAAGAGGTACTTCACGGTCAATCATCACAGGGGATTGAGAGAGAAGAATGTATGGGGGTTCAAGAGCTTAGACTTCACAGATGGTAGAGATAAGAAAAGGGTTGAAGGTTTCAAGTCAAGTTCTTGAAAATGTTAATAGAGCTTCCAACTGCATGTCCTTAGCAAAGATCACAAGAGTATTATCTCAAATCAAGCTTGTATTCTTGACAATAAGAGCAATCACAAATTATAAAATCAAGTACAGTATGTTGTCTTGTATCATAAACAACTCTGCATCCCATCATTCATACATGATGCCATAGCATGAATCAACTTTGCATGATTACATTCAATGTAGACTATTAAGGACAAAAGCTTATGAGTCAATTACAAGGCTTGTAGGGAAAAGAGACTTACTTCAAGAGAGCTTCAAATTGAGTTCCTGATAAGGATAAGTTACCACAGCCAAGAAACAAGAGAAAAAACTCCTCTTAATTCAACTCAAAGCATCTATGAATGATCTACAAACATTGCCCTGCCATAGGGACACATAATACTTGCATATTTTGATAAGATATCTTCTGTAAAGTAAGAAATGAATTAAAAGAATAATGTTGTAGCTAATTCTCTGAATATGGCTAAAGATATCAGCCCAAATGTCTTTTGAAATTCACCTCTGATGATAGCATAAACTTCCCCTAGCACGGTGTCGGTGCGTTTGGTGTTGAGAGTCCACCACGAGGGCAAGAGACATCAGGGTGAAATTAGATTTAGAGAGAGGAGTAGTCCGAAGAAAAGGGGGTTCAAAGAAATTAAAGACATAGAAGAATACTCCCAAAAATAATTTAAAAATGTAGAAGAATACTAATAGAGATGAAGCCTGCCAGTTTCTTTCCGCATTATGAGAGGATATAACTCTAATAGACAAAAACATGTATAAAATAATACCTTCCTCTATTCTCCTTAGATCACCAATCTGATGCTTCCATTGGCTCTGAAAGGGGGGTAAAATACCAACACACCTTACCAGAATTATGCCAGATCACTCCTTCTTCATCTCCCCCTTCGGAGTATTGTTCATTGCTTGAAAACAGCAATCATGCGTCGCATGATTTCGTCAATCTGTCTAACATGTCCAATCCATACTGCCTCTGCAAGAGCCATATCCCACTTGGTGATCTGATCACCTCAATGCCCAAGAAATAACGCAGGTCTCCCAAATCCTTCATCTCAAACTTCTGCTTCAATAGCATTTTCACATGAAGGATATCTTCATCACTATCACCTATGATAATCAAATTTACATAAAACCCTTTCAAATTGATTGAAAGCTACATGATTTCTTTTACATGTCATCCTAATCTAGAAGTTATCTACAGTTTTATGGATTTTTACAAGAGATAATATCTAAAAGATCAAAAATTGGCTAAAATCTAATATTTTTGACCATGGACACTAACACTAATATCTAAAATGGCATTGACTCTCTAAATCAATAAGAAAGCTACACTCTAGATTTTTTTACAGTGTGTGCATAGCCGCAAGACAATGCACCATCGACTAACTCGATATCTTGAGGACATGGAGAAGATGCCGCGGTTTATGTCTATGCAATGGTTATATAGAGCTTTGATCATCACACAGCTTCTCGCGAAGGAATGGAGGTCTCTATTGAGAAGTTGGAATTCTCGAGGGGATGATGATGCTAGGAGGCATATTCCACGGTGGATTCCGTGCCACGGTGGATTCCGTGAGGTTTTATGGTGGATTCCGTAAACTTTGATGACCGGGGCTCATACACAAAGTGGATTCTTTGTGCGAGAAGTTGATGGGGACGCCTGTCCTTTTCAGGCGTTTCATTAATTTAGTGTGTACATGGGTGATTCCATAGCGAGTGATTCCGCAAAATGCATATTAAATTAATAAACGTTTATGAGTTTAGAGTGCGCACTCGTAATAAATTAAGTTTAGGATTTATTTCTAACCAGTTGATTTATTTATGTAGCTGAAGACTGCTAGGTATTCACTTTTGTCGGTTTAATTGTATTATTTTACTAAAGATTGTGAATGCTTCAGTTGATGTGTAGAGATAGCAACAGTGGCGGAGGAAAGCATTGGAGGATAGCGAGTATTTAATTTATGGACTATATTCTGATAGGCGCCACGCCTATATTTTGTCATGCCTATTTATTGAGGCATCAATTATTTATTATTATTTTGTATGCGCATGGGCACACGGTTATGTTATTTCTATTTGGGCATTGTATTGGGCGTGCCAGACTCTTTGGGCACCGTCCATTAGCTTTAATCTTATTTTTGTAAAAGCAAACTCAAAAGCTAAAAGCTTGTTATATTTTTGTAAATTGGGCTATTATTGAGCATGAAGATGAAATATACATAAAATACATGCTTTGTGAAGCACTCACACAAGGCATGGGGGGAGATTGCACCCAATTGGTCTCTTACTCTTGTCATTCATGCTTTTTACCTTGTAACTTGTGCAAAAAGTAGAGTTCATTGTTCTTGAGGACCTTCCGGCATTCACTACGTGAGCATACAATGTCCGATCTGCGCACTAGTGGTATTAGAGCAGAGCTGGCATTAAGAGCTTCCAATCGCTACCCATCTCGTGCGAAGGCGGAGCTCCTAGAACGATCGGGCTCTACAGTCAATCTCGTCGCGAACCGTCGATACAGGCAGACTTCTGGCGATCAAGAACCCCTGTTTCTGTTATTGGATCGTGAAGGACCGGGCTACAGAGGCGGAGGACCACTCCTACATCTCCTTCATCAAGTCGTGGATAACCAGAGATAAGCTCCATATTTTCCATAGCTAAAAAGCTTAAACCTCAAAGTTTAAAAGCTTTAGTTAATTGAACTTAAGCTTTATAATAATAAAAAATCGAATCATGAAGGACGGCAGGCTGTACTGAGGGCCGAAAAACGCACCGTGAACATCCTTTTGTCCTCAAAAATCGTCGTCGACTCAAAAGCCTTAAGCTTCTTACTTCCCTAAGTCATCTAAGGCAAATGAATCCTGCAAGTCACAATTAATCCAGGTCACACCCAAACAATCAAGTTCAGCAAGTATCCTCTTGCTCTTGTCGTTCATGCTTTTTACCTTATAACTTGTGCAAAAAGTAGAGTTCATTGTTCTTGGGGACCTTCCGGCATTCACTACGCGAGCATACAGTGTCCGATCTGCGCACCAGATGTAGTCTGAAGGTGACCACATGTTTTATAAGCTGTCATATCTAGATTGTATATGTGATAACTAATCTAACATTTTCAATGTACAGTACAAATATATATAGTGCAGCATGGTCGTGTGGGCAACATTTTCGCGTTGAGTGCATCCACAAAATGTGCTCCACAATGGATTGTGGTGTCATTGCAAATTTTGAGCAAGAGAGCTGACGGAGAGCCACGTATCCAAACATCGTTATAGATTAGATCTGTATCCATACCCTTTTGGGGTATATCTAAGGTGTGTCCTCTCCCACCTACTACCGCGCTCGAGGGCATGACTAGAGGCTACAGATTCTCCAGGACGTTGGCAACAGCAAGCAGGAGGCAATGAGGGCATGACTAGAGGCAGGGGTGGGCTATCATCTTGGGAGTGGGGGCCACAAGACTTATCTCGAGGACTTTGTAAGTTTTTCTTTTCTTCTTCTCACTTTCTTATTTGCAATATCACTTGTATTAACAATCGTGTTTTTAATAGTTGTATTCTATTTTCTTTGCAGCACTCCATTATAAACCGTGATCCCACCAGCATGGAGACTCAATATGTAGAGAGGCATGGTCTCATTGCATTGATCAATAGACTGTATGCATACGGTGGTCCAATAAGTCAATCATATTTCTTGTGCGTAGTTTTTTTTTTTTCAAAATACATTATGTATGGTAGACATGTATAGTTGTTCATTTTTCAGAGTCCATTATGCTCCTTTATGTCAAGATGAGCTTTTGAATGGCGAGGATCTATAGCTCGCACTTGGATTCGTGGAGTGCACATCTTCTTCTTTGTTGGTCCTATGATTTATGCGAGCATCTTCTATGTACTATGTTGTTATCATCCTTTGTATCTTGCCATAATTCTATGAGTTTTCATCAACAATCTTGTACTTATTCTATGTATCAGTCTTGTGGATTTAGGTACATTTTGCGCTCATCTTGACGACCATTGCATACTTAACAAGCTACCTTAGCACATTTTTTTTCTCTATAACCATCGTTATTAGCGTTGCAAACTTACTGCACGTATCGCTATTAGCATCGCAATACGCATCGCAAATCGTTGTTATTTGTGTCGCAAAACCGACGCAAATAGCAACGGTTTTATGGGGATGCTAATATCGACACGTTTAGTGACAACGGGGGCAATTTTTTTGTGAACAATTTCGTTGCTTTGAACGTCGGTATGAGACCTTTATCTTGTAGTGTTATGAGATGTCATTGTCAATATTGTACTTATTTGAAAACTAAATCAACAATCCTTTCATTTTAGCATCTCACAATGCTTGACATGTTCGATAGTAGCTATATACTCAATTTATAAATGATTAACATTACTCAACACATGTGGATGAAAGGGTGGAATGGCTACATGCCTTGCCACACAAAAAAAACTATGCAAATAGGGATGCACATAGTCATACATATATGGACATGGGACTTTTATGTCAATAAAGCATTGAAAGCAACATGAATATATTCAAAGAAAAATTAGTTTATTTTTATTTAGCTAATAATAAAATATTTATGAGAAAAACCAATAACTTGGGTCTTACACTTCAAAATCATGATGTCTCGATATACTTAAGTGATTTGTTGAAAACAATTATAAACCCTTGGCAATTTATGTAAGTTGATTATTTTTTCTACCTACAACCAAAGTTCCCTTGTTGTAGGGAAAGAACTAAAAATAAAGTTAGCATCAATGTATATTACTAGATAATGTAGGCTAGTAATTTGTTGCAAGCATTGTCTTTTCTATGAAGAGAATCAACACGCAATCTTATGTTTATGCTGTTAAATTATATCTAACAAAAGATGACAACAGTGACCAGATCTTTATCACAAGCCGCATCAGCTTACTATACTTAGCACAAAAATTACACACATTCTTTGATCTTCCAACTTTGGCGGCAAATATGGCGTCGTGGGAAATTATGAATCATCACTACCGAGTGGTACAATTGCGGTGATAATGGTACAATATGTTTAAGCATCCCTACCAAACAGACATGTACTCACATGGACAAACGCACGCAGCCTTGATCACGAATAGCTGCTATCATTAAGATGAGCCGCTACAGTTAAGATGAGCGATCACATCATAGGGAGAAGGCATGGATCAAGATCTTAGTGGAGGTTGGCTCAATCAAGGAATATGCATACTCCATAGCCCGAGTAGTAGTAGCTCACAAACCTTGTAAACTTGTAAGACGTTGCTCTGTAGTAGACTTCCGCAGGTCCCTCGCCCTCTTGTGCTTTCTCGAATTAGTTCTTAAGCGGTACTGATGCTAATTCCTCCGTAGTGTTGGTGGTGCTACAAATAGAAAAACATGGAGCGTCAGTTCAATCGGAAAAACCCAAATTAGAAACCACAGAAGCTAGCTGGTAACTCTCTATAAACGTGTACTATATAAGGCTACATGCGTGCCATGTCTGATACGGAGTCTGCACGCCGCAAATCTGGCACAGTCGTCTTGGAAGTCGATGAAGAGGACAGGAGTGGCTTTTCCAGTAATCTATTAATGAGGAAGACATACTTGCTGTAGTCCTCGAGGCGTCGCTTAACCAGGCTCCAGGATCTCGATGCTGCGCAATAAACAAGCTCAAGAAGGATAGCACCCGTGTCCCGTGATCACCTGCTAGCTAATGGACACAAGCAAATATAATAGCAATTCAGGTGTTTGTCTTGTTCTCATGACGCCCAATATCATACTGCCCAAGACGAACGAGCGATACACTAGTACCCGACATAAATACATAGAAATCATAATTAACTGAAGAGAAGCTGGAACGTCGATCACCACTAATGCTGAAACGATATTGCAGTTTCACCAGTTACTATTAGCCTGCGCCCTTCAGTCGATTGCATTCCCACAGCGCATTAGCCTGCGCCTTTTCAATCGATCGTTCATCAACCAACCCATCATTGCCCTACATTTGTTTGTTAGCCCTCCACAGATAGCCAGAGCTAGCACGGCTGCGGCAGCACAGAGTATCCTCCCAATCTCTTCAATAGAACTCACCTCTTTGCCCCTCTCACGAGAGAGAGCGAGGCTGCGGCAGCACAGAGTATCCTCCCAATCTCTTCAATAGAACTCACCTCTTTGCCCCTCTCACGAGAGAGAGAGAGAGAGAGAGAGAGCTCTTGTTAACGAAATAACATTTCAAGCTCATCCCATCCCTTGGAATAATGTAGACTTTTAACCTCTCATCACATTCTTGGGAATGATTACTCTAGAGACTATGCCACATATAGATACATTGATGCTTGAATTATGATATTTGGTGCAAAGAGTTGGATCCACATCTCCCACATAGCACAAAGAGCTTTTGACTATTTCTAACAAAGGAAAAGTCAGTGTTATACATAACAACTTGGGAATTCCATTTCCAAGTTTGATAGTATCATTCCTCACTTGTAATGCTAGGGAATTATAGGTTATCATTAAGATTTACCAATGTTCACTCATATTCCTTTGTAGGAGAATATAAGAACTTTAAGGGTTCATGTGAAATTGAATTTAAGGATGTAAACTCAACTTCCGTAACAATACACATGTGTATGCACACACACGTGTGCGCACATACCCACATACATGCATACACACTCACTCTCCACTTCCACTTAAAGGGCTATATCTAGGTACAATGTTCACTTGTTTTCCTAGTCCTAAGAGCTAGAAATGTCCAACTGATTGAACAAATGGGAGACCTAAAACCAAGAGTAATATTACATGTACCTCTCCTTCCTTTCGATAGCATCCAAGTAGCATCAAAAAGTTGGGGGGAACATGCAAATCAAAGGTGAAGCTACCAAGAGCACATAAAGCATCGCTTTACCAAAGTTAATGTGTAGTGTCCAATACCAAAGCTTTTAAAAATTGTCATGCTTAGTAGCTATTTATCGGCGCTTACCATTGCCTTTTATAAAACAATCCTACAGAACAAATGATAGTCAACTCATAACAGGTTTAGGATTTGCAATCCATGTCTTTCTCTATGTCTTGGACCTGTGACCACGGATGCATACGGTGTTGTACGGACTATCATCCATCGCATCAAGATGCAAAGGATAGGGCTGGTATGGCATTGGAAGGAGTTTGACATGAAAATTTTTGACTAGAAGACCAAGCAAGGTGAACTTGGCAAACACATACTCTGGCTTCTTGAAGATATCTAGGTACACCGATGAACCTATGTTCTAGTGAGTCAAAAGAAAGTAAAGTGAAAAGTCTTCTACTATTCACCTATTTATTTAAAGAACAAAAATACAAAACAGAAGGTTAAACGACAGTGTCAGAAAAACCTAAGCGTTTTTGAAGTTAAGGCTAATATTAGTCTTAGAAGGCTATTCGTCTACATGGAATCACAATAAAGCTACCATGGGGAAAGAGGGCAGGGGGAGAAAAGCTAGATCAGAACCACCCATCAACAACAATTGTCTATCACAATTAGCATGCTTGCTGAATGATAAAAGATGAAGCTGATGAAGAATCCAACGTTCATGAAGATCTATCATTAAGGTTGTTAGAGTGAAAGACGTCAAAAGGTGACAAAAGATCAAGAAATGCAGGATCCAGCTAGTCGACATAAGTACTATTATATTCTACAAAGACCTGATCAATGTCAAAGGATATGCTAAAGGGCCGACAGTCATGAATCAGCAGTAGCTCCACAGGCGAGGCGAGCTTCATAGCTTGAAGAAATACATAGCAACATTGATAGCTATGGACTTAGCAGCTGTAGCTTCTCGGGATTAGCATGGAATATTTAGTGCTTCCACATCCATCAGTGAGTTTCACGACGGTAGGTCCAATGTGAGAAACGGGTGGAAGCATAGTCGGCACTAGCACCTAAGCTCCAACCGTATTTGGCGGCAGGCGGCATCTCATCCGGCGGACATTAGCAAAGTCGACGGCACTAGAATCAATAGAAATCATACGACGGCCACCATTCCATCCAGCATCACCTGCACAATCATCGATATCCTTATCTTCCTGCAGTCTCAAGACAACATATTTGGTGTAACAGAAAGCTAGTATATACCATGTATTAAGGATATTTATGTAAAAACTCTTCAGTCCCATTCACATTGAAGCTCCTTAGTCCTACTTCACATACTCCTAGGAGGTAGTTGTCTTTTGCATTCCAAGGTGATGGTTGTTTTTATGAAGAAGCGATAGGCTACACTTCATTGGAAGATAGGGGGTGTTATTGCTATGAGGAGACACTATCTTAAAGACTCTTTATACATGTGACAGTTTGTTTTTAATGTATTGTGACATTATAGATTCTAGGTTTGCTTTGGATTCTTAGAAACAAAACTCCTATGTTGCCGTTTTTCTATCTGGTTTCCTGCGAATTGTGGCTTGATACACCACTCCTTAGACATTTGTGGTAAACTCGACATGAAGCCGCGACATGATTGGAGGATGGGAGACTATAGTAATCATGAAGCTGATAAGGACTTTATCATGAACATTCAATTGCGGCATATACTGTTACAAAAAGATTACATATTGGTGGGTAAGTGTAAAGATTTGGATATGGATTTCAAGATACGAGTAATTCAAATATTCATGGAGGCAATACAAATGCAATTATTGCAACAAGACATAAAAATGCTGGAACAAGAAACTATTGAACAAGAACTTGAGCAAATTGAGGATTTTGTAATGGATTTACTAAATTAGATTATTATAAAGAAAGTTACTCTATTTAATGAGCATGACATATCTAGCTATCGTAGAGTTTTTGACAAAATAATGAAATGGTATAGTATTCAAAGGCTTACAAGATTGGATATTTTCAATGCAATGTTGAGAGCAAGATCAAGACACAAGTTCAAGAGATATGATAGATGTATGGATAACTAGGGATGAATACAAGCATACTCTTAAAGCCTGGGAAGAAAATTAAGTGTTTTCATAAAGTTGAGTTTACTTTGCCAAATTGTGACTTGTCTATTAGGTTATCTGAGCTTATATCACTAGATGTAAAAGAGATGAAGGATAATGTAGATGAGAACTAGTGCTAGAGATGAAGGATAATGCAGATGTGGACATAGTGCTAGAGAGTATAAATTATGTAGAGATTTTGTCTAATGACTCTTTTATGCTGACTAATATATAGGTTGATGCTATAGATATAGATGTAATGTTAGAGGGTTGTGAAGATGTAGAAATCTTGATCAAGGTGTTGCTATGTTTTATGGTGTACTAGTTAATGTTCAAGAGGGAGATGGATTGACTAATGCAATGCTAGTGAAAGAAGTTACACACCTTTGAAGGGAGTGAGCCCTGAAGTAGAAGCACAAAGCAAAAGCAAGAGCTATGGTGGAAGGAGCGAGAGAGAGAGAGAGAGAGAGAGAGAGAGAGAGAGAGAGAGAGAGAGAGAGGAACTCCATAACAATGTGTGATCGGCCTTCTCTTTATTTAAATGTCACTAAAAGAATAAAAAATGAAGTGACAATGATGGGTGCCCGCCACCTACAGTATACATGTGTGCAAAATATGCAAGTACTGTCTAAATAACATATATATAGGTGGCTAGGCATAGGCACCTTTACCCCCAAAAACCTCCCACTTAAAGGTGAATGTGCCCTAGTGAGGAGAAAATAAGAAAAAGTGACAAAGTACAAATGTACATAAGTACAACAAGATGAGGAAACACATCATCTTATCCCATGCCCATCAACTTTCTAAGGAAAAGTGCTCTGCTAAGAGACTTTTAGTGAGCAGATCTGCAAGATTTTGGTCAATTGAGCTCAATGGACTTGTCCTCAAGGATCTCTCAAATAAAGTGATAACGTACCTCAATGTGCTTCATCTTTGCACGGAAGACCTGATTCTTAGTCAATTGAATAGTACTCATAGAATAACATTCTACTATCTACATGTCCTGCATAATCAAAGTCAATGTATCTCATGATTCCTATATCTTGGCCAACACAACAAATACACATAGCTATTGTGCTCTTCATGTACCTCATGATATCCTTGAGAGCATCCCAATGCCGTTGTTTGCTAGATGTAGCCATACAGTGTGTCATAAATCCCACTATAAATGCTATATCAGGAGAGTGACTATCATGGCATACATCAAACTTTCCACTACGGATGCATAAGGGATCTTGGCCACCTCAGTCTTCTACTCATCAGACTATAGACAATTGACCTGACTAACCTTCACATGAGAAGGTAAAGGATAGCTAATAGGCTTGACATCCTGTAAATGAAACCGCTCAACGACCTTCTAGATATACTCCTTCTATGAAATGACAAGTAGAGGATCCCCTTAGAGCGATCGCATGTAATACGCATCCCAAGAATATGTGAGGCATGTTCCATGTCCTTCATCTCAAAGCTCTACTTGAGTTGACATTTAAACGCATCCAACTCATCATGAGCACTCCCAATATAATCAACGTAGCATCCACATAGAGGATCAAAATCATAAGGCTGCCATCACAAGCCTTCTTCTATATAAACACGGATCTATATCACTATGGGAATGTTAATCCTAGTGCAAGGAAAGCAAAAAGAAAATTAAAAGAATGGAGAGCAAAGCGGAAAAAGGTAATCCCTGACTGAAAATTTGGAGGAAAAAAGGTCGAAAGCACAAGGACAACCTTAAAAAGTTCACTACAACAAAAAGGCCTCTTAGACACACTTTCAGACATGATTTTTGAATTGAGTGAAAATCTTACAGGCGCTTCTATAAGCCCATCTATTTGTGTGTGTACCATTTCACGTCTATAGTCGCATGTATAAGGAAATCCACACTCACCAATAGACGCGCATATACACGCATCAATAAACGCGCATACGAAAACCAAAATTATTATTTATTTAATTTATTTTGTGCGTCTACAAGTGCGTCTACATGGAAGATTAGACGGGCACATAGACACATGCATAGACGCACTTTTACATGCGCCAGTAGACGCGCCCGCAAAACCAAAAATCCTCTTTTTTTAAAATATATATTTAATTTCTTTTTATTAATTTAAATTATATAGTGTGTGTATGGACACGTATACTCTGCAATCTAGACATGAGTACAAACACGCATTTTCTGCAATTTAGACGCGCAAATAGACGTGAAGCACAGAATTGGAAAAAAAAAACTAGAGAGCAACCCAAAAAAAAAAACAGAAAGCATGCTCTCAGGGTTTTTTTTTTCCCCCTCCCATACATCAAATTGTGCATTTGGGAAAAACACAATTTATCTGAAGGCACGAGAATTGAAAATAAAAATCCATGTATTCATTATATATAAAACGCATTTACATGGGGAGTTTAAGTGCTTGCGACCTAAAGCGTGGCCGCAAGCAGTAGGCTCAAAGATGGATAATAAAAAAACAAGGAAACAAGGCCATAGAGGAGGTATGGTGCTCCTCTAAGAATCTTCGCTAGCACCACCATCGCTACTAGCGTCACTATCCCCCTCCTCGCTATGCTTCACATTGGGGTTCACCTACACACACAAAAGATCAAGGTTGCTTACGTACAATTGCAAAGAAAAAGTTATAATTAGCCATACTTTTAATAGGAAAGTAAGAAAAGCATACCTCCTCTGACTGTCGAATCCTCATAGCCTAGTTGTATTGCTCCTTAGTGATGAGATCCTCCTCATACAAGTGAAGCCATGTGGTTGGGCGGTTATGGCCTCGATGGTAACTTACCTCTCTAGGAGTAGGTATCCTACCAACGATAGTAGTCTGCAAAACAATTATGATATATACAAACAATTATGAGACACAATGTATTAGAACAAATTATATAAAGAATTTAAAAAAATATAAATTTTAAAAAACTAGAAATCAAAATATACTTACAAACTCTACCTCCCACGACTCTCTGCCGCCCGATCCGTCATGGTTTCCATTTGGATGCGTCGCGCCTCTGCGTGCTGGCGACTCTTCACTTTCTCTGCTGCTTTCTTCTTGGCTTTCTTCCACTCTATGCAGTGGCACATAGGTGGTTGGCTGTAGGCTCCACGCCCCTCCTCTTATCTCCGCAGTGACCCCCTGGCGCGTGTCATGAGGTGGGATCTTTTGTTGTGAAGCAAATCCCTCACTTTTGTGCGTCCCCAAATATCCGAGAATCGCTAACCCTCAGGATTTGGATACCTCCTAAGGCATCAGATTGGGGATCTAAGCAGCATAGAGGAAGGTATTATTTTGTGTACGTTTTTGTATACAAGAGATTTGTCTTCTCATAATGGAGAAATAAACTGACAGGCTTCAATTCTGTGAGTATTATTCTACGTCTTCTATTTCTTTTTGCGAGTATTCTTTCATATATTCTCTTTCTTTCAACCCCTTCTCTTCCTACTCCACTCCTTGAATCTCCCTTCTCCCTGTTGTCTCTTACCCCCATAGTAGACTTTCGACCACAAACGGCACTCCCTCAGTGGTAAACCCAACATGAAAGTCAGTAGCAGAGGTGTGTAAAGATGGAAAATTCTACAGCTTCAAGTGGTGGTGATGCTTTACAACAAATGATTGCTTTGTTGCAGCAACAACAACAACATCAGTTTTTGTTACAACAATAAATGCAAATTTGGCAAGAAGCACAAAGAATTGATTCCTTAGCCGTGAATGCATTGCAAGCAATGGGATAAGAATTGAAGCAGTTTAAAGGTCAAAATGTTTCGGCCTTCATCCGGTTATATGAAGAAAAGATGTTGTTTCATGGGGTACCACAGTATGCATGGAGTTGGTATTTCTCCCGTTTGGTCATGCATGCTTTGCATGATCGAATTGATGAGTTACATAGAAGAGATGCTGATTGGGCAACTTTTAAGAAAGCTTTGAGAGAAGAGTTTTTCTTGGAAGATGCAAGATTGGTAACTAAAAATATATTTATAGATTGGATTGAAAAGCCCAATAAAGGGTTGTCTGCTATAGCTTTGCTCCGTGAATTTGAAAGTCGATATGCGTAATTGGATACCGATGAGCAGCAATCATTGGAGAGTCAGAAAATCGATTTGTTTCTAAAGGCTGCAGATCTTGTCTTGCAGGAGAAGCTGACTGATCATTTAGAAGATGCCTCTTCTGAAACAGGGCTGAAATCAGATTGGGCTAATGTAACTGAAGCAGTGTATATGTTGGTAAAGAGAGAGCGGATGAAATTAAGATGGGGTACATGCACGACAAATGTGCCAGTGCTCAGAAGGGGGCTGAAATTGGAGCCAAGGCTCCTGTAGCTATGGCAAAACAACCAGCTGAACCTATTGGCCTAGCTCTTAAAGGTGATGCTGTGGATGGATTAATCAACGGCATTCATGATTTGAGGCTGAATTTGACAGAGATCTATGCAAAGGTCAAAAAGTTGGATGTTAAGGTAGTAGAGAAGGCTCGGACAACAGCCCAAAGACCATACAAAGAAGGATACAAGAGGAGATGCATTTGGTGTGACAGTTTACAACATGAAAAGCGAGATTGCACAGCTTACCGTGAAGTGGAAGCGAAAAGGTTAACCTATTGGAAAGATGGAAAAATACATGCAACAGAAACTGATCTTCCAATAGAGCCGAATTTTGGAAATGGTGGCATGCAAAAGAAGTTGGAAGATATGGCTACAAGGACAGCATTTGCTGCCATAGATGCAGCCACATATGGGTTGAGAAATGAAAGGACTAATGAAGCTCATAAAGGAAGTATGGCTGAACCAACATCTCATGTTTGGATATAAGTATTAGATTGCATGGAAAAGAGCAAAATAGCAAAGTCTGAATTGGCTGATGCAAGTCAGAGTGTACGAGGGAGAACAGGATGGAGTGCACTAGTGGACTCATTTTCAGCCTATGCTTATTTGGCTGAGGTTCACAATCAAGAAGCTCTTGTGGAAGAAAAGAGAAGAAGAGATGAGGACATTGTTGGTCCCTCCTCTTCAGTCCCATCTAAACGCATAACACAAAGTAAAATGGAGCAACAAAAAGAGATTGAAAAAGCCATACCTAAGCATGTTTTGAATGATGCATCTCAAGAGAAGAAACAAGAAGGGAAGAAAAGGGGCAAGCAGCCCGGTTACAGGTTACAATCAGATCTTGAGACTGCCACAAATCTTAAAAAAGTCTTGGAAGATCGCATACTTGGCAGTAGAATGGAATTCACACTTGGCGAATTTCTTGGAATCACAAAGCATGAATTTCATGATGCAATCGTTGATATGCTGAAACGAAAAAGATAGTTTGATGGTGAAGTTTTGCAAGCATTGATGCAAGTTGACAAAGACATAGAAAAACATCTTCAAAGGGAATATGATGATGTATGTGATGTTGTTTTGGAACAGACTGATGCTGAAAATGGGTTAGATGGAAGTATAAATAGCAAGCTTGTGGCCGAAAATGGTATTATGGGCAGCACTAAGCATAGAGAAAAGGCTATGTATAATAGGGATGTCCATCAACAAGCACATGAAGAAGAAGATTCTAATTTATTCCAAGCAGTCATATTGGGCTCGTGCTACAACAGAGACAATCGTTAAAGTGGGAGAAAGAGAGATGTCTTGCATAGCTCTCTTGGATCATGGTTCTGAAATCAAAGTTATGGCACGCAATTTGTATGAGAATGGAGGTTGGCCAATTGATGTAGATCCAGGATGGCGCATGCGGGTGGCAAACAATTCATCAAAGGATCTTTATGCAGCTTGTCCGAATGTACCCGTGACTATTGGAGATGTTAGGGATGAATTTCATTTTTTTGTGCAAGATTCATGTAGTTATCCAGTGATTTTGGGGCAGCCCTATATTTCAGAATCAAGGTTGGAAACAAAAGCCTTGGATGATGGTTCTTCATATGCTCGGGTTTCGAGTAAAGATAATACAAAGGCAGTACAGTTTTCACTGTTTGTGTGAATCATCCCCGCAATCGGATAAGCTGCGAGATAATCCCATGCCTCCTAATGCACAAGAGTCTAAGGGTTTTTAGATAGCACTGATGTAAGGGGAGGCTATGGCAGTGCCTCTCTAGGAAGATAATTATACCTCAAAGAAAGGGGGAAACTGTGTTTGTGTCTGGATTGCATGAATGGATAGCATGTAGTCTTGGCAGTTTTAAGAATGTTTCAGCCATGTGTAGGGCTGAAAAGAAATATGTAGGATGGGCTAAAAAAGATCTGAAGACATATGGTTTGATGGTTGCAAATGAAGGTATTTTAGGGTTGTTTTCAAGGCTAATTGATATTGATACAGTGGCTGAAACTTCTACAGCAATTAATTCTGAAAGCATGGCAAAAAAATAGGTTATTTATGTTAACACTTTAGAAATGTATGAAGTCATTCAAGAGTTTGCTAAGCATGAATGTTATGGGCTGCAAAACAGGGCTGAAGCAAGGGTGGATACAAAGTACAAAACAGTTGCAAAGAAGGTTAAGCATGTGGCTTTGCCTTTACCACCTGAAACTGATGGGTTGGTTGAAAAAGTGACTCAACATCGTAGTTTACGGGATCCACATGGAGTGGGACATAAATTTACGGCTGAAACTTTACAGAAGCTGAAAATTGATGATACAAGCTTTCTTTTACCTGCAAAAAGAGATTGTTTCTTGCAGATGTTGGCAAGGCATGGGAAAGCCTTTGCATTTCAGCCAGATGAAATTGGATGTGTTGATCCGACCATAGTTGCACCTATAGTGATATTTATAGTACCTCATGTGCCATGGAATTTAAAGCCTATTCCAGTACCTCGGTCATATTTGCCTAAGTTGCTAAAGCTTTTGAACGAGAAGATCAGGATGCCAATTTTGGAGCCCTCTTTAGCTCCATATTCGAATCGGTGGTTTACTATTCCAAAGAAGAATGGTTCTTTGAGGTTTATACAGAATTTGCAACCAGTTAATAAAGTCACCATAAGGAATGTTAGATCAAGCCCGATAGTGGATAAATTTGCAGAAGCATTTGCAGGCAAGGCAATTTACTCTTTGGGAGATTTATATTCATGATATGATTAGTTCCAGCTTGCATTAGAAATCCGGGATATCACTACCATGAAGACTCCACTTGGATTGGTTAGGATGTGTACGCTTCCACAGGGGGCAACCAATTTAGTGATGCATATGATGAATGCTATGCATAAAGTTTTGAGGGAGTATATTCCTCATTTGACCTTACCCTTTCTTGATGATGTGCCGATAAAAGGGTGTGATATCCATGAGAATAATGAAAAGCTAAATGATCAGGGATGTAGAGCATTTGTGGTTGATCATATTGTTGATTGTGACAGGATTTTGAGCCATCTTAAAGAAGTGCATTTGACTCTATCAAGAGAAAAATTAGTTTTTGGAGTAGAGCAAGTATTGGTTGTTGAGCACATGTGTGGACCATATGGAAGAAAGCCCTAACCAATAAAGATTGATGCCATAAGTAGGATGCGGGAGACATGTTCAAATGTATCTAAAGTAAGAAGATTTTTGGGTGCATGTGTCTTTTACTTGATATGGATTCCACATTTTCCTCATGTGGTTGCTAGTCTATATCAGTTCTTGAGAAAAGGGCAAAAGTTTTGGTAGGGAAAACAGCATACGAAGTCAATTCAGAAGTTAAAGAGCTTGTTGATTTCAGCCCCAACACTAAAGAGAGCAAATTATGAGAATGGGCAACCTATTATTCTCACTATGGATACAAGCCCAATTGGCATTGGTTGGGCAGTGGGTAAGGATGATGCCAATGGGAATAGATATGCCATTTGGTTTGGAGCAAAGGTCCTCAATGAATGCTAATGACGCTATTCTCAAGTCAAACAAGAGCCTTGGGTTGTAGTCATAGCCCTTAAGTGTGATAGGGAGTATTTTATGGGAGCTCATGTAGTGGTAGAGACTGATTGTCTACTTCTATTGGGCATGATAGTAAATTGCTCAACTCTTGATATTGCCATGTTACGATGGATTGCATATATAAAGTCACTGAACCCTAATTTTCAGCATATTGCATGTAGAGAAAACCCCGTGGCTGACATGCTTTCACAAGCGAGGTTTGAAGATGAAGAGGAGTTGATAGAAGATGAAGAGAATGATGTGATAGATGCTAAAAATGACTTTATGACAATAGGAAATGAGTATGCAATTGCTATTACTGCAGGTACAACTATTGTAACAAGGATTTCAGCAGTAAAAAAAGAGCTTAGAACCATGGAGAAGAAATGGGCAGTAGAGAGAAAGCATTGTCAGTGTTATGCTTCAGTGAGAACACAATTTTTGGAAGAGTTGTATGAGGATGATTGGCTGAAAATAGGTCAATATCTCAGCCTCATGACAAAGAAGGCTGAATGGTCTGAAGCTGAATTCAAAAGGATTAAAAGAAAATCTTATGGGTTTTTCTTAAAATATGGATGTACGGAAACATGTAAAGAAAAAGAGAGGAGCTCCAATACGTGTTTTGGGAGATAGGGCTTCTCAACAACAGGTGAGGTAGGAGTTTCATGAAAGCTTATGGGCTGGACATAGAGGAGTTTGGGGCACATTTTCCAAGATCAAAGAGAAGTATTGGTAGCAAAACATGTATAAAGATGTGGAACATTATCTGGAATCATGCAATGTCTGTCAGATGTATTCCATGGTAAAGCATAGACATGGGTTGCAACCTGCCTATCCATTGTCTATACATTACAAATGGGTAGTTGATTTGGTTACCATGCCTACAGGTTTATGAAATATGAGATATCTTGTGCTTGCACAAGAAGACTTGACAAATCAAATGGAAGGTCGAGCTCTTAGTACAAAGACTACTCAAGCAGTTTGTAGGTTCTTATTGGAAGAAGTCTTTTATAGGTATGGTTGTGTTGGTAAAGTGGTTGCTGATAGAGGAGAATTGGATGTGGATAAGGCTCGTGACTTCTTTTCACAATTGGATATCAAGCTGGCTTTAACTTCAGCCTACAATCCTGAAGCAAATGGCAAAAGTGAAAGAGGTCATCGGCCTATCATTAAGGCATTAGCAAAGTCATGCAAGGGCAGGATGAAAGAATGGCCAAGAATGTTAACCTTTGCTTTGTGGGCTCATAGGACCAATCATAGTGCAGTTACAAAGTATATGCTTGCTGAATTAATGTATGGACAATAGCCAATCATGCCTATTGAGGAGACTATTGCTACTTGGAGTGTTCTACCATGGGAAGAGGGTTTGAATAGAGAAGAGTTGCTAGTCCTACGCATTAGATCGTTAGAAAGAAGGCCTGAAGACATTGAGACAGCCATGAAAAAGTTGAAGACTACAAGGATCAAGAACAAGAAGAGGTTTGACAAGCAACACAGACTTCAACCACAAGCTATACAAGAAGGAGATTGGGTGCTAGTTTATGACAGTAGCTTAGAAAATCAACATAGTGCCAATCGGAAGATGACAATGAGGTGGTTTGGTCCATATCTGGTAAGGTTTGTTTTTGACAATGCTACCTATGCATTAAATGAGATGGATGGTACAACTCTAAGGATTCCAATGGCTGAGAAATGTATCAAACTCTTTAAACGTAGGGAGTCTTCGGCATATGAGTTGAAGGAGCTAGATACTCAGCATGAACATGAGAATATGGAAGAAGAAGAGGTAGAAGATGAAGACATTGACATGGCAAAGGATACTTCTTCTGACATTGTGGATCCATAAGACTTTGGCACATGCTAGAGGATATGTAGGTTAGGAGGGGGTGGATGTCGTGCCGCTATGCGCATACCATGTGAAAAACTCTAAAGTGCACCTTTCTTATTGATCACGCACACCATGTGAAAAACTCTAAAGTGCAGCTTTCTTATTGATCTAGAGAGCCAATGCCATTTTAGATGTTAGTGTTAGTGTCCATGGTTCAAACATATTAGTTTTTGGACAAGTATAGCCAATTTATGATATTTTAGATATTATCTCTTGTAAAAATCCAAAAATTGTAGACAACTTCTAGATTAGGATAACATGCAAAAGAAAGCATGTAGCTTTTAGCCATCTGTGAGGATTCTATGTAAAAAGAGAGATGGACGAAATCGTGCGCGTCGCAATCGTTGTTTTCAGGCAATGAACAGCACTCTGAAGTCGGAGATAAAGAAGGAGTGATCTTGCATCATTCTAGCCAGGTGTGCTAGTATTCTACCCCCTTTTTGGAGCTAATGGAGACATCAGATTGGCGGTCTGAGCAGCATAGAGGAAGGTATTATTTTGTGTACATTTTTGTGTACAAGAGATTTGTCTTCTCATAATGGAAAAATAAACTGACAAGCTTCAATTCTATGAGTATTATTCTACGCCTTCTATTTCTACCTACGAGTATTCTTTCATATCTTCTCTTTCTTTCAATCCCTTCTCTTCCGTCTACTCCACTCCTTGAATCTCCCTTCACCCTACTGTCTCTTACCCCTGTGGTAGACTTTCGACCACAAACGCTCCGACAACGGTGGGTAGGTGAATTGGGTAGTCGGCCTCTAACAACCCCCAAGATGACACCATAGGATAAAGATCGAGGATCCCCCCTCAACAAAACCCACAAGACAACACCACTAAATACATGATCAAATATTCCTAACCACTCACTCCTCACTGAGACTTCAACTCAACACTTCAGCAATTTTAACCTTCAAGTCTAGAATTTACCATTCTTAGAGAGAATTTGATGCGAAAACAACCATGGCTGAGACTCAAACAACACAAGCTTTGAGATTCACACAACTCTTATTTTTTAGGGATGGCAACCCCACGCAGCAATTTCCCCACAAAGTGCAGTTGCCTCAAGCAGTGCAAAATCAATTGTATACCCTTTCTCTTCTTCTTTTCTCAAAGCACACATAAATACAAATCAAAAATGCAAGTAACCAAAGCTTTATCTGGTGAATTTTCATGTCAATTCAGCTACTATAAGCATTTCACTATTGTAGACATTCCATTACTGCAATAAAATAGTGTTTACATTGATATAGTAATGGATAATCGTGATAACTTTCGTGGGAAATGGGAAAGGACAAGAAGTAATTTTTTTAGCGTGCTTTTGAGCAAGCTTTTTTTGGCAACCCCTCTATTCTTATTCCACATAGTTTACTTATTCCAGTCTTAGATGTACCCACCTCCACTTTCACTTCCACCACCGCCGCTACCAACTCTACCACCACCACCATCATTGCCTTCACCACTACCCTCTCTCTCTCTCTCTCTCTCTCTCTCTCTCTCTCTCTCTCTCTCTCTCTCTCTCTCTCTCTCTCTCTCTCTCTCTCTCTCTCTCTCTCTCTCTCTCTCTCTCTCTCTCTCTCTCTCTCTCTCTCTCTCAAAACCCAAAAATGATTTGTGCTAGCACTCTGAATTGATAGAATATGTATTATATTGTATTATGAAAGGTATGTCAACAAATAGTTCTCTCTCTCTCTCTCTCTCTCTCTCTCTCTCTCTCTCTCTCATGTTTGCAATATGGAAATATTTGTACAAGCACTCTAAATCGATAGAACTTGAATACATTGGATTGTGATATGTGTTGCAATGAGGAGTTCTCTCTCTCTCTCTCTCTCTCTCTCTATATATATATATATATATATATATATATATATACATATATATATATACCATTTGTAACACAAAAGTATTTGTGTGAGTACTCTAGGTTTGACATAATTTATTATACATTGGATTATAATATGTGTCGCAATAAATAGTTCGCTCTTTACATGTAAATTCACTCACACACACACACACACTTACAATATAAAATAATTTTTGCAAGCAATTCGGATGTAGATTTGTATTACATTTACCTCTAGCAAGTGTACTATATTTTAATCATAAATTTAATCATAGCTAACCAAGCGATGTATGTCTATATTTTCTCAACAAAATAAAATGCATCTGCTCTAAGAGTTAGCAGAGTCCTTACTTTGCCGGTCACACTATGGGCAACATTAGAAAAGTTCTCTTTCGAAATATGAGATGTAAGTCCTCTACGATAAGCATGGGTTGGTGTATAAACATGTCTACATTTGCATCCATTCCAAATACTCACTAAACTTTTTTTTTATACATTGCTCTAGCAATCTCATTGAACATTGATCAAAAAATAAAAAATCATTATTAAATATTACACATTTGTGGATTATATTGTTGTGGTTTCAAGAAGGGATATTGATTGGTAAAAATAAGTATAAATTCGATGCTCAATCAATATGCTTAATGTGAGAGTGCGAGAGAGAGAGAGAGAGAGAGAGAGAGAGAGAGAGAGAGAGAGAGAGACCATCATCTTGATCTTTCATTGTGCATATCTTTGCTAGCTTGACATCATGTTGTTGTAATATTAATATTCTTAGGCTATAAAATATAGTTATACTTATTTGAACTAATCACATGTATGTACATGTGTGTGTGCATGTGTTAGGACTTCCAATATACACACATAAATACATGCACATATACATATGTATATGTGATTATCCTTCTTTGAACTAATCATATGTGTGTATTTGTATGTTGTCATGTTAGGACTTCCAATATACATGCATAAATACATGCACACATACACATGTATATATATTAATGAGAGAGAGGAAGAGAAAGAGTTTTTTTTTGTGGCGATATTAGTTTTTGAATAAGAGAGAGATATAGAAACAAGTTCTTAATGAGACACACACACATGTGCATGCATTCATGCACATGCACATACACATAGAGAGATCAATCAAGGTAGGTTTGCCTAGTATATATTATAGAACTAAAGACATAGCTTTAAAGATTATTGCTTATACAAACTCTACTCCACCTTGACTAAGTAATTCATCAATGGTTTGCCTAGTCTTTAAAATAAAAATATATTCTAGATACTTTGAATGTAATGAATTTCAATTGGAAGGGTAATAAGATTCAATGGAGAAGAGAAGGAGAAGAGAGATAAAAATAAATTTTGGATGAGAGAGAGAGAGAGAGAAGATAAAAATAATTTATTTATTAGAGACAAGAAAGATATATATTTTTAAAAATCATTGATAAGAGAGAAGAGAAAGAAATGTGAAAAGTACTTTGGATAGAGAGGTACCTTTTTCAAATTAATGTAGGGGAGGCCCAATAGTAGTATTGTAGTATTATATAAGAGAGTGCTAGAAGGTGGCTTCAAAATTTTCTAGCACTCTCTCCTATAATACTACCTTAGACCCCCTCCAACATTAATAGCCTTGGATCTTTACACACACATACTCTCTCTCTCTCTCTCTCTCTCTCTCTCTCTCTCTCTCTCTCTCTCTCTCTATACTACAATATTAACTTTGGGCCTTTCTTACACATTAATAGCTTTGAATTTTTATCAAAACACACATACACACAATCTCTCTCTCTCTCTCTCTCTCTCTCTCTCTCTCTCTCTCTCTCTCTCTCTCTCTCTCTCTCTCTCTCTCTCTCTCTCTCTCTCTCTCTCTCTCTCTCTCAATACTACAATATTAACTTTGGGCCTTTCTTACACCTTAAAAGCTTTGAATTTTTATCAAAACACACATACACACAATCACTCTCTCTCTCTCTCTCTCTCTCTCTCTCTCTCTCTCTCTCCTTGTGGCTTTAAGAAATTCTAGTAACTCTCTCCTATAATACCACAATACTACCTTTGGACTTCTATATTAATAGCTTTGGACCTTTATCAAAACAGATACATACATGCATGTTCTCTATGTGTGTGTGTGTGTGTGTGTGTGTGTGTGTGGCTTTAAAATTTTCTTTTAACTTTCTCTTACAATACTACATTTGGGCCTTTCTTATACATTAATAGCTTTTGATCTTTATCAACACACACACTCTATATATATATATATATATATATATATATATATATATATATATATATATATATATATATATATATATATATATATATATATATGGCTTAAAACAATTATAGCAACTCTCTCCTATAATACTACACTACTACCTTTGAACTTCTCTTACATTAATAACTTTGGAACTTTATCAAAATACATACACACACACACACACACACTCTCTCTCTCTCTCTCTCTCTCTCTCTCTCTCTCTCTCTCTCTCTCTAACTTGAGATCAACTTCCTCTATTTAAAATTTTTTGGCCCAAGTACAATTAGACTAAAAAGTCACATTTTAATTGTAATTTGAATAGTATAAAAAATTTTAAATATTTGATAAGTCTTTATTTTTTCACATACACAATGCAAAAGACAACAACCATTATATGTTATGTTAATTGTTAGTTTTCTATGTTAGGAGAAAAAAAGCCCCAAAAGAGAGAACTGCTTTTTGTTCATAAGGTCTAAACATTTCAATATAGTTCATTAAAAAAGTTTCAATTTACTATGTCTCATATTAAAATATATCATAAATATACACATAATTTGACCTTCCTAACTAGTAATTCTTTTTAATCTCTTTTTTTCCATTAAATATTATTTTAAAAATTTCCTCTCATCAATAAATTATTTAGATACATGTAAAAAAGCAATAAATACACACTTATACATAAAGATGGATGTGGATTGAGGCTAATCCCCATTCCCTATCTTCACCCTACATCCACATACATGTACCTAATTTATTATAATTTTTACACATAAAATTTATTTTTCATTAACAATATTATTTTTTATAATTTATTTCAATAGTAACAATTGATTTTTTATTTTTAGATCAATGAAGCTTATATATATTGTGATTCAACATTATATTCAATAATACTCCATAGGAACACCATTTGATCTATAAAAACCCATAAAATTATCATTTTTCTATTAAATCTCACATTACGAGTTTTATGTTTTTAACTATCTTTATGTGAATTGTTAGAAATTACTAATTAGTCTATAATTTCAAACATATTCAAGCATATTCAACCATTTTCAATCATTTTCCATTAATGAATGACTTACCATAAAAATTCAATAGAAGACGCTTACGCTATAATATGCATACGCACATCTAATTTCAAAAAAGGGAAGCCAATGATGCTCTTGTACAGCCATTGATGCCTCCTTTATACTTTCTTAATCTATTTCTCACATTTTGTCACTCGAACTGGCACCCATTCTCCCTCATCCTCTAAACTAATATAAACCACATTTATGGCAAGAGAGAGAGAGAGAGAGAGAGAGAGAGAGAGAGAGAGAGAGAGAGAGAGAGAGAGAGATTGCAATCTAAACTTTTCATTCCTTACATCGAACTGTGTGCGGTCTAGAGCAATTGAGAGTGAAGAATTGTAGCATTCCATTCCCCAAAGAAAGAGACATGATCTCAACAATTTTGCGGGTTGCCAAATTTTCATTAAAAAATAGGGCATAAAAAATTTTGCATCCTCCCCTCCATCTTAACAAGTTTCTTAAAGTTTCATGCTCTTTTAATCATAATTAGCCACTTTAAATTTAAAAAAACCAGTTCACTTTCTTGCATTCACACTCTACAAAAGTGATTTCAGGTCAAACAGAGGAACAAATGACCTCCAATTCATGATCCAACTAGATGAGCGGGTTTGTGGCATCGAAATCTATTACCCTAGTCTCCATTATATACTTTTTGGCTTCCAGATCTAATAGTTGCTTCATAATACCAAAGCTTGCAACCATCAAATGGGGGTCAAACCAACTCCCATCGATGAACAGACACTTGTGTTGGATTCTCAACTTCGAAATGCATCTAGAAAAAAAATCTAACTCCTTGATCTATGATTGTTTCATTTTTTGCCAAAAACACCACTTTTATGGTTCTTGAGCCACTTTTGTGCTTTGAATCTGACTCTAAATTCCACTTTCAGATAGGTAGTCTGCAGAGGACTTGTGGGATAAGATTTGCAATGCCTATGACAAGCAGAGCCCCACTTCTTAGATGTATTGGATGAAGCAAGTCATGGACCTTTGCATGAAGGAGAGCACTTCCATTTCAGTCCATTTAAATGAGTTTCAATCCATTCTCAACCATTTGTCTTCACAGGGGATTGAATTTAAGGGTAGTCTTTCCCCTTTGTTCCTCTTGGTTATATTGTCTGAATCACGAGATACATTTCATTCTCCTATATGTGTAAACATGCCTACAGATGGGCTCAAGTTACAAGATATAGAGGGTGTACTCTTAAATGAAGAGGTTAACAGAAATGATATTGATGCTTCTCACACCTCTTATGCTTTGACAGTTATAGAGGCAATAATGGTAGGAGTAGTAATGATCACCATGGAAGAGACTCTTAGTAGCCTCGTTCTCAATCACATAAACAGACTCCTAGTAAGCCCCATGGTCATAAGTCCTCATTGACTTGTCATTACTATGAGAAAGCATGACATATTTGGCCACAATGCTATAAAATGTGCAAGGACAAACACAAGGAAAAGAGCAAGGATGAAGTACATGAAAAAATAATGATCACAACATTGTCCCTAGCAATTCTAGCATTAAGACTGAAGAAATTAATGTCATCCAAAGTGATTTTGATAATGATTTCATATTTACAAGTTCTTCTCTTGATACCTTATAGCTAATTGATGCTTTGTTGGGATATACTCAATGTTGGCTCATAGATTTAGGGGCTTCCTTTCATGTGATCCCTCATAGAGAGTGGCTTCACTCCTATCGTAGTATGACTAGATCTGTCCATTTGGGCAATGACTTGGGCATTAGAGATCATTGGTATTGGTGATCTATAGCTCTATTTTGGTTCAAGTACCATATTTACTCCTTGGCAATCGATGTAATTTCACATGTACATCTTTGGCATCGTCGCCTTGGGCACATCTCCTTGAAAGAAATGTTGTTTGCAATATCTTTCGCCCCTTGACTATAAGTGCTTTAAGTATTGTGATTATTTATTATATGGAAATTAGGCACATAATACACATAAAAAGCTTAGTATGACATGTATAGTTGTGTCAAGAATCACATGGCGGGGGGACTTTCTTGAGGCACTGCACCAAACACACACCATACATACAAGAGAAAGCTCACTCAAGAATACAAGAAGAGAGATGGAGGCCAAAATGTTTTCTTATTGGTTTCTTCTTCTTTTTCCATACAAAATACAATGTACACAAAGTATCGATAAGACACCTCGGGTAAGTTACTCATGAATATATGTGTGTGTCACATGGGTTTAAAATAATGTATTTTTAAAATACCATTTTTATACATTTTTTTACATACAAAAGGGTGTAATATAAAGGGGTTACTTACAGATTGAATAGAAAATGGTTATGTTTTATTCATGAAAAATTCATAGATAAGGATATTTATAAATAGGCCTTAAATGCATGTGATATAGAGGATATACACATAGTAACTTCCCCGAGTAAGACACAACATGAAGAAAAGTGGCCTACTAAGTCAAACAATGCATAACTAACCATAGTAATCAACTAGTGCTACATCTATGTCAGTTGTAGGTAGGTGCAACAAACTAAATATAATAAGTGATAAGTCAGTGGCCATGTGAGTATCATAATGACTACCAACATGCTAAGTCTAAACATACAGATCCAGCTAGCTAGGTGGTCCACATCAATGTCCACACATGTTGAGCTTTCCATCTCAACACTCTCCCTCAAGCTCAACTATGTCTCTGCAACTCCAAGTAAGTTTCAAAACTTTTGAAGCTTCTCTAAAACCAATGTCTTTGTGAACATGTCAACCATCCGATCGTGTGTGCTAACATATACCAAGTCAATCTCTCCCAAGCACCTTCTCTCTTACAAAGTGGTAGTGCACCTCAATGCGTTTTGTCCTAGCATGGAGCACTGGGTTTCTACCTAGCTATATGCTACTCATGTTGCCATAGTGAATAAAAATTGGACCATCTCCTTGCACATCCAAATCACCTAATAACTTTTGCAGCCATAACACCTAATTGCTACACTACCGAGGGAAAACATGAATCCATTGGTAGATCTTCTATTTGATATACTATATCAACCCAATTTGCATCTGTGTATCAAAACAATTATACATCCATCCTTGCCTCATAAAAAAGTCCATAATGTAAAGTGAACTTTGCATACCTCAATATACATCTAACTGCATCCAAATGAGGCTTTCTAAGCATTTGCATAAATTGTCTAACAAGGCTAATAGCATAGCTCAAGTTTGGCCTTATCATAGCCATGTAAATCAAACTCTCTACTATCCTCATGAACATGGTAGGATCTTCTACCTCATCCCCAACATCAACACTCAACTTCAGATTTTGCTCCAATGGTACTGAAAGAGGCTTACATGTTGTCATACTATACTTGGATAACATATCCAAGCCATACTGCCTTTGGGATATCCATATACCATCATCACTATTGATCACCTCAATAACAGGAAAGTATCTCAACTCACTCAAATCCTTCATCTCAAACTTCTTCTTTAAAAAATTCTTAACTTCAGCAATCCCACTATCATTATCACATATAATAATCAAGTTATCCACATAGATGACTATGATGACCAAGCATGCATCTCCCTTTCTCACATAACATGAGTGGTCAGCATTAGAAACATAAAAGCCAATGTTGACAAGATACTCTCCGATCTTGTCAAACCATGCTCTAGGTGCTTGCTTCAACCCATAGAGCACGTTCTTTAATGTGCACACATATGTGGGATGCTCTAAATCCTCATAACCTACTACCTGCTCCATATACACCTCTTCTTGCAATTCACCATGCAAGAAGGTATGCTTGACATCCATTTATCACTAGAATCTCCATCAAATCCCAATGACTAGTAGATGCAACATTACCTTCCAATACTTTCTTCTTTCCTTTATTTTTACCTACTCAAGAATACACTAAACTTATTTTTGTTTCAACCGACAGTCTTTAAAGTCTTGAAGTGTTCAAATATATCACTCTTTTCCTTCATGAAATATACCCACAATTTTCTTGAACAATCATCAATGAATGTAACAAAATATTTGCTACCACCAAGAGATATGTTCTATGTAGGCCCCCAAACATTTATATATACAATATTAAGTATGTTTCTACTCACATCTCTATCATGTGAAAAGGGTTTTCTTGCCTACTTACCAAACTAACATGCTTCACACACTTTATGAAATTCTATAACTCTAAAAACAGGCAACCCTATAACCAATCCTTTGGACTTCATAAATTTCAACCTTTGTACATTTACATGTCCAATACATTTATACCATATTTCAATGTCTACAAAATCACTCCTTTTTCTTTAGCATATGTAACAGCATTCATTACAAGAATTCCATCATCTAAAGTGAACATGTGGCCAACTCTACTTCCTTTTGCACCTAACTTGCACCAATCATTAAAGTCTTTTATAGAACAACCTTTTGCATTAAATCAAACCTGCAACCCTTTCTCTACCATTCGACGACCAATACACACTAAATTCTTTATGATTGATGCCACATGTAATACATTTGATAGACTGTTTATTCGGCCATCATGCACGGACAAGGGAATCTTTCCAATGTGTAAAATTGGATGGCATGAATCATCATCTGTCTACACATAACCTAGATTTTATAAGTCATACATCTCTCCAGATCATTTAGCATGATTGGTCATATGATTAGATGTATCTGAATGAGCGTACCATACATCATCATGTGTTCCTTTTTCTATAACAACATTCATCATATGATACATAACAAATAAATGCTCATTTCTGCATTCAATCTATCATAAAGATGATGCATAGTTTCTTTGTTATGATTCTTCACTACAAATATTATCCTTCTTAGCATAACAATGGGCCACAACATGACCTACTTTGCCACAATAGTGGCAAACAATAGTAGAATTTCTAGAACCTCTATTCTGCCATCCATCTCTTCCTCCAGAGCTCCCCTTGCCTCTAAAGTTTCCATGTCCTCTTGAAACTGGCATTTCATTAAATTGTTGATTTAACCTATTTTTCTGGTTATCACCAACATATCCCATACCATGGCCTCTTGAAGAGGATCTACCACGTTCCCTTCTTGAACTTGAGTAAAATGCTTAGACATGTTCATCATTTCTTTTAGATGAGTCACCCTTCATATTGATCTCTTCGGTAATCATGAGAGAGATCAATTCATCAAAATTTGGAAATGGCTTCAATATACCTACAAAAGTGACAAATGATTTCCAAGCTTTCTCATTATTAAGGCCACCCAAAGTAGATGAAATCGAATCATCATCATCAGGCATTGCATCAATCACTGCCATAGTATTTGCAAGCAATGCTCCTCACCTTCAAACATACTCATTGATAGACACTTTCCCTTTCTTCAAAATATTCAAATCTTGCTTGAGTTGAATCTTCTGTGCTTTTGTATTTATTGAAAATATGTTCTAAAAGATTGTCCAAGCTACATGTGAATTTTTTACATTCCTAATATACCCCAACATAGTATTAGCAATGATTGTAGATAGCCAATCCATCACCTTTTTGTCCTTCACGTTCCATTATTTCCACACCTTTAAGTTATGTACATTCGTCTCGCAAAGTTACTCAGCTCTGGCTCCTTTTTTTCACCTGAAACAAACTCATAATTCCAACAAGGAGTCTCGTCATATAGAACTTTCATAATAAGTCGTTATTATTGTCCTTCTTTCTAATGATGGGATTTCCATTGTTCTATGCCATTATCACAAAAATGATACAAAATAGCAAGCAAGTCTTTTGCAACCTTTCATAATGACAAGTATACAACAATACATCAAACAACCTTTGTCACTCACTCAATAGTACATGTAATCTATAACCTATTTGCAAATAAAACTTATATTTCTTCCTCGAAAATACCTCAAAATTTACAAATTTGAAATCTATAACCTGTGCACCTACTTTTGATCAACACGACCAAAATTGACGTATGCCTTAAAACTATTGTCTGTAACCTTGCGCCTCTAAAATGGGATTCGAAACGGCCTTAGATAGATAAAAAAGCTGTGGAAAAGTCCTAAAGGCCTTATTTGCAAAATATACAATGCTTTGCTCACATATTAGATCTCACAGCAATTTGAGATTTTCACTCTGCACCTTGCTTGTGATGCCTCCATAGGCACTATCCAAGAGAAAGAGTGGAAGGATGGGAGAGCTTCTTACCCATTCCTTGCTTGTCTGAATCATTTTTTCTTCTCCTTCACTTCAACCTACAAAACTAGCATATCTCTATGGTACCACTTTGATACCATGTCAAGAGTCATGTGATGGGGGAACTTACTTAAGCTAATGTGCTAAATACACACCATACACACAGAAAAAAGCTCACATAAGAACACATGAAGAGAGATGGAGGCCCAAGTGTCTTTTTTCACACACTATACAATGTATACAAAGTATAGATAAGTTACAATATAAAAGAAAGTGGCTTACTAAGTCAAACAATGTATAACTAACTATACTAGTCGACTAGCATTATATATATGCCCGTTGTAGGTAGTTGCAAAAAACTAAATATAATAAGTGAAAATTCTGTAGCCATGTGAGGATCATAATGACCACGGACGTGCTAAGTGTAGACATGTGGATCCACCTAGCCAAGTGGTCCATCATTAATGTCCACACATGTTAAGCTTACCATCTTAATAGGGTAAGTCTTTGGCTCTTATTCATTTGGATGTATGTAGTCCCATGTCCTGCAAGTCATTAGGTGGTATGAAGTATTCCATTACCTTCATTGGTGACTATATACATAAGGTTTGGGCATATCCTATTAAGCAAACATCAAAATTCTTGGCTATATTTCAATGTTGGCTTGCTTTGGTCTAGGTATAAGAGGCTGAAATGCATGTCAGATAATGGGGATGAGAACATCTCTAAAGCCTTTGAGCAATTTTATGACAAGAGGAATATTAAGCATTAGTTGACTGCCCCATACACCCCATCCCAGAATGGTATGGTTGAGTGCATGAATAGGGCACGAGTCTACAATATGCTTAGCTAGGCAAGCTTAACACAGTATTTTGGGACTAAGATAGTCACTACTACAGAACACTTGATTAATTAGCCCCCATGTACTACTCTTGATTGTCATGTTACAAAGGAGATATGGTCTAGAAAACATGCCTCATATGCTCATTTTTGTATCTTTAGTTGTAAGACTTTTTGCTATGTTTCCAAGGACAAGCATAATAAGTTGGATCCTAAGTCTTAAAAATGCATATTTATTGGTTATGGAGATGCAGGTAAGATGGGCTATTACCTATGGGATCCACAAGCTTGGAAGGTTATCCACAACTATAATGTGCTCCAATGGCCCAGTCTGTGATGCTCCACAGGATGTATAGGCCCCAGAGTTTGTTTTGGTCTACTAGAGATGGACAACACCCTATGCAATTTGAACCCTCTATGGATTATGTTATGGTGACAGATATAATGGTGAGCCTCTTACTTATGATGAGTCCATGCGTATAGGTGATAGTCACTCTTAGGAAAGGGCTATGTAGTCAGAGTATGACTCACTATAGAAAAATCATACATGGAATTTGGTTTCTTTGCCTAGTGGAAAGCATGCTTTGCAATGCAAGTGGGCATAAAAGTTGAAAAGTATCCTTGGATGTCCCAAGCTGGCATGCAAGGCCAGATTGGTTGCTAAGGATTTCAAGCAAGAGCATGGTGTGGACTTTGATGAAGTCTTTTCTCATGTTTTGAAGATGACCACCCTATGCTTGGTACTAGCTTTGGTTTCTTAGCTTGACTTGGATCTTTATCAAATGGATGCTAAGACAGCTTTTCTTCATGGGGACTTGTATGATGAGATTTATATGGAGCATTCTAAGGGCTTTATAGAACTTGGCAAGGACCACCTAGTGTACAAATTGAGAAAGAGCCTTTGTGGCTTTAAGTAGGCACTTAGGAAATAGTACCACAAGTTTTATGCTTTTATGTATTAGTGATATGGACCCATGTCTTATACACGACGAAGGCTTGTGATGACAGCCATATGATTTTGATACTCTAAGCTAGAGTTAAGACAAAGTATAAAACAATGGATTAAAAGGTGAAGCTAATTGCAATATTATTGCCTCTAAAGAGTGAAGAGTTAGTTAAGTTGGTTGCCAAACAATATGTCCTAAGAGATCTAAGGAAGATTGGCCATAAATTTATAGTGGTATCTCTTAAAGGATTGAAGATTGGCAGTAATAAGTTTCTCTTACTAGTAGAGAGACAAAGTCTCTTAGAGATGTTATTGAGACATGGCAAGGCATGTTGTGTGGATCTAGGAGTGGTAGCACCCATGGTGATTTTTACCATAGCACATGTACATTAGAACTTGCAACCTATATCGGTGCCCATGGTTCACTTGCCCAAACTCATAGATCTTAAATGAAAGAATAAGAATGAGCATTCTAGAGCCTTCATTGGCACCATATTCTAACATGTGGTTCATAGTGTCTAAGAAGAATGGTACACTCATGTTTATACAATATCTTTAGTCTAAGAAGAGCACAGAGGCTGAGTATAGGGGCGCAGCAATGGCTGCATGTGAGGTAGCTTGGTTGCATAAGCTACTTTATGATATGCATCAGCAAGTTCTGCCCATAGACTAGTACACGGGCCTCGAGATCCTATCTTGAGTCACGTTGGCCTCTTGTGCGGGATCCGAAGGCAAGGAATTTACAGCTAGAGCCTCCCCTAGCACCCAAGCATCCTCCCGCTCCAAGCAACACCCACGGAGAGACCTCTTGCGATGGGTTCGGTCCATATACCCGGCGCGGCTAACAACCCCCTTGGATAGGGCCGGGCAGGCAGTCAGAGGTAACTGAACCTATCTCTCCCTCCAGGTTTTTAACCTGAAGCATTAAGTGTTTTTCCTTGAATTAATTCCTTGAGCAAAGAAGTTCAAACAATGTACCTAAGTGTACAATCATGATCATTCAGAGGTCGTTTATATGACCAACTACTAAGGTATGATTCCTTCTTCCCGAATGCTCCCAGCATTCGATCCTGGATCGTTCGCGACTTGGGGAGATTCCAAGGGCTTGGAAAGCTAGGTTGCTTGTTTCCCCTTTATCTTGGGGTTAGGATTAGTACCCTGTCGACCCTAATTATCCTTACCTTAGGTCTCCTTACAAGATAGATCACAAACAACCCTGTTGTCCTTGGTTGGTCAACTTGCTGGTTATCTCCCAGATCCCTTGAAGTACCTATGTACCTTTATCTTTGATCTTAATTGATCAAGATTATCTATCCCTTTGACCATGGTTGGTCAAGATGGTTCTGTTTAGAATAGTTCCTACTCCGACTTAAGTATAATCTTCTTAAGCCCTCTTAATAATGCTTACAAGCACTAAGCTTTTACCTATCCCTCTTGAAGTCACCAAGGACTTTGACATGGGACTTATGGATCTCAGTCCCATTTGGTAGATTACAACAATGTTGAATTTTCCCAACTTTAATGCATGCAATGTAATGCCATGCCTTCATTTCAATGCTTACAATTTTGATATAATCCATACGATATTTTATGCCACACATGCGAATGTACTTTCTATGCATGCAATCTTAACATTATCCTCTATGTAATTATTTACACGATCTATAACCTTCTTGAATGATCTAACTTTATGTGATCATTGTATGAGTCTAGCTGCACTTTAACCTTTTATGTAGATTATTACATGTACCTTAGATTCTTTCTTGTGATACAGACATGCACTTTGTTTCTTTCAATGTCCTCTAAAATGCATTTTAAGCAAGAACTTTTGCAAGGAGCAATGCACTTTATGCAAGAATTTTTGGCAATTTACGATGCAATTTCTAATCAATTCCACCTATTATGATGACATCTTACGATGGAAATTATCTTGCTTGCTACATACATCACAACTATGTTCATACCTAGGAAATCATCAAACACACAATTAATGTGATAATCTATGATTTAATAATAGAGCAACCTAGGTTTGGAGTGATGTCTTGATTCCAGTGGTATTGATGCCTGATGAACCGTTCGTGGTTGCGGTGCCTCCTTGATTTGAACCTCCATCCACACTTGCAGGGTTTCCAGCTATCTTTGTGGAACTACATTTCGGGGCCATACTCAAAGATGCGTGTACTAGTGATAGAGCTCTCGCACTCTCCTATGCAAGATTCTCGACACCTCTCCTTGAGTGGAGAAAAAAATAATGAACGGGGGGGCTGCCATTTAGTGACGAGGATGGGGGGGGCTATCCGTCGAGACCACCAGGGGGGAAGGGCGTTGCCTTTTGTAGAGGGGGGAGGAGGTGGCTTATGGGGGGGGAGACAGCCATTAATGGCTACCATCCCTCCACCTCGGGGGCTGCATGCCCCCCTCTCTTCTCTTTCTTTACTCCCTCTCTCTCTCTCTCTCCCCCCCCCCCCACCATGCAATCGGCAAGGGGAGAGAGAGGGAGAGTAAAAGAAAAATGTAAAATTTTGAAAAGAAAGAGGGGTGTGTGTGTGTGTGTGTGTGTGTGTGGGGGGGGGGGGGGGGGGGGTTCATGGGGAATATTACAATCCACCACTTCCACAAAAATCTCTCCCTTATTCACCTTCTACAACTTACTACTTTTTCGCTCCCTAAAATTCATCATCTAAAATATCCAAACTCTTTACTTCTAACTCCATATATATACACACGATCAAATATGACTTTATGATCTCATTTTTATTAGATTTTAATGAAAAATATTGCATAATATAGAGCAAGAGCCCTTCAGTTTGCATGAAAAATAGTATGAAAATAGCTCAAAATAAGCAATTATCATCTCTTACTTATGATGAGGCCATGTACAGAGGTGATAATCACTCTTGGGAGAGGGCCATATAGTTAGAGTATGAATCATTGCAGAAAAATCATATGTGGGATTTGGTTCCTTTACCTAGTGGCAAGAATTCTTTGCCATGCAAGTGGGTGTACAAGTTGAAAAGTACCCCTGGATGCTCCAAGCCGAGATATAAGGCCAAATTGATTACTAAGGGCTTCAAGTAGGAATGTGGTGTGGACTTTGATGAAGTATTTTCTCTTATTGTGAAGATGACTATTCTATGCTTGGTACATTGGCTTTGGTTGCTCAACTTGACTTGGATCTTTATTAGATGGATGTCAAGATGGCTTTTCTTCATGGGGACTTACATAATGAGATTTACATGGAGCAACTTAAGGATGTGCCTTGTCTTCATATGGAAGACTCCATTCTTGGCCAATTGAATAGCACTCATAGAATCCTAATGCAATGTAGGAACCTCATCAGTAATGCTAAGGTCAGATGGCCTAACTAAAGGGCCTTCTTGCAAGCGTCAATGGCTACAACATACTTTGTCTATGTAGTAGATAGGGCCATGTATTTTTTCACCTTGGACATCCAAGAAATAGAACCTTCAGCAAAGGTGTAGACATAGCCAGAGGTGGACTTTCTACTGTCTGTATGTTCTGCATAATCAGAGTTAGTGTACCCCATGACTCCTGTATCCTGGCCACCATAATAAATGCACATAGTTGCTGCACCCTTCAGGTACCTCACAATACTTTTGATGGTATCCCAATGTCATTTGCCAAGAGTAGCCATATAGCATGCCACAACTCCCACTGCAAATGCTATGTCAAGCCAAGTGGCTATCATGGCATACATAAAATTGCTCATTGTGGATGCATAAGGAATCTTGGCCATCGCGGTCTTATGCTCATCAAATTGTGGACAATCGGCTTGACTAACCTTCATATGAGAAGGTAAAGGACATGCAATAGGTTTAACATCCTATAAATCAAACCACTCAAGGACCTTTTGGATGTACTCCTTCTGAACAAGTAAAGGAGTCCCTTAGAGCAATCGTGCATAATGCATATCCCAATAATATGTTCATATGTGAGACATGTCCCATATCCTTCATCTTAAAGATCTTCTTAAGTTGATCATTCAAGGCATTCAACTCATCATGAATGCTCCCAACAATCAACATATTATCCATGTAGAGCATCAAAATCATATGGTTGTCATCATAAGCCTTCGTCGTGTATAAGACATGGGTCCATATCACTACGGGAATATCCATGTGAATACATAAAAGCATAAAACTTGTGGTACTATTTCCTAGGTGCCTACTTAAAGCCATAAAGGCTATTTCTCAATTTGTACACTAGGTGGTCCTTGCCAAGTTCTACAAAGCCCTTAGACTACTCCATGTAAATCTCATCATGCAAGTCCCCATGAAAAAAAGCTATCTTAGAATCCATTTGATAAAGATCCAAGTCAAGCTAAGAAACCAAAGCTAGTACCAAGCATAGGGTAGTCATCTTCAAAGCATGAGAAAAGACTTCATCAAAGTCCACACCATGCTCTTGCTTGAAACCCTTAGCAACCAATCTGGCCTTGTATGCTAGCTTGGGACATCCAAGGATACTTTTCAACTTGTACACCCACTTGCATCGCAAATCATGCTTTCCACTAGGCAAAGAAACCAAATTCCACGTATAATTTTTCTATAGTGAGTCATACTCTGACTACATAACCCTTTCCTAAGAGTGACTATCACCTCTATGCATGGTCTCATCATAAGTAAGAGGCTCACCATTATATCTGTCACCATAACATAATCCGTAGAGGGCTCAAATTGCACAGGGTGTTGTCCATCTCTAGTAGACCAAAACAAACTCTGGGGCCTATACATCCTGTGGAGCATCACAAACTGGGCCATTGGAGCACATTATGGATAACCTTCCAAGCTTGTGGATCCCATAGGTAATAGCCCATATTACCTGCATCTCCATAACCAATAAATATCCATTTTTAAGACTTAGGATCCAACTTATTATGCTTGTCCTTGGAAACATAGCAAAAAGCCTTACAACTAAAGGTACAAAAATGAGCATATGAGACAGGTTTTCTAGACCATATCTCCTTTGTAACTTGACAATCAAGAGTAGTACATCGGGGCTCATTAAGCAAGTGTTCTGTAGTAGTGACTATCTTAGTCCCAAAATACTATGTTAAGCTTGCCTAGCTAAGCATATTGTAGACTCGTGTCCTATTCATACACTCAACCATACCATTCTGGGATGGGGTGTATGGGGCAGTCAACTAATGCTTAATATTCCTCTTGTCATAAAATTGCTCAAAGGCTTTAGAGATGTCCACATCCCCATTATCTAACAAGCATTTCAGCCTCCTATACCTAGACCAAAGCAAGCCAACGTTGAAATATAGCCAAGAATTTTGATGTTTGCTTAATAGGATATGCCCAAACCTTATGTGTATAGTCACCAATGAAGGTAATGAAATACTTCATACCACCTAATGACTTGCACAACATGGAACTACATACATCCAAACGAATAAGAGCCAAAGACTCACCCTATTGAGATGGTAAGCTCAATATGTGTGGACATTAATGATGGACCACTTGGCTAGGTGGATCCACATGTCTACACTTAGCGCGTCCGTGGTCATTATGATCCTCACATGGCCACAGAATTTTCACTTATTATATTTAGTTTGTTGCAACTACCTACAATGGGCATAGATATAACGCCAGTCGATTAGTATAGTTAGTTATACATTATTTGACTTGGTAAGCCACTTTCTTTTATATTGTATCTTATATATACTTTGTATACATTGTGTTGTGTATGGAAAAAGAAGAAGAAACCAACAAGAAAATGCTTTGGGCTCCATCTCTCTCTTCATGTGTTCTTAAGTGAGATTTTTCTTGTGTGTATGGTGTGTATTTAGCACATTAGCTTAAGTAAGTTTCCCCATCACATGACTCTTGACATAGTATCAGAGTGGCACCATAGAGATAGGCTAGTTTTGTAGGTTGAAGTGAAGGAGAAGAAAAAATGATTCAGACAAGTAAGAAATGGGTAAGAAGCAATGCCATCCTTCCAACCTTTCTCTTGGATAGTGCCTATGGAGGCACCACAAGCAAGGTGCAGAGTGAAAATCTCAAATTGTTGTGAGATCTAATATATGAGCAAAGCATTGTATATTCTGCAAATAAGGCCTTCAGGGCTTTTCCACAGCTTTTCTGGCTATCTAAGGCCATTTCGGACCCCGTTTTAGATGTGCAAGGTTGTAGATAATAGTTTTAAGGCATACTGCAATTTTGGTCATGTTGATCAAAAGTAGGTGCACAGATTATAGATTTCAAATTTGTAATTTTTGAGGTGTTTTCAAGGAAGAAACATAAGTTTTATTTGCAAATAGGTTATAGATTACATGTAGTATTGAGTGAGTGACAAAGGTTGCTTGATGTATTGTTGTATACTTGTCATTATGAAAGGTTGCAAAAGACTTGCTTGCTATTTTGTATCATTTTTGTGATAATGGCATAGAACAATGAAAATCCCATCATTGGAAAGAAGGACAATAATAACGACCTATCATGAAAGTTCTATATGACAAGAACTTTCTTATTGGAAAGGGCCTTTATGAGTTCATTTAGGTGAAAAAAAGGAGCCATAGCTGAGTAACCCTGTGAGACGAATGTACATAACTTAAAGGTGTGGAAAGAATGGAATGTGAAGGACAAAAAGGTGATGGATTGGCTATCTACAATCATTGCTAATACTATATTGGGGTATATCAGGAATGTAAAAAATTCACATGTAGCTTGGACAATCTTTTAGAACATATTTTCAATAAATACAAAAGCACAAAAGATTCAACTCAAGCAAGATTTGAATATATTGAAGAAAGGGAAAGTGTCTATCAATGAGTATGTTTTGAAGGTGATAAGCATTGCTTGCAAGTGATTTGGCAGTGATTGATGCAATGCCTGATGATGATGATTCGATTTCATCTACTTTGGGTGGCCTTAATAATAAGAAAGCTTGGAAATCATTTGTCACTTCTATAGGTATACAGAAGCCATTTCCAAATTTTGATGAGCTGATCTCTCTCATGATTACCGAATAGATCAATATGAAGGGTGACTCATCTAAAAGAAATGATGAACATGTCCAAGCATTTTACTCAAGTTCGGGAAGGGAACATGGTAGATCCTCTTCAAGAGGCCATGGTATGGGACATGCTAGTGATAACTAGTAAAATAGGTTAAATCAACAATTTAATGAAATGTCAGTTTCAGGAGGCCATGGAAACTTTAGAGGCAAAGGGAGCTCTAGAAGAAGAGATGGATGGCAAAATAGAGGTTCTAGAAATTCTACTATTGTTTGCCACTATTGTGGCAAAGCAGGTCATGTTGTGGCCCACTGTTATACTAAGAAGGATAATATTCGTAGTGATAAATCATAACAAAGAAACTATGCATCATCTTTATGATAGATTGAATTAAAAAATGAGCATTTTTTTGTTATGTAGCATATGATGAATATTGTTATAGGAAAAGAAACACATGATGATGTATGGTATGTTGATTCAGGTCCATCTAATCATATGACCAATCATGCCAAACTACTTACAAAATCTAGGTTATGTGTAGACAAATGATGATTCATGCCACCCAATTTTACACATTGGAAAGATTCCCTTGTCCTTGCATGATGGCCGAATAAACAGTCTATCAGATGTATTACATGTGCCATCAATCATAAAGAATTTAGTGTCTATTGGTCGTCGAATGGTAGAGCAAGGGTTGCAGGTTTTATTTAATGCAAAAGGTTGTTCTATAGAAGACTTTAATGATTGGTGTAGGTTAGTCGCAAAAGGAAGTAGAGTTGGTCGCGTGTTCACTTTAGATACTGAAATTCTTGCAATGAATGCTGCTATATATGCTAAAGAAAAATGAGTGGTTCTTTAGACATTGAAATATGGCATAAATGTATTAGACATGCAAATGTACAAAGGTTAAAATTAATGAAGTCCAAAGGATTGGCTATAGGATTGTCTGCTTTTAGAGTTGTAGAATTTCATAAAGTGTGTGAAGCATGTTAGTCTGGTAAGTATGCAAGACAACCCTTTTCACATGATAGAGATGTGAGTAGAAACATATTTAATATTGTATATATAAATGTTTGGGAGCCTACGTAGAACATATGTCTTGGTGGCAGTAAATATTTTGTTACATTCATTGATGATTGTTCAAGAAAATTGTGGGTATATTTCATGAAGTAAAAGAGTGATGTATTTGAACACTTCAAGACTTTAAAGGTTGTCGGTTGAAACAAAAACAAGCTTGAAAGTTAAGTGCTTGAGTTCAGATGGAGGGGGAGAGTATGTCTCTAATGAGTTTAGTGTCTTCTTGAGGTTTCATTGGATAAAGAGATAGTTTACTTACAGTATACTCCATAGCAAAATGGGATTGCTAAAAGAAAAAATAGGCATATTGTAGAAGTTGCATGGGCATTGATAGCTTAAAAAATAATGTCAAAATATTTTTGGTATGAAGCTATTCATATTACTATCTATATTATGAACAAAACTTTCACAATTGCAATTTATGGGATGATCCCAAAAGAATACTGCCTGATGATGTATCACACTTGAAAGTGTTTGGTTGTATTGCTGCATATGTTCATGTGCCAAATAAGCTGCAAAAGAAGCTTGATCCAAAGGTTGAAAAATGTATTTTTATCGGATATTCTTTAGAGTAGAAAGGGTATCGTTGTTATAACCTTGTCTCGTGTAAGAGTTCAGAGTGAGCAAGTATATTATTTTTTATGAGATGAGCAGTTGGTATGCATCTAGTGATGATGCATTAGATGATGATGATCATGATAGTTATGTGTAGAAAGAAAAGCAAGAATCACATAGCATTAGTGGACCAGAAATATCATATGGTATTACATGTATAGTTAGCCCTTTGTCTGGGAGACTAAGGAGTAGCCGCACGTCTTCAAGTGGATCTACAAGTGTTGTAGGTAAAGATAAAGGAAAGAAGAAAGTATTGGATGGTAATGTTGCATCTACTAGTCATTGGGATTTGATGGAGATTCTAGTGGTTTAGAGAGTTTAGATGATGAGATTGGTATTCCTTCAATCAAGAAGACACTAGGTATACAGAGAGCACATGGTAATGTAAAGGCTCCATCAACCAATCCAATGATACATAGGTCTAGCAAGGCTAGATATCTTATTAAAAGATTTGATCTTGAAGTTAGGCAACTCACCATTATGGTTATATGGTAAAGGTGATTGAGGATGTTGAGCCCACTTGTTTTTTTTTAGGAGTTTGTTGACCATGCTCATTGGGACACAACAATGGATGAGGAGATGGATGCATTAGAAGCCAATAAGACTTGGGATTTGGTACCCTTGCCTAAGGGCAAGAAAGCTATTGGCTGTAAGTGTGTTTATAAAATCGAGCATAATGTATATGGTTTGGTTAGCAAGTATGACGCTAGGCTAGTTGTAAAAGGCTATGATCAAACATATGGGATAGATTATGAAGAGACATTCATCCCAGTTTGCTAGGATGGCAATTGTTAGATTTGTGATTGCTTTGGTAGCAGCCAAAGGTTGGAATTTGCAATAAATGGATATCAAGCATACCTTCTTGCATGGTGAATTGTAAGAAGAGGTGCATATGGAGCAGCCAATAGGTTATGTGGATTTAGAGCATCCCATATATGTGTGCACGTTAAAGAACATTCTCTATGGGTTGAAGATCACCCACCTCCCACTTCCCTTTGCTCGATCTCCTTGTACGCTTGGATGGGTTCCTGCAGCCCCAGTACCCTTCACATTCAAGACAGTATCAATGAAAAGCATGTGTTTATCCTTGTGGATAGTGAAAGCACTCACAATTTTGTCAATAAATCAGTCATTGATCGGTTGAAATGCATCCCTATGGCATTACACCACCCCTTGAAGGTCCAAGTAGCAAATGGAGAAGAAGAAATCAACACACATGTATGTCCTACAGTGCCCTTATACTTGGCTGAAAATTATGTGGCACTGGTTGACCTAATTGCCCTAGATATGGGCCCCATTGACATTGTCTTGGGCTATGATTGGATGAAAAAATTGGAGAAGATTATGATGGACTTCTCTCAACTTTACATGGAGTTTATGATGCATGGACAACCTATCCACCTAGAGGGAGTTCAAGATCATGCTGATTTTTAGCTCATTACAGCAAAGCAACTCAAACGGGAGTTTAAGAAATGCTCACAAACCTTTGTTTTGCAATAAATCAGGACAATTCTAATCAGCCCTCTGCAGTATCTCATGATTCAACCTTGCAGGCCTTACTTGAGGAATACAATGACCTATTTCAAATGCCTACATCCCTCCCTCCCAAGAGACAAGTGGACTACCCACTTGACCTAGAGCCCCATTCCAAGCCAGTGAATAAACCCCCCTATAGACTCTCCAAGTGTGAGCGTGAAGAGGTTACAAAGTAAATCAAGAAGTTGTTAGAGATGGGTCATTGAGCCGAGTTCTTTCCCCTATGCATCCCCTGTCCTCTTAGTCAAAAGGAAAGATTGCTCCTTTCGCATGTGCATTGACTATAGAGATTTGAACAAAATTACAATGAAGAACCGCTATCCCATCCGACGGATTCATGATTTGCTGGATGAGTTGAAACGGGCATGCTTTTTCACTAAGATTGACTAACGCTCTGGCTACCATCAGATCCATATGCGGGCAGGAGATGAGGTCAAAACAACCTTTAGGACTGATCGTGGACTCTATCATTTTCTAGTGATGCATTTTGGATTGACTAATGTCCCCGCCACCTTTCAGAGCCTGATGAACAAAATCCTATAGCCCTTTCTGTTCAAGTTTGTGCTTGTTTTCTTTTATGACATCCTCATTTACAGCAAGTCATCCACGAAGCACTTGACACATGTTCAGAGGGTGTTTGACATATTAAGAGAGCATCGATTCTTTGCTAAGAAGAGAAAATGCATATTCATGCAGACATCTGTGGAGTACTTGGGACACATTGTGAGCAAAAATGGTATACAGGCCGACCTGAAGAAGGTGCAATGTGTTAGAGACTGGCCCACTCCCTCCACCACCACTTATTTGTGTGGCTTCCTTGGTCTCTCTTCATTCTACAGACGCTTCATTAAGCACTATGCCACCATTGCAGCACCTTTGACTAATCGCTTGTAAAAGGAGTTATTCTTGTGGGATGCTATTGTGGATCATAGCTTCAAACAGTTAAAGGATGCGCTTACTTCAGCCCCTATCTTTGTTTACCCTGACTTCTCTCAGTTGTTTACCATTCATTGTGATGCAAGTGGCTGGGGTATTGATGTAGTGTTGTTGCAAGAGCATGGTGTGATTGCATTTGAGAGCTGCAAGCTTGATGAGAAGGAAATGCAAATGAATGTATATGACTAGGAGATGTTGGCCATTCTCCATGCCATCAAGAAATGGCACCACTATTTGTATGGCAACCGCTTCCAAGTAAAAAGCGACCACCAAGTCCTCCAGTACTTCTTAACTCAATCTACTTTGACTCCTAAGCAACGGCGATGGGTGGCAACCATACAGAACTATGACTTTGATATTTCACACACTCATGGCAAGGATAATATTGTGGCTGATTCACTCTCTTGAATGTGGGCATGCAGAGTGTCCTCTATCTCAGAATTGCACAATGATTGGGTTGAAGAGCTTCAAGAGGCTTACTTGTTAGATGATCACTTCAGCCACACATTTCAGAAATTATAGCATGGGGTCATAGGTGAAAACTCCCAATATCAGCTTAAGCATGGCCTTATTTGGTCCCATGGCAAGATTGACATCCCCCACACTTCCCCCTTTTCATGTAGAAGATCATGGAAGAGATGCATTCTTGCCCCACTGCTGGTCACTTGGGTGTTTTCAAAACATATGACAGCATTGCTAAGAGCTTTCATTGAAAAGGCTTATGGAGAGATGTCAAGGACTTTGTGACCAAATGTGTTCCATGCCAACAGAACAAGGATAGTACCCTCAATCCCACTGGCCTCTTGCAGCCCCTCCCTATCCCTAAAGGGAAATGGACTCACATCACAATGGACTTTATCACTGGCCTTCCTGTGACTAAGAAAGGGTGGAACAATATCTATGTGGTCGTTGATTGCCTCACCAAAGTTGCTCACTTTATCCCCACTAAGATCCAATACTCTGCCTCCCAAGTGGCCACTCATTTATGGAAAATATCTTCAAGTTGTATGGCTTGCCACAGGTCATAGTATATGATCGGGATGCAAAGTTTATGAGTAACTTCTAGTAGATAATTTTTATCCACTGCCTACCACCCTCAAACGGATGGCTAAACTGAAAGAGTGAACAAATGGCTTGAGACATATTTGAGACACTTTTGCCATGATGTTCAACACAATTGGGATATGTGGCTTCACTTGGCTGAGTTTGTATATAATAACTCCATGCACTCTAGCATTGGAGTTTTCCCTTTTGAGGCCTTATATGGGTATAAGGTTCCCCTCCCCACAATCTTATTTAATGATAAGATCAATCCTCAGAGCCAGGCTGAATTGAATCGCATGCAAGCTTTACTTCAGCAATGCAAAATGAACCTTCAAAAGACCCAAACACACATGAAACTCTATGTAATGAAAAAGAAGGCATTTGGAATTCCAAGAAGGGGAATTGGTCCTTTTGAAAGTGCCTAAGTCCCACTACTCAACTCTTAAAGAGGGCAGCAGTAACAAGCTAGCCCACTGCGTCTATGGCCCATACTGGATCCTAAAGAGAGTTGGTGACTTGGCCTACCACTTGGAACTCCCCCTACCACCAAAATCCACAATGTGTTTCATGTCAGTCAACTGAAACCCTTTATAGGCTCCTCAGTGGACTATGTGGAAGAACTCCCCCCCATAGATGAAGAATGCATCACTCAATATGTCCCTAAAGCAATCATTGGGCAGCGAGATAAGCACTTACGGTCCCAATCCATCAAAGAATACCTTAACAAATGGCAAGGCCTACTCTGGGAAGAAGCCTCTTGGCGCCCAACAACCATCATCAATGAATTTCCCTACCTCCGTGAGGCCCAATGGCTGGAAGACTAGCCGGTCATGCCCCAATTGACCACCCTCTACCCGCAGACTGCACATTGTTTTAGAACAGTTTTGTACTTCCTCAAATCACATGCATGTGCATTCTATATAGGCTGAAAGTACTTGTCATAAGCTCTGTTTTGACATGTGGTACGTCCTATTTGGAGCAGCCTACCAAATGTTATGACCTGTTTACTTTAGCAGACCGGTCTCGAACTGCATGCTGTCCCTAGTCTCTCCACACATAATTTTCATTGTCAAAGGGAGTAGTACTCTGCAACCCTCCCTTAGCCCACCCATCACTCCCCTCTATTTCTTCTTGTTTTTTAGGGCAAAAACATTCCAAGTGGGGATGGATTGTAACAAGCGCGATACACACCGACTAGGGTTTAGACACCCTGTCACACTAACTGGGGTATTTAAGGTGTAAGAGCCTCAGATTAGGGCAACCAATTATTATCAAGATCATACTCTTCACCTTCATCTCCAGCTTCCATGGCTTCCTCCTTCCTTCTCTCCTCTTTTCTCTCTTTCTCTCTCTTCTTCTAGTCTTCTTCCTTCTTCGTCTTGCTCTCTTTCTCTCTCCTTGGCTTTTCTTCTCTTTCCTCTCAGCTTCTTTCATTACAAGCTTGGAGGCATTGACATTGATTGGGATGATTTCTCTTAGCACAAGTCTACCTCTTGTCAAGATTGTGGGAGAGAAGGAAGGAGTCTCACTTGTAGCTTTCTTGCTTGCACAATGGGGGAATACACACAAAGGTGGAGGCTGAAAACAGTTTTCCTCTTCTTAGTTGTGTAAGCCAAAAAGAACACTGATACAAAGAAATAGAAGAACCCTATATATGGGTCTCAAACCAAACTCAACTAACTAAGGTGGCATACTAACTGAGCCACGAACTAGAGTAGATCAGGATAGCTGTCATGTAGCTATTATTCATGGGCAGTGTACCAACCGCATCTGCAACTGACACATCGATGACATAAATGCACAACGGTCACCCTAGCATATCACGAGTGGAGCTCGATATCTCAACACTCCCCCTTGAGCTCAATCCCAATTCCTGCACACCAAGCAGGTCTCTGAACTTGCACAGCTTCTCTGCACCCAATGCCTTCATGAATATGTCAGCTACCTGATCCTCTGTGCTAACATAAACTAGATCAATAAGACCTAGTAAAACCCTCTCCCGCACATAGTGATAATGCACCTCAATGTGCTTTGTTCTAGCATGATAGACTAGGTTATTTGCCAAGTGTATACTACTCGTGTTGTCACAATAAATGACAACTGGCCCATCTGTAGGCTAATGCATATCATAAAGTAGCTTATGCAACCAAGCTACCTCACATGCAGCCATTGCTGTGCCCCTGTACTCAGCCTCTGTGCTTGACAAGGCAACTGTAGGCTGTTTCTTGCTGCTCCAAGTGACTGTAGCACTCCCAAAAGAGAACACATATCCACTGGTAGATCGTCTATAAGAAATACTACTAGCCCAATCAGCATCATTGTATCCATGCAACTGTATCTGAACCCCAGTCTCATAAAGTTGTCCATACTGCAATGTGGACTTCACATACCCGAATATGCGTCTAGCCGCATCCAAATGCGGTTTCCTTGGAGCCTGCATAAACTGACTTACCACTCCAACAGCATAGCTCAAATTTGGCCTGGTAATAGTCATATAAATCAAGCTTCCTATTATGCGTCTGTACATAGTAGGGTCTTCCAAAAGCTCACCTGCATCTGCACTCAGCTTCACATTCTGCTCCAAAGGAACTGAAATAGGCTTACAGCTTGTCATCCCATATTTGGACAGCATGTCCAATCCATAGCTGTATCCCACTTGGTGATCTAATCACCTCAATGCCCAAGAAATAATGCAGCTCTCCTAAATCCTTCATCTCAAACTTCTGCTTCAATAGCATTTTCACATTAAGGATATCTTCATCACTGTCACCTGTCATAATCAAATCATCAACATAAATGACAAGTAGCATAATACATTTCTCTGTTTTTCTCACATAAAGTGAGAAGTCTGCCTTGGAAATCTGAAAGCCAATAGTGACAAGATATTGTCCTATCTTGTCAGACCATGCTCTAGGTGCTTGCTTCAAGCCATACAATGCTTTCTTCAACCTGCAAACAAACTCTAGATGAACAGTATGCACATAACCTGGTGGCTACTCCATATAGACCTCTTCTTGCAAATCACCATGCAAGAAGGCATTCTTTACATCCATCTGATGTAAAGACCACTCCTTTGATGCAGCCATAGCAATGACTGCTCTTACGGTTGCCATCCTTGCAACCGGACTGAATGGTTTTTTATAATCAATGCCATATGTTTGTGCATACCCCTTGACTACTAATCTTGCCTTATATCTGTTCACAGAACCATCTGCATTGTGCTTCACCTTATAAACCCACTTACAGCCAATTGCATTCTTACCTTTAGGCAAAGGTACCAATTCCCATGTAGCATTTGCTTCCAAGACATCCATTTCTTCATCCATGGCTTTCTCCCATTTTTCTTTTCCCATGGCTTGCTCAAAAGAAGTGGGTTCTGGTTCCTGTATCACTTTGACCATATACGCATAATGAATGGCTGTAAATCCATCATATTTCAGCCTATCCACAGGATACCTAGCTCTGGTAGACCTGCACAAAGTAGGTTCACTCCCAGGTGCTCTCAAAACATCCCTGGTCTTCCTTACTCCAGGTGTAACAATAGAAGGAATACCCAACTCATCATCAATGCTCTGTTCTGAGCCACTGGATTCACCATCCATATAAGAGTGACCTGCATTCACATCAAACATGGGCTAATCTACCTTCTCTTTTCCTTTTCGTGATACCTGCATACAGCTATCTGCATTGCTTTGAGAAGATTCTCCTGATCTCAATCTGCCTGTCCATGGCGAACAATGTGAACCACTGCTAGAGGACACTCCAGGTCCACTAATATCTTGTGACTGCTGCTGTGAATTTTGTGCAGCATTACCATTTTGTGCATCTACATTATCAATCACATTTACTGGTTTATACCAGCTACTCATCTCATCAAAAACAACCTCTGCTCACTGTAAACTTACGAGTAGAAGGGTTATAGCATCTATACCCTTTTTGCTGCAAAGAATAACCAATAAAGATGCACTTCTCAGCTTTTGGATCCAACTTGGATCTCAACTCATCTGGCACATGAACATAGGCAATGCAACCAAAAATCTTCAAATGAGAAATATCTGGTTTCCTACCAGTATATCTCTCCTCTAGAGTCATCCCATGTATTGCTGCAGTGGGAGTCCTGTTCATTATGTAGACCGTTGCAGCAACTGCTTCAGCCCAGTAAAAATCTGGCAAGTCTTTTTCGTTGAGCATGGCACGAGATACCTCTCCAATATGCCTGTTTTTCCTTTCTGCAATTCCATTTTGTTGTGGGGTATGACTGCATGAATATTGTTGCTTTATGCCATGCTCCTGCATGAACCTTGCAAACTCATTTGAGAGGTACTCTCCCCCTCCATCTGACCTTAGGCATTTTATTTGCAAGCATGTTTCTTTTTCAACCATAGCTTTAAGAGTTTTGAAATACCCAAACACTTCACTTTTCTTTTTCATAAAATACACCCAAACTTTTCTACTATAGTCATCAATAAAAGTGACAAAATAATGACAGCCTCTAAGAGATGCAGCTTTAGTAGTCCACACATCAGAGTGGATTAATTCCAATGGCTTCTTACTCTCTTAAACATATCTAGGAAATGGTTTCCTTGCCTGTTTTTCAAACTGACAGGCTTCACATACCTTATGCATTTCTGCAACCTTGAATTTAGGCAATCCTGCAACAATATTTTGGGCCTGCATTGATTTAAGTCACTGTACATTAACATGACCAATGGGTTTATGCCAGATATCAATATCTGTAACTACACCGGTCCCATGTGCAAACATTGTTGCACTCAATTCAGGCATGTCTGCATCCAATGTAAACATTCTGCCCTTCTTCTTTCCTTTTGCTATCAAGCGACCTTTATTTTTCATATCCTCAACAAAGCATCCATGAGGATTAAATCTAACCTGCAAGCCCTGCTCAACCATTTGACCAACAGAAACTAGATTCTTGGTGATATTCGGGACATGAAATACATCGGACAGGTATTTCTTTTTCCCATCCTACATAGACAAAGAAATTTTTCCAATCTGCACAATAGGATGTGCAGTATCATCACCAGTCTCCACAAATCCTGGTTTTTCCATTTTCCTTGCATCCTTCATCCATTCTGCATGACCTGTCATGTGGTTTAATGCACCTAAGTCAACATACCACACATCGTTGCTTTCTTCTGCACTTGTCACAGAATTGTTGATGTGCTGCACCATAAACAAATGCTCATTTCTGTCATCACCCTGTCTACTAGAAGATGCATAATTTCCTTGTTGCAATTTTCCATTCATGATGTCATTCTGTTTTTTATAGCAGTCTTTAGCCATATGACCCATTTTACCACAGTAGTAGCATTCAACATTGCTGTTTACATTTTGGCCTCTTTGCTATCCACCACGACCTCTTTGACTCCCCCTGCCTCTGGAGTTACCACGTCCTCCTCCATAGGAATGGTTTTCTTGAGATTGCTGCATATTCTGATTTCTACCACGGCCTCCAAATCGGCCTCCTCTACCTCTGCCTCTACCTCTTCTAGCATTTGAGTAGAAGACAGCTTGTTTTGAAGTTCCTCCTGAAGAAGATGCACCACAATTTCTCTACTCCTCAGAAATTAGAAGAGCAATCAACTCCTCAAAATCAGGAAATCTTTCACGAACGGAAATGGATGTTTGGAACTGTACATAATCCTTTCCTAGACCATTTAAGGTCACAGAAACTAAATCATCATCTTCCACTGGCGACCCAATGGAAGCAAGTGCATCTGCAATCTTCTTCACCTTCATGTGGTAGTCATTGATGCTCATATTTTCTCTTTGCACATTGTGCAACTCTTACTTGTGCTGTATTTTCCTGGCTTGCATATTTATGCTATACATTTTTGACAAAGTATCCCATGCCTCCTTTGGCGTACTTGCATCCTGAATATGCACAATCATAGAGTCTGAAATACTAATAGACAACCAGTACATAACTTTCCTGGCTCTCTCATGCCATGCTTTGAATGCTTGCATTTGCTGTTAATTGGGAACATCAGGAAGAACTGGTTCTTCTTCATTTCCTGCAACAAATTCCCAATATCCTTTTCCCATAAGGAAATTCGTCATTCTAAACTTCCATGCTTGGAAGTTGTTCTTGTCAAGCTTTCAGTTACAATCTGTGAAAGAGAATCAGACGCCATTACAGAATACTACAAAAAATTCTGTCACTGCAGAGAACACAGCTTCAGCCTCACAAGGGCAAATCTGTAAAATTGACAAAAGTGGTATTTAACAAGCAACAAGCACACAGTCACTTTCTAGTGACGATTTTGCATCAACAAGCAACAAGGATGATTCTGTAACTCCCAATGTCTCTGCGCACAGGCATACGATGCAATTTCTACAATAACTTTTCACCGACCTGTAGAACAGTGGTTGCACAGCATAAAACTAGGCCTTTTCCTGAGTGCGTACAGAAAACTTCCACCTCCAAAACAAGCCCCGAAATGGCCTCAAATCAAAAAAACAAGGTCGTTGCTTCTCCGCGAAGGGTGTCTCAACCTGAGACAATACACTCTTGCAATTTCCAGCAGTGCTACCTGCAGAGATCTGCTCCCAAAACAGAAAATGAAAGCAACACTGCTCCTCTTACCAGAACACCGCGAGCTTGGCTTGCTTTCTTGAGCTCCTTACCACGAACAAGGCTCTGATACCATGTCAAGATTGTGGGAGAGAAGAAAGAAGTCTCACTTGTAGCTTTCTTGCTTGCACAATGGGGGAATACACACAAAGGTGGAGGCTGAAAATAGTTTTCCTCTTCTTAGTTGTGTAAGCCAAAAAGAACACTGATACAAAGAAATAGAAGAACCCTATATATGGGTCTCAAACCAAACTCAACTAACTAAGGTGGCATACTAACTGAGCCACGAACTAGAGTAGATAAGGATAGCTGTCATGTAGCTATTATTCATGGGCGGTGTACCAACCGCATCTGCAACTGACACATCAGTGACATAAATGCACAACGGTCACCTTGGCATATCACGAGTGGAGCTCGATATCTCAACACGTCTTAAAGGGAATCCACTTCGAGTAGCATAGATGTTAAATTAGAGGATTCTCAACCTCTAAATCCTCTACTTTTAGGTGATCTACTTGACAAATTGATTTTCCAAAAGCATGGAATGATTGAAAGATAGCACCATGCATTGGTGACATGCATCTGTCATATGAAAGATATAAACAACATATTTATTAAAGAGTTAGAGGAAGCTTTCATGTTGGAGACGTAGATTGAGAAAAAGTCTTACGGCCACTTCTAATTGGATTCTTAGCAAAATCCAAAATTGTCAATCTAGATGCTCAAAATGGAGGTGCAAAAAGAGGCCTTCAAGATACAACAATAGCTAAATGCTGCTAGAAGTGAGCTACATGTAGCAAAGCACACTCATGGAAAAATTGAAGAGCTAATGAAGAGGAGTTATAGATTTCTATAAAACACAATGGGCATGGCAGAGTCTCTATATACTAATGGGTTAAGGGTAGTTCAGTATTCTATTGCACCTAGTAGCCTTCTCCTTGACATTTTATGGGAATATGTATTAGACATTGTGTTTATGTTGTATGTGCTTTTGTACATACTTATGCCAAGCTTCTTATGCATTGTCTCTACAATTGTATGTTTTGTATCCTAGGCTTCCACTTGAATGCTTGGGGAATTGTGTTTAAACCTTGCATGCACACATATCATATGTTGTGTGCATTGCATCACTTCTCTGACTCCATATTATGTGTGGCCCTATCATATAACAAAAGCATGAGTTGTGACTAGATGGCTACAACGAGTTAGGGAACCCCTACAAGTAGAGTGACATGCACAAGTTTAGTTTGCACTATATTTAGTCCTCTTTCATATAGTTTTAGTACTTTGTATTTAAAATACAAATTTGGCCGTGTTCATTGCAACTCTTTCGATACAACTTCTTAAACTTTGCATTCAACTAATCTTTTAGTATAAGCTTTTCAATTCCAGATGTGACCACTCATGCAATTTTGTTGGCCACTCTTTTAGTAATTCCCAGTTCTAGGTTGGACCTTATTTTACTACTAGTATCTTAGGACTTGTTAGAACTAGTATGTTAGGATTATTTTCTTTAAGTATTATTCTCTCTAGTATTATGGCCACTATGTTCTAAGCAATAATTAGTTCTATTTTTGTGGTATCTAGTTCTTACTTCTAAGTAATACTCAAAAAGAAGACACTTTAGAATTGTAGTGCTATGTTACCATTGACTTAACTATAGTTAGTACTATCTAGAACATCTTGTATGGTACCATGACATCACTTCATTAGTAATTGGCAATACTACTACTATTTTGTTGGTAGTATTAGCTTTCCTAAAGAAACCTATAGATATATATATATAAGTAATTTTCCTAAAGAAACTTGTTGGTATTATGATGCCATTATGCTAGCTACGATAAGTACTTTGTGAACTCAATTTTTTCTAACTTCTATTGATATAGCTATATTAGTAATTAGAAATTGTTGTGTTTGCAGTGCTTGCCGCTATAGTCACAAGCACTTTTGATCCTATTGAATATATAATTATTGGAAGCATTCACATCCACTAGCATGAGGGAGAAGCAACTATAGGTATGCATGGATTTGGATAATGCTAGTCTGTAAAGCTTATTTGATAGTTGCCCTTGCACAAGTCAACCTTGACATTTAGAAATTGACATTAAGGAGAGAAAGAAGGTGAAAAAAGCACTAATTTGGATAATGCAAAGGATGAGGAGTGCAAGAAGAAAGCCCTCAATGGCCAAATAGAGCTTTTAAGCTCTGACCATAGTATTCAAAAGTTGTCCAATTTAGATGTCAAGTGGACCTCCTCTTCTATGAGAGGCAACACATTGTGAAGGTCAACACTTCCAATTCCTGTGCTAGTTTATGTAATAGATTTAAATATAGCATGTTTTACATGTAATTTAATTGTACATCATGTCTAGCTACTAGTTAGAGTGTCCATGGGGGTGTTTTTCAAGTACAAGGAATCACCCTCTCGAAAAAAAGAAACGTGCAACGAAAGTTATACAACCAAACAAAGATTAGTCAAGAAATGTACCTTTTAATTGGTCAAATGCTAAACTATTTTCCTATATCACATTATTATCTAATCTAATTCTAATGGGCCTTGTCACTCCAGTTATCCATGATAATATAGAGACTAAAGTGGTTATCTCATTAGAGTGTGAGCAAGATCACATTGTCCATAAAGAGGCCCAAGAGGATGAGAAGGCCACTATCTAGGAGCGAGAGATTGTTGTTGCATCCCTCAAGGACACTACCCTAGAGCATGAGGAGGCCACTACCCAAGATATACATAAGGAGGGCAATGCTGAGGAGCATGAGGATGCAACTCAACTAAGGAGCATGAGGCCTTTGCCCAATCCCTTTGGGTGACAATCTAAAATTGTGTAGCTTATTCCCTACTGGTGGGTTTAAAAAGCAAGAGACTCGTCGCCTTCATACCCATAGTGCTTCTAAGCATGTAAACACATGCAAAACTAGATGAGCAGATGTCGTTGTATTGTCCTTTGCTTATGAATGAGTTGTGATTTTTGTAATGCATTTTCTCTTTTAAATATTGAATAGAGTTCTTTTCTCAAATCGGAATCTCTTTCTATGAGGCTATTGAGGAGAGTTCATTTGTACGAATGTGTTTTTCAAAGTGGTTATTTCATCTATTTAGTATCTTTTTGTATTCGACTGATAAAAATGAACTTTGTATTTAAGTGAATGCTCAACACTAGTTGTTGCAAGATGTCTACTTGTTTTTTATGTTAATGGAGTTATGGCAAAAAGGTGGTACCAACAGACTCCACTCCATGTGCATTTGGATGGTCAACTTCACAATGTTGGAAAGCATGTTGGGTCGCTAAGACTTGAATTGATGTAGTTCCTTACTTAGTTGGAGCTCTGTTATGATTTGGGGATTTGAAGTAGCATGACCTCGAGAACCTGTTGCCAATTGTTGAATTAACAAAGAAACAATGAGCTTTAGTTGGCTCAGATCTCCAATTCAAATTCAAGATGTCACAAGATGTATATATATGGCAGCCAAGAATACATACGACTAGTTACTTCACACTATATACAATCTAGTGTGAAGTAACCAACTTTTTTCCATAAAGTCATTTTTGGGAAAGAAGGGAAGCCTCTTATATATGTTGTAAATACTTCAAGTTTTGTGCAAATGTGTGTGTAAAATAAGTTATTTGTGTTATATGCACATGTATGATGTCAAATCATGTGTCAAGATGCAATGCCACAAGGGCCAAGGTTTCGAGAAATGAGGATGATATTTATTTAGAAAAGTGGTGGTATGGCAAGATTGTGCATCAAGGAAGGAAAGGGTTGAGTAAATGATAACTTTGTATCGTGTAAGGTTGCTTGCAGTTGTGTCTATGGAGCCGGTTATCTCTTAAGCAAGAACAAGGAACACTATAAAGTCAAAAAAATATTTCGGTTTGGACTTGTTGTGAAGGGAGCATATGCTAATTAAGGCTTGGTTAAAGTCCTTTGTATTGAGGCCCAGTTGATTGAATATAAGTCGAATGTAACTAGTATGAATTGCCATGATGGCATGGCACGAAAGAAGGGCATCTATGTATTAATTCATCCAAAAATGGAAGGTTGAGGTCTCCACCACAAACTCGATAAACCAACCGAGGGGGGTTTGAAAGGAGAGGATCAATTGATGAGGTAGAAGCTCATGCAAAGACATTGCAAGGCAAATTCCTATCACAAGCTACAAGAAAGGAGTTGGTTGCATCAAACAATGGGTTTACCTATAAATAGGCATGATAATGGCAAGCACAATGAGGGGAGAGGGCCAACACGCTATCAACATCCCATAACATGGGCCTATACACTCTTGAAGCTTCTAATCTACTCACCTCTAAAACCTATCACTAAAGACTTGTGGAAGTTGGACCTATCAAAGACATTGTGAAGGTAAACCATTGACTCAAAGACTTGGTATATCTAAGGCTCATCATTGCAATGCATAAAAGCAAGAGGTCCCTCTTTGTTAATGATATGTTGGATTACATCTCTTGGCTACTTTCTTGATCTTTTTTAAAAGTTGTGACTCATGATGGAACTTATTAAAAGTTGTGATTCAAGGTGATCCAACACTATAAGAATATTGCCACCCGATCTTGCTTAGTCCATCAAAGGAGGAATCCCCTTCTCTTCATGAATGAATTGGTGACTACTAATACTATAAATTAGTTTCATAAAACAACATGCATATAATAATGCACATTGTATTGTGATCAAAGCTCTAAATTTTTTATCTCTTTGAGCACAAACTTCTTTGTAAAACAATTTCTAAGTAAAAATTAACCACATCTATATAGTCTCTTTGATCATCAATCTTCTTGGTAATCAAAGTTGTTTTTAACTTGTTTTATTAACCTTTTTCTTTCATCTAAAGACTAACAATATTGGGTTTTTGGTAACTTTTGAGACTAAATCCCTACAATGATTTTCCTAAGCATACAAGAATTCTAAAAACCATTTTACTTTGCTTGCAATAGCCTTTCAACTACTTTTCGAGTCCGCACTATAGTACTTTGCATTCCTCACCTCCTAGAGTATGCAAAGCAAAGTGACACAAAACAATCGAAAGCAAAACTCACTTGATTCAAGTTGATTTTATTTTAGAACTTCAAGATCTCTATTTCAATCTTCTTTTACAATTCAAGTTAGTGCTATTTCTATATATGTCAATACTATACTACTTTTTAAGTTGGAACTATATACTAGCACATGGACTTTTGCAAGGTACCCCCTACTAGCTCTTACAAAAAATCTTTTGATTAGAAGCACTACAATTTTTGATTTTTTGATAGTTTATTTATTGCTAGCAAACTTAGACAAAAAAAGTTGAACATGTATCATAAGGAGAGTAGGTTGTAGGTTGAAACTAATACATATTTAGTCACCTTTGTGAGGGGTTTAAGAAGGTAAGCCTCATGGGATATGATTTATATAAACTAGGAGGGGTTTATGTTGGGTGATAGAAAGTGACCACATGAATCTCTCTAGATAGTTGGATCCTCTTGAAATCTTAGCTAAATATACATCGACTCTCATGTCTTTGGCTTATCCTTAAGGCTTTGGGTAACCATCAAGTTGTTCATATTTTCCTTTTAATATAATATTACCACATTTCCAAAATGAAGTTTTTTCTTTTTCGTAAAAAGGTTTGAAATGTTAACATAGAGATTCATACTTCTTAGCTTTGTTTAGACATTTTTTAAATTTTTTCGAATCTGGCTAATTTTTATAAAGAAGTACGTCCAATTGTAGTGCTCAATATTTTTACTTGTGCAAAAAAATCATGGAAAAACACTTTTCTTAAGCAAGGCTACTAGATGTATTAATAGGAAAACTAGCCAAGGAAAGTTATTCTAAAACTTAAGGGACTTAAGAGAGAGACACAAAAAGAAGCTAAAAACCATGTAAATTATCTAAGGCCTAGTTAACAACTCAAGCATCTGAAAAGAAACAAACGCATTAGTAACAACTATGGCCATATTGCATATGAGTTTTTGAATGGTCAATCACAAAAAATCTTAAGAATGATTTAGCAATTACTAAGTAATTGGTGATGTTGCATCTTCTTCTACTTGGCAATTGCATATTTGGCAAATCTAATAACAAATCCCTTTACAACAAGAGTAATTCGCCAAAATATTTCGATTGTCCTCAAAAATACTTTGATATATATAACATGCATTATCATAAAGAGAATTGCAATTGAATGAAAGCTACCAACAATTTCAATAGCTCTAAATAGCATTGTTGAGTGCTATTTTAACCAATTTTCATGCACATTTAAAAAATCCATTTTTATACATGACACGTTTCCACATAAAACTTGGTCAAAACCTATTATTTGACTATTTAACAATATAGATTAACTCGCCCAATTTTTGTATCATTTGCATATATTATTTTTAATATAGTCAAACAAGACTTGAGCCAATGAAAGTCATTTTTCATAGAAATAATATATAAATGTTAACTTTATTCATGTGACTTGATTTACATTAAAATAATACTTAAAAGAAATAGTTTTCTCCATAGAAAATAAACACCCATGCTTTGGCTGTACATGAATAAAATTAGTACTTGTTTTTCTGTTTTACTATTATTACATAAGTTCGTATTATTTTAATATAGCTTTATTCACGAACAATCAAGTTAACATTATTATAGCATAAGTTGGCACTATATACTAACCCAAAAGCTAAGTCTATTATGAAACACATACCTACTACAAATCTATTTACTTAATGGTGGGCAAGTATGAGGGCACTAGCCTTTTGAATGTCAAATCAAAGAAAACCAAGAAATGTAGGCAAAGAAAGTCCAATTTAAACCCCGAATTGTTAAAATCCCAAATGAAGATGTGACTTTTAACACCTAAATGAAGATTACAATATCACCCAAAAAAAGTCAAATAGAGATACGACATTCAACCCAAAATTATAGCACCATAACTTTGGAATCAAAGAAATGTGACAATGAAATATGTGCCTTCAAAAATCTAACTTTGAAACCCTAAACGATATAACATTGTAAAAAACTAGAGGATGTGATTGTGAAGGATTTAAGTTTGAAACCATGAAGAACAATGTGATATCTTAGTAAGAAAGAAAAATAAAGTTTGAAAGTCAAAATTGTAAACCCCCAAAGGAAAACTTTAGCACCGTACATTAGGATCAACAAGTATCCCTAAAATTGAGAGAAATAACTTTCAAATCATAAGGAGGAACACATCATCATAGAAAATAAGGAAACACAACTTTAAAACTCATTTACTTCACAACTATAACTTCAAAGCCTAAAAGGATGTGAGAGGCAAAATGTGTGCTTTTGAAATCCAACTTTCAAAGTTCCTAAACATGTCGAGACAATAGACAAAAAAAAACTTAGTTTGAAACCCAAACTCATAAATCTCTGAGAAGAATGAAATGTTAGCATCCTAAAATAAGATTGCTAGATATTGCAATGAGAAAATTTAATAGATGAAGAGATTACACATCATTAAGCTTAACACAACAAAAGCACACAAGTTCTTGTTATCAGTCATTGTTCGTTTTTGTGGACATAATAATATCAATGTCTTCCTTCAGTCTGCAAGCCATTAGACTTCAAACATTATTTAGGTTATTAACCAATTCTTTAAAGAAGGCTAGAGTCCTACAAAGCTGGTTGAAGATTGAAGTTGGTACATGTCAAGATAGCCATATTCACGGACCAATCAACAATGAATTCACAGCAAAATGATGAGGGGCTACATTCAGTTGGTTGAGATTATAGCAATATTAATTAGTGCAGCTAATCCTGTCAACACATAGGTTTTATAATCAATCAGTAACACACGGTCCTATCAAGCTCCACTAACATAAGTTTTTTAGCACAAATGCACTCATATCACACACCAGGATTGGGAAGACAAGAATTGATAAGAAATTTCATGCCAGAGGGGCTTTTTACAATGTAGGCTTTTATATTTACAAGTTCTTGAAAAAATCAGGATTATGGTTTACACACTAGAGACCAGAAACTACTGACCTCAATAAATCAGGCATTGTAAACACCATTGCATTTAGAACCGATTTCCCCTAAAAAAGAAAGTCGCTGAATCGCGACCTTTTGATGGCCATATCATTCTGTTTTATGAGATAAGCACCGTCTCCAACATCCGAATATGGGCAATTAACTCGATGCCTGCACATCGACATGACCATGCATTCAGGTACAAAGCTTTCAAGTCATAAATACAGCATCAAGCAAGAAGACTTCGTTTTTTTCAGACACATACCAGGTAAAATGATCGTCACAGCATATTGAGTTTCGAATGTATTTCAGACCCCTTCCTTTCCTGGACAAATTGTGAAATTTTTTTATTTCAAGGTCGTACACAGCATATTTTGGCTCTGAGATCTCATATCCACTGTCTGAACAGAGAGTTTTACCAGGTGGCTGTGTACATGTTGTAATATCTCTCAAATGCCTTGTCGAAACAGAACTGACAGCACAGCAGTTCACTAATATCTGTCACATCACACGTCGGCTTGCAGCACTTTACCTGCATTAAAGCATTGTAGCATGAACTGTTTTACTGCACACCTTAAAACATGAAACTAGCATTAGGTGTATGCTACAAGAAAGTTGAAAACTAGGAATCATAGAAATAATCTCTTCAGAACCAACTAGTGTATAGTTTACAAGAACATAGCATCTCCAGTTATATTTAGCAGTCACAAAAACAATGTCTTTGAGTGCAACAAACCTCAACCAAATTACAAGTATATACCGCAGCTTTAACATGTTCAATGTAGACAGACCCTAGTAAGTGAAAGGCTACATCAAAGTTCTCTCACTGCTGGTTTTTAAGAGTAAAGAAACTACAGATGTGCTCACTCTCATGCTTGTGTGTGCGAACTATCTAACTCGCCTTACCTGGTTCAGCACAATCACACAAATATGGAGGCGATTCCGAGACAGCTTACTGAGACTGATCACATGCTACTTTTGCAACTACCCCTCTTAGCCTTTAAGAAAGGTTATCACCCTTCAAATCCTTTGATTTTACAGTTTCTGGCGTCTTATAATACAAGAAACAGAAAAGGACAAAAGCACTCCTGCAGGTATACAGTGAAGTTTTGCTGATTGTGAAAAGAAGGGCATTACACCAACTGCTCCAAAGAGGGCTAGCCTGGTGTGTCCATTGCATATTCCATACTGTGCTCTAGTCTTCATATCAAATGGTGAACAAAATATTTTAAAGAGATACAAAAGAACAAGGATAAGACCAGTACCATGCACTGCATCTTATATGAGTACAGGCGCCTATGTGATAAATGCTGTGAAAGATGCTCCATCAGGTGACCTGAGCTGCACATTGACTGGCGGATCAAATTTAGGTAACTTCATACATATAGGAACAGTTTCCACTTCAAATACAAGCCCTTAGAGAAAGACATACCCATCACAAATAACACAATCACAATCCATACACGTCACAAGATTTGAGCGCCTACGGCAAACACTACACTCTGCATTCAGAGAATCAGCTGCGATCCTCCTGCATCTTTAAATCTCAGCACATAAAGGAGTAAAGTCAGTCAGTACAGTCTAAAATGGTCTTAAAGAGTCCAAATACAATCTGCAAAAATGAAAAGCAAGTTTAAAAAGGTGCACCTATTGTATAAACGCCATAGTTCAGAGCTGATAGTATTTTCGTCTGAATCATTTTCAACTGGAATCTGCACATAAATAATAATTCAAAAAGTGTGCAAATTGTCTTTCAACAATTTTCAGCTTACTATTGCTTGCATCAGTAGAAGTAGAATGCTAAATGATGCTCATATTCCATGATACATGTAACCCCTCCTGACTGCCAAAACCCCAATGGGGAAAAACAACAAAAAGACAAAAAGCAAAAGGAATAATGACAATCGTATCAAGGCATTAATGCAGAGTGGGCATTCCTTGCTTACCTTAAAATGAGTTGGGTTAGCAGGTGTAGGAGCTGGTATTGCTTTTGTAACCAGGCAATCTGTCGAAAGGTGGCCAGCTTTACCACATTTCCAACTGCCAAAATCAGAGGCTAAACTTGAACTACGCTTTAAGTTTTACCATGCTTATAACATGTCCAGCATTTGCTTTGCAGTTACTCAGAAGTATGTTTATATTGCTGAATTCAGTTTGAAAATTACTGCTGATTCAGAGAACCCAAAGACAGTAGGGCAGTCATGTAATAATGATCTTCAAAAAGTACACGTATGAGACCCCAACAGACACCTATTCTTTTGCCTTCAGAATAATTCGATATGCAATCCTGAAGTCTAGGCAACACCTGATTTTTAAGTAACACCTCACAATTTGAACACTAATGCTCTGGCGAACTGCACTTTATAGTAACCTATCAACAGAATAATATATTGAATTGAGAGCTAGCAAATTCTAGGTGTATCGAATTTTGTATGCAGACTAAATCTACTATGTTAAAAAGGCTTCTGTCTTTTATTAGCAAAGGTTAAAGAAAATAAGAAAGGCATTAAAAAGATTTCATTTGAATTAGCATGTACATAAGAAAATTGGATACCTTGCCCATTGAAGAAAAATAGACATAATGCAGAGTCCCTATATTTGATAGGTTGTTATACATAAAGTAGTCTAAAGGGATAGAGAACAAGGCATAGTGCAGGAAGGTATCTATATGTGTTGTCCTTGTCTGTGCAGCCTGCCACATGTTATGCAAATAAGAAAAACCAGTTACCATGTGTATGTTAAGGATCTAACTGGGCAAGCATCAACCAATCATCAAGCCACAATTCATGTTATCCCAACTTTCAGTTGAATGTGCTCGTTTGTAGTAAAAATAAACAAATTAATTTCAGGTTCTTTGATTGCATCATGTGAATTTGTGCACAATTATGTATCGCCATGCATGTGTATATGTTACATACAAAGCACAGCAGCCATGCAAGTACTTGTACAGCACAAAAAGCCATTTTACCAATTATATGTTAAGAGACTGCTGCCTCGAATCATCCAACGATGCTTGTCATAGTCCCAACAATCTGGCTTAAGCTCTGGAAGCTGAAGTGCCCCTCTTGGTGTGGCCAAGGAAACAAATTCAGATGAACCAACTTTGACTTCCTGCAAAAAATGCAGTTTATAAAGAGCAGTGCATCTGCTGATTTAACTTGGAAGAGATGTAGTGTAGTCACAACCCCAACATGTACACACCTCACCTTTGTACAGTAGAAGAGGCTTCAAGCCTTCCATAATTGTTCTATACAGTAGTATACACACTAGAACTGACTGGAAATAAACATGAACCATGCAGAGTATTTGCAATAGTCACCTCCGCACACTTGATTGCATGCTCTCGTAAAAGCTCCTCCTTGCACTCCACGCTACAAACGTCCTCCTCTGTCTGCGAAAGTAAGACCCTAAAATAGTCAGCCTTTAAGCTGTTAAGCATAAACTGAATAAACAAACACACTACAAATTTCAAAAACTCTGAAAAAGTCTACTCCACAACCTTGTTGCAAATGTACGCACCATATCGTCCACACAGCACACAGTAGGGTTCACCTGGAGCTGCAAAGCGTTGATCCTTCCTTCGCATAATTACATCATCTACAGGCTGTCCAGAAATGACATACGTTAGAGACACGAGCTTATGTTAGAGTCATACAAGCTCCTTACTTACATCAAAAGGTTATTACTTTTAAGACACTGTATTGTCCAATCAAAAAGCCTATGAATCAAGTACAGGCAGAAAGGGCTCCAATTGAGAATGGATGGTACACTACAGATGTCTGTAATGCATTCATGAAAGCCATTACATTGAACTCGGGAAGAGGTGAACACTGTAACAGATTGAGCATAGATGCACACAGACCCAGGTAGAATTGTGTGTAGTGTTTGGTGCAATGCATTATGTACGTGATTCAATACTGGCCTAAATTTTGGGTACGTCAAATTCATAAGGTACATCAAGAAAACAAAAAACACTAAATTTTTAGAGCATATGTAGCACAAGTTCAAAAAAAGAAGAAACCATGGTCCATTGCACAATCATCAATGCCAAGTGGCATTTACACACACGCACGCATGCATGCACAAAAGCAATAGACACATAACATATATATGTAGTTATTTATTACAACAGTGGCATTATTGTACACATTACACACAATATCTATACATACATATGCATAATTATTTACAGCAATGGCATTTACACACAGATGTCATTGTGCCACCCATATGCATGTCTGCACGCGCGTGCGCATTTGGACAGACACACACCCCATGTGAATATGCAGCATTCAATAACCTTAAACCAATTACAGCAGGGGCATTTGAGTGTACACATACACATACACAACCTATAAAAGAAGGGTTTAATAAATCCAAGTACCCCCGGTGCTGACATGACTAAAAAGGGCAATTTAACAAAAAAGCAAGTGATCATGTGTGAATAGTTAAGAAAATACAGATATATGTACGGTATATAAAATGTGTGGAACAGATCCACACACTATACAAATCCTACCTTGACACAGACTATTCCAACATACATCTATCATGCACCTACACAACAACCACCTACAAAGGAGCTTCTAATAACAGAGATTCTATAATGACATAGGAAACCCTCTTAAATTAGTCAATCAACCTCACATCTTCAACCATCTACTTGCAACAATCATGGGGAAAAAAAACAACGCTGCAAGTTCCATATGTCTACAATCAACTATTGTGAGATGTAAGGACAAGTTTTCAGCACATTAATGGAAAAGTTTTACCTTGCAAGAAGCCACATGCATACGATCACCTTCAGAACAAGAAGCCATCTCCCTACTATCTCCTCCATGATCTGGTACAAAGGCTAAAACATAAAGCTTCATTAAGATCTAGAAACTCAAAACAAGGCAGTGAAGATCATAACAATTCTGATTCTTCAAAGATTTTAGTGGCAAACTGAGTGCTTAGCTAGTAGGACTAAGTCAACCAGTGCATAAGTGACTATATACTAATCTATTGGCGTTGTAACTATGCTAGCTGTAGGTAGGTGCACAAACTAAATATAAAAGTGATTAGTCATGCCCATGTGAGGATCATAATGACCATTGACATGCTAAATGTAGACGTGCGGAACCATCTAGCCAGGCGGTCCATCATCAATGTCCGCACATGTTAAGCTTGCCATCTCAACATAATGGTATGCCCTTTCACCAACAAACTGTGTATCCTTTATTGCCAACCTTTTTGCCTAGCGCTTGACGAGATTGTTGGCCATACGAATACTTCCAAAGACATTGGCACAGCAAAAAATCTAAACAGGTCAGAGAATAAGAACACTCTCATGGGCTTAATTATTGAATAAATAATGAAACTACCTGTGTCCACCGATTCCAGCATTTATTGTACAACAGTAACCAGAAACAGGCTGAGAGGTTCAATCTAAAGGCTAAAGATAATATGGCTGGAGTTGAAAAGGCTTGGTAGTACTCCCGAAAACTTGGATGATATTGACTTAATGGTCTTGGAGGTTCAGCATCAGATAAATCCATCACTTAAACTAGACTCGCTTGCTGGGTCCAAGTGTGAGCCGAACTTATTACTTTTCCAATAAGAGACCTTGGTAAGAGGCTATACAACATAGGAATTCACTGTCACATCTGATCAAGTCAGCCAGTCTCAGTTCCACAACCTATTTATAGGCAGCATCTGTACATACTTCATTCTTCCAGTATTATTTTGCATATGTGGGGTTTACAACCGAGGCCATTCATCACACAGCCATCTTTTTGTTCTTCATTCCAATTTCCCTCTCATTGCTCACCTTCCTTTGCATCTTTGTATCCATCACTCGCAAAAGTTAGCATAAGTAAGCTCTGTGGCATCTTATCATGGTTTGTGGGAATCAGTCTAGGACTTCCTTGTGAGTAAACAAATGCTCTCATCCAATCAAGGTTGGGATCACCTTCTAAAGTTGGATCCTTCTATCCACAGAAGTTTAAGTCATTAAAATATGTGATTTATTAAACAAAATCGTGAACCTGTACTGAAAGATAAACAGCCCAATAAATAGTCCTCTAAAACATCCCCATAGGATCCAGCCTACACACGAGACACAACACAAGGGACTGAACATCAGACTCACCTCTCATCCATGGAGCCAAATGGGCTCACCCCCAAGCCTGGAAGCTAGTAGCACTCTGGGTCGCAACCACATCCCAAGGGTTGGCGGTCCATACCACCAAACCACACCATCCCAATATACAAATGCATCAATCAAATGGGTTAAGAGTCTAAGAGTGGTGATCACACAATGAATGTGCATAGTAGGGCCTGGAGTTCTATAAATAGAACTTGGCTCCCCTAAGCCCCAAAGTGTCCTTAGTGTTTCACGCTAAGTCACTTCATGACCACAATTACCAACGCTACTAGCACCCATTCAAATGTCCAAGGATGTATTAATTGCCCCCTTATGAATGATTATTGTCCTCAGCAATGTCCTTATGAACAAAAAGAGGGGACAACGACTCCTCAATGAACATACGGACTCCCAAGTAACTTTCACCTATGGGTGGTTTTTCCACTCGCCCAAATACTTTGGATAAGCAATTAAACAAGAACGTTTAGTCCTAAGGTTAAGAACCACTTTGGGTTCAAGTGGAATATATTAAGCAGTATTCTCAAGCCGCAACTTCAATTAAGACAATCTGCTCACCTTTGTTAAGAGACATTCCCTAGACGCGGTCACGTTAGCAGTGCCACGTGGCAGCAGTCAGCAATCCGATTGCATCAGTCAGCTGCATTTAATGCAGCCGACCTGATCATTTATGGGCATTATTTTCAGTCTATAAATAGGCTGAGTTTCCAGCAGTCTTTGTACATTGTCTCTGACAAATTTCAGCCTGCTACCTGTGGATATTGCTCTCGGGGCTGACAGAGATTGAGATCCTCGAGCTGGAGACATACGCAAATATTTTCTTTGCACCCGTGTATAATTCCACATCCTTATACTGCAGATTTTCTATATTTCACTGTCTCTTTCTCTCTCTCTCTCTCTCTCTTCTCTCTCTGTTCGCTCTTTTTCATGGCCATTCGCTTCCGCATTGCTTCACTTTGACATGGTATTAGAGCATTGAAGGACTGACCTAGGGTGGACCTATCTCAAGAGGAGTTTTCAGCACAACACAAGGCTGTGTTTTCAGCGTTCAAGTGCGAGCAGGTGGGCTGCGCATCAAAATAAGGCTGAAGTGAGTGTGGGCGTGCAAGAAAAGAGAAGATTTGCTGAAGCTGCTACTGTTTTTGCTGTTAGAGAAGGAAGAAGGCTGTGTTTTTGGCCTTTAAGTGCAGATTTTACCTTTTCATCACCTCCGAAGGGTGGAGGAGGAACGGGACGAGCAAGCTTCAGCCCTAGCAAGCTATATTTTCACAATCAGAGGGGGCTGCTTTTTGTGTTTTGTGTAGGCATTGCAAGTGAAGATGTCTTTTGAGGCCAAGACAGAGTTTCAGGAAATCATGGATCGGAAGGTGCCCGTCCTACCGGCTCTTCCTTCAAATCAAAAGCTCGATGGTGAGAATTACCGCATCTGGTGGGTTATGATGCTTGCCATATTAGAGCCCTATGATTTGGCGGAGCGTGTTACGGAGGCTATCAATCATCCTTCGTGAGACAAGTCCAAACTCTCTTCCAATTAGAAGGCAGAGTTAGCAAAGGCTCAGGGATTGGGATAAACTCCATGGACGCATTCGCTCGTTTTTATTTCTCTCATGTACTACAGTTGCTATCTCTCATATAGAGCATTTGACGGCGGCTAGGGAGATATGACTAGAGTTGGATCAGATGTATAAACGGATGACCATCATGAAGCGAGTTTCTTTGGAAGTGCAAATGAGGACTATGAGTGTCAACAAGTCATCATCCATGCGGGAGCATATCAACAAGCTAAGGCAGCTTCATTCAAAACGCAAGGAAGGTGATTACTTCTGAAGACATGGCAATAACTCTTCTTTCACAGTTACCGCCTCACTTCAATGGTCTTTATTCTGCCTTGACTGCTTCAAGGCGGTTTGAGACTCTTCGGTGGGAAGAGTTGGTTCCTATGGTCTTGGACCAAGAGGAGCAACTAAAAGGAACTAATGCTTCGAAATCTAAAGCTTTGGTTGGTCTATCCTCTTAAAAGAAGGGGAAGGACCAAAAGAAGGACGACGACAAATCTAAGAAGGACAAAGACAAGGACTCTACCTGTCACATTTGTGGCAAAACAGGTCGCTGGAAGAACGATTGCCCCGACAAGGAGAAGAATGAGAAATCTTCAAAGGATTCCGGAGTGGTGGCAGCTCCCTTATCAGCTGCTTTCCTCCATTTGGAGGTGGTTTTGGAGAAAGTTGAGGATTCAACCCTACCGACTTCTGATACTACGTTGACGGCCCCCTTTACTCAAGAGTGGATTGTTGACAGTGGTGCCTCTAGGCACATGATTCCTTCTTCAGCAAGTGTTACTTATTTGTGGCCTTCTCATGGTCAGATTCTTATTGGAGATCGTTCATCTATTCCTATTCAGGGACGGGCAACATGCATCTTATTCCAAATGGGCGTGGTGGTGTTCATGCATCTAAGGTACTTTATGTGCTAGCTTTGGGGTATCATCTTCTTTCAGTGCACAAGATTTGTGCCCTCAGCCTCTTGGTTGAATTTGATGTGGATTTTTTTCGGATTCTGATCCTCAAGGAAATAACGGGCTATAACGACCCACGGATGATGATCCGAGCACATGGCATGAAAAAGAGACCAATGGAGTGCCAGCATGTGAGTTTGGGCATCTAAAATAGCCCCTCCACCCATGCGTTTGGGGGTGCACGCATGCGACCAAGAAATCCAGGAAATACCTGCATGCAATGAATCCTTCTTCCATAGCATGAAACGAATAGATTGAGTAAGAGCATTCAGACTCGTAGTAGTCCAGGGCAGCAATGGCAAGAAATATGTGAGCATTGGCAACATAATTGTCTGGGCTACTTTGAGGCGAACATGGAAGGGCCAGGCCTGAGACTTCCAATACAGAAACTTAGCCGCCATTTTCTAAGAAAATTCACTGTAGAAGCTGCTTTGGGTGAACATCAATACCCAAAGGGTACCCAAAATGCCTGACAATGGAGCCACGAGGAACAACCATACCTTGCCAGTCCAAGGACTGCAAATCCGACTCCGTGCAGCTGAGAATGGCTGATTTGAACGCATTGATGCGAAGGCCGGACGCCTGACCAAAGAGAGCCCAAGCATCCAATGCTTTTCGAAGGTTATCCTTGTCCACACGCAAAATCATAAAGCTGTCATCAGCCAAGGATTGACTAATGAAGTGCTGTCCAGAAGGAAGCGACAATCCAGCCAATTGAGTAGAAGCTGCCATATGAGATAACATCGAAAGAACTGGATGAGTCGCAAGGGCAAAGAAGAGAGGGCTCAAAGGGCACCCCTGTCTGACAGAGCGGGCAAGGACAAATGGCTCAGTAACACCTCCATTCAGCATGACTCTCGAAGATGCCACAGCATTGATGGTGTAGATTAGACGAGACATCCGAGCACCAAAGCCCATAGCAGACATAAGTTCAGCAAAACGAAAGACCAGTCCAGATAGTCAAAAGCCTTTTCCAGGTCCAATTGAATCAGTACGACCTCCTGATTAGAATGCCTTGCATAATCAATCGCCAGTTGCGCATTTAATACATTATGTAGAATGTTTCGGCCCTTAATGAAACCATACTGGAGAGGGTGCACAATGACAGGGAGATGCTTATGGAGCCGATTCGCCGTTACTTTGGAAAAGATTTTATACATAGAACCCATCAAAGAAATTGGACGCCAATGTTTCAACGTAGATGGCGAAGGAACCTTTGGAAGCAGTTTAATAAGTCCTTCTTTCCATGAGGAAGGCATGATCCCCGTTTCCCACACCTGCTGAAACAAAGCCTTCAATGGTTTGGCCAGTTGGGTAGCAAAAGCCTCAAAGAACTCATTGGTGAGACCATCCCAACCCGGACTTTTATCCTTGGGCAAGTGTAACGAAACGTCCATAACCTCTGCCTCACAAATATCTGACTCCATAGTAGCTTGCATGTCGTGCGGAACCTGATTGCGGACCAGGTCATAAAAAACCGAACGGGCCTGAGTAGTTTGGGCTGCAGATGGAGAAGTGGAACCAAGAAGGTCGCGGAAATAATTCCTACACATATGCACAATAGATTGCGGATCAAGGATCAGGTGGCCTTCTACATCCTCGAGTCAGGTCATATTCTCTCGAGCAGGAGAGGCATGGAGGGCTCGAAAGAACTTATGAGTCTGACACGCACTATCTTGCAAAGTCTCCGTCAGATGTTGCAATTTGGCCTGCTGATACGAATTCAACTAAAATTCTTTAATAAGATCAGCCAGCCGCATTACCAGTGCTAGCAGAAATGCATCATCCGGAGTGTCCACCAGCAGAGAACGAACCAAAGTTAGCAGGTCCTCTGTTGCTTGTCGACGCCGCCGACAAAGAGAGGCATGATGGATCCCATACTGCCGAGCAACCCGCTGCACATTAGAGCAATCTTTCAAATGAAGCAGTGCCCTGAGAGGAGAAGTCCAATAAGAATCTATCAATCAATTGCTGCATATAGCCCTGAAAGATTGCGTGCTTCAAGTAAGACGAGTTGAAACGCAAAGGAAGTCTCTCCAGAAATTGCTTGAAAGGTGCAATGGGTTGTGTAAGCAGCTCAAGCTGCAGAGGAAAATGGTCCGACAAGGCATATTGCTGCAACACTTTCATTTCGAGCATCTCAAGAAGAAAATCATCATTCTGCATGATGTATATGCGGTCCAACCGCGACCATGTTGTTGCATACTGGGCAGAATGGAAATTAAAGCCTGTAGAAGACAAGTGTAGCCAGGACCAGAGATCTTGCTTAAGAACAGTAAGAGCCAACTCATGCCACATACGACTTTCCGGCGCGTCCATTACCGAATGCTCCGATGTGGACTGGGAAGAATCAATACACATATTGAAATCCCCCATCAAGAAGCCCCGTCTGCCAAGCGACAAGGAGGTCTGCAAAGTCTGCCAAAGATCCCGGCGAGATAAAGGATCATTCAAAGCATAGAGACCAAGAAACCATAAGATCTCCCCTTCGAATAAAATTTCAATCACCAGAAAGCGGCCATGCACATCATTTTTAATAAGAGCAAGCTGATATTTGTCATGTACAATCATGAGCACACCCGAATAATGCATGGCCTGTGTCCCTGCATAGAACAAACGAAAGCCATGGCAATCCACAACTTTTCCAACTTCCCCGTGACTCTTATGCTCAACAGCACACAGGACATCCCACTGATTCTCATGCAATACAGTCCACATGGCATGTTGCTTGTGGCGAGAACAAATTCCTCGCACATTCCACGTGGCTATTTTCATGTGTATTCAAAACAAAATCAAGTACAAGGCACAGCTTGCCTCGATTTGACTTTTTCTGCGAGAATGTCCAGGACTCCCTCATCCAAGAAATCCACCAACACAGCAAAAGAGTTCTGAGGACCAGATTTGGAGGTAGATGGCATATCTGCTGGCTTGGGGATGGAACGGGGATAACGACGATCCCACGGGGTAATGACGTTGCCTCTGGTATCAAAAGCCAGCTTAGCAGGTGGACCCTTTGGACGATCCAAATACATTCTCCTGGTGGGCTGAGGACGGGGGGAAGAGGAAACCATAGCAGGAGCAGATCGCTCGGAAGACAACATTTCCTTCCTGCGCATATAGGTACGCATGGAATCTTGTGAGGTAGTAGGCACAGTATTCTCCATGCCAGCAACAACCCTGTTGCCTTTTTTTGCACGTACTTCAACCTAGTCAGTGGCACGGGAATCCGGACCCGAAACCTGTTGTTTACCTTTGTCCAAAACTTTAGGTGGATGGATAGCATCCTGTGACGGAGCATCACACACCATATCTTCCATGGGCAACGCAACATGGCCAGCATCTGAAGTGTGTTGCTGCTCCGGGCATTCGGCTATAAAATGCCCCAATTGTCCACAAGAAAAGCAATGTCCTGCAAAATTGCCCCATTTCAAATGAAAGTGTAACGAATGCATGCCAGAGCAATTGAGACATAACCAAGCAGGCCTTTTCCTTGCAGTGTCCCATAACATACACAACTGGTTGCGATTCACAGCCCTTAGACTTGGAGGAACCAGAACAATGCCCACAGCAGCCATAACGTCCTTCAACAGTGGCCAATAGACAGCCGGACAATTTTCCACTTCAACCCAGACAGGGCATTCACGTTGAAGCAGACACTGAAAATCTGCCATTGGGCGCCATGGTACAACTGTCAGAGTGCAGCGGTGCGGAAGCGTAGGACTGAGAGAGAGAGAACGCAGAGAAAAAAGGGAGAGAAAGAGACAGTGTACAATGAAGATCTGCTGTATAAAGAATGCTGAATACAAAGATATACACGGGCGCAGTGCGCTGGACTGCGTGTCTCCACCCCGACGATGCGACCTGCTGTCCACCTCGAAGTCTGCTGCAGTCTGCACTGTCTGCTGTCTGAAATCTGCAAACAGAGACAGAAATCTGCACGGCACCGGTCTGTAATCTGCGACAGAGAAGAGTGGGCAGACTGCTGAAGTCGTCGACAATAAATAGGCGAAAAACCACCGAGAACGGGGCGCCAAAAATAGCGCGCAGCCTGGTAAAAACGGCTGCAGGCAGTCGGACTGCCACGTGGCAGTCCGACTGCACAGTCCGACTGCAGCTGCTGGTCCGACTGCTGCTGCTGACTGTGCAGCTGCCTAAACAGGCTATGATCTCTAACAACAACATGGACCAACCGGCGATCAAAAAACAAAGGCAATTTAGACAGGAGAGCAACACGATGCGTCTCAGATTTCAACAGCACCTCAAAAAACCCTCGAGGCCCAACAAAAATCTCTTCAACACATTCTCCTTGTAGCAGACTATGCAGCCACTGGCGAATACAGGAAAGTAGTGGGATTCGACCAGTGAAGAAGAGTATCACAGCACGATCATAAAACACCGAAAAGGATCGCAAGACAGTTTTCGGGTCCATAGTGGCTTCCAGAACATCGTCAGGTGCAGAGTCAAAAAAGACTTCCTAATTATGTTGAACATAATCGCCAAGCAAAGTGTTAGCAAATTCCAGCAAATGCTCCCAGTCAACATCCTGAGAGTCCATAGAATCCGAAGCCACCTGAGCATAGGAACGATCCTGATGATCCACTGTCTCATCCGAAGTATGCTTGGTACGTTTATCCGCAGGCTGGATGTCAAGACCAGGGGGCATCTCTTCGGTGCATGGAACCATATCCTCAGGCTCCTCAGTATCAGAATCCAGACCAAGCGCTGCCACCGTTTGGTCTATAGAATCCAAATCCAGACCAGCCATATTGTATCACGATTAGATCTCGAAGGAGGACTGACGTCCGGTGAAGAGCGGGAGATGCGACCTTGTCCGCCGCAGTCACGACCTATCCCAAGAGGGCGTGCGGCAGGGCACAACCCTAACATTTAGGGTCAGGAGGGTGGAACACAGGGCGCACAAGCCTCTCTCCCTCCCTCCCTCCCTCCCTCCCTCTCTCTCTCTCTCTCTCTCTCTCTTTCTGTGTGTCTTGCTGCAACATAGGTCTCTGTCTGCTAAGTCAGAAATCTGCACCCCTGAAAGCTGGTTTCTCACACGGCGGTGGCCGACCCTCTGCTATATCACAGAATTCTTTCTGCTGTGCCGAAAAACTAGAAGACTGCGTGCCAGTCGCTCTTAGTACAGGGGCTTCGAAGGCGAGACGAGACGGGGGGCTGACGGTGGAGTCAACAGTGCAGCTGCCTGCTATACAGATGGTTGGGATCGTCGAGCAGGAAAACGGAGCAGATTCGCAAGGTCAGGTCGCTCCTGCGCAGGGTCAGGTCTCAGGGTTAGGTCGCAAGGTCGGGTCGCAGGTAGGGTAGGGAGACGCTCTCAGGGAACCAGGCGGACGGACGAACAGGCGACGTGACGGGGCGAATAGACGTGATAGGGCGAGCGGGCAAACAGGCGAACTGACGGGGTGCGCAAACAGACGAACAGGCGAACGGATGTGACGGGGCACGCGAACGAACCGACGACGTGACGGGGCGGGAGAATTCAACAACAGAGCACCGGACGAACCCTGCACAGGTCCGACGATGAGCTCCCGTGACCTCTCTCGCTCAACATCTCTCTCTCTCTCTCTCTCTCTCTCTCTATATATATATATATATATATATATATAATCCATTGCTAATTACAATGTTTTGAATCTTTATTATTGTTGAAACTTGATTATTATGTTTCTAATTTCACGAATTATGGTTGATATGATCTCTCTCTCTAGATTCTAAGACTTAAGTGTTGACTCTCTCTCTCTCTCTCTCTCTCTCCACACACACACACACACACATATATATGCCGTTCCCTCCGTTCTTGTTCCCTAACTTCGGGCGTTCCCCCCATTCCGGGGGCCCGTTCCTGGTAACTATGGCTAGATTGCAAGCTGACACTCTAATACCAATGAAACATCCCCATAGCATGTAACCTGCACATGAGAAATGACACAATCCATATGCAACAATATAAGGGACCGGACGTCAGACTCACCTCCCAGCCATAGAGCCAAATGGGCTTACCCCAAGCCTCGAAGTTAGCAGCAGTCCGAGTCACAACCACATCCCAAGGGTTAGCATTCCATTCCACCAACCCACACCATCCTAGTGCTGAGTATATAGATGTATCAGCCAATGGACCAAGAGTCTAAGAGTGGTGATCACAAAATGAATATGCATAATAAGGCCTCAAGTTCTATAAATAGAACTTCACTCCCCTAATCCCCGAAGTGCCCTTCATGCATCCACACTAAGTCACTTCGTGCCCACAATTACCAACGCTACTCGCACCCATTTGGATGCTCATGGATGTAAAATCCTCTCCTTCACTTTCTCTCAATAGGCAACAAAGTAACAAGAAAACGCAAGCTTGAGTTAGCATATACATGAATAGCTTGTACCATTCTTTTTCATCCTTTATATACAAGTTTTTAGCACTAGGGTTTCCACCTTCCCCTTGGGCATCCAACCCATATTCAAGTCTCTTGAGTGGTCTCCCTCAAATTGCATACACATGTCTTAGCTTAAGGCTTACTACTAACGTGTGATTTGATTTGTGTACAATCAAAATTACTTATAATTTGCATGTCAAGAAGCTTGGCTCTCAAGTATCTATGTTTCCTCCTTCCACCCTTGAAATGTAGCCCCTTAACCATCACCCAACCACCAACGTACAAGCTATCTTCAACTCCGACAAGATCCACCCATCTCAACATCAGCCCTTTAGTAATAACACCCATCCCTTCTCTACCAAGGCTACTTCATCAACTATCCTAACATTTCTCCTCTTTGACACAATCTACAATAAGCTACATTTGATGTGAGTACCATGGGATTGGCATTCATCTAAGAGGGGGCATAATATTAACTACATTGTGCAACATGCCTCCACAATTATTTGGAAAGAATTTTTTGAAGCTATTATACTATCAACCTTGGATATTTTATGTGAACACTTGAGACCCGGGCTCCCTTCCATGTAAATTGTAAGCAATTTTGATTGACTCATAAGGTTAGAGCGTGCACAAATTAATTTACACACCAGGATAAGGCTTAAGCTAAGATAGGTGCATAAAATTTGGGGGAGACCAATTAAGAGACATGGATATGTATTGAATGCCCAAGGGAAAGGTGAAAACCCTAACCCTAAATGCTTCTATATAAAGGAATAAAAAGAATAGAACAAGCTATTCATGCATGTGCTACTCAAGTTTACATTTCTTTTGTTACTCTATTGCCTATTGAGAGAAAGTGAAGGAGAGGGAGTATGTAAGAGAGGGAGTGAGAGACAAGGAGTGAAGTTTCCTTTCCTCTTTCTATCTTCTTCTCCATCCCATCTTGATGAGTCATGTATGTGAGTGAGAGTGTGAGGGAGTGAGGAACGCATAGGCGAGAAGCTCTCTTCTTCTCCTCATGCTTTCCTACAACAGCTCCTCTCTTGCGTGGGCAACAATGGAAGCAAATATGTGAGTGAGGAGCAACACGTGGATCGTGGAGCAATGCTTAGCGAGGTATACAACTACAATATGGTAAGTTTGGTAAACATTCTCACTACAACTGCCTCGAATCAATCTATCATTTGATAGATTAGTTCATTGTGTTTTATGTGTACAACTATAATATGGTAAGTTTGGTAAACATTCTCACTACAACTGCCCCGAATCAATCTATCATTTGGTAGATTAGTTCAATGTGTTTTATGTGTGCGAGTACACTAGGTAACAACTAGTTATACTTAATCTGTTGAGCCCCTTGAAAACAATAAGGATGTGTCCAATGGTCCCAAGTTGAGCTCGTGGAGCACAACAAACACTGGTAATAATGTTAGCGAAGGGGTATTATCCACTCTGTACTCTGTTGTAGTATATATAAAGAATTGGAAGTATTGACATGAGGCTCACAACAAATGTATGATATGCAGCCCTAGCCCGTAGTTATTTCCCCATTTTGGCCCTAAACCCTCTCGAGGCAAGCTGTCTTATCATCAACACTTCATCCTTGCTACCATTAATTTAAACCAGCCAATCAACAAAATATTTTAGAACTAAAGCAACTCAATGACCAAATGTGAACTTACAAGTTCCCAGCATTTCTCCTGAATTTTGTGAGCTTTCATCATCCTCATATGTCAAGTATGCAAATACATTTTTTGCCAAGCTTTCTGAAAGAACCTCCACCTTCCCTGAGTTCTCAAACCTAGGAGAGTCTAGAAAACAAAAGCTCCAAAATTTGAGAGATCAAATGAAGATATGAATAACCAAAAATTCAATGCTTAAACAACTATATCTTCATTTCAACCTATAAGAATCCATTCAGTCAACTTTGACTAACCTGTTGATAAATCATAAGGCTCAAAGCCAAGAACAGATGTGAGCTGAAAACCAAACACAAGGCAACCTCAAGAGTCTGAAAGCGATACATATCATTAGCAAGAAAAATCATATAAGCTATACCTTGGGGATGGGCTGAATGCCACCAAATTCTTGTGCATCATCATGGAAACCCTTCCTAGAAAACTTCAGAAATCAGCAACTGATCCAGTGGATTATCTAGGTTTGACCATTCAGCTTTCCTATAATCAACTACAGCTTAACCAAAAACTCAGTGCTCTGGCTGGTTTTGCTACATTATCTTGGATTTGGCCTGCCAAACTTACTTTGATGCCTAAAATGAACCAAATTTGGGTGTACAGCTTCCAGCTTTTTCATTCACATACATGATGTTCCTTTCAGCTCAATAATTAGAGGTCTTCTGAGGTTTGTTCATTTGATGATGTCCAATATGCCAAATTAACCAGTGGTTTCACACTGAAAATCAAGTGATTGACCACCAAATCTGAATTATTGAGCTACAAGCCATCTCACTTCCACTATGATCATTGTACCTAAAGTAGTGATGAAACCTTTGGTGGAAGCCAAGTAACTGACTATAAAATGTTTTTGCTGGGCCATTATTAAACTAGAAGGCTATGTCATTAGCTAGCTCATTCAGAAAAGGGTCACATGGCAGCACAAATTCGCTGAACAAATCAGAATAAACACCAAGGCAAGGCACCAAAATATTGGACAAGCATATTACAAGATATGTTTTGTTTCATTGACCTTGGACTCAAGTACATCGACAATTAATTTTCTGTGATTGACCACCAAATCTGAATTATTGAGCTACAAGCCATCTCACTTCTGCTATGGTCATTGTACCAAAAGTAGTGATGAAGCCTTTGGTGCAAGCCAAGTAACTCGCTATAAAATGTTTTTGCTGGGCCATTATTAAACTAGAGGGCTATGTCATTGGCTCATTCAGAAAAGGGTCACATGGCAGCACAAATTCCCTGAACAAATCAGAATGCACACTAAGGCGAAGCACCAAAATATTGGACAAGCATATTACAAGATATGTTTTGTTTCATTGATCTTGACCTTAAGTACATCAACAATTGACTCCCACAGAAATGTGTGTGTGTTGTGGATGCAGTGATAAACCCACTAGGCAATATACCAAAGTAAAGATGATAACCACCTTTTTCTTTTCTTTAGAATCCATTGTGAGCAAGACACCCACATTACGGTGAGGTAAAAGCATGCTGCATGATGCATGGGTTTTCATGTGCAAGCCTGCCTAGTTGGATTTTCACCCTTCCAAGTGCCTAAATCACACAGACACAATGATAATGCAAGGGAGAATGCAGACAGAATGCAAAATGGAATGCTAGTGTAGTAGGGTTCCATGTGAAAATAGCCTTTGGAAGGGAATTGTTCACTTGCTTAAACCTCGTTTTGCAATAAACATACATAGATAATGAAAATACAAATGGAAAGGGATGTCAATGCCAAAGAAAAGAGAAGGCAAACCAATCCCTAAATGTAGATGAGGGAAAGTATAGGGCTTGGCTTTACGTCCTTGGACATCTGGATGGGCACTAGTAGCATTGGTCACGGTGGTTACGAAGTGACTTAGTGCCAATGTACTAAGGACACTTTGGGGTTGGGGCAGCCAAGTCCTATTTATAGGACTCAAAGCCCTATTGTGCACATTCATTGTGTGATCACCACTCTTGGACTCTTGGCCATTGGCTGACACATCCATACACTGGGATGGTGTGAGTTGGTGGTATGAGACGCCAATCCTTGGGAGGCGGTTGTGACCGTAGTGATGCTAGCTCCCAAACTCAAGTATGAGCCTATTTCGCTCTATGGTTAGGAGGTGAGTCTAATGTCTAGTCCCATGCTTTACGCTAACTAGCATCGTACTCCTAGGGAGCTCTAGGAAGGCATGTGGGTCTACCTTAAAGTCCCAAAGGTACTCCAATTCAATAACTACTAGCAAGTGCTATAAATTATCTTCGAGGTATTGTGGTCCTTTCCAGATTACCAAAAAGATAAGTAGCGTATCCTATGAGTTGGACTTACCTTCCAAAATCTAAATTCATGTTGTGTTTCATGTGAGTTGTTTGACAGGAGGCAGCCTGGCCTTGGGAGTTGGTACACTCATTGAAGGGTTGTTTTCCTCACTTCAGCCCTAAGGATATTGCCAAGGATAGCAATCATTCATAAGGGGGGAGTATTACATCCTTGGACATCTAGATGGGCGCTACTAGCATTGGTCAAGGTGGTTACGAAGTGGCTTAGTGCGAATGCACTAAGGACACTTCAAGGTAAGGCATTCGAGTCCTATTTATAAGATTCAAGGCCCTATTGTGCACATTCATTGTGTAATCACCACTCTTGGACTCTTGGCCCATTGGCCAATGCATTCGTACACCAGGATGGTGTGGGTTGGTGGTATGGGCTACCAACCCTTGGGATGCGGTTGGTGACCCGGAGTGCTACTAGCTCCCAAGCTTGAGGGTGAGCTTGTTTGGCTCTATGACTAGGAGGTTAGTCTAATGCCCAGTCCCTTTTATTGTGAGTTTGGCTTGCGTTGAATCTCGTGTGCACATTGGATCCTAGGGGGCATATCAAATGGGATTTCTAATGATTCAAGAGAGCATCACCTTTCTATAGAGAGGATATTCCATTGTTGGAAGGATCATTAGAAGTTCTGATAACTCAAGAGCATCACCTCTATACCAAAAGGATATTCCACTAGTGGGAGGATCAACGGACTTTCTAATGATTTAGGAGTATCACCTTTCTACGAAAAGGATATCCCACTACTATGGGAAGTTTTTCTAGGATACACTTTTACTTATTGAGCTGCAGCAATAGGAGCTACAGAGTTCACACAAGTGTTTGTATTTGTAAAGAAAAACAATGGAACCAGGCTGTGCAAGATTGGAGCATCCTAGTTCCAAGGTGGGCCAACTAGGTCTCGATGAGAGCTGATGATGCACTCATTGGACTACTATCCATTGGAGCTTCCCCACATCTTGGCCTTAGTTCTACACAACTGGAGACATCCTAGTTCCAAGGTGGGCCAACTAGGTCTCAATGAGAGCTGATGATGCACTCATTGGACTACTATCCATTGGAGCTTTCCCACATCTTGGCCTCAGTTCTACACAATTGGAGACATCCTCTCCCACCTAGCGGCCATCACACTATCTGTGTTTCGAACTTTACCTGGTATCAACACTATCCACTTGGCAATAGCATTCTCATCATCAAGCATCAATGTTCACACCCCTGGCGTCAGCTCCTTGCCTCCCAGGTATTTGTGTTTTTCAGCCTGGGAGATCATCCATCATCTAACACCATCCTCTTGTACCTGGCATCAGCATCTAGGCTGCTTTCCTTGCGTTTGACATCTCCGATACACTCTTGCATTTGCGATTTGTAGCTAGGCCATCTCCTTGACATCTAAGGTCTGTAGTTTCACTCCCTCAACAACAATCCTTCACCTTCTAGTGATTACTTCGATAGCCCACTGTAGGGACAGATTAGGCGCAGAGATTGAGAGAGACTGTCACTGCACGCACTGAGAGACAAAGAGAGTGAGAGAGAGTAGAGTAGAGAGTGAGCACATTTTTAGGTACAATGACGAGTATGTACCTTTAGGTTTTTAGATAGATATATATGTGTAAGTACAAGTGCTAAAGGTGTGTTCACATCTGAGCACATTTGAAAGACACGAGGCCTTTATTCCCAACAACCTCCCACCTAAAGGCAATGTGCCTTAAGAGGAGAAAAGAATCAACTAAGTCTAGGTATGTACAAAGCTGAAATACATATATCTATCCAACTCCCATCATCTGTCGGCAATGAGCAAACCGCTCTACTGGAAGACCCGTTGTGAGAAAGTATGCAGGGTTATCATCTGTATGCACTTTGACAAGCTCAATGCTTTAACTGTCAAGTATATCTAATGAAGTGGTACTTCACCTATATGTGCTTTGTCTTTGCATGAAAGACAAGATTCCGTGTTAGCATGATAGCACTCTCACTATCACAATGGAGAACAGGTAACTCTGTGATGCCAAGCTCTCCCACCAGACGTGAAAGCCATAAAGCCTCCTTACATGCCTCAATGGCAGCCACATACTCTGCCTCTGTAGTAGACAATGCAACACACTTTTGTAGCCTGGAGATGCAAGAGACTGCTCCTCCTGTGAAGGTAAACACATACCCAGAAGTGGACTTCTTGCAGTCCGCATGACCAACATAGTCTGCATCCGTAAAGCCAACGACAGACGCCTTCTGCTTTCCAAAGCAGATGCACAACTCCTTTGTGCCTTTAAGGTATCTCATAATACCTTTCACTGCATCCCAATGCTTCTTGCCAGGGGTTGCCCTGTATCTGCTAACCACTCCCACTACAAAGGCAATGTCAGGACGTGTAGCAACCATAGCATACATCAAACTGCCAACAGCTGAAGCATATGGTATCTTGGCCAATTCAGCCTTCTCATCATCAGATGTAGGGCTGTCCTCTGCACTAAGTTTCACATATGGAGGCAACGGAACCCCAATTGTTTCCCCCCCCCTCCATATTGAAACACTACAAAACTTTGGAGATATACTCCTACTGAGATAGATAGAGTAAGCCTTTCGATCTATCTCTGAGTATTCGCATGCCAAGAATGTGATTTGCATCACCAAGATCCTTCATATCAAAGCTGCCATGAAGACTTTGCTTCAATGAATCCAAGGCATGAGTATCCCTGCTAGCAATCAGCATGTCATCAACATACAAAACCAAGATAATCAAGCTGCCATCTGCTGCCTTCTTAGTATAAAAGCAGTGATCCACTTGACTTCTATGAAAGCCTTGGGACTGCATGAATGTGTCAAACTTATGATACTATTCTCTTAGTCCTTGTTTCAGCCCATACAAACTCCTTTTAAGTTTACATACCATTTTTTATTTCCCTTGTTCAATAAACCCTTCAGGCTGTTGCATATATATATCTTCATGCAGATCACCATGTAAAAACGCAATCTTTACATCCATCTGTATAAGCTCCATATCCTCAACTACAACCAAGCCCAAAATGGTTCTCAATGTAGTATCTTGACTACAGGAGAGAAAATCTCATCAAAGTCAATTCCATGCTCCTGCTTATACCCCTTTGCAACCAATCTTGCTTTGTACTTTGGTGAGGAACCAGAAGTGACCATCTTGTAAACCCATTTGCATGGAAGAATTTTCTACCCTTTAAGCAACTGCACCAAGTCCCAAGTGCCATTTTTTTCAAGAGATTCCATCTCTGACAGCATAGCTTTATACAATTTCTTGCTGTCCTGGCTGTCCATTGCTTCCTAGCAAGACAGTTAACCACAGTCTGTCAACATGACATAATCAGCCACATTAATTGCACCAGGAACAAACCTGTCAGGTTGTCTAGTAGCCCTAGATGATCTCCTAACCCAATGGACATTGTTTGCTAGCTGTTCCTGCAAATTTCCATTTTCAACATGCTGTCCTGGCATTTCAACCTGCAAATCAGCATTAACAGCTTGTTGTCCTAGCTGTTCCTGCACATGTAATGGCTCATTTTCATGGACAATAGCTGGCTGATCATTTCCTGCATTTACAAGTTCATTTACAACAGGTATTTGCTGCTGCACAGCGGGCACATTTTGCTGTCCAAAAGGTATTTCTTTCCGAAATACAACCCTACAGACCTCCTCAGTCTTTTCAGGCTGTTTGTGCATGAGATCTTCCCGGAAGATAACGTCATTGCTATGTACCACTTTCCATTTCTCGGGATCCCACAATCTATACCCCATTTCACCCTCGTCACCATATCCTAAGAAAATGCATTTACAGGACTTTGGCTCAAGTTTGTTGCATTTTCATTTACGAATGTGCACAAAAGCCTCGCAGCCAAACACTTTCAGATGAGCGTATGAAGGTGGTTTGCCCGACCACGCTTCTTGGGAAACGCCCCCCCCCCAAAGACCTGTTTGGTGTGACCAATTAATTAAGTGAACGGCTATCATAACAACCTCTGCCCAAAAACCATGGGGTAATGCAACATGACACAGCATCGTACGGACCTTATCATGTATGATCCGATTCATACATTCTGCAATTCCATTTTGGGACAGATTATGAGGAGCAATAAGCTCCCTCTTTATCCCTTTGCTGTCACAAAATGCCTGAAAGGCCTTAGACACATATTCCTCACCATTGTCAGAGTGAAGACACTTAAGTGTCTTATCTATCTGATTTTCAGCCAATGCCAAGAATTTTTTTAACTTATCAAGTACTTCATCCTTGCTACAAATGGGATAAACCCATACCTTCCGTGTAGCATCATCGACAAAGGTGACAAAATATTTCTTTCCCCCTAAATATAATCTTGGCATTTGACATACATCCAAATGTACTAACTCTAGAGGAGAAGATTTCAAAGAAAGAGAATTTTTGTGAGACGTTTGTGCATGTTTTCCATAAATGCAATGATCACAATGCTCAAAATTAGCATAACGAAGACAAGGCAAGTAACGCAAATGAGAAAGAACTTTCATTCATGTTTGACTCATGTGTCCCAACCGGCCATGCCACAAAGAAACGCTTGGCTGCTCGGTCACGGCAACAACATGGTCACACACACTAGATACATGAAGTGGATACAAAGTATCACTCTTGCAACCTCTGGCAATAACCCTAGATCCCTTACAGATCTTCTATTTTCCACCACCAAAGGTGGTATGAAAACCATCATCATCTAGCTGCCCTATGCTAATCAAGCTCTTCTTGAGCTGAGGTACATGCCGTACATGCTGAAGTGTAAAGGCAGATCCATGCTGAAACTGTAACTGCACACTGCCAATACCTGCAATCTCACATGCATAGTTGTCCCCAAGACAGACAACGCCATGTCGACCCCCTGTATAAGCGGAAAACCACTCACGATGAGGGGTGACATGAAAGGAAGCACTTGAATCAAGAATCCAAGTATGCATGTCATTATCTGTATCTACAAGTAAAGCATGTGCACCAAAGCGTGAAGAGACAAAGAGTACATCACTCCCACTGTCACTGTCATGAGTGACTACATTCACCTCTTCAATTTTTACACTGCTCTTCTTAGGCTGACTGTCCTTCTTCTCTTCCTTGCTATCATCTGTCTTCTTGCCTTTTCCTTTCTCTTTCTTCCATTTGTAGCAGTCACGTTTAAAGTGACCCTTCTTGCCACAATGATGGCATTCAACATCTTTGCCACGTGATTTACTGCGTCTCTTGTCATCATATTTGCCCTTTTGCTATGATCTGCCCCTAGTATTGAAAGCACTGGAAGACTTACTGGATGCATTATTCTGCCGATTCATCTCTTCCATAAGTAGAGCACTCTCTACATCAGCATACAAAAGGATTACATTAGAATTGCTCATAGCAGTCCTAAATGTATCCCAACTCTCTAGTAGAGTGCAAAGTAAGAAAGTAGCCTTAAATTCCTCATCAATAATGAACTTCAAGGAAACCAGCTGGCTGAAAATGGAGTTAAACTCACTCAAATGAGTAGACATTGCTATACCCTCTTTCATACGCAAATCCATAAGCTTTTTTAGCCAATACACTTTGCTTGCAGCACTCTTTTGTGCATACAGTTCTTCCAGTCTAGTCCATATAGCATATGCAGAATCCAAACCTTCAATGTTGAACAACAAAGCATCAGAAATCGATAGCTCTATGGTTGAGCGTGCAAGCTCATTTAACTCATCCCAATCGTCCTGATCCATGTCCGCGGGCTTTGCCCCTTTGGTTTTGATTGGCTTTGCCTACTTCTTTTGTAACAGGATATTATAGCATTGCTTTAGCCAAACTACAAAGTTATGTGCGCCTTCAAGCTTCTTTATGTGCAAAAGATTACTGCTGTCATTGCTGCCAGCCATGATTTTCAGCCCAAATGTGACCAAAAAACAGCAAATGCAGGCCCAAAACTGTCACCCAAGTGACCAAGGTAAAAACAAGTACCAATCAGCAATAAATGACCACGTAGAAGCACAGATTTCAGATCTGTAATTAAATTTTCAGAAGCACCAAACCATGTGCTACAGCATTATCCAACTGATTACAGCTGTTGCAAGGGCATATGCATCACATTACATGAGGAATCCCAAAATTTCAGCTGCAATTTCTGCTGTACATGTACCCACGGGCATAAAATTTGACACGAACGGTCAAAAGCCCCAAATTTTTGTGCTCAAAGCATCAAACACACATCTACATTTCCTTTGTCATGCATAGGACAAGCCAATTTTGCCAAAATAGAGCAATTTCAGCAAAACCCCCATATTTTACCAAGTGTTGATGTCCAAATTGCGTGGAATTCAACCTGCATGTACATAAAATGACCAAATGCTGCACAAATTTTGCCCAAACTGCAAAAGCCCCAAATTGCACAGGGTCCAATGTGTATCAATGTCGAGAAATTGGGTAAATTTCAGCCCAATTTGCGCATGTACATTAAAAGCCCCAAATGTTGGGGACAAAATGTCACAAATTCCTGCAATTTCTGAGACAGATATCACTATTGCATCTTGCTTGCACCAAATCTAGACAAATCCCCAAATTTTCCAAGTCTTGCGTGCACTAATTTCAATGAAATTGAAAGAATTTCACTAAAATGTAAAAAGCCCCAAAATTCCTGGGCAAATGTGCACCGACTTTGCAATTTCTAAGTCAGATTGTTCAATTTTGTGTTGAGATCCCCAAATTTGAGAAAAGCCCCAACTTTTTGGGCCAATTTTGCACAAATCTGAGATTTTGTGGTAGCGCGCGAAACCCCGTCAAGAAAGGGGTAGAATCTGATTTTTTCTTTTTTAAAAAAGGAAAAATAACATTTGAGGGGGGGGGGGGGGGGGGGGGGGGTGTTGGTTGTTACCGACTGAATGTCACCCTGTCCAAGGCGCGCTATCAGTGGCCGCTAAAGCCCTTCGTCAGTTGTTGCAGTCGCCGTCAACTACTGCTGATCGCCCATCAATCGGTCGCCCATCAGCTGGTGCACCAGTTGACTACCTCAAGCTTGTTGTCTGCTAGTCGTTGCACAAACTATTGACCCAGTTTGTAGAACCCAACTCCAGTTTGGTCACGAACTCCAGCCGACTCCCTACTTGACACAAACTCTAGTTGTCTACACGCCAGCCGTCTGCACACCTGACAATCATCTGCAGCACCTTACGCTCTGCTGCCAATTTGTAGGGACCGATTAGGCACGCAGATCGAGAGAGACCATCGCTGCGCGCAGTGAGAGACAGAGAGAGTAAGAGAGAGCAGAGTAGAGAGTGAGCACGTTTTTAGGTACAATGATGAGTGTGTACCTTTAGGTTTTTAGATAGATATATATGTGTAAGTACAAGTGCTAAGGGTGTGTTCACACCCGAGCACATTTAAAAGGCACGAGGCCTTTATTTCCAACAGCCCGCTTCTGCCCAGAGAACTACATTTCACTCCCTTCACTGTGCAAATTCCCTACACGTGTTGCCACCTAATTCAAACAGGACAATGTAGTCATCGTGTGAGCTTCGGCTCCACTGTATCATTGTTTCTTCTCGTAGCATGATTCAATGCATTATCACCATCTGCTTCTTGTGTTTCTAAGTTTCTCTTCTCTCTCAATATTTGCTGTACACACTGTGTTTCTCCACGCAAACCTATTGTCTATCTGGTCTCTTAGTCATTTTCTTGACATGGTATCAGAGAATACCTATTATTTTTTTAACATGGTATCAGAATCAGAGGCGCTCGGTGAACCACAAAGATCCTCTACATCAAAGGAGGCAAAGACAGGTTGCAGATTTGACATCGTCTACTAATTTTATTATTTTCCCCTTCTGTTGCATCATCAAAAGACAAAGATACCCTTCTCCTCCTCTCCGTTCCACCCTCCCTTTTCACAGGTTGACACTCCGGTGCTATGACTTCTCCACACACAGGTGGACAGAACCGACAGGTGGACAGAACACTCGGTACTCCTCTTCTAGCATCACTCAACCTCCCACTGATGCTTGCTGACATGGGCCTTTGCTCCCTACACCACTAGAATATGTGTCTACCCCCATCCACTCATTGTGCCACCTCTCCCTTCTAGGCCATAGAGTTTATTTTGCATCAGCTTTCAAATTTTTATGCTCAAGGCAATAAGACACATTCAATGGGCACTAAGCCATTTCGAGTCACAAGAGGATCACTTGGTACCTTGACCTCCTTGAGACCACTGCAATGCACTATAAAGGTTGCTTCTACTTCTTCTGGGTTTTGAAGAATGCCACATCAACCCCCGATGGTTCTGCAGTCCACTCCATCGAGCGACACGGATTGTTGAATACCATCCCCTCAGCAGTCTGCTCTTTCGAGAGAGAATGAATGGTTATTCCACACCTTTCATTACCTCAACTCCGTAGTCCACTCCATAGAGAGACACCGACTGTGGACCTCCCTTGGCTCGACATGAGCCTCACCTTTTTCCGCCCTCGACTGCTTAGGTTCGAGAGCCATCTCTAGGAGTTCTTTAACATCTTTGACACCCCAAATACCTTCTTCGGCATGACCAACAATACTTTCTTCGTCATTAGATGAGTTGAAGTCCGTGATTCATGAGTTTTCAGATTCTCTCTTGCAAAGGGAGATTCAGAGGGGAATGTACTCTCTTTGCCCTCGGAGGGAGCTCCTACTTTTTTAGATTCAATGAAGACCCCTCCCTCACCACCCTCAAAGGGGCCACTTGTTGAGAAACCCTTCACCCGCAGTTTGCATTTCTGCATTTTGCATTTAGGGTTTGTAGCCCCAAAAAGGGGTGCCATCCTAGACTGACTGTACCTATTTATAGGCCACTCTCTCATTCATTCCTTACGGCTGATTCATTCAATCTGTCACCTCTTCTCTCCAGCCTCTCCCTTACCCTCACACCCCTTCAGGAGGACATTGCGGTTTGTGATTCGTGGCTGTCTTCATCATCTTCCTTGTGCTACAACACCCTTATTCCCTTATATCACATTCACTCCATGATTCAAATCTTCATCATTCCATTCAACAGAGTTTCTTCTCCCTTCTCTTCTCTTCTCCATGTTTGCCGAGTTCACTCCGTGTTCCTCCCCGCAAACCCTACTTTCTCGCTGGTACGTTATCTTGTGACATGGTATCAGCGTTGGATCTGCTCAAACAGCGGCAAAGATCCTCCACTCCAATGACAGCAAAGACTGGTGGCGGGTTCAGCATCCACTTCTCTTCTTCTTCCACTACATCAAAATCTTGTTTTTGCAAGTTTCAGGTGTTTTCAGTTTGCTGCCCACACCCCTTTCACGGAGGGCATCACAATCTCAGCTCTCCCTTTTGTCATCTACAATCCAGCACCTATTTCCAACCTTCCACCCGCAGTTTGCAACTGTTTACAGCAAAGCGAGTGTTGCTGATCACTCCTCCATTCAAAAAAACAATCTCGTTTTTGCAAATTTCAGGTATTTCAGCTTGCTGCCCACACCTTGGATGCAAAGGACATCACGGTTCAAGCTGGCCATTGCTGTCTATAATAGTCTGGTGCCTATTTCCAACCTACCATACACTGTTCGGAGCTAATTTCAGCATACTGACTGCTGTTGTTGGTTTTTCCTGCGTTTTTAGTCTTTCTCTCTCCTCACCTGCTTTTTTCTACTAGTTGCAACCTCTTACTGCTGGTAGCATCCTCCTCCCACTAGCAACTCACCTCCAGCACTTCCACTGCCCTCCTACCCCTTGCGGCGGTCATTACAGTTTGTGCTTCACACTGCCCTCACACCCCTTGAGGCAGACATTGCGGTTCGTGGTTCGTGGCCGACCTCTTCCTTCTTCAACAAGGCACACTGGTACCCAAGGCTTCTTTACCAACACATGACCACACTACTAGGTGCTTCTACTACAGCACAAACGGTCATCCCACCAAAGACTGTCGACATCGACCTTTGCTCCCCACCCCTCCGGAGCATAAGCGTCTTCCACAAGGCATTCCTTGTGCCACCTCTCCTTTCTGGGCCACAGAGGTCGTTCTACATCGGCTATCAGAGTATTATGCTCAAGGCAATAAGCCGCACCCCACGCACACTAAGTCCTTTCGAGCACACGGAGGCTCTAAGACCTTACGAGGCGATAAGCCCTCCTAGAGACCACTCCCCTACGCTGAGGTTTCCCCCACCCACTTCCGAGTACAATGGCTTCCATGTCCCACATCTCCTCCACAATCCACTCTCCTAAGAGCCCGCGACTGTTCCCCACCCTTGGCTCATCCTGAGCCTCCTTTCCTACCCTCTTCCACTCAGGTTCGAGAGGCTACTCTTGGGTGCTTTCCGGCTTCTTCCAAGCCCCAAATACCTTCTTTAGGTAGTCCGTAAGCCATGAGTGGTTGGATTCCCTTTCTCTCTCAGACTGGGATTCAAAGGGGGATTTTCTTACTTCGCCCTCAGAGGGGGCTTCCAGTTCTTCTTCGGCTCCAAAGGAGGCTCCAACTTCTAGTCCTTTCGATTCAGAGAGGGACCCTATGTGCCATGAAGTTCTTCACATACCACCACCTTTCACTTTCAAGGAGTGGCTCTCCTTTGAGCAATCATTTCCTCTACTCATACCCAAGATCTAGAGGATCTATCTAGATTGGGGCCCTTGGGTCTTCAACAACAACTTGGTGGCTAGGCCTTTGTATTCCTTCCAGCATGGAGTCACTGAGCTAGTGTCTTCTCTCCCAAGGTTGAGTTTCGGGTTCTACAGCTCATCTAGTCTCCTGACTATCTTCAAAAGTCTCCTTCAGGTAGTATTCTTAGATTACAGGGTGGATCTTCTTTGTCCCCTGGTCAACACGGAGCCACCTCCCAAGATCGAGTACAAGCATATCCTTATGGTTCTCGGCACCACACAAAGTCCGACATTCCCCCTATGCATTGCATGTTTTCATCATTTTTGTACTAGGGTGCTTGGGTAAGTAAACAATTTTCGCACAAGGGACATTGTCCAAGTGGCATCTACTGCATGAGCATTCTTCAACATGTAGCATTGCATCTCCACCTCACTCTTCTCTTGTTTCCTTTTTGGGCTTGAGAGGGGGTGTTGAGAAAACCTTCACCCGTAGTTTGTGTTTTTGGGTTCTGCGTTTTGCATTTAGGGTTTGCAGCCCCAAAAAGGGGTACCATCCTAGACTGACTGTGTCTATTTATAGGCCGCTCTCTCATTCATTCCTTACGGCTGATTCATTCAGTCCGTCACCTCTTTTCTCCAGCCTCTCCCTTACCCTCACATCCCTTCAGGAGGACATTGCGGTTCGTGGTTCGTGGCTGTCTTCGCCATCTTCCTTGTGCTACGGCACCCTTGTTCCCTTGTATCACATTCACTCGATGATTCAAATCTTCATCATTCCATTCATCAAAGTTTCTTCTCTCTTCTCTTCTCTTCTCCATGTTTGCCAAGTTCACTCCGTGTTCCTCCCTGCAAATCCTACTATCTCGCTGGTACATCATCTTTTGACACCACCTACCCATAATGAAGTTCTTCACCCACCATTTATTCTTTGAGGATGGCTGTCTTCGAGCAATCATTTCTCCTATTAATACCCAAAATCTTCAAAGACCTCTTAGATCAAGGCCTTGGAGATTTAGTCACAAGTTGGTGACGAGGCCTTCGAATTCCTTCCAACATGGAGCTACAAAGCTAATGGCTTCTCTTCCAAGGTGGAGTAAGGTTCTACAGTCCATCCCATCTACGGTTCCTTACTACAAGTTACCTTTCAAGTGGAAATCTTGGATCTTCGGAATCCTCTACATCTTCTTCATCTCTCTCTTCACTCCTCTTTCTTCATCTCTTTTTGGGCTTGAGAGGGGGTATTGAGAAACCACTTCTTCAATTTCCATATTTCATTTTAGGGTTTCGCACCAATAGCCCCAAAAAGGGCTTGTGTCCACATTCTATTCATTTTACCAATGGGCACCCACGCAATGGTGCGCCAACCTAGACAACTTATGCCTATAAATAGATTGTCACTTCATTCATTCTTTACCCCACTTAAGTCATTCTTCGCCCCTCTTCCTCATCATCAAACACCCTTTATTCTCTCTCTAGCCCTTCCACTATCCTCACAACCCTTTTGACAAACATTGCAATTTGTGGCTTGTGGCTACCTTCCACCTTTCTCGCTCTCTGCTTCTTCAGGCAGTGAAGATATGCTAGGATTTGCACTAAGAAAACACAGCATGTACAACCAAGACTGAAACACAAAGATTCAAATAGTGACAAGCAAAACTCAAACCCTAAACACAAAATGCAAAGCTCAAACACAAAAAAACACAAAGAGAAGAAACTCTGAAGTGAGATAAATGTTATAAATGAATGTAAGAGTGTACAGAATGCCCAAGGGCAAAGCAATGGAGTGTCGAAGAGTGACGTCCACCGAAGACAAATCCCGAGTATTGTAACCACCAATCAAAGATGAGAGAGTGCTAAATAATAAAGGGCAGTAGGTTGGTCATCAAAACACAGTAGTCGGAGGCTGAAATATGATAAACATAGCAGTGTACCACCAGAGAAGGCTGAAAACTGATCACCTGAGGCAGAGAACTATCAAGTGATGACAAGGGAGGTGTCTATTGATGTAGACAGCCTGCTAGACAGCAAAAACACGGGTACTGCAATAGTCACCTAGTGGGAGAGATAGCAATAGCCTGTCGCCTAGTGCTAAATGTTGAAAATGCAAGTTTATCAAGTGCTATGATGCCGCAACAAATGGAGACCTCCAAACACCATGGCAATGGCTGAAAACAAGCCACCTAGAGCTATATAATGACGGGCTGCAGTCAGTGATGGCTAGACAGTAGATGGTAGATGGTAGATGGTTGATGGCTGAAATTTGCATGGTAGAGTAAGAAACCTGCACAAAAGGATAAGGCTAAATGATGGGCAGCCTATCTATTTATAGATATTGAAAGGTGCCCCAAAAATTAGGGTTTTAGAGGACCATTGAAATTCTCTCAAACTGCACGCCAAATGTGTTTTTCATTAATTAAGCGTGTTTTGGGGCTGTTTAAAAATGCCTAAAAGGAAAGTATTGCAATGTTTACCCCAAGGTGTCCGATCCCAAAGCAACCAAGGCATCGGAAAAAAGGGTGCACATCAGCTGCCCAGTGGCCTACCAAGACTACAAAGGCGATGGTTATCTTACCAAGGAAGTCCAAGTAGTCACCATGGGATGCATAGTATCCTACATGCTAAAGGGCTCACGCAATAGGTGCCACTTGGACAGTGTCTCTCGTGGGAAAAATGTTCACTTGCCCAAACGCCCTAGTACAAGGATGATGAAAATACGTAATAGAAGGCTAGTATCGAAGACAAGTGCTGAAAAATATAGAATACCAAGAAAGATAAGAACCTCCTCTCAACCTGGATATCAATGCCGAAGAAGGAAGAGGAGCCTAAGGATATCGGTCTTTATGTGGTGCTGAAAACCATGTGGATAAAATTATGAAGCATCCCTATTGGAAGAGCAAGGATAGAAAATACCACCATGATAGCATCAAGAGAAATGCTGCACAATCTGCCGCGGGAGGGAAAGCCACAATGCTGGTAGAAGAGTAAAACTCCAAGTAGATGGAACCATGAAAGCAACGGCGTGCATCTCCTATCTCCAGCTCACGAAGGACCAGTGCAAGCCTGTATGTTAGCCCTACACTGATATAAAAACCCTACAAAAGAGATCAAAATCTGCAAGCACAAAGATGAGTAGTGAGATGCTCCAAAAAATAAAACTGAAAATAAAAGAAAGCAAAGCTAAGTGCAATGCAATATGCAACAGAAGTCTAAAAAAGAAAAAGGCGAAGTGTGTGGCCACCATCGCATACAACAAGGTGGTGAAGGGGTCCTAGAAGGTGTAGTGGATACCCTAGGTGAAACCAGTCCATGTCTCACATAAACCGGTAGCCCCTTTAATTAATACCTAGTCTTTTCACATACACACAAACAAAGACCTCACTCCCTCGCTCAACACCACATTGGCCCCGAAGTCCAACACCCCTTTTGATATTTATTTATCAATTAAAAGATGGAAAGTTACAAAAATGAAATGTTCCAAAGTACAAAACCTGTGAACAGTTGTCTTTCATCTTTTCTAAGCATATTTCAGCTACATAAGGACAATACAGCATATCTAAAACAACACCCCAAGTAGCAAAACACTTTCTGTGACCATAACTCAATAATTCAAGTGCAAAATTGCAATCTGCAGAACTTTGTATTTATTGTTTTTACCTGTTACTTGACCTATTCTCATCCTTATTCCATTCCAGATCTGTTCCATACCAGTTGGACTACAAACCCTTTGACCCTGGCATCATTCCAACAGTAAAACAGTACCACAAACAGCACTAAATCAGAGCTGAAAACTATATTCCCGTTTGGCGTGGTCATCACTTTCTTTAGTTCCTGCATTGGAGAAGCAATCAGCTACTCCTGAACCTGGATAATGAGACCCTTGCCTCAACAAAAGTGCAAAGAAAACACCGAACTATATATTCGATAGAATCAGCCCACCATGCATAGCATTTCCTCTGAGAATAGAGAGAGAGAGTTGACCAGAGGGAGGAAGCTCTACCTCCGTACATGAGTCAAAGACGAAGTACTCTCCATAGCTGATGTACTTGCAACAGCCTGCCTTAGCCCCTCAAAACTTCATGCTCACATCTGCCCCTCCTACCTATTACTTTTTTTTTTTAAATACTCTCTCTCTCTCTTGGGAATCTGTGCCCAAATTGTGACACATGGCATACATATAACAATTTTCCCGTTAGAACCTTCCTATCTAAAATTCTCCATAATCGGTGCAAATTTGACCTCGACACAAACCAGTGAATTAATCCTCATGCAAAAACGAAGATAATGACACAAACAGATTCTGGGGTCCAAAATAGTAGTAACTCCCTAAATTTAAGGGATGGTGACCCCTACATTTCTCAATTTGTCCTGAGCAAGTTTTATCATTGCAACCACATCAAAAAGTATAATGTGGCTCAGTTACGATGACTTTTATTCCATGAGCATTCTCACATGTGCATCTTTTGTCTTGGCCGGGCTCGTTGTCCTACACCATCTCCAATGGCTAAGCACACAATCCCAAACCACTAGCATTCTATTCATCAGTGCCCATTCAATATGAAACTGGTCCCAAGGCTCAAACAAGCCATTAGTCCAATTTGTCCCAATGGTTGCCTCTTCTGGCCATGCAAAGATCCCGGCTTAATCCAAGAGAACTCTAGGGGTAAAGAGCAACAACAACTAAAGAAAAGAAAAATAAAATATTTATATAAGTAAATAAGGAAAGCAACTGCAAAAAGTATCACCTGATGGTGACATACCCCCCCCCCTTGAAAGAAGCAAGCGACCTCGATTACATGCCACACATGCTAATGGATGACATAGGACGATAACAAAATTCTCCATGTTATTAGTATCATCGCATGTATCGCTTGCTAACAAATGACATGGGGTGATGGTAGGAGTTTCGCCACTACCATTTGTGCCATTGCAAGTTCAAGTCTCACATAGATGGAGGATCACATCCTGTATCCAACTATGGTTACTAGGAGCCTTTCTAATATACATGTTTCCGGATGCAACACAAGGCGATAGCACGTATCCCCGAACTATTAGTGTCACAATATGTATAATCATTGAACTAAAGTGTAACAAATACAACTTCAAAGCACTAAGATTTCATTCAATTATACACACATTAATGCTAAGTGTAAACCATACATTATGCATTATTCGATAAGATGCAATATTCAGCTGTACAATAGAGAATGTACATTGCTTCAAAAAGCATTTTAAGTCACTGTAGGTTCTAGCAAGAAAGCTTCTCGGTAAAGTTATAATAACTGAGGTGAATTTGCCAATTCAACCTCTTCCATCCATTTGGCATCCATTGGTGAATAGTTCTTGAACTTCACCAAAAATCTTCTTATAACTCTACCTTTCACTTTCCTATCCTTATGTGCCAGGATCTGCTCAGGACCTAGAATCTCATCTAATTCCTCTACTTCAAGCTGTTCCTCTTGAACCATATCTTCTGGCACTTCACCAATAAAAGGCCTCAATAGGCTCACATGGAATGCACTATGAATTTTCCGATTCTCTGGCAATTTCATCCTATATGCCACGTCATTGATCTTCTCTGAGACTTGAAAAGGGCCATAGTAACGCATACTCAACTTTGGAAACAAGTGTTCCTTGTCATACTCAGCTTTGGAAACAAACATTCCATACACACACAAACAGAGACCTCACTCCCTCACTCAACACTAGATTGGCCCTGAAATCCGGTGCCCCTTTCGGTATTTATTTAGCAATCAAAAGATGAAAAGTTACAAAAATGAAATGTTCCAAAGTACAAAACCTTTGAATAGTTGGCTTTCATCTTTTTTAAGCTGATTTCAGCTGCATAAGGACAGTTGAGCATATCCAAAACAACATCCCAATTAGGAGAACACTTTCTGTGACCATAACTCAATAATTCAAGTGCAGAATTACAATCTGCAGAACTTTGTATTTACTATTTTTACCTGTTCCTTGGTCTGTTCTCAGCCTTATTCAATTCCAGATCTATTCCGTATCAGTTGGACTACAAACCCTTTGACCTTGCATCATTCCAGCAGTAAAACAATACCACAAACAGCACTAAATCAGAGCTGAAAACCCTGTTCCCGTTTGGCGTGGTCATCACTTTCTTTAGTTCCTGCATTGGAGAAGCAATCTACTGCTCCTGAACCTGGATAGTGAGACTCTTGCCTCAACGAAAGTGCAAAGAAAACACCGAACTGTATATTCGATGGAATCAGCCCATCATGCATAGCGTTTCCTCTGAGAATAGAGAGAGAGTTGACCAAAGGGAGCAAGCTCTACCTCCGTACATGAGTCAAAGATGAAGAAGTACTCTCCATAGCTGATGTACTTGCAGCAGTCTGCCCTTAGCCCCTCAAAACTTCATGCTCAAATCTGCCCCTCCTACCTATTACATTTTTTTTTAAAGTTCTCTCTCTCTTTTGGGAATCTGTGTCCAAATTGTGACACATGACATACATGTAACAATTTTCCCGTTTAAACCTTCCGGTCTAAAATTCTCCATAATCAATGCAAATTTGACCTCAACACAGACCAGTGAATTAATCCTCGTGCAAAAATGAAGATAATGACGCAAACAGATTCTGGGGTCCAAAATAGGAACTCCCTAAATTTTAGGGATGGTGACCCCTACATTCCTCAGGTTGTTCTGAGCAACTTTTATCATTGCAGCCACATCAAAAAGTGCAATGTGGCTCAGTTACGGTGACTTTTATTCCATGAGCATTCTCACATGTGCATCTTCTATCTTCGTCAGGCTCGTTGTCCTGCACCATCTCCAATGGCTAAGCACACAGTCCCAAACCACTAGCATTCTATTCTTCAATGCCCATTCAATATGGAACCGGTCCCAAGGCTCAAACAAACCATTAGTCCAATTTGTCCTAATGGTTGCCTCTTCTGGCCATACAAAGATCCTGGCTTAATCCAAGAGAACTCTGGGGGTAAAGAGCAACATCAACTAAAGAAAAAATAAATTATTTATTTATATAAGTAAATAAGGAAAGCAACTGCAAAAAGTATCACCACCTAGTGACACTAGGAATGGATGCGTAAAGTGTAATAGGCAATCCACTAGCAAACCAATCAACTACTTCAAGAGTAATGAAGGAGATAGACTACTGAGACTGTCCGCGTGTCTCGTATCCAATAGCGGCTACGGCAAACGGAGCAAATGGTGCAGCAACAAGAAAAGTAGCCCAACTAAACTGGCCAGCTGAAGTGGAGGCAGTAGCAACATTCTGCAGTGGTTTTCTAGGAGGAAAACATTGGACCTTAGTACAACACTCCTTATCCACATAGCCCAACCTCTGGCAATGTATGGAAAACCTATTTTTCTTAGAAATTTGCTACCGAAGAATTCGTGTTTCTTTGGTTCCGTCGGAGAAAGTGGTGTCACCCTTATTTTGGCTTGCCTCCACATCTTGCGAGATCTTGCCACTAGTGGTTTTCCCTCCTAAAAAAGAGACAACCAACTCTCGTGCCTCTAAATGGATGTGTGTGAAGAACTTGTGGACTTGATCATGCAGCCTCACATAATGCAAGAACCGGCACTCAGAACTCATAGAAGGTCGGTAATCTAGATAGTGAGATAATGTGCTGGATAAAATGGAAGTATTCATCAAGCAACTTATTCAAAAAGAATGTAACCCAATCATTATCTAACTTCGAGAACCCAGTAGTAGCAAACTCACCAATATTCAACCAATTTGACTTTCAAATCATCCCCTTCCTAAATGGAAAACTCCTAAAGCTCAAAATTGAGATTGATACATTAAGTGTGATATTGAGCCACGTAGCGGTCAATGAGATGACTACTCCAATGCTCAAATGCGAGGAGAAAATGTTGTAATTGAGAGTGGAACTCGGCCCTGCAAAGAAGTGACCCAAGGGATGTATGACGACAGTCCATAAGCAAAAGATGGATATCCTTGCGTCTGAAAGGTCATGTTGGGGGTTTATGAGTATCCGAGGGTAGTGAGGGAAATGCCCATCACAATCGTCCAAGAGTGAAAGTATGTGGTAAAGTGGGGATAGGTGAAAGGTACAGTGTTAAGGGTGGCATTCCCCCTAACAATGCACCAAGAGGTAGAGTGAATGGAGGGTAGGTAGATTGTAGGATGGAAAAAGAGAATGTGTGACGAGCGGAGATCGAAGATCAAACTCCTAGTGTGCTTTGAGTGGAAGTGGAGTGTAATTCTAAGTTTTGGAATGAAGATGTGAGTAGATCAAAATGTGGAGAAGATAGTGGTGGGATGGGAGGGAGCTAATAAGTGTGGTTTACTTGCTCAAATGAAACAAATGGTAGATGTATACCTAATGAGGGGTATCTACTTCGAGAGCCTTCTCTATTAAAGTTAACATACTGAAAATCATCCAAATCCTACACAACAAAAGAAGAAACGGGAGAGGGTTTTGACTCAACTCAAAAGGATTACACAAACCTGTCATAATGGTTTGGCATGCTAAAGTCTAGGTGGATGGTCGAACAATCCAAAGTTGATTTGAGTTCCAAAATGAAGCAACAATCATTGAGCACTTGTGGATTGATTCTATAGCAAGAAATTGCTAGAAACCAAGACATTTGTATCTAATTTGGAGCATTCCCAATAATCTAAAGAAATGTCAGAAGAACAGCCAAGCTTCGGAGCTAGTAATTATCACATGGGGTGCAAGAGCACTCTAGCTCCAATTGTTTGCTTCAATGTGGTTTACTGCCCTTTGGGAGCCCGAAGGTTGGTTTTATCTACTACTCAGTATCAACAAAATCTCCTTTATCAAAGCACGACAAGACTATCTCTGGCAAAGGAGGGGGGTAGTGGCTGGCCTTCTCCAAGTCATGTATTGGCCAAGTGAAGTGTCTTATCCATACTCCTCAATACCAAACAAAAGCTCCTTCATCAAAGCACAATGAGACTATCTCTAGCAAGGAGGGTGGTGGTGGCTCATAGGTAGCAACCATTTGGTATACCACTTTCTCTTTGGCCTTCTCCAAGTCATATATTAGCCAAGTGTGCAATGCAGAGTCTCACCATTAACTTTATTTGGTCAGCAAGAGATGGGAACCCAATGAAGGCAATAGTTACTTGGGATAGCATTGTTCAATTCAAATCCAACGGAAGCATGGGGATCATAGATCTAGATTGCAAGAGCAAAGCTCTAATTGTAAAGCTCATTGCTAGAGGTCTTCTTCCACGCAAGAAGCTATGGAAGAAGTTGTTGCTTTGAGAATTAGAGACAATCACTTGAAGGACTTTGGTAGCCCAGCGTTCATTAGATTTTTCAACAAGACAATACTTGGAGCAGCCCAAGGCCCTTTTTTTTCTTCTTTTTTTTCCTGGTGGTTAGTGGGGTGGGGAGGGTGTAATTTGGTTGGAAGGGGCACTACAAGGATATATTTAACCTCAGAGATTTTGTGTCATACTCAGCGAGCTTTCAGTTTTCTACTCTCATATATGATCCAGCAAGGTGTTTCCTCTGGTTTGATTTTCTTATAAGTGGAGCTGTTGTTTCCTTTGATCTTTCAGAGATTTGGATATATCTTTAGACAGACTGTCATTGCAAATAAGTGTCTCGTAAAGAGCAAGCTAATATGAGGGCAAAAAAGTTTCGCACTTCAAAGGAGATTGGTTCTCAAAGTTTAAAAGCTCAGCTCAAGAAACAAAGCCTAATAGAAAGTAAGTATCTCAAACTCTCCAATAAACATCATAGGTCATATTTGATCTACACAATATCAACGCCATGGTTCACACAAGAAATTTTTGACGTTTTCCTGGGGGCGGCAGCTCCCTGCCCTCAACCGCACCTAGCTATACAGGTGATCCCTCCCTTGCAGAGGCTCGTAATGTTCTCGTAATCCACAATGTGGGAATTATCATGGGAATTTGCAGAAGCTCATGATATTGCCATAATTCACAAGGTGGGAATAATTTTTCTGAGTCAGAGATTAGTTGTCATACATGTTTTCAAGCATTAGCATTGGTGGCAATCCTACTTCATTAAGTGGCAAAACTGGCATTACAGTGCTCATGATTGAATTCTATTCCAGATGGGAACAAGGACATAGAGCTCTTGCCTCAGTTTCTTGGTTGAGGGTGTTGAATGCACAGATTCTCCATCTCCGCCTCTAAGACTTTGATTCGTGTCGTCCGGTGCAGAGAGCAAAATTTTGTGCTTCCGTCCTATTGAACAAGCATACGTTGAATAGAACTCAATCAAGAACAAACTGGAACCAGTGACATGGAGAGCACACTTGCCTTTTGGTGCTGTCAGGCCCTCGGATTGTTTGGTAGCTTGTGCCTCACCAGAAGCTTGTACGGCAGCAAGTGGCAACTCTCCAGTAGCAACCTGGTAAGCTGCCAAAAATCAATATAGGTTTGGATGAGGCCATCGTCCAGATAATTCTCCTCTTAAGAAGCAAAAGAACTGAACAGACTAAGTATTGAAGCTGTCTGTTGATTTTCAATGTGATTCGGTACTGATGGTGCTGCGAGAGGTTACATACTGCGCAGATTCTCAAGCGCGGAAGAGAGATCAAACTTCTTGGCGTAATCGTAGGCGGCATTCTTATAGAAATTGCTGCGTGTCCCCATGGATGCAGCATGCGCGCGTACAGACATAAAGAATCTGAATGAGAAGAGAGAGAGAAGCGATGGCACCTCGCTTATTTAAAAAGAAGAAAGTATATTGATCCAACCTTAGAGACCACTTGCACTAATTTGCCCTTCCATTTCGGGACTATGGGCACTTCATTCACAAAAAGGAAAACTTTACTTGTACGGTCAGTTTATCCTAAAAGTTGAGGTATACTCTTGGTTAGAGCAACTAGTTAGCCCATAGGGCTCTGTCCCCATGCATATGATGATGGGACCTCACCTACTTAAAAAGATCCGAAGAGAAGCATAGCTATTGAAAGGAAAGGTACTCGGTAGATGGCAAGACCTATGGCAACCTCCATGAAATGGGGGATTTTATGGAGGTGGCTATAGAAGTAACTTAACCAGCCTGAAAATGATTGGCTACAAGAGCAAGAAATTTAGTTGGCCAATAGTGCATATGATGGTTGGGAAACCTCTCATTAAATCATTGGAGACTTCAATGAGTAAGGCCATGTCCAAAAACACCAAAAGAATTTTGAAAATAATAGGAATGGCAACTTTGTCAAGCTGCAAACCGCATCGAAGCCCAACTTCCCAAGAGAACACCAGAAGACATGGTGCTGCAAAATACAAAGGTTTGGAGAAGTACCCCATCAAATAAACTCAATACATTGTTATGGAAGGTCTACATTACGAAACTTAGCACGAAGGATTGGATAATCACCATGGTGCCCAATGTGTTTAAGAACTAAAGAATCTCTCCCACATTCCGTATGTCAATGTTTGCCAGTGAAGCAAAAGCAAAGTGAATAAATGGGTCAAATTACTTCTTACCTTTTTTTTTGAAAAAACTAGCTAGCATATTTTAGCTTGTGTAGAATGGTGTCATTCAAAAGCTTATAATGTTACATATCACTCATATTTACATTTTTTAATGAGCAATGGGAAGTAGCCATGAGGTAGGCACAGCTTCCCTTTGCTCACATAAAATGAATGGGAATGTGCTTTGCCAACATGATAACGTTCTTAACAAACCCACATCTTAGCCCGACATGAAGGAAGGAGAGAATATATTTTAATATGACTTCTATATCAACACAATAGTTGTTGGCTTTGGGAGCATCATATAAAAGGCCACATAAGGTTGGTATACGGTTTGGTACATTCTTGCATTATATCTATATTAATTTAATTTGGTAGTAGGTTTGGGAAGCCCCAAATCTCCAAAGGGCTTCCTAAACCTACCCCCTTCTCGAACCTCCCCTTTTTAATTAAAACCCCCTCTCCCTCTCTCTTCCCCCTCTCCTTTTTAATGAACCCCTCCCTCTCTCTCTCTCTCTCTCTCTCTCTCTCTCTCTCTCTCTCTCTCTCTCTCTCTCTCTCTCTCTCTCTCTCTCTCTCTCTCTCTCTCTCTCTCTCTCTCTCTCTCTCTCTCTCTCCTCCATGTCCCTTTTTTAATTGAAGTTTATAATTCAATAAAACGTCTCTTCTCCCTTTTTAATTAATTCTCTCTCTCTCTCTCTCTCTCTCTCTCTCTCGCTCTCTTGTTTTTAATCAAATTAAACTTTTTAATTAACTTCTCTCTTTTTTTTACTTTTTTCATCTTTTAATTAAATATTTTTAAAGCTTTTTTAAAATCTTCTTTCCCTCTTAAATTAATCATTTTTCTCACTCTCTTCCCTCTCTCTTTTAATTAAATATTTTAAATTAAATTAAACTTTTTAATTTAAGTTTCACTCTTTTTTTAATATTTTATCTTCTTTTTTATTTAAGTATTTTTTTAAAAAATAATTTATTTTTTGAAAGAGAGGGAGGAAGGGAGAGAGAGAATTATAGAAAGAGAAAATTTAAAATTTAAAAGAGAAAGAGAGAAGAAAAAAAGGAAAAAATAGGAGAAATGAAACAAGAGGAGAGAGAGGGGGGAAGAGGAGAGAAAAAAGAGGGAAGAGAAAGAGGGAGAAAAAAGATTGCAAGAGAGAGGGGGTGAGAAGAGAAAAAAATGAAAAAATTTGGAGAGAGAGAGAGAGAGAGAGAGAGAGAGAGAGAGAGAGAGAGAGAGAGATTTGGAGGGACAAGTGAGAGAGAGAGAAAGATAGCAAAGAGATAATGAAAATGTAAGAGAGAGAAAAGAAAAAAGAGGGGGAAGAGAAAGGGGAAAGCTAGGAGAGAAAGGCAAAGAAAAAAGAGGAGAGAGAGTGAGAGAGTGAGGGAAAAGAGGAGATAGAAATTTTAAAAAGCAAGGAGAGAGGGCGAAAGAAGGAAAGGGGAGAAAGAGAGAGAGAAGGAGAAGAAGAAGAAAATAAAAAAAAGGGGAGGAAAAGAGTAGAGCAAAAAGAAGGAAGAGAGAGAGGGAGAAAAAAATATGAGAGAGAATAGGCAAAATAAATGAGAAGAAATGTGTGTGTGTGTGTGTGTGTGTGAGGGAGGGAGGGAGAGGAAGAAGAAAAGAAAAAAGAGGGAGAGAGAAATAAGAAGAAAAGAAAAAAGAGAAGAAAGAGGGGGAGAAAAGAGGAGAGAGGGGTAGTGAGGAGAAAAAAATGAAAAAATTAAAGAGAGAGAGAGAGAGAGAGAGAGAGAGAAAAGGCAAAGAGAGAAGGAAAAAATAGAAGAGAGAAAAGAAAAAAAGAAAAAAGAGAGGAGAGAGGCAAAGAAAAATGAGGAGAGAGAAAAATGAGAGAAGAGAGAGAGGGAGAAAATATGAGAGACAGAAAGAGGAGGCGAAAGAGAAGTGAGAAGAAATGAAAGAGAGAGAGAGAGAGCAAGAGAAAAAGACTTGAGAAAGAGGAAGAGAGGAAAATATGAAAAGGGAGAGGAAAGAAAAAAATCGAAGGAGAGAGAGGAAAATGAGAAAAATTTGACATATAGGGAGTGAGAAAATAGAGAAATGATAAAAAGATAGAGAGAGGAGAGAGAGAGAGGAGAGAGAAAGAGAGAGAGAGAGGAAAAAATCAAGAGGAACAGGTGAGAAGAGAGAGAAAGAGAAAGGAAAGTTTGACTTGAACTTCAAACTTTGTGAGGTCCAATTAGTATCAACTTTGTGTATAGATGAAAATTTATAAGTTCGATGCATAAAAGAGATTACATATATATTTGACATTTTATATTATAATTTTTCTAAATCACTTTTAATTTTACATTTGATATGAAAGAGAAAAAGAACAAGGAGATGAGAGAAAATAAACTAAATTAAAAGGCAAAGAGAGGAGAGAGAACAATTAGGCATAGGGAATTGGGGGAGAGGAGAGAGAGAGAGAGAGAGAGAGAGAGAGAGAGAGAAACAAATTAGAAACAAAGAGAGAAAATAGGAGAGAGAGAAAGAGAAAAAATGGATTGTGGAGTGAAATTGGCAACTTTGCTTGCCACTTCATAGTAGATAGCGCAAAGTTGCCACAAAGCAGCCTAGTGAAGTTTGATGCATAAAAGAGATTGCATGTATATCTAGCATTTTATACTATAAATTTTATAAATTGCTTTTAGTTTTACATTTGATGAGAGAGAGAGAGAGAACAAAGAGATGAGAGAAAATCAACGAAAATAAAAGGTGGAGAGAGAGAGAGAAGAGAATAAACAAATTAGAAAGAGAGAGGGAAAAGAGAGAGAGAGAGAGAGAGAGAGAGGAGAAATGAATTGTCGAGTGAAGTTGTCGTGCAATAGCATGGCAACTTTTCTTGCCACTTCGAGGCACTCATGGTGCTTTGCACTAGTGTGGCCCTTTAAATTACACAAAAGCTATAATAAGAAATCATATGTGTAATGTAATATCATGTTTCTACAATAATTTCATTATATGTGTACTAAGGGGTGTGTGTGTGTGTATGTGTATGTATTATTAATGAGCATATCTATCATGAATGCTTGTCTCTAGATAAAAAGTGATACATGGTATTAAAATTTATTACATTATTACATGTATTCAATTCAAATTTTTATAGCAAAATATTGGGACTCTTACACCTTATATACCCGGGTCAATGTGACTAAGTGTCTAACCCCTGATTCCTATGTATCCTGCTCATTACAATCCATCCCCACCTTGAAGTTTTTTGCCCTAAAAAACGAAGACAATTGGAGGGAAGTGATAGATGGGCTTAAGGAATGGGGTGCAGAGTACTACTCTCAACCACATTATAATGAAAATAGATGGGTAAAGACTAGGGATAGCATGCTGTCCATGAGAGGCCTGTTGAGGTAAAATTATCATATCTTTGATAGGCTACTCCAAATGGGGTGTGCTGCATGTCGAAATAGAGCTTATGACATGTACTTTCAGCCCTTGTAGGAGGCACATTCTAGAGATTTGGGCAAGTATAAAACTATTCTAAAACAATGTGCAGTCTACAGGTAGGGGATGGTCAAACGAGGGCATAACTGGCTATTGGGCATCTTGGAGGTGAGGAAATTCATTGACAATAGTGACTGGACACTATGAGGCTTCTTCCAGGGGTAGGCCTTGCCATTTGATAAGGTACTCTTTGATAGATTGAGATCTTAAATGTTTATCTTGTTGCCCAATGATTGCCTTAGGGATATACTAAATTATACATTCTTTATCTATGTGGGGAAGTTCTTCCACATAGTCCACTGAGGTGCCAATGAAGGACTTTAGTTGGCTGACATTAAACACATTGTGAAACTTGGTGGTAGGGGGAAACTCTAATTGGCATGCCACAGTAGACCAATGTCAATCAAATGCCAACCAAGACGGAGCTCAATCGAAGCTCAAAAAGGCATTTTGGAGCAATAAAATATGTGCCAACCTCCATATACATCCATCTAGTCATATGAGTCACCCAAGAAGCACATGTGACCAATAGGTAGAGCATACACTGACCAAATAGGCTTTAGCCCTAGTTATTACAGCAGAGGTAACCCTATAGTATACAACTATGAGAATACACTGTTAAACCAAGCTATTCCAGTACCAAAATCAAGCTTTAGCCCTGGTTATTATAGCAGAGATAACCTTGCAGTATACAACACTGAGAATACACTGTTAAACCAAGATATTCTGGTACCAAAACCAACTCCAAATCAAATCCATAACAAGGGCATAGCATTCCCATACATGTAGACATCACCCTAGCATAATCGGGCGTCATAAGAACAATAAAGCTAACCATAGAAGCATCAAATAGAGTGTTGCCTTGTATTTCCAGCTAGCAAACCTTAGCCAAGAGTAAATGAAGTGGTTAAATCACTCCAAAATCAACTCCAAGCAATGATATAACATCCGTAAATATATAAAGCATCAACTGGGCATAATTGGGCATCATCCAACCAATGGCAATGAGTGTAGATATCAAATCTAACAGTTTGTGGACTGTTATAGTAGTCCAAAGCTGAAGCTCAACACTCAAATTGAATACCAAGAGTGAAGGATCAATGTCAAGCATCAAAACCAAGGGTATAAGTGCTTGTATAAGATATGACGTAGGAGATGGAAAATGTGAGCTACTACTAAAAAAAGTGCATCTTTCACATAACGTGATGTTGTTGTGGGGTAAAAGGCCCTTGGGCTTACCCGTGTACAGTGACTGCCCATATTCTTTATTCATATATATATGAAAGCGCAATAAGATTGTCATAACATTGTTGATAGCACCTACATTGTGTGTACTCTTCTCTCCCGGGTCTCCTGCATCCCTTTCAACTGGTATCAGAGCAAGTCCTTCGCGAGCGCTTCCCAGTCTTCCCTGGCATCTACACAAGGTATAAGAGCTTGCTTCGCACTCAATTCTCAGCCATTCTTTGACATGAACAGCAGGGTTTCATGAAGAGGCAGCCATAGCTTCCATCATTGAAGCTTGTTTTCTTCACCTCTTGCTTGGACTTGTCCTAGGCTTGTGTAGACCTATTGTAGGCCTTCATCGTGCTCTTGCTTAGCCCCTACCCATCCTGATTTGGCCCCTCAAGTACAACAGCATGCTCACGTTTTATTTGTGCATGTTTGCAAAAATGGCTCAAAAATCACTCTTTTTGTCATATCTCGGGTATTTGAAACTCGATTCAGGCAAGGTAAGAGTCTAAGTTGGGATTTTGATATGCTCCGGACGCGATGGTGATGTCGAATTTGCCAAATTTTGATGACAAAATATTTAACAACAGATTTTAGGTCTAAGACAGCATGTATTTGTATGCCTATGGCTTATGTGATGCTTCTATTGATGTCTATTGATACCGGATCACTTGTGGATGTTATGCCTCTTATGTGAGACGCATTTGGAGCTGATTTAGCTCAGCCTTAACTATTTTGAATAGTTCCAGATTTGTTCAAAACAAGGTAGCCACTTGTTACTTCAATCCGATGCTTACAGGTCTTGGCATTTGATGCCCGATTATGCCCGGTTGGTGCCTATACATACGAGAATGTATGCCTATGGTTTGCCTATGGATTTGAGCTTGGATTGAGAACTGATTTGCTTAGTTTACAAAGATTATATGCTGCTGGAAACTTCAGGGCTGAAGATATTTATGCTACAGTTGGGTTATGCCTATTGGTCATGGGGTGCTCCCGGCTACTCGATATGATGTCATGATGTATTTGGACTATGCCACATGTCTTGTTTATGCTCTGTAATGCTTTTCATCTATGACATGGTTTATGCCTAGGCTACCCAGCACGGGTTATGATGTCTTGGTGAATGCTTTATGCTTTGGCTGTGGATGGCAGTTGTTTGAGCTCGTCTCGACATTCATTTGAGTATTCCCTTGAGCAGTTGGACATTGGCTCGGCTTTTTCCATTACGACTTGGTTTTTTTCGTTATGACCTTGGATGCTATATGGAATTTGATGCTCTAATTATGGATATTGGCTATTACTTGGATGCACTTATAGGTATTGAGCAGTGAACTGCTTCCTTGTTTTGGCAGTTGCCTATTGAGCTGTGATTACTCGTTTGCATTTGATATGCAGGATACTTATTGATCAGTGGACTTGGATAGTGCTTGGGATTTATAGTTATGGCCGTCTTGCTTCTCTATTGTATGGCATCTATGCTATTTGGGATGCAATTGCCCATGTATGTCAAGGAGTAGTTGATCTTTATGGCCACCCGTGTATGCACATGGTTTGCTGCTATGTATTTTACAGAGCCTCTTAGCTGGATGCTTTTACACAGATATTTGGAGCTTGATTCTTGCAGGTTTATTTGTCACCTACCATTCTTGGCTGGACATGTATGTCAGTACATGGTATGAGACACTGCAAAGTTATGTATACTCCTATATTTCGGGGATGCTTATGCATTTATGGCTCCGAGGCATACTTTTGTTTTTATGGCTGCGAGCTAAAGTGGTTGGATATGTCATGCTTTTGTCTGCTAGGCTTGTCTGTGAGGGAGCTTTTGCATCCGTGGTTGATGCCTTTGTGTTCTCCCCTTCTGGTTTGGATGAGTTCCCTTTGCAGTATGCTATGATGACTTCCAGCTCTTCTAGTCATGCAGACAGTCCTCTTGATGAGCATGTTCTCTCTTATGAGAGTTCCCTTGATTCTTTGAGCTCCTTGGATGTATTGGACAGCCCTACTCATGCTATTACAGAGCAGTTGTCCTCTTCTACAGGTTTTACAGGTTTTGTTTGCTTTCATTGTGGAAAGACAGGGCATGTGAAGTGTAAATGCTTCAAGTGGATTAGAGAGCAACAAAGATTGCACCGCACTAGACATGAGAGCAGAGTCAATGGTACAATAGGTGAGACCATTGTTGATAGTGGTATGGTGCATGTAGTTACCCATGATGATGCAGCTGAGCCTAGACTCCTGGCATTGTGTTACCCTGCAGATTACTTGCTTAGTGATACGGCCTATACCTTTGTTGGCTTTTAGACAATATGGCATCTTGTCATGTTACTCCGCATAGAGATTGGTTCTCTTCTTACACGGAGGTTGACAGATGTATTTCTTTGGGCCTTGAGCAGGATTGTCATGTTATTGGTACAGGGGATATACACTTAGCTTTGCCAAATGGATATTCTCTCATGCTCCGTGATGTCTTGCATATACCTATGCTCAGTAAGAGCATGATCTCTGTAGCTAGTTGCATGGTGCAAGATATTATGTCTCTCTTGGGGATACTTCATGGAAAATCCATCGTGGTTGCTTGGTATTGGCCAGAGGTGCTAGTTATGGCAGTGATTATGCAGTGCATGTCTCTCATGTGGGAGATTCTATGGTTATAATTACACAGATACCACATGCATTGGTATGGCATTGCCGCCTAGGTCATGTACGACACACTGAGATGGATGCTTTATGTGATACGGGCTTATTGCCTGCTCTTCCCCATGCTACTTGTCCTCATTGTACTCATGGTTCGTGTAGAGCCTCTTTGGCTTATGGCGATCGTGTGAAGCATGCTCCTCTAGATCTAGTCCATGTTGCAGTATATGGACCTATGCCTTCCCAGTCACTTGGTGGCGCGTCATATTTTGTGACCTTCATGGATCATGCTACCCACCATGTTTGGGCTTACCCTTTGGTATAGATTGAGGATGTTGTTACTATGTTTGACAGGTTTATGGATTCTACTAGTAGCAGGCCTAGATGCTTGTAGATGGATTATGAGAGTCATGCTATCTCTCCCAGCTTACGGATCTCTTGTTAGCAATATAGCATTGATTTCTTATGCCCACGGTATTATGGGATTGCTCATGGCATGTGCCTGACTTTACAAGTGAAGGTTGCTGCTATGCTTACCACAACTGGATTATCTTATGGCTTTTGGGCTGAGGCCCTTATGATGGTAGTCTACTTGGTTAACAGGACACCGTGCTCGACTTTGGATGGTATTACACTGCATGAGGCATGGAGTGGTATGAGACCCTCCTATGATCACTTGAGGATATTTGGCTGCCAGGCCACTATCAGTATGCCATATGAGCCTATGTTGTTGGGGGTAAAGGCGCCTCTGCCTAGCCGCCCATGTATTACAACACTGACAGTCACCACCACTGCACACTGCAGGTGGCGGGTGCTCGTCACCGTCACTTTATTCTTTATTATTTTAGTGACAGTTTGAATAAAGGAAGGCCCGGTCACACATTGTGACCGTTGGAGTTCCCATTTCCAGTCTCTCCCTTTCTTGCTCTTGCTCTCGAGTCCAACCTTCGATCCATCTCTCCCTTGCAACTGGTATCAGAGCTTTGCTTTCCAACTCTTGAGCTTGGTTCATGGCATTCTCAGCATCCCATTGACTCCCTACTTGCATTGGGTCTCCTTCCTGGCAGCCATATTTGACTCCTTTGAGCTCCCGTCACTCCCCGACTTCCCGAGCACCTTCCCGGCATTGTTGGGTACCTTCAGGGCATTACATCAGAGGTATTTGATCATTTTCTTTAGGATTACTTTAGTTCTCAGGTCTCGCATGCTGTAAACAAGATTGGGGCAACCAGCATTGAAGCTCCCTTGCTTCATATCTCACTTGCCTTTGAACAAGGCTTGCTGGAGCTTGTTTGAGGCCCTCCTTGGCTTCAACCGGACCCCTCTGAAGCTTGGCCACCATTTTTTGCAGCCCCAGGACCGGCATTTATAGTTGGCGGAATCACACAGCCCTCCCATATGTGTCTTCAGCATTGACAGTCACAACAGCAACTCTCCCCCTTCATTGACACTTGGAAAGGCTCCATTTCGGGCATATGAACATGTTTTGATGCTTGGTTTTGATGGTTGATGTGTTGGCATAGCATTTGGACTGATTTAACACTATTTTGGGACTGTCATAACAGTCCACAGGTAGTTTATGACAGTGTTACACTGACATTTGATGCTACAGGTTGTATTGTCATTTGAATGCCCGATTGGTCTAGTTTAATGCCCGGATGTTAGGGGAATGTATGCCTATTGTTTTGGCAACCATTTGGAACCGATTTTGATGCTGAAATTCTCAGTTTTGAATAGTAAATCACTGTTGTACATAGTTGGGCTGAAGTCATTTTACTCATGTATACTTATGCATATGCTTTTCGGGCTATGTTTCGGGCATATATGGTGATGTATTGACACTTGGGGCTCGACATAGAGCTTGGTTTTGATTCGAGATCATTGGTTGAGTTTGAGCTAGCTTTGCAAAGCATTTGGATGCTCCATCTTGGATGTACTTATGGCATGTATGTTACTTATATCTGACCGGTCTTGACATGCTTAGCCTATGCCATTACTACATGCTAATTACATTGTTTGGAGCCTATTGCTACTGGGGCTCGGTCTTGGCTTGACCTTGGATTCTCGGAGCTTACTTGAGCTATTTATTGGCTTGCCAGAGTTGTATCTTGGGATGTACTTGATGTCTTACATGCTTATGGATGCTACATACGGATGCTCTACCGCCTACATCGGGATGTACTATTGATGTATTGTCTTGGACTTATGTCATTGGCACTGTGTCTTGCCTTGGCGTGAGCTCTTGAGCTCGTATGTACGGCTTTTGTGCCAGTGGGAGCATTCTTGAATGCTTATCAGACATTGAGCAGGTGGTACTTTTATGCATTGAGCCGTTACATGCTATTGAGCAGTTACAGACACTTGAGACTTTGGGACTTCTTACCTTTTGGGATGATACATCATATGTCTTGGTTCACTGTATGCTTATGAGCTAAGTCTCAGTTTTGGATCCGTATCTTTGTGAACTGACACCTACTTGTGTTAAGTTTTGGTAGTGGAGGGAACACTTTGCCCCATTGCCCCTGGGGGTGTGCCTACTCACTGGTAGTGGAGGGAACACTTTGCCCCGTTGCCCCTGGGGGGTGTGCCTGGTAGTGGAGGGAACACTTTGCCCCATTGCCCCTAGGGGGTGTACCTACTCACTGGCAGATGTTTGTATGACATACTTGGGTGTTGGATTCATTCTTATCGATCATCATATGCTTATGCTATGCCCGCATGATGCCGACTTTGGTCTTGGCAATATCTGATTGCCTTGGGATCTGATTTTGGCACTGTTAGCTCTCTTTTACTAAAATCTGAAATTTATTATAGCAAGCATATATATATGGACTGACATGGATTTTTCATATTGAAACACTCTGAATTGATGTACTTTCACTATTACTTGGTGGGCAACAGCTTTGGTTCCACTTTTCTCGCCATTTTCCCTTGATTTTGGTGATTTTTTGGTCATTTTCTGCAATAAATAGCAAGCAATTTTAAACTATCTACAGTCTTCCAGCCTGCATTATGGCGAGTTCGTCCACTAATCATGCTATTTTCAACATCACTAAGCTTGATGGTACAAACTACTCGTATTGGAAGAGCCAGATTTGGCAGATGCTGATGCAAAAATTGCAGATCAAACCTTTGAGGTTAAGCGGGCATCTGCTTGCAACTATGCCAGATGAGGAATGGCTTGAGCTTGATGAGTTATGCAAGTCCACTATTGTATTGTCTCTCACAAAACAGGTTCATTACAATGTCTTTGAGGAAGAACAGAGTGCATGGAAATTGTGGGATAAAATCAAGAATCTCTATGACAAGAAAAGTCCAACGAGTCAGATGTATTGGCTGAAGTAGCTTATGGATTTGCGCATGAAGGAGAATGTGACCATGTCTGCTCACTTAAGCCAGTTCCATGCTATACTCAAGAACTTGACTTCGCAGGATATCACTTTTGCAGAGGATGTCACTCCTCTTTTCTTGCTTGGTACTCTTAATGAGTCATGGGATGTATTCTGCACTACATTATGTGCCTCTACTGCTACCTTGAAATTATCTAATGTTGAGAGTGCTCTTCTGCAGGAAGAGGTTAATCGTAAGAATTTGGATGCCTCTCGTATGTCACATGCTACGACAGTTAGAGGCAGGAATGATGGATATGGAAAGCATGGCAGTGGTAGTGGCTGTGGACGGGATTCTCAAAAATCTCGGTCCAAGTCTCGTGGGAAGTCACGTAGCGAATCCTGTGGCAGGAATGCAGATGTTACTTCTCACCATTGTGGGAAAAAGGGCCATATTAGGCCACAATGCCATGAATTACACAATGAAAGATGCAAAGATAAGGGGAAAGACAAAGTGCAGGATAAGTCTTCTGATTGCAGCATAGTACCTGCAAAGTCCAGTGTTAAAAATTGAAGAGATCAATGTTATGCAGCCTGAGAATGTTATATCCTAGCAGCTTCTTCTAGTGCTTTGTAGACGACAAAGATACACTATGTATGCACAGTGTTGGCTCTTGGACTCAGGTGCGTCCTTTCATGTGATACCTTGCCGAGAGTGGTTTCATTCATACCGTACTGTTTCATGCACAGTGTTGGCTCTTGGACTCAGGTGCGTCCTTTCATGTGACACCTTGCCTTGAGTGGTTTCATTCATACCGTACTGTTTCGGGTTCTGTGCACTTGGGTGATGATAGCTCTCTTGATATTGTGGGCATTGGTGATGTTAGGCTGCAATTTCCTTCTAACAGCAGTTTTGTTATGCAGGAGGATGTACGTCATGTACCTGCTTTGACACGTAGTCTCATGTCAGTTGGACAGCTTGATGACGCAGGATATCATGTATGTTTTGGAGACTCTGCATGGAAGATCACTTGTGGCAGACTTGTGATTGCGAGAGGTGCCAAAGCTGGCAGTCTCTACCCCTTGATTGTATCAGCTTCTTCCCTTGATCATGTTTTGTCTGTGGGTTCCATCCCACACGTATCTCTTTGGCATGCTCGTTTGGGCAATATGTCTTTGAAGGGAATGAAAATGCTTTCTGGTTTGCAGTACTTACCACCCCTTGATTATGCTTGTTTTGATTCATGTGAGCATTGTCTTTATGCCAGGCAGACTAGGTCTACGCATAAGAAGTCTGGTAGGCCATGCATGAGTGAACCCTTGTCATTGGTACATTCGGATGTCTGTGGGCCCAAGTCTATGGGTGGTGTAAACTATTTTGTTACGTTCATAGATGATTTTTCACAGAAAGTTTGGGCTTATCCCATTAAGTTGAAATTCGATGTCTTGGCTGTGTTTCAGAGATGGCTTGCATTGGTTGAGAACCAGTCTGGGTATAGGCTAAAATGCCTAAGGACAGATAATGGGGGTGAGTATGTCTCACGTGCTTTTGAGCAGTTATGTGATGAGAGGGGTATTAAGCGTCAGTTGACCGCCCCCTACACCCCCCCCCCCTAGAATGGTTTGGCTGAGCGGATGAATGGAACCATCCAAGAGCGTGTACGCAGTATACTTAGGCATGCAGGCCTACCACAGAGCTTTTGGGCTGAGGCAGTTAGTCAACTGCGCATGTCATAAACAGATCACCCTCTAGTGGTTTGGATTTCCAGGTTGCAGAGGAGGTATGGACTGGAAAACCTCCCTCTTATGCGCATCTCCGTGTCTTTGGATGTGAGGCATTTTGCTATGTGCCCAGGGACAAGAGAAGTAAGCTAGATCCCAAGAGTGTCAAATGCATTTTCCTTGGTTATGGGGATGCAAGCGAGATGGGTTACCGTCTTTGGGATCTGTAGGTACGAAAAGTCATCCGCAGTCATGATGTAGTCTTCCATGAAGACAAAATGCATAGGCAGCCCTGAGAGAGTTGTTGAGATCCGTAGGGTCATATTTCAGGAGGAGCTGAGAGCTCCCACACAGCCAGTTGGATAGCCTATAGCTGTAGCAGATGCTCATGGTCAGGGTGTTGGACAGGCAGCTAGACAGGCAACAGAGCCTGTCGTGAGACGGTCTACTAGAGACAGACGTCCACCTGATAGATTTCAGCCCTCGATGCATTATGTCTTGGTTATAGATGTAGGAGAGCCTTTCACCTATGATGAGGCTATGTGCAGGGGTGACAATCACTCCTGGGAGAGGGCTATGCAGTCTGAGATAGACTCCTTGGATAAGAATGAGACTTGGGATTTGGTTTCCTTGCCTAAGGACAAGAAGGCTTTGCCATGCAAGTGGATGTACAAGCTGAAAAGTACCCCTGGACACCCCAAGCTGGCATACAAGGCTAGATTGGTAGCAAAGGGTTTTAAGTAGTAGCACGGTGTGGACTTTGATGAGGTCTTTTCTCCTGTGGTTAAGATGACCACCCTACACTTAGTCTTGGCTTTGGTTGCTCAGCTTGACTTGGATTTATACCAGATGGATGTCAAGACGGCTTTCTTACATGGGGACTTGCATGATGAGATTTATATGGAGCAGCCTAAGGGCTTTGTAGAACCTGGTAGGGAGCACCTAGTGTGCAAATTGAAGGAAAGCCTTTATGGCTTGAAACATGCACCTAGGGAGTGGTGTCATAAGTTTGATGCCTTTATGCAGTCACAGGGCTACAGTAGGAGTGCTATGGATTCGTATCTTTACACGAAGAAAGCCCGTGATAGTTCTTTGTTGATTTTGGTCCTCTATGTTGTGGATGATATGCTGATAGCAAGGAAAGCTCATGATGAGCTAGATGCTCTTAAGGCTCAGCTCAAGAAGAGCTTTGAGATGAAAGATCTGGGACATGCCGCTCACATACTTGGTATGCGCATTAGATGCGATAGGCATCAAGGACTCCTCTACTTGTCACAGAGGGAGTACATTCATAAAGTCCTTGAGCGCTTCCACATGCAGGACTTAAAGCCTATTGGCTATCCATTGCCTTCTTATGTGAAGGTAACACAGGCTGATTGTCCGCAGACAGATGAGCAGAGGGCCGAGATGGCCAAGATTCCCTATGCATCCGTAGTGGGCAGTCTTATGTATGCCATGATAGCCACTCATCCAGATATTGCCTTTGCAGTTGGTGTTGTGGCACGCTATATGGCTACACCTGGCAAGAAGCATTGGGATGCCGTGAAGGGTATCATGAGGCACTGCAGATATGTGCATATGCTATGGCAGCCAAGATACAGGAGTCGTGGGGTACACTGACTCTGATTATATAGGATATGCAGATAGTAGGAAGTCCACTTCTGGTTATGTATTCACATATGCTGGAGGTGCTGTTTCTTGGATGTCCAAGGTGCAGAAATGCACGGCCCTTTCTACTACAGAGGCCGAGTATGTTGTAGCCACTGAGGCTTGCAAGGAGGCCATTTGATTGGGTTGTTTGGTTGCTGACCTTGGTATTGATGCAATCCCTACACTGCATTCGGATTCTATGAGTGCTATTCAATTAGCCAAGAATCCGGTCTTCTATGCGAAGACGAAACACATTGCGGTCACGTATCACTTCATACGTGGGGTCGTTGAGGACAAGTTTGTTGATCTTGTCAAGATCTCGACTGACCAGAATCCTACAGATCTGCTCACGAAAAGCCTCTCTACAGAGCACTTTGCCTTTCTCAAGAGGTTGATGGGTGTGGGATGAGATGATGTCTTTCCTCATCCTATTGTACATGTGTACATGTTATACTATCTTTTTTCTTTTTCTTTTCACTCCTCACTGGGGCAGATTCACCTTTAAGTGGGAGGTTGTTGGGGGTAAAGGTGCCTCTGCCTAGCCGCCTGTGTATTACTACACTGACAGTCACCACCACTACATAATGTAGGTGGCGGGCGCCCATCACTGTCACTTTATTCTTTATTCTTTTAGTGACAGTTTGAATAAAGGAAGGCTCGGTCACACATTGTGACCGTTGGAGTTCCCATTTCTAGTCTCTCCCTTTCTTGCTCTTGCTTTCCCGTTATAGCTCTCGAGTCCAACCTTCAATCCGTCGCTTCCTTTCATATATCACGCAGATGTCTTCTCCTTGGTTATGGAGATGGTGACTTTATTGCTTACACATTTTGGGATTTAGATGCCCATCAGGTTCTATGCAGCCATCATGTTGTCTTTTATGAGACACAGACACCTCTCGTGCCTCTTGATGCGTGTTCAATGCGCTTTATGGTTGATTCTATAGTCATATGTCAATCTTCCGCTTTGCTGAGACCGCATATTGTCTTGAGACCATGTTTGACTTGTGTCTGGGATGTTGGCCTTCTTTCGATGATTAACCTTGGAGAGTTTGTATGCTCTTCGATGTCTTTTATGCATTGTGCTGATGCTATGCGCCACTCTGATGCTTTACAGTCGTGCACTTATGAGTTGTGTTGCTTGCTTCATGGGAAGCAGTCATTGATTGCTCTATTGTCTAGAGCTATGGGATTGCTTATCTCGTGGATGTCATGGACTCAGGGATGCTTGACTCTTCTTATGAGAAGGTTCCCGCCACTTATTGCACAGCTTGCTTTCCGATTGGGCGTTGGGTGAGATGTCATGATTCCTCACTTGTCTCTTTTATTTTCTTTTGTTTTTTCACTCCCTGGCCCATTGGCCTTTTAGTGGAAGGTTGTTGGGGTAAAAGGCCCTTGGGCCTACCCGTGTACAATGACTGCCCATATTCTTTATTCATATATAAATATGAAAGTGCAATAAGGCTATCATAACATTGTTGACAACACCTACATTGTGTGTGCTCTTCTCTCCCATGTCTCCTGCATGGTAAAAGGCCCTTGGGCCTGCCCGTGTATAGTGACCACCCATATTCTTTATTCATATATATATGAAAGTGCAATAAGGTTGTCATAACATTGTTGATAGCACCTACATTGTGTGTGCTCTTCTCTCCTGCACCTCCTACATCCCTTTCAGTTGCACTAGTAGGGTGAGGGCTATGAGGGGCTGGTCCAACTTTCTCAAGAAGGCTCAAAGAGTACCCAAGAAGAATGCAACCAATAGAAAGCTCGAAAGGAGTGGTTATGGTTGCCAACAAAGAGATGATTGCTGTAGGTATTCGAATGGAAGTTGAGAGTGTGCCGAATCAAGCTGGAGCTTGTGAAGAAGAAGGCTCTGATACCAGTTGAAGGGAGGTGAGCCCTGAAGTGGAAGCATGAGTGGGAGCAAGAGATATGGTGGAACGAGCAAGAGAAAGAGAGAGAAACACACACAATGTGGGAACTCCAATAATCACAATGTGTTACTAGCCTTCCCTTTATTCAAATGTCATTAAAAGAATAAAGAATGAAGTAATATTGATGGGCACCCGTCACTTGTAGTGTGCAAGTGTGTGGGTATTGTCAGTGTAGTAATATATAGGCGGCTAGGTAGAGGCGCCTTTACCCCTAACATTAAGAATCCAGTAGGGGCCATAGAAACGATGGGCCAGCTTGTTACTATTGCCCTCTTTGAGAGTGGAGTAACATGACTTAAGCACTCTCAAAAGGACCAGCTCCTGTTTGCTTTCATGGATGCAGATAGAGAGCAACACACAGAGTGAAGCAACATGCTTCCTCTCTCATTCTTCTCTTTTTACTGAAAGAACATAAGTCAAGTATTTACAAGTCACGAAGGACCATTCACACCAACCATAAAGACTAGAGTACCGACTTATTTAATATACCTGACTAATATAGCTAGACTAGCTGTGTCTAGCTCATGTCGGTCAAACACACATGAAAGAGCTTGATTTTCTAACACTCCCCCTCAAGCTCAAGACAGCATCTGCACACCAAGCATCTGCCTAAAACCACAGAATTTATCTTTACCCAAGGACTTGGTAAAGATATCTGCAACCTGTTCATCTGTCTTTATATGCATAAGATCAACTCGTCCTGCAAGAACCATCTCTCTGATGAAATGGTAGTGTACCTCTACGTGTTTCGTCTTGGCATGATAGACTGGATTCATAGCCAGGAGTACACTACTTAGATTATCACATAGTAACTTCACTGGAGCATCTACCTGTATGTCCAAATCAGCCATAAGCTTGAGTAGCCATGAAATCTCGCATGTTGCCAATGCAGCACCCCTATACTCTGTCTCAGTACTTGACAAAGCAATCGTAGGCTACTTCTTGCTGCTCCAGCTAATCATACCACTACCAAATCCAAATGCATATCCACTCGTAGATCTACAGTCATATGAGCAACCTGCCTAATCTGCATTCGTGTATCTAGTCAATGTCAAGGGCTTATCTCTAACATAGAATAGCCCATACTCTACAGTGGACTTAACATATCTCATAATGCGTCTAACTGCATCCAAGTGCAGCTTTCTAGGCTTCTGCATAAACTGGCTTATGAGCCCTATAGCATAGCTCAAGTCAGGCCTAGTGATGGTCAAGTAAATCAAGCCGCCAACCATCTGCCTGTACATAGTCACATCCTCTACTTTAGCCCCAGTGTTCATGTCTAACTTGACATTCTGATAAAGTGGTGTATCCAACGGTTTGCATTCAGCCATGCCATAGTTCTTCAATATCTCCATGGCATAGTGCTTCTACATCAGCCATAAACCATTTTTAGCTGGAACTACCTCAATGCCCAAGAAATACTTCAGTTCTCCTAGGTCTTTCATGTCAAATTCAGATTTCAGCATCTTCATTACATGCTGTATGCCCAAGTCATCATCAGCAGTGATTATCAAATCATCAACATATATGACCAGCACTACCAAGCCACTGTCAGTCTTCTTTGTAAATAGGCTGTGATCAGCCCTGCCAACAGCAAAACCCAATCTCTGCAAGTAGTTACTGATCCTAGCATGCCAAGCTCTCGGAGCCTGCTTCAGCCTGTACAATGCATTTTTCAGCCTGCATACATAGTGCTGAAAATCAGGGTGAACATACCCTTCCGGCTGAACCATATAGACATCCTCTACTAGGTCACCGTTAAGAAATGCATTCTTAACGTCCATCTGCTGCAATTTCCAGGCTTTAGCAGTAGCCAAGGCAATCACAGTGCATATGGTTGCCATCTTGGCAACAGGGCTGAATGTTTCCTCATAATCAAGTCCATACTGTTAGGCATATCCCTTTGCGACCAGCCTGGCTTTGTATCTCTCCACACTGCCATCTGACTTGCATTTGATTTTGTAGACCCATTTGCAACCAATGGTCTTTTTCCCTTCAGGCAGTGGCACTAAATCCCAAGTCTTATTTTTAGCCAAGGCATTCATTTCTTCATCCATGGCTACACACCAGTTCTCATCTTTCACTGCTTCAGCATATGTACCTGGTTCTTTGACCTCCATCACTTTTGTCATGTAAGCATAATGCTTTGCGGAGTAGCCACTGTATGTCAACCTGTCAACAGGGTATCTGACCCTCTATGAGCATCTAAGCTGTGGTGCACTACTCGATTCCCCTCTCTCATGAGGCGGAATATACCTGCTCTGCCTTGTGCCAGGCGTATAGACAGTCGGAATACCAAGTTCACTGTCTAAAGTATCAGCAGACTCATAGCCAGAAGTCATTCTGCCAGGTGTTATCATACCAAATGCATCCTTAGTAGCTTTCTCTTTTCCTGTGCTGTCCAAGACATCATATCTCCCCCTCACTAACATAGTGGTGTCAGTGGACGGTGAGCTCCTCAATCTCCCTGTCCATGGGGATACTGTCTGACTACTAGGTCCTATCATAGCAGTGCTCTGCTGTAAATCAACTGTAGAGACATGAGTGGAAGGCATATCCGATGGCAATGCAACTGGTGATACATACCAAGAGCCCATCTCATCAAAGATAACATCCCTGCTCACCAAAGTCTCCCTGGTAGAGGGATCATAACATTTGTATGCCTTCTTCTCCTGCGAATATCCAATGAAAACACACTTATGCGCTTTGGGATCTAGCTTCTTCCTTTTCTCATCTGGAATATGCACATAAGCAAGACAACCAAAGACTTTCATGTGACTTACATCCGGCTTATAGCCATACAGCTTCTCAAACGGTGTCATCTCATGAATACCTGCAGTGGGAGTCCTATTCAAAATGTATTCGACTGTCATAACAACCTCTGCCCAATAGTAAAGCGGCATATGCTTTTCATTCATCATGGCCCTAGTAGCTTCCATCAGAACCCTGTTCTTTCTTTCAGCTACTCCGTTCTGCTGCGGAGTGTAGCTGCAGGTTAGCTGCCTATGAATGCCATTTTCAGCCAAGAAATCATCAAATTCATTTGATACATACTCCCCACCACTGTCAGATCTCAAGCAAGAGATGTAGCATTGAAACTCCTTCTCAACCTGTGCTTTAAATTGTTGAAAAACAGCAAATACCTCATCTTTTGTTTTCAATATGTAAAGCCAGGTATAGCGACTGTAGTCGTCAATGAAAGATACATAATATCTGGAACCTCCCATAGATGCATTATGAGCTGGCCCCCAAACATCAGAGTGCACTAACTGTAATGGATGTGTACTCTGCCTTACATGCCTGACAAACGACAATCTAGACTGCTTACCGAACTGGCAAGCATCGCATACATGACCAATATCTGAAAATTGGAACTTAGGTAAACCTGTAACCAGCTGTTTTTTCTGCATAATTTGCAGCCTTTGCAAATTAACATGCCCCACTCTCTTGTGCCATATTTCCAAATCCCTAACAGTGACAGAACCATGGGCAAACATAGCTGAATTCAGCTCTGGCAAAGAAGCATCAAGAGTAAACATTCTACCATTCCTGTGACCACGAGCTATCAACTTGCAGCCATTGCCAAACTCTTCAATAAAGCAACCATGCTTATTGAATCTAACCTGCAAGTTTTGCTCCGCTGGACAGACAATAAGTTCTTCGTAATTGAAGGGACATGCAAGACATCATGCAATTTTTTCTTCCTGCCATCATGAACCACAAGAGGCACTTTGCCTTTATGCTCAATGCTATGTTGCGTGTCATCACCTATGCATACATAGCCATGCTTTTCAGCCACCATATCAGTGAACCAGTCACCATGAGGGGTCATGTGATTCTACGCCCCTGAGTCAATGTACCACACTGCATCATCAGATGATTTTTCAGCAGCCTTATCTTTGACATATTGCATGGCAAACATACTATCACCAGAGTCATTTGCCTGATTGGACGTAGCATAGTGTCCATGCTGTTTGCCCTTCTGGTTTCCTTGCTTCTTCCAGCAGTCCTTTGCAATATGCCCATACTTTCCGCAGTAATAAAAATCCTTATCCTTGTTTTGATTGTCAGACGAACGCTGCTGTTGCCATGAGCCTCTGCCACGGGAGTTAGATCTCCCCCTTCCTTGAAAATTTCCACCACCTCTTGCATTTGATGATGGCTGATTGCTATTACCATAGGATGCATTCTACTGGCCTCCTCTACCAGATCCATAGCCCCTACCATGGCTGCCACGGCCATGCTGATTCGAGTAAAAAACTACATCCTTATTCTTTGAACTGCTTGACCCTGTAGCTAAGCCAAGCTTAACCTCTTCATGAATCAATAATGCAACCAGCTCATTAAAGTCAGGCATTTCAGCCTGCACAGACACTGAAGTGTCAAATGACTTGTATTCAGGACCCAAGCCATTCAAAGTCACTGCAACCATATCTTCATCTTCAACCTGTGAACCAACAGATGCCAGCTGATCTGCTATGGTCTTAACCTCTGTGACATAATCCTGTATGGATCTGCTCTTTCTCTCCATGTTATTGAATTTCTGATTCAGTTGTGTCTTCCTGGAACTTGTGGTTGTGCCATAATATTTGACCAATATGTTCCATGCATTTGCTGGGGACTTATAGTTCATGATTTGCATCACCATAGCATCCGAGATGCATAATGACAGCCAATGTAAAACCTTGCGAGCTCTTTTCGTCCAAGCTCGATGCGCTCGTCTTTGATCAGCTGTAGGCTCCCTTTCTGGAACTTCAGGTTCAGCCTCAACACCTGTCACTAAGTCCCAGTATCCCTTGCCTATCAGAAAGTTCTCCATGCGGAACTTCCATATTGCATAATTGTTGCTATCAATCTTTTCCCCCACAATCTGCGTTATGTTGTCACTTCTATCTGCATTTGCCATTTTGTAGACACTGCCTAACTACCTGCAAACCAAGGTCTTCTTAATAGTTCAATTTCAGCCCGCAACTGTTTATGACAGTTTTCTGCAATTAATTGTAGTAAAAAACCAGGGTATTGCAGCCCACTGACAACCCAAAATAGCCCACAAACAAGTGGCCTAACCTATAGGTAAAACAGTCAATACATATGCTATGTATTTGCTTTAGTTTAAACTCTTGCAACCTCACTGCCAGGGTACATACATGCAGTCTGAAAACTGTAATTTGTGAGTGACCAGTAGTGGTTTCAAGCCCAAAACTGAGTGGTATATGATCCAAAATACACCTATAGCAGTTCAGATGTTAATCTCTGCATACGAGGTTCCAAACAAGTCAATCTGACACTTTATACATGTACTGCAAGTACAAAAGCATAGTAATCTAGCTACAGGTTTCAATCAACCAAAGATATTCAATCACAGTGCTTGTATTTCAGTCCAACAACTCCAAATACATTCCATACATTCAGTACTTGATGACCAATTCAATATATGAGCATTCGGGTAACCATAGACAACCCGTCTTCAAGGAGTCAAACCCGTCTTGAAGGAACCAAGTCAGGAGATGCATCAACTATTTGTAACCAGCCCATACATTGTTATTGCATTTATTCTTTGCTCCAGATTTCAGTCTTTTAAGAGCATTCAATGCTCATCTTAGGTTGCTTAGTAACTGTCAGATATATTTCAAGTCATACATCCGATTGACACCAACTAATGTAATGCAATGCTTCAGATGAAGACAATGCTTGTTGCCCACAGATTTTGACAATTTTCTAGCCTATTTACACTTCCAGATCTGAGTATTTTCTTCAAGGAATTTTAGCTCAAAGGCATGAAGACAGATACATATGTCTTCCAGAGTGCATCTAGGCTTCAATGAAGTCCACAAAGCATGTCAGAGAGCTTCAAGCTCCAACCAAGATCAAATACAAGCTGCCCTATCATTGTTTACAACTGGACTGCTCTTGTTTCAGATTTGTAGATTAGATCTGTAGCTCATAACTAAGCACACATCCGAGTATTAGTATGCCAAGACCTTCAACCACCTTCCAAGGTGTATATGCAAGATGTAGATTGCTTGATAAGCTTCCAATGCCTTGTTTTGCAATCAGATATGTCTTTAGCCACAACAGGAGTAAACACGCAGACCTGTCTGGATTATGCAGCAACAACATTCGATGACAATGATGATCATAGAGCACACTCTAGTGCTCAATGAGGCCCTGAGAGACTGCCCAACAAGCTATAGCAAGCTCTTGCATAGATAGAATGCATAAACCCTGACACATACCTTGATAGAGTAACAATGGCAGCCTTTCTTCTCCATAGAGACACTCTGTCTTCAAGCTTCAAGTCTTCTTTTCCAGTGCATTCCACGAGTGAGCCCATTCATGGCTTTGATACCATGTTTGCTTTCATGGATGCAGATAGAGAGCAACACACAGAGTGAAGCAACATGCTTCCTCTCTCACTCTTCTCTTTTTACTGAAAGAACATGAGTCAAGTATTTACAAGTCACGAAGGACCATTCACACCGACCATAAAGACTAGAGTACCGACTTATTTAATATACCTGACTAATATAGCTAGACTAGCTGTGTCAGTCAAACACACATGAAAGAGCTTGATTTTCTAACAGCTCCCCTATTGGGAGTAAAGGCACCTCCGCCTAGTTGCCCGTGTATCTCCTTGCCACTGGTTGTGGGCTGCTAGAGGCTTGTTCCCAGGCCTCTTTGGCTCATGTTTGAGCCCTCCAACCTCTCCAGATCTGCCACGTGGACCAGTAGGAGCAGCAACAACAACACGCAAATTTGAGCCTTTTTTTGGACAGCCACCATTCAGCTACTTCAGCTCCAGTTCCAACTTGGCATTTAGCACTTATTCGGGCTACATTCTGGGCTTCTTGCACATATATTGATACTTGGCATTGATCCTTTGAGATTGGGCATTGGTTGGTGGCTGAAAATAGTGTTTCAGGACTGTTATAAATAGTTCACAGACATTTGATACTAATGCTACATTTACAGTTTATGCCTATGCTTGTTTGGGCATGACTACATAACCGGTTTGATGCCTATTGCATCCTGATTGATTGGGGGATTGCAGCTACATGTAATGCTATGATTTTGGCCTAATTGTGGGGCTAGAAATACTTAGCTTATAACATTAAATGTATGCTTAGTACTCTTGGGCAGAAGCTATCTTTCATGCTTTAACATATGTCTATTGATTCCGGGTGCATGTCTTGGGTTATGCTATGATGTATTGATCATTGAGGGACTACTTCGAGCTTGTCATTGGATCCGGATGCTTTTGGAAGCTTGAGCTTATTTCAACACGCACTTATTATTGACATCGGTCTATGCTTGACGGTGGTCAGTGCTTTGACAGTTATACGCTCTTTGGGTACATACTTACCCGACGCCTATGACTTGATGTATTTGTCTTGGCACAATGTACCATGTACTTGTTGAGCTTTAGTGCTCTTTGAAGACTTGGCTTGGATTCTCATTTGCTATTCCAGAATTTTGTATTGGATGTCATTTTTGATTGTCAGAGATATTTATTGGGATGTATGTCTTACTCATGGATGCTACCTACAATTGCTTTGTAGCCGTCATGTTCTTGGGATGCTATTGAGGCATTGTCTTGGTTACCTGTCTTTGGTACTTTGACTTGGTTTGATTGAGTTGTTGAGCTCATTTATCCACCTTTTGTGCCAGTGGGAGCATCTTGTATGCTTGACCGACATTGAGTAGGAGGTTTATGCTATTTGAGCATTTTTTTAGATACTTGAGACTTTGGGATCTCTTACACTTAAATGTTGCATGGTTCATGCACTGATATCTTGGAGTTGCTTTTGACCTAAGCTTGGGCTTTGCACTCTTGTGAGCATACACCTATTGGTGTCAGGTCTTGCCAGTGTTATGTATACTTTGCCCTACTGTCCAAGGGGTATGCTTACTCACTGACAGATGCTTTAGTGACATGTTTGGGTGTTTGCTCAGGGTCTTGATGACTGTTTGGTGTTGATTTATGCCTGTTTATGGCTGTCATGCCTTGGCTATCATTTATTGACTTGGTAAAGTGATTTGGTCAGCAATTGACTCTCACAGTACCTTGCTATCATTTATTACAACAAGCATCTAACTCTGGACTGACATGTATTTTCCATGCTAACTTATTCTGAATTGATGTACTTTCACTAGTACTTGGTGGGCAGCAGCTTTGCTTACACTTTTCTTTCCATTTTCTCTCAATTTTGGTGATTTTTTGGTCATTTTCTGCAGTAAACAGCAAGCAGTTTTGAACTGTCTGCAATCTTCCAGCTTGCATTATGGCAAGTTCATCCCTGCTGATCATACTATTTTTAGCATCACTAAGCTTTATGGTACGAATTACTCTTATTGGAAGAGCCAGATTTGACAGGTGTTAGTGCAGAAATCGCAGATCAAACCATTGAGGTTCAGCGGCGGGCAGCTGCCTACAACTATGCCAGATGAGGAATGGTTTGAGCTTGATGAGTTATGCAAGTCCACTATCGTACTATCTTTCATAGAACCGGTTCATTACAATGTATTTGAGGAAGAATAGAGTACATGGCAGTTGTGGGATAAAATTGTGAATCTCTATGACAAGAAAAGTCCAGTGAGTCAGATGTATTGGCTGAAGCAGCTTATGGATCTGCGCATGAAGGAGAAGGTGATTATGTCTACTCACTTGAGCCAGTTCCATGCTATACTCAAGAATTTGACTTCGCAGGACATCACTTTTGCAGAGGATGTCACTCCTCTTTTCTTGCTTGGTACTCTTAATGAGTCATGGGATGTATTCTGCACTGCATTATGTGTCTCTACTACTACCTTGAAATTATCTGATGTTGAGAGTGCTCTTTTGCAGGAAGAGGGTTAACCATAAGAATTTGGCTACCTCTTGTGTGTCGCATGCTATGACAGTTAGAGGTAGGAATGATGGATATGGAAAGCATGGCAGGGGCAATGGCCATGGACGGGATTCTCAAAAATCTCGATCCAAGTCTCATGGGAAGTCACGTAGCAAATCCCGTGGCAGGAATGCAGATGTTATTTGTCACCATTGTGGGAAAAAGGGCCATATTAGGCCACAATGCTATGAATTACGCAATGAAAGGCGCAAAGATAAGGGGAAAGACAAAGTGTAGGATAAGTCTTCTAATCGGAACATAGTGCTTGAAAAGTCCAGTGTTAAAATTGAAGAGATCAATGTTATGCAGCCTGAGGATGTTGATGATGATCATATCCTTGCAGCTTCTTCTAGTGCTTCGTAGATGACAGAGATACACTCTATGTATGCACAGTGTTGGCTCTTGGACTTAGGTGCGTCCTTTCATGTGACATCTTGTTGAGAGTGGTTTCATTCATACCATACTGTTTCAGGTTTTGTGCGCTTGGGTGATGACAACTCTCTTGATATTGTGGGCATTGGTGATGTTAGGCTGTAGTTTCCTTCTGGCAGCAGTTTTGTTATACAAGATGTATGTCATGTACCTGCTTTGACACGTAGTCTCTTGTCAGCTGGACAGCTTGATGACGCAGGTTATCATGTAACTTTTGGAGACTCTGCATGGAAAATCACTCGTGGTGGCAGATTTGTGATTGCGAGAGGTGCCAAGGTAGGCAGTCTCTATCCCTTGATTGTATCCGCTTCTTCCCTTGATCATGTTTTGTCTGTGGGTTCTATCCCACATGTATCTCTTTGGCATGCCCGTTTGGGCCATATGTCTTTGAAGGGAATGAAAATGCTTTCTGGTTTGCAGTACTTACCGCCCCTTGATTATGCATGTTTTGATTCATGTGAGCATTGTCTTTATGGCAGGCAGACTAGGTCTACGCATAAGAAGTTTGGTAGGCCACGCATGAGTGAGCCCTTAGCATTGGTACATTTGGATGTCTGTGGGCCCATGCCTTCTCAGTCTATGGGTAGTGCAAAGTATTTTGTTACGTTCATAGATGATTTTTCACGGAAAGTTTGGGCTTATCCCATTAAGCTAAAATTCGATGTCTTGCCTGTGTTTCAGGTGTCTTGCATTGGTTGAGAACCAGTCTAGGTATAGGCTAAAATGCCTAAGGACAAATAATGGGGGTGAGTATGTCTCACATGTTTTTGAGTAGTTATGTGATGAGAGGGGTATTAAGCGTCACTTGACCGCCCCCTACACCCCCCCCCTAGAATGGTTTGGCTGAGCGGATGAATGGAACCATCCAGGAGCATATACGTAGTATACTTAGCCATGCAGGCCTACCACAGAGCTTTTGGGCTGAGGAAGTTAGTACAACTATGCATATCATAAACATATCACCTTGTAGTGGTTTGGATTTCCAGGTTGCAGAGGAGGTATGGACTGGAAAACCTTCCTCTTATGCGCATCTCCATGTCTTTGGATGTGAGGCATTTTGCCATGTGCCCAAGGACAAGAGAAGTAAGCTGGATCCTAAGAGTGTCAAATGCATTTTCCTTGGTTATGGAGATGCATGTGAGATGGGTTACCGTCTCTGGGATCCATAGGAAACTGCGGAAAGCAGTCATGATGTAGTCTTCCATGAAGACAAGATGCATAGGCAGCCTAAGAGAGTTGTTGAGATTTGCAGGGTCACATTTCAGGAGGAGAGGGCTCCCACACAGCCCTGGACAACCTATAGTTGTTTTGCAGCCGATGCTCATGGTCAGGGTGTTGGACAGGCAGCCGAGTAGGCAACAGAGCTTGCCGTGAGACGGTCTGCTAGAGATAGACAGTCTGCTAGAGATAGACGGTTTGCTAGAGATAGACGTCCACTTGATAGATTTCAGCCCTCGATGCATTATGTCTTGGTTACAGATGTAGGAGAGCCTTTCTTTTATGATGAGGCTACATGCAAGGGTGATAGTCACTCTTGGGAGAGGGCTATGCAGTCTGAGATAGACTCCTTGGATAAGAATGAGACTTGGGATTTGGTTTCCTTGCCTAAGGGCAAGAAAGCTTTGCCATGCAAGTGGGTGTACAAGCTGAAAAGTACCCATGGACACCCCAAGCTGGCATACAAGGCTAGATTGGTAGCAAAGGGTTTTAAGTAGGAGCATGGTGTGGACTTTGATGAGGTCTTTTCTCCTGTGGTTATGTTGAGATATCGAGCTCCACTTGTGATATGCTAGGGTGACCGTTGTGCATTTATGTCACCGACTTATCAGTTGTTGCAGATGCGGTTGGTACACCGCCCATGAATAAGAGCTAGATGACAACTATCCTTATCTACTCTAGTTTGTGGCTCAGCTAGTATGCCACCTTAGTTAGTTGAGTTTGGTTTGAGACCCATATATAGGGTTCTTCTATTTCTATGTACTGGAGTTTTTTTGGGCTTACACAACTAAGAAGAGGAAAACTGTTTTCAGCCTCCACCTTTGTGTGTATTCCCCCATTGTGCAAGCAAGAAAGCTACAAGTGAGACTCCTTCCTTCTCTCCCACAATCTTGACATGGTATCAGAGCCTTGTTCATGGTAAAGAGCTCAAGAAAGCAAGCCAAGCTTGCGGTGTTCTGGTAAGAGGAGCAATGTTGCTTTCATTTTCTATTTTGGGAGCAGATCTCTGCAGGTAGCACAGCCGGAAATTGCAAGAGTGCATTGTCCAGGTTGAGCCCTTCGTGGTGAAGCAAGAGGACAGTATAGGAAAAGGCCCAGGTTTATGCTGTGCAGCCACTGTTCTACACTCAAGAAAAGGCCAAGGTTTATGTTGTGCAGCCACTGTTCTACAGGTCGATGAAAAGTTAATGTAGAAATTGCATCATATGCCTGTGTGCAGAGACATTGGGAGTTACAGAATCATCCTGGGTTCCTGTTTATGCAAAATCGTCACTAGGAAGTGACTGTGTGGTCAAATACCACTTTCGTCAGTTTTGCAGATTTGCCCTTGTGAGGGTGAAGTTGTGTTTTTTGCAGTGACAGAATTTTTTGCAATGTTCTGTAATGGCATCTGATTCTCTTTCACAGATTGTCACTGAAAAGCTTGACAAGAACAACTTCCAAGCATGGAAGTTTAGAATGACGAATTTCCTTATGGGAAAAGGATATTGGGAATTTGTTGCAGGAAATGAAGAAGAACCAGTTCTTCCTGATGTCCCCAATCAACAGCAAATGCAGGCATTTAAATCATGGCATGAGAGAGCCAGGAAAGTTATGTATTGGCTGTCTATCAGCATTTCAGACTCTATGATTGTGCATATTCAGGATGCAAGTACGCCAAAGGAGGCATGGGATACTTTGTCAAAAATGTATAGCACAAATACGCAAGCTAGGAAAATGCAGCTCAAGCAACAGTTGCACAATGTGCAAAGAGAAAGTATGAGCATCAATGACTACCACATGAAGGTGAAGAAGATTGCAGATGCACTTGCTTTCATTGGGTTGCCAGTGGAAGAAGATGATTTAGTCTCAGTGACCTTGAATGGTCTAGGAAAGGATTATGCACAGTTTCGAACATACATTTCCGTCCTTGAAAGATTTTCTGATTTTGAGGAGTTAATTGCTCTTCTAATTTCTGAGGAGCAGAGAAATGGTGGTGCATCTTCTTCAGGAGGAACTTCAAAAGAAGCTGTCTTCTACTCAAATGCTGGAAGAGGTAGAGGCAGAGGTAGAGGAGGCCAATTTGGAGGCCGTGGTAGAAATCAGAATATGCAACAAACTCAAGAAAACCAGTCCTATGGAGGAGGACGTGGTAACTCTAGAGGCAGGGGGAGCCAAAGAAGTCGTGGTGGATGGCAAAGAGGCCAAAATTCAAATAGTAATGTTGAATGCTACTACTGTGGTAAAATGGGTCATATGGCTAAAGACTACTATAAAAAGCAGAATGACATCATGAATGGAAAACTGCAACAAGGAAATTATGCATCTTCTAGTAGAGAGGGTGATGATAGAAATGAGCATTTGTTTATGGTTCAACACATGAACAATTCTGTGACAAGTGTAGAAGAAAGCAACGAAGTGTGGTATGTTGACTCAAGTGTATCAAACCACATGACAAGTCATGCAGAATGGATGGAGGATGCAAGGAAAATGGAAAAACCAGGATTTGTGGAGACTGGTGATGATACTGCACATCCTATTGTGCAAATTGAAAAAATTCATTTGTCTATGCAGGATGGGAAAAAGAAATACATGTCCGATGTATTTCATGTCCCGAATATCACCAAGAATTTGGTTTCTGTTGGTCAAATGGTTGAGCAAGGCTTGTAGGTCAGATTTAATCCTCATGGATGCTTTGTTGAGGATATGAAAAATAAAGGTCACTTGATAGCAAAAGGAAAGAAGAAGGGCAGAATGTTTACGTTGGATGCAGACATGCCTGAATTGAGTGCAGCAATGTTTGCACATGGGACCAGTGTTATTGCAGATATTGATATCTGGCATAAACGCATTGGTCATGTTAATGTACAACGACTTAAATCAATGCAAGCCGAAAATATTGTTGCAGGATTGCCTAAATTCAAGGTTGCAGAAATGCATAAGGTATGTGAAGCCTGCCAATTTGGAAAACAGGCAAGGAAACCATTTCCTAGACATGTTCAAGAGAGTAAGAAGCCATTGGAATTAATCCACTATGATGTGTGGACTACCAAAGCTGCATCTCTTGGAGGCTGTCATTATTTTGTCACTTTTATTGATGACTATAGCAGAAAAGTTTGGGTGTATTTTATGAAAAAGAAAAGTGAAGTTTTTGGGCATTTCAAAACTCTTAAAGCTATGGTTGAAAAAGAAACAGGCTTGCAAATAAAATGCCTAAGGTCAGATGGAGGGGGAGAGTACCTCTCAAATGAGTTTGCAAGGTTCCTGCAGGAGCATGGCATAAAGCAGCAATATTCATGCAGTCATACCCCACAACAAAATGGAATCGCAAAAAGGAAAAACAGGCATATTGGAGAGGTATCTCGTGCCATGCTCAACGAAAAAGACTTGCCAGATTTTTACTGGGCTGAAGCAGTTGCTACAGTAGTCTACATAATGAACAAGACTCTCACTGCAGCAATACATGGGATGACTCCAGAGGAGAGGTATATTGGTAGGAAACCATGTATTTCTCATTTGAAGATTTTTTGTTGCATTGCCTATGTTCATGTGCCAGATGAGTTGAGATCCAAGTTGGATCCAAAAGCTGAGAAGTGCATCTTTATTGGTTACTCTCTGCAGCAGAAAGGGTTTAGATGCTATAACCCTTCTACTGGTAAGTTTACAGTGAGCAGAGATGTTGTTTTTGATGAGATGAGTAGCTGGTATAAACCAATAAATGTGATTGATGATGTAGATGCACAAAATGATAATGCTGCACAGAATTCAGAGCAGCAGTCACAAAATATTAGTGGACCTGGAGCATCCTCTAGCAGTGGTTCACATTCTTCACCATGGACAGGTAGATTGAGATCAGGAGAATCTTCTCAAAGCAATGCAGATAGTGATATGCAGGTATCACGAAAAGGAAAAGAGAAGGTAGATCAGCCCATGTTTGATGTGAATGCAGGTCACTCTTATGTGGATGGTGAATCCAGTGGCTCAGAACAGAGCATTGATGATGAGTTGGGTATTCCTTCTATTGTTACACCTAGAGTAAGGAAGACTAGGGATGTTTTGAGAGCAGCTGGAAGTGAACCTACTTTGTGCAGGTCTACCAGAGCTAGGTATCCTGTGGATAGGCTGAAATATGATGGATTTAGAGCCATTCACTATGCGTATATGGTCAAAGTGATACAGGAACCAGAACCCACTTCTTTTGAGCAAGCCATGGGAAAAGAAAAATGGGAGAAAGCCATGGATGAAGAAATGGATGCCTTGGAAGCAAATGCTACATGGGAATTGGTACCTTTGCCTAAAGGTAAGAATGCAATTGGCTATAAGTGGGTTTATAAGGTGAAGCACAATGCAGACGGTTCTGTGAACAGATATAAGGCAAGATTAGTAGTCAAGGGGTATGCACAAACATATGGCATTGATTATGAAGAAACATTCAGTCCGGTTGCAAGGATGGCAACCGTAAGAGCAGTCATTGCTATGGCTACATCAAAGGGATGGTCTTTACATCAGATGGATGTAAAGAATGCCTTCTTGCATGGTGATTTGCAAGAAGAGGTTTATATGGAGCAGCCACCAGGTTATGTGCATGCTGTTCATCCTGAGTTTGTTTGCAGGTTGAAGAAAGCCTTGTATGGCTTGAAGCAAGCACCTAGAGCATGGTCTGACAAGATAGGACAGTATCTTGTCACTATTGGCTTTCAGATTTCCAAGGCAGATTTCTCACTTTATGTGAGAAAAACAGAGAAAGGTGTTATGCTACTTGTCATTTATGTTGATGATTTGATTATGACAGGTAACAGTGATGAAGATATCATTCATGTGAAAATGCTATTGAAGCAAAAGTTTGAGATGAAGGATATGGGAGAGCTGCGTTATTTCTTGGGCATTGAGGTGATTAGATCACCAAGTGGGATACTGCTCTTGTAGAGGCAGTATGGATTGGACATGCTGTCCAAATATGGGATGACAGGCTGTAAGCCTATTTCAGTTCCTTTGGAGCAGAATGTGAAGCTGAGCACAGATGCAGGTGAGCTTCTGGAAGACCCTACTATGTACAGACGCATAGTAGGAAGTTTGATTTATATGACTATTACTAGGCCAGATTTGAGCTATGCTGTTGGATTGGTAAGTCAGTTTATGCAAGCTCCAAGGAAACCGCATTTGGATGCGGCTAGACGCATACTCAGGTATGTGAAGTTCACATTGCAGTATGGACTACTTTATGAGACTGGGGTTCAGATACAGTTGCATGGATACACTAATGCTGATTGGGCTGGTAGCATTTCTGATAGACGATCTACCAGTGGATATGTGTTCTCTTTTGGAAGTGCTGCAGTCACTTGGAGCAGCAAGAAACAACCTACAGTTGCCTTGTTGAGCATAGAGGCTGAGTACAGGGGTGCAGCAATGGCTGCATGTGAGGTAGCTTGGTTGCATAAGCTAGTTTATGATATGCATCAGCCTACAGATGGGCCAGTTGTCATTTATTGTGACAGCATGAGCAGTATACACTTAGCAAATAACCCAGTCTATCATGCTAGAACAAAGCACATTGAGGTGCATTACCACTATGTGCGGGAGAGGGTTTTACTAGGTCTTATTGATCTAGTTTATGTCAGCACAGAGGATCAGGTAGCTGACATATTTACAAAGGCATTAGGCGCAGAGAAGCTGCGCAAGTTCAGAGACCTACTTGGTGTGCAAGAATTGGGATTGAGCTCGAGGGGGAGTGTTGAGATATCAAGCTCCACTCGTGATATGCTAGGGTGACCGTTGTGCATTTATGTCACCGACTTGTCAATTGCAGATGCGGTTGGTACACTACCCATGAATAATAGCTAGATGACAGCTATCCTTATCTACTCTAGTTCGTGGCTCAGTTAGTATGCCACCTTAGTTAGTTGAGTTTGGTTTGAGACTCATATATAGGGTTCTTCTATTTCTATGTACTGGAGTTTTTTTTGGCTTACACAACTAAGAAGAGGAAAACTATTTTCAACCTCCACCTTTGTGTGTATTCCCCCATTGTGCAAGCAAGAAAGCTACAATTGAGACTCCTTCCTTCTCTCCCACAATCTTGACAAAGATGACCACCCTATGCTTATTCTTGGCTTTGGTTGCTCAGCTTGACTTGGATTTATACCAGACGGATGTCAAGACGGCTTTCTTACATGGGGACTTGCATGATGAGATTTATATGGAGCAGCCTAAGGGCTTTGCAAAACCTGGCAGGGAGCACCTAGTGTGCAAATTGAAGAAAAGTCTTTATGGCTTGAAATTGGCACCTAAGGAGTGGTATCATAAGTTTGATGCCTTTATGCAGTCACAAGGCTACATGAGGAGTGCTATGGGTCCGTGTCTTTACACGAAGAAAGCCCGTGATGGTTCTTTATTGATTTTGGTACTCTATGTGGATGATATACTGATAGAGTAGGGAAAGTTCATGATGAGCTAGATGCTTTGAGGGCTCAGCTAAGAAGAGCTTTGAGATGAAAGATCTGGGACAGGCCTCTCACATACTTGGTATGCACATTAGACATGACAGGCATCAGGGACTCCTCTACTTGTCACAGAGGGAGTACATTCATAAAGTCCTTGAACGCTTCCACATGCAGGACGTAAAGCCTATTGGCTGTCCATTGCCTTCTTATGTGAAGGTATCACAGGCTGATTGTCTGCAGACAGATGAGCAAAGGGCCGAGATGGCCAAGATTCCCCATACATCCGCAGTGGTGGGCAGTCTTATGTATGCCATGATAGCCACTCGTCCAGATATTGCCTTTGCAGTTGGTGTTGTGGCATGCTATATGGCTACACCTGGCAAGAAGCATTGGGATGTCGTCAAGGGTATCATGAGGTATCTGAAGGGCACTGTAGATATGTGCATATGCTATGGCAGCCAGGATACGGGAGTCGTGGGGTACACTGACTCTGATTATGCAGGACATGCAGATAGTAGGAAGTCCACTTCCAGCTATGTATTCACCTATGCTGGAGGTGTTGTTTCTTGGATATCTAGGGTGTATAAATGCATGGCCCTTTCTATTACAGAGGCTGAGTATGTTGCACCCCATTGAGGCTTGCAAGGAGGCCATTTGGTTGTTGACCTTGGTATTGGTGCTATCCCTACACTGCATTCGAATTCTACGAGTGCTATTCAGTTAGCCAAGAATCTGGTCTTCCATGCGAAGACGAAACACATTGAGGTGAGGTATCACTTCATACGTGGGGTCGTTGAGGACAAGTCTCTTGATCTTGTCAAGATTTCGATTGACTAGTATCCTGCAGATCTGCTCACGAAAAGCCTCTCTACAGAGCACTTTGCCTTCCTCAGGAGGTTGATGTGCGTGGGATGAGATGACATCTTTCCTCATCCTGTTGTACATGTGTCCATGTTGTACTGTCTTTTTTCTTTTTCTTTCCACTCCTCACTAGGGCAGATTCGCCTTTAAGTGGGAGGTTGTTGGGGGTAAAGGTGCCTTTGCCTAGCTGCCCATGTATTACTACACTGACAGTCTTCACTGCCACTACACACTGCAGGTGGCAGGCGCCTGTCATCATCACTTTATTCTTTATTCTTTTAGTGACAGTTTGAATAAAGGAAGGTGTGGTCACACATTGTGAGTGTTGGAGTTCCCATTTCTTGTCTCTCTCTTTCTTGCTTTTCTCTCCCGCTATAGCTCTCGAGTGCAAGCTTCGATCCTTCTCACCTTTCATCCCCTTCCGGGAATTCCAAATGCCTTCTTTTCTCATCAACATAGAGTTTCATGTGAGTTTGTGCCTTTTGAAGATTCACTTTGCATTGCTAAATTAGGGCCTGCATGCCTTAGCTTTGCTCTGAGGGTTGATCTTATCATTGAATAAGACTATAGGGAGGGGAACCTTATACATGTATAATGCCTCAAAAGGGGAAACCCCAATGCTAGAGTGGGTGAAGTTATTATAGGAAAACTTAGCTAAGTGGAGCCACCTATCCCAATACTGTTGTACATCATGGAGAAAGTGCTGCAAGTATGTCTCAAGCCATTTATTTATTCTTTCAATTTGGCCATCTGTCTGGGGGTGGTATGTAGTGGATAGAGCAAGCTTGGTGTCCATAGTTGTGAAAACTATTTGCCAAAAGTTGCTCATAAATTAGCATCTCGATTATGCACTATGACTTGTGGTAAGCCATGCAACTTGAAGAGATATTCCATAAACTGAGTGGCCACCTGAGAGGTAGTGTATTGTGTCTTAGTGGGGTTAAAGTGGGCAGCTTTGGTGAGGCAATCATCTACCACGTATATATTGTTCCAACCTTTCTTGGTAACGGGGAGGCCTATGATGAAGTCCATTGTGATACGAGTCCATTTTCCTTCAGGAATAGGAAGGAGTTGCAAGAGACCAGGCGAGCCTAAGTGTTTAGTCCTTGTTCTATTGGCATTGAACACATTTGGTCACAATATCCTTGATATTTAAAAAATACCAGATCCACACGTGAATTGGTATTTTTCAAAAGTCATTCATACTAATTAAAACTAAAGCTCTTGGCAATCATGTCATATGTTTTGAAAACACCCAAGTGACCATAAGTGGGGCAAGAATGCATCTCTTCCATGATCTTCTATGTGAAAGGAGAAGTGTATGGGATGACAATCTTGTCATGGGACCAAATAAGGCTATGCTTGAGCTGATATTGGGAGTTTTCAACAATTACCCCATGCTGTAATTTCTGGAAGCTTCTTGAATATCTTCAATCCAACAAATAAGCTTCTTGAAGATCTTCAATCCAATCACTATGCAACTCTAAAATGGAGGATACTCTGCATACCCACATTTGAGAGAGTGAATTAGCCACTATATTATCTTTGCCCTGAGTGTGAGAAGCACTAAAAGCATAATTTTGCAATGCCGCCACCCATCTCCTTTACTTAGGAGTCAAAATAGACCAAGTTAGGAAGTAGTGGAGGACTCGATGGTTACTCTTTACTTGAAAGTAGCTGCCATACAAATAATGGTGCTATTTCTTAATAGCATGGAGGATGGCCAACCTCTCCTGATTGTACACATTCATTTGCATTTCCTTGTCATCAAGCTTGCGGCTCTCAAATGCAATCATACCATGCTCTTGCAGCAATACCGCACCAATACCCCTGTCCCACTGGCATCACACTGAATGCTAAACATCTTGGAGAAATCATGGTAGATGAGGATGGGGGTAGAAGTAAGCATTTCCTTCGATTGTTTGAAGATATGATTAGCAGCGGTGGCATCCCAAAAGAATGATTCCCTTTATAACCGATCAATCAAAGGTGCTACAATGGTGGCATAATGCTTAATGAAGTGTCTATAAAATGAAGAGAGACCAAGGAAACCACGTAATGAAGTAGTGGTGGATGGAATGAGCCAATCCTTAACACATTGCACCTTCTTAGGGTCAGTCTATATGCCATTTTTGCTAACAATGTGTTCCAAGTACTCCATAGATGTCTGCATGAAGATGCATTTACTTTCCTTAGAAAAGAGTCGATGCTCTCTCAATATGTCAAACACCCTTCTGACATGTGCCAGGTGCTCCTCTTGTGACTTGCTATAAATGAGGATGTCTCAAAGAAAATGAGCACAAAGTTGAACATGAGGGTTGAAGAATTTTATTCATGAGGATCTGAAATGTGGCAGGGACATTAGTCAACCTAAAAGGCATCACTAGGAAATGATAAAGCCCATGATTAGTCCTAAAAGCCGTTTTGATCTCATCATCCTCCCTCATACAGATCTAATGGTAGCTAGAGCAGAGATCAATCTTAGTGAAAAAGCATACCCCTTTCAACTCATCCAACAAGTCATCAATTCATGGGATAGGGTAGTAGTTCTTCACTATGATTTCGTTCAAGTCTTTGTAGTCAATGCACATGCGAAAAGAGCCATCTTTCTTTTTGACTAACACGATAGAGGATGCATAAGGGGAAGAACTCGATTCAATGAAACCCATCTTCAGCAACTCCTTGACTTGGTTTGCAACCTCTTCATGTTCACACTTGGAGAGTCTGCAAGTAAGGTGGCTTGTTCACTAGCTTGGAATGGGCCTCTAAATCAAGTGGGTGGTCCACTTGCCTCTTAGGGGGAAGGGATGTAGGTATTTGAAATAAATCATTGTACTCCTCAAGTAGGGCCTGCAAGGCTAAATCCTTAGTTACTTTAGATGGTTGACCTAAATTTTCCTTATTTGATTGCAAGACAAAGATCTACAAGCATTTCTTAAACTCCCATTTGAGTTGCTTTGTTGTAATAAGCTAAAAATCAACATTATCTTTAATTCCCTCTAAGCGAATGAGCTATCCATGCATCATAAACTCCATGTAGAGCTGAGAGAATTCCATAGAAAATTTCCCCAATTGTTTCAACCAGTCACAACCTAAGACAACATCAATGGGGCCAATATCTAAGGCAATGAGGTCAACCAATGCCACATAATTTTCAGCCAAGCATAGGGGAATTGCGAGACATATATGTATGCTAATTTCTTCCTCTCCATTTGCTACTTGAACTTTTATGGGGTGTTGTCATTCTATAGGGGTGCATTTCAACCAATCAATGACTGATTTATGGATAAAACTATGAATACTACCATTGTCCACAAGGATAAAGACATGCTTCCCATGATATTGCCTTGAATGTGCAGGGTGTTGGGGCTTCGAGAACCCATCCAAGCATCTAAGGAGATAGAGCAAAAGGAGGTGATAGTTAGGTGGGATGTCAAATCTAGTGCCTGGGATGGATAACCACCCCAGTTAAAAGGAAACCCATCCTTCGAGTCATAGAACTACTCTTGATCCACATTCTCAACATGCTCAACAGGTAAGTTATCCTCATCATTGTGCCAATCTTCCATGATATACATGTTATGAATCTTGACCTTGGCTATCTTGTAAGGGCACTTTGAGGCATAGTTAGTAGTGTACTTAACCCCACATTTAAAACATAGGCCGTTTTCCTTCCATTCCTTTACAACATTCGGCAAAATGAGTTGTTGCCCACTGGAGCCATTGGAGGGTGATGTCATGGATTGTCCATTTTCAACATACTTACTCTTAGCATTAGAGCCAAAGGTTGTCCCAAAAGTGCCATGTTTTCTTTCAACATGGAAGGGAGGATAAGTGGGTATTTTGGGGTTGTTATTCGGCATGGAATTGCCTCCAAAACCACCTCCATATGGGGTTGATCTTGAAGGGGTATGGGGATGTCCATAACCATACTGAAAAATTTCATTCTTACGGTACTTCCTTGCATATCTTTCAGCCAATTCAATTGCATCAAATAGTGTGGTAGGCTTTTGAGCCATGAGATCCGCTAATAGGCTCGGCTCCAACCCATAGATATACTTATGCAATTTGGCATAATCACTAATGCTCTTCATATACATGTTCAAGTTCATAAACAGATTTGTGTACTCTTGCATAGTGAGATTGTATTGGTCAAGAGTGTACCATTGTCTTGCCAACAACTCTTTTTCCATGGGGGATGCAAATACTTAAAGCATATGGATTTTAAAGTCTTTTCAATCAATGAATTGTGTGTACTCCATGTTAGGAATGGTCAAGGTGGTGGTCCACATAAACGATGGCATTAGCTTGGCAAACATCCCTAACCCCAAAATCTAGCTCCAGGCCAAAATGATGTATGCACTATTCTCTAGTCATAGGTACAACTCAATAACGAGCCGAATCAACATGCCTATGCTCTAGAGAGCATTGCAACAAGATCCCTTAACGAAGTGAACCTAAATGGCTTTGTGTGGAAGACCAATGAGTCTTCAACAAAGGCACTGGCAACATGAGGGAGACTAGTAGGAGGAGAGTCCCCTACTACCAAGGAAAAAAGAGAAGTGTCATCCTCAAAGGCCTCTACCATCGGATTCGGTGGGGTCTTGACAACTATAATAAGGGAAGCATTAGGGGAAGGACAGGTGAAGAAGAAGGAGCCATAAAAACACCAAAGAGGTCACCTCCTCACTACCATGAATAACAGCCACACTCTAGTGAAAGGACAGTGAGTGAGGACAAGGAAGGAGAAGGAGAAATACAAAGTAGCCAATGAAAACCTAAAAAACCAAAGAAGAAGGATTCGCAAGAGAAGACTGAGGAGGAAAGCAAGAAAAAAGAAAAAGCAGACTTACAAAAAGCTAAAAGAGAGTCTAAGAAGGAAGAGAAAGAGAGAAAGAAGAAAGAAATGGAGGAGTCAAAGAGGTTGGAGGAAGAATCAAGAAGATTTGAGGAGGAGAGGAAAAGTAAGGTAGTAGAAGAAGAGGAGGAGTTGAAAAGGAAGGAAGATGAAGACATGGCTTTGGCAACACACCTATCTATAGAGAAGCTATGCAGGCAGGATGAGTTGTGGGCGTCATGAGCCCGTCTAGAGATGAAGACCCAAGCTCAAGCACACAGGCTCTAGAGATCATGCCAACTGTAGTGAAAGAAGACAAGGGCAAGGCCCCAACTAATCCCACCCCTACCCTCATAGTGCCCGCTACTCCCACAATCATATTTGCACCAAGCTGCAAGGCCAAAGTGGATGCTACCAACCTCATGGTCTGGGTATAGTACTTTGTTAATAAGGAAATGACCCAAGGAATTGGAGAGGGTACCCCCATAACAGGAACTAAAAGACCGGCAGTAGAAGCAGATACTGAGTCTAGGCAGGATCCTAGGAGGTAGAAGAGGGAAACCTCCACAACCTCCATTCCCAATACAGAGTTGCCACCTACAGACTATGACGAATGCATCAAAGAGCTCCTCTCACAATTGGAGAAGGTAAAGAAATATAAGAAGATGGCAGTGGTGGCTGAACTAGAGGCAAAAAAAGAGGCCATGGCTGCATCACAATGAGAGAAAACTTGTCAAGTAGCCACATGCCAAAGGGAGATAAGTGAGCTAAAGGAGCAGGTGCAAGCCAAGGACGAAGTAGAAACCGATTGGCAGGCAAGGTTGGATGAAGAGACCCAAGCCCTAGTGAGCCTGCGATGCCATAATGACAAGCTTGTAGGGCTCTATGAAGACCTACAAGGAGAGATGGAAAGGTCCATGAAGCCATAAAAGAGTTAGAGGTGGTAAGATAGGAAAGGGCACGTAGGTATCAAGAGAGATAGAAAAATTGAAGCAATAGGCAACCTGGGAGAGTAGGAGGAGTAACAGAGGTTGAAATGAGAGATCAAAAATCAAGAGAAAAGGCTGATGATACTGGCTCAAAGATAAGGAGAAAGCCTCAGGGAAATGAAGAAGAGAGCAGAGGACTAGATGAACCATAATGAGAGAAGAGTCAAAGCTTTGATGCACCATCTAGCTTAGGTGGAAAAGAACAAAGTGCTAGAGTTGAGAGTAGATTAGAGGCCACCCAAGTGAGTTTTGAAGCCCAACAACGTGCCTTCATGAACAAACTGCTAGATGTCACTCAAAGGGAGGAAGGGGAGGCTTTTGAATCCATAAAGAAGAAGCTAGGGATTGCATGTAGGGCCTTGAGAGTAGACTTTGCAGATGCCAGTGCAACCCATGGGTGTCAGCCTTGGCCTTGAGGAGCAACAAAACTATCTACTGCAAGCAGACTTGACCCCATAAGAAGTCGATGCACTAGGGTTTGCTAAGGGGGCACAATATGTAGGCCAGCAAAGGAGAAGAGGCTATCACAAGCCTTGACATGGGACCTCATGAAGAAGAACTTGTCCCACAGCCTCCTTTCCATGCCCAGAAGAACAACAGCAACAGGCAGACACCTCTACTGAAAGAAAAGCATAGCTTAAGAGGAAGAGACAATGGATGGTGGAGCAAGCAAGGCGAAGATTGAATGCCAATCCAATAGTGGTGCCAATCGTGCCCATCCCACCAAGCTAGAATGACAACCCATCGAGCTCTAGTGCCAAATTTGTGATCTGGGAGCAACATGAGACCACTAGAAGGCCCTTCGACCTTAATTTTTGATTCCCCGCCAACTTGCATAGAGTACTGCTAGTCAAGGTGGTGGAAGAGGTGATTAATGTGGGAAGCCGGCTAGGAGACAATTGGACCTTGGAGAGAGAGTAGAATCCCATCCTATGGGGGATCGAGGACATAGAGTTTTGGCAGGATAAAGTTTTTGAAGTGCCCAAGGCTGTGAAAGGCTATGAGTGCCAACCCACATAGAGGAGGCACATTTTTGATGTAAACATGGATGCCTTGATGGATTTTTGTAACACCCTACCCTTCGAGAGAGATAATCGAAGCTTCATGCCATATATGAGAAGGGTAGGAGTGGATTTTAACCCAAGCAACCATGACTGGTACAACTTTCCATGGATCTACAACGCCAATGCTACCATACCCGAAGATGCCCTTGTTTTCGCACTAGAGAACCTATATGATTCAATAGTTCGCTTCATCGATGAATTCTCTTCCTGGGTCCGGATCCCGCCTTCATCACATGACCTGTAATTATCTTGGACTACTTAGGATACTACTTAGACAGGATCTTGTGCCACAAGAGCATCACCTTACACCCCTCTTTTTTGATCCCAATGGAATAGACAGCTGTGCCAGGCAAGATTGATAATGCAAGCTACTCTACTTCATTTTTCTTAGCCCTCTTGGAAGGTATGAATGATAGCTACTTCACACGCTGTAATCATCCATTTCTTTCCACCACCACTCTCCAAGTACGCCTAAACCTTGGAGGGTACATACAGAGCTAGCAATTCCTTAGTAAATCTCGTAAGCCTTCAACTCCACCCTCTGTTGACATGGACAACGAAGATTAGCCCTCATTCATGACTATGTAATACCAAAAAAAAAAAAAGCAGAAGAAAAAGAAAAGAAAGAAGAGACTAAAATGAAAAGAGAAGGAAATCATAAGAAAAAGCAGTTAGCTCCACATTGGCCATGGTCACTGCACCTAGGGGTTCTTCAGTTAGGCGTGTCTAGTGGCGTCGGTTGACCAGCTTCGTCCCTAATCTTCTAGCCCATTTTGCTTCCCCACTCCACGCTTAGGGCACCTCAAGGGCATGACTTCCAAACTCGTCCCCTAAGCTACACCCACTGCACCTCCCTTATGCACAAACTGGGTCCTCAAGTCTGGGACAACACCCAGGCTTGGACCCAACTCCCAGTTCCACTAGCAGGAACACAATGCGCCACACGATCAAAATTCTTGGCTGAATTTCAGCGTTGGCTTGCTTTGGTTGAGAACCAATCTGAGTATAGACTGAAATGTCTAATGTCAAATAATAGGGGTGAGTATATCTCTAAAGCCTTTGAGTAGTTTTGTGATGAGAGGGGTATTCAGCATCAATTTTCTGCCTCATACATACCACCCAGAATGGTATGATGGCTGAGTGCATGAATAGGATGATTTAGGAGTGAGTTTGCAGTATGGTTAGCCAAGCATGCTTACCATACTAGTTTTAGACTGAGGTAGTTACTACTGTTGTACACTTGATCAATCAGTCCCCATGTACCACTCTTGACTATTAGGTTGTAGAGGAGATATGGTTTAGAAAATCTCCATCATATGTTCATTTGCATATCTTTGGTTGTGAGGCTTTCTACCATGTACCCAAGGACAAGTGCAATAAATTGGATCCTAAGTCTAGGAAATGCATCTTTCTTGGTTATGGGGATGTAGGTGAGATAGGCTATCGCCTATGGGATCTGTAGGCTTGGAAGGTTATCTGTAGCCATGATGTTGTTTTCCATGAGAAGAAAATGCATAAAGCAACCTGAGCATGTCATTGAGGTATGTAAGGCGATCCTTTAGGAGGAATCTCTTACTATTGTATAGCCACCTAGATAGCCTACAACATAGCTAATGTCCTAGTGGCCCAAATCCCTAATGCTCCATGGGATGTATAGACCCCACACCCAATTTCGAGGTGGTGGTATACTAGAGATAGATGATAGATTGTGTTTCTTGAGCACTCTATGGATTATGTTATGGTGATGGATACTGGTGAGTCTCTTGATGGCCCCCTAAGAGACCCCCAAATAAACATACAAGATGATTATGCCTAAAGCCATTGTATTAATTAAGGATTGTAAGTGGATTTATATACTTATTTTAACCCCAAATTAATAGTATAATTCAAATTTTTGATGTTGTTGATGGAGGGAGAAATGTGCTTGAAAATCAAAAGATCAATTCATACAATACAAGAATTAAATTCTTTTCCTTCCATTTAAAACTTCGAGATCATAAGCTCAATACATTCAATATCAAATCCATTCAAACTATGTAAGTTTTTTCAATTTTGTGAATAGAAGTTGTCATACCCAATTAATGAAGAAAAGGAAATTCTTCAGCCGTATTTGATGATGTCGGTGCTTGCTCCTCCTCTCCCTTTATACTAAAAAATCTCCAAGTCTTCTAACCTCTATTGTTTTTCACTAATATCCTCTATCTCTCCCTTAATCTTGCTATGATTCTCTCTCCCTACATGAAAGAATAGTCTTCAAGAATGGAATGATGAGGAAGAAGATGATAGAAGTGATTGTTTGCAACCAAATGATGGTGAAAATGATGTCAAATGTTGCATAGAGTCCAGCAACATACCCTTAGAATATGACACCTCATTTTTTGATGATTTTTTTATCTTCTTTGTCAATCTCCTTCTTCCCCCATGACATCCTTCTCCAACTTCTTGATTATTCCCTTTTCAAAATTTAAGGTTTTTCCACTTGAACTAGGTCTTTCTAATACCCTTTCATATCTCCAATCTATTTTTGATCCCATCCACAGTTTCTCGATCCAAATTCTATATATGCATACAAAATTATACATGCATTTCTTATCGTCTCCAAAATATCCACCACTTCCACAAAAATCTCTCCCTTATTCGCCTTCTACAACTTACTACTTTTTCACTCCCTAAAATTCATCATCTAAAATATCCAAAATCTTTACTTCTAAGTCCATATATACACACACGATCAAATATGACATTATGATCTCATTTTTATTAAATTTTTATGAAAAATATTGCATAATATAGAGCAAGAGCCCTTCAGTTTGCATGAAAAATAGTGTAAAAATAGCTCAAAATAAGCAGTTATCATCTCTTACTTATGATGAGGCCATGTATAGAGGTGATAATCACTCTTGGGAGAGGGCCATATAGTTAGAGTATGAATCATTGTAGAAAAATCATATGTGGGATTTGGTTCCTTTACCTAGTGGCAAGCATTCTTTGCCATGCAAGTGGGTATACAAGTTGAAAAGTACCCCTGGATGCTCAAAGCCGAGATATAAGGCCAAATTGATTACTAAGGGCTTCAAGTAGGAATGTGGTGTGGACTTTGATGAAGTCATTTCTCTTATTGTGAAGATGACTATCCTATGCTTGGTACACTGGTTTTGGTTACTCAACTTGACTTGGATCTTTATTAGATGGATGTCAAGATGACTTTTCTTCATGGGGACTTACATAATGAGATTTACATGGAACATCTTAAGGATATGCCTTGTCTTCACATGGAAGACTAAATTCTTGGCCAATTGAATAGCACTCATAGAATCTGAATGCAATGTATGGACCTCATTAGTAATGCTAAGGTCAGATGGCCTAACTAAAGGGCCTTCTTGCAAGCCTCAGTGGCTACAACATACTTTGTCTATGTAGTAGATAGGGCCATGTATTTCTGCACCTTGGACATCCAAGAAATGGAACCTTCAGCAAAGGTGTAGACATAGCTAGAGGTGGACTTCCTACTGTCTGCATGTTCTGCATAATTAGAGTCAGTGTACCCCATGACTCCTATGTCCTGGCCACCATAATAGATGCACATAGTTGCTGCACCCTTCAGGTACCTCATGATACTTTTGATGGTATCCCAATGTCATTTGCCAAGATTAGCCATATAGCATGCCACAACTCCCACTACAAATGCTATGTCAAGCCGAGTGGCTATCATGGCATACATCAAAGTGCCCATTGTGGATGCATAAGGGATCTTGGCCATCTCGGTCTTATGCTGTTGAGTGTGAAATATGTTGGTTTTTGGGCTGATTTTTTGTTGCTTTTGATGATAAATGGTTGTTTATTGTGAAGTGTTTGGAAAGGTTTGGATAAGTTAAAGGGTTTTTGATGGTATTTGATGAGGATGTTTGGTTCTGTAAGGTCTGATTTTCTTCTGTTTTCTTCTGTTTTGTTTCTGTTTTGGTAGTAGAGATGGTTGAATGAATGTTTTGAGAGATGATTGAAGTTGTGTAAAGAGGTTTATGAAAGATTGAATTGGTTTTGTTTTGGTTTTTATGATTTTTATGGGTTCTGTTGATCTTCTTTGAAGTTCTGTAAGCTTCTGTAGCTCTGTTGTTCTGTACTTCTGTTATTTTGTGGTTCTGTTCAGTTGTTTCTATTGAGTGTTATGATGGATGTGTGGATATTTTGGGAAGTGTTTTTCTCTTAGGAAAGGATGAATGGAAGCTCTATCCAAGCTAATTGAAGTAAAGAAGTAACTGTTGAAGATTCACAGAAGGTTACAGAAGACACTGACAGAAGACAGATCTCACAGGACACTATGAAGTCTCTGGTGACCCTTCATATCAGACATACCTTTTGGAAGGTGTATCCACGACCTAAGAAGGATTATTGAGAGTGATTATTGATTATTGTAGTGAGGATATGATGTACTATTGATGGAGAGAGAGAGAGAGAGAGAGAGAGTCAGAGATAGTCAATTCTATCAAAACAGTGTAATTATTGAGAGAGAGAAATGTGAAGACATTAAAGATGAATGATATGTGATTGATTTCCATTAAAAGATGGTGTATTCTTTTGTATTCTTGGTTATATTGATGGATATTATGAAGATTATGAAGAATATGGTTGATTTTATAAAATCCGTGGGAGATCTACATGATGATGCATGAAGATTTGTTGTGCCTGGTGTTCTTTTCTTCATTGTGATAATATAAAACCTAATAAAAAAGCTTGTTGATGATGACAATATAGATTTTATTGCAGTAGAAACCCTATTTCCTTGGTGTCTCTCTTGGGGCTCCATGTTTTTGGTGCACAACTGAGGAAAACTGCCATCAGCAAGCACAAACAGAGGCTGAAAATGGAAGAAGTGGCACTATGGAAAAAGAAGCAAATCAATGGATAGTAGAGTTCCTGCCACTGTTGAAGAATTGCAAGCCTTCATTGCCAAGGCAACATTCTACAAAAGATTCATTCCCCAAAGGAGAAAGCACAATGCCATTCTGATGAAGTCCCTATGTGACGGTCTGTTTTCACAACCCTCTGAAGCTGTAGAAAGTTGCATCACATTTGCAAAGTTTCTCCCACAAAACTAAAGAGTAGAACAGAGAGAATGAGTATCAATGGAGGATTTGGCCTTCGTTGAAGAATTTCCAGATATCATCAAGTGGGAAATACTCAAGAAGCTTTAGAAGTCGTGGTCTGTGGAGGTTCACAAAAATAAGAAGGAACAGAGTTGGGACTTGTTTGTAGACACTCAACAGCAAGATACATGGGATGCTTGGTGTTCTGACAATCTTTTGTTTGTTCAATTGGCAACCCATTGGAAGTTGGTAGACAGAGTGTTCTTTACAACATACATGAAAGGTGAGAAGGATCGAAGCTTGCACGCGAGCTATGGCGGGAGAGCAAGAGCAAGAAAAGAGAGAGATAAGAAATGGGAACTCCAATGGTCACAATGTGTGACCGGTCCTTCCTTTATTCAAACTGTCACTAAAAGAATAAAGAATAAAGTGACGTGATGGGCGCCCGCCACCTGCAGTGTGCAGTGGCAAGTACTGTCAGTGTAGTAATACACGGGGTGGCACGGTGGAGGCGCCTTTACCCCCAACAACCTCCCACTTAAAGGCGAATTTGCCCTAGTGAGAGAGAAAAGAAAAAGAAAAGACAGTACAAATGTACATAGGTACAAGGGATGAGGAAAGGCGACATCTCATCCAACGCCCATCAACCTCCTGAGGAAGGCAAAGCGCTCAGTAGTGAGGCTCTTCGTGAGCAGATCTGCACGATTCTCGTCAGTGGAGATTTTGACAAGGTCAACAGACCTGTCCTCCACGACACCACGTATGAAGTGATACCTCACCTCAATGTGTTTTGTCTTCACATGGAAGACCGGATTCTTAGCCAACTGAATGGCACTCATAGAATCCGAATGCAGTGTAGGTGTAGCATCAATCCCAAGGTCAGCAACTAGACGGCCTAACCATATGGCCTCCTTGCAAGCCTCAGTGGCTGCAACATACTCGGCCTCAGTAGTAGACAAAGCCGTACACTTCTGAACCCTAGACATCCAAGAGACAGCCCCTCCAGCATAGGTGAATACATAGCCAGAAGTGGACTTCCTACTATCTGCATGTCCTGCATAATCGGAGTCAGTGTACCCCACGACCCCTGTATCCTGGTTGCCATAGTAAATACACATATCTGCTATGCCCTTCAAGCCCTGTGACTGCATAAAGGCATCAAACTTATGATACCATTCCCTAGGTGCCTGCTTCAAGCCATACAAGCTCTTCTTCAACTTGCACACTAGGTGCTCCCTGCTAGGTTCTGCAAAGCCCTTAGGCTGATCCATATAGATCTCATCATGCAAGTCCCCATGTAGAAAAGCCGTCTTGACATCCATCTAATATAGATCTAAGTCAAGCTGTGCAACCAAAGCCAAGACTAAGCGCAGGGTGGTCATCTTAACCACATGAGAGAAGACCTCATCAAAGTCCAAACCATGTTCCTGCTTAAAACCCTTTGCTACCAACATAGCCTTGTATGCCGGCTTGGGGTGTCTAGGGGTACTTTTCAGCTTGTACACCCACTTGCTTGGCAAAGCCTTCTTGCCCTTAGGCAAGGCAACCAAATCCCAAGTCTCATTCTTATGCAGGGAGTCTATCTCAGACTGCATAGCCCTCTCCCAGGAGTGACTGTCACCCCTGCGCATAGCCTCATCATAAGTGAAAGGCTCTCCTGCATCTGTAACCAAAACATAATGCATAGAGGGCTGAAATCTGTCAGGTGGACGTCTGTCTCTAGTAGACCGTCTCACCGTAGGCTCTGCTGCCTGTCTAATTGCCTGTCCAACACCCTGGCCCTGTGGAGGAACTGCTGCAGGCTGTACTACTGGCTATGCTAGAGATCTAGGCTCCTCCTGAAAGATCATTCTGCGGATCTCAATCACCTTCTCAGGCTGCCTGTGCATCTTGTCTTCATGGAAGACGACATCATGGCTGCGTACTATTTTCCGCGCCTGCGGATCCCATAGGCGATAGCCCATCTCTCCTGACTCACCATAGCCAAGGAATATGCATTTAATGCTCTTTGGATCCAATTTACTCCTCTTGTCCTTGGGCACATGGCAGAATGCCTCACATCCAAAGACATGGAGATGCGCATAAGAGGGTGGCTTACCAGCCCAAACTTCCTCTGCAACCTGGAAATCCAATCCACTGGAAGGCGATCGGTTTATGACATGCACTGCCGTACTAACTGCCTTAGCCCAAAAACTCTGGGGTAGGCCTGCATGGGTAAGCATAGAGCGCACACGCTCCTGAATAGTCCTGTTCATGCGCTCAGCCAAACCATTCTGGGGTGGGGTGTAAGGGGCGGTCAACTGACGCTTAATACCCCTGTCATCACAAAACTGCTCAAAAGCATGTGAGACATATTCTCCCCCATTGTCAGTCCTAAGGCATTTCAGCCTATACCCAGTCTGGTTCTCAACAAGAGCAAGCCATCTCTGAAAAACTGCCAAGACATCGGACTTCTGCTTTATGGGATAAGCCCACACTTTCCTAGAAAAATCATAAATGAAGGTAACGAAGTACTTCGCGCCACCCATAGACATGCAAGGCATAGGCCCACAAACATCGGAATGCACCAATGCCAAGGGCTCACTCATGCGTGGCCTACCCGATTTCTTATGCGTAGACCTATTCTGCTTACCATAAGACAATGATCACACGAGTCAAAACATGCATAATCCAAAGGCGGAAGATACTGCAAACCAGATAACATTTTCATTCCCTTTAAAGACATATGCCCCAAACGGGCATGCCAAAGTGATACATGTGGGATAGAACCCACTGCCAAAACATGGTCAACTGAGGACCCAGATACAACAAGAGGATAGAGGTTGCCAGACTTGGCGCCTCTAGCAAGCACAAGTCTACCACGAGTAATCTTCAGGTAGAATCCCCAAAACATACATGAAATCCTGCATCATCCAGCTGTCCTGCAGACATAAGACTGCGCGTAAGCGCAGGTACATGACGTACATCCCTAAGCAAAAATGAACTGTCAGTGGAAAACTGCAACTGAATATCACCCATGCCCACAATGTCAAGAGACCTGTCGTCTCCAAGTCTGACTGAACCAGATATAGTGCGGTAAGAGTGGAACCACTCACGGTAAGGCGTCACATGGAAGGATGCTCCGGAATCTAATAACCAGCACTGTGCATACATACTAGATGTCTCAGTCAAGTGTGAAGCATCAGAAGAACTAGCTGCAAGTATAAACTCACCACCACCATCGGACTCCTCAGTCTGCGTGACATTAATTTCCTCAATCTTGACGCTGGACTTCGCAGGTACTATGCTGCGATCAGAGGACTTCTCCTGCACTTTATCTTTCCCCTTATCCTTGTGCTTCTCATTGCGCAACTCATGACATTGTGGTCTAATATGGCCCTTTTTCCCACAATGATGACAAGTGACATTTGCATTGCGCCCACGCGACTTACTACGCGACTTGCCACGAGATTTAGACCAACCCTTCTGCGAGTCACGACCACGGTTATTACCACGATCATTCCTATCATTCCTGCCTCTAACTGTCAAAGCATGACTACCATGAGAGGCATCCAAGTTTTTGCGATTCACCTCTTCCTGAAGAAGAGCACTCTCAACATCTGCCAATTTTAGAGTAGCACTAGAGGCACAAAGAGCAGTACGGAAAACATCCCATGACTCATTCAGAGTCCCAAGCAAGAAAAGAGGAGTTACTTCCTTTCCAAAGGTGATATCCTGCGAAGTCAGGTTCTTCAGTATAGCATGGAACTGGCTCAAGTGAGCAGACATAATCGCATTATCCTTCATGCGCAGATCCATAAGCTGCTTCAACCAGTACATCTGACTTGCCGGACTTTTCTTATCATAAAGATTCTTGATCTTATTCCATAGATCCCATGCACTATGTGCTTCCTCAAATACATTATAATGTACCTATTCAGTGAGAGACAATACAATCGTGGACTTGCATAGCTCATCAAGTTCAAGCCAGTCGTCATTGTCCATAGTTTCAGGCTGCTCCCCACTCAACCGAAGTGGCTTAATCTGAGATTTCTGCATCAAGACCTGCCAAATTTGACTCTTCCAATAAGAGTAGTTGGTACCATCCAACTTTGCAATGTTAAAGATGGCACTATCATGCGAAGATGACGCCATTATGCAGGCTGAAAATGCCCAAATAGTCCAAAACTGCTTGCTGTTTTACTGCAGAAACTGCCCAAAAATGACCAAAACGGGGTCCAAAGGGCGAGCAAAGTGTGCCAAAAGTTGGTGCCCACTTAGTACTAGGTGCGTACACCAAATTAGGATATTTCAGCATGAAAAGTACACCTCAGTCCACCAATAACTGCTTGCTGTAATAAATTGCAGGTATGCAGTCTAAAGAGCAAACTGTCCCAAAATAGGATCCAATGTCAAGCAAACAATGCTAGGTCCAAAGCCGGCATGAAACAGACATAAGCAAGGCCAATGACAGTGAAAAGAACATGAACTCAACACCGAAGTATGTCAAAATAACATCTGCCAGTGAAAGGCACACCCCCAGACACTCTAGGCAAAGTGTTCCTGTAACTGCCAAAACCTGACACAAATAGGTGTCTGCTCAAAGAGAAAGATCCAAATATGAGACTCAACTCATAAGCATCCTGTGAACCAAGAGTACATCAATGCATATCCATAAAGATCGGAGTATGATCCCAAAGTCTCAATGCGTATGTAGCTGCTCAAGTCATAAACTGCTCCAAATACATGTAAGTGCTCCAATAGCATGCAACTGTCAAAGGTCAAGCAAGCATGTAAAATGCTCCCACTAGCACAAAAGGCATACAAAGTGAGCTCAGAAGCTCAAATAACCCAAGAGAAAGCACCAGTGATAAGTGACCCTGTCAATGCATCAAGCGCATCCAAGAGAGCATGACATACATGAAGCATCGGTCGTATTAACCATGAAGCAATATATAAGCCCAAATAAGCTCTCGGTCAACTCAATGACATCCAAATAGCAACCAAGATCAGTGATCAAGTAAGCCGGGAATGCTCAAATACATCCAAATCCAAGCTCCAAATGTCGGTATGGCATACACGAACCAAATAGCATATGTCACGAACCAAAGCATGTAATGCAAAAGCCTAACTGTCAAGCAGAGACATGAGGCATAGGCGGGCCACGAGCATGCCAAATCGGTCCAAATGCTAGTGAAGATAGAGCTAATGCGAAGCTCAAAAGCATCCCATAATCTCATACATATGCTCCAAGCCGTCCCCAAATGTCAGAGACATCATGCCAAATCTCAAAGCATACATCCGGTATCGGTAGGTAAGTGCCAAAGCCTGTAAAGTACCTTCAGCCCATTGTTATTCCAGCATGTATTTACTATTCTAAACAGTAGATTTCAGCCCCGAATTCAAGCCAAAATCATGGTCAAACCAAATGCATACATCACCAATACATTCGGGTAGGAAGTAGACCGCATACGGGCATCAAATAAGGTAACCGGAGTAGAGTATAAGCATCAAATGCCAATGCCAAGTGTGGCTGCCCTGTTTCCAACACTGTATGACAGTAAATAATAGTCCCAAATCAACCAATATTTCAAGCCAAAATCATGGCATAATCATGTGCATACATTCCCAAGGCACTAGGCATCATGTAGACCGCATACGGGCATCAAATAGCACAACCGGAATAGAGTATAAGCAACAAATGCTAATGCCAATGGTGCTGCCCTATTTTCAGCCTGTTATGACAGTTTATGACAGTCCCAAATCTAAAGAAATCAGCCCCGAATGATCAAGACCAATGCCCAAAGCTTGAATGACATCAAACATGAAGTCTATAGCCCTCTTGATCAAGGTAGAGAGCAAGAAGCAATGGCCAAGTGTGGAGCTGAAGTAGATGAGTGCTCACAGCCTGGAAAAAAATGATGCAATCTGCCCTGTTGGTGCTGAACTTGCTGCTGCTCCACATGGGCTGAAAAGGGGGTAATGGGGGGACTCAAGAAGGGCCTATCAAAGGCCTATGACAAGCCTCTTTGAGCCTTGACAGGTGTAAGGCACAATATGAGGGGAATAAGCTTCAAGGGTTTGAAGCCATGGCTGCCCTTGCTGTTTGCAACTTGTAGACTGAAATAAAACCCTGAAAGAATGATCAAATACCTTAGTATCAATGCCTTGAAGGTGCCTCAATAGGCTGGGAAGGTGCTCGGGAAGCCAGGGAGTGATGGGAGCTTGGGGAGTCGATGCGAAGGTCGGGAAGCACCGAGTTGAGCTCGAGCAAGAGAATGCCAAGCTCTGATACCGGTTGAAAGGTGAGAAGGATCGAAGCTTGCATGCGAGTTATGGCGGGAGAGCAAGAGCAAGAAAAGAGAGAGACAAGAAATGGGAACTCCAACGGTCACAATGTGTGACCGGGCCTTCCTTTATTCAAACTGTCACTAAAAGAATAAAGAATAAAGTGACGTGACGGGCGCCCGCCATCTGCAGTGTGCAGTGGTGGGTACTGTCAGTGTAGTAATACACGGGGTGGCACGGCGGAGGCGCCTTTACCCCCAACAATACATTGTTGAAACTATCAAGAGCTAGCATTACTATGATGATGGCACCACCACAATGCTTAGACATATGCATTTTGACACCTTCAGAACTGAATACCTTCCTCTGTGCAGTGGCATGAAAGCAGAATTCAGAGACGTTGAAAAGGAAGAAGTAGAAGAAATGTTGGCAAGAGAGTCCTCCAGAGACTGAAGCCTTCTGTTATCCCTCTGTGGAGCACTAACAACATAATGGGAGTCAACCCCCTCATGAATGACACCATCAGGAGACAAGCACTAGAACGACTTTAGAGATATGTGAGAAGAGAGAAAGCAAGAATCAAAGCCGAGAACAAGCTAGCAGGAGAAGCCGCCTTTGACGCCCTTGCGGAACTCTTTACAGAAGTCCCAATGGCACATCAAGCTCTTCCTCCTCCTGCTGGAGGTCCACTTCCAAGCCAGATCCGTCCTGGAACTATTGATGACAGGCCAACGAATGTAGTCTCGTTGCCAATTTTTAAGGGAGAGTACAATGAAGACCCCAATCTTCATGTAGCAAAGTTTATGGTAGCATGTGTGGCTAACAATGCCAGAACCCCTGAGCATTGGTTAGAAATATTCCCCACCACTTTCAAGGGTGCGGCATTTCAGTGGTATGAGAGACAAGCAGCAGGAACTTTTGGCACATGGGACAACGTGAAGTTAGCCTTCCTCACTTAATTCAGGCGTGAAGGTTTTAAAGAGCGGATGCGAGAGGAGTTCATGAATTTAAGTCAGTCCTCTGTAGAAAGAGTAGAAGCTTATGTCTCGTGAATGGAATCCATCCTGAAGAGATGGACCAACCATAATCTAGATGATGGCGTTCAGAAGGGAGTGTTTCTCAGGGGTCTACAACCAGAAGTCTATAAGTTTGTGGAGCTACAAAGACCAGCCACACTGCAAGCTACAACAGAAGGTGCAAGACTGTACGATGAAGTGGAAGCTAGATTGGCGATGAATCCAGGAAGAGGAGTCCCACCTTCTCTGATGCCAGGGATGATGTACCCACCAAATACAATCCCAGGGACTGTCCCCTACCCCTACCAACGGATGCCCCCAGTATCACAATATAGTGCACCAAATCCACAGTGGCCACAATCAATGCCTCAAATGATGGTATAACCACAACAACAATGGTCCCAAACAATTCCCCCAATGTCAAATCAGTAGCAAAGTGGAACCCTACCAACTGGAGCCAACAGCCAACAGTTCAAACAGGAGCTCTGAATCAGAATCAAAACAGAGACCCCTTTACACCAGCCCAACCTGTTTATGCAATGATTACAGAGACTCCTCAAAACCCTACTGCCAGGGCCTCCGGAGGAGAAAGCTTGAAATATTATTTATCCAACTCAGTTGCAAATATCAAAAAGGAGTTGATGGATGTGATTACAGAGCTGCAGATGATGAAGGTGAATACCGCCAATATATCCACTCCTACGGGAGCTGGAAGAGATGTGGTGCGCTCTAATACATGGTGTGAAAAGTGTCATCAAGCAGGCCATTTAGCCACTGAATGTATACGAAACCCAATAGTCCCTGGAGCTTTCTACTCCTACTGTCTTAGGAAGAATCATACAGAGGATATTTGCTCTCTGAAACAGATGCATGATAGGAGAAGGAAGGAAGAAGACGCAAGATTCAACTTGCTCGAATCCAAAATGACAACACAGGATATTGGAACCAAGCCTAGAGAGTTTAGTCCTAATTTCGGTCCAAGGAGGTTTCCATCCCAAAGTTACAGAGGAAGACAGTATCAGAAGTGGAGTGCTACAGATGCGGAGAAAAGGGACACATTTCACCAAATTGTCCAAATCACAGAAGGTCAGTGGATTACAAGCCCTTATGCAGTCGATGCAAAGGAGAAGGCCACACTGCAAAAGACTGTCCAAGCCCAGCCCCAGTGAAAAACAGTGCTACTGATAATCTATCCAAGGCCCAAGAGCCTACCTCCAATTTAGTGGAATTGGAAGTTGCTGCCATCACACGTGCAAAGAAGAAGGAACCACCTGTCCAGAAAGAAAATAATCCTCCTTCCAGAACAGTGAAGTTCAATCTTCCAATAGAAGAGCAGAATAGAACAGAGCTTGACAGTGCCGTACAGAGCACTGTAGTGCCACAGAGAGTCACAGAGACAGTTCTAGAGACAGGACTAGAGGTCTAGGAGATAGAAGAGGAGGAAGTGCCACAAGTGGCAGAAGAAGTCCCCATGATGCCCCTATTGGAAGAAAAAAGGAAAATGAAAATGGGTGTCGCCCCATTTCCTAACCGGTTAGAGAAGCCAGTGGATCCTATTAAGGAATACGATCTGGTCAGAGAATTAGATACCTTTAAACCAAACCTCACCTTCCGACAATTGTTGAGTTGTCTCCCAGTTGTCGAAAAAGGTTCAAAAGTATACTGACAAGAAGACATGGCTTAAGGATTGCTCCCTCAACAGCAACAAAGTCCAACAAAGCTTCAGAGCCTGTAAAAGAAGTGGATGTGGCTAACGCCTTCCTAGATCCTGGTACCCTAGAGATTGGCGTGTGGATAGAAGGCTACTTTATTGCAAATGCATTGATTGATGGTGGTTTATCAGTGAACATTATGACGGATGTGACAATGAAGGATCTAGGTCTACAAGGTATGCAACCAACTCAATGGCTCATCAGACTAGCGGATCAGAGCAGAATTAAGCCTTTGGGCATTTTCCCATATGTGAAGACTACAGTGGCTGGAAAAGATTATTGGCTAACCTATCTCGTGGTGAAGCCAAACTCTTATGGTACATCTTATCCCCTTGGGCAGACCATGGCTTTTTGAAGCTAGAGCAAGGACGGATTGGTTCAAAGGAACCTTGACCTTGGGTAGAGGACCCAATAAAGTGGTGCTGAAGCTATATGGTGCTCAAAAAGGACATGGATCCACCTCCTTGGAATTATCTTCTGACTCCCCCAATGAGGCTACAGATGGAATATCAGCAGAAGAAGATGCTGTCAAACAGATCCTTCCCAAGAAAATAGAAGCACATTCCCTAACAGTGGGTACTGTAAGCCAACTCCCAAAAGATGCAAAGCCATTATCAATGGGTGAATACTTCCTGCTTGAACCAAGAATGATTTTCGAAATCACTTCTGATAGTGAGATAGAAGCATGGATGTACTGCTCTCCCTGTTACATGGCCATAGCAGAGCCAGAGATAGAGGCAGAAGGCGAGCAGAGGACATGTTCTTCTCTTAACAGAGCGCCTACAAAGGCAGAGCCGGAGTCTGAAGAGGATGATGATGAATCCAAAGAAGGAGACTTTGAAAGTGAGATAGAAGAAATCACTCCACCCACAGAAGGCATAGATGAGGAGGGAGTTCCAGAAGCTTCAGAAGCAGAAGACTCCATGCTATGCGACAGAATGGCAATGGTACCCTTTGGATTTGTAAATAGATCTTTCCATAGGCAAAGCCTATATAAGAAGTGGATCAAGCAAAATAAGCTGTCTTTTATCAGTGGTTCTTGTCGCACCCATCCACACTTGTCAAGAAAGGATGATGATAATGCTCCTTGTCAACAAGTACCAGTCCCAAGGCCACAACAGAATTCCGAGAGCCCTTGTTATGTAACATTCCTGGATGCATCCTCTGAAGAGGAGTCCTCAAGCTCTAAGGTAATTAACATTCAAACCAAAACCGAGACAGTGCTGATCCCATTTCAGCATTTCAAGGAGCAACCTAAGTTCTTACTGAAAGAAGACGTTGGGTCTAGTGGGACATCAAAAGAGGACACCACCCCCTTGAAGGAGTCGGATCTGTACCCAGAAGCAGTTCGTGGGACCTTCATCCGTGAAGTAAAAGGTGAAAGGTAGTTAACCATTGTGGATGCAGATGGCATTGAACGCCACTTGAAGGTGGGTAGCAGCCTACTAGAAGAGGAGTTGTCAACCTTGTACAACTTGTTGAAAGAGAATTTGGACGTGTTTGCATGGTCCTACAAAGACCTAAAGGGGATTGATCCCACAATATGTCAGCATCATATTGACTTGGAGCTTGATGCCAAGCCAGTACGGCAACGACAGAGGTGAATGAACCCGAATTATTCCACACTGGAAAAAGCAGAGCTGCTGAAGCTTTTCGAAGCAGAGTTCATCTATCCAGTGTGCCAACAGTGAATGGGTCTCACCCATTATTACTGTGTTTTCCGCAGCACAAAGGAGCAAAAAATGGAAAAAAATGGAAATAGCAAAAAAGGCGCATGATAAAAGGAGAAAAAGACTCCTTGACTAGTAACCAGTCCCTGAAAAATTTAAATGTTCAGGCACGACCCTCAAAAAGCCTTGGTGTTGGCCCGAGACAATAAAAGAGAAAAAGGACGCACCATTAAAATATGGGAGCGCCCCCGAATCTTTGTAAAAGAGTGCCAGGATCGCTCCTGTGCAAAGTGTACGCATTAGTTGGGAATAGGATAAATTAGAATGGTAGGAAATGGGAAAAAGGGCCTAGACGGTCGGCCATGTAAAAGAGGGAAAAGGGGATGACCACCCAAAAAAGATTTAGGGCTTTGTATATAAAGTTGAAAAGTGAATGAGAAGCTCATTCTTTTGTGTGTGGCAAAAAGAGTCTTCTTCTTCCTCTCTTCTTCTCTCCTTCTTGCTTGTGTGTGCTCTTAAGAGAGGGAGTGTGAGAGTGTGAGGGAGTGAGTGTGTGTGAGAGCGAGGGATCAAGAGGGTGAAGCTCTTCACTATCTCCTCTTCTCTTCTTCTCTTCTCTTGCGCGCGCGGCTATGGAGGATGGAGCTTGGAGATGGAGGAGGCTTGAGGATGCTTGAGCTAGCATCCAGAATCGTGGAGCTACCGGTGTGCAAGGGAGAGGAGGGTACTCGATCAAGCATCAAGGTAAGCTCACTACACTCGTAGGATCGACAGCGCGTCGGCTAGGTGAGAGATAGCCATTAGAGCTCGCTTGTAACACTTGAAACAATAAGTGGTCCGTGGGTCTTGGTGGTTGAGTGAAAGTTCCCACATTTTGGTTTTGTTGCCGGGACAAACGGATTCAAGCTTGAGCACTTGCGCGCCTCATATCAAGCATTGACGTAGGGTATTCATCCTCGAAATAGAGCTTGAGATAGTTAGGAAGTTGGGTGTTTTTTATCTTCAAAACAGGTAAGTATTTTGGGACATTCTGGTTGTTTGATGATTGGAAAACATGGAGATATTAGTTCAGTATTTTGCTTTCGATTTGTGTTGTTAGAGTAGTTTAACAGTAGGAAATGAGAGGCATAGGGTTTGCTGTTGTAAAACAGGGAGGAAATCGGGGAAAACAGGGGGAAAATGGAGGAAATGCGTATTTGAATGTGTAGGAATTGCTAGGAGAGTGATCTGTAGCATTCCGGGAATGACCAGCAGGGTTATAAGTTCTGGAAGGGCAAGGGAATCCTCATTTGCAACCAACTGAGAGTGAGTAAGAGAGAGAGAGAGAGAGAGCTTGGGCGACCATTCGATCGATCAGGGCAAGGAGTGATGTTGCTATTGGCGATCCCCAGGTATATAGATCTCTCCCCCATCACTCCAAGATCACTCCTGGTGAATTTTGTAGTCTATAATCATCGATGTCTTGAGATTTTGGACGAATTTGTGCTCGAAAGTGCATCGGGCTGGCGGAATCGGACACCCGATTTAGTGTTCGATTTTCAGAAGCGGACGCTCGACAACCGTCCGATCGAAGCAACCTGTCCGACTCGGATACTCGGACGCTCGGACTCCGATACTCGGACACTCAGATGCTTGGACTACCATCCGATCGGACCAACCCGTCCTACTCAGACACTCGGACTCGGACACTCGGACCAACCCCATCCGATCGGACTACTTGTTTGATTGTCCGATCGAGGAAATCAGACTCACAAATTAGGACACGTCAACAATCGGACCACATGCCTAACCACCATCCGATTCTGAGACTCGGACGGCTCAAACTTGGACCCACCTGGTCTGATTTCTAGAATCGGACCACTAGTAAATCGGACCACTGGTAAATCGGACGTCGGATTCCTAGAGTCGGAGACACCTTAAAAAAAAAGGGGGGGAAACATCAAAACTTGACCCCCACAAACGACTGGAAGCGCAACCCACTCTAGGACAACATGGCAAACGCCTTGTAGGCAGTTCCCGACGTAGGAGTCAAGACCAAGGGATAGGGGGACAGTACTGGAGTACTCCCTAGTGACCTAATGCGTTGAGAACGGAAATCCAATCGGAGGACTTGTGATTGACCCCCCCTAGTGAACGGTAAGAAGCAGTGCAAACCCTAGAACCCACTAGAATGGCCAGGACTTGAGCAACAAAGCCTATCATGCCCGAAATGAGCGAGAGTGAGTAAGACACCGAGGAATTGCTTGCAGCACTCACATTGAATTTCCACACTTGAAGTACACTTAAGAAAGCTAAAAGCCTGATTGGGCACAACTTCACGAGAAATGACACACTCATCGAGTGACCATAAATTGAGGTTTGTATTCAATAATCAAAGGAACTCACTCAGATAAATCACTCAAGGAACCCACCAATAGGAGAGGACCCAAGACATAGACAAACAATTGAAGCGTAGGGTAGGACCAAGCAAGGAGCGCCAACGACGAGGATCTGTCAAGACTATTTAACCTGATCGACATCACAGTGAGGCGCAAGAATTCGACCATGACGGAAGAAAGCTTAGACCATCGGTCTAATGAGGAGCTTGATTTGAGTGTATTCCCAGATGCTATACAGTAGATGGTGAGCAGTTACGATACACACGCCCGGTACGAGCACTGCGGCAGGACAACAAAAGCAATCATTGCAAACCTAGAGGAGGAGAGAAGGCTAGCCCGCAAGGCATTGCAGGGCATAACTGATTATAATAGGGATCAACAGGCTAGGAGCCAAAGGCAAAGCATGGAGCTGCATGAGGTGCAATGAGTGCTAAACTTGGCTAGCCGAAACGGAACAGACCATGAGAGAGCGCTAGAAGGAGACATGACATTGAGCAAGCTCCTCATGAAACGGTTGCTCGATAACACCGCAGTAGAGCAGAGTGCCACCGCACTAGCAATGTCTCTGCTTACAGGATTAGGGGCAAACAAGGGCTCAAAGAGCCATGCCAAAATATTGATTGTTGCCAAGCAACTCGATAAGTACCAACCGCATGACGATCAATACAGCTTTGTTGAGCAGTTTGAGCAAGTCTGCAAAGCCAATGGCCTCAACGACCAGACTCAACGTTCGCAAGCATTCGGGCTTTGCTTAGGCGACAAGGGTAGGACGCGGTATACAAGCATGGATGCCATGGAATGAGCCAATTTCAATAATCTCAAGGATCTCTTCGTCAAGAGGTTCGCCGAGCCCGGATACTCCGATAACCTGCTAGTACACTTGATGAATGTCAAGCAAAAAGAGAAGGAGGACATCCGCAACTACGTGACCCATGTGAGAAGTCTCTTTAAGAGAATCCCTCTAGGCGAGCGACCGACTGACAGAGTAGTTTTAACTGTATTTATCAACGGAATTCGAGACGAGGAGTTATATAAGGCATTGGCAGGCAACTCAAGCTTGCAGCGGGACGTGGTGGCTAGAGTTTTTTAGGAAGCCATCAGAGTCGATGACCAGCTGAAAGAGCGGAGCTCTAGGAGCTCAAAATCTAGAAGAGACCAACCCGCGAAGCTTAGAGAGAACGTCAGCCTCTAGTGAGCGGTCAATCCCATCATCCCAAGATAAGGGGAAGGCCATCGAGACAGACCAAGGCTTGACTGAGGTCAAGATGGAATTAGCCAAGATACAAGACATGTTGAGACGACCAACGTGCTCACACATCCAATGTGTGTATTGTGGCGGAAACCACTTGCCGGCCGAGTGTTAAGGCCCTAGGTCAAGACCTTGTGCTAACTGCGGTAGGTTCGGCCACGATATCATACATTGCAGACTACCAAGAAGACTTCCATACTTGCAATCCTACGGCCAACCTTATCTAGCTAACAGGCTGCAGCCATTCTTTGGAAGGGGAGCCCCATTGGCTCTACCCGTGCCTAACGATATGAGACCAGCCGTCCCTAGAATTGGACATAAATCCTACAGGCATTCCTAGACCGCCTAGTCCTTATGTGACCCACCCACCGAGCGACGCTCTAGTACACTACATGGAGGAGCCGAATGATGAAGAGACCTACATATACCCTTATGTCTCGCATGACGACGAGGGCAACGCGGTCCTCATGGATTATTGACCCGTGCCGGTGATGGCGTTAAGATGAGGACGGGGTAGAGGCCTAGGAGGGTAGCCACAGGATCCAGTCACTTGTTGGACTTGCCGACACCCCGGTCATGTCTCATCACGCTGCCCTGAAAGAGAGCAGCAAAACATGGATAAGGCTGATCAAAGGTGTGTAGAGTGCAGAATCACTTATCTTTTCATAGACTGCCTAAGCAAAAGCCATCCTCTAGCTTAGCCAATTTTCCATCCGTCCCATTGGGGCTATTTGGTGTCGAAAACCCTGATGGGGAGGCCACACCTATTTCCTTGCGAGTTATGACCTGAGCCCAAACGAAGCAGGCCGACATCTCTCTGCCAAGACCTAGCAATCTTGACACAACCTCGATAGGAAAGAAAAGCCACATGCGGAAAAAGAAGAGATCGGAAGCTCAAGTTGCACTAAAGGCCGAGAGTGCTACGACTCTACCCACAGGGAAGAAAGTCTCAAATGCGGAGGCAGAGACTTCAGCCCTTAAGACAGCCGAAAAGGGAAGCACTAAGGTAGGGGAATACCCGCATTCGAAGCACAATTAAAAGCCATAGAAAAGGTGAAGGAATGGGTGAGGGAGGCTCAACAACATCTCAAAGATGGCGAACCCATCAGAAAGGACGAGATCGATGATCTCTCTAGCATAAGCATGCCAATATCACCGCCTCAACCTAAGTCGGCCAAAGCAACTGTGCCACAAGCAATGCCGCTGAGACCAAGCCTAGACGCAACAGAGCCGCAGATCAGCCACGGCCATTGGCCCGGATAGTCTAGGGTAAAGGAAGGACGAGTATCTAACGATCTCCTGACCACGCTAGTGACCACCCCTGTAACACTTAGCCTGGGAGATCTACTTAAGCAACACCCTGCCCTATGGCAAGACCTTAAGTAGTGGGTCGAAGGATCACAAGATCAAGTCACGGCAGACCCTGGAGACCAGGATGCAAAAACACAATTGCCAAGTTTGACGCTGCACTCCGTGCCTAAATCTTTGCATGTCAACACCTTTTGGGAAGGCTCTAAGATGCACGCGGTCCTGCCGATCCTAGCCCTGGGTGACACAACAAGAAAGGGAATCGTAGACACGGGAGCTGGGGTTAGTGTGCTTAGCCACACAGTGCTTCAGACTTGGGGAAACCCGCTTGTCAAAGCTGCTAGGTTTAACGTCACGCTAGCAAATGGTATGAGAGTGAAGCCATTCGGGGTACTGAAGAATTGGCCAGTGAAGATCGTAGGTGTCCAGTTCTCTGTCGACTTTACAGTCATGAAGGGAGTGGACTACAATGTCCTATTAGGCCGATCTTGGATGCGCAATGCTAGAGTCATCGAAGATTGGGGTAAAGGCTTGATCTTCCTTTGCAATAGAACGGACGCCGTGAGAATAGAGATGGACACTTGGAAGACCTCACCAGTCGACCTAGACGCCATCTCTTCTATGCTCAAGGGGAACACTCAGGTCAAGAAGCCCTATGGGTCCTTGACCAAGTATATTCCATGCCCAGAGGATGAGCGGGATTGGATGCACATCCTCGCTACAATTGACCTGCCATTCTCAAACTGTTAACCCTCAAACGAACGAAGGTGGAAAATCCAGAAAAGCTAAAGCAGAAGAAAAAGACAAAGGCCAAGGAAAAGAGAAATGGAAGACAAAAGACGCACAAGGAGAAGAGTCTTAAATAAGGGAGAAAGGCGCACAAGGAAAAGCGCAAGTCAAAAATTTTGTAAAAGAGTGCAAGTGCATCATGGTTTAATTCAAGGAGCACCGGGCTCTCACCTGTGCAATTTGTAAATGTAGATGGGCGGTGGAAAGGAAGCTAGGAAGATAGAAGGACAATGGGAAAAAGGGCCAAGGCTACGGCCGGCCATGTAAAAAGGGGATGACCGCCTAAAAGGGATTTAGGGTTTTGTATATAAAGTTGAAAAGTGAATGAGAAGCTCATTCTTGTGTGTGGCCAAAAGTAGCTCTCCTCCTCTTCTTCTTCTTCTTCTTCTTGCCTGCTTGAGCTTGTGCTTGAGAGAGGGAGTGTGAGAGTGTGAGGGAGTGAGTGTGTGAGGGTGAGGGACCGAGGAGGAGAAGCTCTCCATCTTCTCCTCTATTCTTCTCTTCTCTTCTCTTCTCTTGTCTTGCTTGCGGCAATGGAGCTTGGAGCGTGGAGCTTGAGGATGGAGCTTGCTTGAAGCTTGCACTTGGATCGTGGAGCCACCGGAGTGTGCGGGAGAGGAGGTAACTCGAACGGCACGGAGGTAAGCTCACTACACCCGTAGATATGGATGGCGCGTCGGTTATGTGAGAGGTAGCCATGAGTGCTCGGCTTGGAACGCTTGAAACAATAAGCGGTCCATGGGTCTTGGCGGTTGAGTGAAAGCTCCCACATTTTGGTTCCGTTGCCGGGACCAACGGATTCAAGCCTTGAGCGCTTACGCGCTTCGAATGAGCATCAAAGTAAGGGGTTTGTAGATAGGTACGAAGGGAGGGGGTTGAAGATGGTATTCGATCTTCTTGGCAAGTAGGTTTTTTGCTTTCTTGAAATTTATGTTGTGGAATGAAGTAGTGTAGGTATTTACTTTGTGATTTGGATGCATTAGGGTAGGAAAAAACTAAGAAAAAGAAGAAAAACAAGCATCAGGGTTTCTGCTATCATAACAGGGCATAAGGGTTTGATTCGTCTTTTGATTTGCATTTTGGAGTTTATTGGCTATCCCAGTAGATCTCTTCCCCATCACTCCAGCATCATTCCTGTGGAATCTTGTAGCTTACAATAAGCAACACCTTAAGATTTTGGACGATTTCATGCTTGAAAGTGCATTCAGGTCAGCGGAATTGGACACTTGATTTAGTCTGAGTCTCAGAATCGGACGTCCGATTTTGAGAATCAGACACTCGGACTCGGACCACTCGGACCAACCCCGTCTGATCAGACCAACCCATCTGACTCGGACACTGGGATCACTCAGACCAACCCGTCCGATTTTGGAAATCGGACCACTCGGACGCTCGGACTCGGACACTCGGAGTGCCGTCCGATTGGACCAACCCTGTCCGATCGGACCAACCCCATCCGACTCGGACACTCGGACACTCGGACCACCCAGAATCGGACGAGTTCGAAATCGGACCAGCCAGAATCGGACCCCCTTGTCCGATTCGATTCCCAGAATCGGATGTGACCAAAATGGGACCACTGGGCCGATTGGACCAACCCAAAATCGGACGTCCGATTCTGATAATCGGACTCCTGAAAATCGGACATCTGAGAATCGGACAAAAACCTATCAAAATTGGACAGGTATCTAGAACACAAATTTTGATACATCTAAACCCCGAGATTGACCCCAAAGTCTACGTAGAGCTAAAGGCACATCACAGACCATCACTAGGCTAAAAGTTAGAGCACATAGTTCAAATTTGGCTATAAACGGTCCTCCAAATTGCGTATGGCATTTATTGTAACGGCCCTACGGGCCGGGGGGGATTGCCCCCCCCGAGCCCCGCAAAGGGGGCTCTGCCCCCTCCGCACCTCCCCCAAGTAGGTTGGAGAGAAAACACACGCTGTGATAGGTCCTCCAAATTAGACCCTAGTGTAGCAATGGCTCTGCATCAGCATGGAGTCTCACTTGCAATAGAGCAACCAAAAGCCCATACCCGAACAAAGAGAAACAGAGACCCTAGAACATCAATGGGCCAATCTAGCCATTAAGGGCAAAAAGGCCACACCACGAGAACACAAAGACATTGTGTTCAAACTGTGACTAGTCAGAGAAAAATGCAACTTCAGTAAGCTACAAATGCGAAGATGACTAGACATGACACTCTTGACAAGAGATGTACCTTGAATAGCACTGCACTGACGATCCAAGACAGTAGTGGAGAATCCACATCTGGTCGTGCAGTCGAGAACTCAAGGGCATCTGCCAGAAGGCTTAAATTTACAAGCCAAGACCCGAAAGATGAAGACATAGTACCACCTGCTTATCTTAGGGTCATCCTCACCACGAAAAGAGAGCATACTATTGATGCTCTAATTGATGAAGGAGCATGTTTTAATATCTTGACCTACGAATCATGGACCCTACTAGGCCAACCAGAGCTCACACTGACTAGTGCAACTCTTAGCCCTTATGGGGGACACCCATAAGCACTCATAGGGAAGTGCAAAATCCTTGCGACAATTGAAACAGAAAGCTTGCCTATCCTATTTCATGTTCCTCCAAATAGTGCTAGCTGCGGGAAAGAAACCCTCCTAGGAAGACCCTTCAAAAGGGCAACCAAGTGTGAGGCCGACTATGTAGCACAGAGGATACACTTGACACTACCGGGTGTGAGGATAGACACAACTTTTAGCAAGGGTGACCTCATCAAACCTCAAGGGAAAGGCAAGGAAGGTATTGATGTAATAGCCAAGCCTACTAATGAGAGCAAGGACTTGTTAGAAAAACTAATATAAGCACAGGTCGAACAACGAGAACCAGTGAGTGAGGCCAGGCCTGAAAAAAGAAGGTCAAGAGACAATGCCAAGGATGGGCTTTGGACTTACAAATATCGTAGAAGACCCCAAAATAAGCCCAAGCCAAGTATCGATGGAGGGTCAGCACAATGCCGCGATGGATATCCAAAGCGTTGCTACGTGCTCAAGGGTACTACACAGGTAACCGATGGATTTGGGTACTAAAATCCCTTGCTAAACCACCTTCATCAACTGAAGGCCAGAATGCATCAAAAGCAACGAAGCACAGCAGGAAATCTTGTAAAATATTACACGGCGCAGCGAACAGAATCTGAGAAAGAGATAGAGAGTACACAACAGATAAGAGGAGAATCAGTAAATTCTTTAACTCCAAACAACTGATACAAAGATGGCTCTGTCCACCCGTGCGCTTCCACTGTGTGAAGCTTAGATGGCGATCTAGACAGAAGATAGGTGAAGAGCTTAAGGCTAGCTGGAATAACAACTCTGACTGGGTGAAAGATGAGTGTAAGATGGCTGCGAAAGGGTTTAGCTTTTATAGCCCGCGAAGGTCGTTAGGTCCGACCTACCATATGAGCCTCCACTACTCGGCCAGGGAATATTCCCTTTACCATCGGGCTGCGGCTCCCGGACCCCACAATAGGGGCCCCTTTTAACTCCCTTATACCGCAACTCGATGCAATGCGCCTCGAGTTGCTACCAGCTTAACCACTCCGTCTAACCCAAAGATTAGACCCACAATGGTCACCTTTTTGCCATCCGGTCACATAGACCTCATCTGATATACAAGTTAGGACTCCACCAATGTCCGGGCTCACACTTGGCTTCTCCTCATAATGGGGGCCTTACAACTTTGAGCACCATGGATCATTGGTAGCACCTAATGAGGGTGGGGCATTGATCATATCTAACACCCCCCCTCAATGTCCACCCATAGGTGAACTATCTCCTCGGCCCAATGCCGAGTCTCTGAAGATGAACTTGAAGCAGATCCTTCGTAAGTGCTTTGGTGAAGATATCTGCTCCATTCTCCTCTGTTGGACAGTAGACCAATTCCACTATCCCATCCTCCATCAAATCACGCACATAGTGATATTAGATCTCTATATGTTTGGTGCGTGCATGAAACACTGGATTTTTGGCAATGGCGATGCAACTTTGATTGTCACATCTCAGCACAGTTGGTTCTTCATCCTGCACTCCCATATGCCATAGAATCCTTCTCAACCATATGGCCTCACATGCAGCAAAACAAGCTGCCTTGTACTCTGCTTCGATAGAAGACAATGCCACTGTTGGTTGCTTCTTACTAATCCAAGAGAAAATTCCTGAACCCAAAGAGAAACAATAACCAGAAACTGACTTCCTGGAATCAATGTCTCCTGCCCAATCTGAGTCACAGTTCCCCACAAGAGAGGTTCCGAAACTGTATGTGATACCATAGTCAAGAGTTTTCTTCAAGTATCTGAGCACCCGCATCCCAGCCTTCCAATGACTCTCATGAGGTTTGTTTGAGAACCTGCTCAAAACACCAACAACAAAACTGATATCTGGTATGGTGTTACACAAGTAGATCAGACTGCCGACCAACCTCCTATACCTCCCAATGTCTGCTAGTGCTGATGTATCCTCGACGGATAACTTTGCATTCACCTCCATAGGTGTAGCTATCTCCTTACACTCGGTCATGCCAAATGCCTTCAAGATCTCCCATGCATACTTCTTCTGATAGATGAAGATCTTTCTTGGCTCTTGCCAGACTTCAATCCCCAAACAATAGTGCAGCAAGCCCAAGTCTGTCAATTCAAACTCAGAACTCAAAGCCTTTCGAGTTTGGTTGATCATATCTTCATAGTCACCTGTAATAAGAAGGTCGTCCACATATAGGACAATCACTACAGACTTTTTACCATCCCTGTAAACATACAAGTTAGCATCTGAGGCACATCTTTTGAAGTTTAGGTTTAAAAATAACCTATCTATCCATTGGTACCATGCTCTGGGGGCTTGTTTCAGCCCATACAATGCCTTCTTCAGTTTACACACTTTGTTCTCAGAATGGGGGGCCTCAAACCCTGGTGGCTGAGCCACGTATACCTCCTCCTTGAGGTCACCATTTAAGAATGCTGACTTAACATCCATTTGGTACACTGGCCACTTCTTGTGGGTAGCCACTAGTACCGTGCGAATAGTGGTCATTCTGGCAGTTGGGGCAAATGACTCTTGAAAATCAAACCCTTCAACTTGTGAAAATCCTTGGGCAACCAGTCTAGCTTTGTACTTTTCTAAGGTACCATCAGCCTTGTACTTTACCTTCCAGATCCACTTGGTGCCAATAACCTTCCGCTTTGCTGGTTGATCCACTAGCTCCCAAGTGTCATTCTTTATTATGCTGTCATACTCTGCCTGCATAGCAGCCTTCCATGATGGATCTGCAAGTGCTTCTTCTAAGTCAGTTGGCTCCTTTACTTCTCTCATAATCTCAACCATCAAGGCCATATTGACTATGTGAGCAGAAGCCCTCCTTTGCTCCTCTATTCTCTGAGACCTTCTTGGTCCGTCTGCCTTCTCCTCAACAGATGCATGCATAGGATTATTGTGGTCATAGAGCTGCTTCACCCAGCGCGGCAATGGATTTTCCGGTGGGGTGATGTCAGGTTGGTAAACTTTTTTCTCATCATTTGAGGATGATGCTTCCTCCTCCTTAAGGATAGGGATAGCTCTCGGGACAGGTTCATAGTGGACTACTTCTTCGCTTGATGATAAAGTGGAAGAACTTGCCTTCTCCTCCTCCACTGTATGCGGCTCCTCCTTGAACACCACATCACGGCTCGTGATGATCTTCTTTGCCTCTTGGTCATATAATTTGTAAGCCTTCTGCTCATCATTATAACCCAAGAAGATACATTTTCTGCTTTTTGGTTGTAACTTGTTTCTCTTCTCATCTGGAACATGTGCATAACATTCACATCCAAAGATTCTGAAATGTGAGACAGATGGTTTCTTACCAGTGTAAGCCTTATGAGGTGTTTTTCCCTTGAGAGCCTTTGTATAGCTCCGATTTAGAATGTAGACTGCAGTATTAACAGCTTCAGCCCAAAAATGGTTAGGCAATCCCTTGCCCTTTAGCATGCATCTTGCCATCTCCACAATGGTGCGATTCCTGCGTTCCACAACACCATTTTGCTGAGGTGTGTGAGGCGTCGTCAATTGACGCTTGATACCTTTGCTCTTGCAAAAACCTTCAAACTCCTTTGAGTTGAACTCACCACCACCATTTGTTCTAAATTTCTTCACACTTTTCCCTGTTTCATTCTCAATAAGTATTAGCCATTCTTTAAACTTACCAAAAGCTTGAGCCTTATCGTGAAGGAAGTACACCCACATCTTCCTATTGTAGTCGTCGACAATCAACATAAAATAAGAAGATCCCCCCAAGGCCTGTGTAGGCATCTTACCACACAAGTCAGCATGCACCAACTCTAGAGGAGCCTGTGCTCTATTCTTGCTTTCTTGTGGAAATGCCTTTCTCTGTTGCTTGCCCATCATACAAGCTTCACATGGTTCCTTCAATTCAGTTATTGTAGGTAGGTGAGCAACCATACCTTGCTTTTGCATCTCCTTCAATACTGCAAATCCGATGTGTCCAAAACTTTCATGCCAAAGCTTACTTGTGCCCACTCCAGCGGTGGCTGTAAGAGCACTTAGCTCATAGAGGTTGTTCCTTCTTTCTCCTTTGCCAACAATTGTGCCAGCACTATCAATAATTTCTGCACCTGTCTTCTTGAACCTCACTTCATGACCAAGATCAGTTATGGCAGCAACTGATAAGAGATTTCTCCTGATTTTGGGAACATACAACACATTTGAAAGCTTTTTGACTTCACCATTTGCAGCAACAAAAGAAATAGTACCTGTGCCCGCAGCATGGCATTTAGCATCATTTCCAACCGTCATAGTGATGGATTCTTGTAGAGGCTGCATAGAACTGTATAGACCTTTCTTGTTGGTCATGTGACGGGAGGCCCCACTATCCAACACCCATGAGTCAGTGGTAGATTCTTCTTGCGCTGAGGAGCACACTTCCTCAATGGTCGCCATGAATAATTCCAACTCTTCTTCAGCCGTATTGGCTGTCTCTTTCCCTTTACTTTTAAGAGTACCATTCTTTTCATCTGCCTTCTTGACACGACAATCTACAATTGCATGTCCTTTCTTCTTACAGTAGAAGCACTCTCCTTGAAACTTCTTCTTGCCGCCCTTCTTCTTTTTATCACCATCATTTTTGGTGGAGGAAACACCTTTGCCTTTTGCATTGGCAGAGAATGCAGCATCTCCATTGTTGCTTCCTTCTCGGGCTTTCAGCCTCAACTCCTCCTCCATTAATAATGCACAAAACTCCTCAAAAGTCAAAGCTTGAGGTCTCACCTGAGTATTAAGGGCAGTTACTAGTCCATCAAACTTTTGTGGACAAATCCGAAGACACCTCCGAGCTAGCTCTTCACTAGTCTTTTGTATCCCGGCGCCAGCCATCTGGTCGCGCAGATTCTTAATCCGAGTGATGAATGCTTCAACCGTCTCTCCTTCAGCAAACTTCTCCGCTGCTAGTTGATTCTCCAAGTTTTGAATCCTTGTTTGGTTTCGTGTTTCATACTGACTCCTTAGTACATTCCAAGCATCTGACGCTTTGGTTGTATGCTAAATCAGAGTCAAAACACTGTCAGAACAGCTTGTAACTAAGGCACACAATGCATCTGCATTCCTTCGTTTCCAAGCTCGTAGAAGATTTACATTCGGAGGAATCATCACACTAGGATTTGATGGGTCAGGGGTAGGCTGTGGTTCTGCGTCAGTCCCCAGCACAGTCTCCAGAAGCTCATAAGAATCAAGGATAGTTGTAATTTTGAACTTCCACAAGGTGTAGTTTGTACCATCTAACTTGCCTTCGCTGAAGGTTGGTGGACGAATCCTCAGTGTTTGAATAGTCGGTACAGCAGCACCACCTCCTGCACCGCTTCCTGATGTGCCAAAACCGCTTCTAGGAGTCGACATAGTTTCTCTTTGCTGTTGAAGCCTTTGCCTCTTGCACGCTCTCCGATCTCTAGAGCCCCCTGGGCTCTGATACCATGTAAAATATTACACGGCACAGCGAACAGAATCTGAGAAATAGATAGAGAGTACACAACAGATAAGAGGAGAATCAGTAAATTCTTTAACTCCAAACAACTGATACAAAGATGGCTCTATCCACCCGTGCGCTTCCACTGTGTAAAGCTTAGATGGCGATCTAGACAGAAGATAGGTGAAGAGCTTAAGGCTAGCTGGAATAACAACTCTGACTGGGTGAAAGATGAGTGTAAGATGGCTGCGAAAGGGTTTAGCTTTTATAGCCCGCGAAGGTCGTTAGGTCAGCCTGCTGACCTCCGACCTACCATATGAGCCTCCACTAGTCGGCCAGGGAATATTCCAGGGAATATTCCCTTTACCATATGGTAGGTCGGCCTGCTGACCGACCTACCATATGAGCCTCCACTAGTCGGCCAGGGAATATTCCAGGGAATATTCTCTTTACCATCGGGCCGGGGGCGCTGCCCCCGGACCCCGGCCAGGGGGGCCGCTAGCCCCCCTGGGACCCCCCAGCTAGGGGCCGCTTCTGCGGCCCCCAGACCCCACAATAGGGACCCCTTTTAACTCCCTTATACTGCAACTCGATGCAATGCGCCTCGAGTTGCTACCAGCTTAACCACTCCATCTAACCCAAAGATTAGACCCACAATGGTCACCTTTTTGCCATCCGGTCACATAGACCTCATCTGATATACAAGTCAGGACTCCACCAATGTCCGGGCTCACACTTGGCTTCTCCTCATAATGGGGGCCTTACAACTTTGAGCACCATGGATCATTGGTAGCACCTAATGAGGGTGGGGCATTGATCATATCTAACAAATCTAAGAGAAACTCTAGGTCTTGAGGCAAGAAAGCAAACATGAGTGTTCGAAAGACAGAGCCTCAACCTAGCATGCTTAATAAGCAGATGTCATATGTAGCCATTGAGCGTGCACAAAAGCCATTAGTGCCCAAAGAGCCTTTGATTCCCCAAGAGGATAAGGGGCACCATGCTACTTGTGAGATGGCTAATTGCTCAACAAAGCAAATGGGATGATCATCTAATAGCCTTGAGAAAATCATTTAGCTAGTGCTACGTCCACATGAGTCCTAGATCTCCTACGCCCTCTTCTCCCAAACAGACACAGGAAGCACTACAGTAGTTGTCAAGGGCGACTGCTCAATTCCAATCTATATCTCCATCTAAGCTTCCAACCGTCCAAGAGGTGGGACATGACGCCATCTGTAGCTCTCGACCCAAGGATATGCATGAGCAACCTAATGTGACTAAATCAACTCATGCTCGATCTACATAGATGAGTGCTCAAAGGCCAGCAAAAGACACAACCACTTCTGATCGCCCTGGGGACTTGACACTGCAATCCACCAAGGGTAGCCAGCCCACTAAACTAGCTGCTACTACTTCCAATCAGGGATCACAGCAGTCACAGCCCTTGGCCGTGACAATGCCCCTTGTGGAACATGTCCTTAGAAGTTTACCTGTGGAGGAGGTGTCACAACCAACTTCCTCGACAACTCCAGCTCTTCCAAAGTGCCTAAACCCTAGGTTGGAGGAGTTACACACAAGGGAGTTGGCTGAAGGGCTAGACTCTCCAAAAAGGGAGGTAGTTGTGCTCTCACAACCTAGCGAGGCTATTCAGCAGGCCATGATTATGTCCCGTAAGGACACATTAGAGAAAGAGAATGCTGAGGCCCAACGAAGCACATCAACGGTTAACCTAGTCCAGGGTCCTGAGTCGTTGAGAGATGCACCTTCATTAACTAAGAAAAAGAGGAGAAAACATCGAAAACAACAGCAGCTACAGGTGGTGGTGGACCCCAAGAGCATTGAGACCAAGAGCGAGGGAGATCCTGGGAATAAAGCATCAAGTCCATCCACCAATGAAACCATTGATGTCTCTCCTAATAGCGGTGAATCCTCAGACACATCCGTGTGCTCTGAAAAACCAAAGCAACAGTTGCCATCAACAGTTGCTTGCAACACTCTATCCACTGACAATAGAACTCACATTGATCAATCAAGAGTGGATACAACGCTGTCACAACAGGGTGACAAATCTATACCAGCCACATCCAAGAAGAACCATGACAAAATAGCAGCAAAACCTCAGGAAAAACACACAATCCCTAAGAGCATAAGCAATCCTAGCGTTGACCAATCTTGCTCATCTAGGCATGAGCCCCCAGCTATGCTAAAGCCTAAGGAAACTCCTAGAACCTTGCATGAGATGGCAACTGAGAAAGTCCTCGTTGAACATAGAAGTATTGCAGAATGCCTAGCTGAGATCGATGCTAAGCTCAAATTGGTTGCACGTGTCTACGTCCTTGCGGACATGGGCACAATCCCCAAAGAGCAGCTCGGAGATTACTTGACCTTTCCTCTAACATGGGAAGAACAGGAACATCTTAACGGGCACTACGATAGGCTCCTGCATGAACGCATGCGACTCATCCCTGACGAGGAGGCTGACGAATTGCGCTTAACCATCACGTTTAATGAAATGCTCTGCTGACCGAATCTCGTAGACATAGAGCAACTAAAGCGACTGTCAGCAGGCCAGAGTCAATTTGAGCAGTGTTGGTGTGAAAGCCGCGTTGTAATGGCCGAACTAGGGGCTCAGATCATGACAGTCTCAGAGGAGCGATTGGCCAAGTGGCGGTCTCAAAGAGACCCAACCTATGTGGCACCAACTTCCCTTCGAGTGCTGACTGCCATTCGGGGTATGGACTTAGTTGGAACTAGCCAAGAGAACACTCTGTTTGATAAGGTTCTCACTGAGGAGGAGTTACATATAGCCAGTAGACTCGGACAAGGTTCCATGCTACTCGATGTGGCAGAATATTTATCGGTATTAAGTAAGTTGCCACGAATACTAGATGCGTGTGCCACGCTCTGGTACAACCCCGAGTTCTACACTTGGTTCTTATCCTCATGAAGTGACATAGATTCATAAATATGTATATAAATAAACACTGTTTTTAATGTCACCATGTATAAACAATGTCAACACACACAAGCAACGATAGTCAGGCGCAGGGAGAAGAGTGGAGTCAGATAAACTAAGCTCCTGAAGTCCTCCTCTCATCACGCATTTAAAAGCCGTGTGACCAGCTCCAAGTGACGGGCAGGCAACCCACATTGCTGCCATAGGAAGCCTTGACCAACAACTCTGATGGTGTAGACAGGGTGTGTTCCCTTCCAATACACCTGCTTCCCTTTTTGGACTATCCTTTCGAGGATGTGCCCTATCCCACTGCATGACAACCAATCCACACGACTTAGCATAAACTAATATCCGCTAATGACTGGAGGCAACGCGAACATCAGCATGGGGGCGATTCCCCTACAACAAACACCGCATGCCTCACCCCTCTCCTTCTTGTCATATGCGCTTCATAAACCACACTAAAATCCCTTCCATGCAAACAATTGTATCCTATATCCAGGTCTAATCCTTGGATTGCGTCTTGCAGGGTTCCTTTTTTGGCAAAACGCATGGAGAATCATGGAGATCTGGCTTGCAAAGACGCTCTTCACAAGAGACGGGAGTAGGTGGCACGCGCCCCTCCACCGGAGCGCTACGTGCCCACCATCAAGAGGTATGCCAAGAAGCGAGGCCCTAAGCAACAATGTCCAAGGCGAAGGCCGAAGAATCCTCGAGTCAAGGAAGCCGAGACTCAAAATGTGCAACAGGTGGCAGCACTAGTGGCACGAACCCCCAGCTGACGCTCGGGCCCCAGATGCTCAAGGGCAGAAAGGGTAGCTCGGGAAATAGAAGAATTTAATGAATTGTTTAAAGACATTCTGGAAACGGTAGCGGCCCGGGACTACACCATTCATGTCCCGGCCGACATGTTCCCTGCCCAACCCCACAGGAGCCCCACACCAGTAGATCCCCAATCACCTGGCCACCTAGACTCGCCCCGCCTCGTACAAATAGAGTAGCCCCATGTTGTATAAAGGGCTTATCAAATGCTATCGGGCTGACTTTTTGTCTTTAAATGGTTAAGTGTTGACATGTTCCCGAATTGTATGAACTTTTCATATCTGTGTTTAATATATTTCTTGTCTTTAGCAAAAGAAAAAGCTAATCAAGCACAGGTGATAAATATCTAAGTCAACACCATAGAATTCTGATAAGTGATGTCTCCTTGCATTGCACTGGTTTATTATAGTTGCGGCATATACAATGCATGTACTCTCATGAAGCGACAAGTGGATGCAGGATGATACAGGTCTTTGTGCGACAGTGTTCAATGCCCGATCACCACAAGACCATCGACCCCACAAGAAGCCGTGGCAAAGCCACACTGCAGAAACCACGAATCACCCTTGCCGACCGCCTACATCGCATGGACCAAAGCACATTCATGGGCCACGCTCCCTTTCTGGGTCAAGCTCTATAGTTGGCTCACGGCAGTCGTTACCTCAATCGTACCAACATCGCGTGTGTCGCAAGGAGGTTGAAATATCTCAAGTGTGTCTCCCCATCTCAACAACTACTTCTCTAACAACGAGGCTAGGGCACAATCATCATTATACTATCCATTTCCTGAGCCTTCGAAGCTTGACATTTTCCAACCCATTGAAAGGCTGATAGCCTCAACATATTGTAATGGTTGTACTCAGGCAAGTTAAAAAAAAAAAGAAATAAAGAAAAAAAAAGAGAAAAGAAAAGAAAAGAAAAGAAAAGAAAAAGAAACGAATGAAAAGATAAGAAGCACCCACGATCACAGCACAGCACCTAGGGGTCCTCAAATTAGGTACATCTAGTGACCTTGGTCAACTGGTTTCGTCCCTAGTCCCCTAGCCCTTTACCATCACCCACAATTATTCAGGGCACATCAAGGGCAGGACATACCTGGGGAGCTTGTCTCACCTATGGTTAGACCTATCACCCTGACCCACTTACACAATTCTCTCTTGCACTCTGCCTTAGTACCATTGCAATCAGTGGTGATAAGCACCGCACGATTGGCCATGAAAAGTACACTGTACTCATCAAGCAAGTCCAATAGTTTCCAGCTATTGAAAGTGCAGTGTCCTTGTATTCAATTATGCTACGTCGTGCAGTCACAATGTGAAGGATGTCTCATATACCTTCACGTGTACTTCTTCTCAACATGGACAACTTTGCTTCATCCACACATTGTTATGAGAAACTAGCCCACGGTCTTCTAACTATGTAATATCTAAGTATGCACGAGCACTTACATAATATCTGCACCAAAGTATATCCACAGTTTGGGTCCTCAAGTGCAGGACAATACTCTCAGCTTGCTTAGAGTTCGACCTGTCTCCCAAACTAATCAAATATGTCTTGTGCATGATAAGAAGACTAGCACTACCCCTTAGGGAGAGATCACATGAGAGGTTTTCAAATTGCAGGTATTGAAGCCTCCAACGAAATTTCAATCGCTCTTTACCGACACCCAACTTCAAATGCTTATCCCTTACCATCCGACAAGCCCGCAAACAATCGTCATGTGTAGAATCCCCAATAAACCAACACTTGTGCTGGCCATCAATGCAATCCCCAACATAGAATAGCCCTACCACCAACTCCCACAACCGTCCACCAGCCACCTTGGCCACCAACAGGCCCCCAGGACCTTCTGCCACACCACCACCAACACTCCTCCATGGAAGCCACATGTGTCCTTCTCACCCACGTCTTCGGTGCATGCTACAGCCTGCTACCTACAACGGTGAGTGCCATGGGACTGGCACTCGTCTAGGAGGGGGGTAATGTTAACCCTCAAATGAACGAAGGTGGAAAATCCGGAAAAGCTAAAGCAGAAGAAAAAGACAAAGGCCAAGGAAAAGAGAAACGGAAGACAAAGACGCACAAGGAGAAGAGTCTTAAACAAGGGAGAAAGGCGCACAAGGAAAAGCGCAAGTCAAAACTTTTGTAAAAGAGCACAAGTGCATCATGGTTTAATTCAAGGAGCACCAGGCTCTCACCCGTGCAATTTGTAAATGTAGATGGGCAGTGGAAAGGAAGCTAGGAAGATAGAAGGACAATGGAAAAAAGGGCCAAGGCTACGGCCGGCCATGTAAAAAGGGGATGACCACCCAAAAGGGATTTAGGGTTTTGTATATAAAGTTGAAAAGCTAATGAGAAGCTCATTCTTGTGTGTGGCCAAAAGTAGCTCTCTTCTTCTTCTTCTTCTTCTTGTTCTTGCTTGCTTGAGCTTGTGCTTGAGAGAGGGAGTGTGAGAGTGTGAGGGAGTGAGTGTGTGAGGGTGAGGGACCGAGGAGGAGAAGCCCTCCATCTTCTCCTCTCTTCTTCTCTTCTCTTCTCTTCTCTTGTCTTGCTTGCGGCAATGGAGCTTGGAGCGTAAAGCTTGAGGATGGAGCTTGCTTGAAGCTTGCACTTGGATCGTGGAGCCACCGGAGTGTGCGGGAGAGGAGGTAACTCGAACGGCACGGAGGTAAGCTCACTACACCCGTAGATATGGATGGCGCGTCGGTTATGTGAGAGGTAGCCATGAGTGCTCGGCTTGGAACGCTTGAAACAATAAGCGGTCCGTGGGTCTTGGTGGTTGAGTGAAAGCTCCCACACAAACCATGAGGCGTATGAGCAGGCCATCAAAACGATCGGCAAGACCAACGAAGCACTCTCTACACCAGTCTACATGATGGCAGCAAGCCTCCATGGAAAGCCTAAGCCTGTCACCTTCCAAGTGCCATCCAACAAAAGGGAACTCCAGGGGATATTGGAATACCTAACGGACTAGCTAGCTGGCAACCCAGCTGCCAACTTCAAACCACTCCAGGATTTCTTAGAGGATTCCAAGTGGCAATGGACCAGGGTGCACAAGTTGAACCTCATGTATACGAAGACTGCCAATCCTTCAGTGATGAGAGCGAGGGTGAAGTGGATACCATAGAATACGACACTGAAGGATGAGAAATTGAGAAAATACGAGCAGACGCCAAGCCGTAGCAAAGGCAGGCCCTTAGAATGGAGCAAGGAGTCATGTGCATCAAATGTGATCGTGCTTGGTTGGAATGCATAGGAGCCATAGACCTTGAGCAAGGAGGCCTAGCCCAACTAGGAACGACATCAATACTTAGAACCGAATCGCCATCTGAACTGTGGCCACCAGGGGAGACCACCTCTTCTAGTGAAGATGGAGGGTTTGACTCTGAATCGAAAGTTACTTCAGATAGTGACCCAGAGATCCCTAGGCCACCCATGACCAGACACACCAAGGGGGACTTACCCGTCCACCTGAGGTGCAGACGGTTAAGGCAGGATGAGGCAAAGCACCCCAGGGATACATGATTAGAAGAACAGCGGAAGCCGCAGGACCTCCCTAAACGCTTCATTAAATTCAAAAAAGGGGATAGGGTAGTGGTTCTGTTAGGTGCCAAGTGTCAAGGGCAAATGAGCGAACCAATCGAAGGATCAGCCAAGGTCAAGGAGGTAGACCTAGCCCTGGAAGGGGAGACACCCCGACCAGTGTTCATTGCCGATGACTTGACTGGTAAAGAAGAGTTGAGTCTTGTCGCTCTCTTGCGGGAGTACATAGACATATTTGCCTGGTCCTTAGAAGAGCTACAGGGGGTAGATTCGAGTGTTGTGACTCACAACATACCCATGACGTCAGATGTAACGCCGGACAAGCAGTGGCCGTACCCCATGAATCCAAAACACGCTCATGCTGTCAAAGAGGAAATTGACAAGCTGATGAGAGGTGGATTCATTTAGAAATTGAGCACACAGAGTGGGTATCACCCATAGTCATTGTGATGAAGAAGAACGGAAAAATTTGAGTGTGCGTCAATTACAAGAAGGTGAACGTTGCTACGAAGAGAGACAACTATCCCTTGCCGTACACCGAGCACATGCTTGAGAGGGTGGTAGGTAAGGAAGCCTACAGTTTTCTGGATGGCTTCTTAGGGTACAACCAGGTGCAAGTGTATCCTGCAGACAAGCACAAGATCGCCTTTGCCACTGAGTGGGGCGTCTTTGCATACATAGTCATGCCCTTCGGGTTGACCAATGCCCTTGCTACTTTCCAACGCCTCATGTGCACCATCTTTAAGGACATGCTTCGCAAGGATTTAGAGGTCTTTGTCGACGATCTGTGTGTCCATTCGACCTGGATCAAACACTTAGACAAACTCCGCACAGTCTTTGAATGATGCCGCTTATATTGTCTCTCCTTGAACCCCTTGAAGTGTCAGTTTTGGGTGAAGCACGGATGCATCTTAGAACATGTGGTGTCGAAGAACGGCATTGCCACTGACTTCTCGAAGGTCAGGGTTATTGTTGACCTTCCACCTCTAATTAATTACAAGGGAGTTCAATGCTTCTTAGGTCACACAGGATACTATCGGCGGTTTGTGCTGAACTACGCGCTGATCGCCAAGCCATTGTACAAGCTACTGATTGTCTTCGAGTGGATTGAGGCACGCCAATGGGCATACGAAGAATTGAAAAAGGCTCTAACAACAACACCAATTCTACGAGCCCCATATTGGACCATTACCTTCCACGTACACATCGATGCTTCTAAGTTTGTCATGGGGGCAGTGTTGTGCCAACCTGGTGAGCATAACTTAGATTACCCAGTGAGCTTTGCTAGCAGAAAACTCACTGAGATGGAGATGAAGTATTCGACAACGGAAAGGGAGGGATTAGCCATGGTGTTCGCCATGAAGAAATTCTGGCATTATCTATTGGCCACACCTTTCATCTGCTTCGTGGAGCATCAAGCCCTGCTCTATTTAGTGAACAAACCTTGTGCTACAGGACACATAGCTCAATGGCTCCTCCTACTCCTAGAGTTCGATTTCTCTGTGGTGGTACGAAAGGGAAAACAACATTACATGGTTGATCAAATGTCCCGTATACCCACAGGAGAAGCCGCTAGAAAAGGCATAATTGACGAGTTACCTGACGCTCACTTATCCCACTTATCTAGTGAGAGAGATCTATTTAAGGCTGATCTGATGCCATACTGGGCAGACGACATAGTCCAAGTGCTTGAGCACGGACTACCTGAGCGACCAATAGAAAAGGCACGACTTAGGCGCTTGATCCTGAAGATCCAGCCCTACCAGCTGATTGCAAGCCAACTCTATAGGCTGGGGCAAGACGGATTGCTGCGTAGGTGTGTGTGTGAGCATGAGATGCACAATCTGTTGTCAGAGGCACACAACGGCATTGCAGGAGGACACTTTAACGGAGACACGATAGCATGGAAGGTGCTGCAGTCCCAACTATGGTGGCCCACACTTTTCTGCGACGCCAAGCGACTCGTCAAGCATTGTGACGAGTGCCAATGGATAAAAGTCCCGATTCGTAAGGATCAAATGGAGTTAACCCCAATTATTACTTGCCAACCCTTCAAAAAATGGAGAATTGACTTCATAGGACCCATCAGTCCTGCGATGCAGTACTCACAAGCCAAGTACATCGTGGTGGCCTGATTACCTCATGAAATGGGCAGAGGCAAGAGCCACACGAAAAAATGATGCTAGGACGGCTGCCAAGTTCTTATGGGAGCAAGTGATCTCGGGCTTCGGTTGCCCCATCGAACTGGTTAGCGACCAAGGCACACACTTCATCAACGAAGTGATAGCACATCTCCTATCCACCTTTCTTATCATCCATCGCAAATCCTCACTATACTACCCTCAGGCTAATGGCCAGGCAGAATCAACTAACAAAATTCTTATCAACATCCTGACAAAAGTAGTCTCAGCCTCACGAAGCGACTGGGACAATAAGTTGATGGCAGCCTTGTGGGCCTACCGCACAACTTATAAAACGGCAGTCGGCCAAACCCCCTTTAGGCTGACCTATGGAACTGAGGCAATTCTGCCATTAGAATTCTTCATCCCTAGCCTGAGAATAGCACTCCAAGAATGATGGGAAGGGAAGGAAGCATGGAGGCAACACCTGGTCGAGTTGGAACGCCTATTAGAGACTTGTCTTCTAGCCACCCACGCGCTTATCTGCGAGAAAGCCCGACGAAAGAGCTGGTTTGACAAGCATGTCAAGCAACGTGAGTTTGAACAGGGCGACTTAGTGCTCCTCTACTTAGTTAAAGGACATAAGCAAAAGATGAAATTCAGAGGTCTCAGACCCTTCAAGGTTCGGGCAATCAGCCGTATCGGTAATGTCGAGCTTGAGACCCTGGATGGTGAAGGAATAGGCTTCTTCAATGGCAGTCGTGTCAAGAAGCACTTTCCTCCCACTCATCCTTTGCATGAGCCACCAATGTTAGAACTGCCAGTCAAAATACGAGCAGCCACAATCACTGAAATCAACGAAGATGATGAGGAAGCTGTAGAACCCGCCTACCTCCGTGTCACGATCACTGCCAAGAAAACATGCGCTTTCAACGCCTTGATTGATGAGGGAGCAAAATTCAATGTCTTAACGCACAAGCATTGGATCCAACTTGGCAAACCACTACTTCAACCCACAACTGCCAAATTAAGCCCATATGGGGCTCAATCTTACACACTTCTCAGTAACAGAGTTGCCATTTCTATCGAGTCTGAGACTGTTCCAATGCTGTTTTACGTGTTGCCCAATGCTACAGACGCAGGCATGGAGTCGCTGCTCGGGCAAACCTTCAAAAAGTAGACTCACTACAATGTTGATTACGAGTCGCAGTGCATCCACCTAGCAATCGGCAACGTGTGCATTGTCACAGCTTTCAGCAAGGGCTGCACGACACCATCACCGTCCACAGGGCCACCGATAGAAACATCCGTAGGCAAGATTAAGGAGGGGGGTAGTTCGCGTTTGCCGCTCCCCGATTCCATAAACCACAGCCTGCAACAACCAAAGCAAGGACCCAACAGCCTCGCTTTCAATGGGTGTCTAAACATCCACAACAACCGCCTAGGAGTCGACGCACCTATCCGCATAAGACTCAGAACTCTAAATCGAGGAGGCCAAGATGCAATCATCGGAAGCGCCACGTGATCAAGCAAATATGGGTCCCTAAAACCCTCTCGCGTGCGCAAGGCTATTATGAGGAAAATGCCTCACTATGGATCCCTAAGGCCCCCACGGCCAAAGGCACTAGTCATATGCCACCCTCAAGCTTGATCAGCCCACGCCCCCCAACACCTCAAGACCATAGGCTGCAGTGCTCTCCAGAGCCCCAGCCATCCAACTCATCTATGCTTTGGCCCAAGAGAGTTACGCAAACCTATCGGCCCAAGCACCAGCCACCGTCATAGGTGGGATCATCCGACCAAGTCAATCCGACTCTCCGCAGCAAAGTCGATAGCAGCAGCCTAGCTGCTGTGACTGACCCTAACCCGCCCATCTTCCAAACAACCCGGTTAGTTGTAGGCTTAAGAAAACTCCCAACCGCAACTATGTACTGTCAAAGCCTCTAGTTCTAGCAAACCTCAACCGCCCGTTGGCCTTACGCCCTCCTATGAACGGAAGTCATTTCTAGCGCTAGCCGTTGCTGACCTTGCGGAGGACACCGGAGATGATGTGGTAGACTGCATCAAACAGCTTGATGCCACCTTCGTGTTGCTGGCCCTCAGCTATGACCGCTTGGACTTGGGTCTATTAGAGGAACCCTTTGCAAGGAAGTGTGCAATATGCCTTGCTCTTGGGAGACTTTTGAATTCGCCTTTGCACAGGCTTCTCGCTCTACTCTGCTGAGTTTCTCAGTAGCGAGGTCTCCAAAGAGCAAGCCATTAAGCAACATCTCATTACGTCATACGATCCACGGACCAGTTCTGCTATCACTGAACAAGAGATCGCAAGGTTATCCCACCTTGCTGATACTGGATCACCCTTCTTGAGGCAGTGGTACGCTCTTAGGTTGCAATGGGAGGTTGACGGATGTTGCATAACGACCAACGCCGAGCAATGCCGAGCCATCAAAACAGCCGAGTATGATCCCACTTACATCACGCCTACCTCATATAGAGTTTTAACCACTCTTCATGGGCAATCCATGGATGAGCACATCAAGGGGCACCCCTACCTTGACTACCTCCTAACAGAGGAAGAGCTCCACATTGCAAGTAGGGTCGATTCTGGCAATCTCCTAAGTAACTGATGTTCTGACATACATCACGCATGTCGGTATCCGCCCATTCGAATTAGACAGGGAAGCTCAACTAGAGTATAACCCCAACTTCTACGCCTGGCTCCTGCACAAATAGACCGATGCCCTTTATGCTGAACGCCCTTGGCCTCTCAACCTCCAATCCTGGGACGGATTCTTCTCGTTCCAAAGGGGGAAGGGGGTAATAAGGTGGAACGTAAAAAATAAACAAGGGAAATCTAAAAAGTAAACCAAGTATGAAACGTCAGTTAAATTTGAAATGCAAGGGTAAGATGTGATGGTAAAAGTCTGAAAAGCAAAGTTAAGGCTATGTTCAATAAAATCTGCCACGCTTTTATTCCTCCAGAAAATTAGTTGTCAAAAAGCACTAAAAGTGGAAATGGCTGAACTTGCAGGTAGCGATCATGGAAAGCCAGGACAAAGCGGGTAAGCTCCCCTTCTCGGATGAGGAGCAAGCGAAGTATGGCCTTACGGTGGAGAAGCGAGCCTTCAACCAGTCGAAGTTCCGTCACGTCTTCAACCTTGAAGACGTGGCCATCGAACCGGCAGTACGCCAAATCATAGATCAGTGCCACCTGTAGAAGTACCTGGATGCAGTGGGCCGGAGGGTGGACTACACCCAGTGCGCTGACTTCTTGTGCACCTTCAATAGGAACAGAGGCACCATCACGGTGTGCGACAATGAAGCCACCAGACAGGCGCAGATCGAGCTGACCCCCGAGTTGGTGGAAAGGGCACTAAGGCTGCTGAATAAGGTGGAAAGAAAGTCGAAAAGAGACATCTACGCCATGTTGGGAATGGACAAGGTGAAGGTCCATACAAATGATGGGATTAGCTTGGCGGACATCCCCAACCCAAAAATCTAGCTGCAGGCAAAGATGGTGCACGCCTTGTTCTCAAGCCAGAGGTACAATAGCATAATGAGCCGAATCAATGTACCTCTGCTCGACAACATTGCGGTGCAATTGCTGGACGAGGTGAACCTTAATGGGCTTGTGAGGAAAATAATAGAGGCTTCGGTTAAGGCCCTGGCAACAGGAGGAAGAACCGTTGGAGGGGAGTCCCCGTCGTCCCGATCAACCCGCAAGGCATCATCCTCCAAAGTCGCAACCATAGGGTTTGGAGGAGTCCTTACAGCCATCATCCAAGAAGCACTAGGGCAAGGACGAGAAGGAGGAGACAAGAAGGGAGGCGACGAAGGAAGTGACGAATCACCGTCACAATCCCCACCTCACACAGAAGAGCAGCGAAGGTCGTCAGATGAAACATAGACGGACGCAAACAAAGAGGGAGAATCCCAGAGCACCCCACAAAGGCACGCGGAACAATGAACCAAAGCCTTGCATGGAAAAAGGGAAGAGGAGCGAAAGAAGAAAGAAAATGAAGATCTGGAGAGGGCTCGAAGGGAGTCAGTCAAGGATGAGGAGGAGAGAAAAAAGAAAACTAAAGAGGAGCTGAGAAGGAAGGAAGAGGAAGAAATAGAGCTGGCCACCCGTCGCTCCATCGAGGAGCAGCACAAAAGAGACGAGGAAGGCACAGAGAGCCCGCACCGAACGGAGGCACCTGGTTCTAGTACCAGTGTGCTGTAAATCACACCCTTGCCCCCAGCAGAAGGAAAAGGAAAAGATCCGATGATGCCAACTCTCCCCCTCTTCATACCTTCCATGCTAGCCACTCCTATCATGATAACAGCCACTGCCACCGCCATCCAAGGTTTCACCCCAAAAGTCAATGAGAGCAACGTGGTCACTTGGCTACAATTCCTGGTGGAACGGGAGCTGGCAAGAGAAGCAGCTGTGGCCACCCCAACATCAGGAGTCAAAAGGGTAGTCACGGCTGAACTGGAGCCAAGGCCGGAGCTGAAGAGGCAGAAAATAGAAGACATTGTCACCACCACCAGCATGCCCCACCCCCCACCTCCAGCAGGCCAATACGATGAATATGTTAAGGAGTTGCTCTCGCAGTTAAAAAGGGCCATGGAAGAAAGGAGGATAGCCGTGGAGGAGCTGGCAGCAGAACGAGAATCAGAGTCGCTCTCCAGCTGGAGAGAACAAAGCAGATAACAGAATACCAATGGGAGATCGTTGCGCTCAGGGAGGAAGCCAACAATAAGGATGCAGAGGAATTAAAGGCCCTGAAGGAACGTGACGTTGCTTGGGAAGGAAGGAGAAAAATCCTGATGGAGCGTCTCAATGGGGAGAGGGAGACCAATGCTCACTTGCGGCGCAAGAATGATAAGCTATCTGCAGTCAACCTGGAAGCACAAAGCCAGCTTGACAAGATCAGACAAGAGGCTACAGAGCTGGACCATTGAAAGGAAGAGCAGGTGCGAAGGATGCAGGTGAAGCTGGACCAGCTCAATGCACAGATCACCAATGAATGCCAGGAGTAGTCCCGCCTGGATCGTGAGCTCGAGGCTCAGCAGCAACAACTCATAGCTATGACCTTCCATCAGGGGGAGAGCCTGGAAGATATGGAAAAAAGAGCAAAAGAATGGGCTGATCACAATGAGGAGAGAATACGGGACTTGGCACGACGGCTAGCTAAAGCCGAAGGAGATAGGGTGCTGGCTGAGAATCAGGCAGAGGTAGCCCAGCTCTCCATGATAGCCCAACAGCACACCTTCCTCAATATACTGCTCCACTCCACCAAACTGAAAGGAAATGAAGCCAATGATCAGTTGAAGAAGCTAACCATTGCAAGCAGAGCTCTAACAGCAGGCCTGCATGTGCCACTGCAGCTAGAAGGCCCGCCGCAGAGCCTAGAGGAGCAAAGAAGATATCTTGCACAGGTAGGCCTGACGGCGCAGGAAATAGATGAACTCAATTTCACAGAGGTGAAGGCACAAGAAGACGTGCAAGCAGAAGGGGGTGAACCGGAGTTCGATCTGGGACCTTAGGAGGAGGAATACGTCCCACCACCCCCTTAGCCACAACAAGCGGAAGTGCAGCCCCCTGATACGTCTGCTGAGAGAAAAGCAGCCCAGGCTAACCATAGGAAAGAAATGGTAGAGAAGGCAAGGAAAAAGCTGAATGTTAGACCTATTCCAAGATAGCCTGCCCCTCTCCTACCGCGCCCTCAAGATCCCCTTGCTGAATTCTATGCCGAATCGATTATCTGGGAACATATAACCGCGACTCCTTCGACTTGAGCTTTGAGTTTCCCGCAACCTTGAATAGAGTACTGCCCATTCAACTTGTAAATGACGTCATCGCTATGGTGCAATGCTCAAGGCCAAGTGGTTAATGGAGCAAGAGGCCCACCCAACTACTTGGGGAGCCGAGGACCGCGAATTTTGGCAGGATAAAGTCCTCCAGGTGCCTAGATCGGTGGAAGGCTATAATTGCCAACCCACCTGGAGAAGACACATTTTTGACGTCAACCTTGACGCGTGGATGGCATTTTGCAACACCCTTCCTTCTGAGAGAAATGACCCTACTTTCATGCCGTATCCTCGAAGGGTAGGGGTCGACTTTAATCCGTCCATCCACGGCAGGTTCGACTTTCCCATTATCTATAATGCCAATAGCACCTCCCATAGGGACGCCCTTCTCTTCACCCTCCCTGATTTGTACAGCTCTATAGATAGATTTCTTAGTGAGTTCACCTCCTGTCATGACCCCGCCTTCATAACCACTTGTAATTATCTTAGTCTAATTAGGATCCTAGTCCACCAAGAGCCCGCACCTCAAGAACACCACCTCCCACCCCTCTACTTCGACCCCAATTCCATAGATAGCAGCACCATGACTCGCCTCATGATGCATGCTTCTCTTTTGCCATCTTTCTGTGTTGCACTGCTCGAAGATATGAGCGACAGCAAATTCACCCAGTGCAACCACCCCTTCCTTTCTACCACCACTCTCAAAACCCGCCTCAACTCAAGGGCTACTTGTTGAGTCGTAGATTCCATAACAAGGCCCCCCGCCCTCCACCATCCCCTACCCGCCATTCGGATGACGAGGAGTAAACTCCCGTCATGCCCTTGTATCACATGTCTCCATGTATATGCCTCTTTATGTTTATTATTAAAAAAAAAAAGAGAGCGAAGAAGAAAAAGAAGAAAGAAGCACCACAATCACTGCACCTAGGGTTCTCCCTAGCCCCCTCCCCACTTCACACTTAGGGCACATCAAGGGCAAACTTTCAGACCAGTCACCCTAAGACTTGCACCGCACCTCCAACGAAGCACGAACTGGGTCCTCAAGTGTGGGACATTACCAAGGGCTTGCCTAAGGTTAGACCCATCTCCCAGTTCCACTGCCACGGGCACCACACACTACACGGCGAGACAGACACACCCCTTAGGGAGTGCATAACTTTTCTTGCAGGTTATGGTCGAGTTTCAAGAAATGGCTACCCATAGAAGAGGATCACCCACAGCATCCTTTAATGACCAAAACTTCTTTTCATGTGCCGGTATCCAACCATCTGCCTGTTGATGGCTACCATGATTGAACCAAGTCAAGGTAGAAATGCCATTGGCATAGATCTTGAAACCTCATCGTCCAATGATCCATGCCCAACACCTCAAGATCTATGGCTCGCTTATTGATTCCACAAGCCTAAAGACCTTCAACTCAAAACTGAAGACCTTCAACTCAAAGACAAGGATCTTTAATCAAAGCCACAGATTTTCAAGGCAAACAACGTTCGGGGGGTTTCTCTAGAATAAATCCCTCCAATACCACCCTCCTAAGGGATTGCTTATTGCTTCAAGTATTTCTGATACTCAAAAGACGACCGGCTACATAAGGGGCGCCACAACAGTGTGAAAGATGCCGAGTATCTTCATGGAGCCTAAAGCACGCCGGAATCTTTCCTGGTCATCGTCCTTAAACTCCATCACCTATCATTCACCCAACCACATTGGAAGCAGTGTTACCCACCTACCTGTTTCGCCTAGCAGCCGACCTAACTAGCCACTACGTCCCACCACAGTGCCATGGGACTAGCACTTGGCTAGGAGGGGGTAATGTTACCGTGTTTCCCTCACCACAGAGGAGCGAAAAATGGAAATAGCAAAAAAGGCGTAGGATAAAAGCAGAAAAAGACGCCTTGACCGGTAACTAGTCCCTGACAAATTTAAATGTTCGGGCATGACCCTCAAAAAGCCTCGGTGTCGGCCCGAGACAACAAAAGAGAAAAAGACGCACCATTAAAATGTGGGAGTGCTTTCGAATCTTTGTAAAAGAGTGCAGGCTCGCTCCTGTGTAAAGTGTACACATTAGTTGGGAATAGGATAAATTAGAATGGTGGGAAATGGAAAAAAGGGCCTAGGCTACGGCTGGCCATGTAAAAGAGGGAAAAGGGGATGACCGCCCAAAAATGATTTAGGGCTTTGTATATAAAGTTGAAAAGTGAATGAGAAGCTCATTCTTTTGTGTGTGGCAAAAAGAGTCTTCTTCTTCCTCTCTTCTTCTCTCCTTCTTGCTTGTGTGTGCTCTTGAGAGAGGGAGTGTGAGAGTGTGAGGGAGTGAGTGTGTGTGAGACTGAGGGATCAAGAGGGTGAAGCTCTTCACCATCTCCTCTTCTCTTCTTCTCTTCTTCTCTTCTCTTCTCTTCTCTTCTCTTCTCTTGTGCGGGCGGCTATGGAGGATGGAGCTTAGAGATGGAGGAGGCTTGAGGATGCTTGAGCTAGCATCAAGAATCGTGGAGCTACCGGAGTGCAAGGGAGAGGAGGGTACTCGATCAAGCATCGAGGTAAGCTCACTACACTCGTAGGATCGACGGCGCGTCAGCTAGGTGAGAGATAGCCATTAGAGCTCGCTTGAAATGCTTGAAACAATAAGCGGTTCGTAGGTCTTGGCGGTTGAGCGAAAGTTCCCACACCTATCGTGGTTGTACCCAAGAAGAATGGCAAGCTTCGTATATGTGTGGATTTCCGCAAGTTGAATTCCAAGACAAAGAAGGATCACTTTCCTATCCCTTTTACAGACCAGCTGTTAGACACAGTGGCAGGACATGAGCTTTACTCCTTGTTAGGTGGCTTCAATGGATACAACCAAGTGTAGATAGCAGAAGAAGATCAGTCCAAAACAACCTTCACCACAGAATGGGGACCTACGCTTACCGAGTAATGCCGTTTGGGCTCTGCAATGCCCCTGCTACCTTCTAGTAAGTCATGATGGCCGCATTCCAAAATCATCTATATGAATTTATTGAGGTATATTTGGATGACTTCTGTGTTTACAATCTGATTCTTAAACACTGGGGACATTTGGAACAATGCTTTGACCGATGCCGGGAGTATGGGATCTCCCTCAACCTCGACAAATGCATCTTTGGAGTCTCTTCTGGAGTTCTGTTGGGCCACATTGTCTTTGCACAAGGGATATCACTAGACCCTACAAAGATCGAGAAGATCGCAGCTCTGACAACACCCACCAATCTCAAACAGTTGAGGGGATTCCTAGGCCATGTGGGTTACTACAGAAGGTTCATAGCCCATTTTGCAACAAAGGCAACCCCCTTGCATAAGCTTCTGAGGAAAGATGCAGAGTTTATTTGGACGGAAGAATGTGACAAAGCCTTCAACACTCTGAAGCAGTGTCTGATTGAGCCACCCATCCTACAGCCTCCTGATTGGACGAAGGAGTTCCATGTACACACAGATGCATCAGTTGAAGGGCTAGGTGCTGTCCTATGTCAAAAGGGCCCCTCTAAATTAGATCAGCCGATATATTATGCAAGCCGAAAAGTCACTGATAGAGAGCGGAACTATACAATGATAGAGCTTGAGTGCTTGGCAATGGTGTTTGCCCTAGAGAAGTTTCGGCATTACCTACTGTCTACCCACTTTAAATTTTATGTGAATCATGAGGCCCTGTCCTTCCTGATGAACAAAGCAGACGTGAAAGGATGAATGATGAGATGGGTCCTTCTATTCCAGGAGTTCGACTTTGAGGTAATTACCAAACCTGGTCGTTCCCATGTTCTGGCTGATCATCTGTCGCGTATCCTGCAGACTGCAGACGAGGAGCAGGATGATCTAGACCTCCCTGATGCTTCCCTATTCCTGGTAGAAACTGTAACCCCTTGGTATGTAGACATTGCCAATCTGCTGGCAATCCAATAGTACCCTCCTGGCATTTCTAGTCGGGAAAGGAAAAAGCTTATGTTAGAATCAGTCCCCTACACCGTGTTAGGCGGTGCACTGTACAAGAAAGGCAAAGATGAAGTGCTCAGAAGATGTGTTATAGGAGATGAGATTGGGATTGTTTTGAAGGCTTTACATGATGAGCCATGTGGAGGCCACTTTGCAGGAGAAGCTACAGCCAAGAAGGCTCTACTAGCAGGTTACTAGTGGCCGACCATTCATAAGGATGCCTATGACTACTGCAAGCGATGTGATGCCTGTCAGATGATGGGGAAACCCACCAAGACCAGCGCTATGCCACTGCAACCTATCCTTCCTTTGAAGCCGTTCGAGAAGTGGGGCATCAACTTCGTCGGCCCAATCGATCCTCCCACCAGAAGGAAACAGAATAGATACATCTTAGTATGTACACAATAGATATATCTTAGTATGTATGGATTATGTTACTAAGTGGTGTGAAGCCAAAGCTCTGAAGCGGGATGATGGCAACAGCATGGCCCTATTCCTGTACGAGAATATCATCACCCGTTTTGGCAGTCCCCTAGAGCTGGTAAGTGACAGAGGCACTCATTTCATTAATAAAGTCATGGAAGAGTTGACAGAGCTATATAAGATCCGCCTTCGCAAGTCCACTCCTTACTATCCCAGAGCCAACGGCCAAGTCGAAGTCACCAATCGCATCCTCTGCTCGATCCTGACAAGGACGATTACCGCACATCATTGTGATTGGGATGATCGACTTACAGAGGCCCTCTAGGTGTACAGAACCTCCCATAAAGCAGCAACAGGACAGACACCCTTCCAGCTGGTGTATGGTACAGAAGCTGTTTTCCCTGTTGAACTGGAATTGCCCTCTTTGCGAGTGGCTATCAAAGAGCATTTGGGGGACGATGATTCACTACAACGTCGTCTCCTGCACTTGGAATGTTTGGACGAAACTTGTAGGATGGCTCTACAGTGCATGGAAGCCACGCAAGCTCAACGTAAGGCCTACCATGACAGCTTCATCAAGCACAAGGAGTTCAAAGAAGGTGATTTAGTCCTAGCCTATGATTCACGATTTGGCAAGTTTCCTGGCAAGCTCCAACAACGACGGATGGGTCCGTACAAGGTACTGGCCGTCAATCCTAACAGCTCTATTCAGGTGCGGACAATTGATGCCTCTGATGGTCCCTTCCTGACTAATGGCTATCGCCTGAAGAAGTACTTCCTTCCTTGGGGATCTTGACAATCACAGTCACCTAATCCTTTCCCCCCATTGGTGTGGCACTGTAACTCTTATGATACTACTTCTGATAGCCGTTCTTCAGCCACTCCTGATGAGGTGGATGCAACCCTCTATCCCCTCAGCCCAACCTCTCGCCCCTGATCTCTTATCCTCTATTTTTCACCAGTGGCAGTGGCAAGGATGGTTCTGATAAATGGTATTTCTTCCATTCCCTTGCTTAATTCGAAAAAGAAAAAAAATTATACATATCGATCATGGGAGAAAAGGACTTCAGTCCCTGTCATGCCGACCTATTTTTCGAGAAAAGGTGGAGACACCCTTGGGAATAGAAGAGAAAGAGAAAAGAGAAAAAAAAAAGAAAAAAGAAAAAAAACAAGAAAAGAAAAAGAAAAAAAAATCTGTTATGGGAGAAAAGAAAGAAATTCCCCGTCATAGCAGGCGTCGTTCCAAGAAAAGGTGGTCAACACCCTTGGGCGGGAAGCTGGATGTGGAAAAGGTGGCAACGCCCAGCAGCCCAGAAAGTGGATTCATCAGTTGACATCCCCAGGATCTAGTTCTGAAGCTGCCTCCCTTGGTACGTTGTGTCCTGTGCCTTTCTGCAGAGCGTTTGATAGTCCTCTAGCAGACTCCATGTTCCTATCTAACACCATGTTCAATCTGATGGCTACCTCCCTGGGTACGCCTCTTCAACAATTGACGACACAATCTTCATCGACAAACTGTAAATGCCCCGAACGACGTAGTATGCTTAACAATTATGATATTCACTTGTTTTCGAGATTTAATATAAAAGAGAATGAACACTTAAAGCTGAAAATGAAAATTACTCACAAAATTACAGCCATGAAAATGTAAAAGTAATGGAGACAAGATTGAGGGTTGAAGATGGGCAACCCCCCCCGAAGGAATGCATTTCTGCTCAACCCAAGTCCCTTAGGGAAGAGCTCAGTTACAATCAACCTGAGAGTGAGAAGAAGTAATTCTCACTCTCACAAGATCATGCAAAGATGTACAAACACACATGCATTATCTATTATGCAATGATAAGAACTGATTTCTTTACAGTATGAGAGAAGAAAAAGAGAAATTCAGCCTTTCTCCATCGTTGATCAGCAGTACATGGATAGGGCTTGCTTCTTGTAGCTAAAATGGAAGAAAAAGCTCGAGAAGGAGGTGTTGTGATGAATTTACACGCTTGTTGTCCTGTAAACAGCAGTGATAGAAGAGGGAATATGGAGGAATTTGATAATGAAGAAGTGGGAGATGATGATGGGGATGGATGGGGCCAGTTTCTGGCTATCTGTGGGTGCTGTACATGAGTTTACAGCAAAGAAAAATGATGATCAATGAAGAAAAACGAGCTCTTATTTATAGGAGAGGGGAGAGCTAGTACAAAAGGGGAAAGTGGAGTAGCACAAGACAAGTGTCCAGCCACATGTCATGAGATGTGACAAGTGGTGGGACACTTGGAAACTTGTGTGATAAGTGTCTTGACACTTGTCTCTTCTCTATGGCCTTCCTTTTTGGGTTGAATACTGTCAAGAATAGAAACAACCAAATTTAGTAAGCACAGTCAGAGTACAGAACTTACTATTTTTAGAATGACATCCCTATTTTTTAGGACTAGCATTTTTAGGCTAATTCGAGGCTCCTAAATTTTAGGGACCTCCTAAAATTTAGGGATCTCCTAAAATTTAGGGACCCCCCCCCCCCAATATGGGTGTCATATGAAAGCTTTTTCCGTGTACATCGCAAAAATGGTATCCGAATCTTCATGTGACTTTCCTATGCAAAGAAATGTGCATGTGTGGGCTGAAATGCACATTTCTTTGCACATGTGTGGGCTGAAAGCTTGAAATGCACATTTCTTTGCATAGAAAAGTCACATGAAGATTCGGATACCATTTTTGCGATGTACACGGAAAAAGCTTTCATATGACACCCATATTGGGGGGGGGGGTCCCTAAATTTTAGGAGATCCCTAAATTTTAGGAGGTCCCTAAAATTTAGGAGCCTCGAATTAGCCTAAAAATGCTAGTCCTAAAAAATAGGGATGTCATTCTAAAAATAGTAAGTTCTGTACTCTGACTGTGCTTACTAAATTTGGTTGTTTCTATTCTTGACAGTATTCAACCCAAAAAGGAAGGCCATAGAGAAGAGACAAGTGTCAAGACACTTATCACACAAGTTTCCAAGTGTCCCACCACTTGTCACATCTCATGACATGTGGCTGGACACTTGTCTTGTGCTACTCCACTTTCCCCTTTTGTACTAGCTCTCCCCTCTCCTATAAATAAGAGCTCGTTTTTCTTCATTGATCATCATTTTTCTTTGCTGTAAACTCATGTACAGCACCCACAGATAGCCAGAAACTGGCCCCATCCATCCCCATCATCATCTCCCACTTCTTCATTATCAAATTCCTCCATATTCCCTCTTCTATCACTGCTGTTTACAGGACAACAAGCGTGTAAATTCATCACAACACCTCCTTCTCGAGCTTTTTCTTCCATTTTAGCTACAAGAAGCAAGCCCTATCCATGTACTGCTGATCAACGATGGAGAAAGGCTGAATTTCTCTTTTTCTTCTCTCATACTGTAAAGAAATCAGTTCTTATCATTGCATAATAGATAATGCATGTGTGTTTGTACATCTTTGCATGATCTTGTGAGAGTGAGAATTACTTCTTCTCACTCTCAGGTTGATTGTAACTGAGCTCTTCCCTAAGGGACTTGGGTTGAGCAGAAATGCATTCCTTCGGGGGGGGGGGGGGGGAGTTGCCCATCTTCAACCCTCAATCTTGTCTCCATTACTTTTACATTTTCATGGCTGTAATTTTGCGAGTAATTTTCATTTTTAGCTTTAAGTGTTCATTCTCTTTTATATTAAATCTCGAAAACAAGCGAATATCATAATTGTTAAGCATACTACGTTGTTCGGGGCATTTACACAAACAATCAAGTGATACGAGCTTTCATCCTAACCCGATGGGGAAGTGAGTATGGTTGCCCTCTATAACTATCAAACGAGTGTGAGACAGAGGGTGGGGCGAGTGACCAGTCTTTCCCTTCAAATCAAATGAGAGGCACGATGTGCGAATGGAGTGTTGCACGCACGGGATGGGCCTCTCAATGCACAAAGCACGATCTATTCTTGTGCACTGCACTATAAGGCTCCCTGGTCTTCCTTCTCGCACTGTATGCCGGCACTGGGCGGGATGCACAGTTGCACCATCAAATGCTCACAAGGCATACAACCTTTGCACAAGTCACAGTGAGGATTACATCAATGGGTTTCAGGACATGGCTGCCCTCTGTATCTTTCAATAGAGCGTGAGACAGAGGGTGGGGCTGAGTGTGACTAGAGTTTCTTCAATCAATTACCGAGAGGTGAGGATTGAGGGACTTTACGACCCATGGCACAAGGTATGTTCCCTTTTCCCTATGCACCCATGGGCTGGGTTTCTGCTGTCATCACAGGACACGTCACCCTGTTCTGTACACTGCACTACAAGGCTCCCCTGCCTTTCTTCTTGCACCCGGGTTGGGCGCACTAATGCACCATCAACTGTGCACCCTGGCATACTCCCTCTACACCATCCCCCTTGTCAATTCCTAAATCGGGTGTGAGATATGGGTTTCAATCATTATTCATAGAGTGATGTCTGTAATGGGGCGAGTGACTGTTCTCTCATCCCATCCAAGTGCTGTAAGCTGAGTGACTATCCTTTATCAGCGACACCGACCCAACGAGATTCATCCATTAGCTACCTCGCTGGGTGTTGTTACATGGTCCCTGCCATGCTAGATGCGTCTATTGCAGAGCGAGCTCTGGTAGCTCCTCCTGCCGCCTAAGACACAACGCGCGACATCGACAATTGATTTCAACTATCTGCCACACGGGCCAAGTTTTCCTAATCCTATCTCCTGATTGCACGTGTATGTTAAGGTGTTAAGTGTGGGGATGTCAGCGTCCAGTCTGTCAACGTCCAGTCGGTTGTCAAATTGTAGGTTGTCGTGATGCATTTCCCTTGCAGTTAATGTTTTAAGTGTGGGGACGTGTCCTTGCACGTCTATGTGGCATACCGCCCTGCATATGCCTCACTTTGATCATGCATGTATGCCATGACTTTCTTTTACCCTCCTCGGGTCCCTTCCCCACCCAGCCGTCCACTGTGACCCCTCCCTTGGGGCTGTTCCTCCTCCATTTTTCTTTCTCTCTTATTTTGATGTGTTTCCATGTGAATGCACCCTATGTTCAGTGGCCTCCCCATTTGCCCTTACAACCCTATTTGTCCCTTTGATCTGTCCACTTTTCCTTTTTACCCACCCCTGTTCTGATGCATGGTTTTTGAGTTATTAATTAGTGACGGATTTTACGTAAATTGGATCTTTTTCCATGTGAACGCATCTTGGTTGCTTTGGAACGGCGATCTGACATGATAGCCCTGTCCTACCCTTTCTCCCTGATATTTTTCCTTTTTACTCCGTGTCCCTCCGATGCATGGTTTGTCCAATATTAAATTTTACGGTTTTTCGGGACCTTTTCGTACGTCTTTTTGACATTTTTCCATGTGAACCTACCTTGTTTGCATCGGAATTCTAGTTTGACTTGACAGTCGTGTCCACCGTGCCTTTCCTTACATTTTTCCTTTTTTCTCCTCCCTATTCCGACTTTCGAATTTTTAATTATTAATTTTTAAAAGTGTTTTTGAGTGTCTTTTTTGGTGTTTTTTGCATGTGAATGCCTCCTAACCCTATCGGAACTGCATTTTAACATGACAGCCCTGTGCAACCCCTTCCCCCGCACATTTGTCATTTTTGCTACCTTCTGTTTCGGTGAAACGATCTTCTGTTGTTAATTTTCGACTGTATTTGCGTGTGTCCTTTTTACATTTTTCCCATGTGAACATGTCTTATCTTAGTCGGAACAGTGTTTTGACATGATAGAGTTGTCGAATGCGTTCTTCTGCACCTTTTTCCTTCTTTTTGCCCTACATTCCAGTGATCGAATTTCCCGAAATTAATCCCCGTATGTGTTTTCGGGGCCGTTTTTCGTGTTTTTTGCATGTGCACGCCCTTTATTCCCCCCGAAAACCCCGTTCATCTTTTCCCCTATCTTCCCCCTATCGTCTTGTACATTTTTTGTTTTTACATCATTTCGTTTCGAAGATCGGATTGTGAGATATTAATTTTTCTTTATTTTGACGTGTCTCGAGCGACTCGTCTCGCGCGTGAACGCACACATTTTTAGTTTTACGCGTCTTGCCACACCCCAGCGCGTAAGCGCACCCCGTGCCGATGTCTCGACGCCGTTCCGATCCCACCAATGCAAATTCTTTTACCCTCGCCCTGCGCAGGCGCGTGGGACGGGGGCGTGCCCTCTGTCCCTCACTATTTCTTTTTCCCTTTCTTTATTTTTTAATTACTTAATTTCCTTAAAAAACTTAATTAATTAATATTTTTTCTCTTCCCCCCACGGGCACCCTCCCCTATCCCAACCACCCTCTCTCTCCTTCTCTCTATCTCTCTCTCTTCTTCTTGTTTTTTCTTTCTCTCTCCTCCCCCTCCCTTCTCTCCCCTCCTGCTTCTTCTCCATCTCCTCTTCCTCCCCATCATCCCCTTCCCCCGACGGATCTTCCTCCCTCCACCCTCTTCTGCCAGGCCTCCGCCCTCTTCCGCGTTGGTGTATTGCCCGCTTGGCGCCATTCGCCTTCCTCCTGTCCGCCCTGGTGCGCCTCCCCCCTCGGCGCCTGCCCTGAATTGCCGCCGCCTGCCAGTTTCACCGTCGCCCGCTACCGGTTCAGGCCGCCCGCTGTCGTGGTTCCGTGCGCCTCCCTCCCAGGTGTCTTCCTCCGCCCGCCTCTCCCTTCGCTCGCCCTTTGCGGCTTCGTCCCGTCCGCTTGCCTCCGCTGCTCTGCCCCTCCGCAGCAGCTGAGCCTCCGCCCCTTCTCCTCCCTTAACCCCCACCTCCTTCCTCTCCCTCCCACTGGCGGCCACGCCCCCATTCCCCCATTTCCACCCCTCCCCCCCCATTCCCACCACCCCTCCCTTAGCCCCCATTCCCACCCCTTCCTAAGCCCCCTTTCCCCTACCCCCTTCCTAAGCCCCCTTCCCCACCCTAGTCCCTGTTCACCCCCTCCCGCAGCAAGCCACACACGTCAACAAACAAATCAACAACACCTAATCCCGTGGTTTTCGCACGGCAACTCGTGTTGGTGATTTTTTTATTGCGTCTCTGCATTAGCGAGACCGTTCGCGTGCATGTACGCGTGATCGTGTCTCTTTGCAACTGTTCATGCACGAGACGTGCGTTTGGAAGTGTCCGTGAGGTGGTGTGTGCTGGTTCGTTCACACGCAACTGTTCAGGCGTGTCCGGGTATTCATTTTTGAAATCCCGAAAATCATTTTTTAATCACAAAATCCATTAAACACATTTAAAATTTGAAAAAAATCATAAAAAAATAAAAAAAATTCTAAAAAATTATCAAAAATTAAATCTTTTTCCATAGTTTAATACTTTTTCTTTCTAAAAAATACTATTACAAAATTCCTAAAAATTCCAAATTGGCTGAAATTCTTTTTAAACTGATGGAAATTGATAAAAAAATCCAGAAAAATACATAAAAATCAGAAAATAATTATTAAAAAAAAAGAAAATCACATTTACCCTCTTTCCTATTTTGGACATTTTCTTGGAATAAAAAATTATTCACATAATGTTGGGAACTTATTTCTTTTTGGAAACATCTCATGATAATGTATTTATTATAAACAAAATTTTTCGAAACTCCCCAACATCAAATGAACATTTCCATCACATTGAACCCCAAACAAACACAAAAACAAATATAAAACCCTACACAATAAAAACAAATAACAACTTAACCAAACACCACAAACTAAAAACATAAAAACCCTACCAATCAACACATCCAAATAAATCCAAGACATACATTTTTTTTCTTCTTTTCTTTTGGTCATCCGTTTCATTGTTCTTTGTCCTGGTCACGATGTTAGCTCGTTCTTGTTTTTCTATCCAACAGGACGACTCTTGGCAGTCGACTGTTTGACCATTTTGTGGATTTTTGTGGACTGGGCATTCCACTTTTGGAGGTTGTGATTTCAGACTTCGCAGGTAGACCCACACATTACCAGGTTCCTTCCTTTTTCCCTCTCTCACTTGCACAATAATACACATTAATTGTAAATAAACTCAACCGAACGTTGCACACACATAATTAATAGATTGCACCTCATAAATTGTAAATAAAATGAACCGGACGTTAATTGTAAAAAGAACCCCCCATTGTTGCACGTGCACCTTTGCACCCTAATTCACATAAGTTATAAATTAAAATCAATTCACAACTACACACGCACACGCGTTTCAGACACATTAACTTGTAATTAAAATCAACCCCCGAAGTCATGCATGCATGCACGCAAGTGCCATACATCATCTAATTATAACAAGGAACTGCATTAGTAGAGACCCGGTTAGTCAGTCCAGTCGTGTCAAAATCTGAGTGGGGCTGGGTTACGATGTCGACTCACCATGCATTAATGGGTTAATTTAATAATGAACGATGCTTAATTGTTTATATAATAAAAAATGTGTCGTTAGTTTCACTCATATACTCCACTGCACTATAGGACGTGAATGCTACATGGGAGTGGGAGTAGTAATTTGACATTGGTCAATATGGTATTTATTCTCATATTTAGTCAGAATATTTGATTGCGTCATGATTTTTTTTTGAGTCTCTGTCTAGGCTACGGAATGTAGTTTTATTTTATTTTATACCTGATATGGGGTTACAGGGTGCATGTATGTGTGCATAGCATGAAGCTTTCGGTCGCACGTGTGTAGAGGTCATGCCGAATTGTTTCTAGGATGTGGTTTGCCTGGGGGTTGTTATGGTCCAGTCAGTCATGTCAATTAGTCGGTTTCCTGTTGATGGTCTCAGTCTTAGTTTTGTTTTTGGGTTTTGCAGGTTTTCTTTTTGTTTTTCTGGTTGTTTGTGTGGGTTTTTTTTACCATAGTCTGAATGGCACTCCTTTCTACGCCTCCAATTGTGGTACATCATGTTCCTCTTGCGGTCCATGACTATTCTCTTCTGTTAGAGGCAGATTGTATTCCATGAACTGGCCTTCGCCCATTTGTGGCTCTCACTTTACCACCTGTGGATGAGAAGCTGTGTTATTCTTTCCTCGCTTCTTACAAAAACCGGTCTGGCCTGGCTTACAACTGGCTTACAACCGGACATTCTGTTTATCAGTAGCCAACATCAGTGAAGGATTATGTTTGCCCTTATCTGCTTCCTTTGTGCCCAGTGGTAACCAGCTACTGATGGCTAAGGAGATAGTCACACTGATGAAGAAGGAAACTTCCACCCCCTTACTCCTTAACCAGCTCGTTAATAGCTCAAGGGTGTCTGTTGCCCACATTTCTTCTCCAGTCTAGAAGCAGTTATGCCAGTTCCTACAGGACCGGTTCATGTCAGGAAAGGCTGCATCCAAATACCTGTCAAAAGAATTATTCACAACTTCTGTGAAGATTCTGGAGGGAGCTAAATTCAACTGGGCAAGTTTCCTGTTATCTAAGATGGATCAGCATTTCCAGCGTGTCAGGAAGGGTCAAAATAATACTGTTTCTTATGGTGCCTTCCTACAGAGGATCCTTACTTTTGCACCTCCTCCTGGTGGTGTTCCAGTGCCAGATTCAGCTCCTTTACCAGTGCAGCCTACAGTATCAGTTTCTTCTCCTAGGCCCATGGAGCTTAATTCAGAAGATGAGGAGTCGCCTGTTATTTTTTCTAGAAAGAAACGCCTTCGCACAAAGGGACCTTCCAATCCTTCTGTTCAAGATCCACTGGTGCAAACATCCACTCCTGCTGTGTCTGGCAGTGTCCTTCCTTCATTCCTTTCCTGTACCAATCTATTTGCTGCTCAAAAGGAAGGAAAATTAGATTCACAGATCCCTTCATCATTACAAACCATTTTTTCCCTCACTAGTCAATTGAGTAAGGCACTGGAGGATCTGTCTTCAGAAAGGGCTACCCTTAGTGATATCCACAATCAGATGACTATTGCCACAGCCTTAATGGATTCACAGAATGTCACTATTCAGGAGCTAGAAGCTAAGGTTAACATCATATTGGGGATATATGGGAATTTCCCATAAGTTTGGGACACATGGTCAAATATTTGGATTTGTCATAACTTGAACACTATAACTCCAAATTGAGCGTTCTATAGCTCAATAGATTCAATTTTTCAAGTGCTTTCCAATGATAGGTCACATCATATGGTTTTGCGAAACTTATGGGCATGCTATCCGGGTGCCACCTTTTTAGTATTAAAAAAATGAGAATTGGGAGATTCCCAAACTCACTAATATTGTGTTGGTTGTTAAACTAGAGGAGGAGAATGCATCTTTGATGCTTAGAAGAATTCTGCCCTTGCAGAGATGGTCACTTTGGCTAGTAAGCTTGCTACCAGTGAGGGTCAGTTCCAGCAATCTCAGGACACTGTAGAGTCCCAACAAAAACTCATTGAAGAACTTAATCAGAAGGTGGATGTTCTTTTTGTTTCCCTCCTGCTCCTGTATCTTCTGTTGTGTCATCCCAAGAGGAGCTTAATTCGTTGCAACATAAGGCTAAGCTCTGTGATGGGTTCTAAGCTAAGGTTGATCACCTTCAACAGCGGATGGATTGTGTGTAGAATGATTTTGTCCGTTATACTGAATTGGTGTCACCTCCTCCATCCTTTTTGGTGAAATATCATCAACAGGGGTTTGGCTTATATATCTCTTTGAGCAATGTGGATTTAGAGCCTCCAGAGGATGGATTCTCTGGCCTGTGGATCTCTTACGAGCTGTTTTTGATAGATTTGTGGATGACTTGATTTCCCATGAGGTCCAGTTACTCTCTTTCATGTATCTTACAGGCTATCTACAGATCCCTGATGAGGAAGATTTAAATGTTTATGTGGCAGATGTCATCTTACAGGCAGTGATGTATGTACATTTAGTTGAGCTTCTGTTAGCAGAGAGTTTACGAACTTATCATGAGCAGACATCTTGGTGCAAGGGATATGCTTGGAATCCACCTTTGGAGGATGTTGCTTTGGAACCTCACTGCCTCAGAAGTGTCTTTCATAAATCAGATATCCAGCCTCTTCAATCTTAGTTGTTGAGCTTTATTGCTAATAACACATTATTTACTGAGTCTTTCTTTCAGGATTTAAATTTTCGATGTTCTATTTATCCTTTAGATCCTGCTGATCTTTTATCATATTCCCTAATGTCTTATCATTTCCCATTATATGTTTCTCTTCTTTCATCTAGTCCTGATAATATTCCTCTCTTATCATTTACCCCTTCAGGATTTCCTCACATTCCAGTGTTCACTACATGTCCTTTCATTGCTGATCCTACATTATCTCCTACTCCTTCTGACATTCCACCTACTGTTCCTCCTGTTCCTTCAGTTTTTCCAATAGAATCCCTTCATACATTTTTGATGTATTCTCCATCTTTTCCACCTTCTTTATCCCTTCAATTACCCTCTTTTTATGATCTGTCCTATCCTCCATTACAATGCTCTCCTTTCATTCCATTACCCTCTCCGACAAATTACATTAACCTTCCTCCCCAAATAGTGCTGGATACCCCAGGTTATGATGGTGACATCCTTCGTAGAAGACAGTGGACATTACATGATTCAGTGACACGTCTAGTGTTTAATTGGCCTCTCATTCCAGGGTCCTGGGATACTTCTGCAGCGTGTTCCAATTCTTACCTCCACTTTGCTAGGGTACATGGTACTTTTGGAGATACCACAGTTCGTCTTGTTGCTCATTTTTACTGGTATCTTGCGTTCATGCATCATCAGTCACATTTGAATACTCGCAAGGGTATCCCCCAGATGCTGATTAATCCAAACGAGGATGTAGTAGTTGCTCAAATGGATCTCTTATATTATTTTGACAAGGCCTTCCCTACTAGATTCATCATTTTATTGGAAAGGATGTGTTGCCTACAATTCCTCCAAAATGTACCTTAGTACTTTGTGGATGAAAACAAAGCCTTGGATCGTCTTAAAATTAGTCTGCAATTTAAGAAGAAATACCTTCATCCTACTTAGTAGGAGGGTTTTCTTGATTGTATCCACTCTCTTCTTTTTAGTGGAAATTTCTTCTTTCTATTCAACATTTTTGAGGAGTTGTGCCACTAAAATTATATTTGTGTATGGGTATTTTTTTGTATTGGGTATTGTTGTTTTTCTTTGTGGATGAGGAGTTGATGAAGATGGAGCTGTGAAGATTGATGATGTTGCTTATTAGCTGGATGAAGTTGTAGTTGAAGATTTGGAAGCTAAAACATATTATATAGGTTTTATGAAGCTGATGTTGGGGTCGTGATCATAGCTGGTACATTGTGCTGATTGAATATTTTTTAGCAAAGAGATTAGAGCTTTTATTCATTTTTTCCTGAGGTCGCGAGGACGCTTCCTTGTCTAAGTGTGGGGATACATTGAGTGTGAAATATGTTGGTTTTTGGGCTGATTTTTTGTTGCTTTTGATGATAGATGGTTATTTTGAAGTGTTTGGAAAGGTTTGGATAAGTTTGAAGGGTTTTTGATGGTTTTTGATGAGGATGTTTGGTTCTGTAAGGTCTAATTTTCTTCTGTTTTCTTTTGTTTTGTTTCTGTTTTGGTAGTAGAGATGGTTGAATGAATGTTTTGAGAGATGACTGAAGTTGTGTGAAGAGGTTTATGAAATATTGAATTGGTTTTGTTTTGGTTTTTATGATTTTTATGGGTTCTGTTGATCTTCTGTGAAGTTTTGTAAGCTTTTGTAGCTCTGTTGTTTTGTACTTCTGTTGTTCTATGGTTCTGTTCTGTTGTTTCTGTTGAGTGTTATGATGGATGTGTGGATATTTTGGGAAGTGTTTTTGTCTTAGGAAAGGATGAATGGAAGCTCTATCCAAGCTAATTGAAGTAAAGAAGTAACTGCTGAAGATTCACAGAAGGTTACAAAAGGCAGTGACAGAAGACAGATCTCACAGGAAGGATTATTGAGAGTGATTATTGATTATTGTAGTGAGAATATGATGTACTATTGATGGAGAGAGAGAGAAAGAGAGAGAGAGAGAGAGAGTCAGAGATAGTCAATTCTATCAAAACAGTGTAATTGTATATGAGAGATTGAGAGAGAGAACTATGAAGACATTGAAGATGAATGATATGTGATTGATTTCCATTAAAAGATGGTGTATTCTTTTGTATTCTTTGTTATATTGATGGAGATTATGAAGATTATGAAGAATATGGTTGATTTTATAAAATCCGTGGGAGATCTACATGATGCTGCATGAAGATTTGTTGTGCCTGGTGTTCTTTTCTTCATTGTGATCATATAAAACCTAATAAAAAAGCTTGTTGATGATGACAAGATAGATTTTCTTGTAGTAGAAACCCTATTTCCTTGGTGTCTCTCTTGGAGCTCCATATGCTCATCAAACTATGGACAATTGGCTTGACTAACCTTCATATGAGAAGGTAAAGGACATGGAATAGGTTTAACATTCTATAAATCAAACCACTCAAGGACCTTTTGGATGTACTCCTTTTGTGACAAGTAAAGGAGTCCCTTAAAGCAATCGCGCATATTGCATATCCCAATAATATGTGAGAAGCCTTCGGGCATGATACTTGATGTATTTCGGGACTATGATAAATAAAGATCAGATAGTTGAAAAAGGAACTTGCTTGACATTGTTTTTGTGTCAGTGCCTAAGTTACGCAAAGGAACGTGTGTTTAAATTGATTAATTAAGGAAGCTGCTTTTGCATATCAAACATAATGTGGTAGGTAATTAGATAACTAAGCAAATCGAGGAAAGTGTGGTGGATGTGACTTGGGTCTATCCTACGGAAGGGTGGTCCCGCTTAGTTGGGAACTTTTCTCAAAAGATGTGAAAATGATAATGTGAAGACCCTAGAGTCAGTAGAGTTAGAATCCCGATTTATGTTGCTTTAGGGGAGCAGAACGGGACTATGCCTTTTGTGTAGAGAGGTTGAGCTTCGCATTCCTCTCGTTTTCCATTCTCCATGAACCAAGTGCAGTGTAAATCCACTTCGACTCTGTTGTTCCTATGTAAAGTGGTTCATCAGGAGCTCAACACTAGCTACTACCTAGAGACTTGGTTGATAGGAAAGAAACCTTGAATTCAAGTTAGTCCTAAGTGGGAATGGTCGGATACTTCCGCTTGGGGTAGACTCGGGAAGACCTAGATCGCAAACCGTGTGACATTCCTTGCGAGTGCTAGGAAACGCTTTCTAGACTCTCTTCCCGATGGACTGCTAAGACGTGTCCCACAAGTGGACGAGTGGACACGTTAGAGTTGGTATCAGAGCAAACCAATGAGATCTAAAGATTACAAGGGAACTCAATGGATGAAAATAAAGGGAATAAGGGGATAAACATGGGAAGGTGAGTAGAATAGAGCAGTGTTTTCTGTTGAAAACATTTCTTTACTCACTTATGGATGCTGGGTTGCAGAGTCACGAAGCATGGAGCAAGTTCTTGGTGTTCCAGGTCATGTTCATGACTACAATGCATGCTTTGAATTATCACCAGAGGCTTGGCATGATGGATATTTTGGACTACATTTATAATCCTTTGCCCCTATATGCAGAGCAGAGATGGACAGGAGACTCAGGAATATACTACATAGCAGCCCACCGACTCGTGTACCTTCAGACCAACTTGAAGAGAATCAAGTGGATCAAGGATTTAAAGATTGTGAAGCTGTTCACCTTTGTCGAAGCTCAGGTAAATGCAACTTTGCACGTTAGCGGTCGGCAAGTCAAGCAGAATAAGTATGTCTATGAAGAAGTGACCCAGGTAATCTCTGCTAACAGAATCAAAGTGTTAGGGCGCTATGAGAAGAATGGGTATCAAAGGAAGGGATACCCCAAGCTTCCTATGACTTACAATTTCCTAAAAATCCATGACCCCACTCCATATTATTATTCCATCCTTGTAGCCGATTGTAACACAATCCTATTTTCCCCAAACTGATGTATCAATCAGCCTATCCTACTTGTCCAAAATAAGTGTACTCAAGGGGTTATGCCTTCATGAATAAATAAGACTTTTTACAATTGTCTATCTTGATCGTAAATGTTAGCCAAGGTGTTAAGTGATTAAATCACCTAGCTAAAAAGCTGTGCTAGTCATATTAACATAATATGGGAACGTGTGGTAAGATGTTAACATAAAGAATCTTATTGTTCAGACGCAACTCCAAGTGCAGGTTCCAAGTCTGACTCTTGCACTAAGTCCAGGTGTGGTTCAAGAGAAGAAGTTCCTTCTCAAACAAATTAAGCCACCCGAGTTTGATGGCAAGGGAAGGGCTGTTCAAGCCGACGTTGAGATCTGGATTGAGTCCATAGAGGACTATTTTGAGGCAGTAAAAATTGCACCTGCTAACTAAGCCATGCTCACCAAACTTAAGCTTACAGGCAAAACGAGACATTGGTGGAAACAGTGGTGCAGAGATCAAGCGATCTCGGAGGGGACAGTCACTTGGGATAAGCTTAAGGAAGCCGTGCAAGGGAGGTACCGGCCACCTGCCTACCGCACACAAAAGATGAACGAATTCTATGACTTGAAGCAGCTAGGATTATCCCTTGAAGCATATTATTTGAAGTTTGTTTCACTCCTAAAGTATGCACCCCAATGGATATGACACAACAGGTGTCAAAATTCTGTGTTAGGTTGAATCCACCCATAAACACTTGATTGGAATCAATGCGCCAAACAGACCTACAAGACGCACTCATTCGAGCTGCTCCAATAATACAGGAGGTGCAAACCAAACCAAGGTACAATAGGATTTGGCCTTACAAAGATCAGAATAAGGGTATATCTAAGGCTCAGACTAAGAGAGTGCATGGTCATAATCAAGGCCAAAGAAAGAAAGCTAGGGCCAATGCTATCAACAGCTTTGTTCCAACACAAAGTAATGATTACAACCCACGTTGCTTCCATTGCAACGAGCCTGGACACTTCAAGAGGGAGTGCCCCAAGCTAGGCAGAGGACATCGCCAGGGTCAATTCCAAGGTCAAAATAGAGCCGCTCATGGCCAAGGAACCACCATTATGGCTAGAGAGAGAATCTCCAGTGTTTCCAATAAGAAGCTAGACAATGAAGAAGATCCATCCATGGATGCTGACATTGAGAGCGCAATAGTTCACGCCACTCTTCACAAGAAGGGTCCAAATTGCCAATTCTCAGTGGTTCAAACTCCATTAGAATATCAAGGTAAAAGCTTGAAAACCTTAATTGACTATGGTAGTACGCACTCCTTCATTTCACCAATCTGTGCAAAAAGATTAGGGATAGCCACAATAGATGCACCTACTTTACTTGTGGAATTAGCAAATAGTCGTGAGGTCACTTTTACTAGGCAAATTGCTAAGGTAAAATTCCTATTGGGTGGGAAGCCAACTTCTATGAGATTCAGGGTAATGAACCTAGGTGTCCATGAATGTTTACTCGGAATGGATTGGCTAATACCCAATGATGCCCACATCCACTATGGGAAGGGTCAAGTCTCCTTCCGAAATGCTGAAGGGAAACTAGTCACGACTCAAGGTGAGGCTGGTAAGCCAAAAATACAATTACCAAAAGCAACACGAATAATAAAAGATATTCAAAAGGGTCTACCTGTCTATCTGATTAAACTAAATAAGCTAGATCAGAATCAGGAATCCGAAGAAGAACCTTCATGGTTAAAGGAATATACACACGTATTCCCTGAAGATCTGACGGAACTTCCTCCCCAAAGGGAAGTCGACCACGAAATCAAACTTGTGCCAAGAGCTGCACCAGTCGCAAAGAGGCTGTATAAGATGTCCATCCTGGAAGCTATTGAACTAAAAGAGCAACTCAAACAATTGTTAGATAAAGGCTACATCCGACCTAGCAGTTCTCCATGGGGAGCTCTAGTGTTGTTCCAAAAGAAGAAAGATGGAACGCTTCACCTATGCATTGACTACAGAGGGTTGAATCAAGCAACCATAAAAAATAAATGCCCCATTCAAAGAATAGATGAATTACTTGATCATCTTCAAGGGAAAAGATCTTCTCAAAGATAGATCTCAGATCTGGATATTATCAGATAAGGTTCAAGGAAGAAGATATTCCGAAGACTGCATTTAGTACAAGGTATGGACACTTCGAATTCCTAATGATGTCATTCGGGCTGACGAATGCTCCTGCTACCTTCAACAGATTAATGCAGGATATCTTTAGGCCCTATCTTGATGACTTTGTACTCGCTTTCTTTGATGATACCCTAGTCTACTCGAAACAGGAAAGGGATCATGAATCCCAGCTTCGCATTGTTCTTGAAACAATGATAGCACACAAGCTTTATGCCAAGAAGAAGAAGTGCATATTTTTTAAGCGATAGATTGAATATCTGGGATTCATTGTATCAGCAGAAGGAATTTAGTAGATCTAGCTAAGGTCAGAGACATTCTGGAATGGCCAACACCAACTTCTATCAAAGAAATACGAAGTTTTCTTGGGTTGACAGGGTGGCACATAATTTTCATCAAAGATTATGCTTTGATTGCAGCACCTCTGACTAATCTACTAAAGAAGCAAGTAGCAATTGTATGGTCACCTGCTGAACAAACCAGCTTTGACAAACTAAATCAAAGCTTAGTATCAGCACCCATCCTGAAACTTCTTGATCTTAGTAAAGATTTTGAAGTGGTAATTGATGCTAGCGCACTTGCTTTAGGATGTGTACTTATGCAAAAAGGTCACCCCGTAGCATATTCTTCAAGAAAATTGAAGAGCCATGAAAGCAATTATGCTACCCACGACCTCGAGCTATTGGCTGTCATCCATGCTCTCAAAATTTGGAGAAATTACTTGCTAGGTAACAAATTTTCCTCAGTAACAGACCATAAGAGTCTTAAATGGATCTTCACCCAAAATGAGCTCAATACGAGGCAACGTTGATGGATCGAAGTGCTAGAAGAATATGATTTTGAAATCAAATATAGGCTTGGAAAAGAGAATGTAGTTGCTGATGCACTTAGTCACAAAGCATTTCTAAATTCTCTCATTTTGCAAGATCCATCAACAGCAAGGTCTCTAGCCACAAAGGTATCAATGCCAAACAACCCGATTCTTGAGCTAGCAAAAGAAGGGGTATATCGTGACCCAGCCTATCAAAGAATGCTAAGGGAGATTCCCATCAAGGATCAAGATCCGAAGCTAAAGACGAAGTATCAAGAATTCTCCATCAGTAGTGGACTTGTCTACTTTAGGACAAGATTATGTATCCCTGCAAGCCAAACTCTCAAGCAGAAGATACTTTGGGAAGCCCATGACTCCCCTTTCTCAGGACATCCTGGTTATGCCAAGACCCTTAGTGCGGTCAGAAAGAGCTATTATTGGGAAAGGATCAAGGGAGACATACTCAAATATGTCACGGAATGTTTGTCTTGTCAACACATTAAGGCGAAACATGTCAAAATGCCTGGGAAATTGCAACCACTTGACATTCCACAAATGAAATGGGAGCTCATTAGTATGGACTTTATTGTTGGCTTACCCCAAGTTCAGGGAGGATATAACTCTATTATGGTTGTGGTAGATATGCTCACAAAGGACACACATCTCATCCCTGTCAAGACAAACTATAAAGCTTCAGACATCACAAGATTATTCAGCAAGGAAATATTCAAACTTCATGGGTTACCTAGAAGAATCATTAGTGATCATGACTCTCTCTTCACATCACACTTTTGGAGGGCTATCTTTGAGGCTATTAGAACTCAACTCTATTTCAGTAGAGCTTACCATCCAATGAGTCAACCAAGTCATTGAAGATATGCTTAGGGCATATTGCTGTCGCGAACCCAAAAAGTGGATTCAATACTTACTGCTAGTTGAGTTTGCCTACAATGCTTCTTACCAACAAAGTATTCAGATGACCCCTTTCCAAGCATTGTATGGGCATGATTGTCATACCCCTTTAAACTTCTCGTATCCAACTTTGAGGGTAGAAGCTTCAAGGAAGATGCTGGAAGACATGGATGATCAGATCAAATTAATAAGGCAAGACATTCAAGCTACCAAGGATAGACAGAAGGCTTACGCTGACTTGAAATGGCAAGACAGATCCTTCATTGAAGGTGATATGGTCTTCATCCGTGTATGCCCTAAAAAGAGTTCACTGTCCTTGGAAGAGTACAAGAAGCTAAGTCCGAGGTATTGTGGACCTTATAAGATCACCAAGTGCCTAGGACCTAATGCTTACACACTACAGCTGCCCGCAACCCTAAAGATTCATAATGTATTCCACGTTAGCCTATTGAAAAAGTATCTACCTAATCCGAATCATGTACTTGGCGATCAGCAAATTGTAATGCCTAGCCAAGGAGTCCTTGAGCTATGACGTGATAGAATCCTAGATGTTAGGGAGAGGCATTTGAGATCAAGGGCCTTGAGAGAATACCTCATCCAATGGAAAGTTTATCCAAAAGAGGATGCCACCTGGATAGACGAAAATACTCTCAACCAACAATACCCCCAGGTCTTCTCGAGATGAGGACATCTCGATTCCTCTAAGGGGGAGAGGATGTAATATCCCCCACGAAACCCCCCTTCTTTTTTTCAATTTTTTTAATAAAAAAACTCTCCCTCTCTCTCCCCCCGCTTTCCGACTGCATGGCGGGGAGAGAGAGAGAGGGAGTAAAGGAAGAGAAGAGAGGGGGCCATGCAACCCCCAGGTGGAGCGGGATCGGCCGTCTCCCCCCCCCCCCCCCCCCCCATAAGCCACCTCCTCCCCCCCTCTACAAAAGGCAGCGCCCTTCCCCCCTGGTGGTCTCGATGGACAGCACCCCTCCTCCCTCGTTGCTAGAATGGCAGTCCCCCTTGGCTCGGGATTTCAGCGCAACCTCCCCCATCATCATTATCACGAGGAGAAGAAGAGAGAGAGAGAGGAGAAGAAGAAGAGAGCGAGAGGAAAAGAAGAGAAGAAGAAGAAGAAGAAGAGGAAGAAGAAGAAGAGGGAGAGAGAGAAGGAGAAGAAGAGAAGAAGAAGAAGAAGAAGAGAGAGAGAGAGAGAGAGAGAGAGAGAGAGAGAGAGAGAGAGAGAGAGAGAGAGAGAGAGAGAGAGAGAGAGAAGAAGAAGAAGAAGAAGAAGAAGAAGAAGAAGAAGAAGAAGAAGAAGAAGAAGAAGAAGAAGAAGAAGAAGAGAAGAAGAAGAGGAAGAGAGGGAATGAGAAGAAGAGAAGAAGAAGAAGAAGAAGAGAGAGAGAGAGGAGAAGAAGAAGAAGAAGAAGAAGAAGAATTTCTGAAAATACGCCCCTTCCCCTTCATTATTTTTTTCTCCACTCAAGGAGAGACGTCGAGAATCTTGCATAGGGGAGTGCGAGAACTCTATCACTCGTACACGCATCTTCGAAACGTAGTTCCACAAAGATGGCCAGAAACCTTGCAAGTGTGGATGGAGGTTTGAATCAAGGAGGCACCGCAACCATGAACGATTCATCAGGCATCAATACCACTGGAATGAAGACATCACTCCAAACCTAGGTTACTCTATTATTAAATCATAGATTATCACATTAATTGAGTGTTTGATAATTTCCTAGGTATGAACATAGTTGTGATGTATGTAGCAAGCAAGATAATTTCCATCGTAAGATGTCATCATAATAGGTGGAATTGGTTAGAAATTGCATCGTAAATTGCCAAAAATTCTTGCATAAAGTGCATTTCTCCTTGCATAAGTTCTTGCTTAAAATGCATTTCAGAGGACATTGAAAGAAACAAAGTGCATGTCTGTATCGCAAGAAGGACTCTAAGGTACATGTAATAATCTACAGAAAAGGTTAAAGTGCAGTTAGACTCATACAATGATCACATAAAGTTAGATCATTCAAGAAGGTTATAGATCGTGTAAATAATTACATAGAGGATAATGTTAAGATTGCATGCATAGAAAGTACCTTCGCATGTGTGGCATAAAATATCGTATGGATTATATCAAAATTGTAAGCATTGAAATGAAGGCATGGCATTATGTTGCATGCATTAAAGTTGTTGGGAAAATTCAACGTTGTTGTAATCTACCAAATGGGACTAAGATCCATGAGTCCCATGTCAAAGTCCTTGGTGACTTCAAGAGGGATAGGTAAAAGCTTAGTGCTTGTAAGCATTATTAAGAGGGCTTGTAATGCATCCACTTGTTCACTTGCAGGACACGTCTTAGCAGCCCATTGGAAAGAGGGTCTAGAAAGCTCCGCCCGGCACTCCCATGGAATGTTACGGGGTTTGTGATCTAGGTCTTTTCGAGTTTGCCACGTAGCGGAAGTATTCCGGCCGTCCCCACTTAGGATCGACCTGAATCAGGGTTTTCCTAGTGGTCAAACTCCTAGAACGATAGCTAGCATACTACTTTATGCAGAAATGTCAAGGACGAAGTGGATTCATGCTGCACTTGGTTCAAGGAGAATGGGAAACAAGAGGGATGCAAGGCTTGACCTCTCTGCCCATAAGGCATAGTCCCATTCCGTTCCCCTAAAACAGCATAAATCGAGATTCTAGTAACCTAAACTCTAGGTCAGTGCCCTTGCTATTCATTTCCTTCGAGAAGAGCTCCTTGCTGTCCATTTCGTTTGAGAAAAGTTCTCGGCCAACCGGGACCACCCATCCGTAGGACAGACCCATGGCCACATCCATTGCACTTTCCTCAAGGTTGTTTTAGTTGTCTAATTACCTACCACATTTAGTTGGACACGCATTAAACAACTTCTTTAATTAGCCAATTAGACACCGGTTCCTTCACGTAATCTTAGCACTTGACATAGAAAAATAGTGTCAAACAAGTTCCTTTTCAACAGGTTATCTTATTATCTTTGGAATACATCCAGAACAAGGGGAAACTGATTTGAATGGAGTATGCCAATGTGCGCAATTGATGGTGTATTCATGCGTTCCACCCATCTAGCATAGGTGCAAAGAGGAAGGCCATGAAGCCTTGTAGTGCATTGCAAAGAACAAAGTGGCATGTCCTGTGATGATGGCAAAGATCCATCCCGTGGGTGCATAGGAAAACAGAAACGTACCTGATGCCGATTGTCGTAATGTCCCTCAAGCCTTACCTCTCAATAATTGATTAAAGAAACACCACTCACACTCATCCCACTCTCTGTCTCACTCTCTATTGAAAGATCCAGGAGGGCAACCTATTTTTGAAACCCATTGGTGTAATCCTCACTGTCACTTGTGTAAAGGTTATATGCCTTGTGCGTATTTGATGGTGCAACTGTGCATCCTGCCTTGTGTTGGCATATAGTGCAAGAGGGAAGGCCAGGGAGCCTTATGGTGTAGTACATAGGAACAAATCGTGCATTGTGTATTGAGAGGCCCATCCCGTGCGTGCAACACTTAAGTCACACATCTCACCTCTCATTTGAATTGAAGGGAAAGATTGGTCACTTAGCCCATCTCGTGCGTGCAACACTCAAGTCACACATCTCACCTCTCATTTGAATTGAAGGGAAAGATTGGTCACTTAGCCCACCCTCTGTCTCACGCTCACTGATAGATACATAGGGCAGCCCATACTCACGTCCCCATCTTGTTAGGATGAAAGCTTGCATCACTCAGGGGGTTGGTGATAAAGATCACATCGTTTGTTGTTGTCATCAGGATATTGAAGACGAAGCGTACCCAGGGAGGTAGCCGACAAGTCTGGTACTTCAATGATTTATAAGAAAGATCGTCTATTAAGAAGGGAAGACAGACTGATATTGTAGAGATAGCGCACCAAGGGAGGTGGCTTCAAATTACTTGCTGGAAAGGTGCTGCTGGTGAGTCAGCTATCCTGAACTGCGGGGTGTTACCACCTTTTCCCCAGTCAGCTTCCCACCCAAGGGTGTTTCCACCTTTTCTTGGAATGAGGCCATGTGTCAGGACCAACCTCGCCATCGTTGTTGGATCAGAAGAGAAGAGAACAAGGTAGGGTTGAGAGGTATCTGTGAGGGGCTAGCAGAATGAGACTATCTCATGAGGAAGATCATAAGGGCTATCAGAAGCACGAAGAGAATGACAGTGTGATGCCTGAAAGGGAGAGGGAAGGTCAATTATGATTGTCAAGATCCCCAAGGAGGAAAGTACGTCTTTAGACGATAGCCATTGATCAGAAAAGGATCATTAGAGGCATCAACGATCTACACCTGAACAGAGCCATTAGGATTGACAGTAAGTACCTTGTACGGGCCCATCCACCGTTGTTGAAGCCTGCTAGGAAACTTACCAAATCTTGAATCATAGGCCAGGACAAGATCACCTTCTTTGAACTCCTTGTGCTTGATGAAACTGTCATGATAGGCTTTGCATCGTGCTCAAGTGGCTTCCATACACTATAGGGCCATCGACTGAATCTCATCCAAACATTCCAAGTGTAGGAGGCAGCGTTGCAGTGACTCAACATCTCCCAAGCGTTCTTTAACTACCACTCGCAAAGAGGGCAATTCCAGTTCAACAAGGAAGACGGCTTCTGTACCATACACCATCTGGAAAGGGGTCTATCCTATAGTTGCCTCATGAGGGCCTCTATAAGTTGATCATCCTAGTTGTGACGATGTGTGGCAATCATTCTTGTTAGGATCAAGCAACGGATGCGATTGGTGACTTCAACTTGGCCGTTAGCTCTAGGGTAGTAAGGAGTGGACTTGTGATGGCAAATCTTATGCAGCTCTATCAGCTCCTCCATGATTTTGTTCAAGTAATGAGTACCTCTGTCACTTACCATCTCAAGGGGACTGCCAAAACGGATGATAATATTTTCATACATGAATACAGCTATGTTGTTACCATCATCCCGCTTCAAAGCTTTAACTTCACACCACTTTGTGACATAATCCGTACATACTAAGATGTATCTGTTCTGCTTCCGTCTAGTGGGTGGATCAATGGGACCCAATAAATCAATCCCCCACTTCTCGAACGGCTTTAGGGGAAGAATGCGTTGTAGTGGCATGGCACTTGTTTTGGTGGGTTTTCCCATTCGCTGACAAGCATCACATCTCTTACAGTAGTCATATGCATCCTTGTGGAGGGTCGGTGTACCACCAATATCCCGCCAACAGAGCCTTCCTAACTGTCGCTTCTCTTGCGAAGTGTCCACCATATGGTTCGTCATGGCATGCTTTCAATACTATGCCGATTTCATCCCCTGCAACACATCTTCTCAGCACTTCATCTTTGCCTCTCTTGTATAGTGCATAGCCTAGAAAAGTGTAGGGGGCTGATTCTAACAGAAGCTTCTTCTTCTCATGGCTTGAGATGCCAGGAGGAAAATATTGAGTTACCAGGAGGTTGGCTATGTCTGCATACCAGGGAGTAGTTGTTTCAACTAGAAACAAGGAAGCATTAGGAAGGTCTGGATCATCCTGTTCCTCTTCTGTAGTTTGAGGGATCTATGATAGATGATTGGCTAGGACATGGGAATGGCCAGGCTTAGTGACCACTTCAAAATCGAACTCCTGGAATAGGAGAAACCATCTCATCAGTCATCCTTTCACATATGATTTCTTCATCAAGAAGGACAGGGCTTCATGATCCACGTAGAACTTGAAATGCTTTGACAATAAATAGTGTTGAAACTTCTCCAGTGCAAACACCATTGCTAAGCATTCAAGCTCTGTCACTATGTAGTTCTACTCCCTATTAGTGACCTTTCGGCTTGCATAATATATTGGTTGATCTAATTTAGAGGGGCCCTTTTGACATAGGACATCACCTAGCCCTTCAACTGATGTATCTATGCGCATATGAAACTCCTTCGTCCAATCAGGAGGCTTTAAGATAGGTGCTTGGATAAGGCATTGTTTTAGGGTATCCGCATCTTTCCTTAGGAGCTTGTGCAGAGGGGCTGCCTTGGTTGCAAAATGTGCAATAAATCTTCCGTAGTATCCTACATGGCCAAGAAATCCTCTCAATTGCTTGAGGTTTGTTGGTGTTGTCAAGGCAAAAATCTTCTCAGTCTGCGCCGGGTCTATTGCAATCCCTTGTGCATAGACAATATGGCCCGGAAGAACTCCTGATGAAATGCCAAGACACATTTGTTGAGGTTGATAGAAATCCCATACTCTCGGGATCTATCAAAACACTGCTCTAGGTGTCCCAGTTCTCACGGATTAAGCTATAAACATAGAAGTCATCAAGATATACCTCAATGAAATCATGCAAATGATTCTAAAAGACAGCCATCATTACTTGCTGGAAGGTGGTAGGAGCATTACATAGCCCAAATGGCATCACTCTATAGGCATAGGTCCCCCATTCTGTGGTGAAGGTTGTTTTGGATTGGTCCTCTTCTGTGGTTTGGACTTGGTTATATCCGCTGAATCCATCCAAGAGGGAATACAACTCATGGCCTGCCACTATGTCCAACATTTGGTCTGTAAAAGGGATAGGGAAATGATCCTTCTTTGTCTTCGAGTTTAGCTCTCGAAAGGATACAGATATTCGAAGTTTCCCGTTCTTCTTAAGTACTACCACAATGGGCGAAACCCATTCACTATTAGCCACGGGATAAATGAACTCGACTTCAAGAAGTTTCAATAATTTAGCCTTCACTAGAGCAGAATAATTAGGATTCATACGCCTTTGTCTTTGCCTTATAGGTTTAGCATCAGGCTCTAGGTCAATATGATGTTGGCATATTGTGGGATCAATCCCCTTTAGGTTTTTATATGACCAAGAATACACGTCTAAGTTCTCCTTTAGTAGATCTCGCAGGACCACTAGTTCTTTTTCTGGAAGATTGAGACCCACTTTCAGGTGAAGTTCAGTACCGTCAGTATCCAGGAATGTCACTTGCCTTTCACCTTCCACTTTGCAGATAAATATCCCAAGGATTGCTTCTGGATAGAGGTCTGACTCTTTCAAGAGAGTAGTGTCATCGTTTGATGTTCCACTAGAACCAATGTCCTCCTTCTGAATAGATGACTCATTTGTCTGTTGAGACTGCTAAAAGGGTATCAAAGCTTTGTTTGCTTCTGTGTGAGTGGTGATTTCTTCAGTACTTAGGGATTCATCTTCAGAGGATGCGTCCAAGAATGTCACATAACACGGACCTTCTAGAAGCCATGGCTCTTATGGCTCTGGCTTCTGTTGACAAGGGGCATCATCATCATCTTTTCTTTAGAATGAATGGTCAGGGCAACAGGAGCCATTGGTCATATAAATTTGCATAAGCAATGGATCAAACTTAATTTTTATGCCTTTGATCCATTGCTTATGCAAATTCTGCATCCTTTGTGGTCCATTGGTCAACCCAAATGGAACCATAGTCATTCCCTCCAACACCCCGAGATCTTCAACCTCTGATGTTTATGTAGGGACATAAAAAAGATCATCTGCTATCAGAGGAAATTCTTCATCTACACTTTCATATCTTGCTTCGTTTTCTTCCTCATCATTTTCATCCTCTTCCTCTGGAGGCTCTATCTCTGCTTTTGTAGAGGCTCTGTAGGAGAAGAACAGATCCTCCACCTTTGTGTTTGTTTTTGCTTCTGGTTCTATCTCTGGCTCTGTCTCTGTCACTCTCTACGATTGACATATAACAGGGAGAATAGTACATCCATGCTTCTATCTTGCTGTCAAAGGTGATTTCAGAAGTTAATTCTAGTTAAGGTAGGAGGTATTCACCCATGGACAAAGACTTTGCTTCCTTTGGTAATTGGCTTACACTACCCACTGTTAGGGACTAGGCCTCTATTTTCTCGGAAAAGATCTGTTTAACAGCCTCTTTGTCTCCTGATGTACCATCTATTGCTTCATTGGAGGAGTCAATTATGACTTCGATGGATGTAGATCCATTGCCTTTTTGCGATCCATACAATTTCAACATCACTTTGTTGGATCCTCTACCTAGGGTTAGGGTTCCTTTGAACTAGTCCGTCTTGGCTCTTGCTTCAAAAAGCCAAGGTCTTTCCAACAGCAGAGGGTATGAGGTCCTATAAGAATTTGGTTTGACCACCAGATAGGTCAGCTAATAGTCTCTTCCTGTAAGGGTTGTTTTTATGTATGGGAGGATACCCAACGATTTAATTCTGCTTTGGTCTACCAATCTGATAAGCCATTACGTAGGTTGAATTCCTTGTAAAACTAAGTCATTCATTGTCACATCCGTCATTATGTTTATTGATGAGCCTCCAATATCTGGGGTTCCATGATCTAGGAAGGCGTTAGTCACATCTACTTCCTTTACATGCTCCAGGGCCTTATTGGTCTTGGTTGGCTGTTGAAGGAGCAATCCTTAGTCCACGTTGTTGGAGGGTTTTTTGTCGAAAGGTCGAATCCACCGGGGATCAGAAGTAGAAGGAAGTAGAGATAGGAGATGGAAGAGAAGATAGAGAATACCCAAGTTGTAAACATGACAAAAACAAATCACAATGAATTGAATCAATATATATCAAAAGAACCTGGAATCTTCACACTACTCAGAACCAATATCCAGGCATTAGTTTTCCTGGAGCTTCTTCGTAGACCAAAAACGTGGATAAGAAAAATCAGATCATTCTCTACTGCTTGGAACCCAAATTTGGTGGCTCCGTTAGCTTTGAAAGGGGGTAAAGCCCTAGGACACTTGCTCATGGATCTCCTAGATTACTCCTTCTTCTTCTTTCAATTCAAACTATAGTTTTTAGTCTGTTTACAGCGATCGCGACATGCGCGACTTCGTTAATCTGTCTTTTTTATGAAAAATCTCCTAACTGGCTGAAAAAACAACTTGCTTTTTGCATGCCATCCTAATCTAGAAGCTTTTCTAACTTTTTTGGATTTTTACAATAAATAATATCAAATATAGGCTAAAATTATCCAAAAATCTAGTATTTTTGGATAATCCATGCAACTCACACTAATACTAATGGCTCGGATTACATTAACTCTCTAGATCAATAAAGAAGTTAGATGATGATGCATTCCATACTTTTTCACACTGTGTCCTCATAACATCATGACATCCACCCCCTTTGAACCTGCACATCCTCCGGTATATGCCAAAATCCTAGTTGTCACGGGATTCAGAGTCCTCCTCATCCTTTGCAACCATATCCTTTGCTTCTTCATCTTCCATATCTTGTTGGCTAGCCCTTGTATCATGGCCACTATTTTCTTCCAATTCTGGCAACTCATAGGTAGTAGATTCTCACCTTTCGAATAATTTGATTTGTTTCCCTACTACCGAAAGTTTGATGGTTGTCCCATCCAACTCATTTAATGCATAAGTAGGATTATCAAACACCTGTCTTACCACATAGGGTCCAAACCATCTTTTGGAAACTTTACGCATGGCATTATGCTGGTTATATAAACTGCTATTATAAACCAATACCCAATCCCCATCTTGTATGGTTCTTAGTCTCAGTCCATGTCTTTTGTCAAACCGTTTCTTGTTCTATATCCTTGCTGCCCTTAACTTTGCAGTTGCTACCTTTATGTCTTTTGACTTTCTTTCCAACTGTCTAATGCATAAGGCCAACAACTCCTCTTGATTCAACTCCTCCTCCCAAGGTAACATACTCCATGTGACTATCATTTCTTCTATCGGCATGATAGGTTTTTGACCATGCATCAATTCTGCAGGCATATATCCTATTACAGCACTATGAGTTGTTTTGTTGGCCCACAAAGCATAAGGGAGAAATCGTGGCCACTCTTTTACCTTCTCTCCACATGCTTTTGCCAATGCCTTCACAATAGGTGGATGACCTCTTTCATTTTTTCCATTTCTTTTAGGATTATAGGCTGATGTTAAAGCAAGCTTTATCCCCAACCGTGTAAAGAAATCATGAGCCTCATCTTCATCTAACTCACCCCTATCTGTTGTAAATTTTCCCACATAGCCATATCGACAAAAGATCTCTTCTAAGAGAAAAGTACATATGGCATTTGTCGTCTTAGTACGTAGAGCTCTCCCTTCCACTTAATTAGTCAAGGGTGCGGTCTGTAGTTTTCTTTTTTTACCTGAAACGGGGTCTTGGGTGCCTGCTTGTTGCATAGCATGAAGCTTTCGGTCGCATATGTGTAGGGGTCACGCGTCGAATTTTTTCTAGGATGTGGGTTGTTTGGGGTGGTTAGTTGGTTAGTTACGCTTATGTGTGCTTATTTTAGTTGATTTCTTTTTTATAGCTATTTTGTTGTCTTGCATGCATTCACTGTGATTGTCTGTGTTTGTGGTGTGTGTGTATATTCCATTTGAATGGCACCTCAAGCTCGTCCTCCTGTTCAGTATGTCCCATTGATCAATAGGGATTATTCTTCCCTACTGACTTCTGAGCCTATTGTGAAAGCTGGTATTGCATCTTTTGTGACTGCTTCACTCCATCTGATTCTAGACGGTCCAGCCCTATGTGATGAGTTTCTTGTGTCATACAGTAAGAAATTGGGCTTGGTTCGTGGTATTTCCATGGTCCTGACACCTAGAGGGTTAGGGAAGGCTTTGTCTCTTCCTTACAAAGGAGAATCCTTTGTTACAACCAGACAGTTATTCTCAAATGACGAGATTCTCAAGTTGTTGGAGAAGCAGACTAAAGAGGTCCTCGATGTTAATAAGGTGATTAACACTTCAGCAGTGTCTTTCTCAATGATCACTGATCCTCTCTAGAAGCTAGTATGCCAATTTCTCCACGCCAAGTCCATTCCTGCTAAGACACCATTTCACTATTTGTCCAAGGAGCTCTTCATAGCTTCCAAGATGGTGTTAAAAGGGGTTGCCATTGACATGAGTACTTACCTTCTTACGAAGATGGACCAACATTTTGTAAAAGTGTGGTGCGCAGATCGGTCGCAGATAGCTCACGTGGTGAATCCCGGAAGGTCCCCAAGAACAAAGTACTCTACTTTTTAGCACAAAAACCCATGTAAAAGCAAGCACGACATGAGACAAGAGACAAATTGGGTTTAATCTCCCCCATGCCTTGTGTGAGCGCTTCACAAAGCATGTATTTAATGTATATTTCCAATCTTTATGCTCAAAAATAGCCCAATTACAAAAATATGACAAGCTTTTAGCTTTTGAGTTTGCTTTCTACCAAAAATAGGAAAATAAAGCTAATGGACGGTGCCCATAATGTCTGGCACGCCCAATCTCAATGTCCAAATAGAAATAACATATCCAGGCGCATAAGCGCATACAAAATAATAATAAATAATCAATGTCTCTATAGACATAACAAAATATAGGCGTGGCGCCTATCAAAATATAGTCCAAAGGTCGAAAATCCGTTGGACTCCAATGGTTTCCTCCGCCACTGCTGCTATCTCTACACATCAACTGAAGCATTCACAATCGTTAGTAAAATAACACAATTAAACCGACAAAAGTGAATACCTAGCAGTCTTCAGCTACATAAATAAATCAATCGGTTAGAAATAAATCCTAACCTTAATTTATTACGAGTGCGCACTCTAAACTCATAAACGTTTATTAATTTAATATGCATTTTGCGGAATCACCCGCTATGGAATCACCCATGTACACACTAAATTAATGAAACGCTCGAAAAGGACAGGCGTCCCCATCAACTTCTCGCACAAAGAATCCTCTTTGCGTATGAGCCCCGGTCATCTAAGTTTACGGAATCCACCGTAAAACCTCACGGAATCCACCGTGGAATATGCCTTCTGGCATCATACCCCCGGGGTGGGATAGCAATTGACCTCAATTGCTATTAGCTCAATGTGGAGCTAACAGAGTGGGGAAAGCATTTAAGTCTCTAGCGTGCATCCATTGTGCTTCCTCTACAGGATGGTTCTTAAATTTCACTAGATATCTAGAATACCTTCGGCCAGTTCTAGTGGTCATATAGTCAGTGTCTATAATGGTTTCTGGTTCAAGTATTTCAGTCTCTTCTTCTAGTAAAGGTGGGTTTTCATAGACAGGGTGTATAGGTAATTGTCCTCTAAATGGTCTCAATAAACTAATATGAAATGTATTATGAATTTTCCAATGGGATGGCAGTTCTAACTTGAATGCATTGTCATTAATCTTATGAATGATTCTAAATGGTCCGTAGAATCTAGGAGCTAATTTGACAACTGGATGTCTATCTACACTTTGCAGTCTACGCTTTTCTATTCTAAGCCAAACATAATCATCAACTTTGAAATTCATGGCTTGTCTTTTCTTGTTGGCTTGTTTGTTATATGATTGTTGGGCTTTAGCAATCATATCCTTGACCTCATCAAAAATAGTGTTATGCATAACAGCAATATCATCGGCACTTTGTATTTTATTAGACAAAGAAGCAACAGGTGTAGATAATCTATATCCATAAATAACTTCAAAAGGTGCTTTCTTTGTAGATGTGTGCGGTGTATTGTTATATGCAAACTGTAATAAATGTAAATGAGTATCCCATGTCTGAGGTTTAGAGATAGTGTATGCACGTAAAAGATCTAGAATGGTGCTATTTGTGGCTTCTGTTTGTCCATTTGTTTCTGGATGAAATGCAGATGAGAAATCAATCTTTGTGCCTAAATTTGCAAACAGTGTAATCCAAAAATTATTACAAAATCTAGAATCTCTATCTGAAATAATCACTTTCGGCAATCCATGGTTAGTAAAAACAGTTTTCAAAAATAAGTGTGCTGCTTGTGATGCTGTTAAAGTTTTCTTACATGCAATGAAATATGCTTGCTTACTAAATCTATCTACAATTGTCCAAATCATGTCATGGTTAGATTTAGTATTTGGTAAGCCAGTAATGAAATCCATAGATATATGTTCCCAAGGTTTAGATGGAATAGATAAAGGCATTAATAGTCCATACTGTTTACCATGATGTCTTTTTATTCTTTGACAAATGAGACATTCAGAAACAAAATTAGATACATCTGCATCCATATGCGGCCAATAAAAATCTTCAGTTAACATGCGTAATGTAGAGATGATACCTCTATGACCTTGATATGGGGGACAATGAATTTCATTCAAAACAAAAGATCGGAATGGAATAGTAACACACAGTCTCTTTTCAAAGAACATGAATCCATCATTATATGACAATAAATCAACAGGAATGAAATTATTTTGAAGTAATTTTTGCCAATCAGAATGAAAAGTAATATCCTGGTGATATGTGTCTTTCATAGCAATTAAAGAATCAAAAGATATGATAGAAATGTTATGAATTGCAGGTATTCTACTTAATGCATCAGCAACTACATTTTCTTTTCCAGGTTGGTATTGAATAATAGGATGGAAACTTTGAATGAATGAAGCCCATTTGATATGACGGTCAGAAATTTGGGGTTGGCTAAGTAGATGTCTAATGCTTTGCTGATCGGTCTTTATCATGAATTCTGAACCCATTAAATAATGCTTCCATTGTTTTAATGCTTGTACAACTGCTAAGAGTTCCTTGTCATAAGTGGAATATTTAAGCTCAGAGGGTTTCAGCTTAGAACTAGAATATGCTATTGGATGGTTGTCTTGCATTAGCATGGCTCCTATTCCTGATCCGCTAGCATCGGTCACAACTAAAAAGAATGGTCTGTTAAAGTCAGGCAATTGTAGAACAGGGGCATTGGTCAATGCACGTTTGAGTAAATCAAAGGATTTCTGCTGATTTTCAGTCCATTGGTAAACAATGCCTTTCTTAAGAAGTTTGGTCAGTGGTAAAGCAAGTAATGAGAAATTACGTACAAACTTCCTATAGAAACTAGCAAGACCAAGGAATGAGCGTAATTCATGTACATTTTTAGGAATAGGCCAATGCAATATTGCATCAATTTTCTTAGGATCAACTTTAATTCCTTCTTTTGATACAATATGACCTAGATATTCTATTTCTGTCTTAAAGAATTCACTCTTGTCAGGATTTGCAAACAATTGATTTTCTTTCAGTAATTGAAAAACTAATGATAAATGCTCATAATGCTCTTTTTCACTTTGACTGAACACTAAAATATCATCAAAGAAAACAATCACACAATATTGATATTTTAGAAAAATACGGTTCATCATTCTACTGAAAGTAGCAGGTGCATTAGTTAATCCAAATGGCATAACTAAGAATTCGTAATGGCCAAACTGTGTCCTGAATGCAGTCTTAAATATGTCGGATCTATCTAGCCTCACCTGATGATATCCAGACTTAAGGTCAATTTTACTAAATATAGAAGATCCTTGCAGTTTGTCCATAAGGTCATCAACTCTAGGTATAGGATATCTATTCTTTACAGTGATCTTGTTTAATGCTCGGTAGTCAATACACATCCGATAAGTATTATTCTTTTTCTTGACTAGGAGCACAGGTGCACCGAATGGAGAACTGCTAGGTCGAATTAAACCTCTATTTAGTAATTCTTCTACTTGACTCTGGATTTCTTTTTGCTCTATTTGATTGTGCCTATATGGGGCTTTGCAAGGTGGTTGTGTGCCAGGTATTAGATCAATCTTATGGTCTTCTGGACATGATGGAGGTAAATCTGGTGGTAGGTCTTCTGCAAAACAGTCCTTAAAATATGCAAGAAATTCCTTATGCCTAGGGTGCATATGAGTTTCTTTTGCGTGCAATTCATTCACCCAAATGAGATATGATTTAATGTTCTTGCGTAGTGCACGTTTTGCTTGGGTATGCGAAAGCAGTGGAAACATATGAGATGCATGCATACCAAATAATGTAATAGATTTTCCTTGAAAATTTATATTCATGGTGTGTGTGGAATAATCTATATTGGGATTATGTTGGTGTCTCCATGGCATTCCTAGAATAATGTCGCTAGACTGTAGTGGGACAACTAAGAAATTTCTTCTTTCAATATATGGACCAATTTGAATTTCTAAATCTTGAACTTCTTGTGTGCCATTGTACCTAGTACCTAAAAATGCAGCTTTTATGCGATAGTGCGTAGGTACAGTATGCAATTTCAATTCCTTTACCAATTTTGCTGAAATAAAGTCATGGGTACTACCGTCATCATGCAATATAATTCTTTCTTTTCCATGCACCATACATTTCATAGTCAACAATGAATGTAAAGTAGGCATACCTGGTAAAGTGTCGGAAGTAGTAGTAGGATCATCTTCTTCTTCAATGAAATCCGGCATATCCTCATGCTCGTCTTCGTCCATAGCTCCAAGGTAGTTGATATGTGCTGGTGGCTTCTTTGAATGACAATTTGCTGCGAGATGCCCTGGCTGGTGACACTTGTAGCATACGATGGGCTTGGCTTTGGTCACATTATTTGCAATGGCTGGGAGTCTGGGTATATTTGGATTTGCTTGTTGGATAGGCTTAGGATTTGGATTGACAGTGGATGGTAATGCAGGTGGTTTAGGCCAATTCTTGCGGAAAGATGGTGATGAAAAACGACCTGGATTAAACCTTCTGAAATTGGAATTGAATTCTTTAGATCCATAATTACCGTTTGCTTGGAATGGCTGTGGTCGTCGATCTCTTCCACGTAACTTATCTTCAGTGTCGTGAGCTAAGGAGATGGCTTCTTCAAGGGTAGCAGGCTTGAACATATTCACCTCAGCGTAGTATTGTCCAAGAAGTCCAGACATGTACTTCCGCTTATGTGTCGTCTCTGGTACGTCTTCAAGCATGCGTAGCTGTAAGAGTGCATTCCAAAAACGCTCTGTGTACTGTGGAATTGGCTCACGATCGCGCTGTTGAAGTAAATCCCATTGCTTGATAGCCTTCTCATGAAATTGCGGTGGTAGAAAATTTTGCATGAACTTCTTCTTGAAATCTTCCCATGTAGCAGGACATTCTATGCTCTTGCGGACTACAGTCCACCAAAGTGATGCTCTGTCTATCAGATGGTTAGTAACACACTTGATTTTATCTTTCTCGGGATAAGTTTCCTCATGGAAATAGTCATCAAACTGGCTAATGAATGATAAAACAGTCTTTCCTTCTCTTATGCCATTGAAAGTGCGAAACTTGAAACTTCGTTTACTTATCTTGGATTCCTTGCGAATGGTTTGTGCTTCAAGAGTGGCATCGATGGTACGGCGAATCAGATCTTCAGCTTGAGGTTCTTCTTTATCAGTGGACGCTCCTTGTAGCTTTGTCAATTGCGCTTGCAAGGCTTGCCTAGCTCTTCGCTCTTCTTCCAATTGCAGCATGATAAGATCCAACTTTTGTTCCATGGTAGGCTCGGGTAGGTCGTCTTCAGCCATAGGATCATCCATATGTGGGGTAGTCATCCTGTAAAACTCAACAAACCTTTCTCACTCAAAATCAGTTAGCGGGATGAGCGTAGCTCAAATTTGGGGTTACAAGGCTACGTATTTTTGGGTATTTTCTTCTTCAATTTTCAGAAATTCTGCAATATTTCTGTCTCCGTTTGCTGAAAGTACTTCAACGAACTTGTAGATAGGTAGAACAGCTTGCTGCGAACAACTTTCCAGTTCAGAGTTTTTGCATACGAACAAGTCTTCTATGAGTTTTAAGCACTAGTCAGTTCTGATTTAGTCTGACTTGCAGAGTTGCAGACTTAACAGACTTGCAGGATTGTGGACTTGCTGGACTTAGGCCGACTTGCAAAACTTGCAGTACTTGATTCCAAGTGACTTACTGAACTTGACTTCTGGAGCGCGAGACCCAGAGTTACTGACTTTGTTTGGCTAGTGTGACTTATAAGAAGCCTTAAGCTTAAGTAATTAAGCTTAAGCTTAAGTGCTTAAGGCTTAAGGAGGACTAGCAGAGGCCGCCGTTTTTGATCGTGAGGGGGGGGGCCGTTTTTTCCCACGCGGAATTTTCGGGGCCTCCTCTTCCAAGTCGATTTGATGATTTGAAGCTTATACAGCTTCTTAAGCTTAAGATGAAGCTTTAAGGTAATAATAAACTTGATTATGAAAGATCTTATCTCTGTTTGCAACGACTTGATGAAGAGAATGGTTGAGTGGTCCTCCGCCGACAGAGATTGGTCCTTCGCGATCTGACAGTGGAAACAGGGGTTCTTGATCGCCAGAAGTCTGCCTGTATCGATGGTTCGCGACGAGATTGACTGTAGAGGCCGTTTGTTCCTGGAGCTCCGCCTTCGCCCGAGATTGGTAGCGATTGGAAGCCCTTGATCTCTGCTCCGCTCTGATACCACTGGTGCGCAGATCGGTCGCAGATAGCTCACGTGGTGAATCCCGAAAGGTCCCCAAGAACAAAGTACTCTACTTTTTAGCACAAAAACCCATGTAAAAGCAAGCACGACATGAGACAAGAGACAAATTGGGTTTAATCTCCCCCATGCCTTGTGTGAGCACTTCACAAAGCATGTATTTAATGTATATTTCTAATCTTTATGCTCAAAAATAGCCCAATTACAAAAATATGACAAGCTTTTAGCTTTTGAGTTTGCTTTCTACCAAAAATAGGAAAATAAAGCTAATGGACGGTGCCCATAATGTCTGGCACGCCCAATCTCAATGTCCAAATAGAAATAACATATCCAGGCGCATAAGCGCATACAAAATAATAATAAATAATCAATGTCTCTATAGACATAACAAAATATAGGCGTGGCGCCTATCAAAATATAGTCCAAAGGTCGAAAACCCGTTGGACTCCAATGGTTTCCTCCGCCACTGCTGCTATCTCTACACATCAACTGAAGCATTCACAATCGTTAGTAAAATAACACAATTAAACCGACAAAAGTGAATACCTAGCAGTCTTCAGCTACATAAATAAATCAATCGGTTAGAAATAAATCCTAACCTTAATTTATTACGAGTGCGCACTCTAAACTCATAAACGTTTATTAATTTAATATGCATTTTGCGGAATCACCCGCTATGGAATCACCCATGTACACACTAAATTAATGAAACGCCCGAAAAGGACAGGCGTCCCCATCAACTTCTCGCACAAAGAATCCTCTTTGCGTATGAGCCCCGGTCATCTAAGTTTACGGAATCCACCGTAAAACCTCACGGAATCCACCGTGGAATATGCCTCCTGGCATCAAAGTGACTAGAGGGAATGTTACGATATCAAGTGTTTTTCTGAAAACTGAAAAGCCCTAGTCAAATTGTTACTTGCGTGATAGTTTGTTTTGTTATTTCATAGTTGGATTTCTTGTGTTTGTCTAGCTTAGGATTTGTTTCTGTCATTTTGTTTGATTTGTTGAGTGTGAAACTTGATAGCCTTGGTCTAGCTTGGTATTTTTTTGAACAGGATGAAGCTTGTGTTTGTCAATAGCTACTGAACATTGAGGAGTTAGGTATGTTATCTTGTCAAGACTCTTGCACATCACAGGGGATAATGGATTCATGAGCACTTCACGTTGCACTTGTTGATGCACTGCACTCAGGGATCGTCTCCTGTTCTTATCAAATACTTCAATGCCATGGGTTGGGATTGTGCATATTTTGCACCATCATTGAGCACTAGCATGGCATGAGGTCCGTTGCAACTATATGCAGTAAATTTTAGATGCATGCGCACATGAGAGAGCACCTGTCATTGAGCACGCACATTTCTTGCACGCACGATATTTGAGATGCTCATCACAAAGTTAGGAACCTTTGGTTGAGTGTGTAAGGAGGTTGGGTGAGTTTAGAAGGTCGTGAAGAACGCCACCAATTGTGAGATGGGTTGTTCATATCTGGTCAATATCTTGATGACCATCATTTTCTAGAGTGATTGTGAGATTTTGGATGGGTGGAGTGGAGATTGATATTTTATTGATGAGAGTTGAGAGGTGAGGATAAGGTTTTAAATAATCAAGGAACTATGTTTGCATTTTGCATGATGCACGATCATATGTAGATAGACTAGGCACGATTTCTTCAATGCATATATTATTTTTGTGTGAAGCATCGGTTGAATGCTTGCATAGCATCGATTTTATATTGCATGTTTTCTCAAATCATGTATGGTTGTGCACGGAGTTATCTTTCATAGCATATTCCTGCTAGGGCACACTGTATAAAAAAACAGGTTCATATCTAGAGAATATTTATTTTGAAGACTCAAGGATCAAAGAAAAAAATCATACGTTTTACATTGTCAACGAGTATTTCTTGAAGGAAAAGAGGACATGTGTGCTGAAAGTGTGTGCAATTACAAGAACAATAGGCCAAGGAAGGGAATAAGTCGTCCAAGATAAAAGATGGAGAAAAAATGATGCGATTTACAAAAATCAATATTTTTGCTCAGTTTTGATAGATTTTCGTAATTCTGCCTGAGTTGGCTTGTCGACCAGATGCGTTTCGATCGTTTTGAGTATCCGAAAAACTATATTTGGAGTTCAAATGACGAAGTTATAATCCAAACATGTTGCAAACAGCATAGGGCAAGAAAAAATGAAAATAATGAAAAGTAGTAGAAAAGCAAAAGCCAAAAGCTAAAAGCAAAAAGCCTAATGTGTGTGAGTGTGGATAGAAAGCTATATAAGGAGAGGAGATTGGAGAGTTAGGGGCCTTCCCTCTTGATTACAATTGTATTTTGTGAGAGAGGAGAGTGAAGGGTCGCATGCTAGAGTGAGCTCTTGTCATGCTAATTTGGAAGTTGAAGCTTTTGGGTGTCAAAGCGCCAAGCATCGGCTCAAGGTTGTTAAGGTACGAGAATATATTTCACTTGGTTTATTTTCGAATTGTTGGTATTTTTGTTGTGTTGTGGTTGCGTGATGCTCTACTAGCATACGGGTTTTAAAAATTTTTTAAAGCTATAAGAGGCTTTGTTTTGTTTTTGTGTGGCTTGTGGTATATGATCGAATAATTGAATTTTTCAAGTTGTCTTGTACATTCGACAAAGTCAATTACCCCAACCGGCACTCCTTAACGTCTCGTTATCGGGTTGTGAGTGAGGCTTGCTCTCTCGATCACCGGTCGCGTAACATCTCTTTTTTGGTGCCCCCACTGAGGAGTGCCGAAATTGACATTGTTGTTATTTTGAATGTAAGTTTGTTTTGATTTCTTGTGATTGTTGAAAATGGTTGATAATTTTTTCTGAGTTCCATGGTAATCATATTGAAGATCCCAAAAGATTTTTAGAAAAAATAGAGCTGTGTTGTTTGATAGAGAGAGTGACTAATCTTGAGGATAAACTCCAGATTTTTAGATATCAATTGCAAGGAGAAGTACGAAATTGGTTGCTTGACTTTGAGAGAAGCTTGAAATTTAGGAGACAAAATTTGGACTATGAGACCATTAAAAATGCATTTCTATCTAGGTTTAAAAAAAGAGAAAGTCAAAGTGAGATTTTTAATGGACTATGAGACCATTAAAAATGCATTTCTATCTAGGTTTAAAAAAAGAGAAAGTCAAAGTGAGATTTGGGCAAAAATAGAAACTTGTGTTCAAAAAGATGATCAGTGTGTTGAGGATTTTGCTAGGGAGTTTGAAAGATTGTGGAATCAATGGAGTTTAGCATTGTTAGAAGATAAGATAGTCCCAGTTATGTTGAAGATAATGTATTTTATAAATGGGTTAAAATTAGAAGATTGGAGAGTGAAATTAGAGGTAAAAAACCCTAAAAATTTTGAGAAAGCGGTAAAGATAGCTCAATATCAAGAGAGGAAGACCAAAATAAAAAAAGAGTCAGGGTTTGATGAACCAAGGGAAAGGTTGAGTTCAAGGCAAGTTGAGAGAAAAGTTTATGAGGAGAAGAAAGTTACTTATGCCTATACTGAGAGAGGTATACTATATTCTCTATTTAGGAGAGATAAGTTGACTTGTGAGAAATCAATTGAAGTCTGTGAGGAGAAACTCCCTAGGGTGGTTGAGGAGAAAAATACATGTTTGACTGATTGGAGTGAAGAGTCTAGGAGTGTGAATTCATACCCATTGACCCCACAGATACTTCTAGTTCAGTGATTAGAGATTTAACTAAAGAAGAGGGATCAACTGATGATATTTTGGAGCTTGAGGACTATAAAGATGAGCTAGAGTTGGATCTGAGTTGTAAAGAAGAAAATGAGAGACCATATGATTTTAAGAACCAAGAGTTTTTATGTTCTTTGGGAGAGGATGAGAGTCAAGAAAGTTTTGATATTTCTGATGAGGGAAGGTGTGATGAAAATTTTGATAGTCATGGCAGTGTTGAAGAGAGTAAAGACAATTTAGAGAGTGAGTTTGTTTGCCTTGGTGATAGTATTGATGGATCTGATTGCTTGAAAGATGAAGAGAGAATAGAGGATGAATTTTTGAGTTTATTAGAAGAGCATGAGGGGGAGGGCTTAGAAGCTATAAGTTTTCAAGATGAAGTTAAGGGTTCGAATTTGTTGCCTAATGAGTTTGTGGAGATTTTTTGTGAGTTTGGTTATGAGTTTTTTGATCAAGAGAGTATGGAGGTTTTAGGTTCTGACTCATGTTGTGATTTTGGTATTGGTGTTGATGACTCTGATGAGTCTTGTGAGTTGGTTGTTGATGTGTTGAGTAGCCCTAGAGAGGCTTTTGTTTGTGATGTTGATGATATTGTTTTGAGTAAACCTAACCTCATGCTTCTTGATAGTTGTGTAGATAATTGTTTGGTTGATTTAGGCAACAATGATGAAGAGAAAACTTTATTTGATAGTCTTTCAGTTTCTTTGAGTTCTGATGAAGATTTTGATGTTGTTTGTAATGATTCTGATTGGGGTTTTGAGGATATTGAGAGTGACATTGATGAGGATGTGAGAGAGAATTTGAATAAGGATTTAAAAAGGATTGAGAATTTGAGGGAAGAGCGGTTTAAAATTAAAAAAAAAGATTTGGAAGAGGTTTGTGAGGAGGTAGTAGGGGATTTGGTAGTTAAGGAGTCTTTGGTTGAGGTTTTAGACCCAAATTGTTGTATTATGAAGACGTTATTTGTGATGATGTAGATGTGAAAGTTTCTTTAGTTTCTTGTGAGGCTTCCTGTAAGGATACTATGGAAGGTGTTTACCACTCTTTGTGTGTGAAAGACTTGATGGAGTCTTGTATTATTGATGAGTTAAGTGATGTGGCTGGGTATCCTGGAGTGACCCCATTTGTGGATGTTGTTGGTTTTTATAGTGTTATGAGTCCGGAGTTGACTCCTTTTGATGTTGTGTTTGATTTGGATATTGAGTTGGGAGATCCTTGCTTAGTATCTTTACGAGAAGTTGTAGATGAACCAGTGGATGAATTTGAGATTGGCAACAAAGAAGGGGTCAAAACTTTATTTAGAGACTCTAGAAGTAACATGGTTTTTCCTAGGGAGGATGGGTGGGATATGAACATTTTTGAGTGTGGTTGCGATTTGAGGGCTATGAAGATTTTGGATTATGATTGGGATTTGAAGAATTTGGAGGATGATGTATTTTCCTTAGATGGTGAGGATTGTCTCAAGGATTTCGATGAGAATTTCATGGATGAGTTTTGTCTACTTGTAAAGGATTTGTTTGACACAAATGTGCCATTTGTGTTTGTTGAGAAGATTCTGAATAGATCATTGGATTTGATTTTTGATTGGCTCATAAATGTAACATCGTTTTATGAAAGCAACTACTGCACATGAAAGTTTGTAGACTAGGGGGAAGGCTAAATATGTCGTGTTTTTCTGAAAACTGAAAAGCCCTAGTCAAACTGTAGTTAGGTTTGATTTTTGCTAGCTTAGTTATTTGCGTGATAGTTTGTTTTGTTATTTCGTAGTTGGATTTCTTGTGTTTGTCTAGCTTAGGATTTGTTTCTGTCATTTTGTTTGATTTGTTGAGTGTGAAACTTGATAGCCTTGGTCTAGCTTGGTATTTTTTTGAACAGGATGAAGCTTGTGTTTGTCAGTAGCTACTAAACATTGAGAAGTTAGGTATGTTATCTTGTCAAGACTCTTGCACATCACAGGGGATAATGGATTCACGAGCACTTCACGTTGCACTTGTTGATGCACTGCACTCGGGGGTCGTCTCCTGTTCTTATCAAATACTTCAATGCCATGGGTTGGGATTGTGCACATTTTGCACCATCATTGAGCGGCATGAGGTCCGTTGCAACTATATGCAGTAAATTTTAGATGCACGCGCACATGAGAGAGCACCTATCATTGAGTACACACATTTCTTGCACGCACGATATTTGGGATGCTCATCACAAAGTTAGGAACCTTTGGTTGAGTGTGTAAGGAGGTTGGGTGAGTTTAGAGAGTCGTGAAGGATGCAACCAATTGTGAGATGGGTTATTCATATCTAGTCAATATCTTGAGGACCATCATTTTCTAGAGTGATTGTGAGATTTTGAATGGGTGGAGCAGAGATTGATATTTTATTGATGAGAGTTGAGAGGTGAGGATAAGGTTTTAAATAATCAAGGAACTATGTTTGCATTTTGCATGACGCCTGTGAAGCATCGGTTGAATGGTTGCATAGCATCAATTGTATATTGCATGTTCTCTCAAATCCTAAGAGTGGGGATATGTTGAGAGTGGAAAAAAACTGAATTTTTGACTGATTTTTGTTGTTTTTGAGGTCTGAATGGTTGATTTTTGATGGATTTAGAGTGATGTATGGTTGTTAATGGAAGTGTTTGAGAGTGTTTTGGATTATATTGATTATGTTTTGGAAATTCATGATTATTCTTAGTAGAAATATGAGGCTCTATGATGTTTTGATATGTTCTGTTGAGGTTCTGATTGGTTTTGACACCTTCTGTATAACTTCTATTTTGTTCTGATTTTCTTCTATATGAAGCATGGATTGATGATTGATGAAGGTTGAAATATTTTGAAAGCTTATTGAATAGTTTTTGATAGTTTTGAATGGTTTTAGTATGAGTTATGAGGATCTGCTATTCTCTGATGACCTTTTATAACCCTCTGTAAACCTTTTGTAGAGCCTCTGTCTTTGTTCTTCTCTGCTCTGTTCCTGTTCTGTTCTGTTCTGTAGATCTTTTGTAAGTGTTCTGTAGAATGTATGTGTGACTTTGGAAAAGTTTTCTAACTTTTGGAAATGATGATTCTAAGTTGAAAAGAGCTAAAACAAATGGAAGAAGCATCTGCTAAAGACTAAAGAGAAGACTGAAGTGATAGTGACAGTAGTGAGCTATGAAGAGACATTGTAGTGGCTCTCATGCCTCTTCGACACAAACATACCTCTTGGGAGGTGCATCCATGAGCTAAGAGAGATTATGAAGTGTCATTATTGAGTATTTTAGTGAGGAGATGATGTATTATTGAGAGAGAGAAAGAGTTAGAGATAGCTAATTCTATGAAAACAGTGTATTTGTATATGAGAAATTGAGAGACAAAACTATGAAGACATTGAAGATGAATATTATGTGATTGATTTCCATTAAAAAATGGTGTATTCTTTTACGTTCCTTGTTTCATTGATGGAATTTATGAAGATGTTGAAGATTATGGTTGATTCTATCAAATCCGTGGGAGATATCTACTATGATGCTGCGTAAAGATTTGTTGTTTTCCTTGTTTTGGTCATCAAAAGAATGAAATAAAAGCTTGTTGATGTTACAATATAGATTTTCTTGCAGTAGAATTCCCTTTCCCTTGGTGTCTCTCTTGGGGCTCCAAAGGGATATCAAAGTCAGCTCGTATGTGTGCATATACTGGGCATGTCATAATCATGTGCTCCTCTGATTCTACACTCTATAGTCCACACAACTTGCATAACCTCGTCTCTCTTGCCTGTCCACTCCATGCACCTGTCTCGATCAATAAAGTGTGTGATCGAGTTTGAAGTTGTGCACCAGTTTGTCTAAATACCACTAAGAGAGGGTTGGCTATGTATGGCTGCATATGTGCCTTTGTGTGCATGTAGGATTCCCAGCATGAAGGATAGATATTCATACTGTAATAAGAAAGTTTGCCATTTGCTCCCTTGCTTTGATGCTTTGCTTGATACGCTCGTAAGAGAGCACCCATCTTGTTGAAAGAACTTTACTTTTCCACGTTTCCTATAGGTATGTGCTAGCATTCCATGTCCGTTTGGGGAGCCTACTATCATCCATTTGACGTACTCAGGTGGCATATCTCAGTACTTGGATCATAGCATGTACCTCAATTGGCCAATGGCTAGTTTTCAAAAGCATAAGTACATATGGTGTGGTGTCTTTGATGCCCAAATATCTACAAATAAAAGATTTTTGCAGCTTCTTAATGTTGTTTCATGTAGAGAGAATGAGAGAGAGAGGAGAATAAACATGAAAGATAACAAAGAAATGGGAAGAGAGAGAGAGAGGGAGGGAGAGAGGAGAATGAGTGAGAAAACGTGAGGGGGTGGAGAGAAACAAAGAGAATGGCAACAAAGAGAGAGAGAGAGAGAGAGAGAGAGAGAGAGAGAGAGAGAGAGAGAGAGAGTGGAAAGACAACACAAAACGAAGAGTGCAAAGAAAGGTGCAAACAAAGGCGAGAAAACCAAGACTTTAGTTGACGTTAATTTTGTTGAGTTACAAGAGAAGAAATCCCTTCTCTAACAAATTTAGAAAGAAAAAGAGAATGAGAACAAAAACCAATTGTTTGTCATAACATAGACAAAATTGAAAACGATGATGGTCATGATGTTCAAGATCGTGAGGCATATCTTAATCAACGTGTCCCGTGTCCTTGCTCTCAATGCAAGCTAGCAATAAGATGAAAGTGTCGCTTGTCTGTAGAACATGTATGATGCTTTGGCAAGTTTCAATTGGAGATCATTGATCAAGAGATCTTAGACTTTTAGCAAACGGTAGTAAGAATATGTATGAATCATGGCTTATATTATTTTTGCAAACTAATTGAATATCATATACAAAAACATTAGACGCAGTTGTAATATTTATATAGGGAGGTGACGTCTCATCCCAAGGAGGAATGCATCTATTACGGCCAGTTAGAAGAGTTTGTGGGCATGCGATGGATGGAGTGCCTGAGCCAATCCACCACTTGGAAGGCACGACCCAGTCTATATTGTCAATACTAGAGAAAATAGGTAGCCTTTCAGAATTTCCTACAATCTTGGAGCCTGAGATGGAGACAATGATCAATGCATTGATATCCATGGATGTCGAAATATCTGATCCGCTAAGAGAGGAAGCATCCATATCATTGTATGATGGGTGTCGAGTATCTCGTTTGAAGACATTGCTTGCACTCCTAAGTGTGCAAGCAAAATATGGGTGGAGCGATGCGAGTGTGATCGAGTTGTTTAGATACCTTCTACGTATGCTTCATTGATTTCTTTTTGGCACCATTATAAAAAATAGTTGTGCTTTTTCAAGGTATTTTATGATTTTTTTTCAGGTTGCTAAAATATCATATATTACCACTTAGAAATACCATGCTCGAGTCTCGTGATGATGCACGACATGTTTTACGAAAGCTTGGCATGGACTACAATAGCATCCATGCATGTGTCAACGATTGCATGCTATTTCGAGGAGAGTACGAGACTATGGAGACATGTCCAAAGTATGGTGCTCATAGGTATCGATAGGAATTGCAAGGAAAAACCATCCCTCAGAAAATTTTTAGACATTTTTCACTTATCCCCCATATACGTCACATATTTCGTACGTTGGGCATGTTGAGCTTGACAATGTGGCATGCACAAAATAGATCCACAAACGGAGTCCAACGAATATCAGCGGATTCACATGCATGGAGCCACATTGAGTCTGCCTTTCCAGGCTTTTCACGAGAGCCAAGGAATCTTTGGCTCTTTCTTGCTATGGATGGTGTGAACCCATTCAGTCTCCACTCAACTTCTTACATTGTGTGGCTTGTAGTCCTTGTTAACTACAACATCTTGCCATGGCTTTATATGAAGAAAGGACACTTGATCCTTAGCTTACTTGTTTTTGGTAGCTACAAAGTCAAGAATATGGACGTCTATCTCCGTCCATTAGTTGATAAGCTTAAGATTTTGTGGAAGGAGGGGGTCACCATGGAAGATATGAGCAAGCGCGATGGTTGACGGTCTGCCCATATACAAGCCATTCTCATGTGGACCATGCTTGGGATTTGGGGAGTGCTTAGGTAAGTAGGCTTCCATTCTTGTTGGTCATATCTATCATAGCTCATTCAAGTTTGTGCTCACTAAATAGAGGTGTTGAGACAGGTCTAGCTACCTCATGTTATCATGCATGTCCATTATGTGGGCCACAGCTAGATCACTGTTGCGACTCTCCTACACCTCGGGGATTGGCCCCAAGATGCATCACTAATACATATAACTTTCACACAAACTCCACTCTTTCATAATTCAGCGTTCCAGGAGATTTTGATTTGCCTCACAAAACTTTCCCCAATGGAAGCACCCGTCTAAACCTACAGCTTAGGTTTCCTGTCCCCTCAGCGTTGGTCAAAGTTTATCAATCAATTGCAATGCATTCTAGGAGATACCACGTGGCATGCTTGATGTAAGGTGTATGACGATTATGCACAACCATTTTATGATTAAAAAACCAGCCATGTGAGGTGCAGAAAATAGCCCTTTCATGAAATTTAACTAAGCGTTACGTGCTGCGCTGCTTTAGGGACTAGCACCGGAACTTTTGTGCTACTAGTCGCCTATATTTAATTATGGAACGATCCCTAAATGCTATGCACAAAGAGGGAAATCAAAATTTGTATCTTTTCAGCAATTAGATCATCACACAAACTTCCTCTCCCCCTCACCGTTTAGGTGTTGCTGCGGTGCATAGGTGTAAATGGTTGTTTTGTATCATTTTTGTATATAAAAACCAATAAACACGTACTATAACACAAAGGACGAGGCCAAATTGAGTCTTGACCTCATTCTTTAACCTCGCCAAACATTCACACACATAAATCTTATTTTTTCATATTTTTTGAGCACGAAAACTCTATTTTTCTTCATTTTTTGCTATTTCTCCCTATTTATTATTCATGGAAAATAGATATTTTCTGATTTATTTGTGTTGGCTTATTATTTTGACTGAAACTTAACATTTTCTCTAATTTTATCCAATGTCCATCCTTTTCCTCCAACTCAAAATCGAAAAAAACCACTAATTTTCATTAAAAATGACATTTTATGGGTTTTAAAGAATTAATAATGACTCTAAATCATCACGGGTTCTACATTTCTATAGCTACAGCCCTCAAACATGATGCAAACAAGGTTCAAACAAAAATTCATTGCATATGAATAACATTTGGACCATGAAACAACAAAAACAAGCAAATTTCTTTATAAAATTGGAGCATATCGCGTGTCTTGCATGTTGTTGCGGGTTTTTTAAGAATTATTTTGGGCAGCCCACGAACTGACCAGGAACCATTCTTTAGTGCTAAACCTCTTTCCTCTGCCTCCTCTTCATCTTGAAGCAATCCGATCACAGTCGGACAAGCATTCTTTAGCCTCTCTTCTTCTTGATTTCTTGCACAGGAATTACCTCTATGCAAGAGAGAGAAAGACTGATTTTTGATCTCTTGACTCAGTGTATCATTCCTTGATTTGTTTGTGGTAATGAAGGGCGAAGGATAGAAGCATCTCAGGGCCAGGAAGGCTTCTCTCCATTCTCCTGATAAAAAAATCATGATGAAGGGGGGAAAAATGGGGCGCAAAAAAATTGACGCCCCCCCTCCCCCCCAACGTTTCATTTCGTGAGCTTTTAAGCTTTTAATTAGAGCTTTAAGCTTTAAACCCCAATTATCTAGTTCATGCCTTTTGCATTCACACTTTCGGGAAGTGGTTTTTTCACTTTTGGAGGGGCAAATGACATTGGATTCGAGATCCGTCTAGACGGGTGGTTCTGTGACATCGAAATCTACAAAGCTGGGCCCCGTCACCCTCTTCTCAGCTTCCAGATCCAGTAGCTGCTTCACAACCCCGAACCTTGCGGGGATTGAATGGGGGATCAAACGACCTCAAAATGGAGATCTGAGACTTGTGTTGGATTCTTGACGTTGTTTTGCATCTAGGAAAACTCTAGCTTGGTCATCTGCCACCGTTTGATTTCCATGAAAATTAGCACTAGTGCTTTAGGGACTTGCCGCTTAAGATCGTACTAATTGCCACCACCGCCTTTGACGAAATCTATTTTTCTCCTAAAATTTGTAATATTTGGCTATTTTTAAGCACTTGTCGACATAAGAAATCATCTGTCATTGGTGACCACAGGATAGGGTGACGTAGCCCGTTGAATCCCACGAACAGATCTGCACACAAACAACAAAAAGGAGCATCGAAGTCTGAAGCCAGTCACTAACCAACTACTCCAACACAACCAATCTAAAAAGAACTATCAAAGAGGTCATCTAAGTGATGGTCTCAACTACCTACCTAACTAAGGACAACTCAACCAGGAGCTCCTACTAGGCGAGGACTCCTATAGCCTGATCAAAAGGTATTATCTTTTTTAGCACATTTTTTCCCTTTTAGCATTTGATTGTCCATACTCGGGCATGTAAAAAGGAGGGAGCTGAGTATAGTGACCCAAGGAGAACATGGCATCGACCTCAGGTCTTGTCTCGGTACCCAAAAACCTACCAAGCCCTCGCGAGGCGACACTTAATACTTTTCTAACACTCACTTTTATTTTTGCTCCAACCTTCTTATATTCTTTATTTTTCTGCTAGATGCCACCCCTAGGAAGACAAGGCGTCGGCCTTGGATCTTGTCTTATCCCCAGGAACCTACTAGGCCTTTGCAAGGCGATAGACACTACACGAGAAACTTTTCTTTTCTTTTTCTATTTTTATAGGGATTAGAACCCCTTTTTACACACCTCTGTATATTCATATATTGTCTTTCAGATCTTTAGGGTTTTGTCTCTTTCCATCATTATTTTAGTAGGCTTCTCTGACTGCCTCACAACTAATAGGAACTCCTAGAATGGATGCCTAGCAGGCTGGTAGAACAGGGTCACTAGAACTCCCATCTAAAATAGGTCTTACAATGCCTGACAATGCCTTGCAGGAGGCAAGGACTACTTAGACCTCCCCCAGACATACAGCGCCTAAACATGGGATTTGATGCCTCGATTACCGGTCCCCAACAAGAAAGAAAGTCCTCACCCACACATATATCATTAATTGCTTAAGGAAAAAACTAGAAAAGGGGACGAAACCACCTGGAATGGCCACAAGAAGCTACTTCGCAGCAAAGGCTCCCTCCAGCAACTTTGTGAACATGTATAGTGCAATCAATAAAACAACAACGCATTAAACATACTTGCACCAAATAGAGATAGGGCCCTCTTGGCCTAAAGAAATAACACATTTCACTGTAAACTAGTTGGCCCTCTTGGCCTAAAGAGATAGATTATTAAAACTTGAAAACAACTGGCCCTCTTGGCCTAAAGAAATCAGACATTAACTATTGAAAGCAACTGGCCCTCTTGGCCTAAAATGGATAGTTCATTCTAATCCATGCAATATATGATCTCCTTGGCATATACATAACATCCTATCAAACTAATCAGGATACCAAGGATAGCATAAAATAGTAGGACTACCCTCATGCTCCTCATGCAAGTCAGCTAAAAGCTTGATCTAAACTCTTTGTAGATCCACTAGTCCAAGCCTTTCTACTAATATCTCAGTAATAATGGCCATCTCTTCTTGGGTACTATGAGCTGAATGAATGACATCATTAGGTTGATATATCTCATTCCCTTGGTCATCATTCAAACGGATCGTTTGTTCCAACTTTCCAGTAACTCCTCCTATAGGGAGAATCATGGATTTATGATCATTCAACTCTTCTCTAATTGGACCATTACATATGTCAATGATACGATCCAAACTAGACGGAGCTTCAAGCCTAGACCCATCACATATATGCATCTGAGGGCGGTGGTCTCTATTGTCAGATGTTGCATTATGGCCTTTAGTCACATCCTCTTGGGAATCCATCAAAACATGTCCACATGTGATTCCTGGCCCTTCATTTGACATATCAACAGTATTTTTAGGGGTTTTGGGCCTCCAAAACCATCTCATATTCCTTTTCATATTCTTAGACTGCCTCATCTACCCACATTGGTCCAATGGACTCACAGTGGATTAATCACCATTACCAGATGGCCTCACAACCTTATGGCTTCTATTTAGTACAGGTGGATCTTTGGCATGCCACATCTTCTCTACACGAGATGCCTTTACTTGCCTTTGTCCACTCTGCAACAACTGCTTAGCCATATGAACCATGCTTTTACTAAAAGGAATAGCATCTACTCAAAAACATGATTCATCTATAAATTAGAAAGGTCTCTCAAGAGCCTTATTAGGAGCACAACTAGAACCACTTATAAAATGCTCATCTAAGCTTGTAGACCTAATGGTTCTATTAATTCCACCATCACAACTACCTCTCATGGAAGTGTTGCAAGCCTTGATGGGACTTATTGGGCTTGGAATCTTTTTATCCCTAGAGGGTATATGATCCCTACTATTGCCATTTTTTGCTTGGAGATTTTGGCTACCAAGGTTCCTCTCATAGGCTGCCTTGGTATCAACAAGTGAGCTATCTGCTTGTAGAAATGGTTGAAAGTTAGGATCCACTTGTACTAAGTGGGGAAAACTCCAAAAGTTTTCCCAACATCTCTGAATATGTCCCTCATAATCAATGGCATGCATCTTTGCTTCCCTTAACGACTTAGGATTCCGCAGTCCCACTTGAATTTGCATGTTAATCTCTAAGCCACTCAAAAAGAGCTCACATAGCACATCACTTGGCAATGCAGTAGCTCTTCTTGGCCAAAGCCTCAGAATATCATCAAAGGCTCTAACGTATTCTTTAATAGAAGGATAGGACTCTTGCCTAATCTGCATCAGCTACCCTAAAACTTGGGTCATAGGCACCTTCTTCACATATTCATCTAAAAATCGATCACTCAACTCCTCAAAGGATTTAATAGACCCCCTTGGGAGGCTCCAATACCATTTTCTAGCCTCTCCCTTTAGGGTACTTGAGAATAGGAGCATCCGATGAATATCATTGAACCCACTTGCAAGACAAGTTAGGCCGTATTCTCGTAAATGTACCGTCGGATCCTCATTAACTAGCCCATGAAACATTGGGAGATCTTTATAAGGAGGAGAGCATTTAGTCCTTTCCTTTGGGATCAACAGTGGGGCATTAAAATCCTCGTAATCATAACCCAACTCTAGTGTCTTAGGGTCTCCAACCTCTTCCATTTCCACCTTTATTGGTATAGGGAGGTTATATTATCCTTAATGTCCCTTTCTGCCAACTCATAAAGTGGTCTAGGGAGACCTATAGCTCTTAGCATGTCATTTCGATCCTTTCTTAGAGGATCTTCCATATCTTGCCCCTTCCTAGGCAGTTCCATGATGGCTTTATCTAGGAGCTTTTGCCCCTCATCAAAAGCAAACTTATCCTTAGCACTTAGGACCTGGGGACCATGTCTTTTAAGCAAAGGTTTTCCCTTTACATCTAGTGCTTCTAACATCCTTATGATACTTAAAATTTTGGTATGATGCCCCACCACATGGGATGTTTAAGCCATAACTGCACTCCACTATGTGCCGAGTTTTTCCCATGGCACTACGGCTTTAGCATAATCACTTGTTGATGCCATGACCGCCATAGCTTCCAACATACTTGTCCATGCCGTCTAGGTTGATGGATGGTTATACATGATTTCTCTTGGGTAGAGACCACACCAAGGCGAACCTTGGCCCATGCCATCGCATTAGAGGATGTGCTAACCACTAACTGGTTACTCTTCTCATCACCTAAATTATCTTCTGTAGAGGACTCATGCTCTACATAACTAACTAAGTCCATCAGTAAGTTTTGTATAGGGAAAGCCAAGGTTTTCCATCCTTGAACAAACCCCATTTTATGGTTAGCTTAGCATACTCCTAATGGAAATTATAAACTTAGGTCCCTTTACAATCTAGATTCGGAGACTGCCACTTATAGGAAGCTCCCAGCAGATGCACCACCGATGGGACCTAAAATGGGCCGGCATTGGCTATGGCACTAGCCGGACCTCATGCATACGACAAACAACCCCACCACTCGGCCTTGCAGGCCATGAGCGTCTAAAACTCACTTTACACTAAATGCTTATGACGAGTTTGCGTTTGTATCCAATATGTAGTCCAACGTTCACCTTCCCTTCTCCTCAGAGGGAGATCCCATAACATATAGGCATAATGCCTCGTACTACACGCATAGGGAAGCACCTCTTGACTCATTGCCGCGGCTCCACTGTGACTCTCCTACACCTTGGGGATTGGCCCCAAGATGCATCACTAACACATATAACATTTGCACAAACTCCACTCTTTCATAATTCAAACTTCCAAGAAATTTTGATTTGCCTCACAAAACTTTCCCCAACGGAAGCACCCGTCTAGACCTATAGCTTAGGTTTCCTATCCCCTCAGCATTGGTCAAAGTTTATCAATCAATTGCAATGCATTCTAGGAGATACCACGTGGCATGCTTGATGAAAGGTGTATGATGATTGTGCACAACCATTTTATGATTAAAAAACTAGCCATGTGAGGTGCGGAAAACAACCCTTTCATGAATTTTAACTAAGCGTTACGTGCTGCTGCGCTGGTTTAGGGACTAGCACCGAAACTTCCGTGCTACTAGTCACCTATATTTAATTATGGAATGATCCCTAAATGCTATGCACAAAGAGGAAAATCAAAATTTGTATCTTTTTAGCAATTAGATCGTCGCACAAACTTCCTTCCCCCCTCACCATTTAGGTGTTGCTGCGGTGCATAGGTGCAAATGGTTGTTTTGTATCATTTTTGTATGTGAAAACCAATAAACATGTACTATAACACAAAGGACGAGGCCAAATTGAGGCTTGACCTCATGCTTTAACCTCACCAAACATTCATGCACATAAATCTTATTTTTTCATATTTTTTGAGTGCGAAAATCCAATTTTCTTCATTTTTTGCTATTTCTCCCTATTTATTATTAATGAAAAATAGGTATTTTATGATTTATTTGTATTGGCTTATTATTTTCACTGAAACTTAACATTTTCTTTTATTTTATCCCATTTCCATCCTATTTCTCCAACTCAAAATCGAAAAAAACCACTAATTTCCATTAAAAATGACATTTTACGAGTTTTAAAGAATTAATAACGACTCTAAATCATCACGTGTTCTACATTTTGTAAGTACAGTCCTCAAACATGATGCAAACAAGGTTCAAACAAAAATTCATTGCATATGAACAACATTTGGACCATGAAACAACAAAAACAAGCAAATTTCTTTATAAAAATGGAGCATACCGTGTGTCTTGCGTATTGTTGCGGGTTTTTAAATAATTATTCTAGGTAGCCCATGGACCGACAGCAACCATTCTTCAGTGCTGATCCTCTTTCCTCAGCCTCCTCTTCATCTTGAAGCAATCCGATCACAGCCCGAACAATCATTCTTCAGCCCCTCTTCTTATTGATTTCTTGCACAGGAATTGCCTCTATGTAGGAGAGAGAGGGAGGAGAGAGAAAGACTGGTTTTTGATCTCTTGACTCAGTGCATCATTCCTCGATCCATTTGTGGTGATGGAGGGCAAAGGATAGAAGCATCTCAGGGCCAGGAGGGCTCCTCTCCATTCTCCTGATCAGAAAATCATGATGAAGGGGGGGAAAATGGGGCACAAAAAAACTAACTCCCTCACCCCCCCCCCCCCCCCCCCCCCCCCAACGTTTCATTTCTTGAGATTTTAAGCTCTTAATTAGAGCTTTAAGCTTTAAACCCCAATTATCTAGTTCATGCCTTTTGCATTCACACTTCTGACAAGTGGTTTTTTCGCTTTTGGAGGGGCAAACGACATTGGATTCAAGATCCGTCTGGACGGGTGGTTCCATGACATCGAAATCTACAAAGCTGGGCCCACTGCCTTTGTAAATATGTCAGCTGCCTGATCCTTTGTGCTAACATAAACTAGATCAATAAGACCTAATAAAACTCTCTCTCGCACATAGTGATAATGCACCTCAATGTGCTTTGTTCTAGCATGATAGACTGGGTTATTTGCCAAGTGTATACTACTCATGTTGTCACAATAAATGACAACTGGCCCATTTGTAGGCTGATGCATATCATAAAGTAGCTTATGTAACCAAGCTACCTCACATGCAGCCATTGTTGCGCCCCTGTACTCAGCCTCTGTGCTCGACAAGGCAACTGTAGGCTGTTTCTTGCTGCTCCAAGTGACTGCAGCACTCCCAAAAGAGAACACATATCCACTGGTAGATCGTCTATCAGAAATACTACTAGCCCAATCAGCATCAGTGTATCCATGCAACTGTATCTGAACCCCAGTCTCATAAAATAGTCCATACTGCAATGTGGACTTCACATACCTGAGTATGCGTCTAGTCGCATCTAAATGTGGTTTCCTTGGAGCTTGCATAAACTGGCTTACCAATCCAACAACATAGCTCAAATCTGGCCTGGTAATAGTCATATAAATCAAACTTCCTACTATGCGTTTGTACATAGTAGGGTCTTTTAGAAGCTCACCTGCATCTGCGCTCAGCTTCACATTCTGCTCCAAAGGAACTAAAATAGGCTTACAGCCTGTCATCCCATATTTGGACAGCATGTCCAATCCATACTGCCTCTGCAAGAGCCGTATTCCACTTGGTGATCTAATCACCTCAATGCCCAAGAAATAACACAGCTCTCCCAAATCCTTCATCTCAAACTTCTGCTTCAATAGCATTTTTACATGAAGGATATATTCATCATTGTCACCTATCATAATCAAATCATCAACATAAATGACAAGTAGCATAATACCTTTATCTATTTTTCTCATATAAAGTGAGAAATTTGCCTTGGAAATCTGAAAGCCAATAGTGACAAGATACTACTCTAGGTGCTTGCTTCAAACCATACAAGGCTTTCTTCAACTTGCAAACAAACTCAGGATGAACAGCATGCACATAACCTGGTGGCTGCTCCATATATACCTCTTCTTGCAAATCACCATGCAAGAAGGCATTCTTTACATCCATCTGATGTAAAGACCATCCCTTTGATGCAGCCATAGCAATGACTGCTCTTACAGTTGCCATCCTTGCAACCTGAATGAATGTTTCTTCATAATCAATGCCATATGTTTGTGCATACCCCTTGACTACTAATCTTGCCTTGTATCTATTCACAGAACCATTTGCATTGTGTTTCACCTTATAAACCCACTTACAACCAATTGCATGCTTATCTTTAGGCAAGGGTACCAATTCCCATGTAGCATTTGCTTCCAAAGCATCCATTTCTTCATCCATGGCTTTCTCCCATTTTTCTTTTCCCATGGCTTGCTCAAAAGAAGTGGTTTCTGGTTCCCGTATCACTTTGACCATATATGCATAGTGAATGCCTGTAAATCCATCATATTTTAGCCTATCCATAGGATACCTAGCTCTGGTAGACCTGTGTAAAGTAGGTTTACTCCCAGGTGCTCTCAAAACATCCCTGGTCTTCCTTACTCCAGGTGTAACAATAGAAGGAATACCCAACTCATCATCAATGCTCTGTTCTGAGCCACTGGATTCACCATCCACATAAGAGTGACCTGCATTCACATCAAACATGGGCTGATCTACCTTATCTTTTCCTTTTCATGATACCTGAATACCACTATTTGCATTGCTTTGAGAAGATTCTCCTTATCTCAATCTACCTGTCCATGGTGAAGAATGTGAACCACTACTAGAGGACGTTCCAGGTCCACTAATATTTTATGACTGCTCCTGTGAATTCTGTGCAGCATTACCATTTTGTGCATCTACATCATCAATCACATTTATTGGTTTATATCAGCTACTCATCTCATAAAAAACAACATCTCTGCTCACTGTAAACTTACGAGTAGAAGGGTTATAGCATCTATACCCTTTCTGCTGCAGAGAGTAACCAATAAAGATGCACTTCTCAGCTTTTGGATCCAACTTGGATCTCAACTCATCTGGCACATGAACATAGGCAATGCAACCAAAAATCTTCAAATGAGAAATATCTGGTTTCCTACCAGTATACCTCTCCTCTGGATTCATCCCATGTATTGCTGCAGTGGGAGTCCTGTTCATTATGTAGACTGCTGTAGCAACTGCTTCAGCCCAATAAAAATCTAGCAAGTCTTTTTCGTTGAGCATGGCACAAGATACCTCTGCAATATGCCTGTTTTTCCTTTTTGCAATTCCATTTTGTTGTGGGGTATGACTACATGAATATTGCTGCTTTATGCCATGCTCCTGCAAGAACCTTGCAAACTCATTTGAGAGGTACTCTCCCCCTACATCTGACCTTAGGCATTTTATTTGCAGGCCTGTTTCTTTTTCAACCATAGCTTTAAGAGTTTTGAAATGCCCAAAAACTTCACTTTTCTTTTTCATAAAATACACCCAAAGTTTTTTGCTATAGTCATCAATAAAAGTGACAAAATAATGACAGCTTCCAAGAGATGCAGTTTTAGTAGTCCACACATCAGAGTGGATTAATTCCAATGGCTTCTTACTCTCTTGAACATGTCTAGGAAATGGTTTCCTTGCCTGTTTTCCAAATTGACAGGCTTCACATACCTTATGCATTTATGCAACCTTGAATTTAGGCAATCCTGCAACAATATTTTGGGCCTGCATTGATTTAAGTCGCTGTACATTAACATGACCAATGTGTTTATGCCAGATATCAATATCTGCAACTTTACCGGTCCCATGTGCAAACATTGCTGCACTCAATTCAGACATGTCTGCATCCAATGTAAACATTCTGTCCTTCTTCTTTCCTTTTGCTATCAAGCGACCTTTATTTTTCATATCCTCAACAAAGCATCCATGTGGATTAAATCTGACCTGCAAGCCCTGCTCAACCATTTGACCAACAGAAACTAGATTCTTGGTGATATTCGACATGAAATACATCGGACATGTATTTCTTTTTCCCATCCTGCATAGACAAAGGAAATTTTCCAATCTGCACAATAGGATGTGCAGTATCATCACCAGTCTCCATAAATCCTGGTTTTTCCATTTTCCTTGCATCCTCCATCCATTCTGCATGACCTGTCATGTGGTTTGATGCACTTGAGTCAACATACCATACATCGTTACTTTCTTCTGCGCTTGTCACAGAATTGTTCATGTGCTGCACCATAAATAAATACTCATTTCTGTCATCACCTTGTCTACTAGAAGATGCATAATTCCCTTGTTGCAGTTTCCCATTCATGATGTCATTCTGCTTTTTATAGCAGTCTTTAGCCATATGACCCATTTTACCACAGTAGTAGCATTCAACATTGCTATTTGCATTTTGGCCTCTTTGCCATCCACCACGACCTCTTTGGCTCCCCCTGCCTCTAGAGTTACCATGTCCTCCTCCATAGGACTGGTTTTCTTGAGTTTGCTGCATATTTTGATTTCTACCACGGCCTCCAGATCAGCCTCCTCTACCTCTGCCTCTACCTCTTCCAGCATTTGAGTAGAAGACAGCTTCTTTTGAAGTTCCTCTTGAAGAAGATGCACCACCATTTCTCTGCTCCTCAGAAATTAGAAGAGCAATCAACTCCTCAAAATCAGGAAATCTTTCAAGGACGGAAATGGATGTTCGGAACTGTGCATAATCCTTTCCTAGACCATTCAAGGTCACAGAAACTAAATCATCATCTTCCACTGGCGACTCAATGGACGCAAGTGCATTTGCAATCTTCTTCACCTTCATGTGGTAGTCATTGATGCTCATATTTTCTCTTTGCACATTATGCAACTCTTGCTTGAGCTACATTTTCCTGGCTTGCGTATTTGTGGTATATATTTTTGACAAAGTATCCCATGCCTTCTTTGGTGTACTTGCATCTTGAATATGCACAATCATAGAGTCTGAAATGCTGATAGACAGCCAGTACATAACTTTCTTGGCTCTCTCATGCCATGCTTTAAATGCCTGCATTTGCTGTTGATTGGGAACATCAGGAAGAACTGGTTCTTCTTCATTTCCTGCAACAAATTCCCAATATCCTTTTCCCATAAGGAAATTCGTCATTCTAAACTTCCATGCTTGGAAGTTGTTCTTGTCAAGCTTTTCAATGACAATTTGTGAAAGAGAATCAGACGCCATTACAGAACACTGCAAAAAATTCTGCCACTGCAAAAAACACAGCTTCAGCCTCACAAGGGCAAATCTGCAAAACTGACGAAAGTGGTACTTGACCACATAGTCACTTCCTAGTGATGATTTTGCATCAACAGGCAATAAGGATGATTCTGTAACTCCCAATGTCTTTGCGCACAGGCATACGATGCAATTTCTATAGTAACTTTTCACCGTCCTGTAGAACAGTGGTCGCACAGCATAAAACTGGGCCTTTTCCTGAGTGTGTGCGGAAAACTTTCGCCTCCAAAACAAGCATCGAAATGGCCTCAAATAAAAAAAACAGGGTCACCAAGGGCTAAAGCCCTTACCCGCAGCATATACTGCCCTCTTGCTTCACCGCCAAGGGTGTCTCAACCAAAGACAATGCACTCTTGCACTTTTCGGCTGTGCTACCTACAGAGACTTGCTCCCAAAACAGAAAAATGAAAGCAACACTGGTCCTCTTACCAGAACACCGCGAACTTGGTTTGCTTTCTTGAGCTCCTTACCACGAACAAGGCTCTGATACCATGCCAAGATTGTGGGAGAGAAGGAAGGAGTCTCACTTGTAGCTTTCTCGCTTGTACAATGGGGGAATACACACGTAGGTGGAGGTTGAAAACAGTTTTTCTCTTCTTAGTTGTGTAAGCCAAAAAAATTCTAGTACATAGAAATAGAAGAACCCTATATATGGGTCTCAAACCAAACTCAACTAACTAAGGTGGCATACTAACTGAGCCACGAACTAGAGGAGATAAGGATAGCTGTCATCTAGCTATTATTCATGGGCAGTGTACCAACCGCATCTGCAACAATTGACAAGTCGGTGACATAAATGCACAACGGTCACCCTGGCATATCATGAGTGGAGCTCGATATCTCAACATTAAATGGGGGATCAAATGACCTCGGAATGGAGATCCGAGACTTACGTTGGATTCTTGACGTCGTTTTCATCTAGAAAAACTCCAGCTTAGCCATTTGCCACCGTTTGATTTTCATGAAAATTAGCATTAGTACTTTAGGGACTTGCCGCTTAAAATCGTACCGATTGCCACCGTCGCCTTCGATGAAGTCTATTTTTCCCTTGAAATTTGTAAATTTTGGCTATTTTTAAGCACTTCTCGGCATAAAAAATCATATGTCAATCCCATACATATTTTCAAGAATGTGGATAGCTTACTATGGGACCACATCACAGAAAAGAGAATGGATTTGAAGGAGGTAGGCAAGATGAAAGCGCTTTGGCCACCGCCGAGTGTTGATGGTCGGTTGCAACTACCTCGTGCTCCTTGGGTTTTGTCCACTAAAGAAGGGCACATTGTGAAGCAAATTATCAGGTCGACAGGTATGATGCATTCTCTTAGATCCATATTTTCTAAAGATGACTAACTGTCAGGCTCAAATCCTGTGATTGGCATAAGATATGTCAGGTTTTTACTATGAATGGATTGTAAGTGGCCTGCATATTTTGCTATTTGGAGTCTAGTCGGTGGTCGTAATGCTTCTTCATTTGTGGCAATTTATACTACCAATCACAATCGCAAGATGCCTCACTCCAGAAATACGTGGGGCAATTTACAAGTTGTCAAATTTAGTGCAATGGATGTCACAGAAGGAGATCAAGACATTCTCTATTGAATCCGCAAGGCAGGGAGCATTGGAGATGGTTTATCTCTTTGAGAAGTACCTGCCCACCAACATGCTTATGATGCAAACCCACCTCCTGGTGCATCTTGTAGATGAAGTGGATATTGCGGAACCTGTCCATACATGATGGATGTTCTTCTTAGAGCGCTTCATGAAAACCTTAATAGACTTTGTGTGACAACAATCTTGGCCAGAAGGTAGCATGGGTGAAGGTTGGTTGGTGTCTAAGACGTTAGTGTATATTTCAGAGTGGCTACCAATGGTGGATTCAGACAACAATATGCTATGGTTGCTGGAGGACGATGATAGACTGATTAGAGATGTGGTGGTTGGAAATGGAATAGAAAAAAGGATGGATGCTGCAATAGAGGAGAAAGTGAATCATTTTTGTATGTTGCACCATGCATCCATGGAGACCTGGCTCGCTAGGTATGAGTAAGTCATGAAAGATCGGAAAGAAGTGCGATCAAAATTTCGACGCAGTATGCACCATCAGCCGATATGGTATCCCAACGGCATGGAGGAGATGCCACGATTTATGTCTATGCGATGGTTACATGGAGCTTTGATCGTAGCCTCTCGCAAAGGGGTGGAGGTCTCTATTGATTTGGAATTCTTGAGAGGATGTAGTCCAAAGGTGACCACATGTTTTATAAGCTATCGTATCTAGATTTTATATGTGACAACTAATCTAACTGTTTCAATGTACAGTGCATAGTATACAGTGCGACGTAGTGGCATGGATGACATTTTCACCTTGAGCATATCGACAAAATGCACTCCACAACGGATTGTGGTGTTATGGGAAAGTTCGAGCAAGAGAGCCGATGGCAAGCCACGGATCCAAACATCGTTATAGATGAGATGGAGTATTTTGGGAACTTGCAAAGTGTTATCACGGTGGATTACCATAGCTTCTCCATGATCATATTTGACATGTAGTGGTCCAAAGTGGTACTGGAAGGAGCCGAGGCAACAATTCGACGAGGTCCATCTGGATTTCTCAAAATAGATTCCAAAAAAGGATGGATAGATCTATGCGACACATTTGTCTTGCCAGCCCATTGTGAATAAGTGCATGAACTATTTTTTTAAATTTTATTATGACATGGTATATGTCACAAATGTTGAATCTCTCTTGTATATAATTTTGAATATGTAATTTCTATCCAAATCCCCAACAACCTCGATAGTGGTATGTTGTGCCTTTAGATCCCTGAACTGTGAGAATGTATGATGAAAGCAATGTTTCCAGTGTAGATGAGGACAATATGTAGATGGAGGGGTCGATATTGCAAGGGGTGAAGGTCAAAGATGGCTTGGAGCGTGTAGAGGAGGCAAAATTGGGTAACAATGATGGAAATATAGGAGGCCAAGAATTCTTTGAGAATGAGGTGGACTCAACCCTTTGTGGTGACCTGTCTATCGACCTTCCAATCTATGCAGAGTTATGCTAGGAGATTCACATGGGACTATAGGCTATATCATACTTACAACATCCGCCTACACAATTCATTGATGAATCACTTATAAGGGTACTCTAGAATATGCATTTTAAGTAACATCAATTTTTTCAGAGTTATATTACTATGCTTTGCTTGAATATTTATATTGAATATGCTAACATCACTTTTTGTTTGTGTAGGTGACCTTTGACAATTTTTTGGAGAGCACGATGAGTCGAGGGATGAGCCACGAGGAGTTGCACGATATATTTATACATATGTCTCCATATCAGATGGATCGATTTAGAGATATGGCAGCTATCTCGGACACCATCAGACCATTCCGTTAGATCTACATCGATACGCTTTGATGCTTCAATTTTCAGTAGATGAGGTCGACGCTCCAGACTTGGGCTGGGACGGAGGGAGTGGTTCTGAGGGATGATGTAGAGACGTGGATGCGATGAGCCCATGGTCAGCTCGAGATATAGGTACTACTCCTTGCACTTGTGTTGTAGGTTTGAGAGAGGGTGGCTCAAGTGGTTGTTGTGGAGGCATCGATGCAGTATCTTTGTATCGTTGTTCTGGTGGAGTTGCGTCACCCATAGAATTTGTCACACTTGTGGGGATGTCTACTCCAGTGACTCCATCAGTCGTCCATTGTAGCACCCCTATGGGTGCTACTCTAAGAGATATCACCCTTGTGCGTACACCGGATGTACATGGGTCTTCTGGTTATTCCCAAGAGCGTGGTCGTAAGGTGGAAGAGGACACATCTTAGACATATCCCAGTGGGGTATGGCTACCTTGTAGATGACATGACAGGTGCCGTGATCATGAATGATGAGGAGAGGAGGGTGATAGCTCATATGAGAGAGTTGTGCCAACAAGTTTTTTGGCACAATGTCTTGGACCATTGGAAGAATATACTCGAGGGGAGCAAGGACTACATAGTAGCATCCTTGCATGAGGAGTTTCTGGTACCCATTGCGGTAGATAGGTTTTCCACAAGCTGGATGATGGAGTCCATGCGTGAGTACATGTCACACAGACGATCGAAAGCACACAAGGCACTTAAGAGTGGTGTATCAAAGCCCGAGTGGCTAGACGCAAATGATTGGCACAGACTCAAGGAGGAGGCTACAGATTCTCAAGGATGTTGGAGACAACAGTGCAAGGCAGTGAGGGCATGATTGGAGGCAGGGATGGTCCATCATCTTGGGAGTGGCGGCCACAGGACTTATCTTTTTTTGCAATATCTCTTATACTAACAATCATGTTTTTAATAGTTGTATTTTATTTTTTCTGGGCACTCCATTACAAACCACGATCCCATTGGCCTTGAGACTTGATATGCAGAGAGACACGGTCTCACTGCATTGATCCACAGACTATATGCATGTGGCGGCCCAGTAAGTCACTCATCTTTCTTGTCTATAGTTACTATTTTTATTAAGATGCAGTATGTATGGTGGACTGATGTGTAGTTGTTTTCTTTTGTAGAGTTTGTTCAATGCTCCTTTGCGTTGGAACGAGCTTTCAAATGGCGAGGATCTATAGTTCGTGCTTGGATTTGTGGAGCGCACATCCTCTTTTTTTTGTCCTGTGATTTATATAGGCATTTTCTATACACTACGTTATTATCATCCTTTATATCTTGCCATGATTCCATGAGCTTTCATTGAGCGATCTTGTATTTTTTTAATGTATCAATCTTGCAAGTTCAAGTACATTTTGCCTTCATTTTGATGACCATTGTACACTTTACATGTAATCCATTTGTAGAATGTAAATACAGCACATAGTGCTATATGTGACTATCCTACCACAATTTTTTTTCTCTGTAACCATCGCTATTAGCATCGTAAATTTACTGCACGCGTCACTATTGTTGTCACAATCTGTGTCTCAAACCGTTGCTATTGGCATCGCTATTTATGTCATTATTTGCGATGCAAATAACAATGTAAATAATGACACAAATAGCTATGCCAATAGTACACAAATAACGATGCCAATAGCGAGGGTTCTATGGAGATGCTAATATTGACGTGTTTAGCGATGACGGGGGCAATGTTTTTGGTGAACATTTTCGTCGCTTTGAATGTCGATATGAGGCCTATATCTTGTAGTGAGACAAATTTGGCACAAATTCAAGCTCAAATATACAACCACATCATGTAATACATCATCTTTCTCAAGGACTATACAAATCATCACCCAAAGAAGAAAAGAGGGATATTTAAACTCTTATGCAAAGCAAAGATTTTTAGAATGGTTATAAACTAGACAAAGAGATGGAAAAAGATGGGTTTTAAGAGACCCTTGACATATTTTAGTTTGATTTCATTGTTGCAGAAGAGTCTCTAGTCTCAAGCAATTCACCAGGTCCTCTAGAGGAATCTTTTGTTTCATCCCACTCAATGAGACTTCTACATTTCAAGAACACTTGTTTTCCCTATAGCTTGGAAGGAGCTTCAAATTCTTGGCATCTCCTACATGATAGAGAAAATAAGAGCCAAGAACTCTAAAGTGTCCTATCCTAGATCTACTATATCTAGGTATGAAGCCAAAAACTCTTACACATTCTTTCTTCTCTACCAAAATTATCTTATTTGAACCTCCATTGAAAACTTGGGATCCAATCACCTTGAAGATAGATTTCAAAGCCACCATTAGCAAGTTTGGAAAGCTTGACAACCCACTATGATAAATTGCAACTATTTGATTATTCAAGCTTCCAATATAATGACCAAGGCTTTGAATTTTGCTAAGCTTCAATAGCCTTGAGTCCTTGGCTCTTCCAAGAAAGTTGTATGCATCTTCAATTTCTATCTGCATTAAACACAATAGTGTAAGATGTCAATAGATAAATATCCAATATTGTTTGTCTATAATGGATAGCATGCTCTAATATATAAACCACAATGGTTATCTTAGATTTTCATCAGGCAAAATTAATTATGATTGGAAGACTAATTAAACACAATAACGGAGGACAGAAAGCCTTTGTAGATTGATACTATCATGTTTCATGAGCAATGAATTGCTTCAAAAGAAAAATAAAAAATTTAATCATTTTTAATACCTAAAAATAGCTAATTCAACTATTTTTCAAAGCATGTAGGAAAAATATAATATTTCCATGCAATAAAAGTTAGTTGGTTAGTTTGGAAGTTAGTTGGTCAATCAATAAGTTAGTAAGATTACTAACTAAAGACTAACTAAGGTAAAAACTAACTAACGTTAATAGCTAATAATTTTTATTTAATTAACAAATATTAAAAAAAAACCAAGAGTTGTAAATCTGATATTTTTCTCGGATAGACAAAGGCCATAGCCACCTTTCACGGAAGTTACAATGTGAACGAGAGTTATGAGCCATATTAATCAGTAATATTAATGTGTATAATATGGATGGTCCAAAGATATTAGATTTTTGGGCAAAAGAAAAAACTAGTATATTTTAGATATTATCCTAAAAAGATAGAATTGGATGCCATTTAAAAGAAAAGACTAGTGATGTCTTAGTTAGTTTTGAAGATTTTATAAAAAGAAAAAAGATAAAGAGAGTGATTGGCGAAATCGTGTGTGCCACGATCGTAGTCTATAGGCAGTAGACAGCACTTCAAATAGGGAGAGAAAGAAGGAGTGATCTGAAAGCTTTCTAAACAAGAGTCTTAGGGTTTTATCCCCCTTTTGGAGCCAATGGAACCATTAGATCTATGAGTTAAGCATTAGATCACTGAGTTTTCCAAGAGTCCCTCCACCAAGTACTCTTGTTCTCAGTCTCATCCCCTCCTCTCTAATTCATTATAAATATGAGGCATGGGGAGGCACAAGAGAGCATAAGGAGACCCCGAGAGGCTGGGAGAGAGAGGTAGAGAGAAGGATAACCCTCCAAGAGATTGAGAGAGAGAGAGAGAGAGAGAGAGAGAGAGAGAGAGAGAGAGAGAGAGAGAGAGAGAGAGAGAGAGAGAGAGAGAGAGAGAGAGAGAAGAGTCACCCCGAGAGGCTGCAAGTGAGAGAGGTTGCTCAATTTCCTCTATCTCGATCCTCGACGTAGCCATCTTCTCTTACACTCTCCCATCTCGAATCTATTCCACCTTCTTAATATCTTGAGTCTACTTGCTGATGATGGCCTCTAAGCAAAGAATATCGCGTGCGGATGGCAATCCTACAACCAACAATGAAGCTTCGGGAGAAGGCATCACTATCAATCCAACTGTAGTTCCAATCGTAAGTAATGTATTTCTAAATTGATAGATACTTACTTTGATTCTCACATGAGATACATTAGGCTCCATACTATGATGTATGAGAATAGGTCATGGGAAGGGATAGGCCTCTTCTCACATATTTGGAAGATGGAGTTTGCAAAGTGCATGTATTAAGGAAAGTTAATTGCACTTAGTTGCATATGGCTTATTCGTTGATAGAGCAATCGATCAGGGGTTATGAATAGCAAAATCGTAAAAAGAATAACATTAAGAATTATGCATGCAAGTATTAAGTAAATTTTGCATAGAATCGCTCTTTGATCCCAAGGGGGAGAGCAAATATGCGATGGAATTATTATTATGTCTATTCTTGTATTGTTTGGGAAAAATACAATTAGTTTTGTTGGATTGATTGAACAACACCCTAAATGCTTTTTACAATCAACTCATTGTTGCATTGTGATTTGGATAATTATTCCAAGTGCTTGTGTTTGATGGTAAATGCATGGCAAGAGTTTGTAATGACAAGTTGCCATGGAAATAAAGAAATGTTTGTCTGGAAGATGATATTAGGGCTAATTACCTTGATTATGCTTGATTCTTAATTGTTTAATTAAGGAAGGATATTTGCATGGGTGGATCATCTCCAAGATCGCACTGTGGATTATCCCAAGAGGGTATTGCTCAATTCATGGGCCAAAGGTCGAGTGGTGAAAAGGCCAACCACAGAAATGGCATCTCACTCCTAGACCGCTTGTGAGTTAGGTGGAGCTCTGGACACTCCTTGCCTGTCCAGAATGGAGTTGGAGATCCTCGTGAGCCCAACGTCTAGGGTGTTGGAAGTTCCTATTCTAGATAAAGGATGGAAATTTTGGTGCCATGTGATTTGGACTAGGTACCTCTGTTGGATAGAAGGAATACATAATTCTCATGTATGGGCAGGAGACAAATATTAACTTGAAGATAAGTTAAGGAACTTGTTTTTCAAAAGGACTGCTTGTTTTGTTTTCGTGTCTGTGTTGTAAATTACGTGAATGAACTTTGTGCCCTAAAAGGCTTAATTAATGAAGCTAATTTTAAATGTCACACATAAATGTGGTAGGACCTAATTAGAAAACTAAAGCTATCAAGAAAAACATGTCAATTTTTTTAAAAATATTTTTAAATAAATAAAAATTGTTAGTTTTTTATTTTAGTTAGTCTTTAGTTAGTAACGTTATAAACTGATTAATTAACTAACCAAATTTCGAACTAACCAACTAATTTTTAATTGTGTGGAGGTATTACAATTGTCCTACCATTTCAACTTGAATCTCCATTAAATAGTGCAGCCCCTCTCGATGTATGAAACGTGAACTAGGTACTCTGCATGGGAGAGAGCTATGCCTTATCACGTTTTATATGTCAAAGATTTTTGGAGAATATTTGGATAGAATTAGAGAAAATTTTGAAGAAAAATTTGGTAACAATCTGGGAAATGACATCGCTATTGAGCTAGCTAAGATTTGTTTGTAAAAAAAAAATATTCTAAGACTTTAGCACATTGTATGCTGGCTAATGAAATCTTACCCTGTGCGGTGGGTGCTGCAGAATTTTAAGATGTGATGAAGTTGCCTTATACTAGTATTTTGGAGAGGAAAAGAGCTTAATCATTGAAAAAACACTTTGGTGAAAAATTGGTTTTAAAATGACATTTCTTCACATATATGGCTATTATAATATATAGTTTATTTGACATGTGCAATAGATAGACTGTTATTGCCTCAAAACTTGTGCCACATGTCACTAAGCTTTTCTAATATGATGGCATCTTTATAGCGTTACTTGTTGGGTGAATATGAGAATTTTTAGCCTCTTTTTTTTTCACTTTAAATACAGCTCTTCTGAATCAGGGCATGGTACCTTTTTGAATAAATGCGTGGTGACTGTTGTATATATATATACACAAACTTAGGTTGTTGTTTGTGCAATTTTTTCTTCCACGTATTTTTTTTCTCTTGCACAACCCTTTGTGCATCACAAGTTAAGAGTATGTGTACTCCTAACAAAAATCATTTATTCTTAGAAATCAATACATTTCTCAGGTAACAAAATCCTATTTGTTACGTTTTTTGTAACGAGCCTGCTTATCAACTGTTCAAGCATGTTTTAGCAGTCCATCGAGAAACTAGGGTTTCCCAAGTCCGCCTCTCGCAATGGAACGTTCACAGCCAAACCCACTAGGATCGACCTGAAATCTGGGTTCCTAGGGCCAAGGTCTCCTAACAGTATTCTAGCGTTGGGTTTCAAACTCCTACGTTACATAGAGATACCCAATTCGAAGTAGATCCATACCTCACCTAATTCAAAGATAATGGAAAATGAGAGGGATGCGCTCTCAACCTCATTGCCTGTAGGGTATAGTCCCATTCCGGTCCCCTAAAACGACATGAATCGGGTTCTAACTTAACAATACGTAAAGTTGAACAATGATAAATCCTTGTGAGAAGCCTCCCAGTTCTTTGGGACTATCCTGTTGTACGACAGACCTGTCGGGGATTCCGTCCAGCCAACGAAACTATCAAAATTGTGATTTGAGCATCAGATTGTTGATTTTTCCAAGATCCCCTCCATAAAGAGCTCTTCTTCTTAGCCACCACAACCCTTCTTCTCTTGTTTGGCTATAAATATGAGGCATGGGGAGTAGTTAAAAAAAGCACAAGAAGACGCCGAGAGGCTACGAGAGAGAGGTAGAGAGAGGGAGGCAGAAGGATACCCCTCCAAGACATTTCAAGAAGGAGCTTGAGAGAGAGAGAGAGAGAGAGAGAGAGAGAGAGAGAGAGAGAGAGAGAGAGAGAGAGAGAGAGAGAGAGAGAGAGAGAGAGAGAGAGGAGTTACCCCAAGAGGTTGCGAGAGAGAGAGTTAGCTCAATTCCTCCTATCTCGGTCTTCGACCAAGCCATCTTCTCTTATGCTCTTCCATCTCAAATTCATTCCTTCTTTTTTATCTCTCGAATCCACTTGTGGACGATGGTCCCCAAGCGAAAGATCTCTCCAAATGCCGAAACTCCTACCACAATCAACGGGACTATAAACCAAGGGACCACAACTACGGGAAACACATCTCTTATGAATCAGGTGCACCCTGTTGTATTAGGAAAAAGAAATTGGGAGAAAAGAACATTTACATTAATTATCGCAACTTAATTGAGCACGTTTCGAGATAATGAATGTAGTAGGAAAATTTTGTTCATCGCATTCATCTTAGGTGATCAATAAAAATTTCACTTAGATGTTATTAAATTGCACATAAATTGCATGGAAATTTCATGCTAATATATATATGAAAAGTTTCAAGAATACACATTAAACTGCAATTAAGCTAGATAGATTTTATGCATCCACATCCGTTTGCTTAGTTGAAATAATAGGAAGTCCTTTTACATCTCACAAAACATAGAATGAACTTGTGATAGAATACGTACGGTTCCTAAGAACTTGAAAGAATTTCAAACCCTAAAGAGTTGAAAGGACTCTTCTCAAGGTCCATCTTGCTTGAAGTTGAAAGGAATTCAAATTCCTTAAGTAACTATAAGAATTACGTGACAAAACCTAGTTCAAATGAATACGTAGGGTTTCATTGTAGGGAAGCCAATGTTCCAAATTGCAATCAACATTGCTCCTAATTAGCTAAGGGTACATTAGTGGTAACACATACAAACAGATTCTTTAATTAACCCATTAGTCACATGTTCCTTACGTAGTTTTATGCACTGACATGAAAACAAATCAGACAAAATTCTTGAAAATAAACTTTATATTAAAATTTTAACTGAGATACAAATCCCATCCATAGGATGATTGCCGTAATCCCTAAGGATGCCTCTTATTTTCCTCCAAGTTTTCGCCCTTGCACTAGTAACAGGGCCTTGAGATTCCTTCCCAAGTCATGTAGACCATCTAAGTAGGACCCGCAGGCAGTGGATTTACAGCTAGAGCCCCCCTGGCGCTTGAGCATCCTTCTATGAATAAACGTTTCTACATATAGACCTCTCACAATGGGTTCAGTCCACATTCCTGATGTGGTTATCAAAAACTTCCTTGGATAGGGTTGGCGGCTAGCTGGGGGTGCTCAAAACACCTTTCCTCGATGTTTCAACCTGAATCCAATTTGAAATATTTTCTTCTTATCGATTTCCTTGCTAGATGACTTCTTTCGAAACATGTATTCCTAAGTACAAACACAAACAAAAGTGCACAATATGTACTAGACAATTATTTGTTCTCTCTCCCGAAGGAAATTCTAATTTGATGCAATAGCGTCTAGTCTCGGTTTTATCCCCATTATGGTTTGAGATTTCCAAAGATAACCTAATTTAATTTCCTCATTCTTTTGAATGAAGGAGTAAAGCTATCAAGGGAAGCAGGTGGGTGGAACACCTGACAGGTCCATCCTACAGTAGAGTGGTCCCAGAGAACTAGGAGGCTTCTCAACATTCAAATTATGATGACGTAACAACCTTAGATAATGTAGGTAGAACCCTGGCTCATATCATTTTAGGGGACCAAAATGGGACATTGCCCTATGGGTAGAGAGGTCGAGCGATGCATCTCTCTAGTTTTCCATTCTCTTTGAACCAAGTGTGATATGACTCCATCTTGGTTTAGATGCTTTGTGCAAAGTAGATCGTCTGATGCTAGAAGACCGTAGAATGACTTGAGCATTAGAAACCCATGAAGATTCAGGTCGATCCTAAGAGGGTTGGTTGATATGTTTCATTGCAGAGTAGACTCGGGAGTCACTAATCGAAAAACTCTATGACATTCCATGGGAGTACCAGGTAGCATCTTTTAGATCAGACTCCGGATAGACTACTAAAATATGGCATGACCTAGGCATGTTATAGTTGGCATTAGAGCAAACCAGCAAACAATATAAGCAAGATAAGAATAAATCAGGTAGAATGAAGTAATGTTTTCACTAGAATTTTTTCAAAAAAATTACTCACGTGAGGTCTAGGTCAAGCAACAATGGGAAGGGAAATGAAGTGAATGAAGAAGAAGAACAAACTATGGAAGCAGAGATTGAAAAGGCGACAGTCCATGCCACTCTTCATAAAAAGGGACCGAATCACCAATTCTCAGTGATCCAAACCCCTTCACACTACCAAGGTAAGAATTTGAAAACCTTGATTGACTGTGGAAGTACACATTCTTTTATTTCTCCTGCTTGTGCAAGAGAGCTAGGAATAACCACAATAGTTGCACCCACTTTACTTATGGAATTAGCAAATGGGTGTGAAATTAATTGCACTAGACAAATTGCTAAAGTGAGATTTCTACTCAGTGAAAGCCAACAATGGTAAAATTCAGAGTAATGAACTTAGGGGCTTATGAATGCTTACTTAGCATGGATTGGTTTATACCGAATGATGCCTACATTCACTATGGAAGCGGCCAAATTTCCTTCCAAAGTTCTGAAGGGGAAGTAGTCACAACTCAAGGGGAGGCTGGTAAACCCAAAATCCAATTAGCAAAGGCATTAGGGATAGTTAAGGGAATGTAGAAGGGTTTACCCATCTACTTGATCAAGCTGAACAAGCTAAAGCAAAGCAAGGAGTATGATGAAGAACCTTCATGGCTAAAGGACTACGTGTCAAGAATCGCGTGGTGGAGGGGGTTGCTCAAGATGTTGCGCCGAACACACACAAAATGCACAAGGAGAAGCTCACTCAAGAGACAAGAAGAGAGATGGAGGCCAAAACGTTTTCTTGCTGATTTCTTCTTCTTCTTCCACACTCTTTACAATGTACACAAAGTATAGATAAGATACAACATAAAAGGAAAGTGGCCTACTAAGTCAAACAATGCATAACCGACTACACTAGTCGACTGGCGCTATAACTATGCCAGCTGTAAATAGGTGTAACGACCTGAATATAATAAGTAATGAGTCAGTGGCCATGTGAGATGCATAATGACCATTGACATGCTAGGTGTAGACATGTGGACCCATCTAACCAGGCGGTCCATCATCAATGTCCGCATGTGTTGAGCTTGTCATTTCAACACTTCCCCTCAAGCTCAACTGCATCTCTGCAACTCCAAGTAAGCTTCAAAACTTTTGAAGCTTCTCTGTACCCAATGCC